>NW_027611701.1:0-1200000 GCF_964261635.1 Lissotriton helveticus | reverse complement strand
GAAAATGTTGAGCTGGTTTTCATACAGAGCAGAGTGTAGAATTGTAGCCTGAGAGTACTTGGATGTAGGAGTGAGGATTTATAGAATTTTCAACATTTTATTAAGCTCACAAAGGATACATGCACCCTATGGACTTGTAACATTGAATCCCAAAGGCAGAAATTAAAGTCATATGCACTGGCACCAAACAGATATTTAAAAAAGGATACTATTAATTAATTTTTAATGTAGATTTCTGGGACGGGAATTTCCCCTCCACGGACAACAGGCGTTTCCCCTGCCCTGAGTTACCACCTACTTGTATCTGGTATCCTGACTTTTGAGTTCTGGTCTCTGCCGCACACAAATCTATTGTGTGCTGCGAGGACTATGCCTACACATATCCCTCAACTATGTCCAGAGTATGAATCAAGGGCAATGAAATTAAGGAGTACTTTCATGTGCTCATTTTATTCCACCTGATTATCAGTTGTTAGGTTTTTCTGCACCTGGATGTACCGGGTGCAAAAAAACAGGATACCATTTTTTTCCAGACAGGAAAATAAGACTGAAAAGACGCACAAGACTCTGGGTGCAGCAGAAGCAGCCAAGACTTATGCTGTTTTTATACAAACTGGGAGAAACACACAATTCTTCCCTTTGTTAGACATTTCTTTACCCTCCCCTCCCCTGCTTCACCCATCGCCCAACCAACCACATGCATTTATCTACCACCTGCTTAAAACAAGTGGTAAATAAAAGCAGAAAAACACTATGAAATAGGGAATGGCATGTGGTTTGACAGGCAGAAGAATCTGTTCCTCGTGGCAACTCCCCTGTCCATGGCGTCAAACTTGTGACTGCATGTTGCTGGGGTAAATATACCACAAAGTTTTAAAAAAAACAATAACATGAGATTTTTCTGCCACTCCAGCACTGTGCAACTTCTAACAAGGGACTATGAGCGGTCTTGGACCGGTCCTGTGACCTGGAGGGTCACACCAAGTGTTCCCTTATTTAAGCCAGAGGACTATCATGGGTTTAACAGCTTGAGCGGTGGTGGCAATGCACCCTGTTGGAAGGATCAATAGCCTGATGAGATCTTTGCATCATGGTCAGTGGAGTGGCGTCCTGCTGACACACCTATGTTTATTTTTTTTGTTTTTTGTTTTTTATTAGCAATACATGAGTATTCAACTCACAAGAGTACAAACAAATTAAAGTATAGTGAGTACATGCGTCTTAACCATCACACCACATTTAAGCATATACATTTAACTCGGACAGTTCCATAGCAGATCGACTTCTTCTGGTATGCCCAACTTTAGTACATAGAATTAAACACAACAAAAAAAAATTGCCATTCAAAAATCCAAATAAGATAAAACAGGACCCCAAATTTGTACGCCCAGCTTTCGCTTACGCCTACCTTTTAATGCATACAAACTATACTCTAAATTAAATTTAGCCTAGAACCTAGCCCTCCAAGCCTCAAACTATGGGGGATCCCTTTGTTATCAGCTTGAAGCTATACATAGCCTTAATACTGCTGTTGCTAAAAAATTCAAATATATAGCATTCCTTGGTACACTATGAGCATTTACCCCCATCTCTACACCCAACAAAAGCTGCGTAGGCGACAAATCAATAGGTGTTTACAAAATAGCAGTTAGAAATTTATCAACATGCTCTAATAATTCTTTTAATAGTGGACACGTACAGAAGATATGCATCACATCTACATCAGGGTTATCACAGCGAAAGCATTTCCCCTCCTGTCCACCACCCCATTTGGCAATCTTATGAGGTGTCATATATAAATAAAAAATAGTTTTATAATGTTGGGCAGACAGGTTAGCAGTCATAAATAATCGACTAGCTAATTCAATGGAGGTCTCCAAACTAATATCAGAACATCCTAACCTGCTTTCCCACTTACGATTATGTTCTTCCAAATCATTGGATCTTGTTTCTAACATACAACTATATAACCCCCCTATTCTTACTGCTTTTCGGCTAGCTTCAATAAGAGAATTAGTCTGAATATTCCACCGGGCAGTGAGGAGATAGTTCCTAATTTGTAAATATTTTAAAAAATCTGCCCGGGTATATGGTATTGTTCCATGATCTGATTAAACGATTTCAGACCCCCTTCCGTATACAAACCCCCCACTATTTTTATACCCTTACTCTGCCAGTTCTGCACTGTCCTATCCCAAAATACACTCGGAAAGCAAGTAACAACAGTTAATGGGGTATACCAGGAGACTTTCTCTATCATGAACATTTTCTTAATGGCTTTCCAAACCTTCCAAGCTGCTAATACAGTCTTGAATCTTGTGCGCTTATAATAGCTCCAGTCTAGGTGAATGAACAAACAGTTTTTTGCATCTGACCCCAGCAACATATGATATATAGCAGGAGATTCAGCAGCCACACTTGGCCCTATTCCAGTAAAGAGTATATTCATATGTTGGAGCATGCATGCTTAGTAGTAGAGTGTAAAGTCCGGTACAGACCACCCCCCAACCGCTCTAGGTAACACCATAAACCGTGCAGCTTTGCGGGCCTTCCCTCGTGCCCATATAAAGTTTATACATAAAGACTGTAATTGTGTCAAATGAGTGCGTGAGACTTCAAGTGGAACACATCTAAAAAAATACAGTATTTTTGGCAGGATCATCATTTTCAGCATATTGCACCTGCCAACTAATGACAGATGCAAGCATTCACACCGATCAAGCTGTCTACACACCCCTTGTAAAAGCTTCCAACAATTAGCGCCAACTAATGCTGGTGCCGACGTCCTTAATAGCACTCCTAGATATGTTACTTCCTGTGAGACCCTTGGGTCATTAAAACCTCTAACATTATGGCACAAGATTTGCGTTTTGGCGGTGTTTAATTTATATCCCGAGACAGACCCATATTCTGCAGCGAGATGTTCTACTGCCTGTATTGCTGCTGCAGGTTTAACAGAAAGCACCGCAACATCGTCTGCGTAAGCCAGAACCCGATATTGTTGTTGCTGAACAATAACAGGCTGTATTTGTGGGCTATGGTCAAGCATTTTCAAAAAAGGCTCTATATACAGGGCAAATAATAATGGGGAGCAGGGGTAGCCCTGTCTAGTACCCCACTTTATTACCACTGCTTTTGACTCGAGGCCCAGGGTACAGATCTTAGCGACAGGTTGGCAGTATAGCGTTTGTATTGCTACTATATATTGCTGCCCAAAACCCCGCTGCCGCATTACTTCCCATAAAAAACACCAAGACACTCGGTCAAACGCCTTCTCGGCATCTAACAAAATAAGGCTCAGCGGGTCCCCAGTAGCGTTGGCGTTATCTAATAATGCAATAACTCTACTAACATGATTTGTAGTGCCACGCTTAGGGATAAAGCCATGTTGTCTAATAGACACAAGTGGCGATATTACGGTGGCAAGCCGAGTGGCCAACATTTTTGAATACATTTTGCCATCCGCGTTTAAAAGAGATATGGGGCAATACGATGCTGGAAGCTACGCTGGTTTACCTTTTTTCTAAACACAATAATACTGGCTTCGCCCCGTGATTTCGGTGCCAATCCACCTTGTGCTCTTTTAAATATTAATAACATATCATCTTTTATAAATTCGAAGAAAGCTTTATATACCTCCAATGGTAATTTATCAGGGCCCGCAGCCTTACTAATTGCAAGTTCCTTAATAGCTTCTTCGAGTTCCAGCATTGTAATAGGAGCTTCTAATCTCGTTACGTCCTCCTCCCCAATATCTTGCTCACACTGTTGAGATACAAATTTCTTGACTTTCTGGACATCATATTGATCATCCGTGTATAATGCTTCATAAAAACTTCTGAACACCTCCAGTATACCATTCTCATTCTCAACACGCTGGCCATTACTATCCAAAATGTAATTGATTCTCTCAGCTGCGTCCTTCATCCTTAATTTTTGCGCCAAGCACCTACCGCTAGCCTCCCCATATTCATAGTTAAGTCGCTGTCTTACTACATATTTTTTAGCAGCCTCTTGGCTCCATTGGAGATTTATTTTCGCCTTGATCTTTGACACTTCTACTACTAATGCCCCAATGTCCCTACCCATATGTATACCCTGAACTAGAGCCTCTTCAGCTCTGACCAGACCCTGATATAGCTCATGTTCCTTTAACACCTGTTGCTTCTGATTATACAAACCATAACTAAGGGTTTCTCCCCTAAAAGCAGCCTTGAATGCATCCCAAACATACTCGGGATCAGTACTACCCTGATTAATACGAACAAATTTAGCTATCCAAGCCTGCATCTACACAATAAACTGTTCATCCAGGAGAAGGGAGAAGCTTCCGGTCAAAAGAAAATGCCCTGGGTTTATTCAGAACTGCTACACCTGGAATAGATGACACACCTATGTAATGCTCCATTTCTCTGCCTGTGCCCAGACTTTGCACTAACATCATGTGCGTGTTTAGGGTGTTGGTGTGCGTAGCATAAAAGCAATGTGAGAGTGCGACAGAGTAAACTGCATCTCCTGCCTGCCAGTTGTGTATACAAGTGGGACCATCTATCCCTCTTTTATACCCCAGTTCAAAGTCCTGTTGTTACCTAGGAATAATGTGCTCTACAAAGTACCCAGGTGCCTGCTGTGACACCAGGGATGGTGTCAGCCTGACAGTCTATCTAAGTTGAAGGGACATCACCTGCAGGCTGAATTACTTAATGGAGAAGCTTTGTACCTGTCCTGAAGAGCCTGGAAGTCTGCCTAGAAGCCTGCCTGTCTGGTAGGAAAGGGAAGGGAGTTTGACTATCCAGCAGGAGGACAAGGCTGCCCTGGAAGAAGCAAGGTCCGACACATCCTCGTTATTTGTAGGGCGGGCCAGAAAGCCATCCAGCAGGACCAGCTAGTCTGAGGGACCCCCTCCTCCCCCCGCCAAGACTCTCCCAACAGTTCAAGGCAGGAAATAAAACTCTACGACAACGTGATTGTTGAGGCCCAGTTGGACGATTGTGTGCTGCCAACTGCCCGTTCAAGGTTGCATTTGCCAAATTCCTAACACAACAGGGTCTGAATCTACTGGCTTCCTGGAGAGCCTGTGTTGGGCTTTTAGCTGCTGAATTTCTGACTACTCTGTGTCAGAGGCCCATGAGGGACTACAACTACTCCAGTGTCGAACACCCTGTCTGAGCTTACGCCTGTGGTCCAGCCGACCACAGTGTGGGCTTAATTGCTGACGGTCGGGCCTCCAGAGGGGCTGCACTTACCGACAGGCCAGGTGTGACTGCTACCTTGGGACTGCTGATCTTCAGGCAGAGGCAAAGAAAAGACAAAGTGGATGCCCTACTGTACGCAGCCTTACATCCAGGACAAAAGCTCTCCACAAAAGCCTGCTGGTGGGTCACTGCTCTCTCGAGTGTTTGGGCGTGCAATTCAAGTGCCGGGAAGCAGGAAAGAGACCCAGACAAGACTGACTCATCCTGTGGAAGGATAAAACGCTTATGACAGAGCATATACGCATTGGGGTGACTGGAGTGACAGAACTGCACCTATACTATATTCATGATACTCCTAAATGAAAATGTAAATTTGGGTATACTTGTAAAGCGCACTATCACCTGAAAGGTATCTTGGCGCTGTATACCGCTGTGGAACCCTTCCTGGCTTTCCCTGTGAGATGCCCCCTTACTGGGCACCTCCACGGTGAGGCCAGGCATCCTAGCGCTTTCGGGTCCGTTGTGGAGATTAAGCAAGCTATTGCCCAGAGTTGCAGAGTGGGACCCATGATTAGAGTAGGCACCTAGGCGAGAATTATCCAGTCCGTGGACATTGAGCCCAAGACCCTGCCGCGTTGGGAATTGAACCCTGGTCCCAGGCCAGACCTCTGCCTCAAGGTCTGCCGCTCTAATCGGTGAGCCACACTTCTCCTCTTCCCCTTGAGGGGAAGAGGGTATCAGAACCGGACGCACCTATCTGCAGCACATGGTAGTCTGGCATGCCTGCACCATCCTTTCACCCAGACTGTCCATAAAGTTGATTTTAGAGCTGTTACGCACATAGCAGGGGGAATCTCAGACCATTCGCTGGTGGAGGTGCAACTCGATGGTCCGGTTGTGGACTTCATCCTACCCCCAAGGGTTGATCCGTGATATTTAAAAGACAAGACAATCAAAGGTTGTATGAGAGATAGAGCAGAATTCTATTTTAAGGAGAATGGGCGGCCTGTTGAATCAGCTTGCGTGCTATAGGGTGAATTCAAGGCAGTGATTCGAGGCCAGACACAAGCCTTGATTGGGAGAATGTCGAAGGAACGTAAATTGAAGTGCGAGGCTCAGGACAAGGAATGTGCTTTCCTGGAGGTTCGCTTGGCAAGTGGGGAATCAGTTTCTCTCCCATTACACCATCAACTGAAGCAGCACACATTAAGAGCACTAATGGAAAATAGCGTGCACTCATGCGCTGGCTACCCAGCATTGTCTCTATGATGTCGGTGATAAAGCCAATGAGTTGCTTACATGGTTAGAGAGACAGGACAAAGGACGGAACTGGATCCTTGAGGTTATTGACAACAAGGGGACGGAAATACTGGGAGAGACTTCCTGAAAGACCTGACCCTGCCAATGCTAACGAATGAGGACCGAGACGCACTAGACCAAGACCTGACAGTAGACTAAATAAATAAGACAATAGGAACCTTGCAAACAGGGCAAGCGATGGGGCCTGATGAGCTACCCTTAGAATTATATAAAAGCATGATGGATAAAATCAGGGAGTACCTCCAGAGTAGGTTTCAGACTGCCTGAAAGTAAGGGTGTCTCCCGGAGCACCAAAGAACGTCTGAGGTGGCGGTCATCCCAACAAGCATTAGAAATGCAATAGGTCTTGGATTTATTTGAGTTAGAGCTAACGGCATTGTAAATGGCAATGTCTTTTAGCCATGAGTTATGGAGTGTATGCAGGTGGTGTGTAGTGGAATTATGTGGGTTGGATTGGAATTGTAGCAATGGTGGCATGCTGCACTCACTCACACTCTGCCGCACTCACTCACACTCTGCCGCACTCACTCACGCGCTGCCCTCAACACGCTGCCCTCAACACGCTGCCCTCAACACGCTGCCCTCAACACGCTGCCCTCAACACGCTGCCCTCAACACCCTGCACTCAACATTCTGCCCTCAACACTCTGCCCTATGCACGCCCTCAACACTCTGCACTCTCACACACTCTGCACGCCCTCAATATGCTGCCCTCAACACTCTGCCCTCAACACGCTGCCCTCAACACGCTGCCCTCAACACGCTGCCCTCAACACGCTGCCCTCTGCACGCCCTCAACACTGCCCTCAACACTCTGCCCTCTGCACGCCCTCAACACTCTGCCCTCTGCACGCCCTCAACACTGACCTCAACACTCTGCCCTCTGCACGCCCTCAACACTCTGCACTCACACACACTCTGCATGCCCTCAACATGCTGCCCTCAACACGCAGCCCTCAACACTCTGCCCTCAACACGCTGCCCTCAACACGCTGCACTCACACACACTCTGCACGCCCTCAACAAGCTGCTGTCAACACGCTGCCCTCAACATGCTGCCCTCAAACACGCTGCCCTATGCACGCTGCCCTCAACACTCTGCCCTCAACACGCTGCCCTCAACACGCTGCCCTCAACACGCTGCCCTCAACACGCTGCCCTCTGCACGTCTTCAACAAGCTGCCCTCAACACGCTGCCCTCAACACGCTGCCCTCAACACGCTGCCCTCAACACGCTGCCCTCAACACTCTGCACGCCCTCAACACTCTGCACGCCCTCAACACTCTGCACGCCCTCAACACTCTGCACGCCCTCAACACTCTGCATGCCCTCAACACTCTGCACGCCCTCAACACTCTGCCCTCTGCCCTCAACACTCTGCCCTCAACACTCTGCCCTCAACACTCTCTGCCCTCAACACTCTCTGCACTCAACACTCTCTGCACTCAACACTCTCTGCACTCAACACTCTCTGACCCCACCCCAGCCCAGCGCCCCTCTGTGTCTGCAAGAACCATGCCCTAGAAGCTGACTGACCCTGCCCCAGCCCAGCGCCCCTCTGTGTCGCAAGAACCATGCCCTGGGAGCAGACTGACCCTGCCTAAGCCCAGCGTAGACACAGAGAAGAGGCTGACAGGGAGAGCTCCTTGCTCAAAATACATATTTGGAATTTTTGCAGTTTCCCAACTCCAGCTGGAAAGCAAGCGCCGGCCCCAAGTGCTTTTGTTATTCAGTTCATAGACAGCTAAGCGGCCCTATTTGCTGACATAAATCATGGGCATGAAATGTATCCAGTCTCTCAATTAAAAGTTTTAAATATAATTTAAATATAATATACAAGTCTATCTCTCAGCACCCCTGCCTACTCGATCTCATAACAGATATTAGTATGCCCGATACGAGAGCAACTCGCAACAAAAAACAGAAGCCGCAAAAAAAAAAGAAAGAAACATAATCGTAAACCGCCAGCGAGTGGTGCACGCGCGCACGCCACTGCCACCATATGTCTCAAATTATCTCCGCCGTGACGGCTGAGATAATTGAAGATATATGGCCTTCTGGTGCGCGTAACAGACACCAATAGGCCATAGGCGGAGCTACTCGACCGCCTATGGCCTATTGCGTGTTCTGTTTCTAAAGCACACGCACACGAAGGACAATAGCAATGCACGTAGCAAAAAAAAGCACGAAAAACCACGAGCAGCCAGGAATTCTTAGGTACGTTTTCAGAAGCCCTGAGAAAAGGACTCTTAGGCCACGCCCACTGCTGACGCAGTGGGACAGTTGGCCGAGCCCTAAAAAGGACGAACCAGCAACTGAGTGTGGGTCTTATAGGCCTATCTCCCTGCTTAATATTGAGACCAAGGTCCTTGCGAACGCCCTGGCGATCTGCCTGCGGACAGTAATTGCAACAGTGGTTCATCCTGATCAATCGGGCTTTATACCACACCAGGGAACGCGCTTAAATCTCCGACACCTTAATGGAGTACCATATGCAATAGGGGATTCCTTTGCTGAACCAGTGGCGCTGCTGTTAAGCTCTTGTATGTGGCCCCTCTAGCGAGCAGGTGCCTCAATAATACAGTCTACCGAGTCTTTGCCATCCAACAGGGATGCTCCTTGTCTCCTATGCTCTTCACACATGTTTGGGTTCACCAGGACCTCTCATATGGGGTATTCCAGTTGATCAGGAGTGGGATGTGAGAATCTCCGTCTACTCAGACGTTTTGTTATATGACACGTAGCCAGCCTTCTCGAGTGAACGAATCCTACACATTTTTCACATACTTGGAGATTATTCAGGATATAATATTAACTGGAAGAAGTCCTTAATATTCCTGCTGATGGCAGGGACCCTGCGGCTGCACTCTAGGTGCACAGTTAGGGTGGCACTACATAGTTTTAAATATTTGGTTGTGGTCATTACAAGAGAGCACAGGCAGGAACATACTCCCGAAATTAGACCTTCTTCGCTGGGATGCCCCACACTTGCGGGCGCTCCCGCTCTCCTTACTGGGCTGGGTGGCCCTATTTAAAGTGATGACCCTCCAGGGTCTCCTGGAGATTGTGCAAAAAATGTCCTTTAAGATCCCACCAGACATTTTTTTTCAAAAGATAGTCTGAGAACTTTGGCTCCTGTTGTGGGATGGTGGCACGTCACGCTGAGTAAGTTGCAGAGGGGAGTTTATTAAGGTGGACTGGCGGTCCAGAGCATTCACAAGTATTACTGGGCCTCGCAGCTGGTGGCAGTCAACAACTGGGTTTTTGCGGACCGTGAGGATCCTGCTTACCGGGTAGATAGTTTGGCCATGGACAAGAGAGGTTACCCCACCCTGGTGCTGTATCGAAGAAAGTATGAGTGCACCCTGCCTACTCATACCCAAACATTGGTAAAGGTGTGGAAAGAGGCTACCAGGTATTTAGGCTGGGAAGGTAAGCTGACTGAAATGACTCCACTGTAAGATGGTGATCTCGTAAGTGCAGCTGGAGTATTGCAGGGCTTCACAAAATGGGGATTGATTAGCTTAGAGCAGCCGGGCGATGTGTGGGGGGACAGGCGCTTGTGTCCTTCACGTTCCTACAACAAAAGTATAAATTAGGCGACTAAAAACAGTTCTGGCATTTGCAGGTGGCCATGCTCTGCAAAGTCACATCCGGGAAGGGGGGCAGTTGCCTGATGCATCCCTACTGGAGGACCAGCTACTAACTGACCCCCTGACCAAAAAAGTAATCTCAACAATCTATAGGAAGTTGAACTACAATTCTCTGGATGCCTTGGGGATGCGGAGAGCTGTGCGGGAGAGGGATCTAGGAAAGCTTGGCGATGGCGATTGTGTTGAGGTCATTCAGGGTGTCAGGGAGTTGGCAATTAAAACTCATTTTTGTCTAATTTAACTGCAGATACTGATACTGCCAAATCAATTACCCTGTTTACATTAAAGGGCAGCATGAACTCCGAGCTCAACAACAGACTCAATTGAATAAATAACCAGCACACTGCTTATCTTGCCAAGACACAGGTACTTTGTAAATCTCTTTTTATTGAACAAGTGCTCAATCGATGGTGTTGACACCGAAAATACGGTGCACATTAATGAGAGTGATTAGACCAAAAACACAAAGTCTGCAAATATAGAGTGAGTAGCATAGCTTGGCTTGTCCTGACACTCCCTGGCCAAAACCCACTACATAAAACTAGATTGCCCTTTATCGAAGGCAGGTAGTCCTCCCAAGGTTATGGAGGTCGCTGGGCTGCAAGACGACTTGACTTTTGGTTCTGGATCATCCAGGGATGCAGACAGGCCAGTAGGACTGGGACCAGGACAATGGTACTCTACAGATCCTCACCAGCAGAGAAGGCTGCAGTGCCCTTAGGTAGCCAAGAACTGAAATTCATGGTCTGGGGATGCCACCTAAAATCTTGATTTAAGGGTGTTACAAGGGAGTGACTAATGGGCCCCTTTACTGGGGTATCTACACCCTCTATTATGCCCACCTCCTGTTGGAAGGGGACATAGTCCTAGCCCTGATTGGATAAGTCCCATCATCTTCAGGATGGTGGGCACTACAAAGTGTACTTCACCTCGCCTCCAGCACCTGAGGGATGGAGTTAACAGAGGGGGCGGGGGGCACACCTCCTGTTGTATCTAAGGTTTCCACCTGTCCTTGCGCCTAAAAGGGGGTGAGGACAGGAAGATCGCTTGCTCCCTCTAAGAGGAGAGGCTGGGGCCGCATTACAAAGGCGGCAAGCCCTTTGAAAATCCTTGCCACAGATGGCTCTTCCTGACCAGGGGTGGAGTGAGCACCTCCACCCAGGAAAGGCATCGTTATCGACCTCGAAGTACACAGGCACTCTCCCCATGAGGACAGAACACACTCTGGTGGTAGCAGGCTGGCTCAGGCCAGTCGGTGACCACAATAAGGATTGGTAGATTTTAGGGGACCCCTCTAAGGGGTACTCTGTGTGCAATTTTTAATAAATCGGACACTGCAATCATCGCAGGTATATTTCCTAGGACAGCGAAAACTCTACAGCAGGTCTTGCTCATAGTCCTTATACTGTGACTGCCACTACTGAACATTAATCTTGAATTGTTAAACCAGGGCCAGGATGTGGACAGGAGCCAATGAACAGGAGGGCAACTCACCAGATGATAGAAGTCTTCTGTCTTCACTCTCACTCAAAGAGAACAATGCCATCCCATGTATTGCATGACTAAGAGGCCACAACCCTCAGTGAAACACTCACCTCTCAGATGTGATTCCTTAATAAGAATAAAATTAACATAACGCGTCCCTGGGGACCCCACAGATACACCGTTCCTACCAGTACCATAAATGCTTGGGGTCCCACAGGTAAACCTAACAGTGCTACAAAGGCTTAGGGGCCCTACAGGTAAACCTTTCCTAACCCAGTGCTACAAATGCTATGTGCTCAGTGCAGCAGGACTGGGCGCTCTAGGGGCGCAATTAAGTTGCTTGGCATTTATCTACCCTTAGCTAAGCCACGTGATAAAGGCAGTAGATCAGGATGATTTTCTTCGATCAGAAGTAGCTCTCACTATTGAAAAGGGTAAGACCCTGGTATAACACAAACGCAGACATGCGGTTAGGCTCTACCACGACATGTAGTAAACTATTAATTTATGTATCTGTAGGATTTGATTGCATTGCAGGTTAATTCTTATGTCACTATTTTCCGCACACAACATACAACATAGATTCCTCACATGCATCCCCTGATGAAGGGAGAACCCCCAAAATGAATTGGGCAGACTGAATTTGAATTTACTTGAGGAACATTGGATTTTGAAACTGATTCTCTGAGAATAAATATGCTTAAACTGGAATACAGGTGGATTTGCTTCCAAGGGAAGGAGACATTGATGCACTTTTGCGGGTACAAGCTGTGGAGCAGGAGACACAGACCTGATCTAGTCTGGGCTATATAAACAACTGTAGCCACCCACATCTCCCTTCCCTTCTGGCACGCGATGAGTGGATTACATAAATACTAGAATAATGAATGAAAAACACACAGCATGCATAGACAAGGTTTGCTATGTAACCTCTGGACTCCTGTAAACCTAAACAAACACCAGTAAATCATACACTAGGGACATCACCTGAAGCTCCTAAGATTATCCTTTTGTTGGTATCTTGTTTTTGGATGGTGGGTTTTTAGGATAAGCTATTTTTAGGTGTGTCTTCTTTTATTCCAGGATGGGGATTAGTTTTAGCATTGTCAGCTTTATACTCTGCATACCAAGGCAGTACATAAAATGCAGCCTGCATACCACAATCCATGGCTGTATCCCATAAAACATCCTTACCTTTTAACAAAAAGGACCCAAGACCTTCTGGACTTTATTCAGTTAACCAGACGCATCTCCCAGTCGATTGACATTAGTTATAGGATCAGCGTTAAGAAACAATTGGTGAAATGCCTCACAGTAGCCAACAATCTAGCACCTAAAAAAAGAGCGCAATAAATGTGTCTGGTCTCTGTCGCAAGGGTTGGTAGTTAAATGCCACTCTAGATATTTACATAGTGACTTTTCCGGGCTCAGCTCTGTAGGATACCAAAGGGCGTGAGTCCTGTGTTTATTATTAGAATACGTTCTAAAAGGAGCAATGTTATCAAAGGCAGAATTTAAAGCCGTACACTAGTCCGCCAAGGCGTGCTTTATGTCTTGTTCCTTTGAGGTTACAGAGAAATCCAATTTTTCAGCGATAGGAGTAATGCGCGGCCATTGACAAGAGACTCTTTTGCTCAGGTCTTGTTTCTCAGGCAACCCAGCTTTAGGTATTTGAAAGAAGAGTAATGAGTGGTCAGTCCACGTCAAGGCATGGGCTTCACAAGTCAGTGCAGTAGAGGAGGTGAAGAGTAATGAGTGGTCCGTCCACTTCAAAGGCATGGGCTTCACAAGTCAGTGCAGTAGAGGTGGTGAAGATTGATGAGTGGTCAGTCCACGTCAAAGGCATGGGCTTCACAAGTTAGTGCAGTAGAGGAGGTGAAGATTAATGAGTGGTCAGCCCACGTCAAAGGCATGGGCTTCACAAGTTAGTGCAGTAGAGGTGGAGAAGATTAAGTCCAAGATTATGGCCCGCCGAGTGAGTAGGGTCCGTAATCTTTTGTTGCAGTCCTCAAGTCTTTAAGTCTGATAATAGTTTTGCTACTTCCATATCTAAAAAATCTTCTCCACGATAATTATAATCCCCAAGCAGAAGAAATGTTTGTGATGACTACACATAAGTCGCTAAATAAAATAGTCAGGTTCCAAACAACTAGTCTGCTAATTTGCCCCTACAGCTCTGGATGTGGGGCTTGAAAGACTTACTCTGCTCAATCGGGGAAGTCCTGCTGCAGATCGGGATGTCAAAAAGATACAGCACAGTCTATAAAAAAAACAAAGATGGTATATACAATAAAATCAGAAGCAGCCAAGTTTTTGTCTTTAAAAGTATTAAGAAGTACTAATGCTCTATTTTCATTTGCCTGCAAGGTCCGCTGTGTATTCCTTATATATTTCTCTGAGAGAAAGCACGAGTGACTGAGCGAAAGGGCTATAGATTTGTTACCACAATTCCTGGAGGGAGACGGGGCAGTCATGTTTGGTGGCTGCCAAAACCATTTTCTACCTTTCTAGGTTTAGGGATGCTTATAGTTTTGTTGCTTGCTGTTGCATTATTTTTCTGCTTTACTGAGGGTGTTATACTCCTTTTTTTCCTGCACTTGTACTTTGAGGAGCTGTTCGTGCCCGGGTGGCCATTTTGTTCGGCCACACTCTCCCTCCGCGAAGCGCTCTAGTCGCTGCAGGCGTCCTGCCTAACCCCTACTCAATGGCCCCAGATCGGATGCGTGCAGCTCGCTTAATTTTCCCAATGGCCCCAAGCGCCGGGATGCCTCCAGGTAGCTGTGCACTTTACAAATACTGGATTTACAAGTTGCTATATATTTTACGCAATGTTTCTTACTGAAACATGGCTGCACATGAGCTCCCGCCCTGATGTAGCTGCAGCTTTACTGTTTAACTATGCTATAGTCAGGAAAGACAGGAACTCCAAGACAGGTGGTGGCATTGCTATAATTTATAAAAAGTCCTACATGTGCAAATTTGAAGACCTGCCATTTACGAGCTGTGAGGCAGCTTTATTTAAGCTTGCCCTGACCCCTAAGTTCACCTTCTCAGGCATACTAGTTTATCGTCCACCAGGGTCATCCGGTCCATGGGCTTCATCCTTTCATGACCTAATATCCCCTTTTCTCTTATATGCCACCAACTTCTACTTCTTGGGTGACCTTAACTTACGCTAGGATGACTCTGCATGTACTAATAGCGCTACTTTTATCTGGCAGCATTGAATATTGCACTTTGCAACTCCGGTCCCATTCATGTGGCCGGCCACCCTATTTTCTCCAGTTTATCCAACATTCAAAGCCCACCAGCTCTTCCCTTATGTTGGTCTGATCACTTTGCGATCGGCTTGCGTTTCGAGATCTCAGTGAACTCACCTGTAGCCGCACCTAGCATCAGGAAACCAACTATGAACTGGGGAAAACTGGACATTGAAGCTCTCAATAAGATTCTGTCTTCCAATGCTCCTATCACAAAACAAATGTCTGTCACTCTTTCGGGTGGCGTCCAAAAGTGGCTTTTACATGCCATTGATACCTGTCTCCCACCCTCTATTAAGAAGGTGAACAACCACAGCCCCCTGCCCCTTGGTTCTCTGAGAATTTAAAAACAGAGAAAGCCGGGGGGGCGTGGCCAAGTAACATGGCCGACAGGACGTGAGCTCCCGTCCTACGGACCCGATATCCTGCCAATAACATCCTGCCCGGGCTGTCCTCAACAAGAATACAGCATCGGAGGTTCCCCTCGTGCCTCTGGGCTTCAAGCGGGGCGTTGGACCTCGGGGGCTCGCCCAAGAAACGACAGCATTGGCTCTGTGTGCCGGCTCCCAGCTACGAGAGGCCGGGGACTGAGGCCTCGCCGGAAGGGGATTGCGGACTGGGACCGAGCCGCGGCGCACCTGAGGCATGGTCTTGCTAGTGCCGGGAGATCCGCCTTGGTGAGTGCGGCGCTGTACCGACAGGCTTGTGAGCGTCACTGGCGGAGGGCCCCTGACCCGTGTCGGAGCGCGGAGACGCGGAGGCCGCCATCTTGCGGACGTCCCTCGGCCAGATCTGCGGCTGCACGGTGAGACCCCGTCGGCGGCGACGGCTATGTCCTCCTGTTCACCGGGGGCTTGCTGATGCCCGGCGGTGACTGAACAGTGCGGGCCCCAGGGGGATGCGAACGGTGGACCCTGCGCCCCTCCCCCATTGGGCCGCCAGTTTCGATTCCCCGGACGGACCCCTTCTCTGGAGATTCGCGGCCTCATGAAGGCCTACCACCTTACCTGGGCAAATTGAGACAGGCGGCGAGACTGGGGGATCGTATATACTGCCGGGGACCTGGGCAGTAGCTGGGAAAACTCATCCGGTACCGCGAGAGGCGGACTCCCGTGGCTTGCTAATTTGTCTACTGGGCCCGGGCCTTGTTGACGGCTCGGCGGGAGTGCTGCTGCTTGCTGCTGTTGCCTCACGGTGGGCCTGGATCCTCCCGACCCGGGTGTTCTCTACGGAGGTGGTAACAGGGAGTTGGCCTTGACGCTGGTGCGATCCTGGTGGAAAATAGGGTGCCTCGTGCACCTGACCGACCTCCTGCGGTGTTATAGACTGGCACACCCTGACCTGCTGGGGGTTGAACGGCGCCATTGGTGCGGGGACTCGTTGTGGTCTCCGAGCAGCCCTGGAAGTGCGTACCAGAGAGACAGAGGTCGAGGGATCGCTTTACTCGGCCCCTAGAACGATTGTAGGGACTCCGGCCTGATGTCCACGCGCAAGGATAGGATGTCGCGATCTACTCAGCCCAACACCATTGTACAATATACTACCCCGCGACTCCCGTCGCAGCGTCTTGCGCGGCAAGCGGGTCAGGAGGTGAGCGAAGATGGACCGGTGGAGCCTTCCCGAGCGGAGATATTAAAGGCCATACAGGGCTCTCATTCAGCACTGGAGAGACAAATTGAGACTGTCTCAGTAGATGTCAATTTATTGCGGACTGACCTCCGGAAGGTAGCTGATAAGGTCTCAGATGCCGAGGGTAACATTACCCAACTGCAAGGGGAAGTGGCCACGTTAAATAAAACGGTGGCACAACTCACGGCTACGACGCGAACTCTGGAGCGGAGAGCTGAGGACGCGGAGGGTCGGGCACGCCGGAGTAACATCAGGGTCCTAGGTGTTCCGGAAAGGCTGGAAGCGGGGAATGCTGAACGATTTCTGGAGACATGGATACGTGACCACTTATGCCCGCGGGGACTGTCGAATGTGTTCGTCGTTGAAAGGGCGCATAGGGCCCTGGTCCCCCCTCCGCGGTCCGGAGAGCCCCCCAGGGCGCTGATTGCAAAGATATTGAACTACAAAGACCGGGATTGTATCCTGAAGGCAGCGAGAGAGGCAGAGTCCCTTACCATAGAGAACAGTCGCATATTTGTATATCCTGATTACACCCAATTAGTTCAGGAGCAACGGAAGTCCTACCTTGGAGTCAAGCAAAAGCTCAGAGAGATGAAGCTTCAATACATGTTATTGTACCCGGCCAAACTTAAGGTGCTCTCACAGGGCCGAGCACACTTCTTTGCATCTCCGGAGGAGGTCTGGGAGTGGCTGGAGATAAGAGGAGTTGATCTTCCTCCGGGTGAGCGCGGAGGACCCCGAGAATCGTGGGGGACACGTCCCCAGAGACGAAGGCGCGGGCGGAGAAGTCGCAGGTCCAGATCAGGTGGCTCTGTTGAACCTCGAGTCCTGGTAGGAGAGGATGGAGCTCTACTTCTAGGCTCTCCATTGGATGGGGATGGTCCTGAGACTTCTGGGGCGTCCGCCCCGGTGGATGTTCTGGTCCCAGACACACTGCAGAACGATGTGCCAGGTATAGACTCGACGGCCCTGGTGGTTCCAGAAACAGGTCTTACTGAGCCCCTGTCGGAGCTGGCTCCTGCCTGAGGTACTGTTTATTATTTGAAATGTTGATCGCTGCTGGGGTGGCCTCCGGACGGGTATCTGACCCGTGGAAAATGCTGGTGGCCCACACTATTGGGTATTGGATGATTGGATGGAGCGGAGGACTTGCACCCTGTGGAACTGAAGGCATGGAGGAAGGAGATTCAGGGTGTCGTATAGGGAGATCTTGGCTCTAGGGGGACAAGCCGGGGAATTGGCTCATAGTTCTGGGTCCTGTGGGGAGCTGGAAGGGGGGCGGGGGGGAGTGTGTGGGATTGCATTGGTGTGAGTGGGGGTTGTTGAGTGGCTGTATGGGGTGGCTGTGCACGTCCTGGCACCGGCAGAGGGAGAATGGGGTGGCATTATTGGTTGTTGTTGTCATCTTATTCGTGGGTGGGGGTGGGGGGAAATGTTTAGTGGGGGTTTTGAAGTTGTCAGTTTTTGGGGGGAGGGACGGTATGGAAATGGGTACAATCATTGGCATTGTGGGTACTGTACTACAGGTTTATATGTTGTTGATCAGGAGTGCCGGATTGCTCGTCCCTGGCACTCAATGGGCCTGGCGGTGGTGGACCGCACTAACTGTACAATACGTCCCGAAGGGGCGTAATCTTCAGACATGGGTCTTAAATTCCTAACTTGGAATGTGCGCGGCGTGGGTACTTGCACCAAGAGGCACCGGGTCCTTTCCTTTCTCCGGAGACACGGCGTCTCCATTGCGCGTCTTCAGGAGACACACCTGGACGAAGAGGGCGCCCAGCGATTGTCCAGAAAATGGAGAGGCCAACTATTCCATTCCTCCCTCTCCACCTATGCTAGGGGGGTCCTGATCTGGGTGGCGCCAGGGGTACCCTGCGCAGTTCAATATGTTGAGGCAGACGTTGAGGGCAGATTTCTAATGCTGAAGGTTAAATTGGATGGTAGGGATTTTCTGATTCTCAACTCTTATGCGCCAAATATAGATGAGCCTGGTTTCTTTTCCCGCCTACAGGATCTTGTGATCCCGGACCTCGATGCGCCCCTTCTCTGGTTAGGGGACTTTAACTGCGTGCTTGATCCGAACTTGGACCGGCATCCCCCTCGCGCTGGCACCAAACCGCGTATGTCGGCGTGCCTTAGAGAAGTAATGCAGAATCTGGGAGCTGTGGATGTGTGGCGAGCGGCCCATCCCACACAGAGGCTCTATACTTGCTATACCCCAACACATAACACCCATAGCAGGCTTGACCGAATTCTTGCGGCCAATATCGCAGCCTCTCTCTCGTTGACAGTCACCCACCAGGCCCGTTTCCTCTCGGACCATGCCCCGTTAACATGCGTGGTGCAATGGATAGATCAGGCCCCACGACCCCGAACCTGGCGTATGCCGGCGGACATTCTGCAGGACCAGGTTGGGAGGGATCATGTGGCCACAGCAGTAACGGACTATATAGACCTGAATTGGCACAGCGGTGAGTTGTCCTACTCTACTAAGTGGGAGGCCCTGAAAGCGGTGGTACGCGGCGCCTGTATGGGCCTTACCTATGGGGTCCGGAAGCAATTGCTCCGCGACCTGCAGGATGCGGAGGAACACCTCAGGCGATGTCAAATTCTACCTAACCCGGATGACGTGGATCGGGAGGCCGAGCTGGCGGCCCATGTGTCCGTGCATGACATCCTTACGCGTCTTGATAGATTTACTCTGGGTCAGTATAGACAACGTCTTCACCGTGAGGGGGACAAGTCGGGTCGCCTACTTGCCTGGATTCTTCGCCGTGAGTCCGCACCAGAGAGGATAGTTGCCCTGCGGAATCCGGCGGGGGACGTGGTGCACTCGGTACACACCCATATCTAGGTGCTTCCAGGCGCTACAGCAGGGTCCAGTTATTTTATGTAGCCCTTAATACTGGCCTTCAGACAACAGTTCTCTGCATTCAGACAAATAAAGAAGCTAACACACAGGGAATAAACACCAAGGACGTCCAAAAATATATAAAAGCCTGCCCAGTGTGCGCACGACAAAAGTCCTCCCATTCATCCCCTAAAGGTCTTCTACAACCATTGCCCATACCTCTGCTTCCCTGGCATACTATCAGTTTGGACTTCATCACAGATTTGCCTAAATCCCACAACTTCACTGCAATTTTAGTAGTTGTGGATCTTTTGTCTAAAATGGGGCACTTTATTCCCCTACAAAAACTACCAACAGCTACAGAATTTACCACCACATGCATCAAAGGTTTTTGGAATCGCAAACGGTGCGAATCGGAAAATTCGGCCGTTTGCGATTCCAAAATCACTTTTTGCTATGCATGAAAGTTTTAGGAATTTTTTGCACTTCTAAAAAATGCGTTTGCATTTAAGGAATCGCATGTGTGCGATTCCTTAAATGCAATGCATGATTTAAAAAAAAAAAGCGAATTCTAAAATAGGAGGTGCAAATTAACACGAGGTTGACCCTCGTGTTAATTTGCGAAAATTTTAAAAGAAGCAAAAAAATGCATTTTTTAAACATGCATGTTACAGACACACATGTCCTTAGGACATGTGTGTGTGAAACATGCACTTGAAAATACATTTCAGGGGTGCAGGGGGGGGGGTCCTTTGGACCCCCCTCTGCACCCTTGCAATGCATCAACAAATTGCGAGTGCAAAAAAAAAGAAATGCAAAACGGCATCAATGTAATGCCATTCCTTAATTGCGATTCGCAATTAAGGAATGGCAATTTCCGAAAATTAAGAAATCCTAAAAACTTTTAGGATTTCTTGATGCATAGGATTTTGCATTTCCTAAATAGCGATTCCTTAATTTTCGTTATTTAAGAAATGCAAAATCCTAGATTGATGCATGTGGGGGTTAGTGAAGTGTTTTGAAACCATATTGGAAAACTACATGGCCTTCCCAGTAAAATAATTTCCGACAGGGGCCCTCAATTTGTTTCAAAATTCTGGAGTCAGTTGTGCACACATTTAGGAACTGAAATAACATTATCCTCCGCTTTTCACCCACAGACTGACGGCCAGACAGAAAAAGTTAATCAATACCTTGAACAAAGTCTACGGTGCCTAGCCTCCATTATATCGGCTCATTGGGATGAGGTCCTACCATTGGCAGAGTTTTCATACAACAATAGCTATCATGCAGCTTTAGGATTTTCCCCTTTCTTTTTTATAACTGGCTTACATCCACGATCTATTCCTGCCATCCTTCCAGATTTATGCCTGCTGTGACCAAAAGATTAACAAAATTGCGGGAATTTCAAGAACAAGCCAAGCGTAGTTTAGCCAACAATAAACAAAAAGGTCAAATTATCAGTCGATAAACACAAAACACCAGCATCACCCTATAAAGTAGGGGATCTCGTCTGGTTATCAACCAGAAATATCCAGATTGAAGGCCCCAAGAAACTAAAACCTAGGTTCATTGGCCCCTTTCCCATAAATAACATTTTGAATCCAGTTTCAATGAGATTAACTTTGCCCTCGGAATATGCCAATCACCCAGTTTTTCGTGTATCTTTGCTCAAACCACATGATCCGGTGTAGTGACTGAGGTATTGGTGCTTTTTTGGCTCGGTTATGACCGTTGCCCACCACCATCTCAATATTATTATTATTATTATTGTGAAATTTATAACGCGCTCAGTTACCCAGGGGCATCCCGGCGCAGGACACAGCGAAGGAAAAAAGACTCAAACTCAGCCATTACACCGGAAACAGATGGGTCTTAAGGAGTTTCCTAAAGTGCAAGATGTTAGGCTCTGAGCGTATCTTAAGGGGCAGGGAGTTCCACAGTGCCGCTACTGGCACCGAGAAACGCCGGCCACCTGAACGAGCTCTTTTAACTCTGGCTGACTGAAGCGGGTGTTTTTGGTCAGAGCGAAGAGCCCGTGTGGACTTATATGGACGTGCCATATTAATCAAAATGGAGGGGCCCCTCCCATGCAGGATTTTGTGTGCAGTGCATAAGGATTTGAATTTCACCCGCTCCTTAACAGGGAGCCAGTGAAGAGTTTTTAGGGCCGGTGCAGCTGATTGTCTCCTAGGGACCATCATCAGCAGTCTAGCGGCTGCATTCTGAACCTGTTGGAGGGTCTTAAGAGTCGACTCCGGGGCACCGAGGAACAACGCGTTCCCATAATCGAGTCTAGACAAAACAAGACCACGGATCAGAAGTTTCCTTGATGAATCAGGGAGCAACGGTAACACCTTGCGAGCTGAACGCAGCAGGCCAAAACAAATCCCCGCTGTCTTCCTGGCGTGTGTCCTGAAGGACAGATCTTCTTCCAACCATACTCCTAAGCTCTTGATCTCCTTCTTAGGAGATGGTGGAACGCCCAAGGACCGGGGCCAACAACTAGCTATGAGTGAAGGCCTGGATTTACCAAGCAACATCAGCTCAGTATTTTCTCCATTGAGCTTCAAAGCAGAGTGGGACATCCACCGATGTACATTGGCAAGACAGTCGTGGAGAACGTTAGGTCGTTCCGCCAGCTGGGTCAGACCTACTACCAGCTGAGTATCATCAGCATAGCTGATGATCTTCACACCTGAAGGGGAGACCACTCTTTCAAGTGGAGTCATATAAACATTAAATAAAGTAGGGCTCAAAGATGAGCCCTGGGGGACTCCACATTGAAGAGGGAACGAGGTCGACTGCCCTGCCCCTTCCCAGACTTGATAAAAACGGTCTGAGAGGAAGGACTCAAGCCACTTCAGGGCCATTCCCGTAATGCCCACCTCTGACAGACGTTGGAGGAGCACCTGATGACTAACGGTGTCGAAGGCAGCACTCAAGTCCAGGAGGATCACTGCCACTGACCCCCCTGAATCAAGAATGCTCCTTGCTTCCTCCACCACTGCCAATAAGGCCGTGTCCGTCCCCTGACCAGGGCGAAAGCCAGTCTGGGAGTCTCCCAACAAACGATGGAATTCAAGATGGTGTGAGAGCTGGCGATTAACCAATTTTTCTGCAATTTTAGAAAACCCGGGCAAAAGTGAAATGGGCCTAAAATTGGCCAAATTGGAAGGGTCCAAGCCCGGTTTTTTCAGCAGTGCTTTAACAACTGCTTTTTTCCAACTCTGGGGCACCGTACCCTGAGAGAGGGAAAGATTGATAAGGTCTGTAAGCGGGGTGGAAAGAATGTTGGCCACTTGTTTGAGCCATTTCATAGGCACCGGGTCACTAGGCGACCCACTCTTCATTACTTTCAGGACTTTTACAACCTCTTCCTCCGTAAAAGGGCCAAAGGAGGACAGCTCAAAAGGGCATGTTACTGGGCCAAAACCCACCTCCAAAATCTGTGACGTCACCGGCAAAGAGGACAAGATCTTCACTATTTTAGAGTGGAAGAAGTCTGCCAACTCCTCACATTTTTCCTGAGGGTTACCATGCACGACTGGAGGGACCGGAGCCTTCAGAAGATCCTTAAAGATTTTAAAGGATTCCCCTGAGGAGTTACTCGCCCTATCAATCCTGTCACTGAAGTAGCTAATTTTCGCGTCCTTCAAAGCAACTTTGTATTTCCTCATGGCTACCTTATAGTCTTGCCGGCTCTCTTCATTCCACTCTCTCCTCCATGCCCGTTCCAATCTTTTACAGATTGTTCTCAGACACCTAAGTTCAGGAGTGTACCAGGGAGCGGAACCAGTTCTTCTATCCCTGGTAGGCCTTTTCTTTTTCGGTATTATTAGATCAAGGGAACTAGTCAGCCAATTTTCCACGTGCTGGTCAGCTGTAATTGGGTCAGAGACAGGAGGAGGATAGGTTCTCGCCAACTCAACCGCCCAGCTGTCCACTGGCAGCCTAGACCATATCCGCTCAACTGTATACCGTCTGGGTACAGGGTCTCTCCCCTTCTCCAACTGCCACCTAAGGGGGACTAGGCAATGGTCTGTCCAAGGAAGCGCCAGGGGCGGCAGGGCCTGTAGGTTCTCTGAATTAGAGAAAGCCACATCCAACTGGTGACCCTTGTTGTGGGTAGCTCCGATGTTAATGAGCTGCAGATCAAGTGCTCCCAACATGCCTCGTAGGTCTCTCGCCACTGCATCACTCGGATCTTCAAAATGCAGGTTGAGGTCCCCAAGGACTATAAAGTTGGAGGACGCGGCGGCTAATTGTATAACAGGCTCAAGAAAAGAATCAGTGAAATTCCCTATCGCTACAGGAGGCCGATAGACGAGAAGGCCCGCAATAGAAATGGTAGGAGAGATAAGTAGCGAGAATTGACAGCCTTCACAGTTATCCATACCGCTATCTAAGGCTTTACACGTAAATTTATCTCTGTACAAAATGGCCACTCCTCCCCCTCTCCCGACTGGCCAATTTAAATGAAACATAAGATATCCAGGAGGAAGGGCTTGGACAATATCAGGTCCTGAGCATGGGGTCAGCCAAGTTTCAGTAAGGAGCAAGGCGTCTAAGCTGTGGTCCAGAATCAACGAATTAATTTCCGTGGCGTGACAGGGCAATGACCTGCAATTAAGCAGAGCCATAGAAATTTGAATGTGATCTTTTGACGAACTACCGGAGCAACATAAGGAGCAGTTCTTAAAGGGGACACCTTCTGCCCATTGGTAGCCGCAACTAGGGTGTCTAGGAACGCGTAGCGAAAGTAAAGTGTTACTGGAGTACCTGCGAGTAGGATCCGTGAGTCCGGTCGAGCTGGGCAGAGTAATGCGCCCTATGCCCATCTGGGCCCGGACGGGCACAGACGGGCTTAACTCTGGCGAGACTCCGGCGACGTTCCGGCGATGACGCTGCGTAATGACGCTGCGCGTCAGCATGGCTGGCTTTATGTTCGCCCAGCGTCAATAAACTAGAGCGCTGACCACGCCGCCGGCAGTGTACCCCCTCCCAAAATGGCCACCACAAACGAGACAGTGGGCAAGGGACCCGCGATAACGCGGTGTTCTCACAATTAGAGTGGGGGTAAGCGTGACAGCCGTGCAAGTCTGCGAATGGCCTCAGGTAAAAGCAGGGGAAAAAGGTAAACTAAGAAGCAAAACAAAATAGGCAAAAACGGGACGATTAAAAAAGAATTAAACAGAGCAGAGTTGCAGTAATATGCTGTGAGCACCAAGTCCTTCCTAGAGCGCTATGAATCAAGATGTTAATATATGCTGCTGTCAAACGAACATGTATGGTGTTTTGTCCATTCCCGACCTTTATTTCACCTAGTTGGTAGGGCTTGCCTATAGACTTTGACAGCTTTATGTCCCCTTATATGCTGCTTTTTGCTCTTTTTCGGGCCTAAAGGCTTATGCTCGAGCGATGCTATGTTCTTTTCTGACACCATCCTGCTAAGCCTCTTTAGGTGAAAGGCAATGTTTTAGTTTCAATGTGTTGTTCGCTAGTAGTGAACCAGCAAGCACCGGTTCTTGTCGGAGAAATGTACTCTCTTCGCGCTGGAGCCATAACAAAAGCTTGGCCAGCTGCTGTTGTGTGCCAGGAACGGAAAGGTACAGGAATCTCATGAGAACGGTAGGCGGGTTCTTCTAGAAGCTTCGAGAGAGAGCTACATTCTATATTAGTGAAAGCGGGTCCAAATGAGGGTGAGAGGATTGTCTGGTGGTTTTGGCGGTCTGGTGAAGCATCACAGTGCAGACGTGCAGTCGTGTTTGTGGAACAGAGAGTCCTGACCCAACCGAAGAGGGAAAGAGAGACGGACCTGTCTTCAGATTGCAGATGTCTAATAATATGGTGAGGTGTTCCATGTATGACTCATTTTATCTAATTATTCCTTTATTTTCAGGTTCTATATGTGTGTATGTATATTAATATGTCATTTCTTTCTATGTCCTTTCATCATTGTCTAATAAAAGACCCCAATTTGCATTAATTCCATTTGTTTGTTGTCACTAAGAGAGAGTGTGGGTTCTTCTTAACCAGGTGCTGTAGTATAGAAGGAGGGGTGATTCCCTTCTTACAGGTAACTGATGATGGGAAGGTGTGCTGCTCATAATTAGGGATGACTACATGGGAGAATATATAATTTGTCCTTATTCTCTGTGGAGGAAGGTCGGGCCCCTTTTTTACCAAGTGCTTACAGAGGGATGTGCTAGTTCCCCTCTAATGAGTACTTGTAGATACGGAAGGGAAATCGGCTCCTAAGCAGGAATACCTAAATTGCTGGTAGACCAACCCAACATAGCGTAAGAGGTATGTACTGATTTTCACCGGAAGGTGTTGCTGATTCGCACCAGGGTGCGTTGCTCGCATAAGTGCGCGTTGAACGTCGGAAGACGTTGCTGACTTGATTTGATATTTGATTCGTCGGAAGACGTTGCTGATTTGATATTGATTCGTCGGAGGACGTTGCTGATTTGATATTGATTCGTCGGAAGACGTTGCTGATTTGATATCGATTCACACCAGGGTGTGTTGCTCGCGTAAGTGCGCGTTGATCGTCGGAAGACGTTGCTGACCTGATTTGATATTTGATTCTGATTCGTCGGAGGACGTTGCTATACATACCCTCTGAGCTTTGATCTATAGTATCTTTAGTTATTTATGTTACTCCTCTCTCAGATAGGTAGTCTGAATGTGGTGTTTTGTTGTAAGGCATTCTGGGAAGGGACTGTGATGAGTAATTACTTTATAGCTAACTAGCTGAAACACCAGAAAAGTAGGAAAATATCAGTCATTACATCAGTCCACATGAAAAGACAACCCTCCTCCACCTGTTGTAGTTGGAGACAATATTGCATATGAAGAAAATCGCATTATAGATGCAAAACGTAAACATGGTCGATTACAGTATTTAATTAACTGGAAGGGTTATGATGCGTCAGAAAGATCCTGGAAACAGGAACACATGTACATACTACAAGATTGGTCAGATCTTTCCATGCCTTGCATCCGGAAAAACCCTGTCACATACGAAGACCTTTGGGGGGGCAGGAGGCATTTCCTGCATGTGTAAACGTTCTTGGCATGTACACGTGAATTACTTGGGAAAGATCTAAGGCCCAAATCACCTTCACATGCACACGTGAGAAAACCTGAGACCCAAAGCAATTCAAACCCCACCCACTTGGTTCCCGATGCTTCGCTTCGTGCCTAAACACTCACCTGACTCCGGACCTTGGTGGCAAATACTCCGAAGCTCTTTAGCGCTCCACCCAGCTTCCTTCCCTGTCTTCACTCAGTGTCTTCGGCTGTGTTCTTGCTCCCCGGAGCACATTTCAGACATTCCTTCCTGTTTCTGAATTTCCGGCTCCAGATCCTCTCCCGGCACTGTTTCCGATTTCCTGCAAAAGAGAAAAGAAAAGAGAATCAACAAAGGGATGCCAAGCAACACCTCGCTCTGAATGGTAAAGCGTTAGCATGCTTGAACACATACCAGTAAGAATTTAAACTTTATGAAAACTGTGGCAGACCTCTTGACCTTCTATAAATCAAGAGAACGTTTTGAAACTCTTCCTGAAACAATCCAAGGACTTTAAGGACATTGAGTAAGTGAAGAATGTTAAAGTAAAACAGACATTTGTGTAAATACCTTGAGTCTGATTAGAAGACTGAAAGGAAACAGAGAGCTCGATTGTTGTTATTATTTATATATATTTAATGTGAAATTACGGAGCAAATATTGTAAAGGAAATCAGTAACTCTTGAGATAATTTGAGCAATCACAGATTATTAGTGCACCTGTAGTGTTTTTTTTGTTTATTCTTTCTTTTAGTTTCAAGAATCCTTTTGAGAAAAGGTCAAGGGTAATTCAGGTATACCTAATTAATAGTTCCAAAGCAGATGTTTGACCTAAAAAAGTGATTTAGGGTGTTCAGATTAATCGGGTACATTTATCAAATTATACACGAGCTGAAAACTGAAGCCCAGTCACACTTTGCCTTTCTCGAGAGACATTCTACACGACTGAATTGTCAAGTCGGTCTACAAGAATCCAGTGTGTCTTCTCTTTTCTCGCGTCCCTATTCCCCCCTCCCCCGGTGTTCGATCAGGGCAGCAAGTGAATCCTATCCTTGCCTCTCTGGTGGAGTTCAGAGTGAGTTGGGTAATAGAAGCATCAAGGAAGGAAAAAACCGGAGTACAGGCTGGTGAATTCGTGACACCATGGGCCCCAGGGACCACCACCTCCAAGGGGCTTTGTACTCGTTGGGAGGGGGGGGCCGCGCAGCCCCCATTCTAGAGCCCTTGATGGCCTGGGGAATATCACCCCCTAGGGCCAGCTGCATGGTCACCTGCAATGCCATAGAAAACTCTGCTTTTCTTCTTGGAAGCGAGAGCAGGAAACCTGCTCTCGCTTTCAAGAAGCAAAGCAAAATTGCTTTTGGGCAAGGGGAGCTGCATGTTAGCAGCTCCCCTTGCCCAAAAGCAATTATGGCTCCCGCAGGAGGGTCGGCCCCCGGGGTGCTGGTTTCCTTCACAGCGGGCTCTTCCCTCAAGGCAGATTGGTATCCTAGCGCTGCTGCGCCAGACACTGATCACATTTAAAATTGTGACGATTTATTTTAGTACTACTGCGCAGAACTGTGTACATTGCCTGCTTACATAGTGAGCATTTTGTTATCGTAGCACTGCGCTGGTCAGCTTCATTAGTAGCATTTAAAGTGTGCCACATCGTAGCGCTATATCGTAGCGCTACATCGCATTGCCTTGGAATCACCCATGGACCCTTCACCTGCCACTCCTGCAAACTCGACTGCATCAGGACCAACCCTAAATCCACATCCTCCAAACAGAGCAGCAACACTAACCACCTGAAGTGCATCCTACTCAACACCCGCTCGGTCCACAGACACGCCATTGAACTCTGGAACCTACTCGACACCACTTCGCCGGACGTCGCCTTCCTTACAGAAACCTGGATGAACGCCTCTTCAGCGCCCGACATCGCCATAGCCATCCCGGACACTTATAAGATCATCCGAAAAGACCGCACCAACCAAACAGGAGGAGGCATCGCCATCGTCCATAAGAACACCATCCGAATCACGACCAGCTCTAACGACAAGCTCGCGACCGCCGAACACCTTCACTTTCAGATCCACCCCGACCCCAGGACCACACTTAGAGGCACCCTCATATACAGACCACCAGGAACACGCACGCAATTCAGCGAAGACATCATTGACTTCATCAGCCCACTTGCCCTTGCCTCCGAGAACTACATACTACTGGGAGACCTCAACTTCCACCTGGAAAAGAATAACGACAGAAACACCACCAACCTTCTGGACAATCTCGCCAATCTCGGACTCAA
Organism: Lissotriton helveticus; assembly: GCF_964261635.1. NCBI lineage: Eukaryota > Metazoa > Chordata > Amphibia > Caudata > Salamandridae > Lissotriton > Lissotriton helveticus. The sequence goes on along the minus strand of NW_027611701.1, from coordinate 1,171,233 downwards.
ACAACTCGTTGACACCCCCACCCACCTGGCCGGACACACGCTCGACCCCATCTTCACCTCCAGCAAGCACATCTCCTTCGATCTCACCACAGCTCTCCATTGGACTGACCACAGCTGCGTTCACTTCAGCTACCAAAAGACCACGTCCCACAATCCCCCACAACCTATTCCTCGAAGAAACTGGAACAAAATCACCACCGACCAACTCTTCACATCACTTAACCAAAACCCTCCTACCATATCATCGGACCCAAACCTAGCTGCTAACAAACTCACACATTGGATCACCCACAGCGCTGACGAACTAGCACCCTTGAAAAACCTCCAGATCAAACAAGGCAGCAAAAAGGCCCCCTGGTTCAATGATGACCTTAAGAAATCCAAGAAATGATGTCGTACTCTCGAGAAAAGCTGGAGAAAAAACCCAACCACTGATAACATGACCACCTTCAAGGACGCCACCCGCAAACACCACCAATTGATCCGATCCACAAAGAAATCAGCATTCAAGGATCGACTCAACAACAACGCCCACAACAGCAAGGAACTATTCAACATCGTCAATGAATTTACCAACCCCACCGCCAGCACCAACGACATCACTCCCTCCCAAGACCTCTGCGACTCTTTAGCCTCTTTCTTCCACAACAAAATCGCCGACATACATAACAGCTTTGAAAACCATTCCGAAGAACAGTCCATTCCACCCACCTCCGAACCAAAAGAACACTCTCACAACCTCTGCGCCTGGAACCCAATCACTACCGAAGACACCATCCGCCTGATGAACTCCATCCACTCTGGCTCACCAACCGACCCATGTCCCCACCACATCTTCAACAAAGCAGATTCCATCATCGCACCCCATCTCCGCGATGTCATCAACTGTTCCTTCAACTCCGCAACCTTCCCGGAAAGCTGGAAACATGCCAAACTCAGCGCCCTTCTGAAGAAACCCACAGCAGACCCCTCTGAACTTAAGAACTACCGCCCCATCTCACTCCTTCCATTCCCTGCTAAAGTCATTGAGAAAGCCGTCAATAACCAGCTCACCACCTTCCTTGAATCCAACAACTCCCTCGACCCCTCTCAGTCCGGCTTCCGAGCCAAACACAGCACTGAAACCGCCCTCATCGCTGCTACAGACGACATCAGAACGCTACTGGACAACGGAGAAACAGTTGCCCTTATCCTACTTGACCTCTCTGCCGCCTTCGACACAGTCTGCCATAGCACCCTCATACAACGCCTCAGCAACGTCGGAATACAAGGAAAAGCTTTGGACTGGATCATCTCGTTCCTCGATGGAAGAACCCAGAGAGTCCGCCTCCCCCCTTTTAGATCAGAAGCCACCAAAGTCATCTGCGGCGTACCACAAGGATCATCACTCAGCCCCACCCTCTTCAACGTCTACATGAGTCACCTCGCATCCATCGCGCGACAACACAACCTCAACATCATCTCCTACGCAGACGACACCCAGCTGATCCTCTCCCTCACCAAAGACCCAAACACCGCCAAAACAAACCTACACGAAGGAATGAAAGAAGTAGCCGAATGGATGAAGAACAGTCGTCTAAAACTAAACTCTGACAAAACAGAAGTCCTTATCTTAGGATCATCCCCCTCTGCTTGGGACGACTCATGGTGGCCACCGGCCCTGGGTACAGCACCCTTACCTACAGACCACCACGCAACCTGGGCTTCATCCTAGAATCCTCCCTCTCAATGAGCAGACAAGTCAACGCTGTCTCATCTTCTTGCTTCAACATCCTACGCATGCTCAAAAAAATCTTCTGTTGGATCCCCACCGATACAAGAAAGACAGTCACCCACGCACTGGTCACTAGCCGACTGGATTATGGAAATACCCTTTAAGCCGGAACCACAGCCAAACTACAAAAAAAACTCCAACGCATACAAAACGCCTCAGCCAGCCTCATACTGGACATCCCCCGTCAAGCTCACATCTCCAGTCACCTGAAAGACCTCCACTGGCTCCCCGTCAACAAGAGAATAACGTTCCGCCTCCTCACCCACGCACACAAAGCCCTCTACGACCTAGGACCCGAATGCCTCAACACACGTCTGTCCTTCTACACACCCACCCGCCAACTACGATCGTCCAATCAAACCCTCGCCGTAATTCCGCGCATCCATAGATCCACCATGGGAGGAACATCATTCTCCTACTTAGCGGCCAAAACCTGTAATTCCCTCCCCAATCACCTCCGCCTTACACAGAACCACCTCTCCTTCAGAAAGCAGCTCAAAACCTGGCTTTTCGATAAGTAATGCACCCACCATCCCTTAAGCGCCTTGAGACCCCCTGGGTGAGTAGTGCGCTATATAAATTACTGAACTTGAACTTTAACAAATGGCATGGGAGGGGGGCCACAAAGCCGCCTCCCCTTTAGTTTATTGCTTTTTTTTAAATGGAAGGGCAGCCCTGGGGGATGTGGTCCCCGGGGGCTAGAGGTGGCCCAGGGGAGTGAGGCCACGCTGTCCCCCTACCGGCAACATTTTTTACCACAAGGCCAGGTCCTGGGGGATTGGGTCCCCGGGGTCAGAAATGACCATGGGGCATGGGGACCGCCTCCCTGCAAAAAAATAAATAAAACAAAACCAGGCCCCGGGGGATGGGGTCGCCGGGGCCAATAGTGGCCCAGGGATTGTGGATTTCCTCTCCAAGGTACATAAACTCTTTAATAATTTTATTTGGCAGGATAAGGAACCGAGAATTTCCCTGAAAAAACTTCAACTGCCAAAAGACAAAGGGGGTGTAGGTCTACCTAACTTTAGATGCTACCAAACGGCATTCTTGTGGCAAATTGGTTCCTTAACCAACAAGAATACACTCCTGTGTGGGTTCATGTTGAAAAATCCATCATTCACAACCTGCCTCTCTCCGCTATAATGACTATGGACTCTTCAGCCTTTACTTAATCAAAATATATATTTCTCAACACTAGGCGGGCTCTACTTAGCCTTAAGAGACACTGTAAAGCTAAAATAAAATTCTCCAAATCAAACCTAGCATCGTTCTGGTTTAACCCGGCTATAAAGGATGAGTGCGGAATTCTCTTTTGGGAGGACTGGGCTAACAAGGGTCTGAATTTGATGCGGGACCTTTACGACAGAACTTCCCTGCTACCTTTTGCCACCTTACAATCGCAATTTGATCTCCAACCGCTCAACTTTTACAGGTTTCTACGCCTTAAAGCACTTGTCTCTGCCAGAGCCATTGTCCCGCAGCAACCCACTCTATGCACCAAGCTAGCTCATCTTATGTCACAAGGCCACATGGTATCAAAAATATATAAAGTCATATCACCGTCACCACAGAAAATACATAGAAAGTGTGAGAGGGATTGGGAAAAGGAAACAAACTCCTCTAACCTGGTTTTTGATTGGGACAAGATTCCTCTCACCCCTTTCTACGATAAAATATCCCCGATATTATCCCAGACCAAACTTATGTTGATAAATAGATCCTACTGTACACCTGAGAAACTCTTCAAGCTCAAACTTCTGGACAGTCCTCTTTGCTGGCACTGTAAAGCACACGTGGTTAAGCATGGCGCATATGTTCTTTTATTGTCCGTTGCTCCAAACATTCTGGGATAAGATCTATGCCTACATCCATCGCACCTTCCACTTCAGTCCACCTAGGGACTTCTCAAATATTCTCCTGAGAGCGATTGATCCGAACATTACTAGGGAACATGACAGATACCTCCTAGACCGTATGCTAACGCTGGCTTGCAAAATTATCCTTAGCAAGTGGAAGAACGCTTCTGACGTCTCCTTTGTGCACTGGCAAGAATGGCTAGCTTCATTGAGGGGTGCGGATAACGACGTTTTACATTCCTCCCCCTGGCAAAAGCCTCACGCCAAACTCTGGAGTTTGCTTGACTCCTTGGAACTCTGTTATGACCCACCTTAGATACACTAACAAAGGGCTTGCTATGTCTCTACATGGCCGCTGCTGCTACATTGGGCATTACTCCCGACAGGTATGACGGATGTCCGGACACAAGCAATTTCTACAAACCTTGTTGCGGTCATTCCTTTCTCCTTGTCTAACCTCTCTCCCTCTTCTTCCCTCTTTGTCTTCTTTGTCTTCTTAGTTCCTTCCGCTCCAAGAGACAGAGAGGTATGTTTGGATATCTGAAACAATGCTTCTTCTGCTTGACAATTATATGACTCGCGGTGTATTTCCCACGGATGTGTTATGTTACTGGCATCTTCTTATTTCCTGCTGACCACATTGAATGTAATTATCCAGGCATTGTTCATTGTATCTATCTTGCGAGCTAATTATTGTATGACGTCCTTCCTTTTCTTTGTACTGTTATGTTTTTGTACTTTAATAAAAAAGATTTGAAATAAAAAAAAAAATGTTAAGAGAAGGCGGGCCACACAGCCCCCTCCTAAAAAACGAAAAAGAAAACCGAAGCTGGATCTCGCCGTAGGCCCGCCCCCTCCCTGTACCACTTGAAAACACGCCTCTGGCGCGTTTTGGGTTGGGGGATGAAGTCCCCTCGCATCTTATGGGTCCTTAGGGGCCAACTAGCCCACTAGGTACCTGCAGCAAGCACCACACAGTGGGATTGCTGAGAGGTGGTCCGAGGCCACTCCCTTTTTTACACCACTTTGCAAATGCGCCTTGTGGCGCATTGCTGATGGGGCAATGAGGTCCTGTTGTGCCCTGAGGCCCTCAGGACTAAAGTGAACTTCATCCCCTGAGCAGCAGTGTGCCATGAGTCGCGTTTGCAGAATGGTGTAAAAAGGTGGCGTGGCCTTTGAACACTCTCAGCAATCCAGCTGTATGGGGCTTACTGGAGGTAACAGGAGGGCTAGTTGGCCCTGAGGGACAGGGCACTGTCGCAATTAAAGCTCACATGTGATCAATGGCAGTGGTCTGCATTTTCTGAGACTCTGGCTTTACTGCCTCACTGATGAGTGATCCTATTCACTTTCGGGTACTCACTGACACCCAATGTGCTCCTCAGCCCTTACCTCTACGCTCAAAGATATCAATTTATAATAGGATCTTCCATTTAAGCCATAGGCTAGTTAGTAAATTCTCTCTCTCTCAATCTATGCAGCCTCCATTTGTAACTGCTTCGACTGCCTACTCTTTGGAGTGCAGCACGTTGGCAATCAAAGTCTTGTATCGATCATGATTACTGGACTATTTATACTTCACAGATGTGCCTGCGATTACTCTGTGGCATACTTTTTCCCCAAAACAGCAGTCTACAGACAGCATTTGATTGTGAGAACTAGTTGGCACTGAAAGTCGATGTATCATTCTATTGTGAGATAATTTCAAACTGTTTATCCTGAATTTTTTTAATGGATCAATATTGCTACAAGTGGTGTAATTGTTTTGATTTTCATTAGTAAATCCCGTACAAAAGACATTGCTACCTGCGCCTGGTTATAGTTTTTATGAAAAGTATGTATAGTTATGAGAAAAAAACCTTTAACATCACAAATTCCTTCACTGAGCCTTTCTTCTCAGTGCACTTTACTTTATCTCCTAACATGTCTCTCACGAATGTGGTCCCTCTTCTATCCTTTTCAGCCTCTCATTCCCTCACTCAAGTGAACCTTCATGGTCTTAATTTATCTCTTACTTTCTCTTTCTAGCTTCTCACTTTCTTTTTCCCGTATTATCTCACTGTTTTCTTTTAACTCTCTTCCTCTTTTTCAACAGCCTTTTTTTCTTTCAATCTTGTTTTTTTCTCACTTTTTTTCTTGCTTTTACTTTTTATGTCTCACTGTCTGTTGTATTTTCGCTCTCTTGATCTTGTTCTCTTCTAGCTCTGCTGCTCTTTTTCTCCCTCTGTTCTTCTCTCATCCTCATCTTTGTCTCCTTTTATCTCTCTCTTCATTTTTGCCTTATTTGCTCTTCTTCTCAACCATTGCCTGCATCACCCTCTTTCTTTCCTCTTTTTCACTCTGTTCTCTGATACCTTTGGGTTTCCTCTTGCTCTCCATTCTCATCTTTCTCTCCCTCCACCCTACTTGCAGAGTGTGCACCTTTAAGCACTCTGAATAAGTGGGACATCATATCTGACAATCTCTGGCTGATATCCATCATCTCACAAATTCTAAATGCTAACCTTTGACTTTTTCACTCTATTCTAAAATTCCCTTGATTTTGCAGTCACTTTCATGTTAATTTGTTTCTCTTTTGCTCTGGTTCTTACCCTATTTCATTCTCTCATGCTATTTCTCATATAAATGGTACATTGACGGCTCCCTTCTCACTTTCACGCGGAATGAGACAGGGCGGTCCGTTGTCGCCTCTGTTGTTCATTTTAGCCACGGACCCACTAATACGGCACTTCCAAAAGAAACACCTTCATAGGTGTTTACACTTTACCACCGGCCCATTGTTAGTATCATTTTATGCAGATGACACGATTTTATATGTATGCAACCCCCAGACTAATTTGGATCCTCTGGGAGACCGACTTGGGTATTCCGATCACAGACGAACAGTGGGCTGCCTGCTGTGCAGTTACGAAAAATGTCTCCCTTAATAGCCGACACAAACTAATACACTTTAAGTTTCTTCGTAGGATATACATTACCCCCTCCAGACTCCACAGGATAGACCCTGCTAGACTGCACCATTGTGCAAGATGCAACGCTCCAAATGCAGACTTCGCCCACCTCGCCTGGACCTGTCCACGCAAACACTCATACTGGGTAGGAATACATAAGATAGTGAGTGGCTTGGTTAAGGTACCGATGACCCCCTTGCCCGAGATTGCTCTATTGGGATATGTAAAGCAGTTCCCACCGGCAATTTGCAGGTTTGTTGCCATAAGCTTACTACTGGCCAAAAGGGAGGTATCCATTCATTGGGGTGGCAGAACAGCACCATCGATAAAGGGATGGCTGAAGAGCATGGCGTCCTGTTCCACAAACAGCGACCTATACGCAATAACGGTCCCCCCCACCTCCAGGCCCAAAGATATCTGGGGACCTTTCAGAACATACCTAGAGGCGCAGCGACAAGACCCCCTACCCAGAAAGAACAGGGCATAGTCCCAACAGGGGTGGGTTAGACTGTCCCGAGATACATGTCAATAATCAACTACACCGGATGCTAAACTCCTTTTTTTATGTCGGTACAGTTGATGTATCCCTATGTCATGTTTGTAAACACCGTTTATGTGAATTAGAGTCAAGAACGATTGTAACAGAAAATATGTTAGCAGCCGAGGGACTTGCTTTATGTAACATGTGATCACTCTGCAGCATTGATTGAACACTTGACAGTGTGTATTATGTCTACCTGTACTTGCCAAAGGATTTTACTTGTCCTAGTGTACTTCTTTACTCATACCTAAACGCAAAATAAAGTTTAAAAAAAAATAAGGGGTCAGAGCTCACTGAAGCCTACCCTACGCCCACACAGGAGCAGCAATCATTAGTGAAGCAGGTGCAAGGAAGCTCACCAAGGTGCAATTTCTGTAATCAGATGTAGGATAGATATATAGCCAATCACCGCTGCATGCAAGACCGTCTGTCTATCAGATCGGATAGATGGCTTTGCATACCCGACGAGACTACATGCTAGGACTTATCAAAGGCAATAATCCTTTCAAGATTTTAGCTGAGTGGATGCGATGGTGATTACCAGCTTATTGATATTGCATCTCTTAATGAGAATAAGCGACTTGGTGTTCTTCAATAAAACTATTTCAATATGGATCGAAGGAATTAAATCAATCATGAATGATACGGTGATTGCCTATATATCTATACTACATCTGATTACAGAAATAGCACCTTGGTGAGCTTCTATAAAAGACTATTCCAACCCTGATGAAGTCCATGTTGGACGAAACACGTTGGCTGGGCTGATGCATTTGAGTACAAATAAAGAATACATTGAAAAAAAGAAATCTCAAGACTCTGCGCTGTATTTTCTGATTTGGTGGAACTTATAATATTTTGTATAGTTTGCAAAGGAAATGAGGTTTAATTACATGCTTGAGCATAATTGATTTAGGAATCTAGTAATAACTGTATGCTCCTTTTCAGAATTTGACAATCCTAGTCAGTATAAGGCACAAGCAAACCCCATATTTAAACTGTGGTCAACCCCCTGGTAGCTTGGCACAGAGCAGTCATGCTTAATTTAGAGGCAATGTGTAAATATTTGTGCAACACTTCAAACAGTAAAACAGCGTAAACAGCACACAAAATCAACACCAGGTTAGAAAAATAGAGCTCAATTTAATCAACAAATCGAAACCCAAAGACAAAAATCCAATCAGTATAACCGGAGATATGAATTTTTAAAGTATAAACTTCTATACAGCACCTAAAAACATAAAGCGTCAACCGAGGCAATCTGGTCATGCTGGACCAGGTTAAAGTAAAAAGTTCAAGCTAATCACAATGGAGCGCGAATTAGATAGAACCCCAGATTAGTTCAGCTGAAGGTTTTACCCTCTCAAGTTTTGAGCCAAGAGCCCCGTTCGCATTGGAGAGGGTCGCAGGGAGTAAGGAGAGAGTTGATGGCGGTGGTGGACATGGCACAAAGAGCAGGCCAGGTGTCGCAGAAGGTCGGGCTGGAGCTTTACGTTGTTGGTCTTCCAGATCGATTGATGCTTTCCGTGCAAGGGGATAGGCAGCAGGGGCTTGTGCTGAAGTTCCGTGCGAGCAGTGGGATTCCGGTGCGAATGGGCTCATTTCCACTCATGAAGAGTTCAAAAGCTTGATTTAGGAGCCCACCGAACCACAGCAAGGGTCTAGGGCCTGAGAGGCACCTTTTGGGAGCAAGGAACGCGCTGAAGACTGGTCCAGGCACTTCCACAAAATGAATGGGAGGTCAGGAACAGCTCCAGCCCTCACTGCACAAGCTTCTGTTGATTGTAAATACAAGAGTATGGCTTTAACCTGTTTATTGCAGCGGCAATTCCGCTGCGGTGTGGGCGTTCGAATGCGCAGGCGGGGCCGTGTCGGCTAACGGACGTGCGGAGCACTAATGAGGCAGTGCTTGCGACGGCTGTTGGCCAACGCACGCACGCAAGGGTTAAAAAAATATTTGCTGCAAACCCCAGAACAGCCAAATTAAAAGATGCTCATGTGGACACACTTGTGTCAAAAACTTATTTTATAGATGCGGTCAGCAAGTGGGTAAAGTCTGTGGTTGCGGTGGCTCAGGAGAAAGGTAAGAATGTGCAACTTGAGATTCGCGGACTACGGCGGCATTCAGAATCATGCCTGAAGCCTCCAAAAGCAGCCCGCCGGAGCCTGAGGAATTGCCAGTTCTGAGTTGAAAGCTGCAACAGTCTTTATTCTACAGACCTGAGGACGTGTGACTGGGAGCCCCAAGGCCACGACGAGCCTCCAACAGCCTGGTCGCAGGGCATTGGATTTATTTAGGCATTTTTTTTGCGCATACTTTACCCAGAGGAGTCAGAGCGCTTTACAATAGAGCGAAGTATATAGGATTAGATATTATGGTAACATATTTACAGAGTATAAATCCACCCAAAATTACACGATACAAACTAAAGTTGGAGCGATTAGGGTTCCAAAAAAACACATTCCAGAGTTGAAGCGTAAGGACAAACTAGTCTCCAGTGAGGAACACGAAACAGTCAATGCCTCCAGGCTGTGTAGGTGTATTGTTTTGACCCCGCCCCCACAGCCACTGACCACGCCCACATGCCCTGCCCCCAACTCACAGACCCCGCCCCTACTGCCACAGGCCCCGCCCCTACAGCCACCACACCCACAGGCCCCACCCCCACATTCACTGACCCCACCCCCGGCAGAGGAGGAGCTTTAACACCCACAGGCCCTGCACCCCACAGGCCCCGCCCACACATTCACTGACCCCGCCTCCAGCAGAGGAGGAGCATCCACACCCACAGGCCCGGCCCCTACTGCCACAGGCTCAGCCTTGATACCCACAGGCCCCGCCCCCTTGCAGGAATCATAAGTTAATGCTGTTCCACCACTGCCTCGAGGCCTTGCCTCCCCTTACCTCTCTTGTGGTTTCGAGGGGGCAGTGTCGGCCTGGTGGAGGGGACACACCCGAGGGCCCCGCGTGACAACAAATTGTGCACGGGACAAGGGCCGCCCTGATCTGTAGCTGCGCATGCGCAGGACACTCAGTTTGTCACAAGTGCGCATGCGCAGGATGTCTGCTCGTTGTGGCCGCGCATGCGCTGAGAATAGCGAAGCACATAAAACTGTAAGAGTGTGTAATTGAGCAGCCCGCAGGGAAGCACGGCCTGGGGAGTCCAACCGAGAGGGGACGCAACTGAGACCGTACACACTGTCTTCCATTCAGAAAAACTGAAAACCCCAGGACTTAACTAAGAGCGCGGGTTAAAGAGGTCTTGATGGGTTAACAACTGCGCATGCGCTGGGGACAGACACTGCGTCCCGCAGCGGAGCACGAGCTAAGAAGGGCCTTCGATTAACAACTGCGCATGCGCTGAGAACAGACACCTTCAAGAGGGCCTTGTATTAACAGCTGCGCATGCGCTGAGGACAGACACTGCTCCCGGGCCTTGGATTACCATGAGCTCCTCACTGCCATGCCAGGGACACTGCAGCAGCAGCTCCAAGCAGCAGGTAGAGGGAGCACAGAGGGGTGAGACTCTGAGACACACATGCAAACAATCAATCAATACAATCTGTATTCGATCTCTTAAATACAGATCATATTTTATCCCATAAAGTGCATCATGTGCCTCATAGACCGAATCCAGTTAGTTTACATCAAATTACTCATTTCTGCATATAATTATTAGTTAAAACCAACCTCGCGCCTTTCTACTTTTCATACAGGCCCACAAAAAGGTGGCTACCACAGACAAAGGGATCAGGCAGAGATTTAAAGAAGTAACGTGCCACCTGGCATTGTTTAAAATTGTGGCGCTTTAAAATCGAAAGGATAAATTCTTCTCTTCCTGTATTATAAAACACACAGAACAAGACTAGGTGCAGGTCACATTGGGGGGAATGGTTGTGGGTGGGCACCGGCCTCCAGCAACAAAGCGCTCCCAGCGCTAGAGGTAAAAGAAAGCGCTCCCAGCGCTATAACCAGAAAATAAAGTGCGTCCAGGCGCAAATACCGCGCTTCCAAGCGCTAGGAGGCAATTCCAGCGCTCCCAGCGCTAGAGGACAGCACAAGTCCAGAGAAAGCCCTTGGAATGCAGCAAGATGGGGGGGCAAGGCTGGGCTCACTGGGCCCTCCTGGCAGAAAGGCAGTCCCAAGTGGCGGTTCCTCCTGGTGCCAGCAGCAGCAGCAGCCCCCCTCAGTAAGATCAGGAAAGAACAACTTGCAAGGGGACACAGACCCTTTTTATACTAATAAATCCTTTGTCTGTGTGCAGGGTGGGGGAAGAACCAGTCGCAGCTGGTCTGGGAGCACCCTTGATGTGCTCAGCCCCTCACTCTATTCACTAGGCAGGCTAGGGTCGTTAGACGCACCACAGGGGGCGGAGCCAGCATTGTGTGGGGAAAGCCCAGCCCTATTCAGGACCCAGGTGCACTCCTCCCCAGCCATCAGCACGCTAATCTCCACACTCACCACCGGGCAGACCCATCATGACTCATGGAGCCTGGCATCCCAGCCAGCTCCAGCCAATCACACGCCAGCACCTTTACAGCACACACACAGCCATGTCTAGAAGTGGCACTTCCACACTAGACACATACACGCCGCATACATCATTTCGCAGCATTCAATCACACGAGTCCGCACATACCAGACTCGAGCCTGTACACCCCACGCATCAGGAACTACCAGGGACACATACATTCCCCATGCATTCCTATGGGAGGGCAGGCCAACCTTACTCCACGCACTCAGAGTGCGCACGCACTTTCCACTGGGACACAGTGAAAGTGCGCAGAACACAAAAATCACCATCACTAGGCCACCATTAAAAGCAAAAAGTTTAGGGGTGAACCTGCTAGAAGGGCCAAGTCCAACACTAACCATGAAGAAAATGCTAACCACCGAAGGGAAAGAATGGGACATGTTGTTGCCACTCGCCCTCTTTGTTATTTGAAGCCAGGTTCAGAGAAGCTTGGGTTGTTCTCCCTTTGAACTTCTTTACGGGAGACAGCCACAAACCTTGCTAGAAATGACAAGAGAAGCGTGGGAACAAGAAGAGACACAACACCATCTAGAATACACCCTAAGAAACCGCATACAGAAATTGCGAGAGTTTGCTCACAAAAACCTAGAAAAAGCTCAAAGAAGCCAGCAGATGTCTTACAATAAAGGAAAGAGGTGACAACAGTTACAGGTCCATGACTGGGTGCTCCTATTCCTACCTTCCTCTATACGCCAAAAACGGGCAGAATTGAAGGGACCATATGACGGTGCTGAAAGGGTAGGCCTCACTACTTACCGGTTACGCCTTTCCTCAACCAAAACCCAGATATACCACATAAATCTACTATAGAAATGGTTGGGACCCCTCCCCAAAGACACCCATTACGTTTTGCCTGACTCAAAACCCATTCCTTTAACATTGAATAAATTGCCCATAAACGAACATCTAACAGAGGAACAAAAAGTGTCTCTTCAGACCCTCTTAGAGTCCTTCTCCTCCATCTTTTCCGACCTCCTGGGAAAATCAACAATACTCGAGCATGCCATTGTTACCCCACCAAATAAAGCAATAAAACAAAACCCCTACAGAATACCAGGCGTTAGGCGGGACGCAGTTCCTGACGAAATAGAGAGCATGTTACAACTAGGAGTCATAAAACCTTCCAGCAGTAACTGGTCTCCCCCATTGTCATAGTTCTGAAACCTCATGGTTCCATCCGTTTTTTAATAAAGGTCCGATCAGTCAATACCATCTCGAAATTTCACTCATACCCGTTGATGAATCGAGAAATTAGGCTTAGCCCAATATATAACCACATTCGATCTTACAAAAGACTATTAGCAGGTACCACTTAAACAGGAAGACCAAGAAAAATCGCCTTTAGCACCTCTAATGGGCTATACAAGTTTACTATACTGCCTTTTGGGTTACACAGAGCACCAGCGATGTTCCAAAGACTTATGAACAAAGTTTGCTCCCAACATCAAAAGTACTCCTTAGCCTTCATAGACGATATCATAATATTTAGCCCTAACTTGGAACTACATCTCGTCCATTGTGGGAAGATATTCCAAGCACTTAGGACTGCAGGGCTCCACGTGAACTCCAAAAAGACCAGGATAAACTTCACCAAAGTCAAATATTTGGGCTATTTATTGGGAGATGGGGCTATCGCTCTGCAACAAGAGAAATTGAGAGCAGTCTTAGACACCCCCTTCCCTCCCACCAAAAAAGGCATTAGATCCTTTTTGGGCTTACAAGGCTACTACCGCTGGTTTAAACCCAATTATTACTAGCAGAAGCAACTAGCAGAAGCAACTTTCCCTCCTGAGGCGGAAGCCGGGAGGTCTCTTCCTTTACTTTGGCACTTTAGAAACATTTCTTGCAATTTTAATCGTGTTTGTAATTTCGCCTGATTAAGAAGCGTTTTAACTATTTCCCCTGCAATTTTATTTTGTGTGTCTGACTGCGCTTGATTACGAAGCGCTAGAGTTTAGAGACCCCCTTAGCGCTCACAGCGCTTCGTGCTCTCTCCCCCCTCCCCTACCTCTGGACCGCCCTCGGCCGAGCATTGACGCCGAGGGCTGGGATCTCGAGCTTGGCGGCCATATTGGGTGTGGGCCAGGCGGATCTCGCGCTCTAGCAGCGCTATAAAAAGAACAGCCATGACTCCGCGCAGCGGAGGCGTACTGCGGACGCGCCGGACCTGCGCCGGAGTCATGCCAGAGTCCTGCCCGTCCGCGCTCGATCGGGCTCAGGGATTAGGTACTCTGGCAGGCGTTTGTCTTATTCTGCAAACGACCTTCTCTCACTGGATTCAGATGGGCACATTATAAACTCCATAACGTTGTCCACCTTAAAGGAATGTAACATCCTATGTCCTCCTAGTCGGAGAAATAATTGCCAACCACCTCCTTTAAAGTTTGCCACCTTAAACACCAGGTCACTCCAGAAACATCACCTGGAAATATTTACTCTTTTACAGGATGAGACTATCGACATACTGACCCTTACCGAAACATGGTTGGGTGAAAATTCTTCCCCAGACATCATAGCTGCTCTCCCAAGTGGATATGATATGATCTGGCATAATCGTCCGGATGACGCTCGAGGTGGAGGTGTAGCAATTATTTTTAAAAAACAGCTAACAGTAGCTAAGGTTCTAGCTGAAACTATAAACAATGTAGATCTACTTGGAGTAAAAATCACATTGAATAACTTCTGTTTCATCGTTCTCACTGTTTATTGCCCACCACGAAGTACGTTGGTATTTAATGACCTTTTCTTCCCTATAGTATCGGACATATGCACCCGATACAAGAAAATCCTAGTGACAGGTGATTTTAACGTTCATTGGGATAGAGCAGATAAAGATCTACCGACACGTCAGCTACAGACCTCCATGACCACATTAGGCTTTGAACAATTAGTGGAAGCCCCAACCCATATAAAGGGCCACACCCTTGATTTAATCTGGACCTCTATTCCGGAGGTGGCCCTCACGAGTATTGTACCAGGTATCTGGTCCGACCACCATCTACTCCTGTGTGATGTCCCTCTGGACAGTCCTCAGGCCAAACTCCCATTAAAAACTAAAAAAGTGCGTCAGTGGAAAAAAGTTGATTCAGTAACTCTCCCTGATGTCCTCCCCAAATACATAAAACAGTCAACGAGCCCACATGATACCCCAGATTTAGACCAAAATTACATTACCATAGTGATGAGTCTTAGACAATCCATCGACCAGATAGCCCCGGAAAAGACCCAGAAAATAAAGGGCGCAGAAAAAGGAGCTCCCTGGTTTACTCAGAGCCTGAGGGATCAAAAAAGAAAGCTCCGCCACCTTGAGAGATGCTGGAGGAAATCTAAAGATGATATAGACTGCGATCTTTATAGAACATCGTTGAAGTTGTATAAAAAACTGATCATATCAGCTAAAAAGGACTATTATGAAATCCGTATAAAAAATGCAGTAAACGTCCA
The DNA here is from genome assembly GCF_964261635.1 of Lissotriton helveticus. NCBI lineage: Eukaryota > Metazoa > Chordata > Amphibia > Caudata > Salamandridae > Lissotriton > Lissotriton helveticus. The sequence continues at coordinate 1,156,132 of NW_027611701.1, read as the reverse complement.
AAAAGAAACTTTCAAAATCTTAAAAGAACTAAGTAAGAAGGAGGAAAAGGCAGATACAGTGATTGATTGTGATACTTTTCAAAACTATTTTCTTGATAAGGTAGCAAACATTCTGGCAGAAGGATATCCCTAATATGCCTATTATTTCACCGGCCCCCCAAACTCCTCCGACCTTCACTATCTCTAAATTCCCCGTATAGACTCTACAACTTTTAGACAGATCGCCATCTCAACCAAATCTGGCTCCCCCGCAGATCCTTGCCCTCCTGGAATCTTTCGGATGGCGCTTCCCGTTCTGGAGGACCAGATTTTAGACCTTTTAAACAACTCTCTAGATACAGGCATATTACCAACCTGTTAAATTTCTCTGTTGTTGTATCGGTTAGTAGCGCCTTGAGACCTGACGGTGATTTGGCGCGATATAAAACCCAGTTAACAATAACAATAACAATTCTGAAATAGCAGCACCACTAACCGACCTACTGAAGAAAGAGAAAAGGAACTAAGAGTTGGTAAATCCTCCCCAAGCCGCCAGAAAGGCATTCCATGAGCTCAAGTGAGCCATAACCTAAGGCGGAGAAACCAGCAGGGAAGACCGGAAAAACGGAGAACACCGAACAGCCTTCCGAGAGAGAGAACTGGAGCCTTGGGGAGGTCACAGCTTGTTGGCGAGGAGGGAAAGTCGAAACAGAAGGAGACCAGACCTCACTGAAGGACGTGGAGTTACCACGCCATGGCCCCGGAGTGACGTGGCTCTTACAGGTGAGTGGGCGTCTATGGGGCTTTTGGAAAGGGGCTGAGTCAGAGAGGGACCGGAGGGGAGGCTGAGGGGTGAAAGGGACCCAGGGAAAAGGAAATAAGTGAGATGGAATAGGAAGACAAGAGCAGAAATCATTGGGTACTCTTCTTGTTTTGGCTGCTCCAACCCCCTCCCTTCACATTTATGCATAGCAATTATTTATCTCTCACATCCTCCCTTGTCTAAACCATAAAGCAAAAACACTTACCTGAGTCTTTTCCTTCTGTCCGAGGGACGACGGCGGCCGAGGCTCACCTAAGGGACTGAAGTGGAAGACCCTGTGGGAAAGAAGAATATAACAGAGACAATCAATCATTGTGATTTCCTGTAATACTAATAAAAAGTTCACACCAAGAAATTATTCAATGCAGTGAGCTCCTTCTTGACCGACTCTTCTACAACGGGGAGCTACAAACTCTCCCTACAGGGAATGGGAGACAGAAACACAGAGACCAACAGACACACAGACAGACACGCAGACACACACAGACATGCAGACACACACACACAGACACAGACACACACACAGACACAGACACACACACAGACACACAGACAGACACACAGACACATAGACACACACGAGGGAAAGCAAAGTAGGAAAACGCTACATACAGTTGTTCTATGCTGGCATATGTACACTGTTTTATAAAGATGGAGGAACTATTGATTTGAATGCACTCTCTTTTCTTAAGTCACACATGTATGACGCAGTTCAGAGTCTGGACAGCACTGCAGCCCCTGCCCTGAATGTTGCCTCTCAGTGTCCTGAAGATGCCCCCCGCGCTCGAGAGTCACCCTGGGGTCAGAGGCCTCCCTCACCTCTGCTGGAGCCCCGGGGGCACGGCTGCCTGTGAGGAGTGGGGCCCGGTGTGTTATTCCTCCCCAGGAGTGATGCGCGAGCTCAACAAAATAAAACAATGCGTCTCACTGCTGGGCACGCGCAGGACCGCGCGCTACAGCTGCGCACGTGCGGAGCAAAGACACTACATCCTATCGCCGAGTTAGGACCTTGCACGGGGTACGGACTGTAAACCGCCCTCCACAGAGAACACTCAGCCTTACTGCGCATGCGCAGAGAAAAGACATTTCCCCCAGAGGAGCGGACCGAGGAGCTTTGCATTTAAATACCTCTCACCCTGTGCTGTGGCGCGAGGCGCCTCGCGCTCCGCGGCGGGAGGCAGTTATATCTCATTCATTGTGTCCCCGCGCGGACACTGGAATTCTTGTGCTTCTTTGAGTCCCACCTGTGCTGGCTCTGAGCTGTCGCCCTTTACTGCGCTCCGTACTGTGAACTAAATGAAATCTTTCTTGCACCGACTTCTGGAGTTGGATTGTAGTAACATCGGCGTCTATTCTCCGCGCATGCGCAGTTGTTCTTCCAAGGCCCTCTAACCTTCGTTCCGCAGCGGGAGGCAGTGTCTGTCCTCCGCGCATGCGCAGTTGTTCATCCAGGGCCCTCTAACCCTCGCTCCGAAGCGGGAGGCAGTCTCTGTCCTCCGCGCATGCGCACCAATCCAATGCCCGATTAGCCCGCGCTGTGGGAAGCAGTTTCTGTCCTTGGCGCATGCGTAGTTGTTCATCCACAGGTCTTGTAACCCGACCCACAACAGAGAGCACAGCACCCACATGAAACCCCAGGTGAGGTCATTTATTTAATGCATTCTTATAAAGCGCGGACTTTACCCGAAGGTGTCAGAGCACCGTACAATAGAACCAATAGAACCAGTTACGTTACATGAGAGAACTGTTACAGGATGGAACAAATAAAAATAGCAGGCCATAGAATCAAAACAACGCAGGCAAAAGGAACACAATCTCAAGCACAGCAAGCTCAGACTGTACCAGAACGTAGACATTGGGAGGACTCTGGTTCAGACATGCCAACACTCCCGATTCAGGCGTGAGACTACCGATTTCAGGGCTAGTCTCCCGCCTCCCGATTCCTGCAAGCCAAAACCCGATTCCTCGGAGTTTCAGCTGACAGGGCTTGGTATTGTGTAAAGTGCCAATTGTTCCAGCGATAGTCAGAGTGACCATGCAGGGGCTCTAGAAGGGGTGAAAAACAAACAAAGCGCCATTAACAAGGGAATGGTCTTTTAAGGATCTGTGAAGTAGGGGTGGGCATCTGTGTGTATGAACAGGAAGCTGTTTCAGCGGGGCGGGGGGGCTGTCACACAGGGGGGGGGGCGCGCATGCACTGCCAGCAGCCTGCCAGGCCAGTGCACAACACTTGCATCCTCCTCTCTCTGCCTGCCATTGCGCTGCATGCTTCGGAAAGGTAAAAAAAAAAACGCGCATTTGTGTTTCAAATGTCCGATCCTGCAGCAGCCACTTCCAAAGCCCATACATGACAGTAACCCGATTCAAGGCCCCATTCTCCCGAATTTTTTTTTTAAATCTCCCTATTTGCTCTTCTGAAATGTTGGCATGTATGCTCTGGTTGGGAAGGCTTGCTAGCCGCAGCAAGGGCAGGAGATCAATCACTTTTTTTGCGGATTGTTGCAAACGGCAATAAGTCGAGCAAGCCAGCCCAGGACTACCATCTAGATCCTAAAACATGGTTCAGACACTTTGCACATTTATATGCATGTCCGGGTTCACCTTCAAGTGAGAACTTATGCATAATTAAAGAGCTGACAATGTCCAAGGAGTTTGAACCACTGTATTTTAGTATCTTAGATACTAAGCAGGCTATAACCGCCATTAAGCCGTCCAAAGCGCCAGCCCAGATAACATCCCGGGAGACCTCTTAAGACATGACCCAGAGGTATGGGCACCGTTTATCAACTTACTGTGCAATGCAATTAGCAGAGGGCAGCCTATCCCTATATCATGGAAGGGCGCGGAGATCGTCCCTATATACAACAAGCATTTACAATGCAATGGTTTCGCCTTTGGAAAAGTTTGAGCTATTGGCATTGTAAATGTTAAAATTTGTATTTATGATTTGGTTTTGAATACAGATAAATAAATGTCATTGTCATTTACATTGTCATTAGCTTAATCTTTCGCAACTGTGAGACCTATTGTACCCTACGAACGAGCTCAGCAGACAGCAATTACTACTACACACACACACACACCCAGAGCCACACACACACACACACAGGGACGTCCTGGATCTTTTGTATCCCCATGATAGTGAGACATCTGGCAGCCTGGGCATGACCCCGCAAGTCTGATATTCCTCTCAGTTCAGGTGTCAAGGTAACTAAATTCCTGACCCGAGAAACGTGGTGGGGGTGGTATTTCTAATCCCAGCGTTGCCACTGCACTACAAAATTTGTGTTCTGGGCAAAGACATTTAGTACAATATGGCTGAAATTGAAAATATGTAGGTTTATGTAGCTCGGTCCCCAATACTCCATTGCATCATAAGCCACATCAAATAAACCTCTGTATCCATCAGAAAGCATTAGACAGAACACTGATTCCACATCCAACATAGTGCATACATACTATGATGGTTGGTATTACTCTGCTCCTCTCAGCAACAAGCACACCGGACAACACATTAGACACTACTCTGCCTATGCAACCAACACAGCTCACATATTCCATATAGTTTGGGATCAATGCACTAGTAACATCGTGCAGTATAATAAATAACAGAAGTAGCCATGCATGCAACCTACATGGGGATGCACTTGGATGTACAGAGTCGGGTGGATTCAAATAGTACTTAGAAGCTACATTAGATAACTGGGAAAATGCAACATAACACACTGGAAGGAACACTACGTATTTGTATCACACACTGACATTCCATAGTTGGATAACGCAACACATTAGTCAGAACAATGCACATATATCAAACACTGTTTGAAAACAATGAATAACACCCTACACCAACACCTGACAGCTAACAAGACTAAAAAGGATACTGTGGACCTTAACAAGACAACATAGTCTCAGTTTCCTCCTGCAGATACCTCAAGCTGAGTAATACCCATATCAATCTTCAGGTGGCACATACCTGAAACTGAGTAAGATCTCTGGTTACCCACACTATAATCAAATATAAACACTTAGCATAAAGCATGCCTAAACTGCCAGTGTTGGTGCTGACACACAAAACATACTATAGTGTGTGATGAATTCTCAAAACCTGAGGGAGAAGTTACCCGAACCTGAAAATGCTACATGGCCATACTAAAGGCTATACAGCACTATACAAATCTCTGTTAACATAAAATAAAGTTATCAGTGGGCAACAACAGACTCATATAAAGCCCACTATGTACGCATTTGCAATATAGGTTTAGTAGTGCATACTCAGTATAAACCTAGCACCAGCCACAACGAGAGACCTAACTGCTTACACAGACCCCACTGAAAAAGAAATGCCTGTTGCTCTAGGTTTCTCGTTTCGTGGTTTTGGAGAGTTTCCACGACACTCTGTTGGGACAGAAGACCTGACGGCCTGATAATCACCCAGAGGTCTCTTATAGCAGACATTGTGTGGAAAAAACACGGACTACATCACCCGGTGTGCTGGGAAAGAACCTGAATAGTTTGCTCAAAAGCAGCAAACCCGTGTTTCATGAGTAGCACCGGCAGCATGGTCCCAAATGAATAACTGCACTCAGACAGCGAGCACTCGGGAATAAAATGGTGGATGATGTAAGCAGCCATTCTGGTGTATTTACTAGCTGTGCATCAGTGCGTCACGGGTTTTCGGATCTTGGAAACGTGCATTTCTCAACGTGCAATATTTATGAGCTCTTATGTATCTGTTATTATTGACAACGGGACTAGCTAGTAACCGGGTTTATTTCTAAGAGACATCCTGGTTCAAAACAAGCCAGAAACAAAATGAGAGGTTAGATATAAACAAATACACGTCACATACGATGCCCTAAAATTGAACTATTAATTACACGTTCGAGTTTCAAATCCGTGGAATGTTGGGTACATAGCGGAAAATCGAGACTAAAGCAGATACTGATCGGAAGACTCATTTAACACAAATATTTTGCTACTTGCTTTGCTAATAATTGCTGCTTTGCTAATTGTAAATCCATTAAAAATGATTAGCACAAGAGCAGCAGCCGGGAGCCCGGCCGGAGACGAGGGAGGCGGGGATCTGCTGTGGGAGGGGAGAGGGAGGCGGGGAGATCGGAGGCCGTGTTACATCGGCAACGGGACCGGCTGCGGCTCGGGAGGCGGGAAACATGTTTCAAATAAACAGATCTCAGCAAGTGACAGAGCATTCACTGTTTCAGGCAAAATAAACAAGCTCAAGCACCTACGAGCACACGGACAGCGGGAGGGGGCGGGGAGGCACACGGAGAGCGGGAGGGGGGCGGGCACACGGAGAGCGGGAGGGGGGACGGGCACACGGACAGCGGGAGGGGGGGGCGGGGAGGCACACGGAGAGCGGGAGGGGGGACGGGCACACGGAGAGCGGGAGGGGGGACGGGCACACGGACAGCGGGAGGGGGGGCGGAAACGGCCAGCACTCACCTGGACCTGGACTTCCTCTGGCAGAGATCGGCCGCACAATGACCAAACGAAACGGACAAAAAAAAAAAATAAACCCCGCCCACGGCTTTGATGACGATGCGAAAAGGGTGGAGAGGGAAAAAATCTCGGGAACGCCCACGAATCTGGTCCGGCCTTGACGGACAGATCCATCTTCCAATGGCTAGCCTCCATTTATGGAGCTAGCCAATGGAAGAAGGGGCGGATTCAAGTCCCCCATACTGCAAAACAAAAGATTTCGCCTGGGGGCGGAGCTAGGAGCTCCGTGCCCCAGGCGAAACCTAAAAAGGGCAGTAGGGACGATCCCGCTAATTATAGACCTATCAGCTTGATAGACATTACCCAAAAGGTCTATTCAAAGCAGATACTGAACAGGCTAAACAACTGGCTAGTTGACAACAACATATTATCCCCATGCCAGGCAGGGTTCAGAAAAAGAATCAGCACCATAGATCAGGTGTTTAGGCTGCTAACCATTGCCTGGAAGTATACTAAAATAAGATCCGGCAACTTGTATATGGCCTTTATTGACCTAAAGGCCGCTTTCGATTCAATTCCAAGAGATCTGCTGTGGATAAATCTGCTAAATCAAGGGGTCCTAAAAAACGTACTGGTGCAACTCATAAAATTACATGAAGATAATTTTGCAAACGTGCGCTGGGGTATGGGCGGGGAGTTGACAGAGGAGATACCGGTGAGGAGAGTGTCCGCCAGGGCTGTGTCCTGGCGCCTACCCTGTTTCTCCTCTATGTTAATGATATGGTGGATTTCCTATTGGACACAAACCACGATTCCCCAAAGTTAGGTGGCTCTCATGTATGTGCTCTGACATTTGCGGATGATACCATCCTCCTCTCACAGACCCCAATGGGACTGCAAAATCTTCTGAATAAGTTGGTGGTGTACTGTAAACAAAAAGGATTGGAAATAAACCCATCAAAAACAAAATACATGTCCATCAGGCCGCACAAAAGTTTTAAGAAAAAGATGATGCTGAATGACGTAGCGATAGAGAGGGTTCACACTTTTGTTTACTTAGGGGTGACCCTAGATTCTAAGCTCTCATGGTGCCCGCATGTCAGAAAATCTGGGACCATTTTAATGCAAAATTCAGTGCCCATCTTGAAAAAGCTCCATGCAACTAGTACCAAGTCCATCACCCCAGCATTAGAGGTATATGAATCTAGGGCCCAAACCGCTTCTCTCTATGGCTCAGAGCTGTGGAGCGGAGAGCAAATCTCCACCTTAACCGTGGGAGAAAACAGGGTTTTAAGAGCGATGGTCCCCCTCCCCCAAAATACACCATTGATCCCCTACATGTACGATCTGGGGTTAAAACGCATCGAGCATAGGGCTGTGTGGATGACTTTGTCATATTGGTTTAGGTTATGGGCCACTGATGAACTCCATATCTACAGGCAGGCACTAAGTGAACTTATCGCACTAGATACCCATGTTACTTTCCCATGGCTGGCTAATATACGTAGATGGATTTTGACCTTGGGGCTTACTGAGTCCCGGCACCACCCAGAAAGGTTGACCGCAGAATCAAAAAGGGAACTCAGAAGGGTCTATTGGAACTTCACTGTGCACAAAGTTTTACAAAATTGTGGAGTTGGCTCACTCACAAACAATATTCTGATGGTTAAACCAACACCCCGCTTTGAGGCATTTTTAGACCAAATAGAACCCCAATTGGCGAAAATATTGTACTTGAAAATCAGGTATGGGACCCTCCGTGTTAAGTCCTTTACAACCAAATGGGAAAGTTGCCGAAATGGGGGGGAAGATAGTGCGTGTAAAATGTGCCAGCTGGGAGTGCAGGAAAATATAGCACATGTTTTGTTCTTCTGCCCCACTTACCTGAGAGCTAGACAAAAATGGATTGTGCCGTTGGGCAGGAATATGGGTGTCAGAAGATATAATGATATGTTACGCATTTTAAAAACAGATAACACCCAGCTTACTGTATTTGGAGTTTCTACATTTTTATTGGCTATCAACTATATAAGAATGAAGAAGGGTTTGAAATTTTATCTAGGATTCTGCAATAGAGGATAAAAGAACATTAATTGAGTATTGCAGGACTGAATCGCCGAAACGTTTTATTGTATATAGTATTTAATATTTTATAATGTATTTGGTTTGTAGTAGTTCTTATTATTTCCTTTTTTAATTGTTACTGTGATAAACATATAAGGGGCACAAGTACCTTTGGGAATACAACTATGATACATATGCACTGTACTTTACTATTGTAATTGTCTATTGCACCGAGAACCTAATGGCCATGTTATTTGCACTGATTCTACTAACTGCACCTTATCTTGGAATTGCGTATTTGCACAAATGTAATGATACCCAAAAATATGCAATTTACTTTCTCAAGGATTATGGCATTGGACGGAAATGATGTATCTATAAATATTGCATTGTTTTTCTTTTATGATTCCACAAATCGAATAAAGATGTTTTGAATGAAATAGATAGCAATATCCAATCCATAATGTAGCAAAATACAGTAAACCTAGGTAAAGTGCATATTGTGAATAGTACAATATAAATGACTTCATAGATCGCACATAGATTTCCGTGCACCTGTAGCTAATCTCAAAAAGGTGCCAATGCTCAAGATCAATTCAACATTGTCCAATTTAAATTTGCAGTCAAGAGCGTCTGTTAAATTAATAGGTGACAATTTTTTAAAATACAGAATTAGCAACCATAGTGCATATTTCATATAGTATCTACTAAAGAATAAAAAGTGTAAAAGTGTTTGACCGCTGTGACCATCACATGGACATGGCAGGGAGTCACGTTTTGCTTTATAGCTATAGGGAAAACAAAGCAAATATCTTACTGTCCCAGCTCTTAACGGAATAGGAGGCCTCTCTCCCATTAGGACATGGGTGGTGCAATATAACTTGGAAGACAATGCTCAGGGTACGCAATGGATATACATTTTGCAACAGTTTGTTTATTCAATTCCCTTTCTAGTCTTTCCGCGCTATGAAGTGCGTACAATGCTGTCTTTAAAACTTTTTTGTCCATTGTTCCATCTGTGTTTGAATTGGCAAACAGTCTACCAAGGTTAACGCTTTCCAGACTCTTGACTACCCCAGGAAGCCATGGAATATCCATCCCTTTCTCACAGCGAAGACTAGCATCTATTATGTCCCTTGTGAGAGAAGCCTCGGGATTCTTCATTATGGCTAGCCAAAATAGTGTGGGGCGGGCCCTTATGATGTCTTCAATGTATCCTAATTTCAGTTCGTCTTGACATATGTACAGAGGGGTGGAGATTGGAGCGCCAAGAGTTTTCTACAAAATCTATTTTCCTCTGATTAGACGCAAGACCATTTGGCAACACTCCATACCTCTGCCTCATAGGTAGCTATTGGTACACTCTGGATCTTAAAAATCTTTAAAAAGGCTGAAATTGTTCTCGATCTTTTAGGGCGGAGGAGACTGAGGATTGATTTAAAATCCCTCAAGAACTTACTTTTACAATATGCCAAGTGTTCACACCAGGTGCTGTTCGCAGCGAAGACCATTCCCAGATAAGGTAAAGTAGCAGTGCAAGTTAATTTTTAGTCACCCACAGAGATAAAATTTAAAGGACATTTCCTTGGCCCACAAGGCATTATAAAAGATTTCTTAAAATTTGTGCAAAAATCTAAGCCGGACATAAAATCTGTGAAACCTCGAACTAAAGTGCGTAGTGCATTTGGTGTGCGACCAATTAAAACCGCATCATCTGTGTATAAAAGCACTGGGAGAGGTTTGCCTTGAATTCTGGGAATATCATTAGTTAGTGTGATCAGTGATTTATCTAAATTGTTTATATATATGATAAATAGAAAAGGGGCCAGAACACACCCCTGTGTGACCACTCTGTCTACACTGATGTAAGTGGAAACCTCTCCCCCACCAACAATCCTGACCCACGCTTTCAGGTCCCTATGGAGATAGGCCAAAAAATGAACAAGGGCCTCATCCAGTCCATATTCTAAAAGGATGGACCATAGACGGGACCTATTGACAAAATCAAAAGCTGAGGACAGGTCCATAAAAGCTAAGTAAAGTGGCGAGTGCTGTGCAATAGTGTACTTCCCTATGATCAAATTAAGATTAGGACTTTGCTCGTTTGTGCCAACTTTACCCCTGAAGCCTAGTTGGCATTGTTCTAAAATCTGATTGTCCTCTGTCCAGGTTAAAATGTTTGTATATAAAACTCTGCTAAAATTTTAAGGGTGTTATCTATGAGGGAGCTCGGTCTACAGCAACAAGGTTGTGTGCAATCGCCCTTTTTAAAAAAAATAGGAACGATCGTGCTAGTACACCATGTCTTAGGCAGTGGGGCATTGGTTAGAATATTAAAAATATTTAACAACAGTGGGGCCAACAAATCTGGTTTATATTTAATAAGATCGATTGGCAACCCATCAGGGCCTGGAGTTGTATTGCCCGCACTTAGCTTCCTCAACCTCGTTTATTGATAATGAGACACCAGGTGGCACCCTTTTCATAAAAGGGTCGGATTCAAAAGCAGGCTCTTGGTAAATAGTGGAAAAGTGACTTTCCCAGGTAGCGCTCATTATGTTGCAGCTGATGGGAGTTAACGGTTGTCCCATTGATCTTAACTCTTTAATGGTAGTCCAAAATATATTCCCATTATTTAAGCTGGCAGCATTAATGAGCGCATCCCAGTGCTCACCTAATAATTGTTTCTTCCTATTATTAATAGCCTTGCCCATATGTCAACCTTAAGGACTTGACCAAATCATTACACCTAGGGCTTTGAGATAGGGCCTTGCGGAGCTTCCTGTTGACAATTGAGCACTCCTGATTGAACCATCTAGGTTCGCGCAGTACTGTACAAATGGGGTTAGACAGCAAGGATTTAATGGCTGCACTGAATTCGGTAAAGGCGCTGATAGCCACTGGGTGTGGAACAGGGCCTCTAAACAGATGTTACTAAGATTCATGTTTCCCCTAACCATAGAACTGAATCGGTCTGCGTTATTAATGCCTCGCCATACCAGTCTGCGGTTATCTGTGGATGGTGATAGATCTCCAGCACCACATTCTGTCTGAGGCGTTGGAACTGGAGACATCCGTAACATTATTTATATTGGGTTATGGTCCCCAAAGATTGTGGCCATAATTCCGGCTTTAAGCAAGCTTGCTTCTAAAGCGGGGGGGGATAAAAAACATTATCAATTGTAGATGAGCAGCCCCTCCCTCTGAATGTCGGTTCAGGGGGAGCATTATCTTTTGTAGTTGCATCAATTTCCATAACATTAATTAAGTTAAGGGTGTTCAAATGGTTCATTAGCTCTCTACCCCTAATGCATGTTTGTCTGCTGCTATGTGAATATTCGCTTGACCATGAGTAAGTTAGCTTAGCATTAAAATCGCCCCCCCCAGACAGATTCCTACCGACTTAAAAGAGTCTTTGGATTTTTCAATAGATGCATTAAAATTAATCACATTTAAAATGCATATTTGGAACAGAATGAAAATAATTGTTATAAAAATAAATTATCCAAAAGGAAATTACCCTATTAAATAATATGCCTAGAAAATTATTGTTATCTGTATTTACAGTTTTTATGCATCTCCCTGTCTTAATATTGACCCAGATTGATAAAGTCCCCCCCCCTGCTTGGGGGTTGTTGCTAGGATATTATGGCATTCAAACACCTCAATATGCGATTCTTGTGTGGCCCATGTTTCCTAACACAACAGGATATCTTGGTCTTTAATAAGTTGTACCCAATCTGGCTGGTGAAGTTTAGAGTACAACCTTGCAACAGTCCAGCTTAAGATACGGATGTCTGAACTTGCTGAGGCCTTCGTTTGCATAGGGGGGATAAGTGGGTTGTGGGAATAGTACACTCAGTTACTGGCAGGGCATGAGGTAACCTAATAGCAGGATCAGTATTTTCCCCAAAAGTTCATAGTCAGTCCTGTGTCTCTAATCCAGACAAGGTCTGGAACCTATTAGAGGTAGTAATTCAAGAGAAATTGTTGGTGAAAGGAGCATGACTTGGTTTGAGGAAATAACCAAGGGGTAGTGTGCATATGTTAGTGCTATTAGGTGTTATGAATTTGCAACCCCTTAGTAGGTGTCTCACCAAAGAAGGTCTGCGAAAGTTAATTAGAATACTGTCCCCGTCGATATTTTTTTGTAGATGCACTGACTCACCCAACTCTGCGTGCCATAATAATATCCTTTAATTCGGATACATGGAAGCTTCTATGCCTTGATAGCCAGTCCGCACATTTCATGCGTAGCTGGCTCCATGACTCATGCTGATCCCTCTTTAAAGTGGGTACCCCTGCCAGTACCAACACATAGGGCAAGCAGCGGGCGGCAGACTCAGGACATCCTGATTATCCATTCATACTTGGGGCGGCAGGAACATTAATGCACGAGGTACTAGGCAACCTGTTCTGATTCGAGCCCCTGGGCCTGTTTAACCTATTAGCACCATCCCTGGTGGGGTTGGTATTTGAAATGGTTATTGGTATAGGGGGTTGGGGGGAGGACCCGATTCTATCTATAGGCAATTGACGCAGCCCCTGGATTGATCGTATATCGGGTGAAGGGTGATTGCAGGAGCAGTATCTGCCAGTTTGCGACACAATTTCGGCATCTAAAATACTCATACCAACACCTACGCTATCGATGGCCCTGCTCCCATCAACCTCTTTGATTTCGGCCACCTTTTCCCCCACTGTCCCCTTAAAACGCTTGGCTAATAAAATAGCCACCCGCCTTCTTATCCAGGGTAGATGAAAAGAACTGCTGGGGAAAGAGTCGTGACCTCATTCTATGCCAATCTATGGAGAGGAGCTGTGTCTCCTGGAGGAGGCACACATCTGCCTCCATGTTATCCCGGTAGGAAAGGATGGACCTCCTTTTATTGGGATTGTTGAGACCTCTCGCGTTGAGAGTGAGAATTTTCAGTGTGGGCTGGGAAAAGCGTGTCATAGTGAGTGCACCAGCTTTGGCCTGTATTTGGGTCCCTGTGATCCCTTTTCCCCCTGAGCCCCCAACGTCTGCCCGGCCTTCATTGCCCTTTGATCCTCTCTTCAACGTCTTTAACCTGCATACCAGTTCTCCACCCTCCCCTCCCTAACTCCAACTTAGAAACCCATTAACCTCAAATTGTCCAGGGCCCGCCTTTCATGCGTGCGCGTCCTTGGAAGTCGGAATAGTTGGGAACGTGTGTTTCCTGTTCCCCATGTCTCTACACTCCCCGTGTCTCTACGCTCCCAGCAGATTTGTTCGCCGCCCACCCAGCCTTGCAAATGTCACTTATCTGTCCCTCAGTCGTTCACGGTGTCATCATAGGGGAATGTCTCTTTCGCCAATGTCTCCAGCACTGCCAGAATTTCTCGTGCCATGGTCTTGGGGTTCGGTCTCGTTGCTCGCTCTGTGCTACCTTATGCCATCTTTCTCGAGGAGTTTTGGTCTGTGGGCCCTCTGTCTCCTCCTGGATTGGATTCTCGATGCCCAGCACCTGGCAAGTGTCCTGCATGGATCTGAGCTGGAGGAGTTTGCCCTGCCATATGAAAATCAGCCAGAAAGGGTGACCCAAAGAATACGGTATTCCTTGATTTCGAAGACGCAGAGTTGCCACTCGGAACTCTCTACACTTTTGAAGGGGTATAAGAGCCAGGTCATGGTGCAAAGCTATGGAGTGGTCCTGATATCTTAGTGGTTGCTTGTCCCTGGCAGCACGTAGCATACACTCATTTAGTTGAAAGTCTGAAATGTAAGCCAAAATATCCGGTGGGGCGCCCAGTATGCTCCTGAAGAGACCCTGCAGGTATTGTGTGATGTCTGGCCCTTTTTCTTTAGGTGGAACTCCCTTAACACGGATGTTGTTTTGCCGAGACCGATTCTCCAGGTCTTCTCTGTGTGTCTGGAGATCGATCTGTTGAGCCTTGAGCCAGACTATCTCTTGCTGTAGATGCTCCACCTCCTTTTCCTGGGCTTGCTCCTGATCCTCGATGGAGGCCATACGATCCCCAACGGTATCGACGTCCCGCCTTATCAAAAGGCGGGACGTTGATGCCGTTTGGGAACGTGTGGCCTCCATCGGTTATCTCCTTCATCTCCCCGCTATTTCCCTTTTCAGCGTCTGCAAGTCGCCTTGTAATGCACCGAATAGAGACTCTAAAAAGGCGTGGGTAACTGGGGCTTCAGAGGTGTCCACATCTTGGTTGATTTGTGTCGTTGGGGAGAGCATCCCTTCTCCGCTGCTGTCATCGGGAGCTTGGTCAGCATCTTTTTTAGATTCTGATCCTTCTTGCTTCTCGCTGAGGACATGGCTGCTATATCTCTTACCACATCACCAGACCGGCATGCCTTGTCGTGGGGGTCCCAGCCCCAGTGGGTGGCAGTCACCGGATTGTCTTCCCGCTGAGCTCCACTACGCTGTTGCTTGATGGTGAGGGCCCTAGGTGTCACTCCCTTTCAGTCTCGCCCGGGCCATGCTGTCTTCGACCGTCTGCTATTGCCCTGCTGGGCATCTGCTGCTTGTTCTCAATACTCTAAGCAATTTGCGCCCAAACCTGCTGTGAATCCCCCTGTAGGCCAGCAGCCCTATCGGAGCCGGGAGCACTAGATGTCTTCTAGTACCACTGCGGCTAATTCCTGCATTATGTGCTTGCAGGCCGTGGCCTCCGGTTTCCTCTGACTTGGCAGTCCGCTCCAGAGAGACTAATCCATGCCCAGGCCTCTCACCCATTGGCACCTTGTGATTCTTACAGAGTTACAGTTTATATCTCATTCCCCTTATTGGATTTTGTCATTTTAGTGTCATGTTGTTCAATACACTTTACTTTATTTTTCTATTTCTTTTTTTGTTTTTTTTTGTTTTGCATTTTGACTTTTACTTTTTTGGTTTCTGCATACATATTTTTCATATTACCTTAAGTTAAGCCTGCCTGTTCGGTGATTAGGTACCAGGGGGTTGATCCTAGGTTAATTGAATGGCTTTGAAAGTTCACGCTGACAACGGTTGTGATTGTTCCACATCTACCGCAAATAATAATTCAGTTTCTTACAGAAACTATCTAACATTATCTGCAAAACAGGCAGTTGATAACCTACCAGGGTTGAAGCACCATGTGGACAGATTGAAATATGGGACGAGTATTGTGTGGCAATAGAATCTCTAAAAAACTTCAGTTTGCTGCAGACGAACCAAGAATTACGCTTGAATGTCATAACTTTTTAAAACAAGGTAGTCAGGAAAGTGTGGCGAATATATGGCAGCATTTTGACAGCCCCAAGCAAATTTGAGAACAGAGTTGATGTATGTTGCAGAGACGAGTCTGTTCACCCAATGTGAGTTGTGATATCCGCTTTGCTGATCTGCCTGAAGTTATGATGCTGCTGACAGTAGCGTGTCTGCTAAAAGCGATGGCGTGACTGGTGGAACTATAAAGCCAAATAAGAGAAAGTTATCTTCCGACACCGCAGTCTTCGTGACTGAGACCAGTAATGCTGAAGACTCTGAGACTCACAGCAGTAATTTCTCCTTTCAGACCGTTATTGCTGCAGATGGAGCGAAGCCAAGAAGTAAGCACATTACTAAGGTACCAACAAAGTTTAATATTATTAATTTGTATTAACTTTTTCTCTTTTACAGCATTTGGAAATGCATTTTCTAATTGTGTTGCTTTTTGGTTAGTTTTTTTATTGTAGGCTATTATCTTCGTTTTAAAGGGAAGGATGTTGTAGTGTGTGACCTTAATGCTGCAGTTTGCATTTCATTACCATCATTTGCTTACCCAGGAGAATCTCCAGGGTGGAGGAGGTTTGCTGTTCCAGAGTTCTTTCTTCAGCTTCTGGGCAGTTGTCGCTCTGTGGCGATCTGTGGTCCTGTTTCTCTGCTCTCCTTGTAGTAGCTCTTATCAGAGATTCATCCATCCGCCAACGATAATAAGATGCCAGGCATCACCCAGCACACAACACAGACTATGATGTGCTACGTCTATCTGCTCGGCGCAGTTAAAGCGCGGATAAAGTTCTCCGGACCCATCAGGCTGTGAATGTAACCTAAGGGCTTAAGATGAAATGAAGAGCTTACCTCCTTCCTGAGTGGCTCCAGACTGCTGTGTGCAGACCCGATAGCTGGCAGTACCCTGGACTATGTATGTATAAATCAGATTATGTTGGAAGTAACCTGCAATATATAGTGGCAGGCAGCACCCTGCCATAGAGTAGGATTTCCTGGGTGTGAAGGGCGGCTGATTCCGATTGGTTGCTTGATGGT
The DNA here is from genome assembly GCF_964261635.1 of Lissotriton helveticus. Lineage (NCBI taxonomy): Eukaryota > Metazoa > Chordata > Amphibia > Caudata > Salamandridae > Lissotriton > Lissotriton helveticus. Next base: position 1,139,548 of record NW_027611701.1, on the reverse strand, counting down.
TTTCCAGAAACTCATGTTCTTGATTTTTCATGTAGTTAATGAAACATGCCTAGGCGTTTTATCTCTTCAGTTGACAGAAGCTGCAATAAAAGTTTCTTTGTCGTTGCAAAAAAATATGAACGGCAGACGAGCCTCTGTCTGTCAAAGAATGGAAGGGCTGGGGAACTGTCCGTCATCTCACTGCTAAGCAGAGCAGTGTCATGCTTCATCCTCCGTCAGGCCTCTGATTTTGACCAACATCGCTTAGAACACTGGGACTTTAGAGCCCATCCTTTTAATGAGAAAAACAAAACGACAAGTCCAATAAGCAATAGTGGTGGAGGGTGTCACACATGACCTGGCGCAACATCCGATTCAGCATATCCAGTTTCATTTTATAAGTATTTGACACAATATTGAATTTATAACATTTGTTTTTTATGGTCATGAGTCACCAGAATACTAAAAACGTGTCTTTTATTTTGAAGGTCAATTAAGTAATGGTCACCAGCTTGGAAGCTCTGTTAATTCTTCAGTATTTGTCATTGATCTCCACATGTGGATGGTTTGGGTCTGCCTCCTGCATCGTTCCCGATAACTCACACAGGTAAGGAGCTTGTAGCAGCAACATGATAACCCTGTACTCGTCTGTAGGAAGTGCGCTCCGAGGCAGATATCTGATCATTTTTGTGAAACAAGCAAGCGCCAATATCTGCTATGTACATTTGTTAAAATAAAACAGTCAAATCACAGTATACTGTTCCGCAGGTTCAGTCCCAGAGACATTATCTGTAACTGAACGCAGACACCCTAGGAAGCATGTGCTTTTAAGACAAGTTGCGTTCACTCACCTGAAGGTGACATGCTTCATCATTGGGCTATACTCCTCACCAGGCCGGCGCTACAATGCCTGGCGGGCACCACAAGAGGCCACTTTGTCGGAGATCTTTTAATAAGTACGCCGGGTGAGCATAGTAGGACAGAGGATGTTGTGTCATAAGATGTGAGATTGGTGAAGTCTGAATATAAGATCAACCATCGACCAGTTGCCACAATATAGTTAATGTTATCTTCCTGGTCCATGTTGAGATTAAAAACAGTGGCAGAGAAATTGAGGAACTAATGGCCCCTATCACTGTGTGAAAGTGTCGATCACCTGTGGACCTGCTGGTAAGCTGGGGTCTATACTTCAGGTCAACGTTTTTCATGCTTTGTGTAGTCATGGAGCAATCTGTTGGCATTTCATCAGGACCAAATATGGGAAAATGGGTAAATGTGACCTAATCTTCTCCACAGCGTGAGGAGCTCTGTAACTCAAAGCCCTGCACCGTGCATAGGTTATAAGGTGCCTATTAACATCTTACTACCACAGGTGAGCACTGCCTAACAGGGTACACTAGATACGGTAACCCTCCTAAAATTCAGGGCATATTGACTTATCCAATAGCGAGGACGCCGCATCAGAGGGCAACTGGTTTGAAAAGCACATGCTTCCTAGGGTGTCTGCGTTCAGGTAGAGATAATGTCTGTGGGACTGAATCTCCAGAACAGTATACTGTTAGTTGATTTATAAGAAGAAAGTGTATACTGGACTGCCATTTTCCTTGTCATCTCACACCGGGAGGCCAACACATCTATCATACATTTAATTCAAAAATAGCAAAAGGCCAAGCAAACTAACAAGTGACAATTGTCTTTGCAATGGACGAGTGCATCCACCCTAAAGCAAGTTGGAGTATATAATGCTAATGCTACACAATGTATTTTTATACACTTTTCTCCTAATACAAGTCAATGAAACATGAACACGTGATAGAAGCAGTTACTGTAACAACACTAATGAGTAGGAGGCAGGATCTTCTCTCGAGAGGAATGTGAGGAGTCCGTGAGGTGCAGATCAAAGATACACAGAAAAGCTGCAGAATTCACTGTTTCTGGAAATAACACTTCTGTTTGTCAATGTTCAATTTACTACAAGATGCAGGAAAGTGTGCAGATGGACATCACTAAAGAAAATGGTTCTGGGCCCTAATAGAATCATGTAACTTTGCAGGCATATTAAGGCGAACAGACACATCAAATTAATATAAGAATATTGTAATTTGGTAATGTAATATATCAATGCAGGTTGTGGCATTCATGTGTAACCAATTATCGGTATTAAAGAAACCAGTATATCCAGTTATGCTTTCTCAATTCCTTCTTCCTAGAGGTCACCACTGCTGCTAGCCAGCTGTATTCAGCAGTGCCTCCTGTGACCTGGAATCCTGCATTTAATCAATACCAAAGGTTGTCAATGCTTCTAGCCAACTCCGGTCACTGGTGCCACTCGCACCCCACCATCTATGGGCCTGTTATTCTTTTAGCCGGCTCCAGTCAGTAGTGGCCCCTTGGACCCGTTATCATTCTAGCCAACGTGAGTCATTAGTAGCACATTGGGACTAGTGATCATACTAACCAGCTTCAGTCAGTATTGGCCCCCTGAGACCTATTATCCTGCTAAGTAACTCCAGTCAGTGGTGACCCCTGTACCTTAAATCCTGCTAATATTCAAAACTAGAGGTCAACTCTACTGCCAACCAGTTCCAGTCAATATTGACATGCATTGTTACCCTGCCTGTAATGAATACCAGAGGCTAGCGTTGTTGCTAGCCAGCTCCATTCACCAGTGGCCCGTCACATATTATCCTCAATAGGATCAATGCCCATGGCCTTTGCAGCTGCTAACCTGCTCTAGTCAGTAGTGACCTCCCAGACCTGTTATTCTACATATAATCAGCAAGGCTTCGGCCCTAATAACACTCACCCCACATCCTTATGGTTAGCGATGTCCAACAAACTAATGGTCTGCCTGATCTAGTGCACGTCAGGTGGATTGTCATGTGTCCAGCCTTTCTTGGGTGCCGTCGGTGTAAATACATCGGACGGCCCTTCCTTTTTAGATCACGCAGTCTGATGTATTTTTCTCTTATTCTGGACCACAAGGGAATACCTGGCAGTCGTGATGAGAATCTTTTTTGAATAAACCCCACTTCCTGGGATAAAGTTATTCAGGGAGAAAGTTCCAAGGGTGTGAGGGTGATTAGTTATTGGTTTTCAAAATCAAACTGCAGCTTTGGAAGCTTGTTTTTGAAAAACACACAAGTTGGTGAATGGGCGCCTGAAACATGGCAGCCGCTCACCACCCATGCAGTGCCTTCAGAGGAGCCACCATGGCTGCTGAAGGGACATAGAGCGCCACAGGGCCAGCAGGGATCTCTAACAAGTCGGGTGACCCTTTGGACTTTTAATCAAACCCAAAGTCTTGATAATTGAAAAAATAGAGGAGTGGAGAAAAGAGAGAGTTAATTAGAATGCTGCAGGTATGTGATTTCTTGTATGTGAATAAGTAAATGACAAGACGCTGCTGTGTTCCTTACCTTAACGCAGCATTTTTTTAAAAACCTGATATATATGTCGCATTGGTTTATCTCTGCAAGTTCAGCTGAACAAGTTACTGGTTATGTTAAATTATGTCATACTGGATTGCGGTCTAGAAAACATACAAGGACCAAACGCTTCAGCTTGTCAAAGCAAGGCAGTTTCAGTCCAGCTGATAGAGAGCCCGGGTCACCCGGCCAAATAATTTCACCATACACGTACCAGGCCCATATATTGTTTCAATTTATCATATACACTAATCGGGTGACCTTACACTCTACTATCAGTAACCCTGATTCCTTCCTATTTATTCTTGCTGTACCTGACTTACCAATCCACCGTTACGGGTACCTATGACCACAATGGATCAGGGAGCTAGCTGGAAATAAAAGCAGGCAACCAAATACCAACTTTTATATTTTTCTGTATTAAATGACCACAGACTACTGGAAGGTTTAAAGGTTTATCTAGAATTCAGATTCGGAAAGCATACAGTTTACAACCAATAGGCAATCAATAATCAAGATAACGAACAGCACATAGCCATAGAGAAAGTAAATCAGGGCAACCATTTATGAATCTATAGAAAGATGAGGACATGAGAAATACTAGACAAATTTCAGGAAATGGAACTTTAAGAAAGTATAACTATAAATGGGCAATTTTATGCACGTACTAGAATTTCACTACCGAGAAATACTTAAAAGATTTGGTGAGAAATTGGAAATCCTATACATCTATAGGGAGGGTAAAATAGGAACACGCTATAGTTCTAACAAATTTACTTCAATCAGCTTACAGGAGAAAATTAGAAACCAGATCTATAATTTATAAACAGTATGGAGAGAATATGCTCTAAAGGTGGGGAAACATAGGAACATGCTATGAAAAATAAATGTATGTCTTTTCATATAGTAGATTGCGAAAAGCATGGAAAATTAACGTATGCAAAAGTATGTCTTTATTGAAGCAAAGACAGAAAAATAGAAGGTGCAGTATAGAGTTTCAGCACTATATATTTACCTAGAATGGTGTGAAGACCAACCCTGGCCACGGATCAGTCAAGGACAGGAAATACCCCAAGGAAGGACAGTTATCAATGGGACAGCAGGTGCAGAATGGACACCCCAGGACAGGACAGGAAAACCAGATTAGGATCAGGACAGGACCACCAAGGAACGACCAGCACCCGCAGTTCGGAAGCAACGCCTGCGCTCCACCCTCTCTGCAGCTATCAGTCAGAACCCCGATTGGGTTAGCGAATTCCCCAGCAAAGTGCTCCGCCAGCACTTAAGGTTTAGTAAAACCTCTTGAGTCTATGGTATATTTCAGACAGAGTGCTCCGCAACCCTATGTATCAGTCACCTATTGAGTGCGTTGGGTCAGTGACAGGTCAGCTATTCAGACAAGTCGGACAATTTCTCTAGCTAAACCTAGGCTAGTTATACTGTTTTCGGGTCAGTGTACCACCCCCCAAATGTTGCAAGTGTCAGAATCCCCAATTTCGATTGGTCCCCAAGTAGGATAGGTCAACACACCAATCATATTCGAATTCTACAAGCCTAAATTTGCATACTCTAGGACCGCCTAGTGATTTTGGGGTTCTCATGAGATATTCTACAGAATACAATGGAAAAATTACAAATGTAACAATTGCGGTACAGTTCAGCTCCATCCTGCTGGGTCGCAGGTCACGTTCTCAGGAGCATCTTGACTGTGGCTGCCAGCTGGCTGAGTTCCACTGCTCAAGGTTGCCTTTTCTCTGCCAGGGTGACATGCACAGTAGAGACTTTCAAGATGGCTCGCATATCCCTCAGACCCCCAATATCGCGGTACATGAAAGGAAAGCGAAAATAAATTAAAACATAGAAATAAATGAATTCACTGTATACCATGAATAGTTACTCTATACCTCTTACTTGAAAAATATACTATGGTATTACGGTTTAGTGCAACAGACAATAACACGAAAACATCAGCGCAAGCTTCACCATGTGAGTACACAGACGGCCATTTTAAAAGCAAGTGCGCAGGCGCAAAGATTCCCTCCAAAACTGCAAGTATGTCACGTCACGTGAGTGTGACTAACGCATGCGCAGAAAGAAACCCGCCACGCAGCGCCATTTTTAGTCACAAGGGTTATTGAATTAGTAGACACATAGGCAAGCGTCACAAGGACACCCAAAATGTAAATTAAAGGGAAATTAGTAAGATGAACAGGTTGAATTACATGATTATATGTTATTCGAGGTTCTTGAATTCCAGCAAGTCGCGTAATATGCGAAATCTTGCTTCATCAATCCCCTCTTTGATGATATTTACTATCTTCACAAACATAATAGAATCAGATGCCAACTTTTTCATACTTTGTGCATTTCAATCTCTTCCAACATTCGATTCAATTTCTCCTTCACATCTTTGTTAGGGTGAGAATTTTTCACCCTTTTGTAAATCTGATTATTCAGTTCCTCCAATTCAAGCTCATCCACACTCCGTTTCATACCTCTCCTATTCACAGTGTACTTCTTTGTGTGCTGGCGACATTTGCAACAGACACATATGAGGAATATGATGAAACCTATTACTCCAATTGGCATCAGTACCTTTAACAAAAATCCTTTACCTAAATTAGAAAACCAATGACCTACAGCGGAGAGACCATCAGTAAGTCTCTTCCAGGCACTATCAACCTCCAGTGGTTTGAGTTCTTTTTCCAAATTGGTAATGTTTTTCACATATTGCTTGATTTGCACGCTTTTGTCCGGTATGTAAGTGCAACAATGTTGCGCCTTCAACATCCGGCAGACTCCGCCCTCTTTTGCTAATAAGGTGTCAAGAGCAAGTCTGTTCTGTAAAACCATAGATCTGATCGCAACCATTTCGGTATTGACCAACAGAAATCCATGAGCTGTGTCAGTAGACAACACATCCACTATTGTGGACAATTTGCAAATTCTGTGTGTGTTCAGAACCACTCCCACTCCAGGTATCAGTGCACTAAAAATACTACCCATTATTTCACCTACACTTTCTCTTTTACTACGCACTAAGCCATTAGTGTTTTCACTGCTTCCAGCAATTTCATTCACATGGTATATTTTCGGGAAGACTATGCCAAAGTAGCTGCTTCCATACCAGTGATCCGGCAATTTGAAATAAGCCTTGTTTCCACATATAATAAATTCCGGGAAACACAGGTTCTAACCCATTTTTGAAACCCCAACCTCCAATTACTTTGTAATTGTGTTCACATTGACTGGAACCAATGAAAATGTTATTATAATAACTTGTCCTTTCGCGGTGAAGACACAGTTTCCCCTTTCTTTCGAAATCCAGTAACAAAGCAGGACCAGCCCCACCATTCGAGGTGCTTTCCATGTTTTCAGCCTATTTATGAGTTCTCTGCTTTTTATCATTTGCCTTTCTTTGGAAACTTTCTCTTCTTTTCTCTGCCATGTCTAAAAACATGTTTTCTTGTTCATGTAATGAACAGGTCAAGTTATCTCTATGTGCTTCACCTAAATCCATGGTACCTATAGTCAGAAAGTATTCTCCCATATAATGTGTAACGTCACTTTTAGTATGTACAGGGTTCAGATTTCCACGTATAGGAAGTTCAGAAAATATCACGTCTGAGTTAGAGTAATAGTACTGTAATGGTCCTCTTTTGTAAAACAAGCTAGCTAAAACGCTACAGGAAATTCCATATGTCAGGGGTAGGTGATGGTAAGTCACTCCCTCGGCTACAGAAGTAGGTAGCTTCATGCACACATAACAATCTTCTATCTCCATGGTCTCTACGTAATGCACTAAGAGATTTGCGAAAACATTTAAATGAGTCCTGTTCTTTATTCCGTGATAATGTAGTCCTTCCTCACCTGATGCTTCTAAGTCTGATTTTGTTTGTCTGATCCTAAGTGCTTTCTCACATCTTTCTACACTACGTGTTGTCAGTTCTTCAGTGTCTTTTGTCACCGTCTGTGTAGGGTCAATATTAGTATTTTTGCTCATCATAAAAGGAATAAAAACTGTTAGTCCTATCCAAATTATTAACACTATAGCTATACTACATATACATACTTTGCAGCATGTTTTGCAACAATTGCGTCTAGGCCTTCCATTCACATTTGAATCAGACATTTTCGCTTAGAAGAAGTTCTCAACCCCTCTTTGTAACTATGCACAGGTAGCTTACACTGAGCAACTTCAGGTTGGTTCGTCTTCTTCAGCAGACTGATCAGCAATCTGTTCTTCGTCACTTTCGTCAGTTATATCAAGATCCTCAAATTCCTCCAATATCAAATAAGTCCATTCAGGATCCTGGTATTTTTCGTTCAGTCTTTTTATTCGATCACTTCTTCTTTTGGAGCTTTCTCCAACTTGCTCTGCTATACGAGAACTTTTCCTTCTTTCTGCAAGTTTTTCTTCTACTGTTTTTAGTCTCAGTCTCAGTCTCTTAATATATCTTGGTTCGATATTTTTCTTTTTCTTAAGTCTTTTAGTTGGCACTGTGGTTTGGTTTTCTTCTAATGCTCTTTTATTTTCGTTTGTTTGTGGCACTTATACTTCTGCTTCTTCCCTTCCTATCTGACTAGTCCCAGGTCTTGTATCTATTTCTTCTGCCTGGTTACTAAGCTGGCCTTGTTCAGGTGTATATTGGATTTGGCTTTTGGGCGTTCTAATTTCTGTATCCTGAACACGTTCTTCTAATTCTATCTGGTCCTGTTCAAGCACTTCGACCCTTTGATTTTCTTCCGCTTGAACCTTTGCCCTAATGTCTACCTGTCCCTTTTCAATCTCAGGAGTTTGTGGAGGTGTGTCGATCACTTGCTCTGTCCCTGTCTGATCTTCTTCACCTTCAGATTTGACATGGATTTCGATAATCTGATTGTCTTCTCCTGTTCCTGTCTCTTCCTCTCTATTCCACTCTCTATCTGCGTAAGTTTGACTTCTTGTTCTGATTGGGTCATCAATCAGGTCGATTATGGGTATCCACTCATCTTGACTGGTGCTCGGTTGTTCGTCATCAGCTACTTCAGGACCATCATCTGGAGACCCCTCAGCTGGACAACCTTCAGCGTCAGTTTTCTCGTCTCTGACCACCTTCTTGGTATGGCTGGCATGGATCCACTTTGGAACGCCGGCACACTTCACCGCTGTCGTGGTCACCAGTATCACTTGGCGTTGTTGTCCCCACCTTGGTGAAAGGCAATCTGTACGAGTATGCTTCTTTAGTACAACCCAATCGCCTGGAACCAATTTATGGATTGGAGTTGTTGGACTGGCGACGGCGTCTTCCCCAATCTGGCGAGAGATAGAACGCACTTGGTCACCCAGTTGCTTGCAGTACTCAAGTACCAAATCATCAGAAATGCTTATCAGTTTATGTCCTGGTACCCATGCTTGTCTCATCACTCTTCCCATCAGGATTTCATGGGGGCTCAGGCCCGTTTTTCATTCTGGAATACTTCTGATTCCCATCTGAACAAGAGGCAAAGCATCTATCCAGTTCATGCCAGTAGATTCACACATCTTTCCTAGTCTTGATTTTATAGTGCCATTTATCTGTTCCACCACTCCAGAAGCCTCTGGACGATATGCACAGTGCAGCTTTTGTGTAATCTTGAATGCTTTACAAAGCTGATCAATTACTTCATTCTGGAAATGCCCACCTCTATCTGATTCAATTGTGACTGGAACCCCGTACATAGGTATCAACTCTCATAGTAATAGCTTGGCTACAGTCGGTGTGTCATTCTTTTTGGCTGGGTAAGCTTCCACCCATTTTGAAAACAGGCAGACAATGACAAGGACGTATCTCATTCCCTGACAAAGGGGCAACTGAATGAAGTCTATCTGTAATCTTACAAAGGGACCGCCTGACTTCCCAATTTTTCCCAATTCGACCACTGTTCTCTTCCCAGCGTTGAACAGCTGACATATCAAGCACCTCTGGCAGAGTGACTCTGCTACCTTCCTGAACTTCGGGTTGTACCATGTCTGTTGGAAAACCAGAACCATGGCATCCCTACCAACGTGTGAATCTCCATGTATCAGCCGGGCCATTGAAGCAAGCAGATGTCTAGGTAACACAGGCATACCATTTGGGCCCACAATTACACCATCCTCACTTCTCTGTCGACAACCAAGTTTCCTCCATTTTTCCTTTTCCTTTTCCTTTGGTGGCACAGCATGCTGCCAATCTTTCAATTCTTCCCAGGTAGGCACATCCTCAAACACCATAAGTTGGCAGCTGTTTCCACATCCCCCCAATTTGATGTTAACAGACATTCGATGTTTGGCCAAATGTTGGGCCACTTCATCAGCAAATCGATTTCCTACTGTCACATGATCAGTGCCAGATTTATGAGCAGCACATTTGACCACTGCCAATTCTTTTGGTAACTGGATTGCCTCCAGTAATTCTTGTACAACTTTTCCATTTCTGATGGGAGTACCTGAAGAAGTCAGAAACTCCCTCTGTAGCCACAATTGGCCGAAGTCATGCACAACCCCATAACAGTATTGACTGTCAGTGTATACTGTTATTCTTTTGTTTTTCCCAATTTTGCAAGCTCTTGTCAATGCAATCAATTCGGCTACTTGTGCAGACTTTACTCCAAATAAACAGGATGCTTCTTCAATGCGTTTTACTGTGACTACAGCATAAGCAGCACTCAGGCCTACAAGTTCGTGTCTCATACATGAGCCATCCACAAACATCTCGTTATCTTCCACAGGCAAGGGTGTTTCTTTGATATCTGGGCGTGGTTTAGTACTGAATTCTGTCAGGTCAATGCAGCCATGCTCGACCTCTCCCTTGGCTTCTGCAATTATTGAGTCTGATAATAAAGTAGCTGGATTCAGGATGTTACACCGAGTAATGACTACATTTGCAGCACCCACGAGAATCCTCTAGTATTTAGTCAGCCAACTAGGTGTGAGATACTGAGTCTTAGTTCTGGTCAGTAGGATTACAACTGCATGTGGAACATACACAGTTACAGGATGTCCCATGACAATGGATTCACTCTGTTCTAGACTCGTGCAAGTCGCAGCTACTGCTTTTAGACATCCGGGTAATCCAGCAGCCACCGGATCCAAAGTGGCAGAAAAATATGCCACTGGACGTCTGGTCAAACCATGGGCTTGGGTTAGGACTGACAATGCACAATTGTCTCGTGTATCACAAAACAATGACAATTCTTTAGAATAATCAGGCATTCCCAAAGCAGGGGCTGTACACAGACATTCTCGTAACTTTGTAAATGCTGTCAAGCTTTCCTCATTCCATTCCACTGGGTCCTTTGCTCCTTTCTTGGTCATCTGTATCAAGGGCTTTGCTAGGACTGCAAATCCCACAATCCATTGCCTGCAGTAACCTACAACTCCAAGGAACATTCTGACTTCTTTCTGAGTACGGGGTAACGGCATGTTCCGAATTATTCTGACTCTCTCTGAAGTAACTTTTCTGATGCCTTTTTCTTTCTGGTGCCCCAGATATTTTACTGACTTTGTACAGAACTGCAATTTGTCAGGTGATACTTTATGTCCTCTTTCACCTAGGTGATTCAGTAAGGCAATGGTGTCAACAACACAGTCTCTCTGACTCTTAGACGCCACCAAGAGGTCGTCTATATATTGCACCAAAACAGATTTTCCGGGTAAGACTAAAGATTCAAGGCACTTTTTCATAATCTGGTTAATAATAATAATAATAATAATAAGATCGAGGGGCTTTCTGTGTACCCCTGAGGGATGCGATTCCAAACGAACACGTGACTGTCGAAGGCAAATGAGAAAAGAAATTTGCTATCTGGATGCAATGGGATCGAAAAGAATGCGTGACATAAATCAATCACAGTGAACCACTCAGCATCAAAGGGAATCTGATACAGGATCTCTGCTGGGTTTGGAAAAATAGGACAGCAAGGAACGACAATTTTGTTTACCTTTCTCAGGTCCTGCACTACCCTATATTTGCCACTAGGTTTCTTGATTCCAATTATGGGTGAGTACTACTCATCACTTCTTGTATGATGTTTGCTTCTAGCAATCTTTTTATTTCAATGGCAACTCCTGCTCTCACTTCTGCACTCGTTTTGTATGGCTTGGTATTGGGGTAAACTGCATTTTCTTTCATAGCTATTTTTATTGGGTCTACATTTTCCATTAAACCTACATCCTTTCCAGTAAAGTCCCATACTTCTGGTTTCACTGTCTTTTGGAGTTCTTCGGGTAAGTCTTTTATAGTCATTTGTTTAATTTCTGAGTCAGGTTTGATTAACATTAATTTGTATATGCCATCTTCGTCTGGGGTTTGAATTTCGACGCCCTTTGGTGTGCAAAAGATGGTACAGTTCATTTTACACAACAAATCACGTCCCAGTAAGTTTACTGGACTGGTATCACAAATTACAAATCTATGCATTTCCTTGAAGTTTCCTATAGTGATCTCCATGGGCTCAGTAACTGGGGTACTAATCAATTGATTAGATACACCCACTACTTGGATTGTTTCTCCCGAGAGGGGTAGGTTTGGAACGTCCGCTGTTCTCACAGTAGAACGGGTAGCACCAGTGTCCAACAGAAAGGTGACATCATTTCCATCAACCCTTCCTTTAATGTATGGCCCTGACTAGTCTACCGGCAAGGAGGCGCCAAGTACACACTCCTCGTCCTCCCCTCTCAGGCCCCGTCAGTATTGATCGTCACACAGAAAAGTATCATTCAACAGAAATTGCGAAGTTGCTGCATTTCTATCCTCGTTACCTCCCCAGATTTCTATATCATCACCCTGCAGTGTTTTCCCCTTATAATTCGATTTAGGTGCACGAGGCAACTGACTCGCCTTTACCTGTTGCTGGGTCTTTCTTGGTTTCTCATTCTGCGTCTGTGGAGTCAAATCAGTGGTTTGGGGGTTACCATTCTGTAAGTATGGACATTCGTCTCTCCAGTGCCCGATTTCTCCGCACTGGTGACAGGGAAATTTCTTTTTAGCTTCTTCCCTGCTCATTTTTACTTTGAGCTTCCCTCCACCCCCAGAGCCTTGATTTTGGGAATTCTTATTCATTTTACTCAGTTGCTTTTTCTGTTGTTCTGCCAATTTTACCTGTGCCCACATAACTTTCTCTTTCAGAGCCTTTCGCTTATCAGCCATTTCGTCTTCACAATACTTTGCGTATCGCAAGACCTCATCCATTTTCTTAGACTGCCAACAAATTTTATTGTCTTTGATCCACTGGCAAATTTCGGGTCTTAAACCGTTTACAAACCTGTAAATGAAGTGGGTCATATCCTTCATCTCGATGTTATCTATACCACTGTAGGTTTTAAACACCTGTAACAGTCTCTCATAAAATGAGTGCACAGTCTCGTCCCTTTCCTGTGTGGTTCTATCTATCTTAGTCCAATCAGTTTCCTTTGCAGGCACTTTTCCTTTTAGGTGCAATATTACCTGGTCGTATTTTCTCATCACCTCATCGGAGGGAGCTCCTGTTTTAGAGTCCCTCGGGTATTCCTCACTAGGCCAACCCACGGCAACCTTGCATTCGGTCCATAAATCCACTGGAACCACTATGTCGAAAAACCCATCCAGGTCTTTCCATAGGCATTTTTGCACCTTTACAAACCTTTCCACCTGCCTGTACCAGTCCACAGGCTTTTCTCGTAATTTTGGAAAATCATTGGTAAAGGACACAATATCCTGTCTGGACCATGGAACGTGCACATACTTTCCACCTGGCACTTCACGCATAGGGTATAACTACTCTGGCTTGTCAGCTTCCTTTAAAACGAACTCAGAAGATGTCTGTTTAGATCTAGCCTCATCTTTCTTCTTTGCCCACCTGGCTTTCCATTTTTCTACGTCTCCCCATTTTTGCAACACAGTCAATAATTCTTTGATCTGCGCCTTTTTCCCTGACACATTCATGTTTTCCAGATCTTTGTCTGAGAATTCTGCTCTGTAGGGTTTTTGTAGTGGCTTTGATTTGGAAATATCTATTCCCATACTAGCTGCAGTGTCGGTTAATTTCTCATGGAGCACTCTAGTATTCCAGGTAAGACTCTTGCAGATAAACAGCAGCTCTTCCTCAGAATAGGTGTTTAATCTATCTAATCCTACGTTTCCTGACATCAGTTCTTCCATTTCTACTCTCAGCTTGTATATATCTAGAGGTTTCGACTGGGGAGTTTGTCTTTCTAACTCTCGACTCCATCTTTCAATCTCTTCAGGAGTCACCAACGTGACACTCTTGGTACCCGAAGTTGATTCCATTTGAATCTCCCTCGTATTGAAAGGATTATGTATTTTCTGTAATCTTTTTCCTGCATCCCTAATTGGCAAATCCATTAATGAAACCTCAGACTCACATTCACTTGTCTGATCATCCACGATTAAGGGCTCTGGTCTCGGCTGTGCTATAACTGGGGTAATAACTGGAGTTTTTGGGCTTCCTTATCTGTCCCCATACAACGGAACCACTGGTCCAATAGTTACCGGTATTGTCAAGGCCTCAGGACTTGTATTTAACTGGGAGATTTTCTGAATTATCTCAGCTCGTTGTTTCGCTAGAGCCTCTCGCTCCTTTTCTTCTAATAACCTGTCTAGGGATTTCTCATGCAATACCTGTGGAGTCAAAGTCGGGGCACAACTCGGGGCAGTAGGATGTGTCATACTCGGTCCTTCACCATAATTAGGTTTTGGGAACAAGCTTCCCGTGCTTAAGGATCTGGGTTCTTCCTCATACGGAGGTCTCGAGAACGGAATCCCTGAATTAGAGGGTCTTGCCTCACCCTCGTAGGGAGGTCTGGGGCAGAAGTCTCTTTCTCCTGAGTATCTTGACTCCCCACTAAATGGTGTTCTTGGACAGATATCTCTCGCACCTATGGGTCCCAAACCCTCGTTATAAGGAGGTATTTGACAACCATCTCCTATGTTTACAGGTCCAGTCCCTTCCTGAGGAGGAGGTCTTCGGGAAGCATCCCCTACACTAGAGGATCTGGGTCCCTCGTTATAAGGAGGTGGATTTTTCATGAACAAGTCCTCCAAATAATCATCATCCGACTCCCCACTGGTTACCCAGTGTTTGGTCTTTTCTGCCTTTTTCTCTCCCACAGGACCACCCATTGACATCATTGGATATAATCCCTCGACTATCATATTCTGTCTCCATTGTTTCATCTTTTTATCTCGGGTTTCTTGTTTCTGTTTCGGATACCATTTGGTCAAACCTTTATCCAATGCGGGGTTTGTCTCTCTCAAAAGCCTCTATTTCCCATTCCTCTAATGCTTCGTACTGGGTCAATCTAGGTTTGGGATGTAAATCATTCATTCGGGTTCTTAGATTAAATAAAATCCTGCCATTAAATGTACCCTCTAACGGAAAAGCCAAAATTGCGTCGTCCTTTGTGTATTCCGCCCAGTTTTCCAACCATACACACGAGTGGTACCCTTTATCAAACATCATGAAAGATGCGGGAGTATTCGGTGGCGGTATGACAACACCTTCTCTGGTTTTAATCGGCTTGTCCTTTTTGAAATAATTTTTCACCTTATTTACAAGTGACAATTTTCTTTTATTTCCATACATGATGCTAGTGTTATGACCTTTCCACTGATCGTTCTCAAACCCCAAATGTCTCGGATCCGGTCTAGTGTGTGGTCTATACGTATGCCACATATAATTTTCTACACGCGACTTTTGTTTACAAAATCACTTCCAATCCAAGTGCGTCTCTTATTTTCGTGCGACCAATGAAATGCACGATTTCAAATAATCTCGACCAATGGGTGCGCGGCCTTTTCGTGAGACAGGTTCTCACGCTTCGGCACTCACCCCTCCTTTACAATTCCAGCTCCGCTACACACCCGCTGTTTCGACCAATACCAGCGCGGCACAGAGTGACGTCAGAGCAGCTCCGCAACTGACTCCCTCCTTTACAAGGTAACGGCAACTTGATTTCTCTTTTAATGTTCAAGTGCTTTAGTTATTTTAACAACGTGAACACATTCGCCACTGTACTCGAGTGTCTAGAAAGGAAAGATTATGTTTTACTGCAAGTAAACCTCTTTTGTCTACTTTTCGCACACTATGGATAGATCTCTTCTGCCTACCCTTCACACAAGCATTAGGGATCCTGCTACTTCTTTGACTCATCCACTTCTTTCCGGGATATATACTAAGTCTAAAGTTTCACCAGCGAACCCCTTTGCTGTCACCCAAGCTCCGACGAACCTGCTACTCCTTCCGGTGTGACCCTTACTAGGTTATATCACAATAGAAGTTTTGCCAGCGAACTCGTTGCTATCATTTATTCAAACATATATTCAGAAACCCTAATTAGTGCTTCCAGTTCTGCTTAACCTGCACCAATTTTCATAGAGTAAGTGACCGCAAAACGAAGTGGATTCTCTTCACCACTCGCTAATCAATTCCCTGGGGATTCCAAACAAACATTTAACAATTACTAACGAGTGGGTTAATACGTATATCAGTATAACAATAAGAAAAACAATTTAAAACATTTCATACTTTTTCAAAGCAAAACATTTCACGTGATTGATCAATTCACAAAAAATGTTCACCGTTTAGCAGCAATAAAATGTTAGCAGCATCCGACCTATCTAGCTATCTTAACTAGTCCTACCTAACTTTAACTAGTCCCTAACCATAGCTCTGCTACCAGAAAATTACTGATAGAGCGCGCAGGTCACCCGGCCAAATAATTTCACCATACACGTACCAGGCCCATATATTGTTTCAATTTATCATATACACTAATCGGGTGACCTTACACTCTACTATCAGTAACCCTGATTCCTTCCTATTTATTCTTGCTGTACCCGACTTACCAATCCACCGTTACGGGTACCTATGACCACAATGGATCAGGGAGCTAGCTGGAAAAGAAAAGCAGGCAACCAAATACCAACTTTTATATTTTTCTGTATTAAATGACCACAGACTACTGGAAGGTTTAAAGGTTTATCTAGAATTCATATTCGGAAAGCATACAGTTTACAACCAAAAGGCAATCAATAATCAAGATAATGAACAGCACATAGCCGTAGAGAAAGTAAATCAGGGCAACCATTTATGAATCTATAGAAAGATGAGGACATGAGAAATGCTAGACAAATTTCAGGAAATGGAACTTTAAGAAAGTATAACTATAAATGGGCAATTTTATGCACGTACTAGAATTTCACTACCGAGAAATACTTAAAAGATTTGGTGAGAAATTGGAAATCCTATACATCTATAGGGAGGGTAAAATAGGAACACGCTATAGTTCTAGCAAATTTACTTTAATCAGCTTACAGGAGAAAATTAGAAACCAGATCTATAATTTATAAACAGTATGGAGAGAATATGCTCTAAAGGTGGGGAAACATAGGAACATGCTATGAAAAATAAATGTATGTCTTTTCATATAGTAGATTGCGAAAAGCATGGAAAATTAACGTATGCAAAAGTATGTCTTTATTGAAGCAAAGACAGAAAAATAGAAGGTGCAGTATAGAGTTTCAGCACTATATATTTACCTAGAATGGTGTGAAGACCAACCCTGGCCACGGATCAGTCAAGGACAGGAAATACCCCAAGGAAGGACAGTCATCAATGGGACAGCAGGTGCAGAATGGACACCCCAGGACAGGACAGGAAAACCAGATTAGGATCAGGACAGGACCACCAAGGAACGACCAGCACCCGCAGTTCGGAAGCAACGCCTGCGCTCCACCCTCTCTGTAGCTATCAGTCAGAACCCCGATTGGGTTAGCGAATTCCCCAGCAAAGTGCTCCGCCAGCACTTAAGGTTTAGTAAAACCTCTTGAGTCTATGGTATATTTCAGACAGAGTGCTCCGCAACCCTCTGTATCAGTCACCTATTGAGTGCGTTGGGTCAGTGACAGGTCAGCTATTCAGACAAGTCGGACAATTTCTCTAGCTAAACCTAGGCTAGTTATACTGTTTTCGGGTCAGTGTACCACCCCCCAAATGTTGCAAGTGTCAGAATCCCCAATTTCGATTGGTCCCAAAGTAGGATAGGTCACCACACCAATCATATTCAAATTCTACAAGCCTAAATTTGCATACTCTAGGACCGCCTAGTGATTTTGGGGTTCTCATGAGATATTCTAGAGAATACAATGGAAAAATTACAAATGTAACAATTGCGGTACAGTTCAGCTCCATCCTGCTGGGTCGCAGGTCACGTTCTCAGGAGCATCTTGACTGTGGCTGCCAGCTGGCTGAGTTCCACTGCTCAAGGTTGCCTTTTCTCTGCCAGGGTGACATGCGCAGTAGAGACTTTCAAGATGGCTCGCATATCCCTCAGACCCCCAATATCGCGGTACATGAAAGGAAAGCGAAAACAAATTAAAACATAGAAATAAATAAATTCTCTGTATACCATGAATAGCTACTCTATACCCCTTACTTGAAAAATATACTATGGCATTACGGTTTAGTGCAACAGACAATAACACGAAAACATCAGCGCAAGCTTCACCATGTGAGTACACAGACGGCCATTTTAAAAGCAAGTGCGCAGGCGCAAAGATTCCCACCAAAACTGCAAGTACGTCACGTCACGTGAGTGTGACTAACGCATGCGCAGAAAGAAACCCGCCAAGCAGCGGCCATTTTTAGTCACAACGGTTATTGAATTAGTAGATACATAGGCAAGCTTCACTAGGACACCCAAAATGTAAATTAAAGGGAAATTAGTAAGACGAACAGGTTGAATTACATGATTATATGTTATTCGAGGTTCTTGAATTACAGCAAGTCGCGTAATATGCGAAATCTTGCTTCATCACCACCTCTATGTTCAGTCCAGTTCTGGGGCCACGGGATAGGCAGCGGCTACTGGTTTGAGGTCACTTTCCTTTGATGTCATGTGACCTGTCCTAGTAAGGCTGCGCAAACTGACCAAGTAAACCCTTTTTTGTACTTGACTCTCAAGTTAGCGAGGGCGAGCATTCACAATATTCTCAGCTTTGTAATGTCGACCAGCTTGAACTCCGAGCTCAACAATAGATCAACAGGCTTGATTTAATAAGTGTCCAGCACACTGCTTATCTTGCCAAGACACAGGTATTTTAAAAAACTCTCTTTAGTGAACTAGTGCTCAATCGATGGTGTTGACAACGAAAATACGGTGCACATTAGCGAGAGTGATTAGACCAAAAAGGCAAAGTCTGCAAATAAGAAGTGAGTAACATAGCTTGGCTTGTCCTGATACTCCCTGGCCAAATCCCACTACATAAAACTAGGTCGCAAGGATGGTACATATTCAACTTTCACTACTTCATGGCGCGTCACATGGCCCGGTAGCTCTACCATCTCTCCCATATCTTTCCCATTTAAAAGGGCAGCCCCTGCTGAGATGCACCCTGTGTCCACCCGTTGACACCAATCAAGATCTGCTTCCCAATCCTCCACCCTGGGGGGGGAAAGCTGGCTCCCCAACAGCTGCAATATTACGCTTGCCAACCGCCGAAGCCAGGGCCAGTCATATTCTGCAAAAACGATGCCATGTCACCTCACTCGTGATATTCAGGAGGCGCCATTTGCCCCCACGGGGATCGCTAGTCCCATGACTTGGGACATTATTCTCATGATCTCTACCCAGTACCATTGAATTACCGGACAACTCCACACCACATTAAAAAAAGCCCCCCCCTCACATTCCCTTACACAGAGAGGTGGCCGCCCACCCTATTCGGCGCAACAAAGCTCTGGAGTAGTAGGTCCTATGTAGGATCTGTAGTTAAATTAGAGCAAAACAAGTTCTAATTGCCACCTCCCTGGCACCCTGAATGGCCTCAACCCAGTCGCCATCACCAAGCGTGCCTAGATCCCTCTCCCACACATCCCTCCGCGTCCCCAAGGGATCCAGGGAATTGTAGATCAACTTCCTATAGATGGTTGAGATTGCTTTTTCAGTCAGGAGATCAATTAGTAGCTGGTCCTCCAGTAGGGATACATCAGGCAACTGCCCCCCTTCCCGGATGTGACTTTGCAGAGCGTGACCACCTGCAAATGCCAGAACTGTTTTTAGTCACCTAATTTATACTTTTGTTGTAGGATCGTGAAGGACACAAGCGCCTGTCCCCCCACACATCGCCCGGCCGCTCTAAGCTAATCAATCCCCATTTTGTGAAGCCCTGCCATCCTCCCACTGCACTTAAGAGATCACCATCATACAGTGGAGTCATTTCAGTCAGCTTATCTTCCCAGCCTAAATACCTGGTAGCCTCTCTCCACACCTTTACCAATGTTTGGGTGTGAGTAGGCAGGGTGCACTCATACTTTCTTCGATACAGCACCAGGGTGGGGTAACCTCTCTTGTCCATGGCCAATCTATCTACCCGGTAAGCAGGATCCTCACAGTCCGCAAAAACCCAGTTGTTGACTGCCACCAGCTGCGTGACCCAGTAATACTTGTGAATGCTCCGGACCGCCAGTCCACCTTAATAAACTCCCCTCTACAACTTACTCAGCGTGACGTGCCACCATCACACAACAGGAGCCGAAGTTCTCAGACCATCTTTTGAAAAAAAATGTCTGGTGGGATCTTAAAGGACATTTTTTGCACAATGTACAGGAGACCCTGGAGGGTCATCACTTTAAATAGGGCCACCCAGCCCAGTAAGGAGAGCGGGAGCGCCCGCAAGTGTGGGGCATCCCAGCGAAGATCTAATTACGGGAGTATGTTCCTGCCTGTGCTCTCTTGTAATGAACACAACCAAATATTTAAAGCTATGTAGTGCCACCCTAACTGTGCACCTAGAGTGCAGCCGCAGGGTCCCTGCCACCAGCAGGAATATTAAGGACTTCTTCCAGTTAATATTATATCCTGAATAATCTCCAAGTATGTGAAAAATGTGTAGGATTCGTTCACTCGAGAAGGCTGGCTACGTGTCATATAACAAAACGTCCTGAGTAGACGGAGATTCTCACATCCCACTCCTGATCAACTGGAATACCCCATATGAGAGGTCCTGGTGAACCCAAACATGTGTGAAGATCATAGGAGACAAGGAACATCCCTGTCGGACGGCAAAGACTCGGTAGACTGTATTATTGATGCGCATGCACGCTAGAGGGGCCACATACAAGAGCTTAACAGCAGCGCCATTGTTTCAGCAAAGGAATCCCCTATTGCATATGGTACTCCATTAAGATGTCGGAGATTTAAGCGCGTTCCCTGGTGTGGCATAAAGCCGATTGATCAGGATGAACCACTGTTGCAATTACTGTCCGCAGGCAGATCGCCAGGGCGTTCGCAAGGACTTTAGTCTCAATATTAAGCGGGGAGATAGGCCTATAAGACCCACACTCAGTTGCTGGTTCGTCCTTTTTAGGGCTCGGGCCTACCGTCCTTTTCTCAGGGCTTCCGAAAACGTACCTAACGAATTCCAGGCTGCTCGTGGTTTTTTGTGGTTTTTTATGCTACGTGCATTGCTATTGGCCTTTGTGTGCGTGTGCTTTAGAAACACAACACGCAATAGGCCATAGGCGGTCGAGTAGCTCCGCCTATGGCCTATTGGTGTCTGTTACGCGCATCAGAAGGCCATATATCTTCAATTATCTCAGCCTTCACGGCGGAGATAATTCAAGACATATGGTGGCAGTGGCGCGCGCGCATGCACCACTCGCCGGCGGTTTACGATTATGTTTCTTTCTTTTTTTTTTGCGGCTTCTGTTTTTTGTTGCGAGTTGCTCTCGTATCGGGCATACTAATATCTGTTATGAGATCAAGTAGGCAGGGGTGCTGAGAGATAGACTCGTATATTATATTTAAATTATATTTAAAACTTTTAATTGAGAGACTGGATACATTTCATGCCCATGATTTATGTCAGCAAATTGGGCCGCTTAGCTGTCTATGAACTGAATAACAAGAGCACTTGGAGCCGGCGCTTGCTTTCCAGCTGGAGTTGGCAAACTGCAAAAATTCCAAATATGTATTTAGAGCACGGAGCTCTCCCTGTCAGCCTCTTCTCTGTGTCTACGCTGGGCTTAGGCAGGGTCAGTCTGCTCCCAGGGCATGGTTCTTGCGACACAGAGGGGCGCTGGGCTGGGGCAGGGTCAGTCAGCTTCTAGGGCATGGTTCTTGCAGACACAGAGGGGCGCTGGGCTGGGGCAGGGTCAGAAAGTGTTGAGGGCAGAGAGTGTTGAGGGCAGAGAGTGTTGAGGGCAGAGAGTGTTGAGGGCAGAGTCTTGAGGGCAGAGTCTTGAGGGCAGAGTCTTGAGGGCAGCGTGTTGAGGGCAGCATGTTGAGGGCAGCGTGTTGAGGGTGCTCAGAGTGTGTGTGAGGGCAGAGTATTTAGGGCAGAGTGTTGAGGGCAGAGTGTTGAGGGCAGAGTGTTGAGGGCGTGCAGAGGGCAGCGTGTTGAGGGCGTGCAGAGGGCAGCGTGTTGAGGGCATGCAGAGGGCAGCATGTTGAGGGCGTGCAGAGGGCAGCGTGTTGAGGGCATGCAGAGGGCAGAGTGTTGAGGGCGTGCAGAGGGCAGAGTGTTGAGGGCGTGCAGAGGGCAGAGTGTTGAGGGCGTGCAGAGGGCAGAGTGTTGAGGGCAGAGTGTTGAGGGCAGAGTGTTGAGGGCAGCGTATTGAGGGCATCATGTTGACGGCTGCATGTTGAGGGTGTGCAGAGTGTGTGTGAGTGCAGCGTGTTGAGGGCAGCGTGTTGAGGGCGTGCAGAGTGTGTGTGAGGGCAGAGTGTTGAGGCCGTGCAGAGGGCAGCGTGTTGAGGGCATGCAGAGGGCAGCATGTTGAGGGCGCGCAGAGGGCAGCGTGTTGAGGGCGTGCAGAGGGCAGAGTGTTGAGGGCGTGCAGAGGGCAGGGTGTTGAGGGCATGCAGAGGGCAGAGTATTGAGGGCAGCATGTTGACGGCAGCGTGTTGACGGCAGCGTGTTGAGGGCAGCGTGTTAAGGGTGTGCAGAGTGTGTGTGAGTGCAGAGTGTTGAGGGCAGCGTGTTGAGGGCAGCGTGTTGAGGGCAGCTTGTTGAGGGCAGCGTGTTGAGGGCAGCGTGTTGAGGGCGGCATGTTGAGGGCGTGAAGAGTGTGTGTGAGTGCAGAGTGTTGAGGGCGTGCAGAGGGCAGAGTGTTGAGGGCTTGCAGAGGGGAGCGTGTTGAGGGCAGCGTGTTGAGGACAGCGTGTTGAGGGCAGCGTGTTGAGGGCAGCGTGTTGAGGGCAGTGTGTGAGTGAGTGCGGCAGAGTGGGAGTGAGTGCGGCAGAGTGTGAGTGAGTGCAGCATGCCACCATTTTTTTTTTTAAAGTTTCGAAAACCTTTATTTCACATCACATAGAATACACAGCTGTGAATCCACAACCCGGACGCCGGCAGCGCTACATAGCAACATATCAGTAGCACGATATTAATCCATACCTGCGTGAAACATATCCAATCATTTTAGAAAACACTTTCTTTATGTCCTTGGAAACCAAATCAACAGTACCCTAACTCAACTTCCTGCCATGGCCCCGAACTGTATAATAACGATGTACGACGTCTCACAGTGTCCAACCCATGGAACTCGTTTTTTGTCAGTCATGAGGATCGGGAGGTCCCAACCTCCACTTGTATGGACACTGTGACGTTGCCCATCGCTTGTCGCAAAAACTTTCTTGAACGCAATTAAACTCCCATGACACCCCACCCATCCCCCCTCCCCTATTCGCAACTTCCCCTTACCCTTCCCCCCCCTGCCTAGATTAGAACCCTTCCCAATGTGGTCAGTGTGCTCTACAGTTTGATTCTCTAGAAACAAGCAAAAACAGTGATATCGGGTCTGTGCAATCAGCTCCTCAAATCGGGTCACCAGGTTACATGCATACACTCCATAACACATGGCTAAAAAACATTGCCATTTACAATGCCATTAGCTCTAACTCAAATACATTCGAGACCTATTGCATTTTTACTACTTGTTGGGATGACCGCCACCTCAGACGTTCTTTGGTGCTCTGGGAGACACCCTTATTTACAGGCAGTCTGAAAACTACTCTGGGGGTTTTCCCTGATTTGATCCATCATGCTTTTATATAATTCTAACGGGAGCTCATCAGGCCCCGTCGCTTGCCCTGTTTTCAAGCTTCCTATTGTCTTATTGATTTAGTCTACTGTCAGGTCTTGGTCTAGTGCGTCTCGGTCCTCATTCGTTAGCATTGACAGGGTCAGGTCTTTCAGGAAGTCTCTCCCAGTGTTTCCGTCCCCTTGTTGTCAGTGTCCTCAAGGATCCAGTTCCGTCCTTTGTTTTGTCTCTATAACCATGCAAGCAACTCATTGGCTTTATCACCGACATCATAGAGACAATGCTGGGTAGTCAGCGCATGAGTGCCAGCTATTTTCCATTAGTGCTCTTAATGTGTGCTGCTTCAGTTGATGATGTAATGGGAGAGAAACTGATTCCCCACTTGCCAAGCGAACCTCCAGGAAAGCACATTCCTTGTCCTGAGCCTCGCACTTCAATTTACGTTCCTTCGACATTCTCCCAATCAAGGCTTGTGTCTGGCCTCGAATCACTGCCTTAAATTCACCCTATAGCATGCAAGCTGATTCAACAGGCCGCCCGTTCTCCTTAAAATAGAATTCTGCTCTATCTCTCATACGAGCTTTGAACGTCTTGTCTTTTAAATATCACGGATCAACCCTTGAGGGTAGGATGAAGTCCATAACCAGACCATCGAGTTGCACCTCCACCAGCGAATGGACTGAGATTCCCCCTGCTATGTGCGTAGCCTCTCTAAAATCAACTTTATGGACAGTCTGGGTGAAAGGATGGTGCAGGCATGCCAGACTACCATGTGCTGTAGACCGGTGTGTCCGGTTCTGATACCCTCTTCCCCTCTAGGGGAATTTAGGAGTATCATGAATATAGTATAGGTGCAGTTCTGTCACTCCAGTCACCCCAATGCGTATATGCTCTGTCGTAAGTGCCTTATCCTTCCACAGGATGAGTCAGTCTTGTCTGGGTCTCTTTCCTGTTTCCCGGCACTTGAATGGCACACCCGAACACTCGAGAGAGCAGTGACCCACCAGCAGGCTTTTGTGGAGAGCTTTTGTCCTGGATGTAAGGCTGCATACAGTAGGGCACCCACTCTGTCTTTTCTTTGCCTTTGCCTGAAGATCAGCAGTCCCAAGGTAGCAGTCACACCTGGCCTGTCGGTAAGTGCAAGCCCTCTGGAGGCCTGACTGTCAGCAATTGAGCCCACACTGTGGCCGGCTGGACCACAGGCGTAAGCTCAGACCGGGTGTTTGACACTGGCGTAGTTGTAGTCCCTCATGGGCCTCTGACACAGAGTAGTCAGAAATTCAGCAGCTAAAGGCCCAACACATGCTCTCCAGGAAGCCAGTAGATTTAGACCCTGTTGTGTTAGGAATTTGGCAAATGCAACCTTGAATGGGCCTGTTGGCAGCACACAATCGTCCAACTGGGCCTCAGCAATCACTTTGTCGTAGAGTTTTATTTTTTGGCTTGAACTGTTGGGAGAGTCTTGGCGGGGCTGGGGGGGGGAGTCCCTCAGACTAGCTGGTCCTGCTGGATGGCTTTCCGGCCTGCCCTACAGATAACGAGGATGTGTCGAACCTTGCCTCTTCCAGGACAGCCTTGTCCTCCCTTCCCTTTCTTACCAGACAGCCAGGCTTCTAGGCAGACTGACTTCTAGGCTCTTCAGGACAGGTACACAGCTTCTCCATTAAGTAATTCAGCCTGCAGGTGATGTCCCTTCAACTTAGATAAACTGTCAGGCTGACACCATCCCTGGTGTCACAGCAGGCACCTGAATACGTTGTAGAGCATTTTATTCCTTGGTAACAGAGGACTTTGAACTAGGGTATAAAAAGGGATAGCTGGTCCCACTTGTATACACAACTGGCAGGCAGGAGATGCGGTTTACTCTGTCGCACTCTCACATTGCATTTATACTACGCACACCAACACCCTAAACATGCACTTGATGTTATCGCAAAATCTGGGCACAGGTATAGAAATGGAACATTACATGGGTGTGTCAGTAGGAAGCCACTACACTGACCATGATGCAAAGATCTCATCAGGCTATTGATCCTTACAACAGGGTGCATTGCCACCACCGCTCTATCTGGTAAACCCATGACAGTCCTCTAGCTTAAATAAGGGCACACTTGGTGTGACCCTCCAGGTCACAGGACCGGTCCAAGACCTCTCATAGTCCCTTGTTAGAAGTTGCACAATACTGGGGTGGCAGAAAAATTCAGTCTAATTTTCCTGTCTGGAAAAAAATGGTGTCCTGTTTTTCTGCACCCGGTACATCCAGGTGCCGAAAAACCTAACAAAGGATAATCAGATGGAATAAAATGAACACATGAAAGTACGCCTTAATTTCATTGCCCTTGATTCATACTCTGGACTATAGTTGAGGGATATGTCTAGGCATAGTCCTCGCAATACACAATAGATTTGCGTGCGGCAGAGGCCAAACTCAAAAGTCAGGATACCAGATACAAGTAGGTGGTAACTCAGGGCAGGGGAAAATGCCTGTTGTCCGTGGAGGAGTCATTCCCTTCCCAGAAATATGCATTACAAATTCATTAATAGTGTAGATGTTTTTAATATCTGTTTGGTGCCAGTCCATATGACTTTCATATCTGCCTTTGGGATTCTATGTTGCAACTCCATAGGGTACATGTATCCTTTGTGAGCTTAATAAAATGTTGAAAATTCTATAAATCCTCACTCCTACATCCAAGTACTCTCAGGCTACCATTCTACACTCTGCTCTGTCTGAAAAACAGCTCAACATTTTCAAAATTCTGCAACTCTGCATTGATATGGCTTGTGAATTATATTTTTGGAAATTTTCATGTATTAACTATTTAATTTTAATACTATAGATGATTGAAATTACTGACGAAGAAAGCAAGATTTAGCACCAGGCAACTGAAGTCAGTGCCATAGGAAGGATTATTTTGAAAAACTGAAGGTCATCCTGCCTTCTACGTTTAAACAATTTCCAAAATCTAGGTGTGGCGAGGAAGTGGGAGCTGAGTAAAGTACTATACTGTAAGTGATATGTCTAATTTAGTATTTCATTAACCCATAACAAAGCCATATCTGTGCACAGAATAACGTTCATCTAAAACCTCATGTAATTCCAGAGAGGAAGCACACACTGCATAAAAGAAAGTTATAACAAAAGGTTTCTTCTGAAGACCATCAAAGAAAAGACGCTGAAAGAAGACTCCGAAGCTGACACGTTAACAACCGAAATATTGGAAAATCACCTTTGTTCAACACCGTTTTTAACCAGTTACGCAAGGTTGAGACTATCTGCCTCTGGGTAGAAAACCACGACCCACTCTGCTCACTCTTGCGAAAACCTTAAAAATTCACCACTTTATTGTGTTCATAACCATCTAAGATTGTTTCCTTTTTATTGTGTACTGTTCTGTAATTCTATGTAAATCGCCTCAACATTATCTGCTGTGAATGAGTGATATGTAAAACTGTTAAAGATAAAAATGGATTAAAGGATCACCGTTGCACTATAGGTAATGTAAATAAATCTTCGTCTTCAGAACTACAAACCTTAACCTTACACCAAACATAGAAAGGGTAAAAGGAACTGATGTTCTGAGACTCGTGATCCACAATAGTACTGTGCACGTTCTAACGCCCTCAGTTACTGCCATTACGTCAGTGCAAAAAGGTACTTATCAGCTTAATTATTAAATATCAGACTAACACCTTATCACTGCATTATTAAGAACCTATACAAATAAATTTGAGAAAGTCTTCAGTCACAAAATAAGTTGCTGCCAGAGAGGCCATAACCTAAAGACTATTATCTGCTAGAAACATTTCGACAGGTGTTACAGGGCTGCTTCCAGACATAGTTTGCTCAATTGAAGTGTTAAGAAGAATACACACAATTTCTTTTAGAGATAAATGCTGAACATTATCTAAACAAGCCTGACTCTAAAATCGGGTTCCCTCTTACCGTGGCATATAGGCAAGAGAAAACTAAATGCAGAGATATTAACTCTAGGAATACACCTTATAAAAACCCTGGCTGTGAGAACAAATTCAGTGTTCAAAACCGCCTCAATCAAAGCAAAATAACCTAATTTGGGGGGAAAAGTTACATGTGCCAAAATAGACACAGCCATAAATCTTGTCTCACAGAATTTGACATAATGCACACTGGGGGAATCCACTCTCAGTGCAAAGTATGCCAAAAAAGTTTCAAGCGTAAATCTTATCTCACTGAGCATATGAGAATCCACACTGGGGAAAACCACTCTCCGTGCAAAGTATGCCAAAAAAGTTTCAGGCGTAAATCTTATCTCACTGAGCATATGAGAATCCACACTGGGGAAAAACCTTATCAGTGCTCTGAATGCCAGAAAAGATTTAGTGTCAAAGCGACTCTATATGAACATGCTTTAACCCACTCTGCGGAAAAACCTTACCAGTGCGATGAATGCCAAAAAAGTTTCTGCCGTAAATCTAAACTCACTGAACATATGAGAATCCACTCTGAGGAAAACCCTTATCAGTGCTCTGAATGCCAGGAAAGTTTTTGTAACAAACCAAGCCTATTTCGACATGCATTAACCCACTCTGTGGAAAAACCTTATCAGTGCTCTGAATGCCCGAAATCTTTCAGTGACCAAAGGAGTCTCACTCTGCATATAAGAACCCACATTGGGGAAAAATCTTTTCAGTGCTCTGAATGCCAGAAATGTTTCAGTGTCCAAAGCAGTCTCACTCGGCATATAAGAACCCACACTGGGTATAAACCTTTTAAGTGCTCTGAATGCCAGAAATGTTTCAGTTACAAAAGCACACTCACTGAACATACAAGAATCCACACTGGGGAAAACCCTTATCAGTGTTCTGAATGCCCAAAACATTTCAAACTTAAATCACTTCTAACTGCACATTTGAGATTCCACACTGGGGAAAAACCTTATCAGTGCTCTGAATGCCCAAAACATTTCAACCGTAAATCTATTCTAACTGCACATTTGAGATTCCACACTGGGGAAAAACCTTATCAATGCACTGAATGCCAGAAAAGGTTTAGTTTCAAAGCGACTCTATATCAACATGCATTTACCCACTCTGTGGAAAAACCTTATCAGTGCTCTGAATGCCAGCAATGTTTCAGTACAAAAAGTAGTCTCACACGGCACATACGAATCCACACTGGGGAAAACCGTTATCAGTGCTCTGAATGCCAGAAATGTTTCAGTGAAAAACGCTCTCTCACGGTGCATATAAGAATCCACACAGGGGAAAAACCGTATCAGTGCTCTGAATGTCAGAAATGTTTCATAAACAAATGCAGTCTCACTAAGCATATAAGAATCCACACTGGGGAAAAACCTTATCAGTGCCCTGAATGCCAGAAATGTTTCAGTGACAAAATAAGACTCACTCAACATACAAGAATCCACACTGGGGAAAAACCTTTTCAGTGCTCTGAATGCCAGAAATGTTTCAGTGTAAAAAGCAGTCTCACTATGCATATAAGAATCCACACTGGAGAAAAGCCTTATCAGTGCTCTGAATGCCAAAAATGTTTCAGCCAAAAATCTCATTTCACTGGTCATGTGAAAATCCACACAAGAGAAAAAAAGGTATCAGTGCTCTAAATGTCAGGAAAGATTCAGAGGTAGAGATGGTTACTAGCGCCATAAGAAAACACACCATCAAAATAATCAGTTCTCCGAATGCCAGAAAAGCATACATTTTAAACTCAATCTCACTCTACATGAGCAGACGCACACGGGGGAAAAACATTACCAATTTCTGTGAATGCCAGAAATTTCTATTTGATAGGCACAGCCTCACTAACCATAAGCGACTCCATACTGATGAAAAACCTTAAGAGTGCTCTGAATGCCAGAAAAGCTGCAGAAAAAACGCTATTTCACCATGCGAAGCTCCACACTAGAGAAAATCCTTATGCCATAAAAGGTTGAATCTGAAAGACAGTGTTATGCTTTATGAGCGATCTCACTCTGGGGAAAAACCTTATGAGTGCTCGAAATGCAAGCAATGTTTTGGCTACAAATTACTTCTCACTTGACATGAGCGAACTCACACGGGGGAAAAAAGACTTATGTGTATTCTGAATGTCAGATAAGGTTTAGTCTTGAATACAATGTCATTTCACATGAGAGAATTCACACTGGACTAAAGCCATATACAGGAGGGGAAAGCCAGAAACGTTATACTCAGAAAGGAGATATCACTAAACATGAGAAATGCATCCACACCAGGTGAAAAGTAAGGCGTATCTTGAGTTGCAGAAAAGCTTCTAACAGCCTGACTTTACATGAGAGAGCACATATTGTAGTTGCAATAGAATTCATCAAGAAACTCTTGCAGGATAACTTAGGCTGCCTGCATGCAACCTCCAAAGAAATTTCAGGCCTGGAAAATTTTTTCATTGCAACAGAATCCACAATTTGAGTATCTGAAAGTTACAAAACTCTCAAGGTCTTTACTTGACACAGAGAAGTGTTAGTGCTTGCAAAAATCAACTAATTGCCCAAAGGTTTCTGCTCACCCTTGTTTCTTAACATATGCCTTATATCTATTTTTTCATGATAAGATTAAGCCTATGCGGAGTTCCTCAGTGAGGAACTCCGCAAAGTGACAAAAAAACTCTGGCGGTCTACGCGGAGTTCCGCAAGCAGCGGAGTGCGTAAGGGTCATGCAGTGTGTGGTGATTTCATCCCATGTCGGAGGATCATTTGGCCCTTCTCTTCCAGGAAGTTATGGATCTCTTTGTCAAACGCGTCCCTGTGCCAGAAGTAGGTCGGTGTTGCTACTCCCACTACTTCTTGGTACCCAAGAAGGACAAAGGCCTGCATCCTAGCTTAGTCCTCAGGGACATCAACCGCTTTCTCCGAAAGGAGAAGTTCAAGTTGTTAACCTTGGCTCAGGTCTTATCTGCCTTCGACCCTGGAGATTTGATGGTAGCGTTGGATTTGCAGGACACTTACTTTCACATCCCCGTCTTGCCTGCCCACCGGCAATACCTACGGTTCACGGTGGGCCACACGCATTTTCAGTTTACCACGCTCCCCTTTGACCTTACCAGCCCCTCCCCCGGGTGTTCACGAAAGTGATGGCGGTGGTCGCAGCTCATCTGCGCAGGTCAGAGGTTCCAGTCTTCCCCTTTCTCGACGACTGGCTGTTGAAGGCTTCCACATCCAGACTACGACGGACTTCCTGCATTTGCTGGGGTTCTCAGTTAACGTGCTGAAGTCACACCTGATTCCATCCGATAAGCTCCTTTTCATCGGAGCGGTTCTGGACACAGCACAGTTTTGGGTCTATCCTCCCTAGCAGCAAGTCCAGTATATTGGGGCTATGGTGGAGAAGTGTGGCTCACTGGTTAGAGGAGGCAGACCTGGAAGCAGAGGTCAGCCCGGGACCAGGGTTCAATTCCCGGCTCGGCGGGGTCTTGAGTCCTAAAATGTCCATGGACTCGACAATTCTCGCTCCGGTGCCTACTCGATTCACGGGTTCACACTCTGCGACTCTGGGCAATAGCTTGCTTAATCTCCACAACGGCCCCTCGCGGTGGGATGCCTGGCTTTCACCTTGCGGATACCCTGCCAGGGTTATCTCACAGGGGAATCCAGGATGGGTTCCCTAAGCAAGCGCTTAGAAACCGCTCGGTGATTTGCGCTATATAAATTCCTGTACATTTACATTTACATATGATACCGATGTTTCAGCCTCCATCCCGGTGTTCGGTGAGAATGACCCTGAGGCTGCTGGGCCTCCTGCATCCTACTGGTGCATCATGCCAGATTGCATATACGTGCTCTGCAGTGGGATCTGAAGTTTTAGTGGGCGCAGCACCAGGGGAATCTTTCCGATGAAGTTCAGATTTCGGAGGTGACTGCAAGTCAGTTGCAGTGGTTGTTCACGAACCAGGATTGGGTCAACAGCAGATCCCTCTACCTTCCCCAACCTGAGTTCACAGTAGTGACGGATGCGTCACTCCTGGGTTGGGGCATCCATATGGGAATGGTGCAGATCAAAGACCTCTGGTCTCTGGCGGAGTCCAGGCACCACATCAACCCTCTGGAGCTCTGGGCGATTCGTCTTGCACTGAAGACATTTCTTCTTTCTGTCAAAGGAAGAGTGGTGCAGGTGTTCACGGACAACACCACCGCCATGTGGTACTGCAACAAACAGGGCAGGGTGGGGTCGTGGACTGTATGTCAAGAGGCTCTTCGCCTTTGGACATGGCTGGAACATCAGGGCATATCTCGGGTGGTTCAACACTTAACAGGTTCACTGAACGCAAGTATGGACAAACTCAGCCGCCAGTGCATGATGGATCACAAATGGCATCTTCACTCGAAGGTCCAGCTAGGTCTCTTTCAGTAGTGGGGAGAGCCTTGGTTAGATCTATTCGCCACCGAAGAGAACGCTCAATGTCAGCAGTTCTGCGTGTTAGAGTTTCCAAAGCAGCTATCGCTCGGCGACCCTTTTCGTTGCGAGTGGAGTTGCGGCCTCCTGTACCACTTCTGCCAAGATTGCTGAAGAAGATCAAACGCGATCAGTCCCAAGTCTGGTACCCCGAGCTCTTGAGCATGGCCTTCGATCCTATTGTTAACAGATTTCTGAAGTGCATTACTCATCTCTTTCCTCCTTCTCCTTTCGTAATGCCCTAGTGGGAGTTGACCTCACTTATCTTATGTGTGCTCCGTTTGAGCGCCTATATAATTGTCCTCTTCGCCTCCTTAGAAGACTGCTTTTTTGCTTGCCATCACCTCTGCTTGCAGGATGAGTGAGCTTCAGGCTTATCTTCCAGACCGCCCTTTCTTGCTGTCCATCCGAACAAAGTAGTCCTCCGTGTAAGCCCTCTTCTCTGCCCAAAGTGATTGTTTCTTTCCACATAGGTCTGACCATCAGATTACCTACCTTCTTCCCACCTCTGCTGTGTTTTTCTTTGCCAGGCGCACAACATATAGACTGTTCACACACTTTCTGTAGTATGCTTTGTTCTGGGCAGATAAACTCTAATCCCCACTCTACTTCTATCCTCGTGTTAGTACAGCCCGATGTAAACAGTAATTTTAATGTATTTAGATTTACATAACATTTACTACCCCATACGAACTTTGAAGCGCTTTTTCGGCGAGTAGCACACTACTCTAGGATCCAAAAATGATTAGTGGTGAATTAGTACAGGGAAATATAAAATGTATATGAGAGCTGGATATGTTGGTCTGTTGGGTTAAAAAAGATTGTGGGGGGATAGAAGAGGGAAAGTTTTGCATTTATATAGCGCTTGCTACCCCTGATGAAGTGTTGAAGTGCTTTTCGGCGAGTAGCATGCTACTCCAGATCCCAAAAAGATGAATAGACAGATCAATTATGGTGGGGAGGTTGTTTTATTGTATACACACAACTGTACACAAATTAATAAAATTCTGTTATAAAGTTGTATCCAAGAGGCAAGTATAGTCTCTGATAATAATGTATACAATACTGATAAGTTTTAAGTTGGCTTGCCATCAAGACTGATGCCCCGTAATGTTGATGCAAAGTCATCTGTGCTGGTGTATCCTAAACTCATGTTGAATTGTAACATCCACCTTGTAGGTACTGCTATTTGTATCAGGTCCACGTTGTAGGCAGACACAAACGCCTAAATTGTGCACTATTTATATTAAGCATAATAAGCATAATGTAAGTGAGCAGATGACAGTAATCACTGTACAAGCTGTATTAGGTGCTTAGAAGTAGAGTGACATAGAGGGCAAAAAACACTCACTAAATCTTTTTTATTATTATTAACAGTCCTCATAAGAACATACAATTCAATACGATATACAAATAGCCCATTGGGGAACAGTTCAGGCATCATCTGGGGATTACATATCCGAGAAACACAAGTGTCTTTCATGAATACAAATTGACTACTCCTCCAAGGACTGCACTGTATTATTGACACGGGCGAAAAGGCAAACAAGCAGTCAGGAGGCGCACTGATTGTATACCCCCACCTGACAGGATGGTGACAGACCCCAACCACCTGCAGGGGAAACATGCCACCTCACTTAATAGCTGCCAGACGATTTACTATGTAAGCAGACTGGTGGTTTACAACTGCGCCTACGTTGGGGCACCACATGTTTTTTCCAGCATAATCTGGTGTGCTCCCCCCTGTGTGGGATGATAGCACCCACTGAAAACTGCACCGTTGTGTAGTCTGGGACAGTGTCCCTTCCATGTAATTCTGCACTGGGCCTTTAAATATGGTACTATTTTGTGTGCCTATTTAATTCAGGTATACAAAGAATGTGGTACTACTTGTATACTAGGGTAGGACAAGGAAGATTGAATTTCTATGGTGGCAGAAATGTTTTTGTCAAAGTGCTTTATGTCCTAAACACTCTCCCGTACCCTGAACATAATGAGATTACGTAGAATACACCTCTGCGTGCCTAATGCTGCCATTTGTATTTCAAGACCAGTGATTAATGTGGCTTTATCAAGTTTAAAGCCATTAGGCGTTTCCGACCTGTCTGATACTTGCATATGGAAAAGATGGGTCATTTGAACCTAAAGATAGATAAACATGTTCATAGGTCACGATTTAAGTCTGCATCTAAAATAAAACTGTAAACGGTGATAAGTGAGAAGTTAAAGGCAGTTGCTAATCGAGCTGCATTTGTACATAGGCCTTCCTATATTATGATATCTATTCCTGCTTAAGTCTTTAATTGTAATGAATACTTTAATACCCAGGCATGAAGTCATCGTCGAGCTGTTTAGATAATCCACCTGTCTCGCCACTTCTTCCCCACTGCATCCTTAACCAGTGGCCTAGCCAGTGTGCCCTGGGCCCCAAGGCAAGAAAGGAAATGTGACCTCTGCCGTTTATTTGGACTGTGGAAAACAGCAATAATCATTGTTCTGTGGGCCCCTCAGGCCTCTGTTTGAACTGTGACAAACAGCAGTTATCAGGGTTCAGTGGGCCTTTAAGGCATCTGGGACCTGGTGCCACTGCACCTGCTGCACCAATGGGAAGCTGAGCCCCTGCCCTTAACAGCTTCTATTCTAGCCCCACTGGAGAACCGAAACAGCAAAGTACTGATCTGGCTGTATATGCAGGCATGCAGCCGCCTCTTCAACTGCAGGGATTTAAGTCGCATGAAAGCAGCATGCGGGAAACAACCATTTTCTGAGGTAAAGTCAACCAACACCTCGTCTGTTCCAACCTGAATCCATTTAAAACCAGGGACGAAAAAACGGTTCATCGTCATCCCTTGCTTATCAGAAGGGTAAAACAGATTCATCTAACATTACAGTGTACCACATAACAAATTGTGATTCTGTTTACAAATTAAAAATAGCATGCATATAGAAAGGGCAGCTTTTGGCCAAAATAGCCATTTTCCCTACCCATACTTTTAACACATCTTATTCAAAAAATGCTAATTACGTTGTCATCCGGAAATAGTCATTTGTGCCTACTCATAACCAAATGCCACTTAGAATTGTCTTTCACTTCAAGCTTTCAAAGGTAACTTGATATAAAAGCAGTATTGAATTTTTTGACGTTGTGTACTCTTACCAAAATTTAGAGCATCAATTTTATTTGACACACCATAGAAAAAAGGAGTTATTTATATATACTAAACCTCCAGAAAGGTTTGAT
This sequence comes from Lissotriton helveticus, assembly GCF_964261635.1. NCBI lineage: Eukaryota > Metazoa > Chordata > Amphibia > Caudata > Salamandridae > Lissotriton > Lissotriton helveticus. The sequence continues at coordinate 1,104,448 of NW_027611701.1, read as the reverse complement.
TAACTAGTTATAAAGTCACGTCTAGCTTAGTTAGTTTATAGTCTTCTTTTTTTAATAGTAATTATTTCACATTGTTACTGAATATGCATGGCTAAACACTTATAAGGTCCCTAAGGCGAGACCTATTGGCTATGACAATGCTTGTTATTGATTGAGTACATTGAGCGGCACAACTTTTGATTAAGTCCTGAAGAATGCCGCAAACACCTCTTTGGAGGGTTAATAGGCTGAAACATGTTGACCTCTTATTGACTCTAACAGTGCATATATATTTCTCCTACAGTGTCCTTGTTTTTAATCCTGGCCCAGGGGCGTTCAAATAATGGAAACCACATACCCTTTAGCAAGTTTTAACTTTTAACTTTCACTTTGCTGCCCCCACTACCCTGAGCTCATTATTGTGATATTTAGTATACCTTTCTCTATAACAAAATATGCCTGAACTCCTCCCTCTCAGTGAGTGGGTTGTTTCATGGTGCAAAGAGATTCCCAATAAGCAAGCGTGCCAACTATGGTGGGTGAGGGAAATCATCCTTTTAAAGGGATATTTCATCTTAGCTAGGTCTTCGTTTGCAACAGTAATCGTCATAGACCCAAGGGTTTCTTGATTGTGGTAGAAATGCATTTTAACTCCTTCATTGTTCGTTCAAGCACAGACCATTGCATGAAATGTTGTGATCTATGTAGGGAAAATACTCTGTGCACTGACAAAATGTGTTAAAAAGACAGAAAGTTGATAATCGCATTAAATAACTTCTCAAACCTGGATTTATCTAGAAGAGAAGTCTGTTAATTCTATCATATTTTTGATACCATAAGGTATAAGAAATTAGGGGATCTTTATCTGATATCTTTATCAGTAAATTATTGAAAATAAACTTTTCCAAGTATTATTTCTAAAGATTAAGGAATTGGTCTTTTCTAAACTAACCCCAGTGCGTATGACTACAATAACCACCACTCTCAAATCAATATTGTGCTTGTTTTAGTGAGAAAGCTAAATGATCTAGGAGAAACCAGGAACTGGCGTCAGTATTTTTCTTAGGAAGCTTCAAGTTAGAAAGTGAAAACACTTTTTAGAATGCCCCAAAAATTGTGATAAAGATATTTCAATATGTTTGACAAAAAGAATAGGTACATTTCATGACAATATTGAAAGGGGAACTAACAGGAACAAATATTTACACAACATTACAAAAATATAGAGACAAAATTTCAGCAATATAGGAAATACTGAGGTTAATGTACTAATAATCCATTTGTTAAAAAGTGGTTGCTTGTAGAGTCAGCACACTACTTTGTCTGTGATAGCTTTTAAATAAAGGCATTTTTAATGCACCCCATTTTACTTTCAGATTCACAAATGTCCCCTTGGGTTACTACCTCCTGTTACTGTTTTTCAGTCCACATATGGTTTGAAAGCTCAATACATACCTTAACAATGTATTAAATATTCAGAAGGGAAACTATTAACATTCCCCTTCCAAATTCTGAATTGTTAAATGGGCTTAGTACATTTCAAAAAGGGGTTTAGCATTTGCAAACTCTGTGAATTACTGAACCAGTGGATTTTTTTAACAATAAAACATGAGGCCATTTTTCTCAATTCCCTCCAAATTAAGGGGCAGATTTATGAAGGCCTTGCGCCGCCGGTACGTCACTTTTTCCCATGTTAAAAATGACGCACCGGTGATGAAGGTTGCATATAATCACGTGCAATGGGTTAGGGAGGGATGAGGGGTGGGTAGTTGGGAAGTTGGGTTGTTGGGGATGGGGGTGGAGGGTAGGGTGGGGGGGATCTGCTTGATCCGTTTCATTGTTTGAGATTTGTGATGATGCAAAAACATGTCTTGATATTTGGTGGCACTCTCCTGCTTGTGGGGAGCCACGTGTATGCTTCTCTCTGACCGATCAATAATAACATTTTGTTGTGAAAAAAAATGACGCACCGGCGGCGCAAGGCCTTCATAAATCTGCCCCTAAGTTTGCTAATAATGTTAGTTGGATGATAACAGGTGCATGTACCTATTTAGTGTTAGTGTTGCTTCAGATCAAAGAAAAACCATCACACATAACTCTTACACAATACTTAAAGACAGAATTTCTGACATCCAGCGTTAATGTTTTGTTAAATATAATTGCAAATGTCACTTAAACAGGAAAGCAGCTAAAGCAGTCTCTGGACATAAAATAGGATGTAATCATAATCTTTAGATACATTTTCTGAGTTTCAGGAACAATGTGTGTCTTCTGGGTTTACTCTAAACCACTATAATAAACAAATTCAATGATTTTAGATTTGATCTGCTTGTACTTTTTAGGTCGCGCCTGCGAATGCAGGGGCGAAAGCCCCTGCTGTCGCAAAGCGATCTATTGTTATCATTTCAGTCCTTTTCCCGTTCAAGGACTAGGCAGAGACAACAGACTGTCACGAGCACGCAGCCGGCCGGGATCGGATCAGGTCACGCGCTCCGATCCCGGCCGGCTGTTCACAACACATGCACACATGCACACGCAAGCACAGGCAGGTACGCACACACACAGGCAGGCACACACGCAGGCACAGGCAGGCACACACGCAGGCAGGCACACAGGCAGGCACACACGCAGGCACAGGCAGGCACACACGCAGGCGCACACAACACACGCACAGACAGACGCACGCACGCACGCACACTCCCCCCCTCCCAAACTCACCGGGCTAAACAGTCACAGAGGACGGACTTAAAAACAAAAATGCTGTCGCACTCGCACCCCTTCTTCTGGGAGCAGTGTAGGCCACTTTTACATAGCTGCCAAGGTTTGAGATTGCCAAGTGTGACATTTAAATAATTTCAGTTCAATTAGGAGTGACATTCCAACGAATATGAGTGACACTTTTTGCAAGCAAAATCAAGCAATGAAGACTAGGAAAACATATAAATATCTGCAATTACAACCCATTTGAGAAACAAGACACTTGAAGAAGATGTAAAAACTGCTGGAAAGCACCAGAAAACTAAAGCATCTAGTGCCCCTTTTAAGCTGATCCTACTGTTAACCACAACGAGGACTCAGATCTGCACCACTCATTGACAGTCATTGCCATACCACTACTAACAAAAGGACGCTTCTGTAAATTTCAGCAAAGTCAATATTTGTAAAACAGCCTGTTGAAAATAAAATGTAAACCTGTATACAAAAACGCCGTCATGGAGAGTAGATGCAGTCAGTCAGAGCATGTGCATAACGAGGGGTTGGAATCAATTTAAATGTGCTAGTGTGACTGCTGAACAATTTCAAAGCAGGCCGCCCTCTGCAACAGTCTAACTTTCATAACATAATGTAAGTAATGCTGAGCCCGCACACTGCCCAGATGAACAGGGGGGCTCCTTCACATATTTGTTTTCACTTACAGGCTGTCACAGAGCAACTACACCGACACAGAATAGGAGGTACTGACCACGTGAAGTAATAGGATCGGCAGCGCTGTTGGCGCACTAGCGCTATTAATAAAATGTAAAGTACTGTACACTGAAAAGAGAAATACCTCGCTGACTGAGGCACAACTTACTTTATGAGTAGACTTCAGTAACGTTAATTGTGCAGGCCGCACCTCGCTGCAAAAACTCCCACCTCAGCAAGCACTGGCCCGGCATGATTACAGGAAGGGCTGGTGTACTGCTGGGGAAGAACTCCACAGGCTGCCACAGTCCGTGCGGACGCCGGAGTTCAACTGATCCACCGGTCGAGACCCACGGTCATGGTGTCAGCAGCGCACCGCTGCCATTGCCACTCCCTGTAGCCACTATTTTATTTAAACTACAGCCGCCGCTCCCCACTTGCGCCATAGCGCACTTTGTGAGGCTAGTAGAGCGACAATTCTGTTCAGTTGCACCCACCGTTCTCAGTCGAGTCATGCATTCTCAGCTACCATGAAAGTACGGGAATTACACCCGTGAGTTTTAATCCATCGTTAAATATTATTTCGCCCCACAGTGCGGGCGGCCCGGCCCGGCCCGGATCAGCTTGCTGGGCAGCCGAGCCCCATTCCAGCGCCACCCGCTAACCATTGAGGAGCCGGCCTCCACCTCAAATGTCTTTACAAAATGTATGTAACGCCCTGCGCGCACCCTGTCTGTAGGACGTGACGTCGCGTCCCCACACGGCGCCACGCACAATGCCCTATATATTTAAACTGCGGCAGCTAGGTGGCAGGCAGGGCCCGGATCTCCAGGGCACATCAAATATAACATTGTAGCACTGAGAGCAGTGCACATGACGTCGAATCTTTAACTGCTACACACTGAGCCTGCAGCCAAGCGAAGTCTGCTTTACCCGGGCCGGGCCACAGCACACTTGTGTCAGGGGAGCTGGAGCATGCGCTAGCATCTGGCGTAGGTTAATGCAGCCACTTTCAGCTCTGTCAGGTTAGAGTAAAAATGCGTGACCATGCATTTCAGTGCGGTGATGCGGGAACACCACACTGAAATGCGTTAGCGTCACGCCAAATGCGTGATACTTGGCAGGACTGCTTTTACGTCATTGTAACATCAGAAACCGAAGGCTCGTCAGCTAGGGGAGTCCCCGGTTCCTCTTCCATGCCGTGACCACGTCATTCCAGCTCTGACGTAAGGAGCCGCGCCTCTGCTGGCGCCGTGCCTGGGGGGAGGGGGACTGCAAGGGTTAAGTTGACAAGTCAAATGAACTCCGCGGCTCCTGCTTAATGCACTCTTATCCGAGCCCGGCTGATCCAGTCAGCGCAGCTGTTCGCTCAGTTGTGCACTTGGGTGCCGCGTCCTCCGGTCTCATGCAGTAGTCCAAAGAGCCGGTTTCTTTTACTTTGTGTTTTAACCTTTCCGTCTGTCTGTTCTGGTTCCGACCTCTCCTTTGATCCCCAGTATTGTCGGAGTCGGCGCAGGGCTAGTGTGAGGAGGCGCAGGTTCTGAGAACCAAAAACCGAGACATTTCTCTCACAGAAATGCACGGCTGTAATTTGGCATCGCCCAGGGGCCCACGGTGGCTTGATTGACAGCGCTCATCGTCAGAGAGAACGCAGACAGTGGGCGGGCAATCCATTGCACCTTTTACACACACTGCTAGCGGCTGCTAATTCATTCTGCACTACGGCACGTGCAAAGGGCTCTCGGAAAACTGGGTCTGTACTAAATGTTCTGAAATTTGCTGGAGCCCAGAACAGGTGCTGAAAAGGGAGGACTGCCCTAGCAAATGCGTGGCGCCGTCACCCTGGCTTATTTTTTTTTAAAGCAACTGTTGCAGAATAGATAATGCTGGCCATCAGGTGCCTAACGAGCCACTAACCCAGGCAAAACTAACCCAGGCAAAACGCGTCGTCCCTGATTACTCGTCAGTTTCATTGCAGCATCTGCAGAAGTCCGTGCCTTATAATGTGTGGCCTATAGTAATCAGGAGGCCACACTCGAAAGCATGAAGACGCCGTGGAAGCAAGTGCACAGAGAAGGCTTCCACTTACAAATAATGCATGTTTGCACAGAAAGTGACTCGCATGCACTTTGAGGTCTAAATGAAGCTGCAGCAGGATGAATGCATTTCTGCATTAGAGAGGGAAAAAACACATACGAATATCGAAGCTTAGAACTAGAAGCAACATCTGCCTCCCGGCCTGGACAGTGGGTGGCAGCAGACATGCGGCATTAGGTTGGGAGGCGGCACCAGTAAACTCTGCTCCTTGGAGATTGGCAGAGTTCTTTTTGTGCGCTAAAACTCTGTGTACTCCTCCAACGGAGCGCAGTTAAACGCCCACCCCTAGACAAAAGGCCCTGGCTAGAAGCTCGGACCAAGACACTGGACGACCTTTCAGTACACAGGATGCTTTGCACAATACAAAACAGTGAGGACGAGCATTAGTTGGACCAGGTCAATTCATCATATAAAATGTATATATAAAATGTCCTAATACATGCATTGGGCCAGAACTGGGAGGACCATTGGCCATCTTGCAGCCCTTGATTACCCACAGCCAAGCGAGAAGGGTTTTGATCTGGCTTTTGTCCTGGTTGAATGCAGCATTGCGACATCATGTAAGTCACCCAAGCCTTATTAACTGAGCTTGTGGCAGAAAGACCCGAGTCTGACACTCGACCACCTTGAGGCAAAAGTTAGAAGAAAACCGGTATCCTTGGCTGTGCCGGTTTGGGCGGTGGTAAAGAATGGGCACTCCATTAATGGAATTTGTTAAGTACATCTGTTTGTCAAGCTGCACCATAAACGTATTATGAATCAAAAGTTAGGGCTACCATCGGACCAGGAAGGCCTTGGATGAAAGATGGACTTAATATGACAACCTTGTTACATGCTTAAGTTAAAAAGAGAATGCGAGAGGTGAGAACTGATGAAACAAGCATTGGTATAGCCAATAGGTCTCGCCTTTGGGACCTTATAAGTGTTCAGCCATGCAACAGTTGATGTTGTTGCACCAAGGATATTGTGCTGGATAACTAAACACTTATAAGGTCCCAAAGGCGAGACCTATTGGCTATGCCAATGCTTGTTTCTATTGCAGACAATAATCTAGATTTAGACCAAGGATCAATTCCACCCATGGCTTTAAAAATCTATTTATCAATGATCTTTATTAGTGTTATCGCAACTAAAACTGTACTAGAACTGATCTGAGAGATGGACCTTGAAGTATTATGCTCAGTCAATTTATTGAACAAACTATGGAGTTAAAATCTGAATAGATTAGATCCACAAGCATTGCCTGACCACTGTATTTTACATCAATAGATTACTTATCAGCACAATTTCTCTAAGTACAATTCACTCATCTTCTATTTTTCGCGGAGCTCGTGCTGGGTCTGTTAGAACTCTTTCAAAAATATGACATTTAAATGTCCAAAAAATCAGGAATTCTAGTTTCAAGCCTGGTCAAACCTTAATGAATGCTACACCAAAATATGCCCTTGTGTTCCTACATTTTATTGTGCACCATGATTCAGAAATGGCATGTTTTTGCTTTCGGAGGTAAAATTATAAATATATTTATTGTTGTTGCCAGCCGAAACATTATCACTAATTGGGAAGATAACAACAAGTGGTATTGTGATGCTTGCTAGAATGGGAAGTGTTTAATCAAAAAGTGGATGGAATTCAAGTTTAGGAGACAATTTTACAAAAGTGTATGGATGTTGTATATATTTCAAATTGTTGATCTCCAAAATGGCCTAAATCAATAAATTGAATTCAAATTCAAGTTTATCACTTGAATCCTATTGTTGGAAAAGATGTGATTTTGAACCCCATGAGGTGGTTCCTTTCCAGAAAGCATTCAGGTTGTAATCATGAGTCAAATAATGCTTAGGAGGATACAATATTCAAATTGAATTCTAATTACATATGAAATGTTCATTGTTCAATATATTTCTCTTAGTATTTTAATGTGAGGACTTTATTGCCTAAGCAAAATAATTAGTATTTGTTTTTCTATATGTAGGAAGCATTACATTAATGAAATCACTGTATCCTACCTTCTTTCTTTCCTTAACCTGTTCTTTATGAACGTTTCTATTGTTGAACTTTGAAGATTGCCCGAAATTAGGAATTGTGCTCTACATAACTTTGCTGTGTTACAGTATGTTGATTTTTATGAACTACTTTTGTCTCTTATGTGTATGGCAACTGATGTTTTGTTTTGCTTTAATAATCAGCTTATGTTTATTAGGTTTTATTATTCAATAAAATGTTTCAAACACAACAAATGGTAGTTGATATGTATTTACAACTGCATCATTTTTATTGTATCAATTTATTGTATCAATTTGTATAGAAGAGATATTCAGTGAAGGCCAAAGTGGCGACTCCCGGCTGTCTTGGTTTTAGGAAACAATACTTGCATACAGCATGTGACCCTGGCTGACACAGTTACTAGATATGGTAAACCTGGCAACATGCCACAGCAGCTGCGATCATTCAACGTAAGGTAACTCCCATTCGAGAGTTGTCTAAAAATTGGATCAATCACTGCGGCTGGTGAAACTTGCAGGTGGCAGCATACGTTTTTAGAGGAGCTATTGCAGGCCCCGTGTAAGTTTATACCCTGACATAGGAGAGAACCGCTTGGTACATTTTCACAATTTTCCCCGCTAAGAAACATTTCACTACCCCCACTCCAACATCTGTATGTGTACGGCAATTCCCAGGATGTCTTGATGTATTCTTTACCCAACCTTTTATATGTGCCTGCTGGTATATGTTGTAGGCAATATTGAAAATAGAAAATTGTAACAGGCAGAGTGATTGTTCCATGTATAATCCATTCCATAACTGGCTTTTCAGCGACAGTAAATTTGCAATCTTTACAGTTTTTCAATGCTCAGCACCGTATTGTCTGATCCCCTTTGTGCCAATTTGATCTGATTATCAGTGAGATTGAATTCTGAAAACAGTGACGTAGTATTGATTAAACGTCACGGCACATAGCCTGAATGAAGATTTTGCAACGTCCAGCCTAATAGCATGATAGAACGTAAATGCGACTGACCATGTTGCAATATGACCAAGTCCTGTTCCATGATGTCTATGGCAGAAGACACTATGCTACATAAAGAATATATCCTGGACCACTGAGTCGTTAACCCATTGTCAACCACAGAGAGAGATTTCTCAAAATTAATACGATCAATTTCTCGTATTCGTTCTGCAGTCTCTGCTTGCGTAATTTTCCATGCTTCATTATGAGCAGCAGAGATACCGGCATATATAAAATGTTTATGACGTGATGTTCTTGGTCCTAGCAACAATTCCCCAAGATCAGCGCCATCTTTAAGTAAAGATAAGTGTTGCTTTACATCCTTAAGTGTAGATCTATGTATCCAATCAAGGCAAAGTTTACCTACACTGTATGTTGTTACTATTCCTGGATGCTGTCTTTGAACATATCTTGGTTCTGGCCTAATGAATGTGAACCCCTTTGTTTTATTCAGGAATCTATCTTGACAGTTGTTTGTGTCTGTGGGCCAGATCAACCATTTATTCCAATCTGAATCTGTTCTGTTGTGATGCAAAATAGTATGTACGTCGACTCCCCCCTCTGAAGTGTTATCACTAACAGGTGTAGGTGTAGGTATAGACGGATTGTTCAAGCTTTTATCTTGGCTAACCCAAGACAAGACATCTGTTGGACAGTGTCATTCAAAAACATAATTTGCTCAGGGATGATGTGTAGGAGAGTAGGGTCTGCTATCTTATGGTCACCCCATTTTTTTTTTTTGCTTTTTGCTTCACTGGTTTCGACTTAATGTGGCTGTGGGCCTGCTAATCAGACCCACAGCCCTGCTTTTCTCTCTCTAAATTTACAACCATGTACTTTAGGTACATCACCAATTGGGATTGGGTCACCTTATGAGCCCCTGTACAGAGTACTATAGGTACCCAGGGCATAGGTGCATCCAAGGCCTACCAGGGGCTGCAGCATATCTTTTGCCACCCCTGGCTGGCCATCCAAACTGACACAACTGGCTGATCACTCAGCTGGGGCAAGGTCGTGTAATCACCTCTTGCTTAGCTATAGTATACCTATGTCTAACCTTATATCTGGACACATATACACCTATAAGTCACACCTATGGCCGGCCTTAATAATCCTGGAGGCAGAGTGCTTGGGTTTATGTGAGATGGTGCTCTAGCATGAGCTGAGCCTGTCTGCAGCTTTCGGATCCATGCCCTTATAGCTGTTCTGGGATATTGCCATACCAAATACTCTTAAGTACATTATAATCCTCGCGGTTAGATGCTATCTTTGGTTTGGCTTTATCAAAACATGTTGTGTAAGGTGTCATACACTTTGGAATACTACCCCCTCGCCAGTTTTGGCGACGGGGGTAGCATTCCACCCTTCTAGAGGGAGAAGACATATTACTAACCTTAATCCCGGTTAAAGTTAACCAGAGCCTCAGCATCACAAAATGGATGCTGCTGCCACAGACACACGTCTGGCCTCCTGATGCTGACCGAAACTCCGGCAGGGGAGGCCTGGACAATAGGTTTCCTGTCACAGGGAGGTGCTAGCACCACCCCAGACAGGAGATAGTGGATTGGGGCAGGGAGGGCTGAATGAAACCAGACACTGCCTGGGGCACACAAGGTGTCCCATGCATAGCCCAGTTCAAACCGGTGCTGGGGCACTCCAGCCCCAGCTCTGGCGCGAAACTGGACAAAGGGAAAGGGGTGTAGCCACCCCCTTCCTGGGCCCCACCCATAGGAGGGACCTAGCAGGTAATCCAGCCCCTTGATTTGGAATAAAGGTAGGAGCTGTGTCCATAGACTTTAGATAATCCTGACTGAAACTTTGAAACAGAAATCTGGACCCTTCGACATCCTACTCGATGTAGAAGACTGAAGAATCTCCCTTGTGGTCAAGGAGTGACCACCCTGTGCAAGCAGGCACCATCAAGCGCTCAACGGTTTGCTTTATCATTGCTCCCGCCGGAGCTCGAACGACAGAGCCTGACAAGAACCAGACTTCCAGACATCCAACAGCCCGATCCACAGCCACAGCAAAGCTGAGACCCGTGGAGACGACGTGAGACGTGTGACCGGCCATCTTGGAAAGCCAGCAAAGTGCTTTCTGTGCAGCTCCTGAGGCACCCTCGAAGCTGTGCATTGGGGATTGAGAAGCCCCAGCCCAGAGCAGCTTTTGCACCGAAGATCACCTCTCCACACTCACCGAGTGCTGCGTGGGGCCCTTTTGTATTTTCCTGCTTGATGCGTCCATCCGGTCACTTGCCCGTTAGCTAGTAGCCCCCGTGACGACGAACCTTCGAATTTTCAACGCTGGTCTGGTTGCTTCAGACTGGCCCTTGCTCCCCTGAAAAGGAGCAGCCCATCAGACCTTGCTGGTCTGATCCAGAAGCCATCTTCGATTCCTGCGTGGGTTGCATTTGCCAAGGCCTGTTGACTCCGAATCGAGAACCGACACCGCCGACAGCGAAAGCCTTCATGGGACAGTCTGTGTCCACCACCTGGTTGTTGTCGACACCTCCTGGTCCACGTGGCAGTGGAGACAAGCTTCACGACATCACCTGATTGCAACCCGACATCGCTTGGTTCCTTCTTGGTTCTTTCCTGGTCACTGGCTAGTGACCCAGACTCTGTCCCCTCTGCTTTCAGGAACTCTACATCTTCGATCCACCCTTTGATCCAACCGGACTCTTCTCTCCTGGTCGCCTGCAGCATCTTTTCTCCAAGGCTCCATAGAACTCCACAACGAAACCCGACACACTTGGACACCTATGCACCCGCTTCCTGTGGGTGAGGTAACGCGAGTACTGCAGTGCTCCTATAGAGATTTACATCCCTAGTGTCCTAGTTTTAAGTGGTTAAGTTCTAGTCCAGTCGGAAGACTTCCAAATCTGCAACTTTCTAACTTTACGCACCCATTGACTTAAATAGGAGCACGCGTGTGCATTTAGACACTGCACCCGCATCCTGTGGGCGTCCTGCTCCCTAACTGCTGTTAGTCCAGTGTAGCCCCAGCGATTCCCAAGACCCTAGGCCTTACCATTGTTCGTGACGTGGTTCTTATACCACTATTTTAGTATATGGTTTTAGGGGCCACCAGGGCCTATCCATATTTGTACAACTTTTGTATGCTATATTAAGTTTCTTGTTATACGCTTGTGTTCCTGTGCTCATAAAGAGTTAAGGGGATTTATTTAGAAATAAATACATATATATTTTGAATATATAACCTGTGTGGTGTCCTTTCATTTGGTATTAAAAGGTTTGCATATGGTAAAACAGCTGGCTTCACATGCCCTCTTGAGTTTAGCCTAAGACTGCTTTTGTCCATGCTACCACTAGGATAGCTGGTCTATAAGGGTGACTTTACAACCATCACCATGAGGGTTGTTTGGACTGGTGCAAGTTGCTCACTAGAATAGTGAACATCATATACCAGGCCAACTTCTCACATTGGTGTGCAGGGGGTGGGATTTGAGCTTGCTGTTGTTTTACCATTGTAATCTTTGATATCATTTGAAAGATCACATTATGTACCATAGGTACATATAACAAAGCTTAAAATACATAAGTTCTACTGAACTTAGTTGTTGTAGAGGAAAGGGCCTAGCACACCCTGACTACAACTCCTAGGGAGGTTTAGTAGGTAAACACTCAGTGTAGGTAGGTGCACACACCACACCTCACTAGACACGTCTGGCACAGGTGAACCCTCTGGTTCTCTACCTGTGGTAGGTGACCTTCCCAAGGCACCCTCCAGATATGAGATGCTCAACTTCCGAGAGATGAGGTCACTGTGTACCTCAAGGAAGTTGAAACAGGGTTCCAACCCTACCATCCAGCACCTGATAGAAGTCCTAGAGGCAGCTGATCTTGAGAAGGCCTCTAAACCAGGCCCCCAGATCATTCAGGTGATGGTTTCCCCTCCACAGAAGATGACCCCTTAACCCCAGAAGTAGAGGAGGAGGAGGAGGAAGAGGAAGAATCAGATGGAGAAGATAGCCAGGCCCAAGTCAGGAGGCTTAGCCAGGCTAACCTAAGCTTACATGGGGATGGAGAGGGGTCACACCTTCCCAGACCTAACAGTAGGTTTAACCCAGGCAATAGAAGGGAAAGGTCTCTTTCCAGGGAGTCTCTCCTCTCTAATGCCTCAAGGGGTTCTCAAAAGGGAATGACTTCCCCCCAGAGAAGAGAACATGAGGCTAGGATGAGAGCTGTCCAACTTCAGATAGAAAAGGAGGAAACAGCCCTGGCCCAAGCTAAACTTGCTTTAGCAAGGGAGCAAAAGTTATGTGGATTAGATTCCACTGGTGGCAGCAATATCCCCAAGGATAAAGACAGGTCCTATGATCATAGAAACCTGAGTAAGATTGTGCCCCCCTACAGAGATGGGGATGACATCCACAAGTGGATAACTGCTTTGGAGAGGGCCTGCATGGTACAGCAGGTTCCCCAAGGTCAGTGGGCAGCAATCTTGTGGCTCTCCTTTTCAGAAAAAGGAAGAGACAAACTCCTCACTGTTAGTCGTGAGGATGCTAAAAACTACTCTGTCCTGAAGAGTGCTCTGATTGATGGGTTTGGCTTAACCACTAAACAGTACAGGTTAATGTTCAGAGATACCCAGAAGACACAGACTCAGGAGGACTGGACTGATTTTGTTGATTGTGCCACTAAGGCTCTGGAAGGTTGGTTACAGGGAAGTAAAGTCAAGGACTATACAGGATTGTATAATTTGATCATGAGAGAACAAATCCTTAAAAATTGTCAGAACCAGTTGTTGCACCAACACCTGATTGACTCAGATCTGACCTCTCCCCAAGAATTGGGAAAGAAGGCAGACAAATGAGTCAGAACCAGGGTTAAGCAGAGACCCCAGAACCAAGGTGGTGATCAGAAGAAGGCAGACCAAAAGGGTGGAGATCAAAACCAAAAAGACCAGAAGTCTTCTTCAGGCCGCCAAAATACTTCTAATGAGGGGGGTCCCAAAATACCAAGAAAAAGAAGAAAGAAGGTCCAAAGAAACCTTAGTGTAATTATTGTAAAACTGCCTCTCACTGGTTTAGTGAGTGCACCAAGAAAGGTACAGCCCCTACCACTACAGCCCCTAAGGCACCTGCATCCCCTGGTACAGTCAGCAGTGGTAGTTCCCAACAGCAAGGCTATAGTGGGGTTAACCATAGGTACTGAGGTGGATCCTGGCCTAGTCCGGATCCCTACTCAGGGAGTCCTGATCTGTGATGTGGACATGGCTATGTCCACTACTGTGTGTCCCAATACTTTGGGCAAGTACAGACAGACACCTTTGATAAATGATAAAGTGGCTCAAGCTTACAGGGACACATGTGCCAGTGTCGCTATGGTGACACCTAACTTTGTGAACCCTGGACAGATTGTACTGGGTGATAATTACCTAGTGACCAATGCTAGCAATGTCACTACTGCACATAGTGTGGCAGTTGTTAATTTCTCCTAGGGAGGGGTAACTGTCCTCAAAAGAGTTGTGGTAAGTGCAGACCTCCCAGTTGAATGTATTTTGGGCAATGATCTAGAAAACTCAGTATGGTCAGAAGTGGAGTATAGGACTCATGCAGAGATGCTAGGTATTTCAGCACAAATCCTTGCTGTGACCAGGTCACAGGCCAACAAGTGCTTACCTGAACCTGTGCTGGATCTTGAAACAATATACCAGACACAACCCAAGAAGTAGTAGAAAAATTCTTTATTTAGATATAACATAGATATCTTTAAAAGAGGGTTACATTATTAACTTCATGTGCAACTTGTTAGAAATGAAGACAGCAAAACAGTCGGTAAGTCAGCCGTAGTGAGAATAATAAAAGAAAGATAAGAACCAAGAAAAAAATAAAATAAAATAAAATAAATAATAATAATAGAATACAAAAGTTAAAACCTGATATACAAGGAACTTCACTCCTTTTTCTTTACTCTCACTGACTTGTATATCATACATTTAAAAGACGACCCAATTTTCCTAGGGGTACTGCTCGTATTCTTTTCAAGTCATCCCTCTAGAAATTTGGCGTGTATCATAACAATCGTTAAGTGGTAAAAGAGAAAGAAAATAAGAGGGAGGATTTTAACAGGACCTCTTTAACTTAAAATTGCAATATGCTTGCCGAATGAACCTTGTTAGTCTTATATTTAAGTCAGTGTTTTCAGGGTTCAAGGCCACAATAATGGCTTGCCTGCAGGTTCGAGCGCCCAGCCTGTTCCATTCTGCTTTTAGTTTGCACCTGCGTTGGGAGTTGAAGGCTGGGCAAAGGCAAACCACGTGTAACAGTGTTTCGGCTGTTGTACCGCACCCTCTGCATGTTAGATCTTCCGCCGTGCGTCTCCAGGGGGGTAAGTCTTGCAGGAACCGCCAGTCACCCATTCTAATGGCTATAAGGCTACGTTTTAGAAACAATGGGTATGTGCAGGAGAGATAAGCGGCAGGAACTAGCCGACTATAGGAGTTTACAAGGGCCCAAGAATGGCTCCGTTTTGAAAAAAGTCCTTTGTCTGTAATGAGTGATCTCATTCTTACACATTTTTTGATAGCAGTTTTAAACGCTGTCTGACTAGGGTTAAGAGCCCATAGGTCTCCTGCTGACATTTGTTGGATATAGTCCTTGAAGAGGCGACCAAACGTTCCTCCTGGGTTTTTCTGGGAGATTTCTAGCCAGACTAAGGATTCTAGTGAGTCTGGGTCAGCCTGTCTCAGCTTGTGACACAGGTTAAGGTATACACCAATATTAGAAACCTCATAGTTTGGTAGCCCCATCTCCAATCTTATCTGTGCGGCAGATGCAGAGGTTGGCAACTGGAGGACCTTTTTATAGATTTTGGTGGTATGTTGGTTTAGGGCCGTATTCAGTTTGCCCTTGAATGACTCTATCCCGTATGATAGGGTGGGGCCGATTTTCGCTCTCAGGACTTCCAAGAGTGGAGAAAAAGTTGGACCTGAGAGATTTTTCGAAAGCTTAGTTAGAGATACTGCAAGTGTCGTGGCTTTAATTGCTATCTCATGGCGCTGTTTTATATGGTTGCCCCTTGAATCCAGGTGGACGCCAAGATATTTATACGATTGACCTATCTCGAGGCTTATGTTGTTAAAGGACCACCTGTGGAAAAGTATATTTTGCCATGTTAAATGTGCCTACGTGTTCCCCATCTTATGTTATATGTGCATGATCGATATGCATGTATTCCCCTCTGATCGATTAAAGACGCAATTACAGTTGTGTCCATCTCTAGTATGCCAGTTTCCAGTCCTCGTGAAAGCAACGAATATTAGGCCTATGTAAACCTACGTTGCCACGTTTTACAGTGTGCACGTTAATTCATTGAATTGTCCCCGTTTCTAGGCCTCAAAAGGGCCCGGACTCAGATTCAGCTCCTGTCTCCTGAACCCTCTCCGAGGAGCGATACAGCTCCCACCTGCATCCCTGACCCTTCGCTTACTTCATGCCTCGCAGTGCCCGGCCCGGCCTGGCTCTGCCTCCCAGTCTGCCAAGATTATGTTATGCTTCTAGTTATCAGTCCAGCCCTCCTTCTCTGCATTCCTAAGCTACTGAATCACATCAATAGTTTCCGTCATGGTCTAGCCTTTATGTCTCCATGTATGAGAAATACTGTATTAATATTCATAGAATATTCCTCGCACACGCAATACAAGTAGAATTATGCATGCACCAGTCCTAATGTCTATTAGCCTTTGCCCTGATAACTTTTGGATTCTATCAACATGTACTCTAAACACCAGATACTAGATATGTCTTGGGTACATGTCGCTCTGACACTCCAGACTTTAGTCTCCTCTTCTAGCGCAGAAGTCATAGCCCCCAGTTCTCCCTGGGTGGTAACACGTCATTGCCCGTTTGCGCGCACCACTAGGTTAGAGGTCCCAGCTGCTCAGGTAGCCCCCTCCATGTTTCCACCCCTTATCTTTCGCGACTGCTACGAGTCACGCCTACTGCTATGCCTACTGTATTGAATGTAATGCAATTGTTTTGATATATATATTGTGAACTGTTACTGAAAGTTGCCCAAGCCCCGATTTCCATTCCCCGGCAGCTGCCTTCATTCCTTTCCCGTACAGGCTGTCCTGTTCCTGTCCTTTATGCCGATTAAAGCCTGTCAACTCAAGATACCTCGAATCCTGACTCTTATTTATTGAGCTACCTGTTTTATTGATTATACTGAAAAATAGTACCGGTAATTAATTATTTATTTACCACATAATGGCGCCCGAACAGGGACTTGCCCTTTCCCCACGCGCCGGAGAAGCCACGCAGGCCCCCTGATCCTCTGCAGCCGTGACGGAACCATACCGTGCACGTGCAGATATTTCTGCGTCAAGTATCCCTCAGGCCCACGGAGGAGACGGAGGTTGCGGTCCGGCATCCAGACGAGGCGGTGAGGAACGCGGCGAGTCCCGACCAGAGCCCAAGCCGAGAGTCCAAGGTCCGAGGTATCCGGAGGCCCACCTGTAACTGAAGTCCGAAGTTGGTAGTCCGTCGTCGTAGCAGTCCAGTCCAGTCCGAGGCCTTCCGTTCTTGCTGCCCGGTGAGTACCGTTGCTGGGGTAGTATCTAGACAGGGTTAATTAATTTGTCTCTGGTCCGTGGGTTTGGGTACGCAGATCCAACACGAAGTGTTCACCTAGGTGGACGCGGGTCCTGACGTGTCTCTTTATGGGACCGGTAAGTTTCGTGCTGTTTTAGCAGTGCATCTAGTCATTCTAGTAAGTTCTGTTCTCGAGAAGTTTATGTGTTCTGTCCGAACTGTTATTTTAAATGTTATTCCATGTGTTTTCAATGTCGTGGTATGAGTGATTTGTTTTTCCAGTTATTATTGTGTTTATCGTGTATTGTATTGTGTCCAGATTCCAGCCTAAACCATGCCTCTATTCTCGAGGTTACGTCAGTTAAAAACCAGAAAAGGGTTATTAGAGGAAGCAGTTCCTGTCCCGCCTAGGGACAGTCCAGGTCATTTTATGTATCATAAGCATGGCTTAAGTGCCATATTATATCTAGACTTATGGGTGGAGTACACCAAGGAATTAGAAGAGAAATATAGATGGCCCGTATCAGGTACGTGGGATGCCGAGTGCATCATGCGAGTAGAAGAAGCATTATGGAAAAAGAAAGCCAGACAGTCCCAGAAAGATGCCATCGAGTTATGGCGCAAAGAATCTCATAGAAGAACCGAAAAAGAAATCAGAAAGACAGAATTAAGTAGGGAATCCTCAGAAAGAGCCCAAGAAAGAGAATTAATCAAAGTAGGTGAACGAGTTAAAGCCGAACAGTCAGACAGACAGAGAAATGCCCTTATTAAGGGTATGTATCCTCTTCTTGCCGAGGGCTTGCCGAAAGCAACCCCGGAAGCACCATGTAATCTTCCGCCGCCATTAGTTCCGATTAAGTTACGTCACAAACCGACCGCAGCTGATATTTTTCTCTCGTCCTATTTGGACGACACAGTCCCAGAATATGCAAATCCTGCTCCGCCAGCTCCTGTAAATAATGTAATTCCTGTTCCTCCAGCCACCGGGGCACCGGTTACAGCACCTGTTACGGTACCCCCGGTTCAGCCTACAGTACATGTACCCGCTACATCAGTCACTCTCCCAGCACGTACAATACCCGTTGACGATTCTAGTCTAGGGGCCGTGGGGGGAAGTCCTCCTGGAACCCCGCCTCAACACAGACGTCTGACATTACTCGAGCTACATGCACGAGCGTTACAGCGTTCGCCCAAACATCAGTCAGTTGCAGATATCAAGCGAGCCCTTACCGAATGCCGTTATGATCCAGTCCCAGGCGATGATGATATGGTCCTGTATTCATTACGTGTAAGACGGGTGACCGAATATTTGGACACCCTGCCGAATATGAAAGGTTATCTAGACAGAATATATCGTTTTATCCGTACAGGAGTAGATCCAGGAAGTATTGGCGAGGCCATGGCTCAAAGAAAAGTCGAGATTCAGCTCATGCTTTTAAAGTTTCTAAATAATTGTTTGATAAGAGAACAAGATTATCCGGATAAAGATCCGGAAGAAATGAAAGTCCTGACCAGGTGGAGTGACCATATAGCCGAGGGAAGACACAAGACACAGAACTGTATAGAGAGTATGTACAAGAAAATCCGTAGGGAAATAATAAAGTTACACGAGAAACGAGAAGCAGCACAAGTAACCGAGAAAGAAGACAACTCTGATACCGAAGAGGTAGACGACGAAAATCCCTCCAGAATAGCGTATGTAGGTAGAACTAGACTCCCCGACCGACATTCACGCCTAGAACACAAGTACGTTTTCCCTCCTCCAGCACCAGAACAAGGTTCTCTTGAGCAAGTATTTCAAGCTATCGATCACATTCTGAAATCACGAATCGGTTATAGTGAACTTAGTACCATGCATGAACAAGAACTAGCCCGATCAGCAGTCCGATGGACTACTGATTCTACCACTTTTCCAGACGAAATAGTGGCACAAATGTTTCTGAAACTGCCCCCAGCCGAGCAGCGACTGGTGGGTATGTATATGATCCAGCACCTCATTACACTGTATGAGGGACAGCATTCTGATCCAGGTCCGTTACATGATGTTCTGAACGAGTTACTCCAGTATAGATGGAGAGGTCTAGGTACCGATTTAATTAGTATCATTCTAGAACAACGCCACAAATATCGAACGTTTCTGAATCCACATTTTGTTCATGTCCCACCTCCAGAAAGTAAATCATTTTACATAGATAGACAGCATCCGTTACGAGAAGTACACCCAGTTAGGACAACGGGTGGTGACCTAGAACGAGTATTTGTTTACACCCCTATCACAAAGATGGAACTCTTAGAGATGAAAAAGTTAATTCCCTGTCACGACAAAGATCCAGCAGGGTTCCATCGAGAATTAAAAGACATGCTCCGTATGGGAGAATACACGTATCCTGATATCATTAAAATGTTAAAGGTCCTGTTACCCGCAGGGGTATATGAAAAACTCAAGGAAAAAGAATGGGAGGTGGGAGAGAAAAAGATAGATTGGACGGCTCTAGAAGCCGAAGATACTTCACGAGTACCAGGTACCGGTCTTGGGGGTAAAGTTAAAGAATTGCCCGAGTTATTGATACAGGTTTTGCCAAGGTTACTAAACACGAAAAAGGAAGATTGGGACGCAATCTCAGCTTGTAAACAGAAACAGGATGAAGACACTAGTGATTTTTACTCTAGATTTGAAAAATGTTTTATTATTAACAGTGGTCTGAAAACGAGTAGTGAATCGTACCCTCATCTTTTTGTTACCAAACTAGTCGAGAATTCAAGTCCACAAGTTAAAAATCGAGTATTGAAAGTCGAAAGTAGTTGGCAAGCTAATACTCCGTCACAAATGCTACAAATGCTCCAGTATCACCAGAATAGAATCAGGGAAGAGCAAGAACACGAAAGGAGACGTATGAAAGACACGAAAATGAAAGTATTAGTTGCACAATCTGTCCCACAAGACAGTCAGAAGAGGGGTCCGAATCAAGCCAGTCATCCTGCAGCTCCCGTTAAAGGGACTTGCAATTACTGTAAACAGCCAGGTCATTTTATAAACGAGTGTGCAGTTCTGAAACACAACATAGCTACTGGTAAGACTAAAGAAAGACCACGTCCGCCTAGACAAGAACAAGTTCCACAGACTTCTCAGCTACCGCAGAATGCACAACAGACAGTTACAGCACCGCAGCCTATCGCTGCAACACAGCATGTTACACAGCAAATGTACCAGTATGCTCAGTCAGAGTATCCAGAGTATCAACAGTATTCATGAAACAGCCTAGAGAGGGAGGTAGGCTTGCCTCTCATCGAGATTCCTGTAGATCAAGAGGGTCCCTATGTACACAGTCAAGTATTAGGGAAAGACAGAAAGTTTTTGATTGATACAGGGGCAAGTAGGACTACTATCAGTCATGACGAGGTTCCAGGGGCTCCGCTCTCAGGCTCTAAAAATGTTTCCCTTGGATTTTCAGGAAAGCCGATTGTTAATGAAATTTCGAAACCAGTTACTCTAGGAGTTGGTCCATTGTCCCGAACTACTGATTTGTTACTTACGAAGTCATGTCCAGAACATTTGTTAGGCATTAAAACATTAAAAGAATTAGGTGCAGTAATTTGTTGCTCCCCAGAAGGGGTCCGATTGTTCCTGAGAGACTTTAAAGGTCATTATGTATTACGTGATTTTGATCCAAGATTATTGAATGTTCCACAGCATTTATGGGCGCAAGGTCCTACTGATGTAGGTTGTATCCATATCACACCCCATCGTGTAACTCTCAAACAAGGTATAGTTTTACCACGAATCAGACAGTACAGATTGCCACCTGAGGCTGTAGCAGCCTTATCCAAAATTATTGACGAGCTCATTGCTCAAGGAGTGGTTGTAGAAACTGACTCCAATGTATGTAATTCTCCTATCATTCCGGTCCTGAAACGTACTGATCCAAATGCACCTCCAGTATATCGATTAGTGATTGACCTTCGAGAGCTTAATAAATGTATCATACCCCAGTACCCAGTAGTCCCAGATATTTCTTCCCTATTGACAGCCATTGATTCTGAAGCTACATTCTTCACAGTTATCGATCTCAAGAACTCATTTTTTAGTGTCCCCATTCATCCAGACAGCCAGTACCTTTTCGGTTTTTGTTTAAATGGAAGAAGCTATAAATTCACACGAGCTCCTCAAGGTTTCACAGAAAGCCCTAGTATTTACAGTCAAGCACTTAAGAGACAACTAGACAATATTCACATGCCAACTGACACTGCCCTGCTCCAGTATGTCGATGACCTACTGATCACAGCCCGTTCTGAACGTGACTGCGAGCGAGCGTCACTTACGGTTCTGTATTTTCTGGCCGAGCAGGGGCACAAGGTGTCCCCTTCCAAATTACAATTCTGTGTCCAGCAAGTGGTATACTTAGGACACTTACTGTCCAAGTGGGGTAGGCAGTTGACACCAGACCGTATCCAGTTAATAGCGAGTCTTCCACAGCCCAAGACACAGAAGGAGGTACGAGCTTTTATCGGCCTCACTTCTTACTGTAGACAATGGATTCCTCAGTATGCATTTCTAGCCAAGCCACTGATACAGTTAACGACACAGGAGGCAGCCGTATCGACTGTCCTCCCTTGGACCCAGGAACATAAACTTGTTTTTAATGAGTTAAAGAAAGCCTTATGTCAAGCACCTGTTCTAGCAACACCGAACTACAGTAAGCCTTTTACACTTTTTGTCACAGAACGTGATGGTACTGCATTATCTGTTCTCACACAAGATCAAGCAGGACAGTACAAGCCCTGTGCTTATTTTTCGAGCACATTAGATCCAGTAGCCCAGGCTTTGCCTGCGTGCCTCAAGTCAGTTGCAGCCACAGCTCTAGCTATCAGACAAAGTGATTCCATAGTGTTAGGACACTCCCTGACAGTACAAGTTCCACACTCCTTGGAAGTTCTTTTAAACCGAACACAGACTCAACACTTGACAATTGCACGTTTAACAGGTTATGAACTGACACTGTTCCAGCCACACATAGAAATCAGACGCTGCCACATTCTAAATCCTGCAACACTGTTACCGTCTGTTACTTTAAATCCTGCCACACATGACTGTGTGGAAGTTGTTAACACTATGACAAAGCCAAGACAAGACCTGACAGACATTGCATTACCTAATCCCGACCTGACACTTTATGTGGATGGTTCATGTATGAGAATAAGTACAGGAGAACTAGTGGCCGCGTATGCAGTGACTACTGAAACTGAAGTTATAGAAACACATCGTATTGACACCCTGTCTGCTCAAGCAGCAGAGCTAGTTGCTCTGACCCAAGCCTGCATACGTGCCAAGAACCTGAAAGTAAACATATATACAGATTCACGTTACGCATTCGGAGTCGTACACGACTTTGGAGTGCTCTGGCAGGAGAGAGGTTTCATGACTTCTCATGGAACCAAGATTCAGCATGGTCTCCTCATCCAAGCTCTGTTAGATGCAATACATTTACCGACAGCTATCGCTATCATGAAGTGCAAGGCACATACGAAAGTTACTGACACCATTTCCCAAGGTAACGATCTAGCAGATCGAACAGCCAAGCTTACAGCTCAGACCCCAGACATTCCAGTTAACACGACACAGACACTCACTCCAGATCCGACTATTTGTATGACAGTCAAGGACCCTACACAAGATGTCATAGACATACAGTTACATGCTACTCCCGAAGAAATCAAGAAATGGTCCGAACAAGGAGGGGTCCAGACAGATCAAGGATGGTTGACGAAGGGAAAAGCCACATGGTTTCTCCCCGACTCTATGGTTCAAGTCATTATTAATACCGCACATAGTCCAGCACATCTAGGAGAAAAAGCTATGTTAGACAGTATTTAGAACCTTTGGTTCAACAAGCATTTACGAGCTGCAGCCAAGCAGAAAGTCCGTACCTGTATGATATGTTGTCAGTTCAATCCAGGTAAAAGTGTCCCGGTGGAACAAGGTGGATTCCAACCTCCTGACCACCCTTTTGAAGTCCTCCAGATGGATTATATTCAGATGGAGCGATGTCGAGGTTTCAAGTATGTCCTCGTAGTTGTATGCGCTTTGTCCAGGTGGACAGAAGCATATCCAGTTCCAGATTACACAGCCGCGACCACTGCCAGGCAGTTGGTTCGTGAATTCTTTCCCCGCTATGGACTCCCTAGGGTCGTGTATTCCGATAACGGCCAGCCATTCTCATCTGAGCTTATGTATGTAGTTGAGCTTATATAGCGCACAGCTACCCGCAAAGCAGGTGTCCCGGCGCTTGCTTAGGGAACCCTTCCTGATATTCCCCTGTGAGATAGCAGGGTATCCACAAGGTGAAAGTCAGGCATCCCGCCGCGAGGGGCCGTTGTGGAGATTAAGCAAGCTGTTGCCCAGAGTCGCAGAGTGTGAACCCGTGAGTCGAGGAGGCACCAGGGTGAGAATTATCGAGTCCATGGAATTTTTAGCCCAAGACCCACCGGGGCGGGGAATTGAACCCTGGTCCAGGACCGCTCTCAGATTCCGGGTCTGCTGCCTCTAACCCCTGAGCCACACTTCTCCACTAATGAAACATGTTTCCCTTCTGTTAGGGTACCAGTGGAAGTTCCATTGTGTGCGCCATCCAGAAGCAGCCGGTCTCGTAGAGAGACATAATCAGACTCTGAAAATTCGCATTGCAAAAATATGTAAAGAAAAAGGTGTAGACTGGCTAGTTGCCCTGCCAGTTGCTTTATTCTATATGAGGATGGTTGCACATTCCAGATCAGGTCTGTCCCCGTATGAGGTCGTATTCGGCCGACCCCCAAACATGTGGGGTACACCTAGACCCCGCAGTATTACAGATGTTTCCAGTAATATGCTGACAGATTACCTAGCTTCCTTGATGTCTGCCCTACACTCTTGTCGTTCACAGGTTGCCGCCGCATTTCCAGACAACACCGAGGTAAAACCGCATGAAGTCATTCCAGGCGACCTGGTGTTGGTGAGGAATTTTGATCGTTCAAGTCCGCTGGAGCCCCGCTGGAAGGAGCCCCGCCTCGTTTTGCTAACTACAAGGACTGCAGTAAAGCTCGAGGGGAGGAAAGGCTGGGTCCACCTGACCCACATAAAGAAATTCCATGGAGTACGAGAAAAGACTTTTGCTAAGGACTGCCTTATTCCTAAAGACTGCCTAAAAACAGACTCTGAACTCAAAGTTCCCCTGTTAGAGAAAACTCCGCAACAGGAGTATAAAGAGAAGCTTCGGTCTAGTAAAATAAGTCAGCCAGTTTAATTGTCTAAGTCCCTCTCGGGTGAAACGGTTAGACAGGTTCCTGACATGTATGAGATAGACCCCCATAGTGAGAGAGTTAGTCAAAACTCTAAAAGATGTATTATTGTTCTAAGTTTCTTGTTATTTTTGAGTCTTATGGTTACCTGCACAAGTTATGCTTTACATTTATGTTTTCCAATTTCACATGTACATATGTTTTCTAATACTACAGTAGAGCACACATTTAGTGATCTGCCTCCTCACGAGCTATCCTATCGTCTTGCTATGCGAAATAACACATTCATCAGAATGTTACACTATTCACACCAGACCAGCAATGCCACTAATTGTTGGGTGTGTGGTCGACTCCCCCCTTTCCAGACACCGAAGGGAGTTCTGCCACTCTTTCCTTATCCGTTTTCACATAATGGTTTGTGTGGAGCATGGTCCACTTTAACGTCATCCTCCAATGATATGTCCCTTCTGAATAGAACATGTTTTCCAGACAAGCAAGGTCTCTCTCATAGAACAGGGTTAGATCTAGAAAATGAAGTATATGATTTAGGTAATTATTCTTCGAATTTCATGGTCCTGAATGTTCAGTCTGATACTACTCCAGATTTGCCTGCTATTTCAGTACTACCAGTCAAAGGCGAATTATGTGTCAGAAAGAATGGTTCCGCACATGTAGGACATAGTGATTGTACTACTATTGTCGAGTATAGTGACAGTGGGAAATCTATTTTCAAAGCCTCACGTCATTCTTATTTTGTTTGTGGTCAGACCGCATATGTTCGTCTGCCCCTCGATTGGGATGGAACATGTTATATTGCCTTCCTACTGCCACCAGTTTTTCTAGCCCCATCTGATTATCACAGAAACACACATCTAGTACACGTCAGACCTAGAAGGGAGATCGAGTCCCCAATTGTCGATCAAACTGAAACTACTCTAGAACAGTATCAAGACTTTAATAAAGGTTTCTTCTTCTTTATAGGACCTATCCAGAATAGTAAGTTAATACGTAGGTTAACCAGAACCCTTGAAGCAGTAGTGAATGAGACTACTTCTGCTCTAGGTAACCTAACTGAAGAGCAATCTGCTATGAGATTTGTCGTGCTCCAAAATCGTCTCGTTCTTGACGTCATACTGGCCGATAGAGGAGGAGCATGTAGAGTCATCGGATCTAGTTGCTGCATTTTAATTCCTAATAACGCGCCGTCTGTTTATTCAGCTATAACCAGACTTCATAAAATTGCCCATCAGTTACACCAGAATCCAGGCACCTGGACATGGTCCGGTTGGCTCTGGAGTATTATATCTGCCTGGGGATGGAAAGTATTGTCATTCCTAGGTATTGCAGTAATGATCATATTCAGTTGCTGCCTCTGTATACAATGTGGCCCTGCGATTTGCGGCATGTGTGCTACCTCTTGTATTCCTAGTCCTAAATCCCGTTCCAGGACAATTCGAGACGAGCAAATGATGCTATATGAAATGATAGATGGTATCATGAATATAGATGTTTCCTGATGGAAACGTAGGGCACAAGGAGGGAATGTGGAAAAGTATATTTTGCCATGTTATATGTGCCTACGTGTTCCCCATCTTATGTTATATGTGCATGATCGATATGCATGTATTCCCCTCTGATCGATTAAAGACGCAATTACAGTTGTGTCCATCTCTAGTATGCCAGTTTCCAGTCCTCGTGAAAGCAACGAATATTAGGCCTATGTAAACCTACGTTGCCACGTTTTACAGTGTGCACGTTAATTCATTGAATTGTCCCCGTTTCTAGGCCTCAAAAGCGCCCGGACTCAGATTCAGCTCCTGTCTCCTGAACCCTCTCCGAGGAGCGATACAGCCCCCACCTGCATCCCTGACCCTTCGCTTACTTCATGCCTCGCAGTGCCCGGCCCGGCCTGGCTCTGCCTCCCAGTCTGCCAAGATTATGTTATGCTTCTAGTTATCAGTCCAGCCCTCCTTCTCTGCATTCCTAAGCTACTGAATCGCATCAATAGTTTCCGTCATGGTCTAGCCTTTATGTCTCCATGTATGAGAAATACTGTATTAATATTCATAGAATATTCCTCGCACACGCAATACATGTAGAATTATGCATGCACCAGTCCTAATGTCTATTAGCCTTTGCCCTGATAACTTTTGGATTCTATCAACATGTACTCTAAACACCAACTAGATATGTCTTGGGTACATGTCGCTCTGACACTCCAGACTTTAGTCTCCTCTTCTAGCGCAGAAGTCATAGCCCCCAGTTCTCCCTGGGTGGTAACACGTCATTGCCCGTTTGCGCGCACCACTAGGTTAGAGGTCCCAGCTGCTCAGGTAGCCCCCTCCATGTTTCCACCCCGTTTATGACATATTCTGTTACGTTCACATCACATGTCTATGTATACGCCCTGTACACGCCTTCTTGTTACATCATTTTGCCCTTATCTTTCGCGACTGCTACGAGTCACGCCTACTGCTATGCCTACTGTATTGAATGTAATGCAATTGTTTTGATATATATATTGTGAACTGTTACTGAAAGTTGCCCAAGCCCCGATTTCCATTCCCCGGCAGCTGCCTTCATTCCTTTCCCGTACAGGCTGTCCTGTTCCTGTCCTTTATGCCGATTAAAGCCTGTCAACTCAAGATACCTCGAATCCTGACTCTTATTTATTGAGCTACCTGTTTTATTGATTATACTGAAAAATAGTACCGGTAATTAATTATTTATTTACCACCAACATATCGTTTCTTCCCAAAGGGAACTACTTGGGTTTTCTTTAAATTGACATCTAATTGGTTCGCCAATGTATAACGAAGCAGTGTGTCAAGAAGCCTTTGCAGCCCGACCCTGGTAAGACTGAAAAGAACAAGATCATCGGCGTATAACAGATTGCTAAGTGCCGTGCCTCCCACCTTTGGGGGATGACTATTGGTTTCATCCAGGGTCGACGACAAGTCTGCTATGAACAGATTAAAGAGCAAAGGGGCCAGCACGCATCCCTGCTTGACACCTCTCGTTGTCATAATTTTGCGCGAGAGATGCGTGCCGGACCCTAGTTTCACTCGGACCCAGGTGCGAGAGTGAAGTTGGATAATTGCCTCCAATAGTTTGTCAGGGATCCCCCAATTCCTAAGTTTTTCCCATAAGGCCGCCCTGGGAACCCTGTCAAATGCTGCTTTGAAATCGACAAAGCAGCATAGCACTGTCCTAGATGTTAAAAGAGCTTTATCGACAATGGTTGACACTGTTAGAAGATTTGTCATAGTCCCTGAATTGGCGACAAACCCCGTTTGATTCATCGGAATCCGGTTGTGTTCCTTTGCCCATAGCTTTAGGTCCTCCAGAAGGAGGCCTGCATAGTGCTTAGCCTCAATGTCCAAAAGAGCAATGAGTCTGTAGTTGTTGGGGGCTGCGCGGGTTCCTGATTTATAAATTGGGTGTATTATTGCACCCCGCCATGATTCTGGGATAGTTGCGGTTCTCAGGGCATAGTTGAATAGGTTTGTTAGGGTTCCTGACCAAAAAGGAATATCAGATTTAAAGAGGTTCTGTGGTAGGCCATTTGGGCCTGGTGCTCCGTCTGATCTTGCTTTAGTCATAGTCAACGCTACTCTGTCTTGGGACACCTGAAAGCCCATATTAAGAGGACTTGGCAGCTCAGTGGGTGCACTCCACTTAATGCTGGCCTCGGTATCAGTCTCTCTCGGCGGGTCACCTCCTATGGGACCTAGATGTTCTGAGGACCTGAAATGTTCTGTGAGATATGATGCCCATTCAGACTCTTGTATATTTGCTGATCCAAAGCTTGAGGTACTCGGGTTGGTGCGGTTAACTAGGGCCCAGAATTTTTTGGGGTTTTTGCTCTTACTCTCCCACACCAATTTGCACCAAAATTGATTTTCGTGTATTTGTTTGTCTTTGATGATCGCCAGCCTGAATGACTTTTGGGCAGCATGATAAAGATTTAAACATTCACTGTTCCCAGGGTGTTTTGCAAGTGACCGCAGGGCGTTATTCCTGGCTTTCTTAAGTACCTTTGACTGTAATGAGAGTTTAAATTTGTAGCGCTGGTTTGTCCTTTGGGCCTGCTGTTCTACTGGAAAACAATTAGTCAGGTGGGTGCACAGCGTCGTCCATGTTACAATGGGGGAGGCATCATGTTTGTTTCCGTTTTTTATACGTTCCATGCATACCTGTAAGATGGACGGGCTGATGTCTTCGCTCCACTTGAGGCGCTTAAGATTTTCCGTATATGTTCCTCGACACGTTGGGGGGGCGGGTTTGTGCTTCACAACCCAAGAGAAAGAGCAAGAGGGTTAAGGCAGTGCCTCCCCCCCTGCCTCAGGTTGAGGATCACCCCTCCCAGGAGGATGATTCTGTGATCCAAGAGGGAACTGTCCTAGAAGAGCTTGAACCTGATCAGGTTGGGTTTCTTGGGACAGGGGGACCCTCAAGGGCAGAGCTGGGGCAGGCTCAGTTAACTTGTACTTCTCTTGATCCCCTCAGACAGCAGGCTGCTGCTGAGGCTGCTGGGAATGCTCAAGGTACCCATAAAGTGTATTGGGATGATGGACTCCTTTATTCAGAGGCTAGAGACCCCAAGCCTGGTGCTTCCAGGAGGTTGGTTATACCTCTGCAATTTAGGGGATTCCTTACCTTGGCCCATGATATTCCCTTAGCATGACATTTAGGCCAGAACAAGACTTGGGACAGGCTTGTCCCTCACTTTCACTGGCCCCATATGTCAGAAGATGCCAAGGAGTTTTGTCGCTCCTGTGTTACCTGCCAAGCCAGTGGCAAATCAGGTGGCACAACAAAGGCCCCCCTCATACCACTACCTGTGGTGGGGGTACCCTTTGAGAGAGTGGGGATAGAAATTGTTTGCCCAATTGACCCTCAAACAGCATCTGGGCACAGATTTATACTGGTGGTAGTGGATCATGCCACCAGGTATCCAGAAGCTATTTCCCTGAGGATCACAACAGCACCTGTTGTGGCAAGGGCCCTACTTGGATTTTTCTCCAGAGTGGGGTTTCCAAAGGAGGTTGTCTCTGACAGAGGTGCAAACTTCGTGTCAGGATATTTGACTGCTATGTGGAAGGAGTGTGGTGTTAATTACAAATTCACTCCACCCTATCATCCACAGTGCAATGGGCTTGTTGAAAGATTCAACAAGACCCTCAAAGGGATTGATAGAGCAAGATTTCGCATATTACGCGACTTGCTTGAAATCAAGAACCTCGAATAACTTATAACCCGATAACTCAACCTGTACGTCTTACTAATTTTCCTTTATCTTTATATTTGAGTGTCTTAGTGACGCTTGCCTATGTGTTTACTAACTCGATAACTCTTGTTCCTAAAATGGCCGCCGCTTGATGGGTTTCTTCTGCGCATGCGTTAGTCACACTCACGTGACGTGACGTAGTTGCAGTTCTGGTGGGAAACTGTGCGCCTGCGTACTTGCTCCTAAAATGGCTGTCTGTGTCCTAACGTGGTGAAGCTTGCGCAAAACGCTTTACGTTATTGTCTGTTGCACTAATTCGTAATGGCATAGTATATTTTTTATAGTAAGAAGTATAAAATAGCTATTCATGGTATGCAGTGAATTCATTTATTTCCATGTTTTAATTTGTTTTTGCTTACTTTCCATGTACCGCGATATTGGGGGTCTGAGGGAGACGCGAACCATCTTGAAAGTCCCTACTGCGCATGTCGCGCAGGCAGAGAGAAGGCAACCTTGAGCAGTGGAACTCAGCCAGCTGGCAGCCCCAGTCAAGATGCTCCTGTGAACGCAACCTCTGACCCAGCGGGATGGAGCTGAACTGTTCCTAACTCTCTACAAATGTTATTTTCTATTGCATTCTGTCAAATATCTCGTGAGAACCCCAAAATCACTAGGCGGTCCCATAAAATGCAAATTCAGGCTTGTAGACGTAAATTGTGATTGGTGTGTTAGCCTATCCTACCTGGGGACCAATCGAAATTGGGGATTCTGACACTTGCAACATTTGGGGGGTGGTACACTGACCCGAAAACAGTATAACTAGCCTAGGTTTAGCTAGAGAAATTGTCCGACTTGTCTGAATAGCTGACCTGTCACTGACCCAACGCACTCAATAGGTGATTGAATACAGAGCGCTGCGGAGCACTCTGTCCGAATTTGACCATAGACTCAAAGGTTTTACTAAACCTTAAGTGCTGGCGGAGCACTTTGCTGGGGAGTTCACTAACCCAATCGGGGTTCTGACTGATAGCTGCAGAGAGGGTGGAGCGCAGGCGTTGCTTCCGAACTGAGGGTGCTGGTCGTTCCTTGGTGGTCCTGTCCTGATCCTAATCTGGTTTTCCTGTCCTGTCCTGGGGTGTCCATTCTGCACCTGCTGTCCCATAGATAACTGTCCTTCCTTGGGTTTTATCCTGTCCTTAACTGACCCATGGCCAGGGTTGGTCTTCACACCAGTCTAGGTAATTATAGTGCTAAAAGTCTATACTGCACCTTCTATTTTTCTGTCTTTGCTTTAATAAAGACATACCTTTACATACGTTAATTTTCCATGCTTTTCGCAATCTACTATAAAAAAGTCATACATTATATTTTCCTTAGCATGTTCCTATGTTTCCCTACCTTTTAGAGCACATTCTTTCCATACTGTTTATAAACTATAGATGTGGTTTATAATTTTCTCCTACAATCTGATTTGAAGTAATGATGCTAGAACTATAGCGTGTTCCACTTTTCCCCCTCCTATAGATGTATAGGATTTCCAATCTTTTTTTACTCTTGAAGTATTTCCCAAACAGTAAAATTCTAGTTTGTGATCCATTCCCGAATCTGCTTAGCATATTTCACTTTGTTCTTACCTTCCTATAGACTCATAAATGGTTGCCTTAGTTTTCTTTCTTTACGGTTATGTGCTGTTCGTTATTTTGATCATTGACTGCCTCTTGGTGGTAAATTGTATGCTCTCTGAATCTGAATTCTAGATAAACTTTTAAAACTTTCCAGTAGTCTGTGGTCATTTAAAGCAGAATAATATAAAGTTGGTATTTTGTTGCCTGCCTTTCTTTTACAGCTAGCTCTCTGATCCATTGTGATCATAGGTACCCGTAACGGTGGATTGGTAAGTCGGGTACACTAGAAATAAATAGGAAGGAAACCAGGGTTACTGGTAGTAGAGTGTTAGGTCACCCGATCAAGGTATATAATAATTTGGAAATATATGGGCCTGGTACGTGTATGGTGAAATTGTTTGGCCGGGTGGCCTGCGATCTCTATCAGGATGATAAAAGGGTTACCTGAAAAGCTTAGGCGAAGATGGGGCATCCTTTTACCCTGCCTTTGCTTACAGAGAGGTCCCACAAAAGGGGGTTGGCTACAGCCCTTTTGAGCTTTTGTTTGGGCATCCTGTAAGGGGACCCCTGTGTCTTGTGAGGGAAGGATGGGAGTTACCTCTCAAAAAGCCTAAACAAGATATAGTGGACTATGTACTTCGCTCTCCGCTCCAGGATGGCTGAGTATATGGAGAAGGCTTCCAAAAACCTTGAGGCCAGCCAAGAACTTCAGAAAGCTTGGCATGACCAAAAGGCTGTGCTGACTGAGTATCAGCCAGGACAGAAGGTGTGGGTGTTGGAGCCAGTGGCCCCAGCAGCACTCCAATACAAATGGTCTGGACCCCACATCATTGTTGAGAAAAAGGGAGAGGTCACCTACTTGGTGGACCTTGGCACCCCTAGGAGCCCCACAGGGTGCTCCATGTCAACAGACTCAAGGCATATGTTGACAGGGCAGACATGGGCTTGCTCATGGCTACAGATGGGGAACAGGAGGAAGAGAATGACCCTCTCCCAAACTTGTTGACTCAGAACCCTGATGATGGTTCAGTTGATGGAGTGGCCTTGGCAGGCAGCCTCACTAACCAGCAGCAATGGGACTGCAGACAAGTTCTACACGCCTATAGACATATGTTTTCCTTAACACCTAGTCAGACTAACTGGTGCACCCATGAGGTTGACACTGGTGACAGTCTGCCTGTGAAGAGTAAAATCTACAGGCAACCTGACCATGTCAGGGACTGTATAAAGACTGAGGTGCAGAAAATGCTTGAGTTGGGAGTAATTGAGCCATCAGAGAGCCCCCGGGCCAGCCCAGTAGTCCTTGTACCAAAACCTCACACCCAAGATGGTAAGAGAGAGATGAGGTTGTGTGTGGACTATAGAGGTCTCAATGCTGTCACTAGGACAGATGCTCACCCAATTCCAAGAGCAGATGAGCTCATTGATCGATGGGTTTCTGCCAAGTTTCTGAGCACATTTGATTTGACAGCTGGCTATTGGCAAATCAGGTTAGCTGAGGATGCCAAGGCCAAAACTGCTTTCTCAACCCCAGGAGGTCATTATCAATTTTTGGTAATGCCCTTTGGTTTGAAGAATGCACCTGCCACTTTCCAAGGGTTGGTGAACCAAGTCCTTGCTGGGTTGGATGACTTTTGTGCAGCTTATCTGGATGATATTGCTGTCTTTAGCTCCACCTGGGAGGATCACCTGATCCACCTGAAGAAGGTTTTAGAGGCCCTGAAAAAGGCAGGCTTAACTATCAAGGCCACAAAGTGCCAGATAGGGCAGAGTAAGGTTGTGTACCTAGGCCACCTTGTAGGTAGGGGTCAGGTTCAACCACTGGAGAGTAAGATCCAGACCATACAGGACTGGGCTCCTCCAACCACCCAGACACAGGTCAGAGCTTTCTTGGGCCTGTCTGGGTACTACAGAACATTTGTCAAGAATGATGGGTCCATTGTGACACCACTCAATGACTTGACTGCAAAGAAGATGCCATAAAAGGTTCAGTGGACAGTTAGCTGTCAAAAGGCATTTAATGACCTGAAGAAGGCCATGTGCTCTGCACCTATCTTAAAGAGTCCTGACTACTCCAAAGAGTTTATTGTCCAAACAGATGCTTCTGAGTTGGGGGTGGGAGCTGTGCTTTCACAACGTAATGTAGATGGTCAAGACCAGCCCATTGCTTTCATCAGCAGAAGGCTGACCCCTAGAGAGAAACGTTGGTCAGCTATTGAGAGGGAGGCCTTTGCTGTGGTTTGGGCTCTGAAGAAGTTGAGACCATACTTGTTTGGCACTCACTTCAAGATTCAGACCGACCATAAGCCCCTCTTGTGGCTAAATCAGCTGAAGGTTGAAAATCCCAAACTGCTTAGGTGGTCCATTTCCCTACAGGGGATGGACTTTACAGTGGAGCACAGACCAGGGACTGACCATGGCAATGCAGATGGTCTCTCCAGGTATTTACACTTAGAACATGAAGACTTATCTTTTCAAGGTTAAGTTTAATGTCCCTGCGTTTGGGGGCGGGGGGTTATGTAGGAGAGTAGGGTCTGCTATCCTATGGTCACCCCATTTTTTGCTTTTTGCTTCACTGGTTTTCGACTTAATGTGGCTGTGGGCCTGCTAATCAGACCCACAGCCCTGCTGTTCTCTCTCTAAATTCACAACATGTACTTTAGGTACATCACCAATTGGGATTTATTTATAGGTTTATATAGCGCGGAATCGACTCCCAGAGGAGTATCTCTATGCTTAACTCGCCTAACAGGTAGAGAGTGGGGTCCTCAAGGAGGAGCTACATTTGGAACTCGAAAGTTTTCAATAATTTCCTAAAAGCCAAGTGGCTGGTGCAGAGTCTGAGGTTGACAGGTAATTTGTTCCAGTAACATGGACCCAAATAAGAGAGAGCCTTTCCGCCCAGTCTCGCCCTTTTAATAGGAGGAATTTGAAGCTGGGACTGATTGCTCGATCGGAGAGTTTGTGTGGGGTTGTAAGGGACAAACTTCTCTGCCAAATACGTGTGCCCTAGTTTGAGCAAGCCCTTATGAATGACACAACAGATCTTAAATTTGACTCTCTGTCGAATCGGTAACCAGTAGAACTGGTTCAAGAGAGGGCGCAAAGAAGTTCTGGGAGGGGCATTCAGGACCAACCTTGCGGCTTTATTCTGAACCACCTGAAGCCTACTAAGGAGGCTCTCATTGGCTGCTAGAAGCAGACCGTTACAATAGTCCAGACAGCTGAGGACTAGAGCCTGGACAAGAGTTTTTCTTGAGGAATTGGGTAGAAGTGGAAATACTCTTCTGAGTAGTCCAATTACATGGAAGCAAGACCCCGCAGTCTGATTCACATGTTCTTTGAGGGACAGGTCTTGGTCCAACCGGACACCCAGATTCTTGTCACCTGCTTGGGGTTGGGTACTGGGCCAAGATCTAGAGGCCACCAGTCCGGAGTCCATAGCAGGGGGGCTTTCCCAAAAAGCATGACCTCAGTTTTCCCTACGTTACACTGTAGGAAGTTTGTGGCCATCCATTGAGAGACAGCCCTCATTCCTTCTGAGAAGGCTTGTATGACTGACGTAGTTAGGGTCTGAAAAGGGAAGAGGAGCTGGATGTCATCTGCATATTATTATTATTATTATTATTATTATTATGATGCGTTCTTATATAGCGCTCAATTACCCGTAGGTATCTCGGCGCTTGCCTTGGGAACCCGTCCTGGCTTTTCCCTGTGAGATACCCGTACTGGGCATCCCCAATGTGAAAGCCAGGTACCCCGCCGCGGGGGGGCCGTAGTGGAGATTAAGCAAGCTGATGCCCAGAGCTGCAGAGTGTGAACTCGTGATTCGAGTAGGTACCGAAACGAGAATTATCGAGTCCGTGGATATTTTGGGCTCAAGACCCTGCCGCGTCGGGAATTGAACCCTGGTCCCGGGTCTGACCTCTGCTACAGGGTCTATCTCCTCTAACCAGTGAGCCACACTTCTTCACGGGACTGACACGGGAATTAAACCAAATGATCTCATGAGGGCCGCCAGGGGGGCCACATAGATGTTAAAGAGTGTGGGACTCAAACACGACCCCTGTGGCACCCCCTTGGTGAGTTCCACGGGAGTAGAGTGGAACAAACCCATACTAACACTCTGTTTTCTACCTGATAGAAAGCTCCTCACCCAGGACAGTGCCGAACCCTGTAGCCCCACCTGGGTCAGGCGCCTGAGCAAGATGTCATGTGATATCGTGTTGAATTCTGCAGACAGGTCCAACAGCACCAGAATCATTGAGTGCCCCTCATCTTGTGACATCCTGATGGTATCGGTCACAGAGAAGAGTGCTGATTCTGTGCTATGGTTGGGCCTAACACCGGACTGCGAAAAGTCCAGGCCACCAGTTGATTCAATATAGTTCGACAGATAGGTGTTGACACATTTTCTGTTATCTTGCTCAGGAGCAGAAGGAGGGATATGGGTCGGAGGTTTGATAAGTCAGTCCATGGAACGGTGGAGTTTTTGCGGATGGGTCTTACCAAAGCCTTTTTCCATTCCCCGGGGACCATCCCTTTCCGAAAGAGAGAGGTTAACCAGAGTTTGGATAAAAGGGCCAAGTGATTTGCTCATGGAAGGAATCAGTCTAGCAGGAAGAGATCTGAGGGGGAGCCAGATTTAATACGGTCCATAAGTGCCTCTATATCGCTTAGACTGACTGCTGGAAATGCCGTAAGCAGATCAGAGCCAGTGGCCAGTGGGTCACCTTATGAGCCCCTGTACAGTGTACTATAGGTACCCAGGGCATAGGTGCATCCAAGGCCTACCAGGGGCTGCAGCATATCTTTTGCCACCCCTGGCTGGCCATCCAAACTGACACAACTGGCTGATCACTCAGATGGGGCAAGGTCGTGTAATCACCCCTTGCTTAGATATAGTATTGCTATGTCTAAACCTATATCTGGACACATATGCACCTATAAGTCACTCCTATGGCAGGCCTTAACAAGCCTGAGTGCCGCTCGCAGTCGTATCTTGCCGCCACTGAGGGATTTGTACCTGCTTTGCCTCATCGTGACTTTGGGACTATCGTTCCCCTTGCTGCCATCGAAGTGCTGCTGGACCCAGGAGTCCGGGACTGCGAGGCCCACAGGTCAGCGCGTCTCTCACATCACGCACACCTGCTGCCTCTTCCCGTGACTCCTCCCTGCTGAGCCTGCTGCCTGCCGCCCTTAAAACACGACTCGCGGCCCCCGCTCTGCGGGAGCCGCTCGCAGTCGTATCTTGCCGCCACTGAGGGATTTGTACCTGCTTTGCCTCATCGTGACTTTGGGACTATCGTTCCCCTTGCTGCCAGCGAAGTGCTGCTGGACTCGGGGGTCCGGGACTGCGAAGCCCACAGGTCAGCGCATCTCTCACATCACGCGCACCTGCTGCCTCTTCCCGTGACTTCTCCTCCCACCTCTATTAGAGGTTGGCACATTACGCTACCGCGGGACGCGCGCGGGCCGAAGCGCGGGGCTAAGCCCGGGCAAAGGGCGGGCCGTCTGAGGCCGTCCGAGGTCGGCCGAGGTTGGGTTGGGCCACCCCCCTTTTGTTTGTCTTGATGCTTTAGTTTATCCAGGGAGGTAATGTTGTTCATCTTTGGTCGTCTTTAATACCTGTTGCCCCTTGTTATTATTTTGAATCATGCCCTTACGTTCGGGAAAAGAAAGATCAGTACAATTGCAGACGTGTAGTGGGGTGGTAACTGGCCCCCTAGACGCTTTCATAACCAGGGCGACCGGTATCTTGGAAAAGGAGATAGCCTTTGCCGAGAAACGCCTATCGCTAGATCTTATTACGGGGAAGCGCTCCTCTATAGGTCGTCTTGCAACAGTGGTTAGTCCCCAGGCATCCACCAGGATTCCTATCCTGACTTTGGACACAGTGTTGGTGGATGTTCATCCAGAGGTTGAGAGATCATTTTTTAACTCAACCGAGGGTGGCTCACAATCCAGTGTCTCCATAGGTAGTGGGGGTGGGGAAAGTGTGTTAATTGCTAGTCCAATTCAATTGGATCCTATTACTGGAGAGTCCCAACGGAATGTGCCCTGCAAGAGGAAGAGAAGTAAGGGCCCTCAGAAGGGGGGTACTTCTAAAATACCTAAAATAAATAGCATACCCCAGCCCATCTTTGTCCCCAAAACTATTATCAGCTCCCAGCCCGCATTGGTTACAACTAATTCTTTGTCCCCTTCTCAACTACCACCCAGGAATTTAGTCATTAGCCCGGAGTGTTCTAGTAAAGACGATTGTCTTTTAAGTAAAATGGAACTATTAGTAAAATCACTTATGTTACCACTACTAGAACGAACCAGACTTATGAACTCGAAACTGGACTTATTGGAGAATCTTGTAAAAGATAATACTGGTATATTGAATAAGCTAGTAAATGTTCAAGCTACACCTCCTATTCCAACTAGAATATATAATCCCCCGGGTGTCGCTGTTACAACTAAGCGGTCACTTCAGGCTCCTGTTAAACAACCAAATATTCGGCCTGCTATAAACAATCCTGCTGGGGTAACCTCTAGGGGTGGGAGCTTAAAAGCTGATACAACGCAAAATACCAAGTCCTCAACAGTTGCCCAAGCTCTGAGCCTTGCGAGGGGTAATTCCAAAATGACCACCGTGACCAAACCGAGCACCAGAGCTTTGGGGAGCCAAGATACAAATCCTTCTGCCTTGGGTCAGAAAGTTCATAAACAGGGCCTTCCTTGTATCGACTTACCTTCTGAGGCCACTCCTTATACGATTGTTCTAACAGGTGTCTCATCCCTCAGGGAAGACACACCCGAATCCTATGGGGACCTCAGAAATAAAGTCGTTTTTTGGTTAAATAAAAACAGACCCCTCCCACCATCTTCTGCCCTGGAGATACCGAGTGTCAGAAGAGTAAACTGGGTGGGACCCTGCCCGAAGGACCTGGAAGGCGATTGTATCATTATTAATTTCAGGGATCCTTGGGTGGTGGATTTTATACGTAGGGAAGCTAGATTTGGGAGGATGGGGGATGTGCAGTCTTTGGGCCTCAGTTATTTTTATCCTAAAAGAAATAACTTCCCCTTTGCCAACCCCCTAATGCCCAGAAGAACTTACGGGAGATTTCCAATAGATAGGAACACATATACCCCATTCATTCCACATTCGTTTAATCGCTTTGAAGCACTCTCTGGTTTGGAGGGTATTGATTGACTCCGTCTTGCATCCGGCGGAGAGAGTCACTCTGGTAACCTTGATCATGGGGAAGCTGACCTACCTAGTATAACATGTTTAGCCAATCAGGAGGGCGTGCATATGATGAAGATGGATGTGGATGCTGGGAGTGTTTTAGAGGGTAATTCCCCGGACGGTACTCTATCTATTGACGGTGGAGATCTAGGACGAGAGTTGATGGCTTTGAACTATGAAGCCCCTTCCCCTCAGGATATGGCACTCAAAATAGCATCATGGAACATTGCAGGGATTAAAGGGAGAATAGCCTCAGATGACTGGGTAGATTTTGTTGATTCCTTTGATATTTTATTATTTCAAGAGAGTTGGGCCCCGGAACCAATCTTTCGAGCAGGTTTTCTTAATTTTTATAAACCGGCCATCAAGGGTACTAAGGGCAGAGCATCAGGGGGTTTAGTAATTTGGGTTAGGCAGTCCATCAGCTACAGACCGGTGGAAATCTTAGTAAAAAACCCCGATATTCTGGGGATCAAGTTATGTAGGGAAAATCATCAGGACATTATTCTTATCAATATATATGCTCGAGGCCTCCCTGGCGGGAGAAGCCCGGCTATTTTCGATGAGTTGGACTCCTACCTAGAATCGATTGGGAGAGATAATTTAATACTCATAGCGGGGGATCTAAACTGCACCTTCGAACCCCTGAAGAGTGAGGGTGAGGATTTGTGTTCTGAGGAAGACGCTATATGGAACATTCCAAACTTGACACTTAATTATATTAACAAGGGTTCCGAGGCTGCCAATGGTCGTACGATTTCTGACAAGGCTGGTCATCCTACATTTGATAATGGGGCTAGCAAAAGTAGAATTGATTACATTTTGGTAATAAAAATTGAGTATTGGTCCCTCCTGGAAGACATGGTAGTTGTGGATCGTCCTGAGAGTGACCATAACCCGTTGTCTCTAAGTTTGAAGCTCTCTGGTGGCCTAGGCAGGTGTCCCGCAGCCATGTGTGTGACCGCAGAGGCTGTTTTAACTAACGATAGAAGGAGGGTCAGATGGTGTAGGGTCCTGGCGGATCCCGCTATGTTAGATGGCATATCCCTGGAAGTTTCATCAACCCTGAGTGCCATACATGATCTACCTTCTAATATGGAAGTAGTTCATCAGATTAGTGATCTACATGAGCAGTGCTTTAACAAACTGAAGGCTCTCCTTACCCTACCTCCAACGCTAAAGCTTGGGAAAGAGAAAATAATTAGCATCAGTAAGAAATGGTATAACAAAAAATGCAGGGGGGCATATAGCGGGCTCAAAAAAGCTATTAAAACCAGAGTAACACTTGATATTAAACTGGCGCGACAAAAGTACAAGAGGGTACAGTGGGAGGCGAGGAGAGAGTGGGACGAGTGTTATTGGTCAGATTTATATGAGGCGAGCCTTTCCTCTAACCAGACTAAGTTCTGGGAAGTTGTTAAATGGGGCAGAAACCCAGACTCTCAATTCCCAGTTAATTATGTCTCGGCGGAAGCATGGGTGGACTTTTTCTCATCCCAGTTTAAAGACCCTGAATATGAACTTTGTGACGCCCGGTGGATTGGGTCCGAGCCCCTTCGTCTACTTGTCATCCTTTGGTGTTTACGAATGATGACACAGAGTCTGCACTTCGGTTGGTTCAAGCAGGGAAGGCTCCCGGGATGGATTGTATCCCGGCTGACCTATTTAAACATGACCCCCAACTCTGGGTCCCTTATATTACTCAGGTTGCTAACGCTATTGCCAAGGGGGCAAGGATTCTGGAGTCTTGGAAAGGAGCTGAAATTCTTCCCATTTTTAAAAAGGGGGACCGATCGGTCCCTGGTAACTATCGCCCCATAAGTCTCGTAGATTATGTGAGAAGTTGGCCTGGTAGGGGATGTTTCCAATTCTGGAACCACCTACTACCTGACCAACCAATCCCTTATGGTGTCTGGTTGTAAGTCAACCTTATTAGACAAGCTATCCTAGGGGTAGCATGGACTAAGCAGCCTAAAAGCTTAACTTAAGAGGTCGTGTTAAGCGAGCTGTTTTACCACATACAATCCTGTAATACCAAATGAAAGGACACCACACAAGTATATATTATAAAAATATATGTGTTTATTACTAAAAACAATCCCCAGTATTCTTTATGAATAAAGGGGCACAAGCGTTAAATCAAAAGCACTGTTTAAACATACAAGTTGCACAATTATGGATGAGGGCGGGTGGCCACTCAAACCATATACTAAACAAGTGGTATAAGAGAGGCCACTCGAACAGTGGTTAGGCCTAGGGCCTAGGGAATCGCTGGGAGCAGTCAGGACAAGCAATGCTGAAGTCGGGAATGGCCCTCGGGATTCGGGAGATGTGCGGAAAGCGCACGCATGCACCAATGTTAACCAATGATGCGTAAAAGTCATAGAGTTAAAGTTTAAGGACACTTCCGCTGAACCTAGAGGAACAAAACTTAACACACAGACCCTAGAGGTGTGCACCAGTGTGGGAACACCGGCGGAGCAAAGTTACCTCACCCACAGGAAGTGGGTGCACAGGGTCGAAGTGGCGTCGGGTTTTGACACGCAGGCTCTTGGTGCTTGAAGCTGAAAGGGCTGCAGGCGGGTTAAAGATGAAGTGTCCGGTGGAGTCCAAGGGTGGACTCAAGTTGTAGAGTACCTGAAAGCAGAGGGGACAGAGTCTGGGTCACTCAGCAGTGA
Organism: Lissotriton helveticus; assembly: GCF_964261635.1. Taxonomy (NCBI): domain Eukaryota; kingdom Metazoa; phylum Chordata; class Amphibia; order Caudata; family Salamandridae; genus Lissotriton; species Lissotriton helveticus. The sequence goes on along the minus strand of NW_027611701.1, from coordinate 1,063,355 downwards.
CCAGGGTGGAACCAGGACGGAACCAGGCAATGTCGGGCGCAATCAGGTGGTCGTCGAGGAGCTTCCCTCCGCTGTCACGTGGGCTCTGGGGCATCTGCGACGTCCAGGAGCAGGTCACGATCTGTCCCACGCAGGCTCTCACCGTCGGTGCAGTCGGCTTCAAGTTTGGAGCAAACAAGCCTTGGCAAGAGCAATCCACGCGGGATCGGAAGATTGCTTCTCACTCGGACCAGGAAGGTCAAAGTCGGGGCTCCTTTTCAGGGGAGCTGGTGTGGATCTGGAGCAACCAGATTCACGAGTCTTCTTAGGTAGTTTGTCGGCACAGGGACCACTAGCCAGCTGGCAAGTGACCGGGCCAATGCGTTGAGCCAAATAGTGCCAAAGGGCCCCACGCAGCACTCGTCGAGTGTGGAGGGCTGAACTTCGGCTCAGGAGCAGCTCAGGGTGGGGGCTTCTCAAACCCCGGTGCACAGCTTCGAGGGTCACTCGTGGGCTGCACGGTCAGCGTCTCGTGGTCAATTCAAGATGGCGTGCCCCACGCTTCCGGTCGCCTCCACGGGTCTCAGCTCTGCAGGGACTGTGGATCGGGCTGTTGGAAGGCAGGCAAGCTTGATCTCGTCGATCTCAGTCGCTCGAGTTCCGGCGGGAACTGCAACTAAGTAGACGTCGAGGGCTGGATGGTGCCTGCTGCTGCAGGGTGGTCACTCCTTGACCACAAGGGAGATTCTTCGGGCTTCCACGATGAGATGGAGGGCGAAGGGTCCAGAATTGCGTTTCAAATGTTTCTTCCAGGAAATCTGATGTGCATTGGCACTGCTCCCACTCTTATTCCAATCTGGGGGGCATGATTACCTGCTAGGTCCCCTCCTATGGGTGGGACCCAGGAAGTGGGTGGATACACCCCCTTCCTTTGATCCAGGCCGCCCTGGCACGAGGGCTGGAGTGCCCCAGAACCGGTTTGGCCGGATTATGCAAGGGGCAGCCTTGTGCGCCCCAGGCAGTGTCTGGTTTCTTTCAAACCTCCCTGCTACAATACACTATCTCCTGTCTGGAGGGCGGTGACACCCTCCTGTGACAGGAAACCCTTTGTCCAGGACCCATTTGGTCGAGTTTCGGTCAACTGCAGGGGTCCAGACATTTGTCTGTGGCAGAGGCATCCATTTTATGGATCTTAAGGTCTTTGGAGAAATTAACCGCATTAAAGTAAAGTAACATGTCTTACCCCTCTAGAGGGGTGGAATGCCATCCCCGTCGCCAGAACTGGCGAGGGGATGGTATTCCAAATCGTATGACACCTTACACGACATGTTTTGATAAAGCCAAACCAAAGTTGCTAAATAACCGCGAGGATTATAAGGCACTTAATAGTATATGGTATGGCATTATCCTGAAACAGCTTAGGGATTTGTTCCCGACAGCTGCAGACAGGCTCAGCTCATGCTAGAGCTCCATCTCACATAAAACCACGCACTCAGCCTCCAGGATTGATGAGGCCTACTATAGGAGTGGCTCACAGGTTTACATGTGTCCAGATATAGGTTTAGATATAGATATACTATACCTAAGCAAGGGGTGTTTACACCACCTTACCCCAGCTGAGTGATCAGCCAGTTGTGTCAATTTAAGAACCAGCCAGGGGTGGCAAAAGATATGCTGCAGCCCCTGGTAGGCCTTGGTGGCCCCTATGCCCTGTGCACCTATAGTGCATTCTACAGGGGCTGACAAGGAGTCCATTTCCAATTGGTATGTGCCTATAGCACATGTGTCATTAATTTAGTGAGAGAACAGCAGGCTGGGGGTCTGATTAGCAGGCCCACAGCCTCAGTAGTCGAAAACCAGTGAAGCAAAAAGCAAAAATTTGGGGTGACCATAGGATAGCAGACCCTACTCTCCTACACAACCCCCCCCAAACGCAGGGACATTAAACTAACCTTGACCAGATAAGTCTTCATGTTCTAAGTGGAAGTACCTGGAGAGACCATCTGCATTACCATGGTCAGTCCCTGGGCGGTGCTCCACTGTAAAGTCCATCCCCTGTAGGGAAATGGACCACCTGAGCAGTTTGGGATTTTCACCCTTCATCTGATTAAGCCATAAGAGGGGCTTATGGTCTGTCTGCACCAGGAAGTGAGTTCCAAACAAGTAGGACCTCAACTTCTTTAATGCCCAAACCACAGCAAAGGCCTCCCTCTCAATGGCTGACCAACGTTTCTCTCTGGGAGTCAGCCTCCTGCTAATGAAAGCAATAGGCTGGTCTTGACCATCTTGATTAAGTTGTGAGAGCACAGCTCCCACCCCCAACTCAGAAGCATCTGTCTGAACAATGAACTGTTTGGAGTAGTCAGGACTCTTTAGGATAGGTGCAGAGCACATGGCCTTCTTCAGGTCATCAAATGCCTTCTGACAGCTAACTGTCCACTGAACCTTTTTTGGCATCTTCTTGGATGTCAAGTCATTTAATGGTGTCACTATAGACCCATAGTTTTTCACAAACTTTCTGTAATACCCAGTCAGGCCCAAGAAGGCTCTGACTTGTGTCTGGGTAACTGGAGGAGCCCAGTCCTGTATGGCCTGGATTTTGCTTTCCAGTGGCTGAACCTGGCCTCCACCTACTAGGTGGCCCAGGTATACAACCTTACTCTGCCCTATCTGGCACTTTGTGGCCTTGATAGTTAGGCCTGCCTTTTGCAGGGCCTCCAAAACTTTCTTCAGGTGGATCAGGTGATCCTCCCAGGTGGAGCTAAAGACAGCAATATCATCTAGATAAGCTGCACAAAAGTCATCCAACCCAGTAAGGACTTGGTTCACCAACCTTTGGAAAGTGGCAGGTGCATTCTTCAAACCAAAGGGCATTACCACAAACTGATAATGTCCACTAGGGGTAGAGAATGCTGTTTTGGCTTTTGACTCCTCAGCTAGTCTGATTTGCCAGTAGCCAGCTGTCAGATCAAATGTGCTCAGAAACTTGGCAGAAGCCAATCTGTCAATGAGCTCATCTGCTCTTGGAATGGGGTGAGCATCTGTCCTAGTGACAGCATTGAGACCCCTGTAGTCCACGCAAAACCTCATTTCTCTCTTTCCATCTTGGGTATGAGGTTTTGGCACCAGGACTACTGGGCTGGCCCATGGGCTCTCTGATGGCTCAATCACTCCAAGCTCCAACATCTTTTGCACCTCAGCCTTGATGCAATCCCTGACATGATCAGGTTGCCTGTAGATCTTATTCTTGACAGGCAGACTGTCACCAGTGTCCACAACATGGGTACACCAGTCAGTCTGGCTGGGTGTGAGTGAAAACATTTGCCTGTGAGCCTGCAAAACTTGTCTGCAGTCCATCTGTTGCTGGTCAGTGAGGCTGCCTGCCAAGGCTACTCCATCAACTGAACCATCATCAGGGTTCTGAGAAAGCAGGTCTGGGAGAGGGTCACTCTCTTCCTCCTGTTCCCCATCTGTGGCCATGAGCAAGCTCATGTCCTCCCTGTCCACAAATGCTTTCAAGCGATTCACATGGATTACCCTGTGAGGGCTCCTGGGTGTTCCAAAGTCTACCAAGTAGGTGACTTCCCCCTTCTTCTCAATAATAGGATAGGGTCCACTCCATTTGTCTTGGAGTGCTGCTGGAGCCACTGGCTCCAGTACCCATACCTTCTGTCCTGGTTGGAACTCTACCAGCACAGCCTTTTGGTCATGCCAAGCTTTCTGTAATTCTTGGCTGGCCTCCAGGTTTTTGGATGCTCTCTCCATGTACTCAGCCATCCTGGAGCGGAGACCAAGTACATAGTCCACTATGTCTAGTTTGGGCTTTTTGAGAGGTAACTCCCATCCTTCCTTCACCAAACACAATGGACCTCTCACAGGGTGGCCAAACAAAAGTTCAAAAGGGCTGTAGCCAACCCCCTTCTGTGGGACCTCTCTGTAAGCAAAGAGCAGGCAGGGTAAAAGAATGTCCCATTTCCGCCTGAGCTTCTCTGGTAATCCTTTTATCATGCCTTTAAGGGTCTTGTTAAATCTCTCCACAAGCCCATTGCATTGTGGATGATATGGGGTGGTAAACTTATAGTTTACTCCACATTCCTTCCACATTGCTTTCAGATAGCTGGACATTAAATTCGTCCCTCTATCTGATAGTACCTCCTTAGGAAAGCCCACTCTTGAGAAAACTGCAATGAGGGCCTTTGCCACCACAGGTGCTGTGGTGGTCCTCAGGGGAATAGCCTCTGGATACCTGGTGGCATGATCCACTACCACCAGTATGAATCTGTTCCCAGATGCTGTTTGGGGGTCCATTGGACCCACAATATCAATTCCAACTCTTTCAAAGGGGACCCCCACCACAGGTAGTGGTATTAGGGGGGCCTTTGTTGTGCCACCTGACTTACCACTGGCTTGGCAAGTGACACAGGAGCGACAAAACTCCTTGACATCCTCTGACATGTGAGGCCAGTGAAAGTGTGAAACAAGCCTGTCCCACGTCTTGTTCTGGCCTAAGTGTCCTGCAAGGGGAATATCATGGGCCAAGGTAAGAAGGAACCCCCTAAACTGCAGAGGTATGACCAACCTCCTGGTCATGCCAGGCTTGGGGTCTCTAGCCTCTGAGTAAAGGAGTCCATCATCCCAATACACAGTATGGGTACCTTGGGCATCCCCAGCAGCCTCAGCAGCAGCCTGCTGTCTGAGGGGTTCAAGGGAAGGGCAATCTAATTGAGCCTGCCTCAAGTCTGCCCTTGAGGGTCCCCCTGTCCCCAGAAACTCAACCTGGTCAGGTTCAAGCTCCTCAGAGACAGTCTCCTCTTGGACTGCAGAATCAGTTTCCTCTGAAACTTGATCCTCAACCTGGGGCAAGATGGAAGGCTGGGCCTTTCCTCTCTTGCTCCTTCTCTTGGGTTGTGGATGGTCTATTGTTTCAAGATCCACCACTGGTTCAGGAAGGCACTTCTTAGCCTGAGCCCTTGTCATGGCAAGGACATGCTCTGAAATCCCTAGCATTTCTGCATGAGTCCTGTACTCCACTTCTGACCATGCTGAGCTTTCAAGGTCATTGCCTAACAGACAGTCTACTGGTAGGTCTGCACTCACCACAACTTTCTTTAGGCCATCAACCCCTCCCCAGGAGAAGTTCACAACTGCCACACTATGGGAGGTAGTGGAGTTGCTGGCGTTGGTCACTAGGTAGCTCTCACCTAGTACAATCTGTCCAGGGTCCACAAAGCCAGGTGTCACCATGGTGACACTGGCACATGTGTCCCTGTATGCTTGAGCCAGTTTCTCATTAATTAAGGGAGTCTGCCTGTATTTGCCCAGGTTAGTGGGGCTTACTGCAGTGGGCAACTCAATGTCCACATCATACAGGAGAACTGCCTGTGTAGGGATTCTGACTAGGCCAGATCCTACTTCAATACCCAGGGTCAACCCAGCTACACCCTTGGACTGTGTTCCACCACTGCTTACTGTACTTGGGGTTGCAGTTGCTTTAGGAGCTGTAGTGGTGGGAACTGGATTTGCCTTGGTGCACTCACTGCCCCAGTGTGAAACTGATTTGCAGGTATTACACCAAGGTGTCTTTGGACCTTTGTTCTTCTTCTTCTTGTTACCATTTTGGGAACCACCCTCCTTACTATTAGTTTGGGGGCCTGAAGACTTCTGGTCTTTTTCTTTATCTTTCTGATTCTGGTTACCACCCTTCTGGTCTGTTTTCTTCTGGTCACCACCTTGGTTCTGGGGTTTCTGCTTAATCCTTGTTCTGACCCATTTGTCTGCCTTCTTTCCCAATTCTTGGGGAGAGGTCAGATCAGAGTCAATAAGGTATTGATGCAACAGCTGGTTTGTACAGTTATTAAGGATCTGTTCTCTCATTATAAGATTGTACAATCCTGTATAGTCTGAAACTTTACTTCCCTGCAACCAACCCTCCAAAGCCTTAGTGGCACACTCAACGAAATCAGTCCAGTCTTGAGTCTGTGCTTTTTGGGTGTCTCTGAACAACAACCTGTATTGCTCAGTGGTTAGGCCAAACCCTTCAATAAGAGCACTCTTCAAAACAGAGTAGTTTTTGGCATCCTCAGGTCTAACTGTGAGGAGCCTGTCTCTCCCTTTCTCAGAAAAGGAGTACCACAAAATTGCAGCCCACTGATTCTCAGGAACCTGCTGTACCATGCAGGCTCTCTCAAGAGCAGTCATCCATTTGTGGATGTCATCCCCTTCTTTAAAGGGGGGCACAATTTTGGTCAGGTTTCTATTGTCATAGGCCCTGTCTTTTTCTCTTGGAAAATTGCTGCCACCAGTGACATCTAAGCCACTTAATTTCTGCTCTCTTGCCAAGGCAAGTTTAGCTTGAGCTAAGGTAAGTTTAGCTTGACTCAGGGCTACCTCCTCTCTCTCTATCTGGAGTCTGACAGCCCTCATCCTAGCCCTATGCTCAGCTTTCTGAGAAGCAGTCATGCCTCTCTCTGATTCTCTGGAGGCACTAGAAATATGAGAGTCCCCTGAGGGAGATCTCACTCTTCTGTTGCCTGGGAGAATCCCATGTGGGGTTCTGGGGAGGTGCTGGCCCTCTCCATTCCCCAGTAGGTCCAAGTTGGCCTGGCTAAGCCTGCCAACTGGAACCTGGCTACCCTGATCCTGAACTTCTAAGTCCTCAACATCTGAGTCCTCATCTAAGTCATCATCATCCTCCTCCTCCTGAGGGGGATCAGTTTCAGGGGGGTTCCCTCCACTTCCTGTGTCTAGGGAAGCTGCCTTTGCCTTTTCTAAGTCATCCTGTTCTAGGATTTCTACCAGGATTAGGCAGGTGGGGCTTCTGCCCCTTTTTAACCCTCTTGCTTTGCACAAGGCAATCAAGTCTCTGCGGGTTAGTTTGTCATATCCAAAAGTTGCCTGGGTAGGGTCAACTGTCACAGGAGCAGACCCTGAGGCTTTTCCTGTGTCAGACATGGTTACTAGTGAGGTGTAAGTGGTGCACTTACCTACACTAAGTGTTTTCCTACTGTACCTTGCTAGTTAGTTGTAGTCAGGGTGTGCTAATCCCTTCAACCTACAACTACTAAGTTCAGTAGAACTTAATATGCTAAGCTTTTGATTTATATGTACCTAGAGGTACTTGATGTGATCTTTCAATTTGATATAAAGATTGCAATGGTAAAACAACAGCAAGCTCAAATCCGCACCGCTGCTCACCAATGTGAGAAGTTGGCCTGGTAGGGGATGTTTCCAATTCTGGAACCACCTACTACCTGACCAACCAATCCCTTATGGTGTCTGGTTGTAAGTCAACCTTATTAGACAAGCTATCCTAGGGGTAGCATGGACTAAGCAGCCTAAAGGCTTAACTTAAGAGGTCGTGTTAAGCGAGCTGTTTTACCACATACAATCCTGTAATACCAAATGAAAGGACACCACACAAGTATATATTATAAAAATATATGTGTTTATTACTAAAAACAATCCCCAGTATTCTTTATGAATAAAGGGGCACAAGCGTTAAATCAAAAGCACTGTTTAAACATACAAGTTGCACAATTATGGATGAGGGCGGGTGGCCACTCAAACCATATACTAAACAAGTGGTATAAGAGAGGCCACTCGAACAGTGGTTAGGCCTAGGGCCTAGGGAATCGCTGGGAGCAGTCAGGACAAGCAATGCTGAAGTCGGGAATGGCCCTCGGGATTCGGGAGATGTGCGGAAAGCGCACGCATGCACCAATGTTAACCAATGGTGCGTAAAAGTCATAGAGTTAAAGTTTAAGGACACTTCCGCTGAACCTAGAGGAACAAAACTTAACACACAGACCCTAGAGGTGTGCACCAGTGTGGGAACACCGGCGGAGCAAAGTTACCTCACCCACAGGAAGTGGGTGCACAGGGTCGAAGTGGCGTCGGGTTTTGACACGCAGGCTCTTGGTGCTTGAAGCTGAAAGGGCTGCAGGCGGGTTAAAGATGAAGTGTCCGGTGGAGTCCAAGGGTGGACTCAAGTTGTAGAGTACCTGAAAGCAGAGGGGACAGAGTCTGGGTCACTCAGCAGTGACCAGGGTGGAACCAGGACGGAACCAGGCAATGTCGGGCGCAATCAGGTGGTCGTCGAGGAGCTTCCCTCCGCTGTCACGTGGGCTCTGGGGCATCTGCGACGTCCAGGAGCAGGTCACGATCTGTCCCACGCAGGCTCTCACCGTCGGTGCAGTCGGCTTCAAGTTTGGAGCAAACAAGCCTTGGCAAGAGCAATCCACGCGGGATCGGAAGATTGCTTCTCACTCGGACCAGGAAGGTCAGAGTCGGGGCTCCTTTTCAGGGGAGCTGGTGTGGATCTGGAGCAACCAGATTCACGAGTCTTCTTAGGTAGTTCGTCGGCACAGGGACCACTAGCCAGCTGGCAAGTGACCGGGCCAACGCGTTGAGCCAAATAGTGCCAAAGGGCCCCACGCAGCACTCGTCGAGTGTGGAGGGCTGAACTTCGGCTCAGGAGCAGCTCAGGGTGGGGGCTTCTCAAACCCCGGTGCACAGCTTCGAGGGTCACTCGTGGGCTGCACGGTCAGCGTCTCGTGGTCAATTCAAGATGGCGTGCCCCACGCTTCCGGTCGCCTCCACGGGTCTCAGCTCTGCAGGGACTGTGGATCGGGCTGTTGGAAGGCAGGCAAGCTTGATCTCGTCGATCTCAGTTGCTCGAGTTCCGGCGGGAACTGCAACTAAGTAGACGTCGAGGGCTGGATGGTGCCTGCTGCTGCAGGGTGGTCACTCCTTGACCACAAGGGAGATTCTTCGGGCTTCCACGATGAGATGGAGGGCGAAGGGTCCAGAATTGCGTTTCAAATGTTTCTTCCAGGAAATCTGATGTGCATTGGCACTGCTCCCACTCTTATTCCAATCTGGGGGGCGTGATTACCTGCTAGGTCCCCTCCTATGGGTGGGACCCAGGAAGTGGGTGGATACACCCCCTTCCTTTGATCCAGGCCACCCTGGCACGAGGGCTGGAGTGCCCCAGAACCGGTTTGGCCGGATTATGCAAGGGGCAGCCTTGTGCGCCCCAGGCAGTGTCTGGTTTCTTTCAAACCTCCCTGCTACAATACACTATCTCCTGTCTGGAGGGCGGTGACACCCTCCTGTGACAGGAAACCCTTTGTCCAGGACCCATTTGGTCGAGTTTCGGTCAACTGCAGGGGTCCAGACATTTGTCTGTGGCAGAGGCATCCATTTTGTGGATCTTAAGGTCTTTGGAGAAATTAACCGCATTAAAGTAAAGTAACATGTCTTACCCCTCTAGAGGGGTGGGATGCCATCCCCGTCGCCAGAACTGGCGAGGGGATGGTATTCCAAATCGTATGACACCTTACACAACATGTTTTGATAAAGCCAAACCAAAGTTGCTAAATAACCGCGAGGATTATAAGGCACTTAATAGTATATGGTATGGCATTATCCTGAAACAGCTTAGGGATTTGTTCCCGACAGCTGCAGACAGGCTCAGCTCATGCTAGAGCTCCATCTCACATAAAACCACGCACTCAGCCTCCAGGATTGATGAGGCCTACTATAGGAGTGGCTCACAGGTTTACATGTGTCCAGATATAGGTTTAGATATAGATATACTATACCTAAGCAAGGGGTGTTTACACCACCTTACCCCAGCTGAGTGATCAGCCAGTTGTGTCAATTTAAGAACCAGCCAGGGGTGGCAAAAGATATGCTGCAGCCCCTGGTAGGCCTTGGTGGCCCCTATGCCCTGTGCACCTATAGTGCATTCTACAGGGGCTGACAAGGAGTCCATTTCCAATTGGTATGTGCCTATAGCACATGTGTCATTAATTTAGTGAGAGAACAGCAGGCTGGGGGTCTGATTAGCAGGCCCACAGCCTCAGTAGTCGAAAACCAGTGAAGCAAAAAGCAAAAATTTGGGGTGACCATAGGATAGCAGACCCTACTCTCCTACATAGATTCCCTGCAGAAAATTGTTGCTAGGATGGTTCTTGCCAGGGTTCAAGGCTGGATGGAGATGGAGAGTATTCTCTCGCCATTACAGGCTGGATTTAGATCAGGCACCAGCACCATCGACCAGGTCTTCCGATTTGTTCTGATATTCTGGAAGGTGGTGCTGTTGGACCATCTATGCCGCCTTTGTGGACCTTAAGTCCACCTTCGACCTTGTGCCCAGGGCAAAATTGTGGGCTGTCCTGGGTAAGTTAGGTCTGCAATCCAAACTCCTCGAAATCCTGGTAAGACTCCATTAGGGCAACTTCGCTAAGGTGAGGTGGGGGAGACAGGGGCAGGTGAAGACAGTTTTTCCGTCACAAGGGGTGTCCGTCAAGGGTGCGTTTTGGCACCTACCCGTTTCCTATTATTTATAAATCAGGTGGTGAAGTTTTTCGCAGATACTCCAACTGATGCACCCACATTGGGCGGGACTAAGTTCCCATTACTCATCTTTGCAGATGACACATTAATCCTCTCTAAGACACGTAGTGGTCTTCAAAAAGCGATTAATAGATTTGAGGATTTTTGTAACCAAAATGATCTGCAAATAAATGTGAGCAAGACCAAATTCATGGTTTTAACTAAAAATCGCCCTATTAAAAGTCATGTCAGCATGAATGGAGTCGCTCTAGAACAAGTGGATGTTATGACCTATCTTGGAGTGACTTCAGACTATCGCCTACGATGGAACCCACAGGTTGATGCTCTCCACTTAAGATCTGTACGCCTTTTGGGTTGTCTAATCCAGGAGCAAAGAATGTCTTTGACCAAAAGGGTCTTACCAGTACTAAAGATTTTTGAAGCAAAAATCAGCTCTGCAATTCTCTATGGGGCCGACCTATGCGGTTTTATGGATCTAACCCCCTTAGTAAGAGCTCAAAACAAATTTTTGCGCAAACTGGTAGGTTTACCCCAACCCACACCAATTAAACCCCTCTTGTTGGATATGGGCTGTAAGCCGATAAATGAGATGGCACGGTCCCAGCTCGTTGCATTGTGGAGACGGATCTGGACGTCGCCGGATCTTAATCTCTTTGCCAACAAACTAGCGGAAGTGAGATCAATCTTGGGTTCTGGCAGTATCGCATGGTTCCGGGAGGTGAAACTAATCTTGGAAAGTATGGGACTTAGCCAACTGTGGGCTAACCCGGGGTCTACTGCATTCCCCTCTAAAAAAGAATTTAAAGAGCTCTTCTGGGCTTCTGTTAGACACCAATTTGTTGCACTGGCAGATGCTACTACCCTAACGGGTCGATTCCTGGTCCACAAATTGGATCCCATACTTGAAGACTACTGGGATGTTATTACCAGGAGCCTGGACAAAAATTGATACCATCAGTTTAGAGTTGGGTCTTTGCCAGTAAGGTCCTTCTCCAAGAAATTGGATGGTTATACAACAGAGTACTGTCCCTGGTGTAATGACCAAAAAGAGAGTGTGGGTCATTTTTTCTTTGCCTGTCCGGCCTATGCAGCCCCAAGGAATAAATGGATTAGGCCCATTTGCCGTCAGTTGAACATTGGAGGGAGTGCAGAGGCATTATGGGTTCTAAGAACAAACACCTCAGAGATGGTGGTTATAGGAGTAGCAAAGTACCTAGGGTGGGCTTGGGTCATCAGAGCTAGACACCTTCATGTACATTGACTACATTTTTAAATTTGGATTTTTCTTTCATACTTGGGGCCAGATGTAGGTAATTCCTATTTACCAACTCTTAAGTAACGACTCATACCGAATCGGTATTTAAGAGTCGGTAAATAGGAAGGAGGCAGATGTGGGTAAAAAATTACCGAATCTGTAAGAGTCGGTATTTACCGAATTTGTAAATACCGATTCGGTATTTCACATTAATTCCTATGGGCCTTGCAGCCCATAGGAATCAATGTGAAATACCGATTCGGTATTTACAGATTTGGTAAATACCGAATCCTGCAAGGGTGCAGGGGGTGTCACTTTGACACCCTCTAGCACCCCAAGTACAGGCATGTGTGCCATGTGGCACACATACATGCCCTAAGGGCATGTCTGTGTGTCACATGGCACAGGTGTGCATGCACAGATGTGCATGCACACCTGAATTCGGTATTTTACCACCCAATAGGATTGGGTGGTAAAATACCGACTCTTAAGGGCCTGTGGCACACTTGGGAGTGTCACCTACATATGGATTTACAGAATCGGTATATTTACCGATTCAGTAAACTACCAAATTGGTAAATTTACCGAATCGGTAAATATACCGATTTTGTCAATTCAGACCCACCTACATCTCAAAAGCCAAATACCGGTCGGTAAGGGCCGAAATCGGCCGTTACCGACCGGTATTTGGCGACCTACATCTGGCCCTGAGTCTTTAAAATTTACTGTTTAATTCTTGTCTTATAAAGTGAATTGTTTTGGATGAAATTTGATGTGTTAAATTATATGTATATATGATCTGGTTTTATTCCTTGTATGTAGATTGTCTATTATGATGTAAAAATCGAAATAAAGACGTATGAACTGAACTGAATCCTGAAGGCAGAGTGCTTGGTTTTATGTGAGATGGTGCTCTAGCATGAGCTGAGCCTGTCTGCAGCTTTCAGAACCATGTCCTTATAGCTGTTCCAGGATATTGCCATACCATATACTCTTAAGTGCATTAAAATCCTCGCTGTTATTGCTAACTTTGGTTTGGCTTTATCAAAACATGTCGTGTAAGGTGTCATACGCTTTGGAATACTACCCCCTTGCCAGTTCTGGCGATGGGGGTAGCATTCCACCCTTCTAGAGGGAGAAGACATGTTACTTTCCTTAATCCCGGTTAAAGTTAACCAGAGCATTAGCATCACAAAATGGATGCTGCTGCCACAGACACAAGCAGTACAAAAGGGGGTGGTGATGGACGGAGCATCTGAATCAATCAAACACTCACATCCAGTCAAAAGATCTGGGTTTAATCCATCACCGTTCTTTAGCCCACTCTGCCACCCCAGTTCAGACATGGCTATATGCAAATCAGTCTGACCCTGTGCCTCATGGGAACAGTCCAGCCCGAACTGCAAAGCCATGCCTTCCCTGGACCGGAAACAAGCTTCCGAGGACCGGTTTCTGGCATTCCAGCCGTCTTCAGCCCGGCTTGCTTGAATCCAGTGGCAAAGTGAGCAAGGGACTCACGTCTGAGCATACCCTGCCACACTTATGGCGGCCAAAAGCGGTACAAAAGGGGGTGGTGATGGACGGAGCATCTGAATCAATCAAACACTCACAACCAGTCAAAAGATCTGGGTTTAATCCATCACCGTTCTTTAGCCCACTGTGCCACCCCAGTTCAGACATGGCTATATGCAATTCAGTCTGACCCTGTGCCTCATAGGAACAGTCCAGCCCGAACTGCCAAGCCATGCCTTCCCTGCACCGGAAACAAGCTTCCGAGGACCGGTTTCTGGCATTCCAGCCGTCTTCAGCCCGGCTTGCTTGAATCCAGTGGCAAAGTGAGCAAGGGACTCACGTCTGAGCATACCCTGCCACACTTATGGCGGCCAAAAGCGGTACAAAAGGGGGTGGTGATGGACGGAGCATCTGAATCAATCAAACACTCACACCCAGTCAAAAGATCTGGGTTTAATACATCACCGTTCTTTAGCCCACTCTGCCACCCCAGTTCAGACATGGCTATATGCAAATCAGTCTGACCCTGTGCCTCATGGGAACAGTCCAGCTGGAACTGCCAAGCCATGCCTTCCCTGGACCGGAAACAAGCTTCTGAGGACCGTTGAACGGTGATGGATTAAACCCAGATCTTTTGACTGGGTGTGAGTGTTTGATTGATTCAGATGCTCCGTCCATCACCACCCCCTTTTGTACCGCCACAGACACAAGTCTGACCTCCTGCTGCTGGGAGCACTTCCAGCGAGGGAGGCTTGGACAATAGGTTTCATGTCACAGGGAGGTGCTAGCACCACCCCAGACAGAAGATAGTGGATTGGGGCAGGGAGGGCTGAATGAAACTAGACACTGCCTAGGGCACACAAGGTGTCCCATACATAGGCCAGTTCAAACCGGTGCTGGGGCACTCCAGCCCCAGCTCTGGCGCGAAACTGTACAAAGGGAAAGGGGTGTAACCACCCCCTTCCTGGGTCCCACCCATAGGAGGGACCTAGCAGGTAATCCAGCCCCTTGATTTGGAATAAAGGTAGGAGCTGTGTCCCAAGACTTTAGATAATCCTGACTGAAACTCTGATATGAAACTCTGGACCCTTCGACATTCTACTCGACATAGAAGCCTGAAGAATCTCCCTTGTGGTCAAGGAGTGACCACCCTGTGCAAGCAGGCACCATCAAGCGCTCAACGGTTTGCTTTGTTGTTGCTCCCGCCGGAGCTCGAACGACAGAGACCAACAAGAACCAGACTTCCAGACATCCAACAGCCCGATCCACAGCAAAGCTGAGACCCGTGGAGGCGACGAGAGACGTGGGACCGGCCATCTTGGAAAGCCAGCAAACTGCTTTCTGTGCAGCTCCTGAGGCGCCCTCGAAGCTGTGCATTGGGGATTGAAAAGCCCCATACCCGAGCATCATTTGCATCGAAGATCACCTCTCCACACTCAACGAGTGCTGCGTGGGGCCCTTTTGCATTTTCCTGCTCGACGCGTCTGTCCGGTCAATTGCCCGTTAGCTAGTGGCCTCTGCGACGATGAACCTTTGAATTTTCAATGCTGGTCTGGTTGCTCCAGACTGGCCCTTGCTCCCCTGAAAAGGAGCAGCCCATCAGACCTTGCTGGTCTGATCCAGAAGCCATCTTCGATTCCTGCGTGGGTTGCATTTGCCAAGGCCTGTTGACTCCGAATCGAGATCCGACACCGTCGACAGCGAGAGCCTTCGGGGGACAGTCCGTGCCCAGCTCCTGGTTGTCGTCGACACCTCCTGGTCCACGTGGCAGCGGAGAGAAGCTTCATGACATCACCTGATCGCAACCCGACATCGCCTGGTTCCTTCCTTGTTCCTGCCTGGTCACTGGCTAGTGACCCAGACTCTGTCCCCTCTGCTTTTAGGTACTCTACATCTTCGATCCACCCATGGACCAACTGGACTCTTCTCTCCTGGTCGCCTGCCCACCGGGCACCAAGCCAGAACTTCGGTTCTGTGTGGATTATCGGGGATTGAACTCTGTCCCCAAGACAGACGCTCACCCGATCCCACAGGCAGATGAGCTGATTGACCGGCTGGGAGCAGCCCGGTACCTCAGCACCATCGACTTAACGTCAGGGTACTGGCAGATTACCATGGCCTATGGAGCAAAGGAGAAAACAGCGTTCTCCACCCCCGATGGACACTTTCAATTTAGAGTGATGTTTAGAGTGATGCCCTTCGGGCTCAAGAACGCTCCAGCCACTTTCCAGCGGTTTGTGAACCAGGTGCTGTCTGGCTTGGAGTCCTTCTCAGCGGCGAATCTGGATGACATAGCTGTCTTCAGTAGTAGCTGGGAGGACCATCTGCAGCATCTCCAGGAGGTGCTACAGGCTCTGCAACGTGCTGGCCTGACCATCAAGGCTAACAAGTGCCAGATTGGACAGGGATCTGTCGTCTACCTGGGACACCTGGTGGGCGGGGGTAAGGTACAGCCCCTCCAGGCCAACATTGAGACCATCCTGGCCTGGGAGCCCCCCAAAACACAAACTGAGGTCCGAGCTTTCCTCAGCCTCACCTGATATTACCGCAGGATTGTCAAGGGGTATGGTACCATCGTAGCCCCCTTGACTGAGTTGACGTCCAAGAAGCAGCCACGAAGAGTAATTTGGACAGCTGCTTGCCAGGAGGCATTCGAGACACTGAAGCGTGCGATGTGCACCGCTACGGTACTTGCAACACCTGACTTAACGAAATAATTTATCGTGCAGACCTACGCCTCAGAGCATGGCATAGGTGCTGTGCTCTTGCAACTCAACAACGACGGTCAAGACCAACCTGTGGCCTTTAACTCTAGAAGGCTCCACCCAAGGGAACAACGATGGAGTACCATCGAGCGAGAAGCCTTCGCTGTGGTCTGGGCCTTGAAGAAGTTGAGGCCATACCTTTTTGGCTCTCACTTCCTGATTCAAACCGACCACCTACCCATTCGCTGGGTCATGAAGATGAGAGGCAAGAATCCCAAGTTGCTAAGGTGGTCCATTTCCCTACAGGGGATGGACTTTCGGGTGGAACAACGGCCCGGAGTTGACCACGCCAATGCTGACGGTCTCTCCAGATTTTTCCGCCTTAGTGACGAGAACTTCCTAGAGGTTGGGTAGCTCTCCCCGCTTTTGGCTGGGGGGATGCATGTTAGACCTGTCAGCCCTAGGGTGGTCTTTCCCTGTTTTTTTCGCCCTTGCCTCATTTTTCCCACCTTCTTTTTTTGTTGGCCTTAGGTCTCCGAGCGCCTTTTCATTGCTAATCACTGCTAAGGTGCAGGTGCTCTCTACTTCAAACATGGCTGCCACTGGCCCCTGCTACTGCAGAGTGGCCTTTTTAGTAGCACTCTAGTTTCCAGGAGCTGGCTGTGACCCCAAACATTGTTGCAATACCAGCCTGCCTTGCCTGCCCATAGTTCGAGTGGGGAAGCTCCTGGAACCTTTTAGAATAGGGGCAGAGTCTATTTTTGCCGCTTTAGAGGGTGGTCACCTGACCTGGGCATATATAAAGAAAGGTGGGAAAGTTTTTAGTCAGTTGGGGCATCACTGACCTGGGAGACCCTACGCAGGAGACTTAGGTGGTAGGGCCTAGTCAGGAACCTATACCACTGGGGGTGACAGGGTGTAGGCGCTGCCCACCAAGCTGTGTGAGAAACACTGAACTAGCCCACTGATCTGGCCCGGCGGGAGGTGAACCTAGGGACCACCTGCAGTGACCTGCTGAGGACTCCTGTCAGCAGCCTGCAACTCAACCCCTCAAGAAACCAATAATCTGTTACCTATCAAGGGCGCAGGAACCACCAAGCGCCAAGAAGAAACCTAACTGCCCCAGGACTATGGGGGATCAACCAGGTATTGGGCTTTGCCATCTCTGCGCCCTGGGCCTCAACCTGTGCCCCAGTGCTGTCCTGCCCTGCCTGAACTGCCTTAATTGCTTGTCCTGCCACTGTGGTGTGGCCTGTCTGGCTTAAGCACCAAAATCAAGAGGGAGTTACTCTTTTACAGGAAAAGGCATGGGTTACAGTATCAAAAAACAACAGGTTTCCCTTTTCCACAATTTATCAAAGGTGATGATCCTAGTGGGTCACTAAATATTAGTGCGCCCTCCCCATAACACCTGAATATAGTCTATGCAAGAGTTACCAAATGTACAGATTTCTTTAGAACAGTTCTTCAACAAGAGCACCTACTCACACATGAGCTTACATTGTCAATGATTTATTGAACAAATTATTAAAATATCAGTATTCTACTGAGGTCCTAATGTACATCATTTCCAAGTCGGTAATCACAGTTCAAAAAAACATTTCCATTAAAATCATACAAAAATCATTAAAAAACACAATATATTACAACAAATCTTTTCCTTTTTGGTGCACTTTATAATTAATGAAGAACAAACAAATTGTCGACGCGGCGTTTCGGTGACATACACAATCTTGCACCTTCTTTAGGACTTTGTTCATAACATGTACATCTAGAAGATATATAATAACACGGCATTAGACCCGGCTCAGTTCTTTACTGTCTTTACATTTATCCATACTAATTCATCACCCTATTATTTGGTAACCCCACACGACAATTCAGCAACTGCATTCTTTAAATGCCCCTACTGGGTTCTTTCTATTGATATGGCGCGCCCTCTCCCTTAGGGATTTAATAAATTTTATGCGCATACCTATTGGCTCCAGATGGAACCTCCGATAGTCTGTGTAATGAAAAACTCGGCGGCTCCCAAATATGACAAGCTGTAATCCAGGAGAGAGAAGAGATAATTACTCTGTCCTTGTCTCTTATTTGCTATATCAGCTTCAGCTAGTTAGTGCTGTTTCTTACCTAGGGATTATTTCCTTCCTGGCAAGATATTCAGAGATCCGAATGTATTGTTTTCCTGTCTTTAAATGCTCTAGGAGAAATATCAGAACAAGGAGTCTATATCTTGTCCCAATGGGCATGGCTGGGTTTTACTTGTCTTCCCTCCCCCATCTTTTCAGGGCAGACCTCTGTTTCAACATTTGCCAATATTTACCTTACAAGAGGGATTTTCTTGCTTTTTCTCTGTAAGGTTTGTATAAGCTGTGTAGATTTCTATTAAAGAGAGAGGTTATCTTAATTTTTTAGTTATTTTTGTTGGTTATTTCTTTATCACCTAATTGCATATTATTCTTACCGCTAATGGTTCTTTTCTCCTCTTTGGGGTAGGGGGGACGTCTTTTAGTTAAAAAGGTCCAAGATTCCTGAGTTTGGATCTGTAATGTAGTCAGGATATTTCTCATCACTATTTAATATGTTAATTTCGTGAGTATTGTCACTAAGTAGAGGGAGTTCTTACCGTAGTTGTGTCTTTAGTAATTGGTAAGGTTTCTTGGTACCCCTCTCTTAGTTCCTCTTGATCTTGTATAATTTAATCAAGGTCCACTGTCTTGGAATTTTTTAACAAATTGTTCCAAACTGTGGAAAAGTCAAAGGGTAGTTTTTAATATTAAAGCATTCTAGCAAGCTATTCTACCAGGTTGCTCCTCCCTGTCCTTCCTCAATCCCCAGTGTACTTACTAGTGAATCGGTGAATTCAGCACGACGTCCTCCCTTGTCAGCTTCCTTTCGGCATATGAATCTAAGGGGAGTTTGGTACTTCTTACATAGCATAGACTGTCTGGCTTAAGCTGCATGAACTGCCTCAAGCGCTGCGATCCCCTGACCTGCTGGTGCGCCGTCTAGCGCTGTGCCTGTGCCCCGCAGCGCGACCTCCCTTGAGGCGCTGACTAGCCCCACTCACCACCGCAGCTCGGAGACTCACTGGCGCTGCACTGAGGTGCTGACATTGCCATCAATCGCCCTGGCGGCCCCCGCAGCCAGGTGAGTGGCGCCACCGTGCTGCTGTGGGCCGCGTCCGGTCCGATTGAGTGAGGTCCCTGCGGCAGCTCCCGGAGCCTGAGGGAGGCCACCACGAACTCCAACTAGCTGGGCCCGAAGCTACTATCATCCCTGTTACGTGGTGGGGGACGCTGGACGCGTCCCTGGTCGTGCCCCCGTATTTCCCCGCACTGCTGGTTGGGCCGGGTGATTGCGCCCCTAGTCGGCCGCACTGCCATTGGCGGCCGGCTCTACACCCCCACGGGGCCGCAACCGGATTGCTCCCAGAAGACCGAAGCAACGTCGGGCTGTAGGGAGGCCCAGGAAGAGCGCCAGAGCCGCGCAGGCCTCCCCTGATCCGCCTACTCCCTGCCAAGGCCGGAAATACCGCTGAGGGGGCCCGGCTGGACAAAAGACATACTACTTATCAGGTGTATGATCATTGTTTTTTGTATGTTATCTTATCCACATGTAGGGACCACTGTTTTTTGTAAATTGATACTGCCCAATGTCCCTATGGCATACCTTTCGGGTTCCCATGTCTTTGTGAAAACATTGTTCTTGTTTAATGATATGCTGATTCCTGACTCAAAGGAATGTTATTGCTAAAGTAATGAAATGTTACACCTTTGATGAAATGCTTTGATGGACCAGAGATCCCGTGATTATTGAGTAACCTGCTTCTGATCGTAGATAACATTTATTGATTTGAATCATACCGACAGGTGTGGGCTCCGTCATTGTGTGCATTTCATTGTCTCAGTGGATGTGTGTGCTGTGTGGTCACTTTACACCAAAGCTTTCGGGTGCCTACCGGCTCGTGCCAAGCTACCCCCCGGGGAACTGGTGACCCCAGTTCCTACACTTACTATTACAAGTCAAGCCACTCCTGTTCACGCACCTCAACTGGAATTAGGGGTAGTGAGTGCATATACAAGAGCCTTGGCAAACCTTGTCAGGTGGGCTTATAACATATTGCATGCACCTGAAGGAACATTGAAAGCAATTATATGTCGAGCAACTTTAAGGTTGGGCCAGGAATAAATACGTTTAAAGGAAATATAGAGATTGCTTTGGAGCACTTCCAGTGCTCCAAGAATCTTTTATAAAGTTGATCTCAGTACACCTAAAGATTTTTCAGAAAAACTCTACTCCGACCTTCAGCTATGAAATGGATAAACTTGATTGTCAACAGTTATCGCATTGTAAGCTCTCACTAGCCAAGGTGGAGTATAAAGAGATCCCAAAATATTTGAGTTTTACACTGGACCATAAGGTTAGGAGTTGTATCCTGATGCTAAGACTGAGGACATTACCGCTAAAAGATATAACAAAAAATGGGGCGGTAATTTTGATAAAACCGGCCAATGTGATTTGCGTAGCGGAGGAATCCACCATCTGGTACATGTCCTATTTGTCTGTCCAAATAGCAGCTTGGTCGATGCCCGCAATCGATTCATAAAACCGATTTGCACAAATTATAATATTTTTAGAACAATGGATCTGCTTGGTCTTATAAGACCCCCACAGGATAAATTTGTAAGTCACAAAGTTTTTAATTTTTTTAAAGCATTTCTCCCGCTATTTTAGAGATGTTTAAATTAAGAAGAAGAATCTCTTTTGTATATAATGTATTTCGTGATATATCGTGGTTCTATGGAATTGAAAATCTGTATGTACTATTTTAACATATTCTGGATCTCGGAAGAGGTCTGTACCAATTACATTTAATTTAATTTAATTTAATTTCACTAACACTCCCTCAACTCTCCTGATATTGTCACTCCTCTTATACAATACCACTCCATTCCCCTTCATCATTAGCGCTGGCCGATCTCATACCACTGCTGGCCTGGACAATCCCATGAGCCTCTGCAGTTTCTTTACACCTTTGACCCACCTAGGGCTTTAAAAATTCATGTTTATGCTCTTAACTTCATTTCTCAGAGATGACGTAAAAACCCTAACGTCCCCCAGGTCAGCAGAGCAGTCCCCGTTCACATTTCACATGCTTTCATCCATCTTGCATTTCCTAAAAGAATTTCGTTTTTTCAGATGATGTGTTTCTGTGTCTTGCAGCTAAATTGCCGCCGCGGTTAATAAAAAACTGTCATGCGTTTTGGGAAGTCCTAGGAGGTACGGGCCTATTGTGGGTACGTCTTAAGAATAATAGATTTACATAAACTGGGCTTCATTAACTCACGCTCTTCCCTGTTCACCAGCCGCTGTCTAAAAAAAAATCTCCTTGGCCCAATAAAGATCTTTTCTTTCTTTGAATTCGGATTCCTATAGAGATCCGCCCTAAAAGGAGTCCTATATCCATCCCGGATGTATTTTAACCAAGGGATGTAGTGGGCATGGTCCAGAGCCAAACAATCCCTTAGGATCTCTCTATTTAGGGTGATACCCTTGTTCAACCAGACTTTGAGCCAATGAGAAAGAGGGCGAAACGAGTACATGTCAATTTATTGCATCTAATTTACCTCACATCCTAGGGGGGTCCTTATCTGGGCTGACAATAAATTTGAATTGAATTGAATTTAAAAACATTTATTAAGCGCACGTATACCTGGCGGTTTCTTGGCGCTGGGAGATGCAGAAGCATGGGAGACAGAGGACCAGGGACTAAGGCGAGAATGCTTGCAGAAAAAGAAAAGTTTTGAGCCCCTTTCGGAACTCAGAGTACGAGGATATAGATCTAATAGTGGGGGGAAGGGAATTCCAAAAAGTGGGGCCGAGAACAGCAAATTTCATGCCCCCCAACTTGCTCCTCCTGCATCGCGGCACAGAAAGGAGGGACTGGGTGGAAGAGCGTAATTCTCGAGCGGGACTGAGGTTATTAATTTCCGAGTTTATAAAAGCTGGGGCAGTTCCAGCACGGGCCTGAAACGTTGTGCATCCCAGCTTGAAGAGAGCCCGCTCTCTAATGGGGAGCCAGTGCAAGGCCTTTAGTAGGGGAGTAATGTGGTGCGACTTGGGGAGACCATAAATGAGGCGAGCAGCTTGGTTCTGGACCAATTGAAGACGCCGAAGGGCATAGGCGGGAGCGCCATTGTACAAGATGTTACCGTAATCTAGGCGCGATAGAACCATCGCCATAAAGATAAGTTTTAAGGCAGGAAAAGAAAAGAATCTGGAAATCTTTCTAATGGTGCGAAGGGTGAAAAAACAAGATGAGACCACCGTGCTGATCTGGGAGTGCAGGGTGAGGTGTTGATTCAGGGTGATACCAAGTGTTTTGACTGAGTGGGAAGGTGAGGGGGGGAACCAAGGGAGAGGGGCCAAAACGTGGGGGTCCAGGGACTGGATTTACCACCAGTGAGAACTAGCTCTGTTTTATCTGGGTTAAGTTTAAGGTGGTTGGAGTTCATCCAGTCCCTGATAAAAATCATAACTGATTGAAAACTGTGAATGGGAGTGTGAAAAGTTGAAAATGAGCTGGAGGTCATCGGCATAGTTAAAACCGTGACCTCCAACTGCTGTAAAGCAAAAATAACAGGGAAGATGTACAGGTTGAACAGAAGAGGAGAGAGGGAGGAACCCTGGGGGACACCACATTGCACTTTGCACGGTCATTCAAAAAAGAAGTAAGCCAAGCCAGGACAGGCCCCCTGACGCCCGCCGCCTCGACACGGGTAAGAAGGATGGAATTATCTACCGTGTCAAAGGCGGCGGACAAATCAAGGAGGACCAGAGCCTGGGGCGGGTTGACGTCCATCCCCTCCCTGAGCTCGTCCATGACTGAGACCACCACTTTCTCGGTGGAGTGGAGTGGACGGAAGCCAGCCTGGCAGGGGGCTAAACAGCCCTTGTCCTCGACAAAGGAGCTGAGGATTGTAGTAATGTGGCACTCCAGGAATTTTCCCAAGTAGGGGAGGAGGGAGAGGGGGCGGTAGTTAGAAAGGGAGGAGGGGTCCGCTCCGGGGTTTTTTAAAATAGGGATTATTGTTGCCGATTTGTGATGGCTGGGGACAGTGCCTTGTTTGAGGGAGTCATTAAGAAAAAACAAGGGGGGGGGCGCAGGGCAAGCTAGGAAGATCTCTCTCAATACAAAAGCAGGGCAGGCATCAGAGGGGGAACCAGATTTGATCCGGGCCAGCAAGGGAAAGAAGGTTTTCCTGGTCAAAGGAGGTATATAATCCAGGTGGAGTCTGTTGGGTGGAGGCTGAGGGGCAACGAAGGAGGGAGAGGGCAGTGGTATATTAGCCTTGATGATTGCAATTTTTTCAATGAAAAAAAATTTGCAGAGAAGTTGGGAGGGGGAAGATTTAAGAGAGGCTCTATCTGACGAAGCCAAAAATTTCCCTGGGCTGATTTTCAGCCGAGAGAATCTTTCCTGAAAAGTAGTCCGTCTTGGCAAGGAGGATGGCCTTTTTATATATATTGAGTACAAGGGAATAATGTGCTTTTAAGGTCGGGCAATAGGCGCACCCCCTGGTGCGCTCAACCTGACGCACAACCAATTTTTCTCCTTAAGGTCATCAGTGAACCATTTGTTGGCTTTGTGGGCGCGTCTGACTGTGACGCGTCTCAAGGGAGCCACTTGGTCACATGCTCTGGAAAGCCATTCATTAATGAAGAGGGGACAAGCTCCTCTAGGGCAGGGCAAGAACTTTGAAGGGAAGAGCAAAGGGAGGGCATATCAACCTTATTCCAATTGCGGGCCCAGGTGTTCTTATGAAAGGAGGGGCGCTTGTCGAGGCTAAGGACAAGGAAAAACGAGATCAAAAAGTGATCAGACCAGAGGCAAGGCGTAATAATAGGGGACGTGACTGGAACGTTGAGAGACCAGATTTGGTCGAGTGTATGCCCCCCGGACATGGGTGGGTGTATGAACGTGCGGGACAAAATTTAGACTATGAAGAAGATCGGTGAAATCTTTAGACACTGCATCGTCCGCGGGGTCAGATGGCCAGAAATTAAAATCTCTAAGGACTAAAACAGAGGAGTTGTTGACTGCTAACGTAGCGAGCAACTCCTGGAACGAGTAATAAAAAAAGGAGTTGATTGGGGGGGGGGCGGTAGACAAGGACGCAGGTAATGGGGACTTGAAAGGAGGCAGATCGCATCACCAGGCAGTCGACTGACGTGATGGCCGCGGAGGAGAGCAATTGGAAGTGAAGGTCAGAGCGGACGATCAGGGCAACCCCGCCTCCTGCCTTGCCTGCCGGTCGATCGGCCCGCAGGACATAGTAGGAGGAGGGGAGGGCCGCGAGTACATTGGGCAGGGAGTCTGGACAGAACCAAGTCTCAGTCAGAAACAAGAGGTCAGGCTTGGGAGAGTCGAGAAACACAAATAATTCAAGATGATGCTTGACTGCCGATCTGGTATTTAACAGAAAGGCCGAGATAGTGGACGCCGAGTGGGCGGGGGTGGGGGGGATCCTAGGAGAGGGGGGGAAGGGAAGGGTGGCGGAGGCAGAGTGGCTGAGGGAGAGGGCACGGGGTGACGATAAAAAATGTACGCATTGACCCAAGCGGTAGATTTGTGGTGGCCCGTTGTTACAAGGAAGACGTAGCAGTCCTGTTGGTTGGACTCTATGGTCCTAACTATGATGAACCGCAGTTTTACCACACACTCGGCACCTACCTGCACCAGGATGATGGCCTGCCTCAGATTTAGAGGGGCGAATTTAATTGCCTCCTGGAACCTGCTATGGATAGATCAATGGACCCGACCCGCAGACAGGCAGCGGCTGCAAAAACTATCACAGATTTAATGGACTGTTTGGGGATGGTGGATATATGGAGACATTGCTTAAATACGAGTCAGGTATATTCACTTTGTTAAGTGGTTAATCTTTAAGAGCCTAGTGCCTAGGGTTACCCAACGTGAACCTCTCCCCGTACATATTAGTATCACTCGCCAGTGATATTGACCATGGAGCTCTGACAATGCCAGACCTCTGCCTTTACTTGGCGATTCCCACCGTACTCTCTCCTAGACTCCGCCTTTAAAAAGGAATTCAGCCAGCTAATAAGTGAGATTTTTCAGACAATGTTGGCTCGGTGGATACATTTGCTACGGTCTGGGAAACATTCAAAGTTTATATTGGGGGGATGGTTATATCAAAGCACTCAGGGGTACTGAAATCCCCCGGAGTAGGTGAACACTCCTAGAAAAAGAAATATCAGCACTAGAAACGAAACATCAACGGTTGGGAGATAAACAAACGTTAAGGTACATCCAGGTTGGACTAGAAGAGGACAATGAAATAGCAGCCTAGGAGTTTCAGCACAAGGGACAGTATTCGGTAGCCAGAGCATACGGAAAAGGGGAACACCCAGGGGCAACGCTAAGGGGCACCCTAGGAGAGAGGTAGAGACTCTGTTGGAAGAGTTAGATGAGGATGACCAACCCCTACATGAGCCGCACCATATAGCCGAGAGATTCCGCAAATACTATGCTGAGTTAAATAGGTCTTGAATAACCCCAGATGAGGCAGCCATAAATGACCATTTGGAGAACATTAAAATGACGTGGGAGCATCTGATGGCTCTGCTGGACCCGGAGGAGATCAGTGCAGCACTGGCGGGTATGCAACCTGGGAAAGCACCGGGGATGGATGGCATAACTGTGGCTATTTATAAAGCATATTAAGATGTCCTGATACCACACTTAGTCACACTCTATGAAGAAATGGCAAAGACCGGAATAATGCCACCTTTGATGCGCGAGGCCTTTATAGTAGTTGCAATACCTAAACCTGGTAAACCTCCCAATGTGTGCTTCTCCTGTGGGCCTTTATCGTTATTAAATGTTGACGTGAAAATATACGCTAAAGTACTTGCCAATAGGCTGACGTTGATATTACCAAGGGTGGTGGGGCCAGAGCAGTCGGGATTTGTCCCGGGTCGGAGTCTGAATACTAATCTTAGGACGCTGCTGGATGCAGTACAGATCCTGGACCCAGAAGCGGCCGCAGTCTTTTTGTATGCCGAAAAGGCAAGTGGGTATTCATGAGAGCAAACTTGAGACGTTTGGAGTGGGAGAAGTATTTCAACAATTGGTTAGGACACTGCACAACAAACTGGTGGCACATATTCGTATTGGTGCAATAACCACATCCCAAAGTTCGATTACAAGAAGCTGCCCACTATCGCCCCTGCTATACGCTCTCATAGTTGAGCTGCTGGCGTGCGTGCTCCAAGAATATCATGATCACAGAGGGCTGCGATCCCCGAGCTACAGACTAGTCATATCAGCATACGCTGACAACATGTTGCTGTATGTTCGGGAACCAGGGAAGAATTTTACGCCTATGTTAAGAGAAATGGTACGATTTGGGGGTCTTTCAGGGCTAAAGGTTAATTGGGATAAGTCCATCATTTTTCCACTTACCCCATCCACGATGCCACCAGTATTGGAATTCCCCGTACGATAGACCACAGAAGCAGTATGGTATTTGGGAATACAGATTCATACAGATCCAGCAATAGTCATACTTGAGAACTACGGTAAGGCAATACAAATGTTAGAAGATGTGAACCGCTGGGTCAAACTACCATTCTCTCTCATTGGGCGCATAGCTCTTATGAAAATGGTAGTCCTCCCTAGGTTTCTGTTTCTGAACATACCTATTCTCCTGCCTAAAGCAATTTTTGCGACATTATGCAGTTTTCTGACAAAATTAGCATGGGCGGGAAAGCAGCCAAAGGTTCGGTGGGAGGTCCTCACTCTACCTTATGACATGGGGGGGTCTTAATGGCCCAGACCTAGAATTGTACTATAAAGTGGTGCAAAGCTCCTTCGCCTACTACTGGATTCATGGCCCACATGATCTGCCTAATCAGTGCTTGGAGAGAGACGCTGCACACCCCAACACACTCCCACAGAAACTTTTCAAGGCTCCAACCCGCCAAATTGAAGTCTTTGATCTACTGAACACTACATCACATGCACGGTGGATCTTGTGAGATAAACAAGGGGCACACGCTTGTATTCCCGCATGTTATACTGGAGCAGTGCACCTGGCTCTCGTTAGTACTGGTAACAAATATGAGAACTGCTCTGCAAACGCAAGGGGTAACAAAGATGGGAGATCTTTTTCACACAGTAAAGGTTGGGAATTGGAGGAATATCCCTGAGCAAATCCCCCACCATCAGCCCTGACTCGATATTACTGCCATGAATTTAGAGAACTATTAGGACAAGACTTGCAAGAGCCACCAAACATGCCGGCACGTTCTGCCCTGAAACAGAAGAAGCCCCAGACAAGTTAGTAAGAGTGCTCTATGCTTACGCACAGGCAAGCGCAGACCCAGTGTGACTAAAGCAAGATCGGACTAGCCGAGAGACTTGGGTAGACCCGTAGAAGATAAGATATGGCAGTCCTGCTGCGCTAGAACGAAGGAGGGATCTGTAAATGGGGACACCAGTTGATACACTTTAAGTACATAAACCGTGTGTATTATACGCTGGAAAGATTGTACCGATATGGCCTACGGGAATCTGCAAACTGCCTGCGATGCAGTGAGCAGGAAGAAGGGTTTATACATGCTGCTTGGTACTGTCTAGCGATACTTCAATTCTGGGAGGGAGTTTTCCAGGCATTGACGGCTAGAACAGCCTCACTATACAGATGGAACCAATGCTAGCTTTATTGGGATACAATAAGGACCTAGGAAAATCGGTCAGGAAGCTAGTAGCTATTGGACTATTATTAGCTAAGCGCAGAGTAGTGATGCGCTGCGCAAGGGGCCCAGCTCCAAAATTGGGGGATCGGCACTCGGACATGGTATACTGTAATGAGTAGTTGGACACTTTTAATGAGCTTCAGTCTGTGCAGAACTGCCCTAGGGACTACTGGGCCCTTTATAAGGCATACTTAGTGGACAAAGGCGAAAATGCCGAGGAGGAAGGGCACGCAGAGGGGCGATGTTGGACACAGGATACTAAAAGAGGATTGCAGGCTGCAGCGTGGTGGGCTATGGAATGGGGCTGCGGTAACACCAGACCCCTGCATAGGACGAACGAATGTATGCAGCTGAAGAATGTACGGACAATAGGTCACGTGGAGCAGATGTGTGTGCGGATAGGTCTATCGAATGACTGTCAGCAGCAGAAAGGTATACTAAAGAGCACCACTTACCACTGAATGCTTTGTACTACTTTCTGTATCATACAAGAACTATGTTGTGCAGTGGGACTACAAAGTGGTGAAATGTGCACGTGTGATCTTTAAAATGTTAATAAAAAATAATTGTTAAAAAAACAGTAGAGAGGAGTTGGTCAAGAAAAGAAACAAATCCCCTGAGAGTTACGAGACTTGACTTTTGATTTAAGCTCTTCTTGCACACAGTGCAGTACAAAGGCTTCTCTCATGTGTGTATGCTTTGATGCCGTACAAGGGATCCCTGATAAGCAAAGCGCTTGGAACACAGAGTGCAGTGGTAAGGCCGCTCTCCTGTGTGAGTTCTTTGATGCAGTACAAGGTTTCTCTTCAGTGAAAAGGTTTTGGAACACACAGTGCAATGATGGAGTCTCTCTCCTGTGTGTACGCTTTGATGCCGTACAAGGGTTGCCTTACAAGAAAAGCTCTTTGAACACACAGTGCAATCAATGATAAGGTTTCTCCCCTGTGTGTTTTCTTTGGTGCTGAAGAAGATTTGCCTTTTGATTGAAGCTCTTCTCACACAAGGTGCAGTGATAAGGCTTTTCTCCTGTGTGTATGCGTTGATGCTGAATCAGAATTTCCTTTCGAGTGAAGCTCTTGGCACATACAGTACAGTGATAAGGCTTCTCTCCTGTGTGAGTTCTTTGATGCAGTACAAGGTTTCTCTTCTGTGAAAAGGTTTTGAAACACACAGTGCAATGATAAGGTTTCTCTCCTGTGTGTTTGCTTTGGTGCTGTAGTAGATACGCCTTTTGACTGAAGCTCTTCTCACACAGGGTGCAGTGATAAGGCTTTTCTCCTGTGTGTATGCGTTGATGCTGTACAAGGCCTTTCTTATAAGCAAAGCGCTTGGAACACTCTGTGCAGTGATACGGCCTCTCTCCAGTGTGTACGCTTTGATGCTGTACAAGGGTCGCCTTATAAGAAAAGCGCTTGGAACACAGAGTGCAGTGATAAGGCTTTTCTCCTGTGTGTATGCGTTGATGCTCATGGAGAGTGTACTTTTGAGTGAAGCTCTTGACACATACAGTACTGTGATAAGGTCTCTCTCCTATGTGTACGCGTTGATGCCGTACAAGACCTTTCTTATAAGCAAAGCGCTTGGAACACACTGTGCAGTGATACAGCCTCTCTCCAGTGTGTGTTCTTTGATGCTGTAAAAAAGTTGTCTTTTGAGTGAAACACTTTTTACATGTTTCGCATTGATATGGCCTGAGGCTGGTATGTCCTTTTTTGTGCCTCACAAGAAGTGTCTCATTGATAAATCCTTTCTCACACACATTACAAGCATAGAGTCTCTCCCTCATGTGCATTCTGCGCTGTTTCCTTACGTAGATATTTTGAGTAAAGTTCATCTTGCCTCCGGAACCTTTATGGCTTTCTTTCCCATTCATATTTTCTAGATGTGATTGTTGTTCTGCAAAATAGAAAAAACATTGAAAATAACATGAAGAAAATATTTCTTGAAAAAGCTGCATTGTTATAGTATGGAGAAGTGAACAGTTACAATTCAGGGGAAAAAAATTATGTTCTAGGAAAAAGAGTCATACTTCCCTTTGAGACACAAATGGTGGCTAGTCCTCCTACATAAAGTGTGTTGACCTGGTCCTGCAGCAGGAGCATGCTGGGAAATCAAGTGGTTCACAAGAACCACTGTTCGACATGGGGTTTCTGGTTGGCTAGGGTAGGCACCTAAGCCAGGCAGAATCCACCACTCTAGTCAGGGTGAGCCAGATACACACCTGAGATAACCTGCGCTCACCCTCTGGTAGCTTGGCGCAGAGCAGTCAGGCTAGTTTAAAGAGGCAATGTGAAAAGCATTTGTGCAACACACTCGTGCAGCAACACAGTGAGTAAACCACAAAAGGGAATCCACGCAGGATTATGTAAAAATACATTCTATATTGTAAATCAAACAAGACCAAAATGACTTAAATCACACCGTTAGTGCAAATAATGCACGTTTGACAGAGACAAACACAAATTACTATGAAAACATAGGTCCAGCGCACCTGAGCTCCTATTGCACTTCATACGGTAACTGTAGTGAACGTTGTTGAAGTGATTGCATTTAGAAACAAAACGTACGGCGCAGGAGCACCTACTAAACGCTAAACAGTAATTGAGCTTGAGTCTTC
Source organism: Lissotriton helveticus (assembly GCF_964261635.1). Classification (NCBI taxonomy): domain Eukaryota; kingdom Metazoa; phylum Chordata; class Amphibia; order Caudata; family Salamandridae; genus Lissotriton; species Lissotriton helveticus. Next base: position 1,033,141 of record NW_027611701.1, on the reverse strand, counting down.
AGCAGTTCTCCTCTATGGTCGGCCCTGCACCATTCTTGAGGTCATCTCCAGAGCAGTGACAATGCTGAACAAGAAATGCCCCTCACGCTCTTGTGAATTTGGAGCCCGCCGGGGCCGCTTGAATCGCGTCTCTTTGCCCAAGGGAAACCAAGCAACCCGCCTCACAGTACCCAACCCGCCTCACAGTACCTTTGTGGGTGCAGGGTCACTGTCCTCAAGGCATCTGTAACTTGCTAACAATGTTGTCATGTCTCGGGAGTGGGACCCGACGTTGAGAGCTTCGTGCAGTATACTCGTTAAAACCAGAGGGCGAGGCTGGCTGCAATGAGCCTCAAAATGCTGGCCCGCCGCATGTTACAGAACAACGTGTCGTCGAAACGCCTGCCTTGAAGGCTTTGTGCAACTCCTGTAGCTCTGCAGCCTTAGACGCTGACTTTACCACCTCAGGGGAATACAAGTGTTCAGGGGGTTGTTCCTCGAGTCTCACGACCAGAGGGGCCACACTAGTTTGTTCTTGGTGGCATCTGATGGTGGCGATATCTTGCCAGACTCCGGGGGCGAGGTTCACAATACAATTCAGCTGCAGGGAGCACGCTGGCTCAAGGACGTGTTTGTTTCTCTGGTAACGCCTCCAGGCGAAACAACGCTGTTCACGCTAGAGAAAAAACACTCACCACACTCAACACTCACCACATGCTGGTTTGTAAAACATGGAACACTTCCCTAGAATGCACAAAGGCACTCCCTGGTCAGAGCGCTGCACTGTAGGCCCATGGTGCACTGTCCTGTAATGCACAAAGTTTTACCTTGGTGCAGAAGGGAGCACTGGCGACATGCTAGCCCTTGTAAAATGGGCTCACCCAGCAGAAGTCTTGGAGAAAAGAGGCAACAAGGTCTTTGATGGCCCTGAGATTTTGCGAGAAAAGGGGGCAAGCACACAAACCCTTGGAGAGCACTTCAGGGAACTAAAGGAGGTGGCAGACAGCAGGTTGCAAATTGGTAGTCCCTACTGCAGACCATCAACAATGCTTGGTTATCAGCCACTAATGTGAAGTGCTTTCCATACGCAAACACATGGAAATTATTCACAAGCCCAAACCAGTGCCAAACATTCTTTCTCAGGGTGCGAGTATGCACATTTAGTTTGTGACTAGCTCTTATTGGCATGTACCACAATATGTCTCCAGGTATTTGGCGGACCGTTGTGCTGTTCAAGGATTGTGCCTAACCTGACAGGGCTAGCATCAACTACAACCTCTGTATGGAGTTTGGGATCAAAGTCGGGCGTTTCAATGGTGCTCTCAATAGCTTTTTTGATTTTTTGGATGCTCTTCTCATACTCACGTGACCGATGAAAAGACACATACTTTTTGGTTAGTTCTGGTGGAATGACCATAGCAAAGTCTTGTATGTATCTAGAACAGTAATTGACCGTTCCAAGAAATAATCGTAATATAGAAATGCCTTGTGGGGGATTTGCAGTAGACAATGCTTGTACTCTAGCTGGATCAGGTTTCATACCCCCATCACAAAAGACATGGCTGAAGAATTTCAAGCTTTTCTTGTGGAATTCACATTTGTCAGCATTAAGAGTTAAGGCTGCATCATTCAGCAAACGACATACTTGCATGAGTGTTTTGTAATGCTCTTTCTGTGCAGCCCCATAATACCAATATATCACTACAGTTAAATGCATTTACTACAGGCTATATGATAAGTCAAATGAGGTCTTAGAAAAGTTCTGCAGCAGAGGATATACCAAAATTCAATCGCTTGTAGCAAAACAAACCAATATGCGTAGAAAAGGTTGCAACGTATCTGGAGTTTTCTTCAAGTTCCAATTGGTAAGATCCTTTATTCAGGTTGAGTCGAGAGAAGAACTCTGCGCCATTCAATTGAGTTATTATATCACCAATGTGCAGACTGTGAGGTTTCTCTCGCTCAGTTGTCTTGTTGGCCTGACACATGTCAACACTTATGCGTACAGCTCCTTCCCTGTCTCTTTTAGGCACTGTTACAATGGGAGAAAGCCATGGTGTTGTATCAATGGAGCATTCAATGATGCCATGTATAAGTAAAAAATGAAGTTCCTTTTCAACAGCTTCTTGTAAGTGAAACGCAACTCGTCTATGTTTTTGATGAAAATTCTCATTTATGTGTAACCTTACTTTCATATTTTGAGTTTTCCCGACCCATGAAATAATGAAAGAAATTGACTAACAATTTCATGAGGAGCATTCATAGTGTAGTTCACGGATATCAGTCCCATATCAGCACCACTATGGAAACTCAGCAAGCACTTGAAGCTGTTCCTTGAAGTACATGAATAGGCACATTCACCACAGTTTTCTTAAGTTTCATTGTGGTTAAAAAAAAATTATTTGACTTTTGAAGGGCGTTGAGTCAGCCGATGAGTATACTTTAGTCTTTGAATTCGTAAGTTGTGGTACCGGAGAAATTTCGTGATACATCTCCAGCGGCATAATATTTATCGACGCACAGCTGTCTTCATGTTGAATTGTCTTCACTTTGGATTTTTTCTCACATTCGACTAGCCCCATATGTGCATGCCTTTTTGAAGTAAACATCAATGTTGCACAATTGTCATTGTACCTTTCATTGTAAACAGACACGGAGGAATTCTTTCGCGATGATTTAGACGATGATCAACTTCATTTTGCGTCGATTTGCCTCAATTGGTGTGACCGGGAGTACGTCGAATGTCACTGATGTAGCGTTTGGTCAGCCATTTTGTCTACACGCTGCAACACACTTACTTTTACCTTCGCGTTGGAAGTCGTCACAAAATGATTCGCTTTACCAAAGTCTATGCATATCTGTCCAATAGCGGGACATTTACCTTCGTGTGGAAATGACAGTCCATATCTGTAACACGTTTTCTTTTTCTGTGGAGACAGGACATTATGTCCCTCGACCTTGTACCTTGACTTACTTTTCATGCTCATGACCGACGCACTTTGTAGAAACTCCTAAAATAATCCCTAGATGGTCCTTGTGAGTGACACACTCCCCCTTTCCAAAATGTGAGGCCATCCACGTCTTCCGGCTGTGACAGTTTTAATAATCATGTGCAGTCAAAACAAGGTGGCAGTGACCTTCTCAGATCAAGGCCTTTATTAGACAATGATCCCACCTTTCTGCACCTCATATAAATTACACACATCTCTGCTGAACAATCAAGATGGCTCCTGGGGTTCATGAAATACAATACCCAACTAGTGCTATGTGAGCAATGAGGGAAAAGTTAGTTTCTGCTGATGAAATCTCCTCCCATTTAATTCCTCTACTGTACAGGAACCTTTTGATGCTGGGGAAGAATACGGGTCACTAGCTGACCAATTAGGTTTCCTAAATTGTTCTCTGTGAGCGTAGAGGTGTCATAAGGCTCTCAATCTTTAAATACAATATTAAACAATATACATCTCATAACCCTTTTATCAGAATAAAATCATTAACATCTGAATTCGGAGTTTGGACCCAAAATTTGAAAAGATTCTAAAATAACAGTCCTCTGCAGTCACTACCAGTCCAGACTTCATGATTTTATGTACATTAAATTGTAGGCCGGGGGCATCTGCAGGCAAAAGACTTTTGTAGAACATAAATGTCACATGAGATATGTTTGGCTGAGCAGAATAATCCTACTGTATGGTCTTCTACCTCAAGCGCAACTAGATACTACAGTCAGCTTGTACTCTGCAAGTAACTAAGGTTTGGCAAATCCCTACACCCTCCTGCCAAAGGGTTAAAATGTTCCATTTGAACAATGAGGGAAACACTGTTCTAGCAGCATGTGGAACGTTTTATGCCAGCAGACGTTCCATCCAATCAAAGGCAAATTACATGAGGGAACAACTTCAGGTATATGAATTCTTATGCGCACCTAATTTCGAATAATTCAACTGCCCGTATTGTAGGGATTCATCTAGCATAATGTCCCAAGAGTGGCGTAGAAGGCTGTATATCACCTCCGACCCCAATACTTTTTCAAAAAATGTTGAAAGAAAGCAGTTCTCTTTATTCATGTAAGAAGAGAATAATTTGTCTCTTACGGTCACAGCTTCTGCGGATAAGCCGGCAAACAAGTCACCACTAAACCTATGGACCTACATTTTTCAGACTGCTGAATGACCCACCAACACCCTTTATGATACGGGAAAACAAAGAAGAGAGAGAGCGAGACAGGGCAGCAGAAGAAGAGACAGAAGGAGGAAAGAGGGAGAGCATATTTATACCCGAAAGGAGCGAGACAGCCAGGGATGCAGAAACAATAAAAAATACAACAGTACCAGAGAGGCAAATGACCACTACAGGGAGATGGCCAGGGAGGAGACAGAAACTTATGACATCACAAGGAGAGAGTCAGCCGGGCACCAGTCGTTAGAGGAGACACTACTTGAGTCCTGACACCAGGTGATTACACTGCCAAACGAGGAGAGACGCTCTTGAAAAGGGCACAGCGGAGCAGAGCATCAGGGAAACAAGCACACGAGTGGTGCATGCGTGCTCGAAAACAAGGCCGGGAGTTGTGTGTGCGCCCGTACGCTAAAAGAAAATAAAAAAACATCCGAGCGGTGCACGCTTGACGTCAAAAGTGAAAGCAGGCTGGCGAGTGGTGTGCGATGTGCGCGCACCATGACGAGAGAAGAAAGCCATATTGCGCCTCTGCTCGTAACTGTGTGCGTAACTGCACGCTCTATGCCAAACAAAAAGCTGTGGTCGGCTTTTTAAAGCCCACACACTAAATGTCTTGTCAGTGCAGCGCATGCGCAGGCTCAGGCGACACCTGAAAAGGAGGGCATTTCGGCCGATTACGTTCCACCTCCGCTCCATCGGAGTTCTCTACTCCTGGGGTCATCCCTTCCGCTTGATCATCTGCTTACATGGCATGATCCACCACCTTTGCTCACCCAAGGAGGCCTGCCAGCTGTTGGACATTCCGGCTGAATCCCCAGAGCGATCCCCTCTGGCTGGGGGGTGGGGAGACTAGAAGACCATGGGTCGCTCCCCTGCTCGGGTCCGTCAATGGCAGAGAGCGCCGGGCGGTGTTGGCATCCCTCGGTGAGGATTCCCCTACCCGAGCATAGCCCTGATTCTTGTCACATTTCCTGATCACTGTTTTTGATATGAGCCTGCTCTCCTTCCAGCCTTCTCTCTTTATCTTTCTGAATGGGTGGTGGGCCCTGGCGGGTTGGGGTGCGAGGTGGGGTGTCAGTGCATCTTTCACCTCTCTCTTATGGTGCCTCTTGCCCTGGACATTTATAAGGTTTACTTCGTTGTGTTGAACATTTTTTAGGTTTGTATTGGGATGTTTGGTCTCCCTCCACTCCTGGGTTCCCCCGGGGCAGGTTCCAAACAGCTACACCACGGTGCCACTTGCTTCACGGGCTACCACACTCCCCCTCACCCCAGATTACAATTGCCTCTGGATTCACATTATAGTCCCTTCGACGGCCCCGGATCTTCAGATCATCACACTAAATGTGAGGGTCTCAACAACCATCTCAATAGGCGCGCCATCCTCTCTTAACTGGAGCATTCCGAGGTCCACATTTGCGTCTTCCAAGCTAGCGACACCTATAGGCTCCACTCCAGGGCGTTCCCCCACCAGCTCTGCTCTTCCTATTCCATCAAGTCAGCGGGGTGGCCATCCTTATGTCAACCGCCTTCCCTGGAAGATTGGTCCAAAACAGGCAGAAATCTGGGGCAGGTTATTAGCCTACTCATTTTCGCTGGGATAACACACCCCTACAGTGGGCTCACTGTTTGCACGAAATGATTGTCAGGAGAGCTTTTTGCGCTGGGCGGTGGCCGAGTTAACTAGGTTGACACATCGACTGTTGCTGATGGAGGGCGACCTTAACATAGCCATTGACAACGCAATGGACTGCTCGGGTCAACGTCAGGGACAGTCTGGGGCTCTCTCATGGGAACGGACACAAAAGCTGGAAGAGATGGGCCTGATAGACATCTGGAAGGCCATGCACCCCACCATTCAGGATTACACATTTACTCCCACTCCCATAACACGTATGCGAGGATAGATTACTTCCTGGACCATTCTGGTTTCGTATCCCATACCTAAATTGACAAAAATTTGCCCCGTTCACTGTCTGACCATGCAGCGGTTGTTCTCATGCTTTCTCTTCCATCCACCCGCCTTCCACCCAAGACTTGGCATCTATGGGACACGCTCTTGCATCGCCCTGCTGTAGTCCAGCAGATTACCACGGCGCTCAGGGACTTCCTTGAAACGAATGACAATCCCGGACCTCGATCACCACTCTCTGGGAAACCCTGAAGGCAGTGATTGGGGGGGTGGTTTATCGCGCTTACCTCAGCTGAAAATAAGATAAGCAGGGACAAGCGGGGCCAACTCTCACAACAGGTCCAAGAACTGAAGCATATCCCTCAATGGACTGATGCCCCCCCGGATCTGGCAAAAGCTCGAGGCTGCGCACACTCAGCTGTCCGGCATTGACTTAGACAGAGCAGAACACGCGGTGCTCTGAATGCGACACACCTTTCATGTCCTGGGTAATAGATATGGGAGGCTGCAAGCCAAAAGGCTATATCGCCCAAGGGCAGTCATCCAGAGTCTCGGTGGTTGGTTCAACTGAGACGGAGCAGACTGAGGACCTGTATATAGCCGAAACATTCTACCAATACTACACAGACCTCTATGAGGCGCAGGCACTCACCCCGGGAGCCCTTACTTGTTACCTCCGGGAAGCCGCAACCACCAGACCAGCACTCGATCAGGCTGTGACTCTGGACTCCCATATACGAGTTTAGGAAGTGGTGTCTGCTATCTTCCAGCAAAAGCTGCTTAAATCCTCAGGGCCAGACGGATTCTCCACGCTTTTTTATAAGACCTTTTTTGCCATCCTGGCTCCCATACTCACAAGAGTCTACAATGCTGTTGGGGTTTGCTCCGTGTGGGGGGCTTCTATCGTCGTCATACCTAAGACTGGCAATGACAAACGTCACTCTGCCTCTTATAGGCCGATTTCCTTATTGAGCGTTGACCTTAAACTGTTCACGGGGATCTTGGTCTCAAGATGGACCCCTCTTCTGCCTGGCTTGATAGATCCAGACCAAGCGGGGTTTGTCCTTAATCACAAATGTGGCGACAATATGAGGAGGCTACTCCATATTATCAATAAGGAACAACGCTTTGAAACAGAACGCATGCTTTTATCTATTGACGCAGAAAAGGCTTTCAATAGGGTTCATAGGCCCTACCTGAGAGAAACCCTTCGGTACTTTGGATTTCCTAATCGGTTTACTCCGTGGGTCTTGAGCAGTTGCACACAGCTCTCTGCAACAGTGCGAGTGAATGGTTATACCTCTGCCCCTTCCCAATCCATAGAGATATGAGACAGGGCTGTCTGCTGTTTCCCCTCCTCTTCGCCCTGTATATGGAGCTGATGGCAGCCGGCAGTCAGGTAAGCAATTAACGTCATCACCCATCTGCTTTAAAAATCTTTGTTGGAAACAATGGCACTCAAGTGAAGCCTTATCGTGGTAAAAGTAAAAAGATTCACTACTATGCTAGTTGGTGAAAACAAAGGTAAATCCGTCCTAGTCCCTACTGAATCTCTGTCTAAACGACATGGCCCAGAACAGCTCAATTAATTTTTTGAACAGACCTCTTAAAAGGAGAATAGAATAAAAGGCCTAAATCACACCCAGTGATGTCGCACTGAGTCATGCCAATTGAAAGATACCGTAGTCCATGTGAAAATCGTTTATCTTGAGTCTATGAATCATGTGCAACAGTGTTCAAAGCAGCCTCAGCTGATGCAGTCTCTTGATTGCAACAACTGAACAGAATTTTTTCCAGATGAACCTTTCAAGCCCAAAGAGGAAACACTTGACGACCATAAGCCATGAATACAAGCTCAAAGTGTGCCCTCAAAGGTTGGCATACCCTGATCTCTATCTCTAGTTACCATTGAAACTTTCATGAGTCACATTAACATTTTTCAAGAATTCATATTTTATGAAAGCCTTGACAAATTTGTTCATTATTAGGCTATTTTGCTTATTCAAGCCTCGTCTTTTATTTCTATTCATTTGGACGTTGTGTTCTTTATTTCTGAACCTTCATTGTTGTTCGGATGGTTTATGTCACACATATTTCCCAGAAAGGTTCCCTTGCTGCTCATGGCAAGCTTCTAAATGTAAGCTAAAGGTTCCCTTAAAGAAAATGTGTTTGTTCTTGTGAATCCCTTTCTTCATTAATGGTAGAAGTTCAGTGACAACTCACATCAAGACTATGAGCCCCTCCCTTATAGACTCCCACTGTCATTCCTTACTCTATGTGTATGTCTTATCACAGAGACCTAGTAAGGTTATGGACAGGAGGGCTCGCTGGAGTCTTCCACGTCTTTTTGTTGTGTTGGAATCAACAACCCCAAATTATCCGTGTAACCTATTTCTGGCATAGCCATCATGCATGATGTCTATAAAATCTTTCCATCCTCATGAGTTCTTTGTGGCGCAGCAAACCTATGGGCTAAGGACAGGAACGGTGGTTACCTTGCTCAGTGAGTTTAGGTGCATGAATCAGAGTCCTGGAAACTACATGGTGAGATATACTATTAAACAAGCACTGGCATAGCCAATAGGTCTCGCCTTTGGGAATTTATAAGTGTTTAGTTATCCAGCACAATATCCTTGCTGCAACAACATCAAGTGGCTAAACACTTATAAGGTCCCAAAGGCGAGACCTATTGGCTATGTCAATGCTTGTTTGAAGAGTGGACTATGTGAGGTCTTGGTACAAAGTAGGTTTGTACCCGGCTACTGTCCGTGACCTTTTTAAGAACGCGCTCTTTCAGCTGGAAATCATGGACACAGGTGAGGATGTCGGCAGGGGGTGCTGGGGTGGGCCTTTTTCGACTAATACAGTGAGTGCAGTCAAGCTCAATCTCAAAGTTGCAAGGGGCCTCTATAAATCGCCCGGAAGAGGTCACTCACAAAAGGTGTTCTTCATGCCCTCTGCTCCGTTCGTGATCCCCTGATGCGAATGTTATTACTTCGGGAGCGATTCTCCAAAGCTTTGGCATGCACCTGAAGGTCCAGGTGGAAGTCTCGAAGGCAGATTATCTCCTGCTGGAATTGTTTGATCTACTCGTCCCTACTTGTGTCACATGCTTCCAGTGTGTCTACCCTGTCCCCAGCACATCCATATCTCGCTTCACTTCTCTGGGATCCTGAGAGAGCTCCTTCCTCATGGCTTTTAGGTCCTCACGGAGGAGGACGAAAAGAATTTCTATAAAGGAACGAGTAAGCGGGGCCTCAGCGTCACTGGCATCCGTGGACACAGACGGATCAGGGGCTTGCATTGAACACCCTCGACCTGAGAGCTGGAGGCCTTGAGGAGCAAGCCCTTCGCTGAGCAGTTCTTCTTTCCCTTGCTAGCCAGCATGTGAGAGGAGTGTAGAGTGAGGCAGTGCAAAGGGTGCGCCGCGGCTCCGTCGAAAAGTCAACACCCCAGGCAGTCAGGTAAGCAAGTGTTGTGCGACCAACGGGGCCCCCTGGAGGCAGTGGCAGCTGATAGGCCCTGGTTATGCACCTTGCATGGGCTCACCTCCATCAATAAGTGGGGTCCTCTTGTCGTCCAGATACAGGGAGGGCTCCCAGTTATACAGTAGTCCAAAGGAACAGCACAGCGTGGATTATCGGTGGTGGGGGGGGCCTCCAGACCCCAGCAGCTCAGGCGAGCAATGTCATGCTCATAGACGGGCCCCAGCATCCCCAGGTCAGGAAGGGTCCACCCCAAAGGTGCACAAGGGCAAGGGCTGCAAGTCTGGTGCCTCTTTCAGGTGACAACGGGGGGCGGGTGGGCAGCATGGAGCACAGCAGTGTGACCTCTCAAGAGGCAGGTCGCTCCCTCTGATGGAAGTGAATGTGGAGACAAGCATGTCGGGCCGTTAGCATGTGGTGCAAGCCCCGGGGCCCGGTGTTCGACTGTGCTCCGCTCCTTAGCAGCATGGGCCCCAGCAGCCCGGCAGGTCCTCAGAGCCCAGCAGCGGTTGCAGGCTCCGGGTGCAATGCGTTGCAGCCCCAGCACGGAGAGCAGAGCTATTTGCGTGAGTGTCAGGCTAGAGGTGAAGAGATGAGGGCCCCAGGTCCGGTTGTCAATTGCGCTAACCTTCTCAGCAGCACGGCCCCTCAGACGGCCAGCAGATACCCAGGTTCCTGTAGGGGTTGCAGCCTCCGGGACAAGCTGTCGCTGTATCAACAAATAGGGCGGGGAATGAAGGCCGTTGTGGATGGGCGCTCCATCCGCTATAGCAAAATCAGGATCCTTTGTCAGCGAGGGGGCACCACAGCCCAGCCGGCCGACCCAGGGACGCGGCACAAGCCAGAGCCCCCTCAAGCGTGTGCAGCCCCTCTTCGAGGAAGTCTGGGACCACAGGCTCAGACAGCCCCCTTTCAGCTCACCTCAGGTCGGCCCCAGCAGCAGAGTCCCTGTCGCAGGGGCAGTGGGAGCAACGCCAGTCAGCCAGCACCCTCATACCGCCTCGTAGGTAGGCAGGGCCCTCTTGGAAAACGGCCGGCAGGCAAGCACGAACCGACAAAGCCTCACCCGCTTCGGCACTGAAGCCACGCCCAGCCTTGGGTTCGCACGCCCCATTCAATCTGCTGTCTACTCAGTCCATCTGCTGTCTTGGGCAACGTCTGGGTGCCTTGGTCGGCTAATCAAGTCAGGTGCTGCGTTATGAAGACTCTCTGCTCCAGCAAATCAAGGCATGGACGGATGGGCCTTGTCGGCAAGCAGGAACAACAAGCTGGCATGTTCTACTCAGTCGTCATCTTAACCACGCTCCCTATCTATGGTTTTAAAGTTGCTTGAATGTAATTCACTGGTTTTTATTAACTATACAATAAACTTAAACTTGAAACAATCTACCTCACTCCACCCCAATCTACCACACTCTGCTCCAATCTACTCCACTCGGTCCCACTCTACTTCAGTCCAATCCATTCCAATTTACCCCACTGCAATATATCCAATTCTTCCCCACTTTTGCAACTCTGAACTTTTGGCAGTAGCCTCTTAATTGCTCTACTGTGTAGCCCTCCAGTCCTCTGTGTTCCCAATCTACATCTTCAATTCCAGAGATCTCAGATGGTGCTCTTCCAGCAGGGAGTGAGCCAGACATGATTTCCCCCCAAAAAATGGGAGATCTCTCAACAAAGTTAAAAAATGGAAATCTGTGGCTGCGTTATAGGTCTGCTCTCACTATGTGGTGATCAATAATTCACTGTATGTTAACTACAAATGCAAATTCGCAATCCTCACCGCTGCCAGCAATGTTAGATTTGGGGGTCTCTGGTTGGCGCAAGTATGCACTTGTGACAAGCAGGGACCCTCTCCTCTAAGTCAGGGCGCAGGATGACCCCTTCAGAATTACCCTTGCTCACCCTCTAGGTGCGTGGCATGAGCAGCCAAGGCTAAACTTCAGGCGTTATGGTTAAGCATTTGTAGGTACACACAGTAAATACATTAATCCCCTCACAAATGGACACCAGGCTTTGGTTATGTGAAAATACGAATACTTTATGTAAAAATATAAATATCTATGCAGGCAAAATATTACAAGACCTTTGATAACGTTTTAGTTAGGCCACAAGCTGTAAAACAATGGCAAGTTCTCTTCTTGATTGTAAAGTTACTTCTCGGTAGTCTCTGTTTGTTTTAAAGTCCTTTTACACACTGTGGGCACCTTATCCAGGCACGGACCGTACCGGCGGCATGCTGAAACGACCTTCTCTACGCGTCGTACGGGCCGGGGAGCGAAGTCCTGCTGACTCTCACGCGCGTACAGCGCTGCTGATGTTAGAGGCGGGTATGAGTCGTACTGGGCTGTTGTGACTCGTACGCTGATGCGAAGAAGAGGGGAAACATGTCCCGGGTACGCGCCGAACTCTACCAGCGGTCCAGGTGGCAGAGAGGCGTACCGGGCACGGTGAGGGCGCACAATGAACAACGGGGAAAACAAACGTTGCGGGCCCCAAGCCCGTAGTGTGTAGTTCGTTCTGGGAAGTGCGCGACATCCGCTCCTGAGCCAGGCAGGCGGACGCGTCGTAGAGCGCTTCTCAGGCCAGACGTACCTTGGGGTCTGTGGACGGTGGGTGGCTTCCAGAGGGCGGGCGCGGCACGGAGACCTCCAATACAGGCTGTAGAGGTGGCGAGTCCTTCGGTTATGCGGTGCGGCCTCTTCCTGAGGTCAGAGGGCACAGCGGGGCAGCCGGGTGCGATCACAACGCACGGGCGGCCGTCCAGGCTATAAATGTGCGCTCGGGGAGACCAGGATTCCGGTGGGAGGGGGCAGATGAACACTCCAAGTCCTCCAGTAGCGAACAGTGGCAGAGGAGCAGGCGGCCTGACCAGAGGGGCAGAGAGCGGCTCAGTGTAGAGCGAGGCTCTCAACGGGTGAAAGGGCAGGCAAGCTCCCGAGTGACAAAATTCTTAGAGGGGGTGCGGGGGGCGCAGTCTTGCCTCCGGCGGGAGGAAACACACGGCTCAATCGCAGATGAGCCAAGGCACAGAGAACCCACTAGTCCTGGGGTTCAGATCAGGGGGCAAGCTCAATCAAGCCCTTGGAGAAAGTTTCAAGCACAAGTCAGCAAAGTCTTTTTAGTAAGTCTTCTCCTCTCCTTCCTCAGCAAGGCAGACAGCAGGCCAGTCCTTCCAGCTTCTTCTTCTTCCTTCTAGTTGGGCAGAGGTTCGTTGTGGGAAACAGGATCTAGTTTCTAGGGAGCAGGGCTCCTACACTTATACTCAGTTTCTTTTGTTCTTTCAGGCCAGGGGGGCCTTTGCGTAGCCTATTTCAGTTTTGAAGCACTCTGTTGTGCTGTTCCTGACTTTTCCTTTCAGTGTGAGGGGCAGGCACATCAGACGCTCCACAGGAGGTGGAGCCAGCATTGTGAAGCCAGGGGCAGCCAGGAATACTCTGTTGACAGTCCTCCCTCTTCCTGGGCCAGGTGTCGGGCTGAGTCATCAGTCGCTCCCCAGGAGGTGGAGCCAGCATTGTGGTGGCAGAGCACAGCCCTATTCAGAGTCCAGGGGCACTCCCAATTCCCACTAAGGTGTAATCCTTGCATTCACCACCTGTCATCCCCCAGCCCTGTGTAGTGAATGAGCCACTTTAGTGGTCTGATGATCTGTGATGACCCTCGATCACCACCAATGTGAACTGACTTTAGTGTGCTACGTTACTTTAGCCTTAATGTAGGATGGTCTTGCATTAGAATAATCTTGCCAAAGAATAGAAGGTATGGGATGTCGAGGTGCAGAGTTGTTGGTGATGGTGCACACATGTGCTCCATAGTGGATACTGAGGGATTAAGTGCATAGTGTTATTTGAGTTAGGTGAATTATGACTTTAGCCTATTGGCTTTGACGTGGTCTAATATCATTCTGTTTTCCAAGTAGTAGAGGCCTAAGCTTGAGCAACTCCATATTCTAAACTGCAGCCATCTTCTGAGCCTCTGCAGGTGAGAGGTGATATTTGAGATTACATGTGTTGTTCACTGCAGTGAACCAGACCAGACCAGTTCTTATCAGGAGGAATGTGCCTTCTTCGCATTGGCGCCATAACAAAACGCTTGGCCAGCTGTTGTTGGGTGCCTGGTGTGGAAGGGTACAGGAATCTTGTGAGAAAGGTAGGCGGGTTCTTCCCGAAGCTTCGATAGAGGATAGAGTTCTATATTAGAGAAAGGGGGTCTGAGAGAGGGAGAGCTTCTGAGATGCTGAGCTGGGATGCTGAGCTGAGAGGCTGGTCTGGTGTTTTGGCGGTCTGATGATACATCACGGTGCAGACGTCCAGTCGTGTTTGTACAACAGAGAGTCCGGACCCAACCAGAGAGGGAAAGAGAGACGGACCCTTCTTCAGATGACAAGACGCCTAAGATTATGGTGAGGTGTTCCAGGTGTACTTATTGTATCTAACTATGCTTTTATTTTCAGGCTCTATGTATACAAATGTCTATTGTGATATCTAGTTATTTCTTTCAAATGTTTACTGTGATGTGTAGTCATTTCTTTCTTTGATCATCCTATTATCATGTAATAAAGACACCCTAGAGCATATCATTTGTTTGTATTCCTTGTGAGGGAAGGTCGGGACCCTTTTTTACCAAGTACTTACAGAGGGTTGGGTGATTCCCCTCTAATGGGTAATTGTTGATACGGGAGGGAAATCGGCTCCCATCAGGGATGTCTAAATTACATTGCTAGGAGGAGCATGAATTGCGTACCCTCTCGGATGGGGAGGTGTTGTGATTTGCTGTGTACCCTCTCGAGTGAGGTGTTGTGACTTGTTATTTGCGAGCTCCTCAGCAATGGTCCTATATGTTGTCAGTGTTTATTCCTTTCTTGGGTAAGTATAGTGAAATGTGGTGTCTTTCTGGATCCTGAGAAAGGATGTGGTAAGTAATGGCCTGGTGACTGACAGAAGCACCAAAATATACAGAGAAGTAGGTCATTACACCCTGTCACTCACACAACCCAGACAGCAGATACACATCCTAGCAGAGGCGGGCTGAAATGGCTGGGCAAGCAAACACTAGCTTTCTAAAAGTAGCATTTGCAAACACAGGATATTAAAATACACTTTACTGAAATAAGTATTTTATTATTCTGAGTTCAGGAATACTAAACTTGACTTTCTACCATGTTCCCTGAGCCTGCTGGGATTATAGGGTGTAATAATTCCAGCAGCCCATCTTGGCCTAAGGGAACAGGTAGCCTTACAATAGTGAAAAACGAAATTGGCTGTAATTCACTATTAGGACATGCCACATGCATCAGGGCTTGTCCTACCTTACACTTACAAAGCACCCTGCCCTAGAGCCTACCATAGGGGTGACTAATATGAAGCAAAGGGAAGGTTTTGAGGCTGGCAAGTGTGTGCACTTGCCCAGCCAGCATGACAGTACCAGACTGCACACAGGTTCTGCAATGGCAGACCCTAGACACATTTTAAAAGGCTGCTTCTGTGGGTGGCGCAACCAGCGCTGCAGGTCCACTAGCAGTATTGGCATTTACAAGCCCTGGCACTCCTGGTGCACTTTACTGGGGACTGACAGTAAATCCAATGAGCCAATCATGGAAATCAATCACATATACATTTTACATTGGGAGCACTTGCACTGCCGCACGGATTGGCCGTGGCGCAGTGCCCTGAGCAGCAAACACCAGCAAAAACATCTGAGGCACATCAGCAAAAAGTGGAAGGGAGACTCACGACAAGGTGCCAGGTCTAACACGAAGGAACAGCATGGCGTAGATGGTCGGTGGTGGTGAGGGGGCCCTCCAGACCCCAGCAGCTCAGGCGAGCAATGTCATGCTCATAGACGGGCCCAGCGTCCCCAGGTCAGGGAGGGTTCACCCCAAAGGTGCACAAAGGCAAGGGCTGCAAGTCTGGTGCCTCTTCCAGGTGACAGGGGGGGGGGCGGGCAGCATGGAGCAGCACGGAGCAGCACGGCAGTGTGGCCTCCCATGAGGCAGGTCGCTCCCTCTGATGGAGGTGAATATGGGCCCAAGCAGGTCGGCCGTTAGCATGGTGTCCTGGACAGGCAGCAAGAGGTGCAGGCCCCGGGGCCCGGTGTTTGACTGTGCTCCGCTCCTTAGCAGCATGGGCCCAGCAGCCCAGCAGGACCTCAGAGCCCAGCAGCAGTCGCAGGCTCTGGGTGCAATCCATTGAAGCCCCAGCATGGAGAGCAGACATTTGCGGGAGTCTCAGGCTAGAGGTGAAGAGATGAGGGCCCCAGGCCCGGTTGTCAATTGTGGTAACCTTCTCAGCAGCATGGCCCCTCAGCCGCCCAGCAGATCCCCAAGTTCCTGCAGGGGCTGCAGCCTCCGGGGACAAGCTGTTGCATCAACAAAGAGGGCGGGGAATGAAGACCGTTGTGGGAGGGCGCTCCGTCCGCTATAGCAAAATCATGACCCTTCGTCAGCGAGGGGGCACCACAGCTCAGCCGGCCGACTCAGGGACGCGGCGCAGGCTGGAGCCCCCTCAAACGTGCGCAGGCCCTCTTCGAGGAAGTCCGGGACCACAGGCTCTGCCAGCCCCCTTTCAGCTCACCTCAGGTCAGCCCCAGCAGCAGAGGCTTTGGCAGGGGCAGCGGGAGCAACGCCAGTCAGGCAGCACCCTCACACGGCCTCGTAGGCAGGCAGGGCCCTCTTGGAAGGGCCGGCAGGCAAGCACGAACCGACACAGCCTCACCCGCTTCGGCACTGAAGCCACGCCCAGCCTGGGGTTCGCACTCCCCATTCAATCTGCTGTCTCCTCAGTCCATCTGCTGTCTTGGGCAACGTCTGGGTGCCTTGGTCGGCTAATCAAGTCAGGTGCCGCGTTATGAAGACTCTCTGCTCCAGCAAATCAAGGCATGGGTGGATGGGCCTTGTCGGCAAGATGTAACAACGAGCTGGCATGTTCTACTCAGTTGTCATCTTAACCACGCCCCCCTATCTATGGTTTTAAAGTTGCTTGATTGTAATGCACTGGTTTTTATTAACTATGCAATAAACTTAAACTTGAAACAATCTACCTCACTCCACACCAATCTACCCCACTCTTCTCCAATCTACTCCAATCAGTTCCACTCTACTTCAGTCCAATCCATTCCAATTTACCCCACTGCATTGTATCCAATTCTTCCCCACTTTTGCAACTCTAAACTTTTGGCAGTAGCCTCTTAATTGCTCTACAGTGTAGCCCTCCAGTCCTCTGTGTTCCCAATCTACATCTTCAATTACAGAGATCTCAGAGGGTGCTCTTCCAGCAGGGAGTGAGCCAGGCATGGTTTCCCCCCCAAAAAATAGGAGATCTCAATATATCCAATTCTTCCCCACTTAAACCACAATCTACCCCAATCTAATCTATCAGATCCTATCCCACTCCAATCTACCCCACTCCACTGTAATCTACCTCACTCCACTTCACCCAATCTACCCCACTCCACTTTACCCAATCTATCCCACTCCATCCAACTACAGTCCACCTTACCTACCCCACTCCACACTAATCTTCCCCACACCACTCCACTGTATCCAAATCCACTCCACCTCACTCCAATCTACCCCACTTACCTCTACCCAAATCTACCCCACTCCAGTCTGATCTAACAAACTCCACCCCACTCCACTCCAATCTACCCTACCCCACTCTACCCCAAACTATCCTATTCCAATCTACTCCATGCAATTTAGCCCACTCCAATCTACCCCACTTCACTCTACCCAAGTCTACTCCACTCCAGTCCAATCTAACCCATTCCACCCCACTATAATCTACCCTACCCCACTCCACCCCAAACTACCCTATTTAAATTTACTCCATCCAATATGCCCCACGCCAACATACCCCTCTCAAATCTACTCCACCCCAATTTATTGCACCCAAAACCAATCTATCCCACTCCAATCTACCCCACCTCCTTACAATCTACTCCACATGAGACCACTCCATCCAACTCCACTCCAATCTACCCCACTCCAAACAGCTCCACTCTACCACACTCCATTTCCTTCTACCCAATTTACCCCGCTCCAATCTACCCTACCCCACTCTACCCCAAACTATCCTTTTCCAATCTACTCCATCCAATCTATCCCACTCCAATCTACCCCACCTCCTTCCAATCTACTCCACATGAGACCACTCCATCCAACTCCCCTCCAATCTTCCCCACTCCAAACAGCCCAGCTGTAGGAAACTGCCTCTCTGTAAAATGTACTAAAATGAAGCACACTATGTAGAGTGCGAGAGATCCTCAAAAGGCAGGTAGAGTTGGAAGATAATACTAACTCTTTTTTTGTTGTAGTGTGGGTGCGCAGGTAGGCTTTTTAGAGGGTAGTGCTAAGCATTTGTTGTACTCACAGAGGCAATGAATGAGACACACACTCAAGAATAAAGTCCAGACCAATTTGTAAAAATAACATTGATTTTCATATAATTTTTAAGACAATATAGACAGTTCTTTAACCCCTTTGCCGCGGCCGTAATTCTGCGCCTGTGCGGCACATTCCGATCGCGGGTGTGGTCATATCAGCACACGCCCACCGTGATGCATGATGGCCGGGGGCCGTCATCAGCATGGAAGGGGTTAAAGACAGCTCTGGGAATGAATATGCTACTTACCAGTATGCATCTGTTCTTGGCATGTAGGGCTGCTGACATTCATATCTATAGCATAGATCGCCGCCTAGTGTTGGGTCCGGATGATTGCACATTGTTGTCCTGGAAGAGTCTTCGAAGTATCACGAGATAGGTGGCTCCTCCCCTGGACTACAGTGCGCATGGGCATCGACTCCATCCTCAGATTGTTTTTAGCCTTTGTGGCAAAGATGGAGTGTAATAGTGTAAGCGATGGCCATGCCTAAGAGTAAATGCAAGAAAAGTCTGCAGCCGCTACAGGCGCCGGGGAGGAGGGCGGGCGATATGAATGTCAGCAGCCCTACATGCCAAGAACAGATGCATACTGGTAAGTAGCATATTCAGTTCGAGGCATGTGGGCTGCTGAATTCATATCTATAGCATAGAATACATAGCAGTCCCTCCATTAACGGCGGCCGCCCATGCCAGCTGCAGAAGTCTGAAATAGTGTCTTAAGAACAGCCTGCCCTACAGCTGCCTGCTGCTTGGAGTGCACATCTACACAGTAATGTTTAGTAAAGGTATGTGGTGTAGACCATGTGGCTGCTCTACAAATATCTTCCAAAGGGGTATTACCGAGGAAAGCCATAGAGGCCCCCAACTTGCGGGTGGAGTGGGCTCTGGGAGGGACCGTTAAAGTGCGCTTAGTCTTGTGATAGCAAATCTGAATACACTTAACGATCCACCTGGCTATACCTGCTTTGGAAATGGGGTTGCCTTTGTGCTGGGCTGAGAAGGCAACAAAGAGCTGTTGTGTTTTTCTAAAGTCTTTTGTCCTATCAATGTAGTACATCAACGCTCTTTTGACATCAAGAGTGTGGAGCATCCTTTCTGCTACTGTCTCAGGGTTCTGAAAGAATGCAGGCAGTTCTATGGTTTGATTAACATGAAACTGCGAAACCACCTTAGGAAGGAATTGAGGGTTAGTGCGCAGCACCACCCTGTTGGAATGAATTTGAATAAATGGCTCTTGTACAGTGAGCGCCTGTAGCTCACTAACACGCCGTAGAGAGGTAATGGCAATGAGAAAAGCCACTTTCCATGTTAAGAATTGAATCTCACAGGAATGGAGAGGCTCAAAAGGTGGGCCCATCAACCTGGTGAGGACCACGTTGAGGTTCCACACAGGAGCTGGGGGGGTCCTGGGAGGGATGACCCGCTTCAGTCCTTCTAGGAAGGCTTTAATGGCAGGCACCCTGAAAACAGAGAGATGCTGCCTGTTTTGGAGATAAGCCGCTATGGCGGATAAGTGTATCCGAATGGAAGCATATGCTAGATTGCATTTGTAAAGATGTAACAAATAGCAGATGATATTCGGTATGGATGCATCTAGCCGGTTGATGTTGTGTTCTGTACAGTAAATGACAAACCGCTTCCATTTTGCCGCATAGCAGGCCCTAGTGGTGGGCTTTCTTGCCTCCCGTATGATGTCCATGCATTCAGGGGGCAAATCAAGGTAGCCAAACTCTAAGACCTCAGGAGCCAGATCGCCAGATTGAGCTGTTGCGGATCTGGATGCTGAATGTCGCCATGGTTCTGCGTCAAGAGCCTGGGCGTGAGGTGCAGCCTTTGATGCGGTACCACGGAGAGTTCTAGAAACGTGGTGTACCATGGTTGGCGTGCCCACGTTGGAGCAACCAGGATGAGTGTCATCGAGTGTTGCTTTAGCTTTCGTGCCACCAGCGGTATGAGAGGTGCTGGGGGAAAAGCGTAGGCAAATCTGCCTGACCAGTTCATCCATATCGCATTGCCCTGCGACTGTGGGTACGGGAACCTGGCGGCAAAGCTTTGGCATTTTGCGTTTTCCCTTGTGGCAAATAGGTCTATCTCTGGATGACCCCATTGCTGGAAGTACGGGCGGAGTACTGATGGATGTAACTCCCACTCGTGCATCTGGTGGCTGTACCTGCTGAGCAGATCCGCCATCTGATTGTCCTTGCCTGGGAGGTGTTCCGCCATGAGGAAGATGTTCCTCTGAATGGCCCACTTCCACATGCTCTGAGCCAGATGAGACAACTGTGGAGAGTGCGTACCTCCCTGCTTTTGGATGTAGTACATGGCCGTCATGTTGTCCGTCCGGATCAACACGACTTTGTTGCACAGATGTACTTTGAAGGACTTGAGTGCCATGAAGATTGCCATCAGTTCTAGGTAGTTGATGTGCATCTTCTTTTGCTGCGTCGACCATAGTCCCTGCACCGTGTAATGGAGCACATGAGCTCCCCATCCCTGGAGAGATGCGTCCGTCATCAGGATAATCTGAGGCACAGGCACTTGGAACGGTCGGCCCTTGCAAAGGTTGTGTGGAGTCCACCAATGCAGAGAATTGTATGCCCGACCGGTCACCAACACTAGGTTGTTCAACTGTCCTTGAGCCTGAGTCCACTGATGTGCCAAGCATTCTTGGAGTGGACGCATATGCAACCTTGCGTGCAGGACTATGAAGATGCAGGAGGCCATCATGCCTATCAACTGAATGAACACTCTCGCTGGAAGTGAGTGTTGCGGTCTGAACTTCTGGATTAGCGACTGAATGTTGTCGATCCTCACTGAATTTGGCTGAGCCGTGGCTGCCAGAGTATCTATCGTCGCGCCCAGATACTGCCGCACATGGGCTGGCTGAAGGTGCGACTTCTGATAGTTCAGTGAGAAGCCCAGACCGTGAAGAAGGTGAATGGTGTGGGACATATCGGCGGCGCACTGCTGGGCTGACTTTGCCTGGACCAGCCAGTCGTCCAGATAAGGATAGACATGGACGTTTTGTCTCCTGAGGTGCGCCACCACAGTCGCCAGACATTTCGTGAACACTCTGGGGGCTGTGGTCACCCCGAAAGGAAGGACCTTGAATTGGTAATGCCGATTTTGAATGGTGAACCTGAGGTATTTCCTGTGGGATGGATGGCGTGGGATGTGAAAGTAAGCATCCTTGAGATCCAAGGTTGCGAGGAAGTCTCCCTGATTGAGCAATAGAAGAACCTGCTGCAGTGTTAGCATGTGGAAGTGTTCTGAGAGAATGTACTGGTTTAGGGGCCTTAGATCCAGAATAGGTCTGAGGGACCCGTCCTTTTTCGGGATTAAGAAGTACAGGGAATACACCCCTGTGCCTTCTTCCTCCACTGGCACGAGCTCTATTGCGCCTTTTTGCAGCATGACAAGAACCTCCTGCTGCAATAAGTGCAAATGCTCTGTGGACATAGGATGGTGTTTTGGTGGTATGTTGGGTGGAGTGGATGTTAGCTCCAAACAATACCCGAACTGGATAAGTTTCCTGACCCACCTGTCTGTGGTGATGGATTTCCAGACTGGCAGGAACTGCTGGAGTCTCCCCCCGACAGGTGTTGGATGGTCGGGGGGCAGTGACAGGGAGTCACTGTTTGTTGGTGGCGGAGGAACGGGAGTTGTTGTTGCCCCATAGGACGGTGTTTTGGTGGTATGTTGGGTGGAGTGGATGTTAGCTCCAAACAATACCCGAACTGGATAAGTTTCCTGACCCACCTGTCTGTGGTGATGGATTTCCAGACTGGCAGGAACTGCTGGAGTCTCCCCCCGACAGGTGTTGGATGGTCGGGGGGCAGTGACAGGGAGTCACTGTTTGTTGGTGGCGGAGGAACGGGAGTTGTTGTTGCCCCTGCCTCTGCCCTTGGCGCTGTTGCCGCGGTATCCTCCTCTATTCTGCTTGGTATAAGAGGATTGCGCCCTACCTTTGTTGAATTGTGTTTGCTGTGACATTTGGCCCCTGGTAACACCTCTATTGCCTGAGCGACGAAAAGTGCTCCCCCGAAACTGCTGGGACTGGAGCGCCCCCATGGACTTGGCAGTTTCGGTATCTTTCTTTATTTTTTTGAGGGTGGTATCCACCTCGGGACCAAATAATCTGTCTGGTTTTACCGGCTGGTTAAGGATGGTAGTTTGTATTTCCGGCTTAAACCCGGAGATCCTAAGCCATGCCTGATGTCTGAGCATCACACTGGTGTTGATCGCCCTAGCAGCAGTGTCCGCAACATCTAGTGCACATTTGATGGAAGCGTTCGAGATGAGCTTCCCTTCTTGGATAAGCATTTCCCCTGCCTCTTTATATTGGTCTGGTAGATGCTGCAGCAGGGTCTCGAGTGTGTCGTAGTGTGCCCTGTCATATCTAGCCAAGAGTGCCTGCGTGTTAGAGATACGCCAGATATTGGCTGCCTGAGCTGCTACTCTCTTTCCCGATGCCTCAAGCACTTTGGATTCTTTGTCTGGGGGAGGAGCTTCACCGGTGGTCCGCGAATTCGCCCTTTTGCGGGCATTAGAAACTACCAAAGAGTCCAATGGCAACTGGCCCTTGATGTAGGTAGGATCTCCAGGTGCCACTCTGTATTTCTTCTCGATTCTAGGGTTGACTACCCTTGACCGTGTGGGTTCCTTAAAAATGTCCGCAGCATGCTTAAGGACCCCCTTCAGCATAGGAAGAGTCTTGACAGTCTTTTCAGCAGTTGAGAAAGTGTCAAAGAGGAAGTCCACTTCCACAGGGTCAGCATGTAGTTCCACGTCGTGGTTCTTGGCTGCCCTTTCAATTAAGGCATTAAATGCCGCAGAATCCTCGGTGGGAGTGGTCTTAACATTGTACACCTCAGGGTCGTGGACGGTGTGCTGATCCCCTTGGTCACCTGCCCCTATCCAGGAGTCCTGTTGTTCATCAGGAACTGTGTTGGCTGGAAAATTGTATTCCTCGTCCTGCTCTCCTGCATCCTCTCCATCAGAGTAAGTGGGTGAGGGTGTCGCAATTCTTGGAGACTGTGGAACTATTGGTTTGACCAAGACCATTGAATCTGGAGCAGGCCTTTTGCGCTTTAGAGGAATTGTATACGACTCCAAAGGCTGCGATGCCGTGACTTTCCTTTTGTAAAGCGTAAGCTTCGCGGTGTCGGCATCAATGAAATGCTCTGACTGCTCCTCTAGTAAGTGTGGTCGAGGCAGCAAACTCCCAGCCGGGTGAGTCGGCTTCGATACCACAGAGTCCTTGGGCACCGATCGGGGTGCGAAGGCCTTCGGCGCCACCTTCAGCGGCAACGTGAAGAGGATCGGCGTCGAAGTCTTCGGCGTCGGGACAACCGGCTTCGGGGTGGAAGGTGTCTTCGGATCCGACGTTGAAGCCTTGTCCCTAATCCGCTTGAGGGAGTCCGAGACCTGCTTCGTAAAGGAAGTGGACGGTTTCGTCGACCCGACAGTCGACCTCTGTCCACCCCCAGGGGAAGACCCGAGCGTCGATGACTTCGGCTTCTCTGAGCGAGGCGTAGGAGCATCCTCCTTAGGTGCGCCACGATCCTTGTCTTTGGCCGCAGACGCGGACGGCGATGGTTTCGGATCGGCGGCCTTGACTACTGGCGTCGGGGTTCCGGTCTACGGCTCGACGCCCTTGCCTGATGTCGGCTCGACGGCCTTCTTGGACTTCGGCTCGATGGTCTTTCTCGACTCCGAGTCGGCGGCCTTCTTGGACTTTGGCTCGACGACCTTGACCACTTTCGGCACCTTGACCAGGTCGACAGCTTTCTTCAGCGTCGACCGCTTCGACACCTCGGAAGATGACTGCGTCGATGGGGGAGCAGACGTCTTCGGTTTTGATGGTGCCTCGGCCATCTTTGTTTTCGTCGACACCGATGGTTTCAGTTTCGGTTTCGACAATGGCGGCTCCGCCGAAGTGTCCGTAGCCGGGCAAGAAGGCGGGGCCGTGGATGCTGGTATAAGGTCTTGGGTAAGGCCGAGTGGAGATCCCTCGACCTGAGCCTTTGTAAATGTACGAACGGGGCATAGCTCTTCCTCTGAGCTATCTTCCATGGGGCCATAGGCCTCATTGTCGTCTCCTACCTCGTCGACGACTTCTTCTACATCGAGGCCTTCGACATCCGCGTCGCATTAGATGTCCACCGTTGGAGGTGAAATCTGCATTCGAACCTCTTGTTCGTCTGCTTCTTCGTCGTCGAAGATGTCCACCGGTGCCGGGGCCGACTGCCGGGCCGCCATGCGCGCCACGCGCCGAAGCCGAAGAGTCTTCGTCGAACGAAACTTTGAACAAGCCATACAGCTGGCTTCATTGTGGTCCGGCGACAGGCACTTGTTGCACACCGGGTGGACGTCGATGTGTGGGTACTTCGATCCACACACGGGACACTTCTTGAACGGGCTCCGTTCCATGTCGTGTTGTCGAGGGTCTTGCTGCGTCGACTGGGCCTCGATCACCGAAGAGTCACTCGACTCCCTGGAAATCCAACTCGGGAACTGAGTCGGAATAGAACCGGGGCACCGAACGCAAACAATACCGATGGATAGAAAAAGGTCTTCGGGCCTCGAAAAAGTTTAAGTTGATTCCGAACTGGAGATAACGAAATTACATCCGAACCCAATGGCGGAAAAAAACTATCTGAGGATGGAGTCGATGCCCATGCGCACTGTAGTCCAGGGGAGGAGCCACCTATCTCGTGATACTTCGAAGACTCTTCCAGGACAACAATGTGCAATCATCCGGACCCAACACTAGGCGGCGATCTATGCTATAGATATGAATTCAGCAGCCCACATTCCTCGAACAAATACTTTCAGAGTTATGAATTTTCAAAGTTCGATAAATATATCATTTCGATGCGCAATTACGCACTACAAGAGACAATGGGGATGGTGGAATTTCAGGAGAGGGGTTCACCTCGCCTGCCCTGCCCTAAAGGTGGTGTAGGCTAAGTGGGGACCCTCCTCCTCACCTAACTAATTTTCCCACCATTCCTCCCGCCAAAAGTGGAGGAAAGAGGGATTTACCTCAGCCACTATCTGCAGGTTCCTGGGTTGGATTTAAAAGGCGGCATTTCCTTTGAAGCTTCCCACCCAGGAAGGCCATCCTGTCCGGGAGGAGGTGTGAAGCACCTCCCCCCAGAGCTGGCTTTGTTTCTGGTATCTGGAGCGCTGGCTTTCACCCCATGATGTCAGAAACATGTGTGGTGGTGACAGACTGGTGAAAACAAGTCAGGAACCACACCAGTGCTTGGTAGGTTTTCAAGGGATTCTCTAAAAGGGTCTCTAGTCTAAATCCATTATTAAATCCACCACGGGAATCAGTGGGGATTTATAAAGACGAGATGTTTGGTCCCAAACATCTTTTTTTTACAGAATTTTATATAGCGCGAACTTGACCCGAATCGGGTGTCAGAGTGCTTTACATAGCACCAGTTATGTTACATGAGGACACACATTCATTTTGGTTAGGCACGGGAGATTGAGTGATTTGCGCAGAATCACAGGATGTTCAGCGTCATTGCCGAGACTCGAACCCAGTTTCCTATATTCGGAGTGGACCGCCCTAGCCGTTAGGCCAACCCTCTTTCTTACAAATCAATGGAGACATCATGGAGCTAGGATACTCGTTTTGACAGGTATCCACCACATCTACTCTTTATGGCTTCCCTGTTCAATTACAACATCCCCAAGTAGGTTGGACATTTATTTATTTATAAAGTTTTATATAGCGCGAACAGGATCCCCAAGGATATCAGAGCGCTTTACAATAGGTTGGAAGAGAGGACAAACATGAAATGTACACAGCGATTGTAAAAAAAAACGATAAACAGTAAACAGTGGTACACGTATAGAGTATAGTATTATGCTGAAGAGACGATCCATGACTGTTAGTTGTGCCATGGAGATAGAAACCAAGAACAACCGCCTTATGAGTGCCTCCACCATTGTAGGGGCGTATCTGCTCAAGCTGATATGCCCACATATAGGATATAGTGCACCCTGCCTTAGGGCTCAAGGCCTGCAGTAGACACGACTTACCTATACCGTATGCAGTGTATGTGGGCATGGCACACAGGGCTGTGTGCCATGTCGCATCGCAATGGCAGAGTGCTTAGCCATGGTGAGGGGTCCGTGCGGTGGCACAGTCAGTGCTGCAGCCCCAGAAGACCCTCTTCAGTACCCATGCCCTCGGCACCAGGGGTACCATATAATATTAGGAACTTACAGTGGCAACTGAAGTGGTGCCAATCGTGGTACAGTTTTGGGACACGAGATCTGGCACCTGGTTAGCAGGAACCTAGTGCACTTACAGTACAAAACTACATCAGAGATCGGCCAAAAAGTGGGGGCCTACCATGTCAAAAGAGGCCCTTTCCCACACTTGCAAACTTGTGTATCCTTATTGGACATCGATAGGGTTTCAGACCAAGCAACAGGTCTCCAAAAATCACAAATGTCCACCAGGGTCGAAGGCCAATTGAATGGTTTCGCAGTCATTTGTCCAAGGTTTGCAGACCTCATGGGCCACAATGTGGAACCCAGCTTCGGTCTTAAAATCAGCTAATTGTTTTCCAATGTTAACATTAGGCAGCTCCTGTGCCAGAGAGAGACAGGATGGTACCACAGCTCCTTAAGGCTTTAGTATTGTTTCACGATGCGGGGAACAAGTCCCTTTATCCTGTAATGGTTCGAATTGTAGCCAGCCAATCAGGGAGCTTCAGGTCGGAGGACCCAACTTTGGGTTTATGTATCCGAAATGGATGACAGGAAGATTCACTGACCGATTCTAGGCTAAAGATCCAGCTAGCTTTAATTTAATTGACTAGTGGCTTGATTTGAAGCCCACAAAAAACACACTTTTCAAATGCTCAACTTCACAAACATAACTGATGGATTTGTAGCAAATGAATCAAAGGCCCTTCCATGAGTAAAGTGTGTTGTAATTTCGTTCAGCCTTTTTTCTGTTGATCTATTAGTAGCTTTTTCAATGGGAATTAAAAATGGCACTTGGCCACCCACTTGATAGACGTACATAAAAGTAGCCAAGCCAAACCCAAATAGTTTTGTGCAGATTCACTGCACTGTCCCAAAGTTATTACATGTTCATATATTATTTATATTACATGGGATTCTGTAATCCCTGTATAAAAGGGAGTCTTATAGGGCCAGATGTACGACTGTAATTTGCGGCCGCAAAGGAGATTTTAGCCCCTTTGCGACCGCAAAATAGGTCTGCCCAATGTACTAACCCTATTTTGCGAGCCGCTAATCGATTAGCGACTCGCAAAATGGGGTTAGCGACTCCCTATTAGGAAGGGCCTTGCCAAGAGCGTTCCTTCCTAATGTTGAATGTTGTGCGACAGCAATTGAAAAAGTTTACCACTCGCAAACAGGAAGGGGTCCCCAAGGGACCCCTTCCCCTTTGTGAATGGATGCACAAATAAGGCCAGTCAGGTTTTTATGGGTAATGCGGAGGGACTTAAAATGTATACGTTCTTTTATGGGTAACCAGTGAAGTAAGCTTAATGCTGGTTTTTCTGAGGAGCGGTTGTTCGTGCCCATCAGAAGTCTGGCCGCAGAGTTCTGGACCACCTGGAGCTTGTGGATCACCGAGATGGGGGCTCCCAAGGAGATGGCGTTGATATAGTCGAGCCTGGATAAAATCAGGGCTTGGACTAGAATCTTTTTAGCATTCTCAGGCAGCTGGAGAAGGATTTTCTGGATAGATCTTAGCAGGCCAAAGCAAGAGGGCGCTGTTTTTCTGGCTTGAACTTTGAACGTAAGCTCATGGTCCAATCAGAGTCCCAGACTCTTGATTTCATTTTTTGGAGTAGGTCCTCGTCCCATGCAAGGTGGCCATAGAGTGGAAGCATCGAAAATTGCCTGATTGCCTAATAGCATGAGCTCGGTTTTGTCACTATTGAGTTTGAGTTGAGACTGACTCATCCAATTGGCGACTTCTTCCAGACAGGAACTTAGGTTAGTGTGGCACAGTTCTACTTGACTTAGGGAGACCACAAGCTGTGTGTCGTCGGCGTAGCTGACCAATTGAATTCCGAAGGGAGCCACTATCTCGGCCAGCGGAGACATGTATACGTTAAAAAGCGTAGGGCTAAGGGAGGAGCCCTGAGGAACCCCACACTGCAATGGTTTGGGTGAGGAGTGAGAATTCCCTTCAAATACCTGAAAGTACCTTTCCTGCAAGAACGATTCCAACCAGGAAAGGGCCTTTCCTGAGACTCCTAGACTGTTTAGGCAAGATAGGAGGATACAGTGATTCACCGTATCAAAGGCCGCACTGAGGTTCAGGAGGATGATAGCCACAGTACCTCCCACGTCCAGGATCCTTCTGGACTCCTCAACCACTTTTAGGAGTTCTGTCTCCGTGCCTTGTCCCGGACGGAAGCCAGTCTGGGAGGGGTGGAGGAGATTGAAGGTTTCCAGGAAAGAGGACAGTTGGCGGTTTATGAATCTTTCCGCCAACTTGCTGATACCAGGGAGGAGCGATATTGGACGATAATTAGATAGTTCTTCGGGGTCAAGATGTTTTTTTTTTTTTATTAATGGTTTCACCATGGCCAATTTCCAGTCCCGTGGAACTATGCCCGATTCCATCGAAGAATTGACCAGATTGATTATGGGTAAGATGATGGCGGGCAAGGCCGCTTTTAAGATGTGGACAGGGGCAGGGTCCAGCGGAGAACCACTTTTTATTAGGTTAAGGAGAGGCGGGAGAAGTTCCTCAGTAAGGGGAGTGAAAGATGTCAGTTTGGGAGCGTTATTTTGAGGGGATGTTTCGGACTGAGGGGATGAGTCAAAAGTAGGGCTAGGAGGAAGGTGCGTGAGTATTTTTTGAATTTTGGTGGAAAAAAAGTTGCTAATTCTTCACAACGGGATCCCGTTGCGTCTGGGACAGAGGGGGGATCTGGGGCCTTCAGAAGGGATTTTATAATCCTAAAGATCTCTTTTGGTGCGTTAGGGGAGGAGATGATTTTCTCTGCATAGAAAGCAGTCTTAGCTGCCTTCAGAGCAGATTTATAGATGTTGATAGAGGCCCTGTATTTGGTTTTTTTTCCCGAACTATAGTCTTTCTTCCATTGTCTTTCCTCTCTTTTGCAGCCCTGCTTAAGTTTAGAGTTCAGGGCCAAACCAATGGTCGTTACATCTGGCCCTAATTTCTTTATAATCAGCAACTTTAACGCAGCGAGTCGCTGATTAAAAAGAAAAGACATCAGAACTCGACTATTATAAGTTACTAGCAGCCCGTCCCGACGTTGTCCGGGTATGAATTGCTGCCGGCCAGTAGTATATTGTTTTGTAGGATTTCTTATCTGTCACAGGCCTGTGAAGCGCTCCGATTCACAGTGCACTGCTGATGCACTTAAGAGTGCGCGTTCAGTAGTGTGTGAACTCGAGTTTCCCTACTTTATTTTTCCTTTCAATATTATATAGCGCGAACTCGACAACATGGCATGAGCACAATTTACATTACAGAAGAACACATTCATTTGTGGTAGGCACGGGGAGACAAAGCGATTTGCCTAGAATCACAGGACGTTGAGCTGATACCGAGATTCGAACATAGCTCCCCAGCTCTAAAGTTCGCAATTTTAGAACTTGTGGCAGGAGGTGTGTCTAAAAGTGTATGTCGGTGCTGGCCATCAATGAGAGAGACCTGTGCATTTTTCAAATGGATGGTGAAAAAATATGAGTATGTTGCTGGAGATGTGTGCCGCCATGCCACCAATGTACTTACAGGGGGAGGGTAAACACCCATTATTCCGCAACTTTGTTTCCGCATACCATCACTCCGCATACTTTCATTACGAAAGTACAAAGACTCCACAATGCCATTATAACGTATGGCATTACATTTTATATGCTTTTACCACGCATACATTTACAACGAAATTCGTTGTAAATGCATGAATGGTAAAAGCATGTTTTTTTTTAATGTTTGGATATGGTAAGTATGGGTATAGGGGTGTATGTTTTGAGGTACTGAGGTATATGTTTTGGGGTGTTTGGGTATTTTAAGGGTTCAGATATAGTTTTGGGTTATGGGGTACAGGGGTAATTTTAGGGTTTAGGCATAGGTATGGGTTTTGGGGTACAGGGTTTTTTTAGGGTTCAGGGCTAGGTTTGGGTTTTGGGGTATAGGGGTATTTTTAGGGTTCAGGGGTAGGTTTGGGTTTTGGGGTACAGGGGTATTTTAAGGGTTCAGGGCTAGGTTTGAGTTTTGGGGTACAGGGGTAATTTTAGGGTTCAGGGCTAGGTTTGGGTTTTGGGTTACAGGGGTATTTTAGGGTTCAGGGGTAGGTTTGGGTTTTGGGGTACAGGGTTATTTTTAGGATTCAGGGCTAGGTTTGGGTTTTGGGGTACAGGGGTATTTTAAGGGTTCAGGGCTAGGTTTGGGTTTTGGGGTAAGGGGTATTTCAGGATTCAGGGGTAGGTTTGGGTTTTGGGGTACAGTGGTATTTTTAGGGTTCAGGGCTAGGTTTGGGTTTTGGGGTACAGGGTTATTTTTAGGGTTCAGGGGTAGGTTTGGGTTTTGAAGTACGGGGGTATTTATAGGGTTCAGGGCTAGGTTTGGGTTTTGGGGTACAGGGGTATTTTTAGGGTTTAGGGATAGGTTTGTGTTTTGGGGTACAGGGTATATTTATAAGGTTAAGATGGGTTAGTGTTTAAGGGTGTTGGGGTATTTTAAGGAGTAAGGGTGGGTTATGATTATGGGGTGCAGGGGTATTTAAAGGGAGCAGGATGGGATTAGCACACGAAATGAGACATGGCATGAAGGGCGGAACGTACCACACGCCCCCAGCGTTTGTCACGCCCCCAGCACATGCCCACAGCAAAACGCAGACACGCCCACAAGGGACTACTTTGCTGGCACGGTTCTTTTACCTTTTAAATGTATATGGTGGGCGTCTGCATAGCCTATGTCCTTCTGCTGCAACTGCCCTTTCCAACGCTGTATTGGGTGTTGTGATTGGTGCTGTACTTTTTGAGTTTACCCGCCTCAAAGGTTTAGGCTCTCTCTTTATTATATTAGTATAGATTACGATCGATTTCTGAGGTCAATGCCTGCTGCAAGAGCCAGCAGCCAGGGTGAATGGCAGGTCAGGTCATGAAACATGTTAGAAATGAGGGTCTCTAGTTAGCATTGGCTGGCACCAATGTACAAATAGGGACTCTTCTTCCTAAGTCAGGGCCTACCCCCTTTGACAACCCTGCTCAACCCTGTGGTAATGTAGCACAAGCAGTTAGGCCTATCGCAGAGGCAGTGTGTGAAGCATTTATGACCATGCACAATAAGGCAGTAACGACACCACAAAAGGACACAACTCAAGTAGGTATAGAAAAATTATATCTGTATCTACGATTTAAATCAAGACTCTCAAAGCGTTTTAACAAGCTACAATGCACGTAAGCCAGTAGGGACTCGAAAAGGCAATAACGTATTCACCAGACGCGACGCTGACTGAGTTCAAGGCCGGGGCCTGCGCGACGCGTTGCATACCAGATACCTGCACTTGAAAGGGGACACAGCACGCAGCTTCTCAAAGAAGCGGAGACGGTGACAGGCGGACTCCCAGTGTCAGGTCCCCCACGAGACGTGTCCCTAAGGCAGCGCAAAGAGGCAATAAGAACAAGGGGGTAGTGTTAGCAGCAATCACACAATTGCAGAAACTACATAAGAAGCAAGGAAAGAAGCAACATGGATGCCAGCGATCCCTTAAGCTTGGTAAGGTTAGCGTTCTAGCTGATTTACCGAGTTGAACTCAAGCAGGTGAAGCGCGTGTGGAACTACGCATTTCACCTGAGCCTTTGGAGTAGCAAGACGCGTATCCTTGTGCGGCGCGTAGTCAGGGAAATTATCGCGTCGCGTGTATCCAGAGTTTGTTGCAGCAATTACTTGAAGAATCTCCGATAAGTAAGACTGTTCCGAATTAATTACGAACTAACTGTGTTGTGATTTGACTGATGTGCGCACGCTCCTTGGAGGTTATACCTTCTCTTGAGCCTGCGCAGTTAGTAGCGAATTTCTGACGAGGAGAACAAGACTGAATAAGTGTTTCAAAAGCTTGTATAGCATATTTTCCTCTGTGCTAAATTGGTCTTGTTTGCGCACGCTCCTAGAAGCTCCGCTTCACTTGAGTTTGCGCAGTTCAAAACTGTGGCATACTGTAGGAGAGTAGGGTCTGCTATCCTATGGTCACCCCAAATTTTTGCTTTTTGCTTCACTGGATTTCGACTACTGAGGCTGTGGGCCTGCTGATCAGACCCCCAGCCTGCTGTTCTCTCACTAAATTACTGACACATGTGCTATAGGCACATACCAATTGGAAATGGACTCCTTGTCAGCCCCTGTATAATGCACTATAGGTGCCCAGGGCATAGGGGCCACCAAGGCCTACCAGGGGCTGCAGCATATCTTTTGCCACCCCTGGCTGGTTCTTAAATTGATACAACTGGCTGATCACTCAGCTGGGGTAAGGTGGTGTAAGCACCCCTTGCTTAGATATAGTATACCTATATCTAAACCTATATCTGGACACATGTAAACCTGTGAGCCACTCCTATGGAAGGCCTCATCAATCCTGGAGGCAGAGTGCGTGGTTTTATGTGAGATGGAGCTCTAGCATGAGCTGAGCCTGTCTGCAGCTGTCGGGAACAACTCCCTAAGCTGTTTCAGGATAATGCCATACCATATACTCTTAAGTGCCTTATAATCCTCGCGGTTAAATAGCAACTTTGGTTTGGCTTTATCAAAACATGTCGTGTAAGGTGTCATACGATTTGGAATACTATCCCCTCGCCAGTTCTGGCGACGGGGATAGCATTCCACCCCTCTAGAGGGGTAAGACATGTTCCTTTACTGTAATGCGGTTAATTTCTCCAAAGACCTTAGATCCACAAAATGGATGCCTCTGCCACAGACAAATGTCTGGACCCCTGCAGCTGACCGAAACTCGGCCAAATGGGTCCTGGACAAAGGGTTTCCTGTCACAGGAGGGTGTCACCGCCCTCCAGACAGGAGATAGTGGATTGTAGCAGGGAGGTCTGAAAGAAACCAGACACTGCCTGGGGCGCACAAGGCTGCCCCTTGCATAATCCGGCCAAACCGGTTCTGGGGCACTCCAGCCCTCGTGCCAGGGCGGCCTGGATCAAAGGAAAGGGGTGTATCCACCCCCTTCCTGGGTCCCACCCATAGGGGGGGACCTAGCAGGTAATCACGCCCCCCAGATTGGAATAAGAGTGGGAGCAGTGCCAATGCACATCAGATTTCCTGGAAGAAACATTAGAAACGAAACTCTGGACCCTTGGACCTCCATCTCAACGTGGAAGCCCGAAGAATCTCCCTTGTGGTCAAGGAGTGACCACCCTGCAGCAGCAGGCACCATCCAGCCCTCGACGTCTACTTAGTTGCAGTTCCCGCCGGAACTCGAGCGACTGAGATCGACGAGATCAAGCTTGCCTGCCTTCCAACAGCCCGATCCACAGTCCCTGCAGAGCTGAGACCCGTGGAGGCGACCGGAAGCGTGGGGCACGCCATCTTGAATTGACCACGAGACGCTGACCGTGCAGCCCACGAGTGACCCTCGAAGCTGTGCACCGGGGTTTGAGAAGCCCCCACCCTGAGCTACTCCTGAGCCGAAGTTCAGCCCTCCACACTCGACGAGTGCTGCGTGGGGCCCTTCTGCTCCATTTGGCTCAACGCGTTGGCCCGGTCACTTGCCCGCTGGCTATTGGTCCCTGTGCTGACGAAACTACAAAGAAGACTCGTGAATCTGGTTGCTCCAGATCCACACCAGCTCCCCTGAAAAGGAGCCCCGACTCTGACCTTCCTGGTCCGAGTGAGAAGCAATCTTCTGATCCCGCGTGGATTGCTCTTGCCAAGTGTTGTTTGCTCCAAACTTGAAGCCGACTGCACCGACGGTGAGAGCCTGCGTGGGACAGATCGTGACCTGCTCCTGGACGTCGCAGATGCCCCAGAGCCCACGTGACAGCGGAGAGAA
The DNA here is from genome assembly GCF_964261635.1 of Lissotriton helveticus. Classification (NCBI taxonomy): domain Eukaryota; kingdom Metazoa; phylum Chordata; class Amphibia; order Caudata; family Salamandridae; genus Lissotriton; species Lissotriton helveticus. The sequence goes on along the minus strand of NW_027611701.1, from coordinate 999,162 downwards.
GCTCCTCGACGACCACCTGATTGCACCCGACATTGCCTGGTTCCGTCCTGGTTCCACCCTGGTCACTGCTGAGTGACCCAGACTCTGTCCCCTCTGCTTTCAGGTACCCTTCGACTCGAGTCCACCCTTGGACTCCACCGGACACTTCATCTTCAACCCGCCTGCAGCCCTTTCAGCTTCAAGCACCAAGAGCCTGCGTGTCAAAACCCGACGCCACTTCGACCCTGTGCACCCACTTCCTGTGGGTGAGGTAACTTTGCTCCGCCGGTGTTCCCACACTGGTGCACATCTCTAGGGTCTGTGTGTTAAGTTTTGTTCCTCTAGGTCCAGCGGAAGTGTCCTTAAACTTTAACTTTATGACTTTTACGCACCATTGGTTAACATTGGTGCATGCGTGCGCTTTCCGCACATCTCCCGAATCCCGAGGGCCATTCCCGACTTCAGCATTGCTTGTCCTGACTGCTCCCAGCGATTCCCTAGGCCCTAGGCCTAACCACTGCTCGAGTGGCATCTCTTATACCACTTGTTTAGTATATGGTTTGAGTGGCCACCCGCCCTCATCCATAATTGTGCAACTTGTATGTTTAAACAGTGCTTTTGATTTAACGCTTGTGCCCCTTTATTCATAAAGAATACTGGGGATTGTTTTTAGTAATAAACACATATATTTTTATAATATATACTTGTGTGGTGTCCTTTCATTTGATATTACAGGATTGTATGTGGTAAAACAGCTCGCTTAACACGACCTCTTAAGTTAAGCCTTTAGGCTGCTTAGTCCATGCTACCCCTAGGATAGCTTGTCTAATAAGGTTGACTTACAACCAGACACCATAAGGGATTGTTTGGTCTGATAATAGGTGGTTCCAGAATTGGAAACATCACCTATCAGGCCAACTTCTCACATTGGTGGCAGCGGTGGGATTTGAGCTTGCTGTTGTTTTACCATTGCAATCTTTGTATCAAATTGAAAGATCACATCAAGTACCTCTAGGTACATATAAATCAAAAGCTTAGCATATTAAGTTCTACTGAACTTAGTAGTTGTAGATTAAAGGGATTAGCACACCCTGACTACAACTCACTAGTAAGGTACAGTAGGAAAACACTTAGTGTAGGTAGGTGCATCACTTACACCACACTAGAGTCATGTCTGACACAGGAAAAGCCTCAGGGTCTACTCCTGTGACAGTTGACCTTACCCAGGCAACTTTTGGATATGACAAACTAACCCGAAAGGACTTGGTTGCCTTGTGCAAATCAAGAGGGTTAAAAAGGGGCAGAAGCCCCACCTGCCAAATCCTGGTAGCCATCCTAGAGCAGGATGACTTAGAAAGGGCAAAGGAAGCTTCCCTAGAAACAGGAAATGGAGGGAACCCCCCTGTAACTGACCCCCCTCAGGAGGAAGATGAGGAAGAAGAAGAGGAGGAGGAGGAGGACTCAGAAGTTGAGGACTTAGAAGATCAGGATCAGAGGGGTAGCCAGGTCCCAGTTGCCAGGCTTAGCCAGGCCAACTTAGACCTACTGGGGAATGGAGAGGGCCAGCACCTCCCCAGATCCCATCATGTTATTCTCCCAGGCAACAGAAGAGTGAGATCTCCCCCAGGGGACTCTCATATTTCTAGTGCCTCCAGAGAATCACAGAGAGGCATGACTGCTTCTCAAAAGCTAGAGCATAGGGCCAGAATGAGGGCTGTCAAACTCCAGATAGAGAGGGAGGAGGTAGCCTTGGCTCAAGCTAGACTTGCCTTGGCAAGAGAGCAGAAATTAAGTGGCTTAGATGCCACTGGTGGCAGCAAATTTCCAAGAGAAAAAGACAGGGGCTATGACAATAGAAACCTGACAAAAATTGTGCCCCCCTTTAAAGAAGGGGATGACATCCACAAATGGATGACTGCTCTTAAGAGAGCCTGCATGGTACAGCAGGTTCCTGAGGATCAGTGGGCTGCAATTTTATGGTACTCCTTTTCTGAGAAAGGGAGGGACAGGCTCCTCACAGTTAGACCTGAGGATGCCAAAAACTACACTGTCTTGAAGAGTGCTCTTATTGAAGGGTTTGGCCTAACCACTGAGCAATACAGGTTGTTGTTCAGAGACACCCAAAAAGCACAGACTCAAGACTGGACTGATTTCGTTGAGTGTGCCACTAAGGCTTTGGAGGGTTGGTTGCAGGGAAGTAAAGTTTCAGACTATACAGGATTGTACAATCTTATGATGAGAGAACAGATCCTTAATAACTGCACAAACCAGCTGTTGCATCAATACCTTATTGACTCTGATCTGACCTCTCCCCAAGAATTGGGAAAGAAGGCAGACAAATGGGTCAGAACAAGGATTAAGCAGAAACCCCAGAACCAAGGTGGTGACCAGAAGAAAACAGACCAGAAGGGTGGTAATCAGAAAGATAAAGAAAAAGACCAGAAGTCTTCAGGCCCCCAAACTAATAGTAAGGAGGGTGGTTCCCAAAATGGGAACAAGAAGAAGAAGAACAAAGGTCCAAAGACACCTTGGTGTAATACCTGCAAATCAGTTTCACACTGGGGCAGTGAGTGCACCAAGGCAAATCCAGTCCCCACCACTCCAGCTCCTAAAGCAACTGCAACCCCAAGTACAGTAAGCAGTGGTGGAACACAGTCCAAGGGTGTAGCTGGGTTGACCCTGGGTATTGAAGTAGGATCTGGCCTAGTCAGAATCCCTACACAGGCAGTTCTCCTGTATGATGTGGACATTGAGTTGCCCACTGCAGTAAGCCCCAGTAACCTGGGCAAATACAGGCAGACTCCCTTAATTAATGAGAAACTGGCTCAAGCCTACAGGGACACATGTGCCAGTGTCACAATGGTGACACCTGACTTTGTGGACCCTGGACAGATTGTACTAGGTGAGAGCTACCTAGTGACCAATGCAAGCAACTCCACTACTTCCCATAGTGTGGCAGTTGTGAACTTCTCCTGGGGAGGGGTTGATGGCCTAAAGAAAGTTGTGGTGAGTGCAGACCTACCAGTAGACTGTCTGTTAGGCAATGACCTTAAAAGCTCAGCATGGTCAGAAGTGGAGTACAGGACTCAAGCAGAAATGCTAGGGATTTCAGAGCATGTCCTTGCCATGACAAGGGCTCAGGCTAAGAAGTGCCTTCCTGAACCAGTGGTGGATCTTGGAACAATAGACCAACCACAACCCAAGAGAAGGAGCAAGAGAAGAAAGGCTGAGCCTTCCACCTTGCCCCAGGTTGAGGATCAAGTTTCAGAGGAAACTGATTCTGCAGTCCAGGAGGAGACTGTCTCTGAGGAACTTGAACCTGACCAGGTTGAGTTTCTGGGGACAGGGGGACCCTCCAGGGCAGACCTGAGGCAGGCTCAATTAGATTGCCCTTCCCTTGAACCCCTCAGACAGCAGGCTGCTGCTGAGGCTGCTGGGGATGCCCAAGGTACCCATACTGTGTATTGGGATGATGGACTCCTTTACTCAGAGGCTAGAGACCCCAAGCCTGGCATGACCAGGAGGTTGGTTATACCTCTGCAGTTTAGGGGGTTTCTTCTTACCTTGGCCCATGATATTCCCCTTGCAGGACACTTAGGCCAGAACAAGACGTGGGACAGGCTTGTTTCACACTTTCAATGGCCTCACATGTCAGAGGATGTCAAGGAGTTTTGTCGCTCCTGTGTCACTTGCCAAGCCAGTGGTAAGTCAGGTGGCACAACAAAGGCCCCCCTAATACCACTACCTGTGGTGGGGGTTCCCTTTGAAAGAGTTGGAATTGATATTGTGGGTCCAATGGACCCCCAAACAGCATCTGGGAACAGATTTATACTGGTGGTAGTGGATCATGCCACCAGGTATCCAGAGGCTATTCCCCTGAGGACCACCACAGCACCTGTGGTGGCAAAAGCCCTCATTGCAGTTTTCTCAAGAGTGGGCTTCCCAAAGGAGGTGTTATCAGATAGGGGCACCAATTTTATGTCCAGCTATCTGAAAGCAATGTGGAAGGAGTGTGGAGTAAACTACAAGTTTACCACCCCCTACCATCCACAATGCAATGGGCTTGTGGAGAGATTTAACAAGACCCTTAAAGGCATGATAAAAGGATTACCAGAGAAGCTCAGGCGGAAATGGGACATTCTTTTACCCTGCCTGCTCTTTGCTTACAGAGAGGTCCCACAGAAGGGGGTTGGCTACAGCCCTTTTGAACTTTTGTTTGGCCACCCTGTGAGAGGTCCATTGTGTTTGGTGAAGGAAGGATGGGAGTTACCTCTCAAAAAGCCCAAACTAGACATAGTGGACTATGTACTTGGTCTCCGCTCCAGGATGGCTGAATACATGGAAAGAGCATCCAAAAACCTGGAGGCCAGCCAAGAATTGCAGAAAGCTTGGCATGACCAAAAGGCTGTACTGGTAGAGTTCCAACCAGGAGAGAAGGTGTGGGTACTGGAGCCAGTGGCTCCAGCAGCACTCCAGGACAAATGGAGTGGACCCTATCCTATCATTGAGAAGAAGGGGGAAGTCACTTACTTGGTTGACTTTGGAACACCCAGGAGCCCTCACAGGGTAATCCATGTGAACCGTTTGAAAGCATTTGTGGACAGGGAGGACATGAGCTTGCTCATGGCCACAGATGGGGATCAGGAGGAAGAGAGTGACCCTCTCCCAGACCTGCTTTCCCAGAACCCTGATGATGGTTCAGTTGATGGAGTAGCCTTGGCAGGCAGCCTCACTGACCAGCAACAGATGGACTGCAGACAAGTTTTGCAGGCCCACAGGCATTTGTTTTCACTCACACCCAGCCAGACTGACTGGTGTACCCATGTAGTGGACACTGGTGACAGTCTGCCTGTGAAGAATAAGACCTACAGGCAACCTGACCATGTCAGGGATTGCATCAAGGCTGAGGTGCAAAAGATGTTGGAGCTTGGAGTGATTGAGCCATCAGAGAGCCCATGGGCCAGCCCAGTAGTCCTGGTGCCAAAACCTCATACCCAAGATGGAAAGATAGAAATGAGGTTTTGCGTGGACTACAGGGGTCTCAATGCTGTCACTAGGACAGATGCTCACCCCATTCCAAGAGCAGATGAGCTCATTGACAGATTGGCTTCTGCCAAGTTTCTGAGCTCATTTGACCTGACAGCTGGCTACTGGCAAATCAGATTAGCTGAGGAGTCAAAAGCCAAAACAGCATTCTCTACCCCTAGTGGACATTATCAGTTTGTGGTAATGCCCTTTGGTTTGAAGAATGCACCTGCCACTTTCCAAAGGTTGGTGAACCAAGTCCTTACTGGGTTGGATGACTTTTGTGCAGCATATCTAGATGATATTGCTGTCTTCAGCTCCACCTGGGAGGATCACCTGATCCACCTGAAGAGAGTTTTGGAGGCCCTGCAAAAGGCAGGCCTAACTATCAAGGCCACTAAGTGCCAGATAGGGCAGAGTAAGGTTGTATACCTGGGCCACCTAGTAGGTGGAGGCCAGGTTCAGCCACTGGAGAGCAAAATCCAGGCCATACAGGACTGGGCTCCTCCAGTTACCCAGACACAAGTCAGAGCCTTCTTGGGCCTGACTGGGTATTACAGGAAGTTTGTGAAGAACTATGGGTCTATAGTGACACCATTAAATGACTTGACATCCAAGAAGATGCAAAAAAAGGTTCAGTGGACAGTTAGCTGTCAGAAGGCATTTGATGACCTGAAGAGGGCCATGTGCTCTGCACCTATCCTGAAGAGTCCTGACTACTCCAAACAGTTCATTGTACAGACAGATGCTTCTGAGTTGGGGGTGGGAGCTGTGCTCTCACAACTTAATCAAGATGGTCAAGACCAGCCTATTGCTTTCATTAGCAGGAGGCTGACTCCCAGAGAGAAACGTTGGTCAGCCATTGAGAGGGAGGCCTTTGCTGTGGTTTGGGCATTAAAGAAGTTGAGGTCCTACTTGTTTGGAACTCACTTCCTGGTGCAGACAGACCATAAGCCCCTCTTATGGCTTAATCAGATGAAGGGTGAAAATCCCAAACTGCTCAGGTGGTCCATTTCCCTACAGGGGATGGACTTTACAGTGGAGCACCGCCCAGGGACTGACCATGGTAATGCAGATGGTCTCTCCAGGTACTTCCACTTAGAACATGAAGACTTATCTGGTCAAGGTTAGTTTAATGTCCCTGCGTTTGGGGGGGTTGTGTAGGAGAGTAGGGTCTGCTATCCTATGGTCACCCCAAATTTTTGCTTTTTGCTTCACTGGTTTTCGACTACTGAGGCTGTGGGCCTGCTGATCAGACCCCCAGCCTGCTGTTCTCTCACTAAATTACTGACACATGTGCTATAGGCACATACCAATTGGAAATGGACTCCTTGTCAGCCCCTGTATGATGCACTATAGGTGCCCAGGGCATAGGGGCCACCAAGGCCTACCAGGGGCTGCAGCATATCTTTTGCCACCCCTGGCTGGTTCTTAAATTGACACAACTGGCTGATCACTCAGCTGGGGTAAGGTGGTGTAAGCACCCCTTGCTTAGATATAGTATACCTATATCTAAACCTATATCTGGACACATGTAAACCTGTGAGCCACTCCTATGGAAGGCCTCATCAATCCTGGAGGCAGAGTGTGTGGTTTTATGTGAGATGGAGCTCTAGCATGAGCTGAGCCTGTCTGCAGCTGTCGGGAACAACTCCCTAAGCTGTTTCAGGATAATGTCATACCATATACTCTTAAGTGCCTTATAATCCTCGCGGTTAAATAGCAACTTTGGTTTGGCTTTATCAAAACATGTCGTGTAAGGTGTCATACGATTTGGAATACTATCCCCTCGCCAGTTCTGGCGACGGGGATAGCATTCCACCCCTCTAGAGGGGTAAGACATGTTCCTTTACTGTAATGCGGTTAATTTCTCCAAAGACCTTAGATCCACAAAATGGATGCCTCTGCCACAGACAAATGTCTGGACCCCTGCAGCTGACCGAAACTCGGCCAAATGGGTCCTGGACAAAGGGTTTCCTGTCACAGGAGGGTGTCACCGCCCTCCAGACAGGAGATAGTGGATTGTAGCAGGGAGGTCTGAAAGAAACCAGACACTGCCTGGGGCGCACAAGGCTGCCCCTTGCATAATCCGGCCAAACCGGTTCTGGGGCACTCCAGCCCTCGTGCCAGGGCGGCCTGGATCAAAGGAAAGGGGTGTATCCACCCCCTTCCTGGGTCCCACCCATAGGGGGGGACCTAGCAGGTAATCACGCCCCCCAGATTGGAATAAGAGTGGGAGCAGTGCCAATGCACATCAGATTTCCTGAAAGAAACATTAGAAACGAAACTCTGGACCCTTGGACCTCCATCTCAACGTGGAAGCCCGAAGAATCTCCCTTGTGGTCAAGGAGTGACCACCCTGCAGCAGCAGGCACCATCCAGCCCTCGACGTCTACTTAGTTGCAGTTCCCGCCGGAACTCGAGCGACTGAGATCGACGAGATCAAGCTTGCCTGCCTTCCAACAGCCCGATCCACAGTCCCTGCAGAGCTGAGACCCGTGGAGGCGACCGGAAGCGTGGGGCACGCCATCTTGAATTGACCACGAGACGCTGACCGTGCAGCCCATGAGTGACCCTCGAAGCTGTGCACCGGGGTTTGAGAAGCCCCCACCCTGAGCTACTCCTGAGCCGAAGTTCAGCCCTCCACACTCGACGAGTGCTGCGTGGGGCCCTTCTGCTCCATTTGGCTCAACGCGTTGGCCCGGTCACTTGCCCGCTGGCTAGTGGTCCCTGTGCCAACGAAACTACAAAGAAGACTCGTGAATCTGGTTGCTCCAGATCCACACCAGCTCCCCTGAAAAGGAGCCCCGACTCTGACCATCCTGGTCCGAGTGAGAAGCAATCTTCCGATCCCGCGTGGATTGCTCTTGCCAAGTGTTGTTTGCTCCAAACTTGAAGCCGACTGCACCGACGGTGAGAGCCTGCGTGGGACAGATCGTGACCTGCTCCTGGACATCGCAGATGCCCCAGAGCCCACGTGACAGCGGAGAGAAGCTCCTCGACGACCACCTGATTGCGCCCGACATTGCCTGGTTCCGTCCTGGTTCCACCCTGGTCACTGCTGAGTGACCCAGACTCTGTCCCCTCTGCTTTCAGGTACCCTTCGACTCGAGTCCACCCTTGGACTCCACCGGACACTTCATCTTCAACCCGCCTGCAGCCCTTTCAGCTTCAAGCACCAAGAGCCTGCGTGTCAAAACCCGACGCCACTTCGACCCTGTGCACCCACTTCCTGTGGGTGAGGTAACTTTGCTCCGCCGGTGTTCCCACACTGGTGCACATCTCTAGGGTCTGTGTGTTAAGTTTTGTTCCTCTAGGTCCAGCGGAAGTGTCCTTAAACTTTAACTTTATGACTTTTACGCACCATTGGTTAACATTGGTGCATGCGCGCGCTTTCCGCACATCTCCCGAATCCCGAGGGCCATTCCCGACTTCAGCATTGCTTGTCCTGACTGCTCCCAGCGATTCCCTAGGCCCTAGGCCTAACCACTGCTCGAGTGGCATCTCTTATACCACTTGTTTAGTATATGGTTTGAGTGGCCACCCGCCCTCATCCATAATTGTGCAACTTGTATGTTTAAACAGTGCTTTTGATTTAACGCTTGTGCCCCTTTATTCATAAAGAATACTGGGGATTGTTTTTAGTAATAAACACATATATTTTTATAATATATACTTGTGTGGTGTCCTTTCATTTGATATTACAGGATTGTATGTGGTAAAACAGCTCGCTTAACACGACCTCTTAAGTTAAGCCTTTAGGCTGCTTAGTCCATGCTACCCCTAGGATAGCTTGTCTAATAAGGTTGACTTACAACCAGACACCATAAGGGATTGTTTGGTCTGATAATAGGTGGTTCCAGAATTGGAAACATCACCTATCAGGCCAACTTCTCACACATACTTCAGAGAATAAAGATTCAGAGACAGAACAAGCATCCTTGATGTGAGTGTCGTGGTAGACACTTGCGATAACGAAAACATAATATTTTCCAGTAAAGGGGGTGTGGTAGCTGTGAAGTTAACAGCAGTCAGCTCCAGTAATAAGCTACAGCTTAGGTGAATAAAGGACTTACCTCAGCAGCGGCTTCTTGGTAAAACATAGGTGAGAGTAGAATACAGTAGAGAAGAAGACAAGTCAGAAGTAAGAGAAGAATAGATTATAGAAAATAAATTGCATTTGTCATTACAGCCAGGAAAGAGCCAAACGAAAATATAATAAAGGAAGAGAGGAAAAGGCACACAGAATACTGGGTATGTGTAAGAATAGATAAAAAAGATTAAGGAGAGTAGAATTGTAAGCAGGTCAATGCAAGTGTGACTTTTATTTTACAGCAATATTCAGCCAGAAAGAAGAAGATACAGAACACTTCTCAGAGAGGAAGAAGAATTCAGAAACAGAATCCTCCCTTAGAAGAAAGAAGAAATTTGTGTGCATTCTATTCTCTGTTCAATTCCCCTTTCCCCATGAGGGCTCTGCTGGCAACTCATATATATCTTAAGTGAGTGGCTGGGGAGTTCTTTTGCGGAATTGGGAGCTAGCGTCATTCTGCTCCTGTGACGAGTGCCAGCGGGAAGAGCAGCTGGTTCTGACAGAGTGAAGTGACCACGAGGTAGGGGCACCTGAGCAGAATGGCTGAAGGTTTAGATTTAAAAAAGTTAGGAGAAATACTGGAAGGCATACAACGAGAGTTAATTATAGTTAGAGAAGAAAATAGAGAGCTAAAGAAAGACACCATTGAGTTAGCACAAAAGATGGGAAGTTTAGCTTCTGGGGATGGAGTCAAATTGTCGTCTCCCGATTTAGGATCATTTGGAGATTTTTCCTCACCACAACCCAAGGTAAACACCCAGGTCATACATTCCTTGTCACCAGTTATACCACTAGCCCCTCCAGAACGTTTCAGTGGGGATCCCCAGAAGGCACAGGTCTTTCTGACACAATGTCATTTGCACTTTATGTGTAGACCAGCCTTGTTTCCTGATGCGCAGTCTCGAGTAGCTTTCATCTTGTCTTATTTAAGTGGGGATGCGGCAGCCTGGTCTATGCCTCTGGTCACCAAGAATGATCCAGTACTTTTTGATTTGGACGCATTCAAGAAAGAATTCATGAGAATATTTGATCGACGGAGAGTGTCACAAGCCACTGATAACGAACTATTGGAACTTAAGCAAGGAAATAGAGACCTAGGGCCAGATGTAGGAGGCCATTTACCGACCGGTAATGGCCTATTTCGGCCGTTACCAACCGGTATATGGGTATTTGGTATGTAGGGGGCCATTTTTACAGATTCGGTAAATTTACCGATTCTGTAAAATACCGAATCGGTATTTTTACCGATTCGGTAACGGCCAGATGTAGGTGGGACTCTTCAGAGTCCCTAAAGCCTTACAGATTCGGTATTTTACCACCCAATCCAATTGGGTGGTAAAATACCGAATCCAGGTGTGCATGCACATGTGTGCATGCACACCTAGCCATGTGACAGACAGACATGCCCTTAGGGCATGTCTGTGTGCCACATGGCACACATGCCCGTCTTTGGGGTGCTAGAGGGTGTCAAAGTGACACCCCCTGCACCCTTGCTGAAATCGGTATTTACCGAATCGGTAAATACCGATTCGGTATTGCCCATTGATTCCTATGGGCTTCAATGCCCATAGGAATCAATGGGCATTACCGAATCAGTATTTACAGAATCGGTAAATACCGAATCTTAACAATTCGGTATTTACCGATTCTGAAACACCTACATACCCCCCCTTTATTTTACCACTTCTTAAATACCGAATCGGTAAAATTCGGTATTTAAGAAGTGGTAAAATAGAATTACCTACATCTAGCCACTAGTGGCTTATTTGGCGCAATTCAATAAGTTGGTATTAGAAACGGACTGGCCTGAGAAAAAAAAAAACGCAGTGTTCTATCGGGGTCTGAAAGACGAATTGAAGGATGCCCTAGCACAAGTTCCTAATCGTCCAACGGAAATATCAGCTCTAGTCGATCTAGTATTAGAAATTGAATTTCGAATCAGTGAGAGGAGAGGAGAAAAGAAGCGAGATTTTCGTCCAAACATACCTCGTTTTGACAGGGCCAGGTACGATTCTCAGAAGGAAAGTGATTCGAACAAAGGAGTGGAGCCCATGCAAATTGGAGCAGTACGTGGTCCGCTTTCAAAAGAAGAAAAGGAAAAGAGGCGTGCAAATAAGTTGTGCTTATATTGTGGAGGTAGTGGTCATTTCGTCCGAGACTGTCCAAAGAAGCCCAAGTCAGTGTGGGCGGAAAACGCTTCGCGCCACCAGTAAAGGGAGTTGGACTGGTGGTAGCAGAAACAAAGACAGCTCCAGGAGATCATGCTTTAGCTAATACTCTTCAATCGGAAGCCCCTCATTTAGTTTGACCATGACGCTAAGTTACAGAGAAGAAAGATTGGAACGAGTGGCGGTGATGATAGATTCAGGTGCCACTGGCAATTTTTGAGATATACGATTTGCGTAGAGAATTGGTTTACAAGCCATAAGGAAGATAAAGAGTCAACCAGTGAGAGCCGTCGACGGCACCAATTTGTCATCAGGTCCCATCGTGAGCCATACTGAACCAGTGTTGTTGGAATCCACAGAAGGACATCGAGAAACCCTGCAGTTTAATTTGATAGACGCGCCTCAGTTTCAGTTGATTTTGGGGTTACCCTGGCTCACTGAGCATAACCCCACAGTAGATTGGGCGGCAAGAACAGTAACCTTGGATTCCAACCAATGTTCCCTCTAATTTTTTTCCTCTGTGTGCGGCAATGTAAGGTCTCTGTGTGCTGCAGCCAAGGCTATGTGCATCAAGAACCAGACCGCACGTGGTGGTAAAGTGACCAGGTTCTGACATGGGGATAGCTGTTTTATTGTGAGTAGCATGCTACTCCAGGACCCAAACAGGATTAGTGGGGAATTAGTATAGGGAAATATGAAATTAATTTGAGTGGTGGACAAAGCGCAAAGAGTCTGCCCTGTGTGCTTTCACACTCACTAACATATTAGTGATTGTGAAAGCAGACATCGTCCTTTTAGGCTTGCTACATACCTTTTGGTAATAGAGTGCAGCAGACTGCGTGCCTTTTTGAACGTTTTCTGTTAATTGCAGCGCCCGACATGCCAATACACGGGCTGCAATTAACATGAAAACTTTCAAAAAGGCACGCAATCAGCCTCGCTAGATTAACAAAAGGCACAGCTGCCAAGGTTTTATATTGCTATGTGTGACATTTTCATATTTTCAATGTAATTATGAGTGACATTTAAATGACTACGAGTGACACTTTTTAGGGAGCAAAATCAAGCAAAGAAGAGAGGCAAAATAGCAACAAAAAATGTTTCAGCTGCAGCAAAGCACCTGGAGGCGCAGAGAAATCTCAGGTATAGCCAACCGCTGGTGCGCTGTAGTGTTTATAATTTTACAAACGAGTCTCTCTCAACATATAGACAGTTGTTTCGAAGTTCCTCAAGGAATGGCCTGTTCAACTTGAGGCCGCTCAGCACAAATTAGTTAATATACAAAATAAACGTCCTGCTCTATTTTCCATTCACATGCTCCAATAATTAGTGTATTTTTAATGCACTTCAACTTCAGTTTAGCTAGCAGTCATGTACCACAGCGATACATCCGGGTATCATCCGCCTTCATAAACACAGGCAATACCTTCCAGAGACACCTACAAGCTTCTTATAAGCGCTTCTTTTAATTTCCTATTATCATCCAAGAAAAAGCATGGTTGGGCTGTTGGCTCGCCAGAGTGAAGTCAAGTGAAAACTGACAGGGGCAGACCGGAGCACGCCCCCTAGCATTTTGGCAAGGCAGCCTCAGGCCCTGTGAAGCACACTTACTTGGTCACATCGTGCGTGGCCGACAGCCTCGAGCTGGTAAGCAATTATGTGGGAGATGATAGATCATGTGTAGTGGCTTTAGTAAGCAGTGTCAAGTGAGCATTTAGACAAGCACAGAGAAATCATGTTACATCAGCTGTCCTTTGAAAGGTGCTGTGCTGTGCATGTTGTGTATGTATGTGTGTGTCATGATGGCCGCTACGTGTAAGTCTGTGTGTGGGTGTGACTTGTGTGTGTGTATGGGACTTGGAGGTGGGAAGGCAAGCTGAGAACAGAGTTGCAACTTGATTACAGACAGCAACTCTTATCATACGCCCCTCACTGACTCCAGTACTTAGCACACACTTACTCGAAATTATGGGATCTATTCATAGAAAAATCATACTTGTTCCCAAATGAAAAGACATATACTTCCATTTTAGACATGTTCTATTATTTGTATAGATCGCAAAAGCCAGTAAAATGCCTTTACAGTCCATGGCTTTCAGAGTTTTCTATATTCTCAAACATAGTATTCACAGATAAATTTTCGAGCACGTTTGATTTTGGTGATCAGCTAGTCTCTTGATGTTTAATATATTTAATTGAATAATGTGATTTGGTTCCTGCACATGGAGATATTCATTCCTTAGGATCCCTATTTGTTATGCCGCATATACATCTGCTCATGTAGGTATATGTTTAGAAATGCCAATAATTGTACCAGGGTGTTATGTCCTGGACAGAGAGAAATGTATTCTGCTAATTTCACGCAGCACCCCAAAGTCTTGACCCAGACGCTCAGTCTAGAGAAAAAGCATAAACTTCTAGCTTGCTCCATCCACACATTGTCCATAAAATACTTAGTGAAGTGTTATGTACTGGTTTACATTACATTTCCGGTGGAGAACAGCTGCATATACGTGACGCCGGCTGCCTTGCTTCCCTCTCTTCTAAGGTGACAAGCTGCCCGAATCAAGCTTGCTCGGGCCTGCTGCTCAACTTTACAGTCAGGGGTCCCGTTGCACTGGGGGCCACGAATGAACCTCTCTGGCCGCCCCAGGAAGTCAGGGGGTTATAATAACATCGCCGCTGTCCGGGCCATGGTGGGAAAAGCTGGGTTCGTCGCTCGCAAATCAGCAGGATTCATGACAGCACCGGCAGCAAAGAGCAGGAGCTCATTAACAGCAGGGGCCCATTTCATTCGCCTGCTGCCCGCTTGCATCACCAGTACTTACTATAACTTCACAGTACTTCAGACTGTGTTGTGACTCTGTCCAGGTCCCTGTCCTCCAGCGGCCGTGGAGATGAGCCACACGGGGACCCGCAGCCACACAGCACACACTGACACACTGAATGCAGTGTCTGTCTTGGATCCAGGCCAGACTGATAGACACTCGACTCACCGGGGCCCAGCCGCGATCATGCCACCACTGCCTCTCATGAATGCCGCAGCCGAAGCCATCAAGTGAGTGATAGCAAGCATGCCCTTTCTAAATACAGCGCAGCTGGGGGCCGATTGTCTGCTTTTGTTAAAGTATTCCTGTTGATCGCAGCGCCCGTCTACAGGGCGCGCCGATCAACAGGAATACTTGCCTCTAGGTGGATGGGTGTGCTCTGTGTGCGCACTTCAAAGACACTGCGCGCTGGGAGTGAAAGACATGCGCGCCCGCACACGCGTGCATGTTGATGGGAACAGTGATTCCAACTATTGTAGAGAGAACTGTTTCGGAAACTGTCAGAAGAAAACGGAAAAATCCCCAGCATATCATCTGAGTGAAATTGAAAAGGTGGTTTGCGTAATTGATGCAGTGGTGTTACCGGAGAAGTATCAAGAGTTCCAGGATGTCTTTAATGAGGCGGAGGCAAGGAAACTTCCCCCGCATAGAGAATACGATTGCAAAATTGATTTGGAAACCGGGGTCAATTTGCCCTGCAGCAGGATTTATGCGCTGACTGAGAAGGAAGATCAGCATTTGAAGAAGTATCTTGCAGAGTATTTAGAGAATGGCTTCATCAGACCCTCGCAGTCCCCAGTCTCCTGGCCGTTATTTTTTATTCCAAAAAAGAACAGGGAATTGCGCATCTGTATTGATTACAGAGCAATTAATAGCATTACTGTCAAGAATCGGTAACCTCTGCCTCTTATTTCAACATTGTTGGATCAAGTTAAGGAAGCCACAATCTATACGAAACTTGATTTGAAATGGCGCATATCATCTAGTCAGAATAAGAGAAGGAGATGAATGGAAAACCGCATTCAGAACAAAACATGGTTTGTTTGAATATCAGGTGATGCCATATGGGTTGTGCAATGCACCAGCTGCCTTCCAGCACTTTATTAACGATGTGCTAAAGGATTGCATAGACCAAATGGCAATAGTCTATATAGACGATATATTGATTTATTCATCAGATGTTGAGAATCATGAGAACCATGTGAGAAGAGTTTTGCACAGGCTACGAGAAAACGGACTCTATGTGAAACTGGAAAAATGTGCCTTCGATGTTACTTCAGTAGAGTTTTTGGGTTTTGTGCTGACTCCTGGAGGAATAACTATGGACGAAAACAAGATAAAAGGCGATGGTCGATTGGAAATCTCCTACTTCAGTTAAGGAAGTGCAAAGTTTTCTTGGATTTGCAAATTTCTATAGGAGATTTATTCAAGACTTTTCTAGAAAATTGATTCCAATCACACGCTTATTAAAAAAAGGAGTTCCTTTCCAATGGACTGCTGAAGCTGAAGATGCATTCGAGCAGTTAAAAGGAAATTTCACCACAGCTCCAATCTTGTTACACCCGCATCCAGCAGAACCTTTCTTTGTGGAAATTGACTCTCCCAGAGATCAATTATACGATCACTGAAAAGGAACTGCTGGCCATTAAGGATGCCTTCAAGGAGTGGAGTGGAGGCATTATCTAATGGGAGCCAGTCATGTGGTAACTGTATATACCGATCACAGGAATCTGACATTTTAAAAATCTGTGAGGACTCTAACTCCATGACAATTGCGTTGGTCCTTATAGTTCGCTGAATAAAATTTCGTGATTACATATCGACCAGGAAATCAGAATGGAAAGGCTGATGCTTTGTCACGGTTGGAGACAGAAGGAGTAGTGGAAGAGATCCAAGATCAGCCAATTATTCCACAAGAAAACATCATTAGTGCAGTATTACCAGAGGAAGAGGAGATACCAGAGGAATTGAGTTCACTGAGTAATGGGGAATTCAGTGCTTGGTTAGCAGAAGATTCCAGGAGAGAGATTCGAAAAGGTTTGCCGTACCATGATGGAGGCTTGTTTTTACCAACTACAGAGATGCAACAGAAGGCGTTAAAAGAATGCCATGACAGTATTCTGGCAGGGCACAAGGGCATCAATAAGACCAAAGATTTGGTTCGAAGACGATTCTGGTGGCCAGACATGATTAAGGATGTGCATCGGTATGTAGCTACTTGTTAGACTTGCGCAAGAGGAAAATCAGAAAGGAAGCGTCCACAAGGGTTATTGCATCCCTTACCCACCCCTCCATATCCTTGGCACACAGTGACATTAGACCTCATAGTGGAGTTACCCTCTAGTCAAGGTTATGATACAATCTTAGTATGTGTGGACGCTTTCACTAAGATGGCGCATTTTGTGCCTTTAAAAGGGGTGCCAACGGCCAAGACTTTAGAGAGTGTATTTAGTCAACATGTAGTTCGGGCACATGGGAAACCAAAGATTTTGATCTCAGACCGAGGTTCCCAGTTTTTGTCCCATTTTTGGAAAGCATTCACCAAGCGTTTAAACATAGAAAACCGGTACTCCACTAGTTTCCACCCAGAGTCAGATGGGCAGACAGAAAGGGCCAATCAAGAACAAGAACAATATTTAAGGTTGTGTCTGTTAGAACAGGAGGGAGATTTGTGGGCAGCAGAATTTGCATATAACAACACTAAGAATTCTTCCACAGGTTACACCCCATTCTTTCTGAATACAGGTAGACACCCACAGCACTCTTTAAATTTTCAGGAAGTAGATGTTCCGGCAGTTACGGATTTGGTAGGACACCTGACAAAGATTCATGATCTCGCTACTAAAAATTTAACGTTAGCAAAGGCAAGTTATATGAAGTATGCTGATCAGAAGAGAAGGAAAGAGCCAGAGATGGAAGTAGGAGACAAGGTCTGGTTAAATACCAAGAACCTTAGATTGAAAGGAATCAGAAAATTTCAACCACGATTCATTGGGCCTTACCAAATTGTCAGGAAGTTAAGCACACTAAATTATCAGTTAAGGTTGCCCAAGTCCTTACGAATACATCCTGTGTTTCATGTGTCGTTGTTAAAAAAGACAGAGCCAAACCTGAGATTAGGAGAAACCCCAAAACCAATTCAAACAGAGCAGGGAGAAGAGTTTGAGGTTCAACAAATATTAGACTCCAGAATAAAAGAGGGTAGGCTTTACTATTTGTTGCACTGGAAGGGTAATGGCCCAGAAGAGAGGTCATGGGAATTAGCCTCTGAAGTGAACGCTCCAAGATTGGTGGCTGAGTTCCATAGAAGATACCCTAACAAACCACAGAAGGAAGGACGCTCCTTGAGGGAGGGTACTGTCAGGTCCCCCACTAGACGTGTCCCTAAGGCAGTGCAAAGAGGCAATAAGAACAAGGGGGTAGTGTTAGCCGCAATCACAAAATTGCAGAAACTACATAAGAAGCAAGGCAAGAAGCAACATGGATGCCAGCGATCCCTTAAGCTTGGTAAGGTTAGCGTTCTAGCTGTTTTACCGAGTTGGACTCAAGCAGGTGAAGCGCTTGTGGAACTACGCACTTCACCTGAGCCTTTGGAGTAGCAGGACGTGTATCCTTGTGCGGCGCGTAGTCAGGGAAATTATCGCGTCGCGTGTATCCAGAGTTTGTTGCAGCAATTACTTGAAGAATCTCCGATAAGTAAGACTGTTCCGAATTAATTACGAACTAACTGTGTTGTGATTTGACTGATGTGCGCACGCCCCTTGGAGGTTATACCTTCTCTTGAGCCTGCGCAGTTAGTAGCGAATTTCTGACGAGAACAAGACTGAATAAGTGTTTCGAAAGCTTGTATAGCGTATTTTCCTCTGTGCTAAATTGGTCTTGTTTGCGCATGCTCCTAGAAGCTCCGCTTCACTTGAGTTTGCGCAGTTCAAAACTGTGGCGTACTTCAGAGAATAAAGATTCAGAGACAGAACAAGCATCCTTGATGTGAGTGTCGAGGTAGACACTTGCGATAACGAAAACATAATATTTTTCAGTAAAGGGAGTGTGGTAGCTGTGAAGTTAACAGCAGTCAGCTCTAGCAATAAGCTACAGCTTAGGTGAATAAAGGACTTACCTCAGCAGCGGCTTCTTGGTAAAACATAGGTGAGAGTAGAATACAGTAGAGAAGAAGACAAGTCATAAGTAAGAGAAGAATAGATTATAGAAAATAAATTGCACTTGTCATTACAGCCAGGAAAAGAAAATATAATAAAGGAAGAGAGGAAAAGGCACACAGAATACTGGGTATGTGTAAGAATAGATATAAAAGATTAAGGAGAGTAGAATTGTAAGCAGGTCAATGCAAGTGTGACTTTTATTTTACAGCAATATTCAGCCAGAGAGAAGAAGATACAGAATACTTCTCAGAGAGGAAGAAGAATTCAGACACAGAATCCTCTTTTAGAAGAACGAAGAAATTTGTGTGCATTCTCTTCTCTGTCCAATTACCCTTTCCCCATGAGGGCTCTGCTGGCAACTCATATATATCTTAAGTGAGCGGCTGGGGAGTTCTTTTGCGGAATTGGGAGCTAGCGTCATTCTGCTCCTGTGTCGAGCGGGAAGAGCTGCTGGTTCTGACACCCAGCGACCACAAGTCGTGGCTGCAGGGGTCCGCAGCGTGCACCCACAGTGATTCGGGCACAGGTGGGCTCTCAGTGGCAGCAGCACGCGGCAGCCCGGGCTGGTGATAGCAATGACTCTCGTCTTGCAGCTCCGTGGTGGGCACACAGCGGCAGCAGCTCTCTCTTACCTGCGGCGGCCCGCAAGACAATAGCGACAATCCTTGACAATGGTGAACAAGATGCGGGCACACAACGGCGGCAGCTCTCCCTTAGCTGCGACAGCCCACAGGACAAATCACGATGAGGCAACATTGGCAAAGGTGAGGGCGCTCAGCGGCAGCAGCTCTTTCTTAGCTGAGACAGCCCACAGGACAAATCACGATGAGGCAACATTGGCAAAGGTGTGGGCGCTCAGCGGCAGCAGCTCTCTCTTAGCTGTGGTGGCCCACAGGACAAATCACGGTAATGCAATGTTGGCAAAGGTGCGGGCACTCAGCGGCAGCAGCCCTCTCTTAGCTGCGGCGGCCCACAGGACAGATCACAATGATGCAAAGGTGCGGGCACTCAGCACCAGCAGCTCTCGCTTAGCTGCGGCAGCCCACAAGACGAATCACGATGATACAAAGTTGGCAAAGGTGTGGGCACTCAGCGGCAGCAGCTCTTTCTTAGCTGCGGCGGCCCACAGGACAGACCACAATGATTTCAAGTTGGAGAAGGTGCGGGCACTCAGGGGCAGCACCTCTCTCTTAGCTACGGCGGCCCACAGGATGAAGGATGGAAAACGACCAGGCTGGCACAATGGTGGGCACTCAATGTCTACAGTTCTCTCTTAGCAGCAGGGGGCCAATCATGATTCAGCGAATGTTCTGAAGGTTCAAATTCAGATGGGCTCTGAGCGACGGCAGCTCTCTCTTAGCTGCGGCGGCACACACGTATTCAGCGAAGGTTCAAGAGGTTCAAATTCAGACGGGCTCTCAGCGGCAGCAGCTCTCTCTTAGCTGCAGTGGCCCACACAGATTCAGTGAAGGTTCCCAGTCCGCGTTCCTCACAGTAGAACTAGAGGCTCCGCATTGCTCGACGGAGGCCTCACCTGCAAGCAGAATTCCTCGAACAGGGATTCCGACAGCTGACGGGGTGAAGTCTAATGTCCCTGTGACTTCAGCAGGAGGCGCTCTCGTTTCAGGCCCTCAGGTAGTTTCTTCAGCAAGCTTGGTGAAAGTTTCAAAAGTCCTTTCCTCTGTTCACTCGGAAAGAGTTTCGTCTTGACATCCAGAAGGAAAACACCTGGACAAGGTTCCAGCATAGCGTTTTATACCTAAAAAGTCTTTGTTCTCTAAAGCCACAAATCACTCAATCCAGTCAGAATCAGTATGGTGGGGTCGGGGAGCACTTGGTTTACGAGGCGACATCCTGCCCTTTCAGAATGCGGGTGTCTGCTATCAGACGCCCAGTGGGGGGGTGGAGCCATCATTCACCTTGCCAGGCACGGCCTTGCTCAGATCAAAGAGTCACCCCTCCCCATGCTCTGAATACCGATCTCTCTCTCCAGCCAGGTCTGACCCAGCTGGCCCAGCTGCTCCAAAACCAGACGGCCAATAGACATACTAGCAAAGCCTAAAGGAAAGATCAGGCAAGGAAATACAGCGATTCCAGAAGAGCCATTTTCGAACATGGGATATATAAATGGTTCTTACTAAAAAGTGTATCTCACTGTCCTGAGCATAAACATATCAAATTTTAAGTTACTATCAGGTTCTAGGGGTTGGATAGGATTATAGAAGGTAATCGTCAACCTGCCCATTCTGGCCTATGAGAACAGATAGCTTCACAATAGTAACAGTGAAATGGAAGGTAACTCGCTATTAGAACATGCAATACAGACCTAGGCATTATGGTTATCCTAATTCGTACAGTCATCTTTACAAGGGGAGCATTCGTGCTGTGGCACTGATTAGCAGTGGCACGGTGCCCAGTGCATCTAAATCCAGCCAACATAAAAGATACCTGGGAACCAATGGCCCCAAACCTGACCTGTCCCTCCAGTGGTCCAACAAAGGGACCCAGCCTCCAGCTGTAGGCAGCCAGAGGTTGACCCTGAGAGCACAGTGCAACTCAGTCATGGAAAGAAAGGCATACATGGTGGATAGTGATTGGAGGAAGCTGAGCCCAACATTAGTGGAGCCTCACTTCAGTACTCCATCCCAGCACCAGCCTTTTACTTTGCCAAAACAAACCACAGGTAGAGATTCCCTATGGTGGAGACCCTCTGATACCCTTAGGGTGAGGGATTGCTTAGTGGACCATGAAACAGGGGGGTAACCATGCTAGTGCAGGTACTTCCTTATATGGCCACTTAGGTAATATAGGCTTACCTGGACAAGGATAGCCTTATCTTCGTTCGTTTGGGGGGGGGGGGGGTGTAGGAAGGTAGATATCTGACTATATGGTTACCCCAACTTTTTGCCTAGTGTTTTGCTGGTTTTTGACTTAGTTGGTCTGGGATCCTGCTATTCAGGCCCCCAGGCTATCTGCTCTCCCTATAAAATGGACTCCATGTACTTTAGGTACATACCAGATTGGTTACTCCTTGTGAGCCCCTGTATAGTGTACCATAGGTACCCAGGGCATAGGTGCATCCAAGGCCTACCAGGGGCTGCAGCATGCACTATGCCACCCCTGGCTGGCCCTACAAACTGACACCACAGGATGATCACTCGGCTTGGGTAAGGTGGTGTAATCACCCCTTACTTAGATATAGTATATCGATATCTACCTTATATATAGACACATGTGCACCTATAAGTCACTCCTATGGCAGGCCTTATCGATCCTTGAGGCAGAGTGCTTGGTTTTACGTGAGAGGGTGCCCTAGCATGATCTGAGCCCCTCTGCAGCTTTCAGAACCAGCTCCTTATAGCTGTTCTATGATATAGCCATACCATATACTCTTAAGTGCATCATAATCCTCGCGGTTAATGCTAACTTTGGTTTGGCTTTATCAAAACATGTTGTGTAAGGTGTCAAACATTTTGGAATACTACCAGTTCTGGTGGTGGGGGTAGCATTCCACTCTTCTAGAGGGAGAAGACATGTAGTTACTGCTAACCCTGGTTAAAGTAAAACAGAGCCTCAGCATCACAAAATGGATGCTGCTGCCACAGACACGAGTCTGACCTCCTGCTGCTGGACGAAACTCCGACAAGAGAGGCCTGGACAATAGGTTCCTGTCAAGGGAGGTGCCCCCACCTCCCCAGACAGGGTTTTGTGTATTGGGGCAGGGAGGGCTGCATCAGCAGATGCTTTTCCAGACACTGCCTGGGGCACACAAGGTGCTCCAAGCATAGCCCGGTTAAAACCAGTTGCTGGGGCACTCCATCCCCGCTCTGGCGCGAAACTGGACAAAGGGAAAGGGGTGTAACCACCCCCTTCCCAGGTCCACCCATAGGAGGGACCTAGCAGGTAATCCAGCCCCTTAACTCAGTATAGGAGCTGTGTCCCCAGGACTTTAGATTATCCTGGAACGAAACTTTGCTACAGAACTCTTGGACCTTCGACATTCTATTCTGACTAGAAGACTGAAGACATCTCCTTTGTGGTCAAGGAGTGACCACCCTGTGCAAACAGGCACCACCAGTAACTTGCCGGTCTACTTAGCTACACAGGAACTGGACTTCCATACTTCTCTGACTCCGACCCACATCCACAGAAAAGCTGAGACCCGTGGCGGACACGAGCGACGTGGGACAGGACACCCTGGACATCCTGCATTTTGCTAACTGCATCGACTTCTGAGGTAACTCGAAGTTGTGCATTGGGGTACGAGTAGCCCCAGACCTGAGCATCTTTTGCACCGAAGCTCAGCCCTCCACACTCCACGAGTGCAGCGTGGGGCCTGCTCTTGCATTTCAGCTCGACAGGTCTTCCTGGTTCCTAGTCCGTTGGCTAGTGAGCCCCCTGAAGACTTTCTTTTGAAACCAAACTGCTTTCCTGGTTGCTCCAGGCTTGCTCCAGCTTCCCTTCAAAGGAGAAGCTCCCCAGACCTTGCTGGTCTGCACCGAAGCCAATCTTCACTTCCTGCGTGGGTTGCGTTTGCCGTGGCTTGTTGGATCCAATCCGGATACTGACGCCGCAGTCAACTAGATCCTTCATGGGACAGCTTGAATCCAGCTCCTGGTCGTCGTCGACAACTCCTGGTCTTAGTGGCTGCAGAGACAAGCTTCACCTCTTCACCTGAGATCATTGCGACCTTGCCTGGTTCCTTCCTGGTACCTTCCTGGTCACTGGCTAGTGACCCAGACTCTGTCCCCTCTGCTTTCAGGTTCTTCAGATCTGCAATCCACCCTTGGATCCACCCGGACACTTTTCCTCTGGTAGCCTGCAGCACTTCTTTGCAGATCTCCATAGAAAACATCGACGAAACCCGACACCAAAAGGCACCTATGCACCCGGCTTCCCTGGGTGAGGTAACACGAGTACTTCGGTGCTCCAGTGGGTCTTGACTCTCGAAGTGTCCTAGTCTAAAGTGGTTTTGTCGTAGTCCATCCGGAAGTGCCCTTAAATAGTAACTTTGTAACTTTTACGTTTCCCATTATAAGTCAATGGTAACTCGTGACTGTGTTTAGACTCTGCACGCATCTCCTGTGGGTCTCCTACTTCCTAACCTTTGGTTGTTTAATGTAGCCCCAGCGATTCCCTAGGCCCTAGGTCTACTTACTATTTTTATCGTGGTCCTTATACCACTATTTTAGTATATGGTTTGTGAGGCCCCTAGGGCAAAACTGTATTTGTGCAACTTATCGTATACTAATTAAGTAACTTGTGATGTACTTTTACCTCTGACCTCATCAAGAGTGCAGAGGGGTTGTGTTTAGAATACATACATATATATTTGATATATACCTTGTGTGGTGTCCTTTCATTTGGCACTCAAGGGATTATAATTGGTAAAACAGCTTGCTTCACATGCTCTCTGAAGTCTTAGCCTATTACTGCTGGTCCATGCTACCACTAGGATAGCTTTCTATAAGGTTGACTTTACACCCACCATCAATAAGGGTCGATTCGACTGGTGCAAGGTGCCGACTAGAACTAGTGGACATCATATGCCAGGCTAACTTCTCACACCAGGTCTAACAAAACATAATTGAAGCAGCTGCTTAAACCAACAAATGGAACTTTGATTTTCTTTCTTCTGCTCTATTTTGCTAGCTTACTTTGACAAGCAGAGAGAACATGCTTATTTATTCAACTCCTTAGATAGAGGAAAGGTGGAATCGTGGAATCTTTCTGCATGTTTCTACATGTTCCGAGGTACAGCAGCTTTTTTAATGACTTTTATTTAACTGTTTCTAATATCCCACAGGTTTTTGATGTGCTTAATTCTGCACTAGAGGCTTTATTTTTATTCTTCATGTTTGCAAACATGTTTGTTCTTTCATACGAAAGAGCTAGGCAACAAGGTTTTAAGCGGTTTGTGGGAAAGGTGATGGTGTGGTACAAAAGGGGGTGGTGATGGACGGAGCATCTGAATCAATCAAACACTCACACCCAGTCAAAATATCTGGGTTTAATCCATCACCGTTCTTTAGCCCACTCTGCCACCCCAGTTCAGACAGGGCTATATACAAATCAGTCTGATCCTGTCCCTCATGGGAACAGTCCAGCCCGAACTGCCAAGCCATGTCTTCCCTGGACCGGAAACAAGCTTCAGAGGACCGGTTTCTGGAATTCCAGCCGTCTTCAGCCCGGCTTGCTTGAATCCAGTGGCAAAGTGTGTGTGTGTCGTATACTTGTAAAGCGCACAGCTGCCCCAGCAAAGGGGCGTCCCGGCGCTGTATACCGCTGGGGATCCCGTCCTGGCTTTCCCTGTGGGATGGTCCCTACTGGGAATCCCCAAGGTGGAGCCAGGCATCCCCGGCGTTGATGGGGCCGTTGTGGAGATTAGGCAAGCTATTGCCCAGAGTTGCCGAGTGGGACCCCAGGTTAGAGTAGGCACCGAGGCGAGAATTGTCGAGTCCGCTGACATTGAGCCCAAGACCCTGCCGCGTCGGGGATTGAACCCTGGTCCCGGGCCGACTTCTGCTCCCAGGTCTGCTGCCTCTAACCAGTGAGCCACACCACTCCAAGTGAGCAAGGGACTCACGTCTGAGCATACCTGCCACACTTATGGCGGCCAAAAGCGGTACAAAAGGGGGTGGTGATGGACGAAGCATCTGAATCAATCAAACACTCACACCCAGTCAAAAGATCTGGGTTTAATCCATCACCGTTCTTTAGCCCACTCTGCCACCCCAGTTCAGACATGTCTATATGCAAATCAGTCTGATCCTGTCCCTCATGGGAACAGTCCAGCCCGAACTGCCAAGCCATGTCTTCCCTGGACCGGAAACAAGCTTCCGAGGACCGGTTTCTGGCATTCCAGCCGTCTTCAGCCCGGCTTGCTTGAATCCAGTGGCAAAGTGAGCAAGGGACTCACGTCTGAGCATACCCTGCCACACTTATGGCGGCCAAAAGCGGTACAAAAGGGGGTGGTGATGGACGGAGCATCTGAATAAATCAAACACTCACACCCAGTCAAAAGATCTGGGTTTAATCCATCACCGTTCTTTAGTCCACTCTGCCACCCCAGTTCAGACATGTCTATATGCAAATCAGTCTGATCCTGTCCCTCATGGGAACCTGTAGTGTGTTTATCTAGGAACCTGAATCGATATTTTTATTTTGTGCCCCTGTCCGGTTATAAATCAATAATATCCATACAACGGCATAAAAACCCTATTCATAATTCAGTCGTAGCACATGCTGTCACATTAAGCAAGCCTACTCCTCCAGCCCCCTAGAAAGCACACCGAGTTCTCTAAACAAACCAAGCCTTCAGCAACCTGGGAAATCCCCATTGCCTTTGTTTTGATTTAGTCCGAGAACTCCTGTAAAGCACTGTAAGAACGACCAGTTCTTAGTGACATCTTTATTGACGTCTTATATCCAGCCTTACGTCAAACCCGGCACCTTTCAGGTATAAATATACCAACGCTGCCTTAAGCAAACACACGGTGGTGATTCTGGAGCAGCTATCTACTTGCCCGAGAGCCCACGGACACTGCCCCTCCCTTTTGACGCGCTGAGAAAGACGCTGTCTTTTCTCCTGCCGAGAAAATCCAGCTCCGGCGTTTCCAGCCTACCCTTGCGGGTAACTGAAATATCGAGTCCTGAGAGAGAGATACCAGACCTCCTGCCTTCTATTACCCAGGTACTGAGCTGACTAAACCCTTACAGAGAATTCTTGAGTCAGATTCTTGGCAAAACAAACTTAACTTAAACTTCTACTTACTTACTCCTTCCCACGTATTAGGCTTAGGTCAGGTACACCGGGGTAGGCGTATTTAGAAGCACCAGTTGAGTACGATTAGTCAATGTATATATGTATGTATATATTTTATCTATTTTAAAGTATCATATGGCTAAGAAACCATATCAATGCTTTTACAGTATTATTTTATAATCCTGCTTTTACTGTACGCACTTTACTTTACTATAAGTATTGCAATTGTAGCAATTCATTTCTCTTGCATGAGGAAGGAGACTGCTCAATAAATAATACCTTTTATTGAAAATGCCCGTCTCTCTTTTCTCTGAAATCTGGTGAAACTATGTATGCACCTTTGACTGAGTGAAATAGCTGTCTTTTGTTTTCACACGACTCTAGAGATATACTCTTAATCAGGGAGAGCAAAGTTGTCATGTTTTATGGTTGTCAGAAACTAAATCCCTTCTTGTCTATCCAGGGAGGTTAAACTCCTCCTCGCTTATTCGAGAAAGTTTCTAGTGACCTCTGAGCTAGCTGGCAAAAACTTAAGTCTAATATAGTCAGTAGAGACCTAGTTAACCTCAGTCCTACGTATACACTGCTGAATATATTATTCCAATGCGCAGAGCCTATTGGGACTATAGGAACTACACTACAAACCGTCCAGCCCGAACTGCCAAGCCATGTCTTCCCTGGACCAGAAACAAGCTTCCGGGGACCGGTTTCTGGCATTCCAGCCGTCTTCAGCCCGGCTTGCTTGAATCCAGTGGCAAAGTGAGCAAGGGACTCACGTCTGAGCATACCCTGCCACACTTATGGCGGCCAAAAGCGGTACAAAAGGGGGTGGTGATGGACGGAGCATCTGAATCAATCAAACACTCACACCCAGTCAAAAGATCTGGGTTTAATCCATCACCGTTCTTTAGCCCACTCTGCCACCCCAGTTCAGACATGGCTATATGCAAATCAGTCTGATCCTGTCCCTCATGGGAACAGTCCAGCCCGAACTGCCAAGCCATGTCTTACCTGGAGCGGAAACAATCTTCCGTGTGATGGTGTGAACATGTATTATATGAGATAAAGTACCACCTGGCACACATTATAGGATTACTGCAAGTCACCTCAGGGTCCCATAACCTTATAAAGTAACTCTACCTTCCCCTCGTTCCTCTATATAGTTATGGAACTACTTGCTGACATGTAATATCCTTATAATATGTGACGTGAGGTACTTTATCCCTAATATATTTTCACTGAATAAGGTTAAAGTGAAATTTTAGTTGGTTTTGTTATAACACCTTAATGGATCTTTAACCCCTCCCCTGCCGGTGACGGAACCACTCCGTCATCAGCCGCGGTCGCGTTGTGCTGATGACGGAGCGGTTCCGTCACGGCCCGCTCGGAACGCCTGCGCGGCGCGGATTCCGCGCCTGCGCTGAGCGTTCCATTGACCGGGCGGGGCCGTGACGGAACCGCTCCGTCATGGGCACAGTGCAACCGCGGCTGGTGACGGAGCGGTTCCGTCACCAGCATACGCCCGCCGCGCGCCCCCTTAGCACTGCGGCAGAATAGCTGCCGCAGTGAAGGGGTTAAAAAAAAACAACTAGAAAATTTGCTTAAAAAACAAGGGTATAGTGCATTTAGAGTAAAAACTTAAAACTGATCAAACCACTGCAATATGCAAGCTATAGTTAGAACCACAATCCATAACTCGCACTACGGGTGTGCAAACCCTAACTCAGCATTTTACATGAGATGATGCGATGACATTTTACATAGTTAAAGAGTTTGCTAAAGCAGGATACTGCTGTAGGGAGATCATCGCTACTTTAATCTTCCTTTAAAACCATTCATAGCACACTTGGGACTGAGCTAGAAGGCGGGTGGGTGAACTCACAAGGCACATAACAAATCACTTTGTGTATCTTTCTATCATGAGGTGGTGCTGAGGCCGAATACAGACTAGGATTTTTATATCAGGAACTGGAGACGACTGCGTCTTACCCAATGTAACTGTGCACAGGAAACACTTCCCTCTCTAGACTGTGCATGTCGGTTATTCTCAATGAACACATCACTTGCACCCGAATATTACGTTTGATTCCGGCCAGTAACTCTTCCCATGAATAGCTCTATTTCCAGTTCCTCAGCCTTGAATGGGGACGGACAAGGAAGGACGAGAGCTACTGACTTTTTTCTCTCATGCAGAGTCCCATAACCAGGCCTGTTTCTGCACAGGAAGGATGCAGTCCTGTGTGAAAACAGAGGCAGAGAACGCAGGGACACATCTGCACCCTGTGTACTCGTACTCTGGAGGTCAGTATCGCTCAGTGGGTTCCACTCAAACCATATTAATCCCCTCGGAGACTTTCTAAAATCTGTACATATGCATTTTGAAGAGATTACCTGTGTTAGTATGCACTCTGAGTTTCTATGTATAGCGAAACACATACCTGGGGTGGCTTTGGACGGCAATAAATGGGACTGTGTTGGTCCTGTCTCCATTGAGTCTGAGGGGGCGTCTTCATCTGCAGTAATTGTGTCCAGTTCTAGGCATGATGGGGGCATATATGGGCCCCACTCCTCAGGACAGAGCAGTTCTAGCTTGCAGTTGTGATGTTGATGCTGTGATTCAGGGTGCAGTGGTTCGAGTATGTAGTTCTGATCTGAACCCTCTCTATCAGTACAGGGAGGTTCTAGCTTGTACTTTTGATCCGAACCATGTGCATCTGCACAGGTCTGTTCTAGCTCGTCGTTCTGACCTGGTTTCTGTGCTTCAGGAAGCACTGACTCTAGCTCTCTGTCCTGTGCCGCAGTGTGCAGTGGTTCTAGCTTGTACTTTTGATCTGAACCCGGTGCATCTGTACAGGTCTGTTCTAGCTTGTCGTTCTGATCTGGTTCCTGTGCTTCAGGATGCATAGATTCTAGCTCGTAGTTCATGTTTGGATCCTGCACATAAGGAAGTTCCTGCTTCAAACATAGGTGTTGCTGTAGGCACTGGGTTTGTTGTGACCCCAACTCATCAAAGGACAACAGCCCAGACTCAAAGTGTTCGTCTGATGACTTCCCATCAGGTGACACGGGTTGTAAGCTGCGGTTCTCCTGTGGATCTTGGAAATCAAAACACATCAATTCTTCCTCCAAAGGATCATCAGGTTCCTTCCCATCTGGTAACTCGGGTTGTATACGGTGGTTTTGCTGTGGTTCGTGTCCTTCAGGAAATTGTGGGTGAGGGCAGAGGTTATGTTGCTGGTCCCAGCTATTATCAGACAATGGGGATGGTTCTTGCTTCAGGGGCTCATCGTGTTCCCTCTTTTCTGGGAACGCCAATTGTATGCGGTGGTCTTGCTCTGGTCTCTGTCCATCAACAAATTCCGAGTGAAGACACCGCCTTACCTCCAGTGATCTGCCTGGAGGATCTGTCTGAGGGCACCTGGATAAAGTACAATCCTGCTGTACTCCATTTCCATCAGGAAAACCAGTTTGCATGCACCGGTCTTGCTTCAACTCGTGTATGTCTGGAAAACCAGGCTGCATGCACTCGTCCGGCTGCAACTTGTATACATCTGGAAACCCAGGTTGCACGCACTGGTCCTGCTGTGGGTCACATCGATGTAGAAACATTGGCTGTAGACAAAGGTTTGGCTCCTCTGGACGCCCTTGAACATTGGTCGGAGAAGAGAGCGTACACTCCTGCTTTGGTGCATGCCCATCAGAGAACACCTGCTGAAGGCACAAGCTCGGTCCACCTGGCCTGTCCAGTTGAGGTGTCGCAGGAGACCGGCTAACAGCACAATCTCTAATGCTCGCCCGACAGACCATCTCCAAAGACACTGCACCATTGTCTAGGGAACCTTGATCCTTTTCTATCCAGATTTTCTTAATCAGCCCAGCGACTCTAGAAGGTACGTCCTCCACAGTATTCATCAAGTTATCCAGTTTTGCTTCCAACTCCTCCAACATGGATAAAAGGATAATGTGGGGCAGGTCATCGGAAAGCGATTTCAGCTCCTGGTCCCTCTGAGCATCATTTCGGGATCTTGAAGCTGAGACGTCATGAAGAGGTAAAGATGGGACTGTGGCTCTTACGGATTCTTGTGAACACTGCTCTTTCGCTTTCTTTCCTGGAGCCCGTCTTCTCCCCATTCTGGTAAATTGATGTTCGAGTCTCAAGTGTCTGCAGAGGAGAGGAAAAGAGAAAAGACAACACGTTATCACAGGCCAACTATGTCAAAATACTCCTTCCTGTCTCACCAACCCCAGTGTGATCAGAGGAAATTGTGAATTTCTAAAACCAGAAAAAAATTCAATCATTAAAATTTAACAATATCCATAACATAGTTCATATATTATGAAAGGCACTGATTTGAAATGCGGTTCCAATACTATGTCTGTTCCTTGGTCTGCTCAAATTGCACACTTTTATGAAAACAAATAGAATACTGTAACAGCCGTGCAGCAATGAAAGGTTTATCATACCCTAGCAGACAAGACTGCGCAATCATTCTCACTTGCATTGTACACCTCTCTTTTGCAATATTCAGTTCAGTGACTGTAGCACGCGCCAACATACCAAACCTCTCTACAGGATCTAAAAAATGCTTGTTATGTTATTGCATATGTAGAGCGTATGCTCAATCTGATGTTTCTTGGAACTGAATCAGAAATACATAAAAGTGGAGACAATGAATCAGACCAGGGAAGAATGTAGGATGAGTAGGCTTGTATTTTTTTTAGATTTCTGGAAAAACACTTTGAGTTAGATTCAAAATGGATTTCGCCTGGGAGAGAGATCCGAATTGAAGGAGCTTGTACCAAAGCGGCGTCCACCTGATCTGATCTTCTATAATTTTGCAATAGTAAGTAAATTCAAGTGAGGCAATCTCTGTTTTTGTACGGGTGCAAGCATTTCCACCTGGTTTACAATGAAGTGAGGGGCTAGACCTCTCAACTCTTTAGGGCTGAGGCAGAGGGTCTTAGACTGGATTTGTTATTTTGATATAGGTGTGGCGCGTGCCCACCTCTGAAGATGATGTAGTAAACAAGCTGCATCGCTGTGAATTACTTTTAGTCTATGAATGGTGTTATTGGGTAATCTTACATATACTCGGTTGGCATAATGCGATCTAGATAGGACTGCGACCACCACTATTGCTTTTCTTGCCTAAAGTGGGAGAAGGGGGGTTAGTTTCTCAAGAAGTTTCAGTATAAATCTGTATTTAGATCCTACTGCTCCAGCCTGCTGCTTCTTGCTAAGATTGATATCGATTATCACTCAGAGGCTTTTAGCTGTGGGTTTAGGCTCCGGTAACAATCTCATTTTTGTTGGTGAGTAACGTTGGCTCCAAATATTGGTCTTATTCTTTCGAATTGCAATCTCAGTTTTGTCAATATTCAGTTTTAGTTGATTCAACCTCATCAAGTAATTATCAATTGCATCATATTCTTACCCTGCAGTGGTGAGGCTGACATTCCTTTGATAAGAATTATCTGAGAGCTGATGTATTTATAAAGCCTGTAACCTCTTGAAGACAGTTCTCTGACCAATAGTTTTTGCAGGTTAAGGGGACAGAGGTATTTCCCTATAAATCTTTTTTAGATCCGGGACTTCTCCATGGTTTTTCAGTAACGTAAGCTCTACAGCATTTTGAAACGCACTTGGAACGATCGATTGAGCTGCTGAATTGATAAAACGCTCAGCAGGGGATAGCTCAAGACCTGGCTTTTCGACGGATAACCAGCACCCTCAGCGCCCAGATATCCTTGGGGTGCGCCTTATAAATGCTGATTGATTGATTCTTAAGATCAGAGATTCTATGACTGCTGGAGGGCAAGGGTCAGTTGGTGACCCGCATTTGCCCTTGATCATACATTCATGGAGATTGTTTATTTCTTCAAACTAGGATAGGGTGGTTGAGTTCTTTCAGACTTAACTTTAGAATTACTGCTGCTGCGTATGTGTAGCAGGGGGACCAGACTCATAGAAACCCCCCCCCCCTCCCAACAATTGAATGGTAGGTCACTGACTCTACAAATCTCCCCTCTCTTCACTTACCCCAGAGCGAGTGGAACACGGACACAGAACCGCTCTGTAAAAACCCAAAGCTACACGGATCGAGACGGCTCCTTTAACTGGGCATACTCGGAGTTCGAAGCCCCGCCCCTGGATGACGCAGGACGCAGGATGAAAGACGAGAGTCGGGGTGTGATGACACCAAGGAGGAAGTTTGTGTGGTGTTTGGGGAACGAGAGAGGAGCGGAGAGGGAGCTGACCGAGAAACGGAGACCAGAGTGAGAAGAGCGGGAGGAGTTGAGGCGCCAGGAGGCCACCGTCCCCACGAGTCGCCCACCCACACTCCCGGAGGGGTGTGGCTCAGTCAGGTATGGCAGGTGTGTCGAGCTGGGTGGGGAGGCGGGGAGACTCCGCTAACAGCTAGTTCGTTTGTTTGAAGAACCAGCGCCTGTGGGCCACTAATTGTAAATACTGCGCGTCACTCCCTTTGAATTCTCCCCCCTACCTATATCACACTTCCCTCACTGTCATTCACCGACGTCCATTGTGTAAAGACCCATTGTATATACACTTGAACAAGAAAACCCTCACTCCTTGGTTCACCCCCTTGGGCATTGTACATAGAGGACTGTTGCCTGACTGCCCCTTATCCTTTCTCTCCTGCATGTCCTACGTGGAGAAACCCAGACAAAGCAGACAGGAGTGGGCCCCACGAGGAAAATATCTTCTGGAGAAGACCCCCGGGTACAGCTACAACAACGGACCCAGCTAGAATTTCCCGGGAACGGCTTACTTCAAAGAAAAAGAAAACCTTTATAAAAATAAAGCCATATTTACCTTGGTCCAGTCTCAGGTCCCTTCCTACTACCCCGCCACAACTGGTATCAGAAGTGGGATCTCCCCCTTCCATCCCATCACCTGAGATGGATCAACTCATTCAACACTTAATAAAGGGACAGGAGAAGCTGGAATGGGCCATTGAGCGCCAAATGTCTTCGGCCCAAGCTGACAGAGAAGTGTTCAAAAATGCCATGGCTGCCCAGATAGAAGGATTACAAAAGGCAATACAAGAATCAGGGGCAACTCCTGTGGTAGAGCGACGGTCTCCCCTGCCCCACCCGTCAGGCATGGCATTACAGAAGTACGTGGCAGGAGATGATCCTGATGCCTTTCTCGCTAATTTCGAAAGAGCCGCGAGGGCCTGTGGATGGCCCGAAGATAAATGGCCCTTTTACTTACCCCTTTGTTGTCAGGAGCTTCCCAGGAGGCATACCAAGTAGCAAACCCTACCGGGGACACACCCTACAAAGACATAAAAAACATAATACTGGACCACCTCGGGCTAGACTAGGAAGCCTATAGAGTCCGGTTCAGGAAAGAGAAGGGGGTACAGGGAGAAAACCCCAAGACCCTGTTTTTCAGGCTAAAAGCTGCAGCCGACACATGGCTACGACCAGAAAGAAGAAGCAAGGAGGAAATCATGGATAGTATATATTTGGAGCAATTCATGGAAGCACTCCCATATGGAACACAAAGGTGGCTGAGACAACATTCCGGATTAACACCAGCCCAAGCCATTGAAATGGCCGCCAATTATTCCAGGGCCCAACCCCGAACTCTTCCCTGGGACGCTGAAAAGACATCGAAAACTTCACAGGCACCAAAGATAGAAAAAAAAAAAACGGGGCTGGAGCCCTTAGACCCAGACCCATCAAGATGGAAATTCCTCTAATGAAAGGACCACAATGTTTTGATTGTGGGGAATGGGGCCATATTGCACGCCTCTGCCCCAGGAGAAAAGCACCCGAAGTACCCATGGAGGTGGGATACGTCCCGAGAGCCGTGATGTACACCGCAGAGATGGGGCCATCATTTTATGTACGAGTCACTATCAATTGCATAAGTATAAGGGCTCTCCTCGACTCAGGGTGCCCGCAATCAGTAGTACAAAAAGCACTAGTACTTCCAGAACAGGTTCTCCCAGACAAGCTAGTACACATCAGATGTGTTCATGGTGATGTGAATCCTTATCCCCTAGCACAAGTAACCCTCCATCCCATGGGAAGGCCCCCTTGTACGGTGAAGGTAGGCGTAATAGAGTCCCTACCTGAGGACCTGATCATAGGGGTTGATAATCCCGTTTTTTTGTCCCTATTTCAAACAGAGGTAAGGGAGGTCACAAAAGTAAAGGAGAGCCTAGCCCCGGCCCGGATTGCTTCAGAACACTGGGTATTAGATCGCAACTTTAGATTTGCACAAGCAAACGATGCCACCCTATTTGACGCCTGGGAAATGGCCCCTGTAGCCCAGACCACCCCCAATACACCGTTCCCAAAGTTCATCATAGAGAACGACTTATTGTATAGGGAGTGCAAAGCTGGTGAACTCCGCCAGTTACTGGTACCAAAGGCCTTCAGGAAGCAAATCCTCTTCTATGCCCATACCCACTTAACGGCAGGACATACGGTATCGGAAAAAAACCTACAGAGTATTTTAAAAAGTTTTTACTGGCCAGGCATTTATAAGGAGGCCTCTGAGTACTATAAAACATGCGAGGTGTGTCGAAAAAAGGAATCTCTGTAAACCCCCAGCAGTACCTTTACAGCCCCTTCCCATCATAGGGACTCCTTTTGAAAGAGTGGGTATGAACATTATTGGGCCCCTTCCCAGGACAGCCAAGGGCAACACATACGCGTTGGTAATAGTTGACTATACCACACGCTTTCCTGAGGCCTTTGCGCTGCGTGCCCCTACAACAAAGAACATAGCTGAGAAATTCTTAGAACTGTTCTCGAGAGAGGGGTTCCCCAAGGAAACACTAGCCGACCAGGGAACCCCATTCATGTCTCGACTCATGAGAGAAGTGTGCAAACTGTTAAACCTAAAACAGATACGAACCTCGCATACCATCCCCAGACCGACGGTCTGGTGGAAAGGTATAATCGCTCCCTAAAAAGTACCTTGCGAAAAATGCTGTCAGTAGAAAACAAAGATTGGGATCTACTTTTGCCTTTGGCCCTTTATGTACTTAGAACGCAGACTCAAAGTAGTACAGGGTATTCCGCTTTCGAGATGCTGTACGGGCGACAGCCCCGATTTCTACTAGAGATAACAAAAGAAGCTTGGGAAAGGGAAGAAAAGGACGAACATAGGTTGATATTGGACTACACACAACAGTTAAAGAGCAAGTTGGGAAAATTGAGAGACTTGGCTTATTCAAACATCGAGAAAAGCCAACAGCGGCAAAAACAATATTATGACCGTGGAAAGAAATGGAGAAGACTGTCAGTAGGTGATTGGGCTGTGCTTCTTTTACCATAATCCACCAGACAGTTCCAGAGCGAATGTATGGGACCCTACCCGGTCATAGTAACATTGGGCAATACCACCTACCGGTTACAATTCTCCCCGTGGAGAAAACAATGTTTTCACATAAATCTCCTAAAAAAAATGGGTGGGTCCAGTACCAAAGACTTCCCAGTTTGGATTACCCGTCACAACCAGTACCTCTACGTTAGGACAGTTACCCATGAATGAGGACTTATCACCTAAGATGAAAGAGGAGCTACTTACGGCCCTACAGCTCTCCGCTCCCATGTTCTCGGACAGGCCTGGGCGTACCAACCTCATCGCACATAGAATAGAGACAGAAGAAGGAAAACATGTCAAAATGAGACCATACAGAATACCCGCAGCAAGAAGGCAAGACATCAGACGAGAGGTGCAAGACATGTTAAAGCTAGGTGTGATACACCCATCCCGAAGTAGTTGGTCGTCACCGATTGTCTCTAAATGCAATATCCTCTTGTGATACATACCCAATACCCAGGGTGGACGAATTGATGGAGAAAATTGGAGAGGCTCGTTTTATCACTACGCTGGACCTAACGAAGGGTTACTGGCAAGTGCCCCTCAGGTAAGAGGACAAATGTAACACAGCCTTTGCCACCGACGAGGGACTCTTTGAGTTTAACGTCCGGCCATTCGGTCTCCATGGGGCCCCGGCAACCTTCCAGAGGTTGATGAATGAAATACTCCGGCCTTACACAATGTTCTGTTCAGTATATCTTGATGATATAGTCATTTTTAGCACCTCAAGGTCCGAACACCTAACCCATTTCCAAGCCATCTTAACAGCTCTGACAACAGCAGGCCTGCATGTTGGACTTGGCCCTTCTGGCAGGTTCACCCCTGAACTTTTTGCATTTAAACTCTGAAATAATTATAATGATTTCTGGTCTTGGCGCACTTTAGCACTGTGGCGCAGTGTAAAGTGCGTGCGCTCTGAGTGCATGTGTGAGATTTGCCTGCCCTCCCATAGGAATGCATGGGGAATGTGTGTGTCCCTGGTAGTTCCTGATGCGTGGAGAGTGCAGATGCAAGTTTGGTATGTGCGGACTCGTGTGATTAAATGCTGCGCAATGATGTATGTGGCGTGATTGTGTCGAGTGTGGAAGTGCCACTTCTAGAAGTTGGCATGTTTGTATAATTTGTGTCTGGCTTGTGATTGGCTGGAGCTGGCTGGTGAGCCTGGTTCCATGAGTCATGATGAGTCTGCCCTGGTGGTGAGTGTTGAGATTAGCATGAGGGATGTGAGGGAAGAGCACACCTGGGACCTGAATAGGGCTAGGCTTTCCCCACACAATGCTGGCTCCGCCCCCTGTGGTGGGCCTAATGACCCTAGCCTGCCTACTGAATGGAAAGGGTGGCTGAGGAAAACAAAGTGCTCCAAAACCAGCTGCGACTGGTTTTTCCACCACCCTGCACCCTGAGACAAAGGGATTCACTGTATAAAAAGAGGCTGTGACCACTTGTAAAATGTTCTTGTTTCTGACTGGAATCTACCAGGGGCGTGCTGCTGCTGGGGCCCAGGGGAAGGCTTGCCTCCCTGGGCCCTGTCCAGCCCCTGGATATCCTGGAGGCCTGGTGGACTGTTCTCTTCCTGGATCCTTTTCCTGAGGGGGGCTGCTGCTGCTGGGCACCAGGAGGACCGCCACTGGGGATTGCCTCCCTGTCTAGGAGGCCCCTGTGAGCTGGCTCTCGGCCCAGCCTTGCCCCCCACCTCCTGAAGGACTTTGTTGCTGGACTTTTGGGCCACCCGCGCCTGGGAGCGCTTTATTTGGCCCCTAGCGCTTGAGAGCGCTTTATTTTGCACTAGCGCCTGGGAGCGCTTTATTTTGCCCCTAAGCGCTTGGTAGCGCTTTCGTGTAACTCTCGCAGGAGCCCACCCTGCAGGTTTGTCCCATATTTGTGTATTTTCTGAGGGTGCCCACCCCTCGTCTGCCTGGGGAATATTGCCGCCGCGGCCCTGAGGCCGAGTTTCCCGTGTGAGGGAAGCCGCTGGCATCAACCAAAGGCCGCGCTGGGATTGGCCCAGCCTACTCCGCGCTCCTGCCCTGCCCAAGATCACCGTCGCCGTCCACCCCCCCCGGGGCGCCCAGGAGCGAGGGAGAGCCCCGGAGAAGCGAGAGGAGGCCACGACATCAGAGAGTCCCGAGGAGCGGAAGCTCTCCAGACAGTCACCACGAGACCCGGTGAGTTCCTTGAAGGAGAGGGCGCGTCGGGGCACATTGCCGGTGCCCGCCCCTCTCCTCCAGTGCGAGTCCCGCAGTGTTGAGAGGCCCGTGGGGCCTCCCTTGAGTCTGAGTCCCCCGAGCGGGACTCCAACGGGCACATTTTGTTGAAGAGCCCAGAGAGGCTCAGGCGGCATTACTTAAGGTACTGAGCCCGGAGAGGCTCCAGGCGGCCTATCTGATTTACGAGCCTGAGAGGCTCCTGGTGGCCATTTGTTCTCGAGTCCCCTGAGAGGGACTCCAACGGAGAAGGGGGCATTGTTCTTCGAGTGAGAGCGGCCCCGGAAGGCCGCGGGCCGCTCCCACTTGCCCCCCAGTTATTTTCGAGCCCACGAGGCCCCTAAAGGACACAAGTGTTTAGGCCAGAGCCTGCGAGGCTCCACCGTGTTGGCCACTTTATCCCCCCAGCTGCCCAGCACTTAGTGGGCAGCTGCTCCGTTTTGGCCCCCTGCATTCTTGTATGGCTGCCTGCGCAGCCTGCCCTGACATTTGGGACACAGGGCGTCCTAGCCCCAGAGAGGCCAGGTGCCCTGGGGACAAGTCACATGTTGTGGCTTATGTAATTTCTGCAAATTATTCTGTGCTGCACCTCTGAATGTGTTTTATGCGCCATGTGCTTTTTCCTAGACCGCTGAATGTATGTTTATGCATCATGTGTTTCCCTTCCCTACACCTCTGAATGTTGTGATGCATCATGTGTAATGTGTTCTTGTCTATACCCCTAAATGTATGGTGATACTTAGGTGGTTGTTCTTTCCAGTACAGGTGTTGCTAGCGAAGTCCAGGTTCCCTGCGTAATATTCTCCTAAGGTGGTTAGGGTTGCGTAGGTGATACTTACCTGTTACCAGTGATTACTGGTTGTGTGCTCTATTTTCTATTTTTGTGCTACAGTGATTATCATTCTATGTTCTACAAAGTGCTATTTCTAAACAAGTATTCTAGTTCTAAAAGTGCATATTCCTGACAGTGGTCCATGTGGCCCTGTCCTGTACATATCCCCTGTAAAATCTGCCTGTGCCTGTTGGCACATTGTATAGTGTGTGTTTTTATCTAATGTGCTTTGTAATACAAAGGCTATTTTTACATATACCTTGTGTGGAGTTCCTTTTGTGGGGGGCCTGGGATGTTGTTGCTGGTGGGTGCGTGCGTAAATGCTTTACACATCGCCTCTGAGATAAGCCTGACTGCTCGTGCCAAGCTACCAAGAGGATGAGCAGGGGTTATCTTGGCGGGTGACTTCCTTGCCCTGACTTAGAATGGTGGTTTATGCCTGGCTTTGGCGCAAGCCTTAGCCAACCAGAAATCGCCATTTCTAACACTGCATATAAAAGCCAAGAAGTCAAGGGCAGCCTTCTCCAAGGTGAAATACCTTGGATTTATGTTGGGAGACGGAGTCATTGTGCCTTAAGAAAAAAAGGTCAAGGCAATAGTAAATACCCCTTTCCCATCCTCCAAAAGGGAATTAAGAGCCTTTTTGGGGTTTATTGGATATTATAGAAGATTTCTGCCTAACTTTGCTGAAACGGCTAGTCCTCTCACTGATCTTCTAAAAAAAGACACACGCCACGCTGAACTCCAACACCCCACTGAGACTGCCAGACAGGAATTCAAAGACCTAAAAAAGGCCATAACCACTAGTCCTGTACTCATATCCCCTAACTTTGACAAACCGCTCTTCTTGGCCACTGATGCCTCCTATACAGGTATAGGGGCCATGCTCTCTCAGATAGGACCCGACAAATTGGAACACCCCATTCTCTACATTAGTAGGAAGTTGCACCCACGGGAAATCAAGTACCCTACTATAGAAAGAGAATGTCTGGCCATACGATGGGCTGTGGACAAGCTAAAGTATTATTTGGAAGGGCAACCCTTTGTCCTCTATACTGACCATGCTCCACTACAGTGGATGTACCAGAATAAATCACAAAATCCCAGAATACTCAGGTGGTTCTTGTTTTTACAGCCCTTCTCCTTTAGCGTTAGGCACAAGAAAGGCAAAGAAAATTGTAATGCAGATTTCCTGTCCCGATGTTTTTCTCTCCCCGAGCGGGAGAAACCAGGGGGGAAGGTGTGTAGCAGGGGGCCCGACTCATAGAACCCCCTCCCCACCCAACAACTGAATGGTGGGTCGCTGACTCTGTGGAAAAGTAAATTTTGCCATGTTCTGTGTCCCTACGCCTCATCCATCATATGTTATGTGTGCATGACCAATATGCATATGTTATTCCCCATGTCCGATTAATGACGCAATTCCAGTTGTGTCCACCTCTAGTATGTCAGTTTCCAGTCCTCGTGAATACTACGAATATCAGGCCTATGTAAAGTTATGTTGCCACGTTTCTCAGTGTGCACGTTATTCCATTATAAAGTCCCCGTTTCCAGGCCTCAACAGGGCCCGGACCACAGATTCAGCTCCTGTCTCCTGAAAGCCTCGCTGAGGAGCGATACAGCCCCCACCTGTATCCTCGACCCTTCACTTACTTCCTGCCTCGCAGTGCCCGGTGCAGCTTGGCTCTGCCTCTGAGTCTGCCAAAAGTATGTTATAGTTCCAGCTATCAGTTCAGTCCTCCTCTTCTGCATTCCTAAGCTACTGAACTGCATCAATAGTTTCCGTCATTGTCTAGCCTTCACGGCTCCACGTTAGAGAAATACTGTATTAATGGTCATTTAATATTCTTCATCACGCACTACATGTAGAATAATGCATGGTCCAGTCTTAGAATCAAGTTAGCTTTTCCCCTCGTGACTTCTAGTTTATATCAACATGTTCCCTAAACATCAGATACCAGATAGGGTTTAGGTACATGTCGCTCCGACCCTCCAGACTCTAGTCTCTGCTCCTAGCACAGAGTTCGTAGCCCCCAGTTTCTCCTAGTAACACGTCATTGCCAGTTTTCGCGCACCATTAGGTTAGAGGTCCCGGCTCCTTAGGTAGCCCCCTCCTATGTTTCCGCCCATTCATGACATATTCTGTTACGTTTGCATCACATGTCTATGTATACTCCCAGTTACACCTACTTTTACTGTTATCTCTCGCGACTGCTACGCGTCACGCCTTCTGCTCCACCCACTGCTACGCCTACTGCAATGTAATGCTATGTGTTTGCGCTATGTATATAAGTCAATGCATTGTTATTAAAAGTTAGCGCGCTCATCCCAGACCCGGCCCCAGCAGCTGCTGGGTCATTCTATGCAGGTTGTCCTGATCCTGTCCTTATGCTGTAATAAACCTGCAGAAACTCCTACTACCTCGAATCTTGACTCTTATTTTATTGAGCTATCTGTTATTCATTCATTTCATCCAAAAATAGATCCGGTATTATTTATTTATATACCACATAATGGCGCCCGAATAGGGACTTGCCCTTTCCCCACGCGTCGGTGAAGCCACGTCGACCCCCTGACCCTCTGCAGCTGTGACGGAACCATACCGGCCACGTGCAGATATTTCTGCTTCAAGTATCCCTCAGGCCCACGGAGGAGACGGAGGAGGCGGTCCAGCATCCGAACGAGACGGTGGAGGAACGCGGCGAGTCCCGACCAGAGCCCAAGCCGAGAGTCCAAGGTCCGAGGTATCCGGAGGCCCACCCGTAACTGAAGTCCGAAGTTCGTCGTCGTAGCAGTCCAGTCCCGTCCGAGGCCTTCCGTTCCGTGCTGCCCGGTGAGTACCATTGCTGGGGTAGTATCTAGACAGGACCAATCTAAATTGACTCCTGGTCCGTGGGTTGGTGGTGCCCAGACTCACAAACGAAGTGTTCACCTAGGTGGATACGGGTCTTGATGCGTCCCTTTATGGGACCGGTATGTTCCGTACTGTTACAGCAGTGCATCCAGTAACTCTAGTCTGTTCCGTTCTCGAGAAAATCTGTTCTATTTCTGTTTTCAG
This sequence comes from Lissotriton helveticus, assembly GCF_964261635.1. Lineage (NCBI taxonomy): Eukaryota > Metazoa > Chordata > Amphibia > Caudata > Salamandridae > Lissotriton > Lissotriton helveticus. The sequence continues at coordinate 957,683 of NW_027611701.1, read as the reverse complement.
TATTTTCAGGTAGTATTCTGTTCGAACTGTTATGTTATGATATTGTTTAATGTAATTCCAATGTCGTGGTATGCCTGAATTGTTTTCCCAATTATTATTGTTCTTCGTGTATTGTATTGTGTTCCGATTCAAGTTTACAATGCCGCTCTTTTCAAGATTACGTCAGTTAAAAACTAGAAAGGGTCTGTTAGAGGAAGCAGTTCCTGTCCCGCCTAGGGACAGTCCAGGTCATTTTATGTATCAGAAACATGGCATAAGCGCCATAATGTATCTAGATTTATGGGTAGAGTATACCAGACAGTTAGAAGAAAAGTATAGATGGCCCGTATCGGGTACATGGGATGCCGAATGTATCATGCGAGTAGAAGAAGCATTATGGAAAAAGAAAGCCAGACAGTCACAGAAAGATGCCATCGAGTTATGGCGTAAGGAAGCTCATAGAAGAACTGAAAAGGAAGTCAGAAAGTCGGAGTTAAGTAGAGAATCCCAGGAACGAGCCCAAGAAAGAGAATTAATCGAGATAGGTGAACGAGTCAAAACCGAACAGTCAGACAGACAGAGGCATGCCCTTATTAAGGGTATGTATCCTCTCCTTGCCGAAGGTTTGCCAAAAGCGACCCCAGAGGCATCTAGTAATTTCCCGCCACCATTAGTTCCGACCAAGCTACGTCACAAACCGACCGCAGCTGATATTTTTATTTCGTCCTACTTGGACGACACAGTCCCCGAATATGCAAATCCTGTTCGCGCTCCGCCAGTCCCTGTAAATCAGGCACTTCCCGCTCCTCCAGACACCGGGGTGCCCTTAACAGCTCCCCCGGTCCAGTCCGCCATACAAGTCCAGCCCACGTTACAACTACCGACCCTGTCAGCACGAAGAATGTCAATCGACGATTCTAGTCTAGGGGCCGTAGGAGGAGGTCTTCCTCAAACCCCGCCGCCACACAAGCGTTTAACATTACTCGAATTACATGCTCAAGCGTTACAGCGCACGCCCAAACATCAGTCTGTTACAGAAATCAGACAAACCCTTAACGAATGTGTCTATGATCCAGTTCCAGGCGAATATAATATGGTTTTATATTCCGTACGTGTAAGGAGAGTGACCGAGTATCTAGTCACCTTACCGAATATGAAAGAAGATCTAGACAGAATATATCGTTTCATCCGTACAGGGGATGATCCAGAAAGTATTGGCGAGATTATGTCTCAAAGGAAAGCCGAGATCCAGCTCATGATATTAAAGTTCCTGATCAATTGTCTAATAAGAGAACAAGATTACCCGTCTAAAGATCCCGCCGAAATGAGAATCCTAACAAGGTGGAGTGATAATATAGCCGAGGGTAAGCACAAGACCGTCGGTGCTATGGAGAGTATGTACAAGAAAATCCGTAAAGAAATAATAAGGTTACACGACCAGCGTAAAGCAGCACAAGTAAGCGAGAAAGAAAGTATCTCTGATCCTGAAGAGGAAGAGAACGAGAATCCCGCCAGAATAGCGTATGTAGGAAAATCTAGATTTCCAGATCGCCATTTACGCCTAGAACACAAGTCTGTTTTTCATCATCCAGCACCAGAACTAGGTTCTCTAGAACAAGTATTTCAAGCTACCGATCACATTCTGAAATCACGAGTCGGTTACAGTGAATTAAGTACCATGCATGAACAAGAACTAGTCCGATCAGCAGTCCGATGGATTACTGATTCTACCACTTTTCCAGACGAAATAGTGGTACAAATGTTTCTGAAACTGCCCCCAGCCGAGCAACGACTGGTGGGTATGTATATGATCCAGCACCTCATTACTCTGTATGAGGGTCAACATTCTGATCCAGGTCCGTTACACGATATCCTGAACGAGTTACTCCAGTATAAATGGAGAGGTCTAGGTACCGATTTAATTAGTGTCATTCTAGAACAGCGCCACAAATATAGAACGTTCCTGAACCCGCATTTTGTTCATGTCTCACCCCCAGAAAGTAAACCATTCTACATAGACAGACAGAATCCGTTACGAGAAGTCCACCCAGTCCAAGGGGCGGGTGGCGTAATGCAACGAGTGTTTGTATACACTCCAATATCGAAGATGGAACTTCTGGAAATGAAGAAATTAATCCCCTGTCATGACAAAGATCCAGCAGGGTTCCATAGAGAATTAAAAGACATGCTCCGTATGGGAGAATACACTTACCCAGACATCATTAAAATGTTAAAGGTCCTGTTACCCGCAGGGGTGTATGAAAAGTTAAAGGAAAAAGAATGGGAGGTGGGAGAGAAAAAGATCGATTGGACAGCTCTAGAAGCTGAAGACAAGGCACGAGTACCAGGTACCGGTCTTGGAGATAAATGTAAAGAATTACCAGAATTATTGATTCAAGTTTTACCCAGATTATTAACAACGAGAAAAGAAGACTGGGATGCAATCTCAGCCTGTAAACAGAAACAAGATGAAGATATTAGTGATTTTTATTCTAGATTTGAAAAATGTTTCAGTATCAACAGTGGTCTCAAGACAAGTAGTGAGTCATACCCTCATCTTTTCGTTACTAAATTAGTCGAGAATTCAAGCCCACAAATTAAAAACCGAGTTTTGAAAGTCGAAAGCACCTGGCAAGCTAATACCCCGTCCCAGATGCTCCAGATGCTCCAGTATCACCAGAATAGAATCAGAGAAGAGCAAGAACACGAGAGAAAACGTATGAAAGACACGAAAATGAAAGTGCTAGTTGCACAATCTGTTCCTCAAGACAGTCAGAAGAGGGGTCCGAATCAAGCCAGTCATCCTGCAGCTCCCGTTAGAGGGAACTGCAATTATTGTAAACAGCCAGGTCATTTTATAAACGAGTGTGCAGTTCTGAAACACAACATAGCTACTGGTAAGACTAAAGAAAGACCACGTCCGCCTAGACAAGAACTAGTTTCACAGATTCCTCAGTCACAGAATGCACCACAGACAGTTACAGTACCGCAGCCTATAGCTGCAACACAGCACGTTACATCGCAGATGTACCAGTATGCACAGTCCGAGTATCCAGAGTATCAGCCATATTCATGAAACAGCCTAGAGAGGGAGGTAGGCTTGCCTCTCATCGAGATACCTGTAGATCAAGAAGGTCCCTATGTTCACAGTCAAGTATTAGGGAAAGACAGAAAGTTTTTGATCGATACAGGGGCAAGTAGGACCACAATTAGTCATGCCGAAGTTCCAGGGGCTCCGCTCTCAGGCTCGAGAAATGTTTCCCTTGGATTTTCAGGAAAACCCATTATAAATGAGATATCAAAGCCAGTCACTCTAGAAGTAGGTCCATTGTCCCGTACTACTGATCTGTTACTTACTAAGTCATGTCCAGAAAATCTGTTAGGCATTAAGACACTGAAAGAATTAGGTGCAGTTATTTGCTGTTCCCCAGAGGGAATACGTCTGTTCCTACGTGACTTTAAGGGTCACTATGTATTACGAGATTTTGATTCCAGACTGTCTCAAGTTCCGCAGCATTTATGGGCGCAAGGTCCAACTGATGTAGGTTACATGCAAATCACACCCCATCGTGTGACTCTCAAACCAGGTGTAGTGTTACCCCGAATCAGACAGTACAGATTGCCACCTGAGGCTGTAGCAGCCTTATCCAAAATTATTGACGAGCTCATGGCTCAAGGAGTAGTTGTAGAAACTGACTCCAATGTATGCAATTCTCCGATCATTCCAGTCATGAAACGTACTGATCCGAATGCACCCCCAGTATATCGATTAGTGATTGATTTACGAGAGCTTAATAAATGTATTATTCCTCAGTACCCAGTTGTTCCAGATATCTCTTCCCTGTTAACTGCTATTGATTCCGAAGCTACGTTTTTCACTGTCATAGACCTCAAGAATGCATTTTTCAGTGTTCCAATTCATCCAGACAGCCAGTTTCTTTTCGGATTTTGTTTAAATGGAAGGAGCTATATGTTTACACGCGCTCCTCAAGGTTTCACAGAAAGTCCTAGTATTTACAGTCAAGCACTCAAGAGACAACTAGACAATATTCACATGCCAACTGACACTGCCCTGCTCCAGTATGTCGATGATCTACTGATCACAGCCCGTTCTGAACGTGACTGCGAACGAGCATCCCTTACAGTTCTGTATTTCCTAGCCGAGATGGGGCACAAGGTGTCACCTTCGAAGCTTCAATTCTGTGTCCAGCAAGTGGTATACTTAGGACACTTACTGTCCAAGAGGGGTAGGCAGTTGACACCCGACCGTATCCAGTTAATAGCGAGTCTTCCCCAGCCCAGAACCCAGAAGGAGGTACGTGCCTTTATCGGCCTTACTTCTTATTGTAGACAATGGATTCCCCAGTATGCATTTCTAGCCAAGCCACTGATACAGTTAACGACACAGGAGGCAGCCGTATCGACTGTCCTCCCTTGGACATCTGACCATACACTTAGTTTCAACGAGTTAAAGAAAGCTTTATGCCAAGCTCCAGTTCTAGCTACACCGAACTACAGTAAGCCTTTTACACTTTTCGTTACTGAACGCGAAGGTACAGCATTATCTGTTCTCACACAAGATCAAGCAGGACAATACAAGCCCTGTGCTTATTTTTCGAGCACATTAGATCCAGTCGCCCAGGCGTTGCCTGCGTGCCTCAAGTCAGTTGCAGCCACAGCACTAGCTATCAGACAAAGTGATTCCATAGTTTTAGGACACTCCCTGACAGTACAAGTCCCACATTCCGTGGAAGTTCTTTTAAACCGAACACAAACACAGCACTTGACAATTGCACGTTTAACAGGTTATGAATTGACACTGTTTCAGCCACACATAGAAATTAGACGCTGCAACGTCCTGAATCCTGCTACACTGTTACCATCAGTTAATTCAAATCCAGACCCACATGATTGTGTGGAAGTAGTTAACATTACGACTAAGCCAAGACAAGATCTGACAGACATTCCGTTACCAGATCCTGACCTGACACTTTATGTGGATGGTTCATGTATGAGAACTAGTACAGGAGAACTAGTCGCCGCGTATGCAGTGACTACTGACACCGAAGTTATTGAAACACACCGTATTGATACCCTGTCCGCTCAAGCAGCAGAGCTAGTCGCTCTGACACAAGCCTGCATACACGCCAAGAACCTGAGAGTTAATGTTTACACAGATTCACGTTACGCATTTGGAGTTGTACACGACTTCGGAGTGCTCTGGCAGGAGAGAGGTTTCATGACTTCTCATGGAACCAAGATTCAGCATGGTCTCCTTATTCAAGCCCTGTTAGATGCCATACATTTACCGACATCTATTGCTATCATGAAATGCAAAGCACATACGAAAGTTACTGACATTATTTCTCAAGGTAACGATCTAGCAGACCGCACAGCCAAGCTTACAGCACAGACTCCAGACACTCCAGTTAACATGACACATACTCCAGATCCGATTACATGCATGACAGTTAAGGACCCTACACAAGATGTCATAGATATCCAGTTACATGCTACTCCCTCTGAAATCAAGAAATGGTCTGAACAAGGAGGGGTCCAGACAGATCAAGGATGGTTAACGAAGGGTAGAGCCACATGGTTTCTCCCCGACTCTATGGTTCAAGTCATTATTAATACCGCACATAGTCCAGCACATTTAGGAGAAAAAGCTATGTTAGACAGTATTCAGAACATTTGGTTCAACAAGCATTTACGAGCTGCAGCCAAGCAGAAAGTCCGCACCTGTATGATATGTTGTCAGTTTAATCCAGGTAAAAGTGTCCCGGTGGAACAAGGTGGTTTCCAGCCCCCTGACCACCCTTTTGAGGTCCTCCAGATGGATTATATTCAGATGGAGCGATGTCGAGGTTTCAAGTATGTCCTTGTAGTTGTATGCGCTTTGTCCAGGTGGACAGAAGCATATCCAGTCCCAGATTACACAGCCGCGACCACTGCCAAGCAGTTGGTTCGTGAATTCTTCCCTAGATATGGACTCCCTAGAGTCGTATATTCTGATAACGGTCAGCCATTCTCCTCAGAGTTAATGAAGCACGTTTCCCTTTTGTTAGGGTACCAGTGGAAGTTCCATTGTGTACGCCATCCTGAAGCAGCCGGTCTCGTAGAGAGACATAATCAGACCCTGAAAATCCGTATTGCCAAAGTCTGTAAAGAAAAAGGTGTGGACTGGCTAGTAGCTCTGCCAGTCGCTTTGTTCTATATGCGCATGGTCGCACATTCCAGATCAGGTCTATCCCCGTATGAGGTCGTATTCGGCCGCCCCCCTAACATGTGGGGTACTCCTAGACCCCGAAGTATTACCGATGTTTCATGTAATATGCTGACAGATTACCTAGCTTCCTTGATGTCTGCCCTCAACTCATGTCGTTCACAGGTTGCTGCCGCATTTCCAGACAATACCGAGGTGGCACCGCACGAGATCGTTCCAGGCTCCCTGGTGATGATCAGAAATTTTGACAGATCAAGTCCGCTGGAACCACGTTGGAAGGAGCCACGTCAGGTCCTTTTGACCACCCGTACTGCCGTCAAGTTGGAAGGCAGAAAAGGATGGATCCACCTGTCTCATGTTAAACTTTTTAAAGGACTGAAATCCGTTTCTAAAAACATTTCCCAGGATTCCCAAGATTCTAAGGACTGCCAAAACATTGTTTTAAAGGACTGTCCCGCACAAGACATTATTACAACCCCTCCCTTGTTAGAGAAAACTCCGCAGCAGGAGTATAAGTTAAAGCTCAGGTCTAGTAAAATAAGTCAGTCAGTTTGATTGTATAAGTCCTCCCCTAGGTGAAACGGTTAGACTGTTTCTGACATGTATAAAATAGACCCCCATAGTGAGAGAGTCAGTCAAAGTTCAATCAGATGTATCGTTTTTCTGAGTTTCGTATTATTCATCAGCATTATGATTTCCTGCACCAGCTATGCGTTCTATCTGTATTGTCCAGTTCCTCATGTAAATATGTCTGCTAATGTTACAGTAGAGCACACGTTTAGTGATCTGCCTCCTCACGAATATTCTTACCGCCTCGCTATGCGCAACAACACATTTATCCGTATGTTACATTATTCACACCAGACCAGCAATGCCACTAATTGTTGGGTGTGTGGTCGACTCCCCCCTTTCCAGACACCGAAGGGAGTTCTGCCACTCTTTCCTTATCCATTTTCACACAATGGTTCGTGTGGAGCATGGTCCACGTTAACGTCCTCCTCAACAGATATGTCTTTTCTTAACAGTACATGTTTCTCAGACAAGCAAGGTTTCCCCCACAGAACAGGTTTAGATCTAGAAAATGAAGTATATAATTTAGGTAATTATTCGTCGAATTTTATGGTCCTGAATGTTCAGTCTGATACTACTCCAGACTTACCTGCTATTTCAGTACTACCTGTCAAAGGCGAATTATGTGTCCGTAGTTATGGTTCCATACATGTAGGTCATAGTGAATGTACTACTGTTATCAAGTATAGTGACAGTGGGAAATCTGTTTTCAAAGCTTCACGTCATTCTTATTTTATTTGTGGTCAAACTGCATATGTCCGTCTGCCCCTCGATTGGGAGGGAACCTGTTACATTGCCTTCCTACTGCCACCTGTTTTTCTAGCCCCATCTGATTATCACAGAAACACACATCTAGTACACATTAGACATAGAAGGGAGTCCCCAATTGTCGATTATACTGAAACTACTCTAGAACAGTATACAGATTTCAATAAAGGTTTCTTCTTCTTTGTAGGACCTGTCCAGAATAGCAAACTGATCCGTAGGTTAACAAGAACCCTTGAAGCTGTAGTAAATGAGACTGCCTCTGCTCTAGGTAACCTAACCGAAGAACAATCTGCTATGAGATTTGTCGTTTTGCAAAATCGTCTCGTCCTTGACGTCATACTGGCCGATAGGGGCGGGGCCTGTAGAGTCATCGGATCTAGTTGCTGCATTTTCATTCCAAATAACGCGCCGTCTGTTTATTCAGCTATAACCAGACTCCATAAAATTGCCCATCTGTTACATCAAGATCCAGGCACCTGGACATGGTCCGGTTGGTTCTGGAATATAATTTCCGCATGGGGATGGAAAGTCCTGTCCTTTTTGGGTATTGCAGTAGCGATCATATTTAGCTGCTGCCTCTGTATACAATGTGGCCCTGCGATTTGCAGCATGTGTGCTACCTCTTGTATTCCTAGTCCCAAGCCCCGTTCTAAATCCCGTTCCAAGATAATTCGAGACGAGCAAATGGTACTGTATGAAATGATAGATGGTATCATGAAAATTGATGTTTCCTGATGGAAACGTAGTGACAAGGAGGGAATGTGGAAAAGTAAATTTTGCCATGTTCTGTGTCCCTACGCCTCATCCATCATATGTTATGTGTGCATGACCAATATGCATATGTTATTCCCCATGTCCGATTAATGACGCAATTCCAGTTGTGTCCACCTCTAGTATGTCAGTTTCCAGTCCTCGTGAATACTACGAATATCAGGCCTATGTAAAGTTATGTTGCCACGTTTCTCAGTGTGCACGTTATTCCATTATAAAGTCCCCGTTTCCAGGCCTCAACAGGGCCCGGACCACAGATTCAGCTCCTGTCTCCTGAAAGCCTCGCTGAGGAGCGATACAGCCCCCACCTGTATCCTCGACCCTTCACTTACTTCCTGCCTCGCAGTGCCCGGTGCAGCTTGGCTCTGCCTCTGAGTCTGCCAAAAGTATGTTATAGTTCCAGCTATCAGTTCAGTCCTCCTCTTCTGCATTCCTAAGCTACTGAACTGCATCAATAGTTTCCGTCATTGTCTAGCCTTCACGGCTCCACGTTAGAGAAATACTGTATTAATGGTCATTTAATATTCTTCATCACGCACTACATGTAGAATAATGCATGGTCCAGTCTTAGAATCAAGTTAGCTTTTCCCCTCGTGACTTCTAGTTTATATCAACATGTTCCCTAAACATCAGATACCAGATAGGGTTTAGGTACATGTCGCTCCGACCCTCCAGACTCTAGTCTCTGCTCCTAGCACAGAGTTCGTAGCCCCCAGTTTCTCCTAGTAACACGTCATTGCCAGTTTTCGCGCACCATTAGGTTAGAGGTCCCGGCTCCTTAGGTAGCCCCCTCCTATGTTTCCGCCCATTCATGACATATTCTGTTACGTTTGCATCACATGTCTATGTATACTCCCAGTTACACCTACTTTTACTGTTATCTCTCGCGACTGCTACGCGTCACGCCTTCTGCTCCACCCACTGCTACGCCTACTGCAATGTAATGCTATGTGTTTGCGCTATGTATATAAGTCAATGCATTGTTATTAAAAGTTAGCGCGCTCATCCCAGACCCGGCCCCAGCAGCTGCTGGGTCATTCTATGCAGGTTGTCCTGATCCTGTCCTTATGCTGTAATAAACCTGCAGAAACTCCTACTACCTCGAATCTTGACTCTTATTTTATTGAGCTATCTGTTATTCATTCATTTCATCCAAAAATAGATCCGGTATTATTTATTTATATACCACAACTCTACAGATCTCCCCTCTCTTCACTTACCCCAGAGTGAGGGGAACACGGACACAGAACCGCTCTGGAAAACCCAAAGCTACACGGAAGGAGACGGCTCCTTTAACTGGGCATACTCGGAGTTCGAAGCCCCGTCCCTGGATGACGCAGACCCAACCGGGTTGGACAAGAAGGAAGAAGGACGAGACTCAGGGTGTGACGACACAGAGGAGGAAGTTCGTGTGGTGTTTGGGGAACGAGAGAGGAGCGGAGAGGGAGCTAACCGAGAAACGGAGACCGGGGTGAGAAGAGTGGGAGGAGTTGAGGCGCCAGGAGGCCACCGTCCCCACGAGTCGCCCAGCCACACTCCCGGAGGGGTTTGGCTCAGTCAGGTACGGCAGCGTGTGTCGAGCTGGGTGGGGAGGCGGGGAGACTCCGCTAACAGCTAGTTAATTTGTTTCAAGAACCAGCACCTGTGGGCCACTAATTGTAAATACTGCGCGTCACTCCCTTTGAATTCTCCCCCCCACTACCTACATCACACTTTCCTCACTGTCATTCACCGACGTCCATTGTGTAAAGACCCATTGTATATACACTTGAACAGCGGTGATCCTCACTCCTTGGTTCCCCCCCTTGGGCATTGTACATAGAGGACTGTTGCCTGACGGCCCCTCATCCTTTCTCTCCTGCGTGTCCTACAGTGGAGAAACCCAGACAAAGCAGACAGGAGTGGGCCCCACGAGGAAAATATCTTCTAGATAAGACCCCCGGGTACAGCTGCAACAACGGACCCAGCTAGAATTTCTCGGGAAAGACTTACTGCAAAGAAAAAGAAAACCTTTATAAAAATAAAGCCCTATTTACCTTGGTCCAGTCTCCGGTCCCTTCCTACTACCCGGCCACAGTTTGTTTATACTATCTTTAATCAACTTTTTTGTTAAGTATTTAGATTGTCACAGAATGCCTCGATAGGATTCAGGGAAGTTCTCATTTCATCTGGGGGCGACAAATCATTCAGGATATAAAAAAACGTATTTTTATCATTTGCCTATTAAGAGGACTTTGCATGAGCGGTTTTGCCTTTATATTCCTCAAGCTCAATTTTAAATTTGATTCTGCTTTCTTCATTATCCCTTTCCCGCCAGTGTCGACGCAATGCAGGTTTTGCCTCCTTTAACTCTGGCTTGTACCAGGGTACTGGTCTGGTGCGGTTTATAACACGCTGTTGAATTTGCGGGGGTGTGGGTCACTTGCCTGTCTGAGCCACAGAGTGGATTATTTTTCTTTGGAGAGAATGTCTTCCATTGATGGTAAGTGGGGCGGGGGTGGGATTGTGAGAGTGTTGATAACACTGGCTCTGTATTAATGTGTCGCCATGTGTGTATGGTTTCGTTTGCTGCTTCTGGATCACGTTAGAAAAAACTACTGGAATACAACGTTGATCAAATACTGATTGGACCGTAAGCAAGGAGGGATGATTATATTTGGTCGATTCAAATCATACGCCTAGATCAGATCTAAGGGATTTCGTTTTATGTGACCTGAGCATATAATGTGTTGGTGTAAACTCAACAACGCCATTAACTCAGCAAATTCAATATCTTTAGGGTCCGAGTTGTTGTCATCAATTCCAAAATTGAGACAGGGAAGCAGATCTACACCTCAGTTTGAGTAATTTGTAAAAGAGAAGTGTGGATCCACAGGTGAATAATTGCTGCTATCTCACTCCTTCCTCTGAGCTTGTTTTCTTTTGGTGATCTTCGGGTATGGCTTCTGGAGATCTGAAGTAGATTCCTCTGACAACCAGGTTTCAGTTAAGAACAGGATATCTGGTTTAGAAGATTCTAATAATTTGAGTATTTCCACCTTATCTTTGCCTAGGGAGGGTGGGTTTAGTAAAGCCGCTTTTAACGACTCCTCCTTCTGAGGATGTAGAAGAGTCTTATTGTTTGTTGGTCGGGAGTGAGAGCTGTTGAGTACCAGATTATTCGATATGTGTGGCTAGCATACATGCCATTTGCTTCTAAAGTCGAGACAAGCATTGGGGAAGATACTAAAATCTGTGTACCTGAAAGACAATAGATCTTATGCTGAAGATGACAAATATTGAGTATACTACGGGATTCCTGGTCCCAGCGGATGCAGTCAGGTGTGCCTGGCAGCACACAGGCTTGTCATTGGCAAAATGTTTGCAACACACACGCAAAATGTTTGCAACAAACACGCACACCGAAAAAATTGCTCTTTAAAAAGTCCATTCAATTGTGTACTCAGATGTGACACAAACTCCAACTCTCACTTGCACAGCCTCACACCTTATTTATAAATGGATTAATGTAACAAACTAGATATCTCTTAACCACATCTTCAATGCTGCACAATGACACAGGCATTGTGCTCTGCCGTGCACACCCACACACGTGAAACACAATTGATCTCCAGGCACAAAGACCTACACACTGCTAATAAGTAATCAGACGGATCAGTCGCTTACACACTCATATAGATTCAATCCTCCCAAGAGGACCAATCACAAACAAGCACATACACACTGTCTCGCACACACAAATCGCTTCCATAAATTTTTTAGTGAAAGATTAGGCTTCGTCCAGGCCATTTACAGCCATCACCTACTCCCAGAGACCTACACACAGGGCGGGCACAGGGTGGGCACAGATCTGCACAATCACATGTAACACCTCAAATAATCACGGCTCACTCTTCACACAAAGGTCTTGCAGTCTCTTCCACCGAGCTGTGACATCCCAGAGTCCCTGAGGCAACACTGCATATGGAATGCTGTTGAGGGAGTTGGAAGGTGTCAGTATCTGAGGAGGAAGCAGATCTGTGGATGGAGCATTCAGTAAGAAATAAACTCCTCCTTTCTAGTACCACCATGGACACGTGATACGTCATATATTAGCGACGCGCGGAAATATGGAAAAATGTACAAGGCTTCAATATCACATTGTGAGAGTACTGAGGATCTGTTAATATTATGTTAAAAAAGCCACTGAAGCAGGTGATAACACGGAAAAACGATGTCACTTTTTCAAACACTCCACACATTGCATGTGCGCAGCACACCACAACACAAACACAACCTGACCTGCTCTACACAGCACATACACAACCAGTGCAGCACCTTACAGCACAAACACAACCTGTGCAGCACTTTACAGCACAAACACAAACTCTGGAGTGTTTAAGGATTACTCTATGTATAGGAGTTTATACTGGAATGGTTTGTTTCCAGTACGAATCCTATGCTAGACAACACACACACCTCTGTCCTACGGTGTAAAGGTTTTGTGTGGCACTAGGTAGACCGTGTACTTGTGCCGGGGCAGTGAGCAACAGCAGAAAAGCTATATTATAACGTCGACAACTGAATGCAAAACAACTGCCTCAAACTCAACACAGAAAAAACAGAAGAACTGATCTTCGAGAGCAACACCCACTCGTGGAACGACTCTTGGGTGGTTTGCTGAACTAGGACCCTCACCCACTCCTAGAGATCATGCCCGGAACCTCTAAATCCTCCTGGACAACCTCACCCAAAAAAAAACATCAACGCAGTATCCTCCGCCTGCTACGTCACTCTTTGCAAGCTCTGAAAGATCTTCAAATGTCTCCCAATCAGCACCAGACGCACTCTCACTCAAGCCCTCGTTACTAGCCGCCTGGACTACGGCAACACCCTATGCATGAATTACCACAAACACCCTGAAGAGACTGCAGACCATACAGAACTCAGCGGCCAAGCTCAGCGTCTACCTCCCCAGACATACCCACATCACCCCACACCTCAAGAAACTCCACTGGCTCCTCGTCCAAAAAAGGTGTCAATTCAGGACGCTGACCCCCAACTACAAAGCTGTGCAAAACCAAGGACCAGCTTATATCAACCACCACCTAAGGTTCCACCAACCCTTCAGACATCTGCGCTCCACCTCCCTGTCGCACTCCGCTCCGCATCCGCCGAAGCAACAATAGAGGTCGCTCCTTCTCCTACCTCGCAGCAAAGTCCTGGAACAGCCTCCCCCCTCCACCTCCGGCCTCAACCTCCATTCAGGGAGGAACTCCAGACCTGGTTGTTGAACTGATTCACCCGAGCAGCATGGCTACCAGGGCCTGGAAACCCAAGTGGGTAATTAGCTGTGCTTTATAAATCTGCTTCGATAAAACCCTCACAATACTTTGGAAAACAAAGGTTGGATATCAAAGATTTCAATGTATGGAACTGTGGGCAAAAGTGCTTAGAAATGTATTTAAAAAGACGAAACCAATATTTTTGTGTAAAAATACGCTTTTGTTTCCTTCTAGCACAACTGTTAATCCATTAAAGTGATAATCTCCCCCAAATTAAAAAAAAAGAATCGAAGTACAAGGTCTGAACATGTATTTGTGAAAAAAAGTAAGAACCGCAAATGGGCTAATTCTGGATCCTTTCCCAATATAAAGGAGTTTAAACCCACACACTGAGACCAGATTGAATCTTTGATGTACTATAACAAGGTCACAAAGTGTCCCCATTGCACAGTGCAGTCTAAAGTCCTAAATTTCAGCAATGAAACATAGCATTATGGGACGTGTAGTTTGGGTTTAAGCACTGTTAGTATGGGTGCAAAAATATCATAATACAATTTGCTGTTATATAATGACCTCCTTCCCTCCCCTCCCCTCCCCTCCCCTGCATACCCCGCCCCCCCTCCCCCCTCTGCCTCCCCCTCGCCCCTCCTCCTCTGCCTCCTCTGCCCCCCCTCCGCCCTCCACTACCCCTCGCCTCCCCTCCCCTCCGCCCCCCTCCTCTGCCCCCTTCCCTCCTCCCCCCTCCTCTGCCCCTTCCCTCCTCCCCCCCTCCTCTGCCCCTTCCCTCCTCCCCCCTCCTCTGCCCCCTTCCCTCCTCTCCCCCTCCTCTGCCCCCTTCCCTTCTCTCCCCCCCCTCTGCCCCCCCTTCCCCTCCTCAGCCCCCCTTCCCCTCCTCTGCCCCCCTTCCCCTCCTCTACCCCCTCCCCATCTCTTCCCTCTCCTCCCCCTCCTCTCCCCTACCTCCTCGGCCCCCCTTCCCCTCCTCTGCCCCCCTTCCCCTCCTCTACCCCCTCCCCATCTCTTCCCTCTCCTCCCCCTCCTCTCCCCTCCCTCCTCGGCCCCCTCTCAGACTCACCCTCTTCTCCTCTCTCGAAGCTCCCTTCTCCTTCACTGTAAGAGACTGATGTGCAGTTCCACTTCCGGGTCAGCACGTGCTGTTTCTCCCTGGCAGAGTCAGAGTCACTTCCGTGTTACCGGGGGCAGAGTGAGCGCCAGCGGCAGACTGAACTTCTCACTGGCCTTTGTTGGTAATAACCTCCGGGTCAGCGGCGGCTGCGACAGCACAAGCAGCGGAGGCTGCGGAGCTCTTCTCTTCCTGTGAGTGTGAAGAGTCTCCGGGTCATTGGTGGCAGAGTCACCATCAGCAGTGAGTCATGCCAGGCCCAGCCTCCACTGACTCCAAGGCAGAGGTTTATAAATCTATCTTTGAATTAAATGTTTAAACATTTCACCGCAGACAAGAAAAAGAGCAAAATAAACTAAAGAGTGTCAGTTCATTTATAAATGTAAATATGAAGGAGAAACTAAAGAGCGTCAGTTAATTTATAAATGTAAATATGAAGGAGAAACTAAAGAGTGTCAGTTCATTTATAAATGTAAATATGAAGGAGAAACTAAAGAGCGTCAGTTCATTTATAAATGTAAATATGAAGGAGAAACTAAAGAGCGTCAGTTCATTTATAAATGTAAATATGAAGGAGAAACTAATGAGTGTCAGTTCATTTATAAATGTAAATATGAAAGAGAAACCAAAGAGCGTCAGTTCATTTATGAATGTAAATATGAGGAGTGACAGCCACAGTTGTAAGAAAGGATCCAACTTTCCATCCCACTCAATAAACCTGTCAGTTTCCAAGTCACCCTCAGTATTGAGTATCAGGTGTGGCGCAGCGTCCAGAGCAGCTGACTCCGGAGCACAGGGCTCCGGGGACAGTGTGGCGCAGTGGCCAGAGCAGCTGACTTAGGGGCACAGGGCTCCGGGGACAGGTGTGGTGCAGCGGGCAGAGCAGCTGACTCCGGCGCACAGGGCTCAGGGGACAGGTGTGGCGCTGCAACCAGAGCAGCTGACTCCGGAGCACAGGGCTTCGGGGGCAGTTGTGGCGCAGCGGCCAGAGCAGCTGACTCTGGCCCACAGGGCTCCGGGGACAGGTGTGGCGCAGCGGCCAGAGCAGCTGACCCGGGCGTACAGGGCTCACTGCTCGAGCACCAGCATTGGCCGCAGCTCAGCATCATGTGACTCTGGGCAACAGTTCACTTTATCTCCCCGACGGCCCCAGCGCCTGGATACCCTTTGGGGGGATAAATTACACTTTACAAATCTGCAATTTAGGGACATGCTAGAGTAAAGGAGGAGTATGCTGAATTCAATCACTTTTAGGTGCTTTTATTTAATCTTGAGGGAAACAGCTTCTGTATTTATTGTTACTGGTGTTTCTTTTTCCTTGGCTTTATAGGGAGTGGGTGCTGATGGCTTCTTCCACTTATCTTCGAGGGATCAGAGAGTCTGCCTTTCTGCATAGCTGCCAAGGTTTCAGATTGCCATGTGTGACATTTGAATAATTTCATTCTAATTGTGAGTGACATTTCAACGAATATGAGTGACACTTTTTCGCGAGCAAAAATCAAGCAATGAAACATATAAATATCAGAAATTACACCTATTTGAGCAACAAGAAACTCTAAGAAGTAATAGAAGTAAAGTGCCCTAACTTAGGGTGCAAAAAGCGACGGCGAACTGCTCTGCCAATCAACGCGCCCATGCTGAGCGGTGGCCTGAGTAAAAGCATCCATGAAAACTAAAAATAAGCCAAACTTAAGCAAATGTTCGATTTACAATATGTGTAGAGAGAAGAGCCAGTGTGGAAATCAGCATATTCAGGACAATGTCAGCAACTTAGCCGCCCATTATACCATCCCTAATACAAAGAAAGTTATCCTCTAAACAAAGTGATAGTCAGCAAACTCCTCATAAACAACACAGGTGGAAACAATTATTTTAAACATGCAGCTGAGTTAATCTAGAAACACGTGACTGCAAGCTGAGCCAAGAAATAAGAGAAATACGTGACTCTGCAGTTATACTCTGCTGATTCACTTTACTACGTGAAAATGAGACCAAGCACAATGCAAAGGAAAAGTGATAATCACAACAATTGTCGAAAGCCCACAATGCAGCAATTGCTGCCTAAATTAACAATGAATTATAATCTTAAACCAGATGATGCAGAACCCTCACAATCTCAATTCAACAGATAAATGATGAAAAGACTTTGGTAGTGCGTCAGACACAAATGTTTAAATGCACCCTTTTGCTGAACACAAAAGGAAATAGAAAAATGAAACAATGCCCCATGCATAATTATTCACCATTTGCTGTTGTATAAAGGTTTTCTCCTGCTTATGCACAGAATACAACTCGATTTTTCCAGGAGGCATCTGTTGTTTCGTAATATGTAACTGCTAGCTAAAATGCTCAGGGTGCTACATAACCAGGCGGGACAGAATAAGAATGAATGATAGTCAAAGGTCGAATACACTCAATTTTTCCCCAAATTCTTTTCTTACATGCTCGAAGGCACGAATTTCAGGAATAAGACCCCAGCATACCCCCAGCGGACAGAGACCAGCCGCCCGCCTCCTAGGAGGCTACTTCCCTGCATGCAGCAATCACACACAGGGCAGCGCGCCTTGAAAACACAACGACGACAAGCCGCAAAAGACAGCCTCGCTTGGATTTGCTGTTGATGATTTATTCATTCAACCGGCTTCGCTGCGCTCCACTTCTCCATCTATTCACAGTCAGACACCGGCACGCTTTGTATAGCACAGTCAGCTCGCTGTTGCAGCTCCTTGTTACAGCATGCCTGGGGGTGGTCGTGAGTCCCTAATTATGCGTGACTAATGCATTTAGTGCGGTAATGCGGACACCAGCACTGCAATGCCTTGGCGTCACGCCTGATGCGTGATACTTGGCAGGGCTGCTAAGGGTATCCAGGCGCTGGGGCCATTGAAGAGATGAGGTGAGCTGTTGTCCAGAGTCACATGATGCTGAGCTGCGGCCAATGCTGGGGCTCGAGCAGTGAGCCCTGTGCGCCGGAGTCAGCTGCTCTGGGCGCTGCGCCACACCTGTCCCCGGAGCCCTGTGTCCCGGAGTCAACTGCTCTGGCCGCTGCGCCACACCTGTCCCCCGAGCCCTGTGCGCCATAGTCAGCTGCTCCGGCAGCTATGACACACCTGTCCCCGGAGCCCTGTGCTCCAGAGTCAGCTGCTCTGGCCGCTGCGCCACACCTGTCTCCGGAGCCCTGTGCTCCAGAGTTGGCTGCTCTGGCCGCTGTGCCACACCTGTCCCCGGAGCCCTGTGCTCCGGAGTCAGCTGCTCTGGCCGCTGCGCCACACCTGTCCCCGGACCCCTGTGCGCCGGAGTCAGCTGCTCTGGCCGCTGTGCCACACCTGTCCCCGGAGCCCTGTGCACCAGAGTCAGCTGCTCTGGCCGCTGCGCCACACCTGTCCCCGGAGCCTGTGCTCCAGAGTCAGCAGCTCTGGCCGCTGCGCCACACCTGTCTCCTGAGCCCTGTGCTCCAGAGTTGGCTGCTCTGGCCGCTGTGCCACACCTGTCCCTGGAGCCCGGTGCTCCGGAGTCAGCTGCTCTGGCTGCTGCGCCACACCTGTCCCCGGAGCCCTGTGCGCCGGAGTCAGCTGCTCTGGCCGCTGCACCACACCTGTCCCCGGAGCCCTGTGCGCCAGAGTCAGCTGCTCTGGCCTCTGCGCCACACCTGTCCCAGGAGCCCTGTGCTCCAGAGTCAGCAGCTCTGGCCGCTGCGCCACACCTCTCTCCGAGCCCTGTGCTCCAGAGTTGGCTGCTCTGGCCGCTGTGCCACACCTGTCCCCGGAGCCCTGTGCTCCGGAGTCAGCTGCTCTGGCCACTGCGCCACACCTGTCCCCGGAGCTCTGTGCGCCGGACTCAGCTGCTCTGTCCGCTGCGCCACACCTGATACTCAATACTGAGGCTGACTTGGGAAACTGATAGGTTTATTAAGTGGGATGGAAAGTTGGATCCCTTTCTTACAACTGCCCGTTGACAAGAGGGAGGTCATGGACGCCCATCGGCCTCCAGAGAGGCCACTCAAGGCCCCACTGTGCCACTGGCGGCGTCCCAACAACACAGACATCGCCCAAAAAACCCAGATATCAGCCCCATAGCCATTCCCCGAGTGCCCGCTTTCCAATCCAACCCTGCCTCCAGGGCCTCCGATCCGAAGAGGTGCTGCTTGATGCCGTTTATTCACAGTTATAGGGAGTGATCCAGCACTACACTTTATCAGGGATCGATACCTACTAATAATTCTTACAAAACGGCCCATGCACATTCACCCAGCTCATAAATCCCTATTGCACTGGAGGTCAAGTTTTGAAGACGTGAAAATAGTTTCATTAACAGATTCATGTTAATCATTTCTAAATACATAACAAAATGTTTATATCAGCACTCTCCTCTTGGTCGATGGAGCAATTAGTTGAGTAGTTGATGGTAATAATAGTACTATCTAACTAGCTAAATAATCACAGACTCTCGGTCAAGTTTATAAAGTTTATCTCAAATGTTTGTGAATAATTAATGCTCATTGCATACAGGTTGCGAATGCAATCAATTAAATCTAACAAGAGGGAGAGAAAAAAATCAGCAAATGCACAGTGTCAAACTCATCATCAATTTACAATATGCATATGTAGGATTGGATAGATGAAGAGACAAAAGTTTCAGCAAAATAATGTGAAACGATATACATATGTCGGAGTGGATAGATGAAGAGACATAAGTTTCAGAGACAAAAATACATTTGTAAATGATTATGCAAAGTATGAAAAAGGAAATAATACAACCCCAAAGGATCCGGGAAAGGAGATGGTGGGGTCACCCGAAATAGAGTCAGGGAAGGAAGTTTTCAAGAATCAGGAATGGGACAGGGACAGGAACAGCTAGGCCTCTCTGCAAACCGACAGACAATGACGCAACTACACTCTCTCCTCTGCACCCGATCTGAGATCTGCTACGCAGCCATCTAAAACCACTCTCCCAAAGTCACTCCAGTTATACCCTAAAACCTACATGTCCAACCCACATTAGTTGAAACAATTCACAGGATTCAACATTTTATTGGTCAGTTTGGGAGGTGGTGTATCACACCACTGTGACTGCATCCACAATTTGTACATTCTCAATACATAATATTTGACCAGTTTATTCAATGTAGTGTTTGTTACATTTCAACATTTTCACATATAACTCTCAGCCACGTCCCCGGAAGAAGTCTTGGGTCCCACGGGCAGTCTCATCTTTTGCAGGCGAACAATAATCTCTAAGCTGTACGACCATGTACTTTTATTTTTTCTTTGCAGCGTTCAGCACTTCTGTCTGTTAGGTCAGTCTTGCTCACCTACCAGCCCCTCATCCATCCGGACAACGAAAGAAATTGCAGGCCCGTTCAGCTCACTATAGCGAATGAAACAAATACATTCACTAATTACTTGAAAATGCACTTTTCACTGTTTACCACCCACCTTTGCACTAATCCTTATTAATATTTTCCTAGCATAAGCTTAGAGCAAAAGCGGCATTATTTATTATTAATTTTAAAGCAAGAACCAAAATGCTGCCTAGTTGTGGAGTAGTGTGGCTCACTGGTTAGAGGCAGCAGGCCTGAGAGCAGAAGTCAGCCCGGGACCAGGGTTCAATTCCCGACGCGGCAGGGTCGTGGACCTTGGTCAGCGGACTCGATAATTCTCGCTTCGGTGCTTACTCTAATCAGGGGTTCCACTCGGCAACTCTGGGCATTAGCTTGCCTAATCTCCACAACGGCCCCACCAATTCCGGGGATGCCTGGCTCCACCTTGGGGACTCCCAGCAAGGGACCATCCCACAGGGAAAGCCAGGACGGGTTCCCCAGAGTTATACAGCGCCGGGACGCCCCGTTGCTGGGGCAGCTGTGCGCTTTACAAGTATACTACATTTACATTCTCTCCTGCATTAGTTCACATTAGTGCACAAATGTGCAAAGCGGTTTCCCTCGTGTTCATGTGTTTTGCATGTTAATATTTCACTGCACGCTGTTAGCAAGAGTTATGGGGTTATCAATTTGAGCAGGTTTTCTCTTTGCAAAACCCAGCTCCATCAAGAGGAAGGCACAGGTGCAGCAGAGACCAGAAGAGTCTCACATGCAGATTGACAAACGTCCTAGTTAACATGAAGGAACGTTTCAATTCTGTTAAGGACACGGAGGCGAGAATTACGCAGTCCTTTCTTCACTTTTATTAATTAGCAGGTTCAAAGGTAAAAAATAAAAAACACTTGCACAAAACTACATCGCCCATGAACCTTGGGGAGCAACCATGGGAACTGATAGGCCAATTATATTACAGGACCGGAGGCTTCGGATTATGCTTTCTCTTTTTTTACTGAATTTTAACAGCAGCCAATGAAAAAACGTTTCAAATACAATACACTACATTTCCCTCAATGCTCAGTAGTACCACCAACGACCATAGAGACTGTCCCTGTATAAGACACTCTTCAATAAGTGCGCCTTCTTTGTTTCCTACTTTATTGCTTATTGGTGTTATCATAGTATATAGGCGCGTTGCCAACATTATAGCATTACTGTATGCTGTATATCTTTAGTGAAACGACTGAGCGTTTCTTGCAAGAGGACCCACGTGCGCTCCTGCATACCTGCGGGGATCCTCTGCTTGTCTGTCAAGTAGGCGGCTTGCAGCATGAGCGGGGGCAGCTCCGGTGTACCTTCCGGCTCGCCGCAACGCGTCTGCCCAAATTTACCTCAGGAGGTGCACCTCCATTTGATATAGCAATGGTGTCCCTCCCTTGTCAGGCCTGCATCTACGAGAGAGCCAGTCGTCGCGTAACCCATTTGGGCTACTTTTAGGCCAGTATGGGCTACGCAACGCCTAAAATAAACGCTGTGAAGTTCAAATAGCTTCTCAAAACCGCAGAGTTGTCCAGGCAGTGATTTTTTTTTCTGTCCGGACTTACACCCCTCCTTGGCTGAAATAAATTGGAAGGCCCAGGCCAGGTGCAGGCCAAGTATTCCAGATATAGCAAGTTTGGGTCTCGCTTACGAACTGCCAGGCTGGATTAATAGTTGACTACATCTGAGCTGAGGAGTCTGTGAAGTTGTGCACGGTAGGTGGCTCCCCGTGTAATTCTTTGGAATTTATTTGATTATTTGCGTTCTACGCATTTTTTTTCCTCCTCAATGAAAAACTCCATTATGGATGACTGGGTCACCTTTGAAGATTAATATTATTCATACTATGAGGAGGAGCAGGGTCCCCTTTTGGATGACAGGTTGGTGGATGCCCTCGACGCATCAGTGCAGCAGTCCGTGAACCGAGCTATTGAGACTGCAGTCCCTCAAAAATTGAACCAGGTGTTAGCAGCGGCCCTTAAGCCCATCACTGCTCTGATGGAAAAATTCGCAAAACGGCACGATTTCCAGGCCCCTATACTGCAGGCCCGTCGCATAAATAATTGGACGGTATGGGTAAGGCCAAAGCTCCTTCATGGCCTCATGCACAGGCCTAGGCCTTCCATCCCCAGACCACAATAACAGATTGCCTATATTCTGTGCCAGCATTAGCACCGTTCGCGCCCCCTTAACCCCAAGATACAGATGCAGGTACAGACACGGATTCCTCGGCCCACATGTCCCCTCCTAAGAAGAAGAAGGCCAAGAGAGTGCATGTAATCCCCCCTGATCCCGCCTCATTCCAAACTGGGAGTCCTTTCGATTTTAATCCCCTGACATTGTCCATCCGTGGTACTCGAACTGGGGTATGGCTCCAGAGGTCTCGGAATATTTAATTAAAATCTCCGCAAACATTTTGATAAGGAGGTACGTGGTAGATTGCGGTCCGAGTGTCTCCGCCCGACATACCGAATAAGGTGGTTGACACGCCAGATATTGACCCCGGCATGCTGGTGTTCTTAAAGAAATTCACAAAAGACCCCCAAAAAGGGATAGATCGCACCTGGCGGGTCTACCAGGACAAACAGCTGGATGTGACAGGGCCCCTGGCCAAGATTCTGGAGATGGCGTTAGTGGCCAAGGAGACCGGAGTCTCAGTGGACCCCGATATTTTGGCGGGATGGACACATAGCAATTTGTTTTGTGGGCAATGCGAATTGTGCCATCTGAGCTGAGCAGCACAAATCGTTGTTTCCTCGGATGGACACCAACCTGATGGAGTTGGCCTCCACGGAGGCGGGACCATTGGTGGAAGGTCTGCTGTTTGGGGAAAAATTTGTAAAGGATGCAACAAGATACATGGGTACCTTCATCTCGTTGGACAAGGCCCAGACGAACATTATAAGGGTCTTCCAGGCTGGGCTTTTTGGACAGGCGAGGCAGGGGTCGCTCGCCCAGCCATCAATACCATCAAGGCCTTCCCAGAGGCCATTACGGTCATGGTAGAGGAGACTGGAATGATTCCACTAGGGACCGTACCCTCTACCCGACCAGAAGATTCTCCCATTGCTGCTATCAAAGGAAACTTCCAGCCCTAAATTACCTCAGGTAAGCGTTCTTGGTCTAGAATCCTACCCTCTGGGGGGGTCGTATCCGTTTGTTACTACACAATGGGTCAGCGCATATACGGGATGCATGGGTCTTACAAAACCATCTAGTGTTTTCACATAGAGTTTTTCCAGACCCCAGCACAAGAGTTCATCCCACAGCAGTTGTTTTTTCCCAGCAAGCAGAGCCTTTATAGAGCACAAAATTGCAGACTTGCTGGAGAAACCTGCAGTGGCGTACTGCGACAGCAGTCCTGTGGGTTTGTGCAGCAATGTCTTCCTGGTGCAAAAAAGAGGAGGTGGACACAGATTGATATTAAATCTAAAGGAGTTCAACCTATTTGTCCAATACAGACATTTTAAAATGGAGAGTATCCGTTTATTGACAGACATTCTGAGACAAGGGGATTGGATGGTCCGTCTATTTAACTGTGCCGATCTTTCCTCCCCACCGACGCTTCTTGCAGTTCCGGTGGCAGGACAGGTGGCTGGAGTATTTGGTCCTGCCTTTCAGTCTTTCTTCAGCACCTTGATGTTTCACCAAGTTGATGAAGCCAGTGGCCGCACACCTCCGGAAACAGGGCGTGCGTCTGATAATCTACCTAGACGACAAACTCATCATGGCAGCAGCGCCCTAATTAGCAGCCCAACATCTATAGATGGCAATTCAGCTTTTGGAGATTCGAGGCTTTGTGATCAACACGTCCAAATCAATCCTATGCTCGAGTCAGTCAATAGAGTTTCTGGGTTTTATGATCAATTCTCAGACAGCCCAACTTCAATTTTCCAAATCCAAATTGAGAGATCTGAAGAAAGAGTTGAAGGTGGCATTGAACAAGCAAGTCATGTCTTTGAGAGCTATCGCTCACCTGGTAGGGCTTCTAGCCTCATCAAAACAGACAATTTTTCCGGGCCCTCTACATTACCAGGCATTTCAGCAGCTAAAGATACAGCACCCTCAGAAGGGACTCTCATACTCACATAAGGTTCCCCTTCTGAAGGCCAGGGAAGCGCTCAAGTGGTGGCTAGCCCATGTGGACGCCTGGAATGACTGACCCATAGTCGGCTCTCTCCCTGAAGTAGTGATAGAATCAGATTCCAGCCGGTGGGGTTGGGGGGCGCTATGCAGGCAGGTAGCAACAGGAGGCAGATGGTCTCTCAAGGAGTTGGCACTACATATCAATTGCTTAGAGCTATTGATGAGAACCTTTGCGATCCGAACCCTCTTTTTCAAGAAGGTATCTCAGGATGGAAAACATATCAGCTGTGAAATACATCAACAAGCTGGAGGCAGAGATCGCCAAGGACTTTTGGAATTATTGCCTGTCTCACCTCTGTAGAATGTCGATTGTTCCAATATTCTAATGCAGTTGACCGTGTGCTCGCGTCCTGTCAGTTGAGCGGCTGCTGGCTGTAGGATGAGGCGTGCTAATGCTAATAGAAATAAACTTGTCAAATCAACAGTCTGTCTTTGTGTCGTGCTGTGATTACAACATGTTTATGGAGGCGAGCTTCAGTCAGTGGAGCATATAGCATATAGCGGTGAATCTACGCGTGCTGTGCGCTGATCAGATGTAATTTGTGGAAAGGTGTGAGGCACTCTGTGTGAGACGACTACACTGCGGGGTGAGACGACGCCTGAAGTGAAACCCCAACGCATCGCTCTCGTGTACGTCTGCCTGGAGAGAACACCTTCTTTGAAGTAACGGCGTACTGGGACCATGAGTAAGCGAAGTGCTGCGATGTGTGAAAGAGCGTCAAGTGGTGCAGGATGAGAAGACGCCTGAAGTGAACCCCCAACGCGTCGCTCTCGTGTTTGTCTGCCGGGATACAATATTTTCTTTGAAGTGACGGCGCACTGGGACCGTGCGTAACCGAAGTTCTTAAGGGTGTGAAAGAGCATTAAGTGACTCCAGCGTACTAATCTATCTCAATATCTCAGCCGTCCATTGAGTGTGGATAGTGCCGCACGTCTAACAACTGCGCTTCGAATATTGAAGGTTTAATTAAGCGCACTTTCTAAAGTATACCATTCACCTCACGCTACATAACTGCATAGTGTACCTTGTGAGTCTTGAGTTGAGGTCCTGAACTGTTGGCTGATTTCGCTGACGGAGTTTAGAAGCATACACTCTCGCCTGAAAGAAATGCGTGTGTTCTTACGTGAAGCTTGCTGATACACATCCACGGAGGAAGAGTTTGATTTTCTTAAAGAGACAGGTTATCTTTGTTTGCCTGTTCTTATTTGTCAGCATTCTTTCTACCCTTGTCATCACATGTTTAGCCTATTTTCTTTTTATTCATTCTTTTTGACACCCTGCTCATTCAATATGGATATCACAGCGTTAGATGTTTCGGCAGTTTCTTCTTCTCCACATTTTCTCAATCAACCACGTTGTCCAAGCATAGAATGGGATGACTGGATTGAAATGTTTGATAATTACTTGGAGGCATTGGATGCCCAAGATTTCAGCTCAAATAGGAAAAAAGCAATTTTACTCATCAATTTGGGTAAAGAAGGTCAACATATTTTCAAGTACCTGCCTGCTGTCACCAATGAACGTGGTCAACCCATTGAAGATGTCTTTCAAGAAGCACGTAAAAGGTTGGAGGTTAGGTTTGCAAAGGAGACTAATGTCGTCATGAGGAGATTAAAATTTTATACTCAACTCAGAGAGATGGAGAATCTATTGATGACTTTGTTACGAGACTCCGTGAACTTTCAATTAAATGTAAATTTGGTCCCATGGCTGAAGAAATTATACCGGATCAACTCTTTGTGCAATGTAGAAGCAGAAAGACACTGGAACACTTATGGGCTGCTAAAGACCCCTATCTTAAAGATACTATTGACATAGCAAAAATAGTTGAAGAATCCGAGTTCTGTATGAAGGAGATGGATCGCAGAGATTCCCAACTGAACATTACTAATGAAAGTGAAACATCCATTGTAGAGGGTGGTGAAGGGGATGTGGCTGCCTCTACCAGATTTAAAGGTGTGAGGAGTATTGCTGGCAGCAGGTTGTATCCCAGTAAATTTGGTAATATGACTTGTGGCATTTGCGGGAGCACTTATCACATGCCGGACTCTAGAAATTGCCGGGCCATTGGTAAAGAATGTAGAAAGTGTGGCCGTAAAGGTCACTTTGCCAGATTGTGCAGAGATGCCAACAAGGGAAAGGTAGCAATGTTGTCTGAGGAGACACATGTTAGTGAATGTTCGCTCAGACCAGACAGAATTCTTTGTGTGGAACCTTCCCTGGATGATATTGTAGACAACGAACATGTTTTCCTCACCAATTCTTTCTGCTTAGCTGATAAGAGGAGACGTAGACCGAAAGCAGAAAATTGATCTAATGGTTGATTCAGGATCCTTATATACCATCATACCAAAGAGAATATACCAACAGGAATGGCCCCACATGAACTTATTACCCAAAGATAAAAATCCCGGTGTGTATCAAGGTGAGCAGATAGACATATTGGGTTACATTTTGATGGACATCTTCTTCAAAAACAGGTCTGTCAAAGGAAAAGTTTATGTGGCTGAATCTGGGCCCCCCATATTGGGTTTCTATCACCAGTATGACCTCCATATTAGGATTGACCCTCACGCTGTTGAACAAGAAATGGTGGTGGATGAGATCTCAGTTGAAGATGAGAAGACACCACTGCTGCAACGGTGAGTTCATGCCCCACCTTCACCCCACCACAATATACATCACTGAAACGGGCGGAGAGGGGGGCAAGCGGAAGGGATTTGAAGCGGCCCGACCCAGCAAGATGATAGCTGGATGCCGCCCTTCCCCCACTCCCGGTTGATCATCATTAAAAACGGCACAAGCGACTTCTAGAGCGTCTCCGGTGTGCCCTGCTTACGTGTTTGGGTGCCCACCGCGCAGCTCTACGCTGGAGGTGCCTGACTTGTAAAGGACTTCTTACAGCCTTGGGCAGCTTGACGACCAGAAGGTAATTAAGCTAAGCTATTTCACAGTTTTTCTCACTTTCTGCCCGGAACTTTACAAGCAAAGCTGTTAATTCAAACCTTCAGGCTGATCTTCCATTTTATGCCCGGAATGCACTGTAAGCTTTACATTTTCGCGGGCTTTGCAGTCTCCTCACTCACCATTGGTCAATATGACTGGGGGCCATAAACTGGAGCCATAAATCGCCCTCCAGCCTAACAACTGACCATGAGGCCTATTACCTAAGCGGTCAGGAATCTGCAAAAGAGAGATAAGACTCCCTCCCAGTAAGCTAGGAATTGGGCTGGCTCATACAGGAAATGAAACCACCCTCCCCTGCTCTAAAAGGAACAACAACAAAAGAGGACTACCATCTCGATCTCCCCTATTTGGTGGCCATCTTGGTCCAGTCTCTCCCTCGCTCTGGCGGCCATCATGGACTAGTCTTTCCCACCAGTTGTACATAACCTAAGAACAGGCCATTCGTACCCATCCAAGACTGTACAGAGCGCCACGTCTAATTATCTTGTGACTTAGTGTCTACCTTTTATTGCAGTATCATATATTTAATGGTATTTTATACAACCGATTACTACCTCATATATGTGTGATATGTGTGATTAAGTATCTGCCCCTTATTGCAATACTGTACTCCTACCTGTACTTTGTAGAATTTTTGTACCCCGCACCTATGTCACTTTCTCCTCACAGGTATTGCACCGATCGCTACCTCATATTTCTTTTGGATGCTCACTAGTGTCATTTATGACTCAAGCAGCCTCTGTCTGCACCCTGACTCTGTTAGTATTATACTAGTATTTGTATTTGTAGTGTATATGTATCTTCGTGCGATTAAGTGACTGCTCTATATTGCAGCTTTATACCTCTACTAGTACTCTATACACTCTGAGTAAACTGCACCCATCTCACTTTTCCCTCACCGGTTCGGCACCAAACGCTACCTCATGCTGCACCTGCACCTATCTCACCTTTATCCCTATCATTCACTGTTCGCTACCTCATTTATTTGGTTCTTACACTTACACCCCTAGCTTTATTTTGAACATTGGTAATGCACTGAATGTGAATACTTTTTTTCTGCATTTGACTGCTGTTTGTAATTGTTTTTTGTTACTGGCACATGTACCTCACATATTTTTGACTACACACTACTGTCACTTTTGATTCAGGTATTTTACTGCCTGCATAGGTATTCTATTTTATTCCAGTATATTATTTATATTATAGGCTATCACTAGTGACACTCACTAGTGTCTTCCTTGGCCCTGTAACTAGCCGCTGACAGTTTGTACTATCGGCCTATTTCCTACCCCTATCACCACAGCCTCTATAAAATGGAGCTCAACGGCAAGAACACTTTTAGAATTAACTACCCCTCCACTCCTCTCTCCAAAAATGCCACTAAACGTTTTAAACACAACTTCTTGAGGTCACACCCAGAAACACCCTTTGCTGACACTTACTTCTCACTGGGCAATGGAGCCCTGAATACTGATATCATCTTCCACACCTCACGCAGAGCCCAATGGAGGAAAACTTTCCTATCCCTACTCACAGTCTCCACCACCAGGAAAACAACTCATGGCCTAAGTCTCACCATCACACCTTCCCACCTCTTTCCGGGCAGGTCTACCATTACCATCTACAATAACGGGATTGTCCTAATCCAATCCACGGACAAGAACCTGGAATTACTAGACAACCTGTTCCCCAAGTTCAAAGAGCACCTCTCCAAGCTGCGGACCCCCACTCAGAACTCCGCGGGCACTATCACCCCTGACGTCGCAGCCACCACCTACTACACTTCTACCCCTGGCACCCCAGTAAATGGCCCACCTGTTGTTAACGCCCCCCACTCCCCAAGAACAGTCACAAATAACTCCACCGCACATACTAGCAACCCCTCTACCCTTCTTATCCCCACCCATATCCCCTATATCCCTCCCCCCCGGACAGAACATCCCCCACCCACAACACACCATCATCTGAACAAGCCACCGCCCAAAGTTTATCCACCCCCCCTCCCATCCCCTCCACGACAGACACCTCTCCCTCCCCATCTCCCTTCACACTCCCACCCACGAGTCTCTCACACCTGACACAACAACTCCCGCCCACAACACGCCTACATCTACACACACCTTCACTCGGAGTTTATCCACCCATCCTCCCCATCTCCCCCACGGCAGACACCTCTCCCTTCCCTGCTCCCTCACCACTCCCACTCACAACTCCATCTCCCTCCCAACAAAAGATACAGAACATACCTCCTCCCTTACCCTAGCATCCCCCTCTCTCCCACCTCCTATTCTCAGCCCTCACTACCCTCCTGTCTCCCCCACTGTCCTCAGCCTTCACTCACTATTCTACTCACCGGCACCGTCTCCCACTGAAGTCACTACCTATGCTTCCCACCCACCGCCTGTCGCACCTACATCACCCACACCCCTCGCCCACAAACACGCCCACTCCTGGAATACCATCCCACCCATTAGCTCCGCGGAACCCCTCAACAACACTAGTATACCCCCCCCCCGATACCCTGCCTGCTCACCAGCTCACTACTCAACCACTCACCAACGGCTCTCTCCACCAACACCTTCCCCAATGACCCTCCTGACCTGACTTTATCCACCCTCCAACAAGTCAAAGAGGAAATCTTACAAATCAAAAAAGACATCCACGCAATCAAAGACCTTCTCTCCTCACAGCCCAGTCTACCTCCCACCATCCCACTACCCTACAAACGACGCACACTCCCTGCATACCCTCGCCCCCGACGACACCAGCAATGGCCTACTATCCCTCGCCCCCGACGACACCAGCAATGGCCTACTATCCCCGTACGCAATAATTCCCACCGCCCCCGTCGTGTTCTCAACTCCTTGTCGGACCGCGACCTATGCTCTCTCCTACGCTCTTATGGCCCAGGTCCGGTAAAAGACTTTTCCAACTCACACATCCCCATACCCACAATTCTTACAAACCCTCTAAGGCCCCCAACACTCAACAACAGAGGCTCCGTCCCTAACAACCTCAGAAAAGTTCCCCTCACACTAGAAAGCTCGACCACCCTTCTCTCTCCCAAACTCAAATGCATCCTACTAAACTGCAGATCGGCCCAGAGACATTCCTCCGACATCGCGGATCTCGTCTCAGATAGGGATCTGGACCTAGCCATTCTAACGGAAACGTGGCTCACTGAAGCCTCTACCCCGATTATGGACATACTAGTCCCCCCCAATTATCACATCATCAGGCTGGACAGGTCTCCTGGCAAGACGGGTGGGGGAATTGCATGCATTTTTAGGAGCAACCTCTCCGTTACTCAAGTCACCTCCCCCTCCCTTTCCTCCTATGAACTCCTCTGCCTCGACATCACCAGTGAGGGCAAACAAGTCTGTGCTTTACATCTCATCTATCACCCGCCTGGTGACAATCTCATATTCACTCAACAATTCATGGACCTGATCACTTCCAATGCCGGTCGGCAGACCACTCAAGTCTACCTGGGTGACTTCAATCTCCATTGGAACGATCAGAAAGACACCGTGGTGAATAGTCTCAAAACTTTCCTCAATGCGCTTGACCTCACCCAATTATGCGATAAACCAACACACGACAAAGGCGCGATACTCGATCTCATCATTGCCAAAGAGAACGCTATTCAACTGGAGGCGATTCTACCCTGCGATTGGTCAGATCACCACATTATCACCTTCTTTATCAACGAAAAAGTTAAACCTAACCCTACTCAACCAATCAAAACCAAAGCATGGAAAAGGGATTTGAAGAATCTGAATCCCTCTACCCTACCTCCCCACATCGGCAACCTCCTCCTTCCCCCTTCAGGGGCCTCAGATGTTCAATCACTGACTGACCACTACCTTGACTCTATGAACACAATAGTCAATGAAGTCGCCCCTCTGCAACTGAAGAGAGTCTCCACCAAAATCTCTAACCCCTGGTACGATGACAGACTCAATGATGAAAGGCGTAATATGCGAATGGCAGAGCGCACCTGGAGATCGGACCCTTCAGCGCTGCATCTCAAAAAGCTTAAGAACAAGAGAAATGCCTACTTTAGGAAAATAAAGCGCACAAAGTCGGACTTCTTCAGCCGCCAGTTGGACCAAGCGAAGAACAGGCCAAGAAAGCTGTTCGAGCTAATCAAGACCCAAACAAAGGCACAACCCACACAATCAAACAGCTCAACAAACGACACCCCACACTGTGAAGCCTTCTCTGCTTTCTTCAAACTAAAGACTGACAACATAAA
This sequence comes from Lissotriton helveticus, assembly GCF_964261635.1. Taxonomy (NCBI): domain Eukaryota; kingdom Metazoa; phylum Chordata; class Amphibia; order Caudata; family Salamandridae; genus Lissotriton; species Lissotriton helveticus. The sequence goes on along the minus strand of NW_027611701.1, from coordinate 926,254 downwards.
AAATGACCTCATCATAGATGTAAGCCGATACCCCAACCACACCAGAATGGCAGACACTCAACCTAAAAACAAGGCATCCTGGCAGTACTTCGATACCTATTCAGAAGAAGCAATATACAAACTGCTCTGCACCTTGAAGCCCTCTAATCACCTCACAGACCCTCTACCTGCTAATGCTGTAAAAGACTTTATCCCCTTGCTCCTCCCTCTCTGGACCAAGATCATCAACAGCTCTCTGCAACAAGGCCACATTCCAGACTCCCTTAAGGTGGGGCAAGTCACGCCCATACTCAAGAAACCTACAGCTGATCCGTCTGACCTAAACAACTATCGGCCCATCACCAATATCCCCACCCTGGCCAAACTGCTGGAGAAATGTGTCCAACTCCAACTAACAAAACACATTGATCAATTTGACCTCCTCAACCCTCATCAATCAGGCTTCAGAGCGAAACATAGCACGGAAACAGCTATGACACACATAATTGATGACGCCCTCCAAATTCTGGATCGCAATGAGTCCTGCCTCCTCATCCTTCTTGACCTCTCGTCAGCATTTGACACGGTCAAACATGAGAACTTGCTGGAGCTGCTAAGTACTAGAATGGGGCTATCGGGAACTGTTCTCAAGTGGTTTTCGTCTTTCCTTCACAATCGGTCTCAGAGGTTCAAGATCGACAATGTGCTATCTACACCTGTGCCTGCAGATCTAGGTGTCCCACAAGGGTCCACCCTCTCCCCTACACTGTTCAACCTCGTTATGGAACCGCTCACCACCTTGCTTCAAGCATCCAATGTTCAATTCCATATGTACGCCGATGACACACAACTCTATCTAAAGTTACAATCCCCGGAAGATATCAAACATCTGAATTCCACGCTTATTAACACCCAATCTTGGCTGGCCGATAATCACCTCAAACTAAATGCTCTGAAAACTGAGTTCCTACTCATCACACCCCCGGCGAAAATCTCCACCACCCAAACCTGGCTCAACAACCTAACAGCACTCAATGTCCAACCTACCATTGTGGACTCGGCGAAATCCCTAGGCATCACACTCGACGCCAAGCTCAACATGCAGCAACACGTCAGCAAAGCCACAAAAGCAGCTAATTTTCAAATTAACACGCTGAGGAAAATTAAACCCTTTCTCCCGGCCAAAGACTTCCAAACTGCTGTACAAGCTTTAGTCATCCCTCGAATAGACTACGGAATTGCGGCCCTCAGCGGTCTCCCACTAGCCACAACAGCACCCTTAAGAGCCTCCCTGAACGCTGCTGCGAGACTCATTACTGGCTCTAGAAAGCATTCGCACATATCCCCAGACTTAAAGACTCTAAAATGGCTGCCTTTTGAGGCCAGAATACATCTAAAAATTGCAGTTATGACACACGCGGCCGTGCACCACAAGGCACCCAACTACCTCGCTCAAAAGCTGTCTATATCAGGAGGTTCGAGATCCAATAGGAGTACAAAAAATCTACTCCTGAAACCTCGTAGATTCCGGAAAGTGAAAACCTACAAGCGCTCCTTCTCAGGAAAGGCACCCAGGATCTGGAATGCGCTCCCTCCTGAAATCAGGCTGATCCCCTCCACTGCACTCTTCAAGAAAGAGGTGAAAACCATCCTTCTGGCCAAGATCTCCTGATCGTTATAGATGCTGGTTCAGAGACTCTTCATTGCTTGTATCACTGCGCAATATCCCCTGGCACTATACTCTACTTGTTGGGGGCACCACTACGCTACTCTCTTACTACCGACCAAGATGTGATACACGTTGGTTTACTGATTCACCTGTACACCTCTGTAGTGGGATCAATGACCTGTGCTGTCCTATATTACTTCCTTACCTGATTGTATATGGATTGGTTTTATGTATGTTTTTATTAACCATGTTATTACCATGCTATTGACTATTATGCTGTTCCCAGTATCTCGGTTGACTCCTACTGCCCCTACCCTGTCTTTGTAAAGCGCTCTGATATCTGTAAGGATCCTGTTCGCGCTATATAAAACTTTGAATAAATAAATAAATAAATAAGATATTTTGGAGAGAGGTAAAGGAGTTTTCAGAGACCAACGCGGTAATTTAGAAGGTTACGTTCACAAAATAAAACTTAAACATGGTGCCATCCCTGTTCAACATAAGCTTAGGAAGGTTCCCATCATGGTGAGAGGCGCGGTCCAGAAGATGTTGGATGAAATGTTATCCAGTGGTGTCATTGAGCCCATTGAGTGTTCTGCTTGGGTTTCTCCTGTCGTTATTACAGAGAAGGCAGATGAAAATTTGCATTTCTGTGTTGATTTGAGGAGTTTAAACCAGAATATTATCCCTGACACTTTTCCTCTACCCAATATCAACGAGTTAATGGTATTGTTACAAGGAGCAACATTTTTTCTCCATGCTAGACCTTCATCACGCTTATCACCAAATACGTTTGCATGACTCCTCTAAAAATTTGACAGCCTTCATCACCACGGAAGGTATATTTCAATTAACTAAGATGCCTTTCGGCTTTCCTCGGTTGCTAGTGTTTTTCAGAGGATGATATCAGAAGTGTTTAAAGATCTAAACAATATAATCTACTTCCAAGATGATATCCTGGTCTTTGGTGATAGCGTGAGTGGCCACAATTTAGTGTTAAAAGATGCCCTTGCCAGAATTTTGGAATCTGGTTGAATGCTACATGGAGAAAAATATTCCTTCCTTGCCACAGAGGTGGAGGTGGAGTACTTAGGACACTCCATCTCTTCTGAGGGTGTCAAACCCAAGAGAGATTTTCTTGCATCCATAAAATTGGCTCCTATTCCCAGTAACAGAGATCTGCTGCGTTCCTTCCTTGGATTAATTGAGTAATACTCTAATTTTGTGAAGAACTTTGTGAGTAAAACTGAACCTTTTAAGGTACTTATGAGGAAGGGTGTCAATTTCATTTGGGCAACTGATCAACAAAATTGTTTTGATAACATCAAGCTTGAAATCTGTAATGCAGGTATTCTGGTTCCTTACGATGTTAACGCAAAAACCATTGTCACTGTTGAAGCCAGTGACACTGGTAACGGTGCTGTATTATCTCAGAATGATTATACCTCAGAGAAAACTGTAGCGTTCACCTCCCGGACCTTGACTACTATTGAACATCATTACTCTGTAATAGAGTCAGAAACCCTAGTGGCCACATGGGGTGTCGAATATTTTAGAACGTATGTTTGGGGGCGCAGGTTTCTCCTTCGCACCGACCATAAACCATTACTTAAAATTCTGTCACCAGGTGGAACAGGGAAAGGGCCAGGAAGACTAGCTCGCCTAGCCTCAAGGTTGCAAGAATCCAATTTCAATATCGAGTATATTTCTGGATTGCAAAATGTTCAAGCTGACTGTCTGTCGCCTCTGCCTTTAGACTCGGAGGGAGTGGACAAAAGTGGCGTTTCAAAGAGTGAAAGGGAAGGAGCTATCTCCAGTGTGGTTGATGCTGTCCAGTGGAGTTGTGGTGCAGTCAGTAAAGAAGAATGGGCGGAGGCCATGTCCCAAGATGAGGTCCTAAAGGGAGTTCTCAACCTCATTTTCGAAGGTACATGTAGGGAGAGTACATTACCCAGTAGTGTTAGTCCCTTTAATGCTGTCATTGACAAACTATCCACTGTCGCTGTACATTTTACCATCATGGCGATAAAATATTTCCCCCGTTTGGCATTTGCAAAAGATTATTCAACTTATCCCATGAAGGACACTTAGGGCAGACCATTAAAAAAAAATTCTGGTGGCGGGCATGGATAGTGAGGTGGTTGATAGGGTTGAACGATGCAGTGAATGCAGAGAGTGTGAGAAGAGACTTAAGGTTGGGCCACAGTCTGTCTGAAATTCCATACATGATCCTGGTGTGGTTTGGCATAGCATTTGCCTTGACTTCATTGGACCTATGCCAGGAGTTCACCCCAGCAAGAGATTTGTTATAGTTGTAATGGATCTTCACTCTAGAAGGCCTATTGTGTATCTGCTCCCTAAGATTGCCACTAGAGTCACCATTAAATTGCTGCGCACCATTTTTAAAGAGGAAGGTTTTCCCACTGTCCTTATTACGGACAATGGCACACAATTAACTTCCACGGAAATGTGTGAGTTTCTACGTAAGTGTGGTATTAAACATTCCCTCACCACATTGTACAATTCTCAATCCAACGGTATTGTGCAAAGAGCCAACCGTATGATTAAAGAAGCTATTGGTCTTGCTCTCAGCAATGATCTTGACATTGATGAGACCTTAAATGAATTGGTGTGGGCTTACCGTACCACAGACAATTCCACCACTAGTGTGGTTCCCTTTATTGCCATGCGAGGTAGAAAACCTTTTTCCAAACTAGTACCTTCATTGGTTAGTGAGTTGTTGGAAGGGAAGAATGTGAGTGGCAGTGATAAGGGTACCTTTATGTATGCACCCTCGCTTGTACATTCTCAAACCAAGCCTTCTGTCAACCTACTTATTGGAGACTGGGTCAAAGTCAGATCTGGTCGTTGGATCAAAGGCCTATGCAAGTTTTGTGGTCCTTTCAAAGTTCAGGAGGTGCATCCTTTGTATGTTATGTTGGCCAATGGAGAGAAATGGAATTTGCTCAGAGTAGCCAAGTATCGCTCACGAGACAAATCTCCCAAAGCCATTATCGACAGATATTCCTGTTCGGGTTACATGTTATCTCATGATCACCATTTGCTCAACAGTTCCCGTACCTGTGCAGAGATGAGAGTGTCAGGTCCCAGTGGTGACAATTTTGGTAATAGCCTAAGGTTCAATGTTGAGAATCCAGATTCTCATGGTCCTCAAGCTACATAACTGTGTCGGAGACCCTTACGGATCAGGAGACTTCCTCAACACTTGCAGGATTTCATGGTGGGGTGATTTGCCCTCATTCTTCTTTATTCATGGTGGGGTGTTTTGCTTTCACTGTTATTTCATTGCCCCTGTTCTCTCTTTACTCTCCTCCTCTGTTTTTCCTCTATTCATTTGCTCTACCTGCGTGTAGTGGAAAGGGGGTATGATCTTCCTGTCATTGAGGTTGCACGTCGCGCGCCTCTGTAGAATGTCGATTGTTCCGACATTCTAATGCAGTTGACCGTGTGCTCGCGTCCTGTCAGTTGAGCGGGTGCTGGCTGAAGGATGAGGCACGCTGATGCTATGTGCTAATAGAAATAAACTTGTCAAATCAACAGTCTGGCTTCCTGTCATGTTGTGATTACAACAAGTACTTTCTGGGTCAGGACAATACAATAGCAGACAGGAATTCCTGTCACTTGAGGGACTACAGCGATTGGCAAATCCACCCCTCGCTTTTTCACATGATCCATTCCATTTGGGGTCCCTGTGAGATTGACCTCTTTGCCTCCAGACTCAATCATCTCTTGGAGTCCTTTTTCAGTGGGAGACCAATCCCTCTAGCAAAGGCCATGGATGTCTTCCCTCAAGACTGCTCGAAGGTGCTGAATTACACGTGTGTCCCCTTCGTCCTCATTCCCTGGGTAGCGAACCAAGTAGTTCACCAGCAGGCAGAGATTCCCGTAGTCACTCCAGTGTGGAAAGCGCAACCACGGTGTCCTATTCTATTGGAGCTAGCGTGTGACTTACCGCTGCTCCTGCCATGCTCTCCAACGATGCTCCGGCGCCGGGCACTGCACCCACTAGTCACTTCGGGTCAGTTATCAGTTAAGTGCATTATAATCCTCGCGGTTAATGCTAACTTTGGTTTGGCTCTATCAAAACATGTCGTGTAAGGTGTCAAACACTTTGGAATACTAACGGCGGGGGTAGCATTTCACCCTTCTAGAGGGAGAAGACTTATAGTTACTGGTTTACCCAGTTAAAGTTAAACAGAGCCTCAGCATCACAAAATGGATGCTGCTGCCACAGACATGAGTCTGACCTCCTGCAGCTGGACGAAACTCCAGGAAGGGAGGCCTGGACAATAGGTTTCCTGTCGAGGGAGGTGCCAGCACCTCCCTAGACAGCCAGTAGTGTATTGGGGCAGGGTGGGTTGAATGGAAAGATGCTTTTCCAGACACTGCCTGGGGCACACTAGGTGCTCCATGCATAGCCCGGTTCAAACCAGTTGCTGGGGCACTCCAGCCCTGCACTGGCGTGAAACTGGACAAAGGGTAAGGGGTGTAACCACCCCCTTCTCAGGTCCACCCATAGGAGGGACTTAGCAGGTAATCCAGCCCTCAAAATCAGTATAAAGATAGGAGCTCTGTCTAGAGCAACTCTGAAACGAAACTCTTGGACCTTCGACATTCTATTTCGACTAGAAGACTGAAGACATCTCCCTTGTGGTCAAGGAGTGACCACCCTGTGTAAACAGGTGTAGAAAATAAAACGACAATTATGAACATTGCCGGCGTCATCTTGCTTAACGAGGGCCTTTACGTGCGCGTAAGCAGCAACCATTTTAGACATCGCGGCCTTTTCATACTCTGCTGGTCACCTGTGTGTCACTCTGACCTCGCTATCCTCCCCCAGTGCTCTGACTAAGCCTGAACAAATGTACTGGGGTTGTAAAACCTTGTCATCATGACAAAGCCCCGGAGTCACTTCCCGCGCCAAACCAGTTTGTCCTTTCATCCGCCATGCACAGGCAAGCCCCTTTGATAACCTCCTTCCCTGCACCTGGCCACTCAATCCGGTCTCAGGCACCAACCGACCCCTGTGGACATAGTTTATTACCTACACACGGCAGGGCTTGTTTCACCAACAAAGGGGCCTGACTTAATCAATAACCCTGTAGTGAATCAGTGGTCTGATGCTCTGTGATGACCCTCAATCACCACCATTGTGTACTGATTTTAGTGTGCTATGTTACTTTAGCCTTAATGTAGGATGGTCTTGCATTAGAATAATCTTGCCAAAGAATAGAAGGTGTGGGATGTCGAGGTGCAGAGTTGTTGGTGATGGTGCACACATGTGCTCCATAGTGGATACTGAGGGATTAAGTGCATAGTGTTATTTAAGTTAGGTGAATTATGACTTTAGCCTATTAACTTGAGCAATGGCCCAAAGAAGGAATATTGGACGATAAGGGTGGTTGGTGCAACAAAGACATGGATAAATGGAAATTGCCTGCAGCCTACTTACAACCTATGGTTCAAATGGCACATGGGCTAGCACATGTTGGAGCTCTAGCAATAACGAAATTTCTTACACAAGTTTGGGAGCATCCTGAGATTGCCAGCACAGCTAAGAGAGTAGCACAGTCCTGTTTGATCTGTTGGCAGTATAATCCTGGTAAAGGGACACAAACTCCTACAGGAGGGTTTGCTACACTGACTGCACCTTTTGAAGTTTTGCAGATGGATTACATCCAACTTGAACGCTGCAATCATCTAAATACGTCCTAGTGGTGGTCTGTGCCTTCAGGAAATGGATAGAGGCATACCCTACAAAGGATAATACAGCTCTTACCACAGAAAGGTGCTTCTCAAAGAGTTTTTTCCTAGATTTGGTGTTTGTAAACTTTTGTGGAGTGACAACGGACCTCATTTTATTGGGCAAGTTGTTGAGCATGTCCTGAAAGGATTAGGGATCAAACAGAAGTTCCATGCCGTCTTCCACCCACAATCAACAGGATTAGTGGAGAGGTACAATGCTACTCTGAAACTAAAGTTAGCAAAAATTCTGGCTTCCACATCCTTAAAGTGGCCAGATGTGTTAACCCTGGCATTGCTGTCCATAAGATCAGTGCCACACTCACGATCTGGGCCCACACCTTACGAGGTGGTATTTGGAAGGCCGATGAATGTTTGGGGAGTTCCTAAGCCATGCCCCAAACATGATGTGCCTAGTGTTCTAATGAATGATTATTTGGCACAGTTAACCAACAGTTTAATTTCCATTCATCAACAGGTTCGATAAGCTCTTCCTGACAGATCTGCAGGTGAGGCTCATGATCTCCGGCCTGGAGACCACGAGATGGTCAAGGTCTTTGACCGATCGAACAACTTGGAGCCGAGGTGGTGAGGACCAGAGCAAGTCCTCCTAGCAACGAGGACAGCAGTTTGAGTGACAAATAGAAAGAACTGGGTCCACAGCACACACTGCCGCCGACGTGTGTCGCCTACCTTGGTGGAACCTGCTGCGTTGACCGACCATCGAGATATCCTGAACACGGAGAAAAACTCAGCCATCTCACCTGACGAATCTGAGGAAGTCTTCCCGGACCACACGATTCCTGAAGCATCGCGATACCACTTGAGACCGAGGAAAGAATCTGCAGCGTTGAACGAGACTGGTTGAGCTACCGCCCTGGGTTAGTGAAATGGAGAGCCAAAGTGGCAAGGGGGGGGGGGGGGTCAGCCCTGCATTAGTGTAGTGTATATTACAGAAAAGAATTCATAAAAAGTATGTGAAGTAAAAATAAAATAAAATACTATCCAAAAAAAGAAATACATATCCGGTAGATATGATTTATTTGTTGAGGTGATGAGTGGCAAATGACACAAAAAAGTGTACTGATTCATTCTCAAAGAAACTTTTCAGGTAGGATGAGTAATTTATAAACCTGTTCTGAAAAATCATTGAAATCGATTGGTCCCTTAGAGTCACTCTTTGTAGTTATGTATAGTTGTTCCCAGATGCTTTTTGGGTTATAGAGGGAAGACCCCTTATTGTAATAAGGCTGCATTAGTGTAGTGACACCCGTCTTGGCCCGTGGTGAAGAAATGAACGGCTGCCCAGGGAGAAGGGCTCTAACGATTGTTTTCAGCAAGTTTTAGAAAGATCAATCATCACTGTTGCTGAAATGAATAACAAAAGAATTATGTGTGATGTAGGGTTTGTTGCTGCCCTGGTGCTTATGGCGATAATCACCTGGTTTGTTGAGAAAGTGGCTCCTGCTCAACAGCTTTTCGTTGCCACTACTACAGCTCCAGTGGAACATCATTTTTATACTCTTCCCTACCATGAGCAGAAGCATCGACAATCCTACTTGAACAACACTTTTATCCAGATGTTGCATCATACGCATAATGCCACGAATACTACCAACTGTTGGGTGTGTGGGATGATACCTGCACACCAAAAGAAAGGAGGAACGCCTTTTATTCATCTACCGTTTTCTCACAATGGCTCTTGCCAAGCTTGGTATGCACTTGTGTTTACTTCTGGAAAACCCTCAGTAGGTGGAATCATTTTTCTGTTGAATAAAGTATGCTACCAAGATGAAGATGGTTATCCTCAGGCTAAAGGGACTAAATGGGAATGGTACGAGAACCAACCGGACAATATTTCGACACCATATGTCTTCACGAATATGAGGACTATCAAAGACAATGGACCTTTTATAATTTCTGTGACCAGAGCTTAAGCAGAACTGTGTATAAATAGTGTTGGGAGAATTCCAGTAGGACTGAGTGAATGTATTTTGACATTAAGTATTGAAGGAGCTAACAACAGTAGTTTTACATCGTCGCACACACATACTTTGTATGTTGTAATAAAGGATACTATCAATTACCTGTTGGGTGGTCCAGGGTATGTTACACATCATTTTTATTACCCCCTGTGTTTTCAGCACCTGTGTCATATCACCTTGACCTAAAGTTGTTCAATGATAATTCCAAAAGCAGAAATAGGAGGACAATAAGTATAGATGATGTTGACCAGACTGACACTGCTCTACAACAATATGTTGATTTCAACTTGGGCTTATTTTTCTTTGTGGGTGCTGCATTGAATCGCAGAAAGATCAGACGATTGACTTCGTACTGTGGAAGCTGTCACCAATCAGACAGCCATGGCACTTGGGAACATTAAAGAAGAACTGCAAATTGCAAGAATTGTAACACTCCAAAATAGGATGGTGCTTGATGTGATATTAGCTGATCGAGATGGTGCAAGTTGCATCATTGGTAGCAGTTGCTGCATCTTCAACCCAGACCACTCACCTTCAGTATATGATGCAATCTCAAAACTGCATAAAATTGCTGCAGAAACCCACACAGAGACTGGTACATGGACATTTTCAAGTTGGATATGGACACTCTTTACCGCCTGGGGTCGGAAGCTACTGACCATCCTATGTATAATAATTGCAATACTATTTACATGTTGTACTTATATACAATGTTGTCCTATGCTTTGCTCCATGTGCATCACTGCTTGTATACCTGTTGGAAAAAATGTAGCAGATATAAAAACACAGAAAATGTTGAACAAAGAAATTACTGAAATGATGAACATCAATGTACAGGATGCATATCTAGATTACCCCAGATAAACAAATGTCTTCAGCTAGTGCTGAAAGGGTCGTCTGTTGTAATTTAGCAGCGATTTGGTTAAGCATTAGCAGAAGACATCTTGTATTTAGAGACTATCTTGTCCGTTCTGTGGAATCCATTTTGTATTTCTGTCAGACATTTTGTTTGCCATGTGCAGTGTCCTACCTTCATGTTAACTGCTCATGTATTCTGCCTAGAGACAAATTATATTTAGCTTCTGCCACTCCACGCATGCTCAGAAGAGCTTGCAGCTGTCCCAAGAATGTAACTGTCAGGATGTGTTTACTCCAACTAGCTAACTGTTAGCTCCTCCCACTTGTCGACTGTGCATTTTCTGTATGACCTTGTACGTACCTAAAAACAGCAGTTTGTACTTGTACCACCTTCATTTGAGCCCCTGTGTGGGTATAAAAGGGCCCAGCTCCTTCCAGTCACTGTGCTACCTCATACACGACCGAAGGGTGTTGTGTGAATGTAGTTCCACCTCATGAGGTTTAATAAACTTTGTCTTTTCTATTCCAGTTTCTGTACCAACTTCTTCCTATTGGTCTAAGGACTCTGTGCAGAGAAGGGAGAGCTCCTAGCACTGGTAGGCCTTGCTGAGGCCCACTACTACAGCATGTGTGCCTGATTTTACTATTAATTGACATAGGCCTCAGCCACATTGGAAGTAGTACCATGACTTTGACCTAGCACTCGTAAAAAATAATCAGCAGGGTTTGGTCTTTCGCCGGCCAGTGCACAATGGTGTAATCGTATTCCTGTAATCATAAACCCCGCCTCTCAATGTGAGGAGGCATCTTGGCTTTAGTATTGCCAAAGTTCGTAAGCAGAGCTTGATGGTCACTAACAAGAGTCAAATGTTTTCCATGCAGGAACACATGGGAATGGTCACAAGCCCAAACAACAGCTAAGCTTTATTTTTCAGGTTGTGAATAGGCACGCTCAGTCTGTGAAAAATGTCTGCTAGCATGAGCCACAATATGTAGCTTTGGATCAAAGTGGGCCACTTCATTGGTGTTCTCGATTGCATGTTTGATTTTCTTGAAACTTTGTTTGCATTCATGTGACCATTGAAATGAAGCATTTCATTTTGTTCAGTCTGTCAGTGGAGCACTTACTGAGGCAAAATACCGTATATATCTTGAGCAGTAACTTGCCTTGCCAAAAAAAGAGCATAGCATAGTTACTTATTGAGACGGGTACGTAGCTCACAACAGATGCATTTTAGCTGGACCTGGAGTCATTCTCCATCTGAGAAAATATGGCCAAAGAACGTTAGTTTACTTTTGTTGAACTCACAACTTTCTGCAATTAAAGTGAGACCCGCATTAGTAAGTTAGTTAGTATGTAGACGGCACACTTGTGTAAGAGCTTCATCATGTTCTTTGCGTGTGGCCCCAAAAACATGTATATCATCACTGTAATTGACATTTGTGACACGCTGTCTTATGCGTATAATGACATTTTCAAACACTTCAGCAGCTGATGACACTCCAAAACGTAATCGTTTATATCTGAATAAACATGTGCAGAAAAGATAGTAATGCACCTGCAATTTTCTTCCAGTTCCAATTGATGATACCGTTTGTTCAGATCAAGGCGAGAAAAGACTTTAACACCATTCAGCTGGGTGATCACATCGGCAATGTGTGGCTCTAGATGTCATTCTCGTCCAATGTGTGGTTCCGGAGGTCGTTCTCGTTCAATGTGTGGCTCTGGATGTCATTCTCGTTCAACGTGTGGCTCTGGATGTCGTTCTCGTCCAATGTGTGGCTCTGGAGGTCATTCTCATTCGATGTGTGGGGCTGGATGTTATTCTCTTTCAATGTGTGGCTCTGGAGGTTGTTCTCATTCAATGTGTGGCTCTTGATGTCGTTCTCGTTCAATGTGTGGCTCTGGATGTCGTTCTTGTTCAATGTATGGCTCTGGAGGTCGATCTCGTCCAATGTGTGGCTCTGGAGGTCACTCTCGTTCAGTGTGTGGCTCTGGATGTCTTTCTCGTTCAATGTGTGGTTCTGGAGGTCGTTCTCGTTCAATGTGTGGCTCTGGATGTCGTTCTCATCCAATGTTTGGCTCTGGATGTCGTTCTCATCCAATGTTTGGCTCTGGATGTCGTTCTTGTTCAATGTGTGGCTCTGGAGGTCGTTCTCGTTCAATGTGTGGCTCTGGAGGTCATTCATGTCCAATGTGTGGTTCTAGATGTTGTTCTCGTTCGATGTGTGGCTCTGGAGGTCGTTCTCATCCAATGTGTGGCTCTGGAGGTTATTCTTGTCCAATGTGTGGCTCTGGATGTTGTTTTCGTCCAATGTGTGGCTCTGGAGGTTGTTCTCATTCAATGTGTGGCTCTGGATGTCGTTTTCGTTCAGTGTGTGGCTCTGGATGTTGCTCTCATTCAATGTGTGGCTCTGGAGGTCGTTCTCATTCAATGTGTGGCTCTGGATGTCATTCTTGTTCAATGTTTGGCTCTAGAGGTCGATCTCGTCCAAAGTGTGGCTCTGGATGTCGTTCTCGTTCAATGTGTGGCTCTGGATGTCGTTCTCGTTCAATGTGTGGCTCCGGATGTCGTTCTTGTTCAATGTGTGGCTCTGGATGTCGTTCTCGTTTAATGTGTGGCTCTGGATGTCGTTCTCATTCAATCGCATTGTTAGCATGGTACACAGCACCTCCACTGTCCATTTTGAGCACTACCACCAAGAGTAAAACCCACGGCATAGGCCCATCTCTCAATAATATCATGCTTTAGGAGGGTCTTAAGCTCCATTTCAACTGCTTCCTGTAAACAAAATGCAATTTGACGATATCTCTGAGCAACAGGTCGAACGTCCTCATTTATATGCAATTGTACTTTCATTGTTCTCAGTTTGTCTAAACCGTGAAATAATGAGGGAAACTGATTCACTATCTCATGATGTGCATTCATATTGCAATTTACAGATATCAGTTCCATATCAGCAGCAGTATTGATGCCGAGTAAACAGGCACTTGATGACATACCTTGCAATACATGAAATTGGTGCTTGTACTTGTGTTTTCTTGTGTTTTGTAGTTGCTGTATATGACCCTTGACTTTTTAATGGTATCGATGCAGACCTTGTATATACTTTAATCTACGATCAAGTGAGACACAGTATGGCAGACATTTCATAATATTTCTCCTCAGGCATAATGTTTATTGAAACACCACCATCGATAATAAAACGTATCGAGCAACCTTTCACCTCTAGGGTTATTTTAGGGCAATGTTTGAATGACTTTTGTGGTTTTACTTGTCGACTTTTCTTCAACTCATATTCTTCTCTGCATGTGGCCAGTTCTACATCTGCACGTTTGTCTGATGTAAACACTGATATCACACATCCATCTTCTTCACTTTCACTTGATACTGCAATTGAAGAACTTTTAGATGAAGATTTAGACGACGATCTACTTTGTTTAGTGTTTGTTTGCCTCAGGTGTTGTTGTGACTTGGCCTTGTGGGCATCCATAGAACGTTACATCTGGAACATTCTGGCTGCCATTTTGTCTTTACGCCATGACACACTTAGTTTTTGCATTGACTTGCACACTGTCACAAAATGTTTCTCTTTCCTGCAACCTTTGCATACTTAACCAATGGTGGGACATTTACCAGCATATGCGAAGGAAAATCCACATCTGAAAAACTATTTCTTCTTCTTTGGAGACATCACTTTGTGTTTCTCAACCTTATGTTTTTCTTTACTCTTTTTATTTATGAATGACTCACTTGGAGCTCCTCCGGCTTCTATGTCAGCAGCTTGTTTGGTAGCAACTTTCTCAGCACTAGCGGCCATCAGGACTCGCTCTAGACTTAGATTTTCTCTAGCATTTGTAGACTTAAGGAATTAGAAAGGCAGCCATCTATGACTCTTAGTCTTATAGCTTCTTCGTCGTTGAAGTCATTGAATCAGCAATGTTTGATAAGCATATAAAGCCGTTTTACAATTTCGTTGATTGTTTCACCAATGTTTTGTTTTTCGTGGCTGAAAATATATTGCTCATAATAAAAAATTTGGCATTGGATTGAATTTTATATTGAGCCCCTCTTTGTTTTGATGGTAAGAAGCCTCTTTAGCTTGTAGTATTGGTTCTGGAGGTATTGGATTATCCTTTTGTTATCCACTTCTTCCAGTGCATCAATGAAATCATCAAACGTTTCAATGCAGGCAGTCCACAATGCGCCAATATTTTATTTCTTGGCTGTATGAAATGGAAGCGGTGGTTTTAGGAATGCATTTGCTGTTCAGTGTAACCTGTAAATGCCGGATAAACTAATAATAAACATTGAGGTTGGAGGTAGACGGATATGGAACAAAGATGATGAAAACCACACAAGTACCAGTCAAAATGACAATGTATTGTTGTGGTTACCAAACAATTTAAATGGACACACACAAGAAAAGATTGCCAAGCTTCCTTTTTTTTCTTTTCTTCAAAATATTTATTTTCACAGTAGTACAGTGAACACAGCTTGGTGCCTACAACTATTGGGGCCAGCAGCATTTTAAAGTGTCTTCAAACTCGTCGTACACCGCCGTTTTGCTGACATCCCTGAGGCTCAGCGGCGGTTCAGCCCTCCTAACATTTGAGGATCTACATAACATGCAATTTAATAGTTTCTCTGAGTCACTTCCACTGTAACTAACTTATCATCTCAACAACCCCATAGTAACCTCCCTTACCCTGTCCTCCTGATATTTCAAATTTCCTACTGATGCTACCTGCCCACCTATCAATCTCCATACGTGCACTGTAAACTTCCTGTATATGTCAGTGTATAGTCCTCTGCCCTCACAGTTAACTGGGTCAGTTTGGCCATTCCCCCCGCGATCACCCTGTCGACCCCCAATTTGTGTACTTTGTTTTTAAATAGCGTTCTGTAGGTCTGCGCCCCTGGATTGCAACCACCTTGCAAACAGCTCCCATATATCTACCGGTCTAGATCTTACTGGTGTTAGTTCCCAATAATTCGTCAGCTGATCTCTGCAGTAGATGGCTGCATGTAGCCATCCCGCTATCGTGGGGAGCCGGTGCTTCTTTCAGTGTATAGCTGTTAGAACTGGCTATTTCTGGTAGGCTAAGGCTGACGCCAAAGCCAGGCAGAAACCACCATTCTAGTCAGGGCAAGGAAGTCACACGCCAATATAACCCCTGCTCACCCCCTTGGTAGCTTGGCACGAGCAGTCAGGCTAAACTCGGAGGCAATGTGTAAAGCATTTGCGCCAGCACACAACAGCAACAACATCCTAGGCACACCACAAAAGGAACTCCACACAAGGTTATATGAAAATAACTTTTGTATTGTCAAAACACATCAGATAAAAATCCCACATGTACATTGTGCCAACTGGCACGGGCAATATTCATAAGGGATTATTTACAAGACAGGGCCATATGGGTCACTGTCAGAATCAACACATTTAGAAATAGTACTTTGTAGATCATAGAAGATAAGATATAAAAAAAAATAACAGTTATAAATTACATCCAGTAACTACTGGGAACAGGTAAGTACCACCTACGCAACCCTAAACACCATAGGAGAATGTCACGCAGGGGACCAGGACCTCACTAGGACCATCTGTCCCAAAAAGAACAACCACCTAAGTATCACACAGCATTTAGGGGTCTAGGAAAGAACACATTACCCATGATGAATAAATATACATTCATAGGAGTAGTAAAGGGAAACATATGATGCATAAACCTACACATTCAGCGGTGTTAAGAACAAAGCACATGATGCATCACAAACACATTCAGAGGTGCAGCGCTAGGAGACACATGACGCCTAAAACATTCAGAGGTGCAGCGCAGGGAAAGAAAGACACATGATGCATAAAAACATTCAGAGGTGCCCCAACACAACTCAATAGTGCAAAAACACACAGTAGGCAATTACCATCCTAAACATAGCAGGTAACCACTTTGCGCAAAACTTTACATAAGCCACCACCTGTGGCAGTCCCTAGGCCAACTGGCCTTGTTGGGGCTAAGACGCCCTGTGTCTCAATGTCAGGGGCCTAAACGGTGCAGGTGCCCACTACTTGCTGGGCACCTGTGAACAATCCCAAGCGCCTAAACGATGCAGCTGCCCACTAATTGCTGGGCAGCTGGGAACTTCAAAACGTCAACAGGGTCCTCGCTGACCCTTAGGCGCAAACTGCGCCCACTGCTGGAGCCACACAGGCTCTGGGCATCTCACATGCCCCAGACGTTGGAGCCACACAGGCTCTAAAACTATATATGCACCATGGAGCCCTCAGGCTCTGAAAACCATGGCACCTCGAGCCTCGCTGGGCTCGTGAATCAAAATAGGGGCGGGAGCCTCTCGGGGCTCCAAAGAACAAAGCATGCCCCCAGAGCCTCTCTCAGGCTCTCAGTACATAAAAATGGCCATGAGCCTCTCTCAGGCTCTAAATACCCAAACTGGCACTTGAGCCTCTCTGGGCTCGACAACGAAGAGGCTGGGGCCGAGCCTCGCAGGCAGGAGGGGGGGCGGGCACCGACAATGTGCCCCGACGCCCCTTCTAAATGCTGCCCTCGTTGGAGTCCCCCTCGGGGGACTCAGGATGCCAAAAATGCCCGCAAGAGCCTCTCTGGGCTCTGAATTGCACATGCCCCCGGAGCCTCGGGGGCTCGACACAGAATGTGGGGCAAGGTGGGAGCGGCCCGCTGCCAGACGGGGCCGCTCCAGATGAGGACAGAGCACGGTGCCTCGAGGCACCCAACAAGAAGCCCCCACTCACCGGCCCTGCTGCGGGGAGGCTCCATCGTCGCGCCGCTCTCTGCGGCATCCTCCCTGCTGCCGGTCACTTCTCTGCAATCGGGTCGGGCCTCTGCCCGCACACAGGGCTCTTCACTCGAGCCCCGGCCACGCTACCTCTCGGCTCCTCTCTTCTCTCGGGGCTCCCTCTCGGGCACACGGGAGCCCTGCCGCAGCCACCGCCATCTTCTCTCCTCAGCCGGCCAGACTGGCCAATCAGAGCGCGGCAGCAGGCGGGACTTCCTCCGGGAACCAGAAGTCCCGCCCCACATCAGGCACTACGGTGCCTGACTTCCTGGTCGCGGCGCGAGGGCCGCGGCGGTGATGAAAAGTGGCAAAACGAGGGGTGGGCACCCTCGGTTGGCAAAATAAGAATAGAAACGGGGTGAGCACCCGTTAGGCAACTAAATAAATGGGGTGGCATCCATCCATAAAAATATCGAAACTCGGGCTAAATGCAGGGTGGGCTCCTGCCTCAAACCACGAGCAGGTCAGAGAGCAGCTCCATGCTGCAAAGGTCAAAATAAAGCGCTCCAAAGCGCTAGAGGCAAACAAAGCGCTTCCAGGCGCTTTAGGCTAGAATAAGCCCAGGAAAGTTATCTGAAAGGAAATGCAGCTTCTCCATGCTGCCAAAGGTCCCAGAGATTCCAAGGGGCAAAGCAAAGTCCCCCCACTCAGCCCAGGCAAGGCAGTGGGGTCCCCCAGAAGTCCTCCAGGCATCCAGGGGCTGGGCAGCGCCCGCCCCTAGTAGATTCAAGTCCAAAAACAAGAACATTTTGGAAGGGGACTCAGCCCCTTCTTATACACAGAAAAGTCTTTGAAGTCTTTGTGCAGGCAGTGTGAGAACCAGCTAGAACTGGTTATAGGGAAGTCCTTTCAGTATCAGGGACAGAGGTGACAGTCGCCCAGCGGGGAGGTGGAGCCAGCATTGTGGTCAAGCAGGCACAGCCCTTCACTATCAGGTGCTATCTCCTCCCACTTCCCTGGCAGCAGATGCTGCCTTTCATCCACGAGCTGACTCAGACAACCTCCTGGGGCTCCCCAGCCCCTGTCATCCTCAAACCAGACAGTCAATCCACAAGCAGGCCCAGGCACTCCTGGGCCAGGCTCACCAGCCAATCACACGCCAGCAGACTCACTACACAAATATGCCAACTTCTAAAAGTGGCACTTCTAGACTAGACACAACCATGCCTGAATACACCATTACGCAGCATTCAATCTCACGAGTTCACACATATCAAACTCGACCCTGCACTCCCCACACATCAGGAACTACCATGGGCCTACATATTCCTCATTCATTCCTATGGGAGGGCAGGTCACTCACCACACATACACAGAGAGCTCACGCACTTTACACTGTACCACAGTGAAAAAGTGCGCAGAGGCCTAAATTCACCAACACCAGGGCACAGAAACAGGCTAGGAAAAAGCAAAAAGTTT
The DNA here is from genome assembly GCF_964261635.1 of Lissotriton helveticus. Taxonomy (NCBI): domain Eukaryota; kingdom Metazoa; phylum Chordata; class Amphibia; order Caudata; family Salamandridae; genus Lissotriton; species Lissotriton helveticus. The sequence goes on along the minus strand of NW_027611701.1, from coordinate 907,760 downwards.
AGGGGTGAACCTGCCAAAAGGGCCAGGTCCAACAATAGCCACCTGCATTTTGCCAGCAACAGCAACACCGCAAGCTTTTTGGTGTTTCCGCTAAAAAGCCCAACAATGCAATCAATGGGGTGAGGTGTAATTGTGTCTCAGTTATCTCTCCAATGTGCCTGCCAACTTCCTCCCAATAATTCGCAATCGTCACGCACACCCAGGCTAGATGGAGGAACGTAGCCTCCTGCACCCCACATCTCCAGCATCTCGTAGCAGCCTGTAAACCCATTCGGTGTAGCTGTATCGGTGTTCTGTATATCCTGTTTTAAAACTTGAAGTGTATAAGTCGCAACCTGTAATTTGGTGATAAATGTTCTAGTTGCGAGCAACAAAATTGCCACTGTTTTTCGGTTATAGTGGTCTCCGTGTCAGCCTACCACTGCCCTTCAGATGTACTCGTAGTGATAGGGCACGAATTCTGGGTGGTACTATATATACGGGTTATCAATTTGTGAGGAGATGCATTTGATAGTACATCTTCTAGTGCTGCCAAAGTGGGGGGCGCCTGCGGAAAGATTTCATATCTGGCACTACTTGCCGCCCTTAGTTGATAATATAACAGCATGTCTGATGCCGATGGTGTCTGTTGTTTGCACATCTGTTGTAGCTCAAGAAATGCATTGTCTGGATATAGGTCCCCCCCCTTCGTCAAGTCATGTGCCTTTGCTCTTAGTGTAGTGGCTCGGTTAGTTAGCGGCGCCAATAGTGGGTTGCATCCCAGCGGCATTGATGGTGCGTACAGTTCGCTATAACCTGCCCTTTTAGCTATGTTTCTCCAGGCCCATCTCGTTACTTCTACCGTGTTCATTTCATCATGAGGCCTCTTGTATGGCTGGTATACCGCCGTGTTTAGCGGGGTAGGCGCAACTCTGTCAAGTTCTATCGATACATGTGGTTGATATGGGGTAGGACGTTGCCAAAAATGGAGGTATTGTGCCTGTGCTCTATATGCATAAAGCTCAAATTCCGGTGCCGCCAGACCCCCCTGAGCAAATGGCAATGTCAACAAGTTCCACGATACCCTGAGTTGTCTACCCGCCCAGATTAGCTCGATGTTATTGGTATGCAGCCTTTTAAAAAAAGTGTACATTTAGCGGCATTGGTATGTTTACAAAGAGGTATAGAAGTTTGGGGAGTATTATCATTTTTATTATAGCTATGCGGCCCGTTAATGACAGTGGGAGCCCCTTCTAACACCGGACTCTTCTTTCGATCCAGTCCATCACCTTCCCATAGTTAGCCAACCATATCTCCTGTATGGACCTACTTATCCATATGACGAGATACCTTGTAGTGCCTTCCGCCCATTGAATGGGTAATTCCGTCGCACAGGGGTTAGTGCCGTCAGTGTGTGGTAACATTAGAAACTTCTCCCCAGTTTATCCGTATTCCCGTTAAGCCTCCAAATCACACCAGTTCTCTCATAATGACATCAAAGTTTTCACTTACGTTCACGAGATATATCGTCGTATCATCAGCGTACATAGAAATTAGTAAGCCCTGAGACGTAAACCCTATGCTTCGTTGGGTGTTATGTTGGTGGAGTCTGGCAGCCAGTGGCTCAGTGGCGATCGCAAATAATAGTGGCGAGAGTGGGCACCCCTGACGTGTCCCTCTCGTGATATCAAACGAGCCCGACATTCACCCATTCACCTTTACGCCTGCCATCGGGTTGCAGTAAATTACCTGTATCTGCTTTACAAACGCAGGGCTGAACCCTAACCGGGGCAACAGGGTGAAAAGATACTTCCACTCCAGTGAGTCGGACGCTTTGGTTGCGTCCAGTAAAGCAGCCACTGCCTTCACATGGGGGGCCAGGTAGTGCAATAAACCAAATATAGTTCGTAAGTTGTGCGCCGTTGACCGGTCTGGGATAAAACCGGATTGATCTGTCAACACTATTTGTGACAGCATCGTCTGTGGTCTGTTTGCAAGCAATTTGGCGTATATTTTGGCATCTATATTAATCAATGATAGTGGCCTGTAGGAGTCCGGTCTAGTGGGGTCTTTGCCAGGTTTCAATACCGTAATTATTGTTGCTTACCTAAGGGTGGATGGAAGCACACCTGTTTCCATTGCCTTCATATATACCCGAAATAGATGCGGGGCCAGTACCTCTGCGTATTCCTTATAAAAGGCTGCTGTCTATCCGTCTGCCCCAGGGGATTTATCTGCTTGCATTCCACTTATCACCTGCCTCACATCTTCAACCGTTATCGGTAAAATCCATATATTCCCCGGCTCCCCTATTAAACCATGCTAGCGCCACTGTATCTAGGTATTCTACAATGGTGGAGTGGGCGGGATTCGTCTGCGAAGTGTACAGTTGTTTATAGAATGTGGTCATTACGTGCAATATGTCGCTGGGCGTTCTTACTACCTCACCACTCTCCGTCTGCAGCTCAGTGATATAGTTAACTCCTCTTGGGCCTCTTAGCAGACAAGCCAAGGTTTTGCCTGCCCTTTCTCCCCCACCATATCGTCTCACTTGTGTATATTTACACATCTACGTGGTTTCTCGTTCTGCCTCTGTCTGATATTCTGTTAGTTTGGTTCTCAGGTGAGCAAGGGCGCCGGGAGACGGGGCTTGTCGGATTAATCTCTCAGTTTCGCCTATGTCGCGCTCTAGCCTATGCATTGTGTTGCGTATGTCCCTAAGTACACCTGTTTTAAGTGCCATACAGTTCCCTCTGATAACCACCTTAAACGCCTCCAGCAGGGTACCCGGAGAATCTACTGTTCCCTCGTTCAGTGTGAAGTATTCGTGTATTTTCTCTCTTAGCACCTCACGAAAAACCTGATCTAGGAGCGCTCTTGAAAGGGAAATGCCAGCTAAAGGGTTGGCGATATGGTGTTGGTATTTGCAGTGTTATCAGTGTGGGTGTATGATCAGAGAGAGTTCGGGGGCAGTGTACAGCATCCAGTACCCATGCGTGTATGTTTCTTAACGCAAGCCAGAAATCCAGTCTAGACCAGGCATTACGATGATACGTCATGCACGTGCCTTCCCTATCTTTCGGATGTAACCTTCTCCAGACTAAACAGTGTTCTTCTATAAGTCCCAACAGAACTTCAGTTGCTTTCGGGTGATGTTCCCGCAGTGCTCCCTGCCTGTCCACACCCGGTGAGAGTACCAGGTTAAAGTAATCTCCCCATAGGATTGCCGTGTTGCCTAAAATCCTTATCTTTTGTCCCAGCTCGTTAAAGAAAAGGGGATCGTCTGTGTTTGGCCCATAGGTATTTATCATCACTACTGGGCTGTTATACAGTGTGCCTTGTAATAATATATACCTCCCTTCTCTCTCAATATGTTTGTGATGTGTCCGCCACTGTAGCCCTCTGCGAATCAGTATCACCACCCCCCTTGAATAATTTGAATACCCAGCTTCCACCACCTCCCCCATCTTGTGTGTTTAAGTGCAGTAGCTGCTGTAGTCGTCAGATGGGTCTCTTGCAGCAGGCATATGTCTTTTTCGTGTCTTATTAACTATGAGTGGACCAACCTGACCTTTCTACAGTCATTCAGACCCCGCACATTCCAGGAAAGGCATTTTAACACTGACATATTAAACCCGTAATATCAATATCTAACAGGGGGCATGCATCATACATTTGTGTTCCATTAGCAGTGACAGTTGTCTATGCAGGAAGAAATTGTCGAACGTTACCCCGTACTCCCCCCCAACCCACACCAACCCCCCAAACAGGTTGTGTAGTACCCTCCACCTTCCCCCAAAACTGTAAACAAATGGTCCACAGTAGTGAACCAGCGGGACTCATCCCAGTGGGGTGCATGAGTGTGCTGGCAATACTCCCCTGTACTCATGACAGTTTGATATCCGCATAAAGCGGGCACATAATGTGCAGAAAGAAACTTTTAATATTTTGTGAGAATTGACAAAGAAACCGGTAAATGCGGATACAAAGATTGATTGCAATACCTTCCAACAATACTTCTTAGAGAAAGTAGAAACTATTCTCTCTGAGATTAAGAGCAATACAGTAAGCGGGTTTATCCCGCGGCAGAATGCCAAATTTCCTCAGGACTGTACCATCTTAACCTTTCCAGAGCTTGATTCTACTAAGCTTGAGCACTTGATGAACTCCACAAAATCAGGGTCACCGGCGGACCCCTGTCCCCCAAGTGTTTTCCGGGCGGCGCGTCCTATCTTGGAAGATTACATCGTCTCCTTCCTAAATAGATCACTGCAGACGGGCTATCTCCCGGTGAAGCTTAAGGAAGCCCGGGTCAGACCTCTGATAAAGAAACCAGGAGCGGACCCAGGAAACCTAAAAAACTTTAGACCGATTTCTCAGCTGCCATTTGTGTCCAAAATTCTGGAACAACATGTGCTGCAGGCGCTGTCCGTCTTTCTGGAGTCATACAATCTTCTCCAGGGGCGTCAGGCAGGCTTTCGGGCACATCACAGCACCGAGTTAGTGATGCTCTCGGTGCTGGACGAGCTCAGAGGAATGGCTGACAGTAGGAAACCAAGTGCCCTGATACTTTTAGATCTATCAGCCGCATTTGATACTGTCAGCCATGACCTGCTCTTGGACAGACTGGCTAGCTTTGGAATAAAGGGCATAGCCTATAAATGGCTAGAGTCCTTTTGACAGGGAGGTAGCAGAGGATCCAGTTGGGAGATGGTATCTCCGAGGTAGGCAGTGTGGAATGTGGGGTCCCGCAGGGCTCTGCGTTATCACCACTACTTTTTAACCTCTACCTACAACCTCTGATTGAGTCCTTGGTACACATGGGTTGTCGAGTATTTAACTACGCTGACGACACCCAGTTGTTATTTAGTATCGAGAACTCAACTGGGGCACAGATACATGTGCAAGAGGTTCTTAGGTATACAGTCAGCTGGATGACTGCTAACCTGCTGAAAATCAACCCTGAGAAGACAAAGGTTTTGGTGGTGTCGACGGGCATATCACCTTGGGGTGACCTGTTTTGGCCCCAAGAACTCGGGCCCACTCAAATACCAGTGTCGAATGTAAAAAGCCTTGGGATAAAAATTGACCAAGAACTGTCAATGACCGCCCAGATTTCAACCGTCGTGGGAACCTGCATTGGCCTAATCAGGCAACTGCGCAGATTAGTCCCTCTTCTATCCGAGTCTATGCTTCGGACTGTGGTTTCGGCCACAATTATATCAAGATTGGACTATGGCAATGTCCTTTATTTAGGCCTGCCAAAGAACCTGAATAACAGATTGCAGGTTGTCTTGAACGACGCTGCACGTTTAATCTTCAAGCTTCCTAGAAGATCTCACGCGTCCCCTCTATTGCTCAAGCTTCACTGGCTCCCCGTGAAACAGAGGGTAGAGTTCAAAAGCCTGTGTATAGCACATAAGGCAATATATGGGTAGGCACCTGTCTATATAAAGGATCGTTTGATGCCTTACAACCCGAAACGATCTCTTAGATCGTCCAATGCTCAGCTGTTGGCCTGCCCTCATTTTAAAATGGCTACAAGGGGCGGAATATCTTTCTCTATACTAACTCCACTACTGTGGAATAAGTTGCCAGATCCCCTTCGTAAAGAGGCTAATCTTTTACGCTTTAGAAAGCAGCTGAAAACAATTTTGTTTAGGGAGGCTTTTGGATCTATATGATGATATGTTTGTTACTTCATCCCATATTGGGGCTGCTGCCTTGCAGCGCGCCACCTCACTCAGCGCTCTAGTTCTCCGTGTGGAGAACGAGGAGGCTGCACTTAAAGCTCGCTCCTCCCGCGCAGCGGTGACGCGCAGCGGAGGCGCCTGACTCGCGCCTGAGTCAAGCCAGAGTCCTGCCCGTCTGCGCCCGTCCGCGTCCCGGAGGCGTTTCGGCCGGCGGGTGGGGCTCTGCTATTCCAGCATGTGCATAGCTAGCGCACCTATTGTGCACTACTCGTTCATGGAGCTGTGCTCTCTAAATCATCGGGAGAGCCGCTGCTGCTCTGTCTTCCCTGGCCGCCACAGGGGCAAGTTTCATTGCCCTTGTTGTGGCTGGCATCCCAACCGGGCGTTGTCATCTGCCCCTATTAGTAACATACCTGGCGCAGAGTATTCCTGCATGCTGCTCAACACCAGATCGGCGTGCAGTCATGCGCAAGACATCTTCGAGCTACTCGATACAGAGAAGCCACTCTGTTTAATGTTGACCGAGACTTGGTGGGGAGAGGCCTCTAACCCTGACGTGGCGACGGCAATCCCGCCTGATTACAACATCTTCAGGAAGGACAGAGCCAAGGGAAGGGGCGGAGGGGTCGCACTGGTGGTGAAGAAGGGCACGTTGTGTACCGTCTTGCCTACGGAGGACATCCGCGGCTCTGAATCGCTTGCCTTTTCAATCACGCTAGCGCCGCACCAATCAGTGAAGGGACTTTTGGTCTACCGACCCCCTGGTCCGCCCGGAACGTTCTTTGCAGATCTCGACTCGGTGTTGCTGGGCCTGGCCCTGAGAGCAGAACACTGTATAGTAGCAGGGGATTTTAACTTTCGGATGGATGATCCGTCTGACCTAGCTGCTATAAAACTTTCCGAGGCTATGATTCCGCTGGGTCTTATCCCTTACTTGCAGGGGCCGACTCACGTCAAGGGGCATACTCTTGACCAGGTCTTTTCTTCATCTCCTCTGGTGGTAAAAGAGATTCTCCCGGTGTTGTGGTCTGATCATTGGCTTGCCAAATTTGTAATCATTGGCACTGCCAGGTCGTCCATCTCTGTCCCACAGCAACGGGGACGAGCGTTCAGAGCGTTCAACAGAGTGACCCCTGAGATGCTGGCGCAGGCTGCGTCGGATCATCCCTGTCCTCTCTCCGGTGAGCTGGAGAGAGATTTGGAGTCCCTGCAAGCATGGCTTTCCGATAGGCTTAACGACCTGGCCCCGGTGTTGCCCCCCCGCTTGACACCAAAGCGGGTTTCGGCCCCTTGGTTTACCACTGCACTGTGGGCTAAGCGGCAGCAGTGTAAGGTAGCCAAACGGGCCTGGCGGGCACACTATGATAGTACGGACAGGTTGGCCTACAAGGCTGTGGTTAAGGTTTACCACCGGGATATCCGCCTTGAAAAAAAAGCCTATCTTGCGGGGAGAATTGAAGCGGCCTCTAATTCCAGCAAAGAGATCTTTACCATAGTTAGAGAATTTATTTCTCCTCGGACCATCACATCGGTAGAGGTGCCCTTAGAATCCTGGGCGGCGGACCTTGCTGGTTTTTTTACAAGCAAGATAAAAATCATACAGGACTCTTTTCCATCGGGAGTACCTGTTAGGCCGCTTACATCTCCAGCCGGTATGTTCCCTCCGGCCTCGCAGGGTGTCACATTGGCTGCGTTTCCATCCTTGCCAGCCCCAGCCTCCTTAGCGCTTATGGGCAACTTGAAATCTGGGTCTCCACTTGACCCTTGCCCAGCCAAGCTTTTGGGGAAGTTGGCGGAAGTGATCAATCCACTGGCGAACCCTCTTCTGAATCTCTCGTTGAGTCAGGGAGTGATTCCGCCAGTCTGGAAGCAGGCAATGGTCATCCCGCTGCTTAAAAAAACGGGTCTTGACCCGAAGGTCCCAGCCAACTATAGGCCGATTTCTTTGTTGCCGGCTCTCGTAAAAATCTTGGAGAAACATGTTCAGTCGGTGCTCTCCAACTTTTTGGAGACCCATGAGATCTTACATGACTCCCAGTCTGGCTTCCGCTCAAATCGTAGCACCGAGACCGCGCTCCTTGAGGTTTCTGAAACTATCAAAGGGGTGTTGGACACCGGGGGCAAAGTCATGTTGGTGTTGTTGGACTTGTCGGCGGCTTTTGACACCGTCCCCCATGATGGCCTTCTCGCAAGACTCTATGAGATCGGCCTACGGGGGACGGTGCTTAGCTGGTTTTCGTCCTTTCTAGCTGGCCGCCGGCAAACGGTCTGGACATCGCCTGACACCGCCGTGATGCCGCCTTTGGGAGTCGGGGTCCCTCAGGGCTCTATATTGAGCCCGACCCTCTTTAACATCTTTATGACCCCTTTGGCGGCGGTGGCGGAGTCGTTTGGTGCCCGGATCGTGTCGTATGCCGACGACACCCAGCTCCTCTTTTCTTGTGAGAGAGGGGCAGACTTTGACGGGGAGAGTATCCGGAATTGCCTTGGGGCTGTGTTTACATGGTTCCAACTGAACAGCCTCAAGTGCAATTCCGATAAGTCCGAGGTACTCTTCTTCGGGTGCGACACGGAGCCCAGCTGGCAGGCCTGGTGGCCCATCGATATGTTCCCTCCATCCGGTTCTTCCCCTATGGCTAAGAACTTGGGGGTCAAGATGGATAAGGGGCTGACGATGAAAGCCCAGATCCTTGGGGTGACCGGCACCTGTTTCGGTCTATTAAAGATGCTGCGGAGGTTCTTGCCTCTTTTGTCGGAGGAGCACAGGAGGCTGACTGTGCAGGCTCTGATAGGCTCCAGGCTGGATTATGCCAACATTCTTTACCTGGGCCTACCAGAGTACCTGCTGCAGCGGCTTCAAGTTGCGCAGAATGCGGCGGTCAGGGCCATTTTTGGTCTAAACAGACGTGCCAGCGTCTCGGGTTTATTGTTGGCGCTGCACTGGCTACCCGTCCGCAAACGGATCGCCTTTAAGGCGATGACTCTGGCCTACAAGGCTCTCCACGCTGTGGGAGCAAAGCATCTCCAAAAGAGACTGGCCTTTTACCATCCGGCCCGCTCTCTGAGGTCAGAGTCTTTGCTCCTGGCGGTTGTTCCTCGAGTTAGGAGAGCGCGCCTGGGTGGCCGCTCCTTTAGCCTGCTGGCTCCACAGATGTGGAACTTGCTTCCGCTCCCACTTCGGGGAGCCCCTAGTCTTCTTGACTTTAGGAGGGGTCTAAAAACCTGGCTGTTTACCCAGTAGGCCCCAAGCAGTCCCTTTTTTTAACTCTTTTACTTATTTGTTCTGTACTCTCTTTTTACTGTGTTATGTTATTGCGAATTAGTTCTCCTTACCCAAAGCGCCGGGACACTCTTTTTGAGTAACCGTTGCGCTATACAAAAGAATAAATAACATAACATAACATAACATCCCCTCTTGCTGGTAAGAATGTGGGTGGTTTCTTTGGTCTAAAGCGCCTCGAGACCTATAGGTGAGCTGGCACTATATAAACCAAAGTAACATAACATAAAATTGCCGGTGTAGCACATGCATCCACGGTCCTAATATGTACACTATTGTTTACAATCATTATCGACCGTCAGGGAACCTATATTGTACAATAGTGTCCCAGCCATTCTGCCGATCTTACAATTCTACCTACGTTATCAACACCCCGCCACTGCCTAACCTTTGCCCCAGAGTTCAGGACTCAATACTTATCTACGTGATCTGCTCCAGTTGTCCGCTCTCAGTCGTTATCGCTCATATTGTTCACAGTCTGCAGGCAGCTAGTCCCTTCCTGTTGCTTGTGGTCTTTTGCCATTTGCTTACCATACTGTAGCGCTGCTTTTGCATCTGTAAAAAAGGTGGGTTTTCCTGGTCCCTGGACTCTGAGTTCTGCAGGGTAAATTAAAAGAGTATTTAGTACCAATTTGTTGGAAGATCTTCCTGGCCGGTACAAATTCCCTCCGTGCCGCCTGAACCTGCAATGTGAAGTCTGGGTATAGCGCGATGTTGTTGCCTTGGTATTGTATTTCTCCTCTTTCCCTTGCCTTTCGCAAAATAGTGTCTCTATCCCTGTAGTTTAACACGCGCGCCACGATGGGCCGTGCCGGCGCTCCTTGTCTTGGTCGTGGTCCCAGCGTGCGATGTGCACGTTCTATAAGAAACATAGAAGATAGATCTTGTCCACATAAGTCCTTCATCATCAACTCTATATATTGCTCCATATTTTGAATGTCCGTGGATTCCGCAATCCCTGTAATTCGTACGTTGTTGTGCCTAGACCTGGCTTCCAAATCCTCATTCTTCTGTTGTATCGCATACAAGACTCCATCCATACTTCGAATCTTCTTGTCCATTTCTGTTAGGCCCTCTTCCATTTCAGTGACCCTTGTCTCTAACACGCTCACACGGCTCTTCTGCTTGTCCATCCTTTGTGTGATCCTGTCCATCCTATCCGCCAATGAGTCCATCTTAGTGTCGAGGCCCTGGAGGTTGGATTTGAGATCCCGAAACATTTCACGGATGTCTTTGTCCGGAGGTTGCTGCAACGCGGTGTCCCCCGCTTGGTCTTGATGGCTAATATCCGTATCCGTTCCCTTAGCGTTTCTTTTAGCAAATGAAATCTTTGGTTGTCTAGTGTCCGGCTTTCCCATCTTGCTGTTTCAGCTCCGTGATGTATCTACGTCACCAAAAAACTAGCTTATACATAATGACCCAGTCGAAGCACTCTTCTATGTGCACTGACCCGGATCTGCAGCAGGACACAGCTCACTCCATGTCACGACTCCCAAGGGCCGTATCTTGTCGTATGCCTCTTTTGGATGTTTCCGCTGCCTCCGTAGGCTGCCCACTTGTCACTTCTGCGAAGTCCAATGTGGCCGCTCTGCATCTGTATATAGATTTCCAGTGTACTTCCGTGTGCCGCGAGGTGTTGTAGCCTGGGCAGTTGGAGTGCTTCTCCAGGTGAGCAGCCCGCAATCCGGCTCTCTACCACTATGCTGCTTTCTCTACACGGTGTTCTGCACTGCCGCCTCCCTGTCACAACCGCAGGGCGAGTGCGTAACTGTCCTCTCTGGCCACTTCTCAATGCCACAAAGTTACATGAATGGCTCACGCGCTCCCTCACCTTCCGCTGGAGTCACCCACTTCTCTCTGCGCGGAGGCTTCCTAGTCCTGCCTTCACAACTCCGTGCCTCCCAGGTTGCAAATTGCCCTCCAGTGCTCCCCACTGTACTCCTCCTCGACCACCGCGTTTGGTCCAAGGGTGCTGCCACCAATTGCCAATATTCTACCCCCGGTGGCCATCTATCGTTCAAAACACTTATGGGGGTATCACCAATATCAAATGTTCTATCTCCGGTGACCGTCTGTTGTACCAAATGCTCAGGAGGATGTTTCCCACAGCCAATATTTTACCCCTGGTCTCCTTCTGCAGTCCCAAACACTCAGGTGGGGGTGTTCAGTGTCCAGACTGCCGGTAGGGGGCGCCGCACACCACCAGCGCCCAAAATAACTCAAAACGGCAGCCCCACTCCTTAATTGCCTCGTCTCTCTCCCACAGACCGCCGCACCACGGGGGGGGTCCGCACAACTCCACTGTCTCCCGGAGCACTTCCCCCTCTCCCGCGTATCCCTGCAGCTCACCTCTACTCAGCCAGGACCGCCTGGGCACCTTCGATCACAATCTCGCGGATCCAGTGGCGGTTTTGCCAGTCAGCGCTGCCTCCGATATGCCTTCAATTAGCGGGTCTCACTAGGAGCCGATCCAGTCTCCTGGTCTCCGGCGTCTCTCTCCAGCAGCGCCACCAGTCCCCACCTTCCAATGCTCCGATGCGCCCGCTCACAGATGCACCGTCTCGTCTCCACACGGAAGGCGCAGGAATCCAGTCCCCGGTCTCAAGCAAGCACAGCGCGTCCAGGTCCCACAGCGACGCGCGTGTCGTTCGTTCTGCCGTTTCTCCCAGCAGTCGGGTCACCAATTACTGCTGGGCAGGTCCCGGGACGGTTCACAGCTGGTGGACCTCATTTGCATGTGTTCTAACGGATGGTGTAGCACATTAAGGGCCAGATGTAGGTAAATTTTATTTTACCACCTCTTAAATACCGCATCATACCGACTCGGTATTTCAGAAGTGGTAAAATAAAAGTACCGAGATGTAGGTAAATGCAGATGTGCAATTACCGAATCGGAAACAGTCGGTATTTTCCGATGCGGTAAATACCGACCAGTTAATGCCCATTCATTCCTATGGGCTTTGAAGCCCATAGGATTGATTGGGCATTTACCGGTCGGTATTTACCGCATCGGAAAATACCGACTGTCACAAGGGTGCAGGGGGTGTCACTTTGACACCCTCTGGCACCCCCAAAAGAGGCTCGGGTGCCATGTGGCAGGCATACCTGCCCTAAGGGCAGGTCTGCCTGTCATATGGCATAGGTGTGCATGCACACATGTGCATGCACACCAGAATCGGTATTTTACCATCAAGTAGTATTTGATGGTAAAATACCGATTTTGTACTGCTTGTGGGACTCAGAAGAGTCCCACCTACATACCAATTTTCCGGAATCCGTAATGATACCGACTCGGTATTTTACATACTCGGTAAATTTACCTATCGGTAAATTTACCGAGTCTGTAAAATACAGGGACCTACATGTCAAATTGCTTTTACCGGTCGGTAACGGCCGAATTCGGCCGTTACCACCCGGTAAACGCCTACCTACATCTGGCCCTTAGTGACTCGGCCGGCGGAGCCGCTCTACAATGCGGCCATTCCGCTGCTCAGCCAAGCTACGCCCCCCCCCCCCAGCTTCCTTTTTAGCAACAGCTCCACTATCGTCTTGTGGAACATAACCAGTTTAAAATTTGATAAAATATCTTGGTTGCTAGGTATCCAACCTTCAATAGTATGCCTACAGGAAACTTGGTTAGTCAATAATTTTGACCAAAAAAAGACTACTTCGTCTTCAGACGAGGACATGCAAAGGGAGGCCTTGCTATCCTGTTATCAGAAGAATTACTGGGACCAAGAAATAATTCACCTAACTAGCCCTAATGACTTAACCTAAAGCACTTAGATAAAAATGCTCGTACTAAGTCAATATTTCTGTTTACCATTTTTGTTCCTCCTGGGTTTGAACACGATACAATACTCAAACGTTTTCTCCAAATAAATATCACCCTAGGTTCAAAAGAGAATGCACAGATACTCCTAACTGGTGATTTTAATGCAAAAATATCTAATTCTTTACTGCATGCATTTTGGAATTCCGTCCTGCTCTATCCCAGCGGCAGTTTTCCCAGACCATATCAAAACTAATAAAAGAAGGAAAATCATATTGGAACGAATCAATGAAATCAACAGGATAATTTTAAACGGAAGAACGAGAGGAGATGTGCCAGGTTCATATATGCGGAAGGGTCCATCAGGGCTATCTAGACTGGACTATATTATCAGCAGTTACGACTTTTTCAATACATTTTTCAGTTTATCAACACAATTTGTCCAAAGCAGTGACCACGCAATACTTCGTCTGGAAATAGACCTCCGTCTTCAGCCAGTTTCTACATGGTCTCTATCACAAGGTAGGGGAGAGGTATTAGTCAAACAAAAGCCAGCCCTAATATTTTGGAATAGCGAGAATCAGAAGCAAATTAACAAAACAATTAATAGGATAATTGAGTTCCGGTCGCTTGAGCAAACCAACAAGAGAGCCAATCCAATCTCCTAGTTTGAAAGTACTAAAATCTTGATATCGAGTACTATGCAGAGGAAGTCTCTTCCCATTAAAAATAGTCCCTTAAAAAAGAAAGACTGTATGTTCGGGAACCAGGCAAGAATCTTACGCCTATGCTAAGAGAAGTGGTACGATTTGGGAGTCTTTCAGGGCTAAAGGTTAGCTGGGATAAGTCCATCATTTTTCCACTTACCCCATCCACGACGCCACCAGTATTGGAATTCCCCTTACGATAGACGACAGAAGCAGAACGATATTTGGGAATACAGATTCATACAGACCCAGCAATAGTCATACTTGAGAACTACGGTAAGGCAATACAAATGTTAGAAGATGTGAACCACTGGGTCAAACTACCACTCTCTCTTGTAGTGTAGTTCCTATTATCCCAATAGGCTCTGCGCATTGGAATAATACCTTCAATAGTATAGGCCTAGACCAGACGTTAACTAGGTCTACTACTGTCGATATTAGACTTAAAGTTTTGGGTTTGCCAGCTAGCTCAGAGTTCACTAGAAACTTTCTCGAATGTTCAGGAAGGAATTAACTTCCCTGATTAGACAAGAAGGGATTTAGTTTCTAACAACCATAGAACATGACAACTTTGCTCTCCCCTAATCAAGAGTGTATCTCGAGAGTCGTGTGAACAAAAGGCAATTTATTTTACTCAGTCAGTACGTGCATTCTTAGTCTCATCAGAATGTAGAGAAAAGGAAGAGACGGGCGTGTTCAATAAAAGATGTTATTTATTGATCAGTCTCTTTTCTCGTACAAGAGAAATGGATCGATATTATTGCAATACTTATAGTTAAGTAAAGTGCATACATTAAAAGCAGAAGTATAAAATAATACTGTAAAAACATTGATATGGTTTCTAAGCCATATGAAGGTTTAAAATGAATAAAATATATTACATACACATATACATTTGACTAAACGTACTCAACTGGTGTTTCTAGATACGCCTACCCCGTGTACCTGACCTAAGCCTAATACGTGGGCGGGAATAGAAAGTTACAGTTTAAGTTAAGTTTGTTTTGCCAAGTGACTGACTAAAGAATTCTCTGTGAGGGGTTATTCAGTTCTGTACCTGGAATCTTAGGATGAATGAGGGATGGTATCTCTCTTCTCTGCTCTCGATATTCCAGGCTGCCTGCGAGGGCTACCCGGAAACACCGGTGCTTGATTTCTCGGCAGGAGAAAGCAGCGAGTCTCGTTCTCAGCGCGTCAGGAAGGCGGGGCTGCGCCAGCGGGGTCTGCTCTGCTCTGGGCTTCGGCAAGTATGGCTGCTCCGTCTCGTCACCACCGCGTGTGTTTGCATAGGGCAATATCGGTAATATTTATACCTTTAAGGTGCCGAGATTGACGTAAGGATGGACATAGATACGTCAATAAAGATGTCATACGACCAGGTCGTTAGCACATTCTTTTGCTGAAGTTCTCGGTGAAATCAAAACAATGGCCGCAGGGTTTTTCCCAGGTTGTCATAGGTTTGATTTGTTATGAGAACTCCGTATGCCTTATCAGGGGCTGGAGGAATATCGCTTGTCTAATTAGATCGCAAGCGTTATGACCTAATCAGATAACACGTTCCTGTGCCGTAGTGTGGCTTCGTCAGATAATGGTATCTGCATCATGGGGGTTTGCTGCCTCATGGGCTGACTGCTAGTTAACTTGTTGGTTTGTTAACCAGAATAGGGTCAGGAATAGGGGGATCGATTCAGAACCTATAGGAATACATCACACCCACTCCACGCTAACTATGGTCATATTTACTAATCTATGCATAGTAAAACATAGTACAACATACTATAGAGTATTGTGTATACCTTACCACCCCAAAATACATAAATGCATTTTGAAATTTACAAATATACGGAAAAATTGCAGTCATATGTATTGTATGCACTCAAGCTGTAGAATAATGCTAAAGTAATCACGCATTGGTATACAATATTGCTATTCGGTATATGAGAATTTACACATGAAATGGCTCTTAATACAGAAAAAAAGTTCGAGACCATTTCATCACAGAATAAAATATTCATGAACATGCCAGCGGGCAGCTAAAGTCTATAAGCTATAAGTCTATAAGCTCTCTAAGTTTAGAAATCTTAGTTCTCCAAGAATAGTTCTTACTTTAAGCAGAAGATAGTGTCCCGAAAAATATGCAAAAATATTTTGGGGCTGCTGAAAAAATTGCTGTCCGTGAACTGGAGGGAAAATTGTTCATGTGACTTTATTATTAAAGTTGAAGGCCAAATTCAGGGAACGCCGTGTACGAGCTTGCTCAAAAGTCGCTATTTCTGTTCTGGTGAGAACATCATATCATTTAGACTCTCGAAAAAGTTGTCAACAGCTTCCTGGGAGAGTTCCACTAACTCGGAAATAGGTGTAACCATGCATTCGTGCGCATGATTGTCTCCATTGACATTCTGATTTGGATTGCTGACAGAAGGTCGTACCTGATCGATGCTGCTTTCATCTTGTACTTCACTACCCCTTAATCGTAGTGGTGAAACTTCCACGAATGCCGTCATCAGGATTGGTAGCCTTTGAGGGCAGCACAAAGCGTGAGCCTTGATAGGACTCAACAATGTTTCTGCATCCATTGGCGCATCCGATTGTAGCGTCAGACAGGGGTCTAACACGCATTCTTCTCCGCATAGCAGTCACCTTAATACAGGTAAAACACATCGTTGCCACATAGGTCGAAATGATAGAAACCAAGTCATGTTCAGGTCTCTAAGCCGGTATAGTCCCAGGATTCTTGATATCCGGTCCCGGTATCCAATGGCTAGGATTGTTTCTTCCCTTGTCGCAGGTGTTTTGTCTGTGACATGGTTTGCCATAACGAAAAATAAGGACTAGGAATAGGATTCCTGCAATCAGTCCTAAAATGAGGGGAAGTCCGCCAAAAATCGAATGGACGAAGTCTGGAAAAATACCCAGTATGGCTTTGAATGGTGTTAATGCCATCGAAAATACTGTCTTAAATACTTGTGAGACCCCACTGGTATCAGAAATATTTAAGATTTCATTCAGGATTTCTGCGAAATGTATGGGGGAATTAGTTGATAACAATGAATGTATCTCTGCAGTCGTCCTTGCGACTTGTAGATCATACGTTTCTTTTCATGACGTGAGCCTGGTCGGCGTCTGAAGAAGCACTGTTTTCATTCTGCTTAAAGTATCTATTCGAATAGAAGTAATTTTCAAGTTGGGCCATGCCCTTGCCTCCCTGTCTGGAAAGGAGCTGGGGAACAATGAGTGTCCACAGCACTTGACCTTCGCAGTCGTAGTTACGAGATAAGGAGTCCCGGGCATAAGACTACAACATCTGCGATCTACAATTAGAATGTAACTCCCATTATAGAGTCTTTGAAAGAATGGTTCAATCTCTGTTGCAGGTGCGCCTTGCTGGTGACATGAAAGGTTATTTGAGTTCCCTTCACAGGCTCCATGCAAACTAATTCCGTTACACAGAAGTGTGCCGCTTAGTGACATCGCACAATTATTGCCACTAAGAAACACTTTCTGTCCTTTATTACTGACACATGCATGTGAATAGGGCAGGTTCCATGTTGTTTTAATGTACCCCTTTCCCAATTTCTCGTACATGCCAGCCTGTATATATTTTTGGCAGTATTGAAACCTGAAGGTTGATATTAGAATATTTATTATTCCATGTATTATCCATTCACTGACAAGTCGTTCTGACATTGTCACTGGTAATCTCTCAAGTTTCTCAATGCTCAGGATTGTATAATCAGCTCCCTTTTGGGCCATACTGATTTGTCTATCAGTAAGGTTAAAGATATAGAATAGTGACGTTGTGTTGATTAAACGCCAAGGCACATAGCCTGAACGAAGATTTTGTAACGTCCAGCCAAGCTGTACAATAGAACGCAATTGAGACTGGCCGTGTTGTAGCAACAGTAAGTCTTGCGATAATATGTCGATTGCTGAAGACACAATGCTGTCCAAAGAAAAAATTCTGGAGGACAGAGTCATTAACCCATTGTCCACTACAGAAAGTGATTTTTCCAAATGAATACGGTCAATTTCCCGTATTCTCTCTGCTGTTTCAATTTGAGTAACCTTCCAGGCCTCATTGTATGCTGCATATACAGAGGCTGCTATGAAACGCTTTTGACGCTGTTTGCGTGGTCCCATAGTGAAATCACGCAAGTCAGCACCATCAGTAAGTAAAGTTAGGTGTTGCTTAATTTCTGCCAGTGTGGAAGTTTGTAGCCATTGAAGGCATAATTTGCCCACACTGTAGGTGGTTATTATCCCTGGGCGATGTCTTTGAGGATATCTAGGGTCTGGCCTGGTCATTTTGAACCCCTGTGTTTTGTTCAGGAATCTGTCTTGACAGTTATTAGTATCTGTGGGCCAGATCAACCACTTTTTCCAATCTGGATGTGTTCTGTTTTGGTTTGATACATAATTTACGTCTATCTCTTCATCTGTGGAGCTATTGCTGAACATTGTTGGCTTTGGAATAGACGGTTTATTTAAGTCTTTAATTTTGGCTAGGCCAAGACAGGTAGTTTGTTGAATAGTGTCATTTAAAAATATAATTTGTTCTGGGATCATGCAGGCTCTAAACAATGATTCTATACCCTGTACTTGCCATTCTTTTGTGCCCCGAACACTTTTCAATTCAACATTTTTGTCCCAATAATCAAAACCAAAAGTATTCATTTGTTCAAAGAATGAGTCTGAATATATCAATTTCGTGTTTGTTATCATGGTCTTCACCCCTGTCTTATTTGACAATTTGAAATAAAAAGTTTCAGCATTACTCATGTTAAAACCTGAAAAATATGAATATTTGTCGTAAACGGTTCTTGAGCTTCCTTTTGGAGGGGTTGCACAATGTTCCCATTGATTATAATTTAAAACATTTCTAGGTTGTGCAGATCTATGTAGAAAATGGTTACCATAGTGGTTATAACAGTACATACTATCATAATTTGTAGAACCCTGCAAATAATCATGTTTGGTAAATTTAGCAGACATTACTAAGTCAGACATCATATTATTAATGCTTTCGAAGTCCCAATCATCAGCAAATGAGCTTGGTTTTACAAAGTCACTCAAAGAGATCTTAATTTGGTGTGGATATTTCAGGATTTCAACCGGACCATAGATTTCGTAGTCAGTGTTGTCCCATGCTACCCCACCCGGTATAGGATTGGCTGTGAAGTTGGCTGAAGAAAGTTCTCTTTTCTCGACGTGTGAAGATGTGTGTGGTTTGAGGATCAAGTTGATTTTCTGACTTGCTGTGTCCATTTTAGCATATTTTCCCTCAATGAAGCGTCCCAAGGTTAGTACCATGATGAGCCAAAGTATGAGGATAAATGTACCAAAACCCACCCAAAATTCGATCCATGGAGAAATCAGATATGTTTCTTTCAGTTGTTTCAAAAGTTCTTTAGCTTTATCTTTAAAGGTTTTTGATGATGGCTGTGTATTTGATTCAGTGAAGCCTTCAGAGGAATCATCGAAGTTTATGAAGTAGCCGGATGCAGTTCTGTCAATTGTTCCAATTGGTTCAGGATTACTGTTTCTTGCATTTGCACTTGGTACTTCATTATAGATTGGTGTGTCTCTGCTACATGTTTTTATTTGGGTTTTCAGAGGTCTATGTTCCATTGCATTGCTGCATAGTCCTTGTTGTTCTTCTGTAGGCGTTTCGAATGTGATGAGCCTCTTAGTTAGGACCTCTGTACTGGTAGCAAACCTTGGTGTTCTGCTACTTATTGGGAGTCCACTTGGCCTACTATTTGTTATCGGCCACATGATTGTGGTTTTACCAGGTCGATGGATACAACTCGGTTCTCCTTTTTTCCAGCAAGCGGCGGTAGTACAAATGATCTTGTCCCGTTGACAGACAAGACAGGAACTGCTTTTCTGTAAGAAGGCCCAAATTCCTTCTTTACCGCGATCTTTTCTCTGACTAGATCCCCGACTTTTGGAATCCAGACAGGTCTTGCTGGGACAGGTGGTGGTTCTTCAGTGGTTGTTGGCTGTTGTTGCTCAGGTCTTTTCTTGTTTTGTTTAAGTCCTGCAAAATAGCCAAACGGTCTTTGATATCAAAGCTTTTTTCTTTCACCACTGAAGTCTGACTATCAAGGTCAGGGATCAACATCCTAGTTCCAAATAATAATTCGTACGGACTGAATCCCTTCAGAGAATTTCTTGGCAAGTTATTTAGACTACGTTGGACACTTATTAGATGTTTGACCCACCCAGCTCCCGAACCTAATACCTTTGCCGTTATAGATTGCTTTATGTCACGGTTTTTTCTTTCAACAATTCCGTTCCCCTCAGGGTGAAATGGACAAGAGTACCGCAATGTCACGCCCATGCTGACCATGGCCTCCTTATAAGCTCTAGAGCTAAAAGCAGGACCGTGGTCTGAATGCAGCATGCCAATTGCGTATGTGCCGATAAAGACTCGCAAATCTTTTATAACAGTTCTGGCGTCAGCCGTTCGCTGGGGCCACATCCATATGAATCTCGTGCATGAATCCACTGCGACCAAGATATATTTATAGTTACCATCCCTTTGTAAGGGACCACAGTGGTCTAGGTAAACGCAGGCTAATGGTTTATCCGAGATTAGAAGGGGCGTCTGAGCTGGACGTCTCACCATTGATACTTTCATTCTTTGACATATTTCACATTCTAGAACATAGTTCCTTGTTTGTCTTCTCATTTGTGGCCACCAGTATCTCTGTTTTAATAACGATACTGTGGCTGAGACGCCAGCATGTATAGAAGCAAGCCCTTCGTGTGCCGCTATTATCAGTCCTAACCTGTGTTCCATGTTTGGAATTGCCCTATCCCCCACTCCAGGGATTCGAGCAAAAGGAACATTGTTTGCATCAGTTATGTATGAGTATTTTACTGGAAAGCCTTTCGGGAGTGTTTCTATCGAATCCTTTTCTGAAGCGCTGACAGCTTGTAATATTTCGCTGTCTATTTTTGTTTTTGACCGGGTGATGGCAGCTACGGAAGCCGTTTGCACAGCTGCCTTCGCGGCCTCATCAGCCAATGAATTCCCTGCAACGTGAACGCCATCACGTTGATGACTCAGCGTATGTATCACGTGAGTCTTTGGTAGTTCTTTCTGTAAAAGAACTACTTGTTCCCAGAGAATTTTATGCTTGATTGTGCCACCTTTCGCATCCTTGAAACCATTCTGAAGCCAGATCTGCAAGTATTCATTGTAAGACTGAACTCAATAATACGAATCGCACACTATGAGTGTGGGGAATTCTCGATCGGTATTTTCAAGCGCCATCTTGAACGCCAGTAGTTCAGCTCGCTGAGCTGTACAATCTCCTAAAGATTGTGTTTTAGTGATTGCTGGTTTTACTGGTATTCCACCTAAACTATCTCTACCTAGTTCCTCATAGGATTTTTCTATGATTCTGGCAATTTCAGCAGGTTAGTCTGCTATATCTGTCTCCTTTAACCTCTGGCGGATCACCACGTTTGCTGCTTCACCTTTTATGTTGGCTAATAATATAGCCGAGACCTGCTTGAAGTCTTTCAGTAATTTCATACCAAGAGTTAAAGCGGGTTCTGGACCATATTCGTCTTGAATTTGTTTTAGCACATCTGGTATTACCGAAATGGATGGAACACCGTGCGTTTTTGTGTAGATGGAAGCAAAGACTGTACCCCAAGTGTCACAGTCCTCAATGTGTGGTGCGATTCCCATTGGAAGACAGATAGTCAGAATCCTGTGTTTTTCTAACGGGGTGGTGTCTGGAAACACCGCCTCTATTTGGGTGATTTTCTGTGCTAGCCAGAATGGTATTTGTTCCCGTTTAGCCGGTACTTTACCTAGGCAGGACTGTATGTTCTGTGGTGTAATTGTATTTGTGTTGCCCTGGTGAGGGGTCAGCTGTGGAATTTTAATCGCTGGTTGAATTGTTGAAGTCCGCATCACATACTGGACTAATTGTCTGTGTATTTTTATTAGTTGTTTTAGCTGTGTTAAAAGGTTTGCTGCAGACATCCCATCGATGTCTGGATGTGGTGTGTATCCGGCTAGGACCGGCCACGTTGCTCCTGGTCTACCTAAAGGACCGAGCCTGGTGATGTGATTATTATGTTTTAGGGCGCCATCAAATAAGAGCAAATGCTCTTGAAATTTGAGTGGTACTTCCACCTCCTCGAAAGGAGTGTACGTTTCAGGAGGTTCCTCTATTTTGTAATAGTGGAAGTACTTTGTTACAGCATTTGCTGCTGGAAAATGTATCCATGAATAGTATACCTCTGTCTGCCGATATTCGTGTGCCTCA
Source organism: Lissotriton helveticus (assembly GCF_964261635.1). Lineage (NCBI taxonomy): Eukaryota > Metazoa > Chordata > Amphibia > Caudata > Salamandridae > Lissotriton > Lissotriton helveticus. The sequence goes on along the minus strand of NW_027611701.1, from coordinate 886,035 downwards.
ATTACGAATATGACTGTGCCACCTCTAGGTGTCAGTCCATTTTCTATAAGTTTTAAGGTTATAGATTTCCTTTTGATGAGCGGGATGAGTATTATCTCCGGGTCTGCATTTTGTAGTGCAGTATCAGCTTCTGCTATGTCAGCTGCTAATCTAACTGCCTCTCTTTCTTCATCACTGTCTCCCATTTTACTGACAGGATGGTTATTTCTTTTGTTTGCAGATCAGGTTTCTTATGGAAACGAAAGATTAGATGCACAATATTTTGGAACGGTTTTATCCTTCAACGTTGACTAAACCAAGTACCATACATAGGAGTTTCCTCTTGCGAGGTTTGGCGGATATTACCTTTTACCCACTCAAGACGTCTTTGGAGTATTATGGGAGAAAGGGGTCTGAGTGAGAAAGCACGACTGAGTTACTTTAAATGTCTTACGTTAGTTTTATCGCCCTTTCCAAACGCGTTGGGCGCCATGTAGTGTAGTTCCTATTATCCCAATAGGCTCTGCGCATTGGAATAATACCTTCAATAGTATAGGCCTAGACCAGACGTTAACTAGGTCTACTACTGTCGATATTAGACTTAAAGTTTTGGGTTTGCCAGCTAGCTCAGAGTTCACTAGAAACTTTCTCGAATGTTCAGGAAGGAATTAACTTCCCTGATTAGACAAGAAGGGATTTAGTTTCTGACAACCATAGAACATGACAACTTTGCTCTCCCCTAATCAAGAGTGTATCTCGAGAGTCGTGTGAACAAAAGGCAATTTATTTTACTCAGTCAGTACGTGCATTCTTAGTCTCATCAGAATGTAGAGAAAAGGAAGAGACGGGCGTGTTCAATAAAAGATGTTATTTATTGATCAGTCTCTTTTCTCGTACAAGAGAAATGGATCGATATTATTGCAATACTTATAGTTAAGTAAAGTGCATACATTAAAAGCAGAAGTATAAAATAATACTGTAAAAACATTGATATGGTTTCTAAGCCATATGAAGGTTTAAAATGAATAAAATATATTACATACACATATACATTTGACTAAACGTACTCAACTGGTGTTTCTAGATACGCCTACCCCGTGTACCTGACCTAAGCCTAATACGTGGGCGGGAATAGAAAGTTACAGTTTAAGTTAAGTTTGTTTTGCCAAGTGACTGACTAAAGAATTCTCTGTGAGGGGTTATTCAGTTCTGTACCTGGAATCTTAGGATGAATGAGGGATGGTATCTCTCTTCTCTGCTCTCGATATTCCAGGCTGCCTGCGAGGGCTACCCGGAAACGCCGGTGCTGGATTTCTCGGCAGGAGAAAGCAGCGCGTCTCGTTCTCAGCGCGTCAGGAAGGCGGGGCTGCGCCAGCGGGGTCTGCTCTGCTCTGGGCTTCGGCAAGTATGGCTGCTCCGTCTCGTCACCACCGCGTGTGTTTGCATAGGGCAATATCGGTAATATTTATACCTTTAAGGTGCCGAGATTGACGTAAGGATGGACATAGATACGTCAATAAAGATGTCATACGACCAGGTCGTTAGCACATTCTTTTGCTGAAGTTCTCGGTGAAATCAAAACAATGGCCGCAGGGTTTTTCCCAGGTTGTCATAGGTTTGATTTGTTATGAGAACTCCGTATGCCTTATCAGGGGCTGGAGGAATATCGCTTGTCTAATTAGATCGCAAGCGTTATGACCTAATCAGATAACACGTTCCTGTGCCGTAGTGTGGCTTCGTCAGATAACGGTATCTGCATCATGGGGGTTTGCTGCCTCATGGGCTGACTGCTAGTTAACTTGTTGGTTTGTTAACCAGAATAGGGTCAGGAATAGGGGGATCGATTCAGAACCTATAGGAATACATCACACTCTCATTGGGCACATAGATCTTATGAAAATGGTAGTTCTCCCTAGGTTTCTGTTTCTGAACATACCTATTCTCCTGCCTAAAGCAATTTTTGCGACATTATGCAGTTTTCTGACAAAATTAGCATGGGCGGGAAAGCAGCCATAGGTTCGGTGGGAGGTCCTCACTCTACCTTATGACATGGGGGGGTCTTAATGCGCCAGACCTAGAATTGTACTATAAAGTGGTGCAAAGCTCCTTCGCCTACTACTGGGTTAATGGCCCTCATGATCTGCCTAATCAGTGCTTGGAGAGAGACGCCGCACACCCCCACACACTGCCAAAGAAACTTTCAAGGCTCCAACCCGCCAAATTGGAGTCTTGGATCTACTGAACACTACATCACATGCACGGTGGAGCTTGTGAGATAAACAAGGGGCACACTCTTGTATTCCCATATGTTAAACTGGAGCGGTGCACCTGGCTCTCGTTAGTTCTGGTAACAAATATGAGAACTGCCCTGCAAACGCAAGGGGTAACAAAGATGGGAGATTTTTTTCACAAAGTAAAGGTTGGGAATTGGAGGAATGTCCCTGAACAAGGTACCCGCCATCAGCCCTGACTCGAAATCACTGCCATGAATTGAGAGAACTATTAGGACAAGCCTTGCAAGAGCAACCAGACATGCAGGCACGTTCTGTCCTGAAACAGAAGAAGCCCCAGACAAGTTTGTAACAGTGCTCTATGCTTACGCACAGGCAGGCGCAGACCCAGTGTGACTAAAGCATTCATTCAAGCAAGCTTTATTCGACAAATGTCATAAAAGCATAAGATACATAAAATGCATCTCAAATGTTAAAAAGCTTAAAATACATAATATCTAAAGTGCAATTCATCTTAAAATTCGGCATTAAATTCATAATAGCTAAAATATACAATATACCACAAAATACCACATAAGCACAATATGGTCAAATTACGCCTTCAACATTTTAATCCTAATAGTCCAAGACCACCCTAGGAACTTTGCCACTGCTACATATACAGGAGGGTTAGTACTTGTGCAAATAATTCTAGTAGCTGCCATACCACTCCTGGTACCCAATAGTTTACACATTGGGCGCAGCCATGCCCTGCGTGGGGCAGAATACGCAGGGCACCCAAATAGCATGCGGCCGATTGACTCCAAGGGGGCCGCACAACAGGGACAAGAGGCCTTTCCACCATTTGACCACCTAGATGTGAATGCTCTGCTTGGTAAACTACCAATTCTAAGCTGGAAATAGAGCTTTCTATCCAGTGGTTTGGTTATGTCATCCCAGAATGTTTCTAAAATAATCTCATCTTTGAAATCCCGGAAGATCCCTGTGAGCGAGAGTGGAGCAGTAGTCCTAAAAGCTTTTGAGGCCACTAACTCCCAGTACATACCCTTTAAGACCTTCTTCGGTGGAAACCTAGCGTTGAGTGGATCCTCCACAGCTCTGGCATTCCTACTCTACAAGGTTCCCACCAACGCCCAATAACCACTTGATTTTGTGAAAGGTGTCACTCTTAATTATATCCATGAGTCCTGCAGCAAATGTTCTTAGTTCAGGGGTTGACCATAAGCGCCTCCAGTACAATATTGGTCGCAAGTTAGCAATAAATTCGATTGGTCTCATTCCTAAATTATAAAAACCAGGACACATAGGGTTACTCTGGGGTAAATTAATAAGATTGCGTAGGAACCTATTTTCAGATACAGTCATTTTACCTAAATTCTCAAAGCCCCAGATCACTACGCCGTAAAGGGCTGAGCTAACCACCTTTGCGTCGTAAACACGTAGAGCATGGGCAACTGGTTTTGTTAATGACTTAGCATGCTCTAAGTTCAAGGCTCCAGCCAGTTGGCGATGCTTGAGCGTTGCAAACTCAACCTGTTCCATCGCAAATCATGTTGAATACTAACACCCAAATAGTTAAAAGCCTTGACTTGCTCAAGGGGTAATTAATTCGTGAATATATTACCCTTATAGGATTTATGTTGATTAAAAGACATACATTTGGATTTTAAAACATTTACTTCTAGACCGTGGTTGGTGCAAACATTTTCAAAAATACCTAGAGCTTTTTGCAATCTACTCGGGGTCTTAGCAATAATTAGACAATCGTCAGCAAACATTAAAACGGGTACTTTCGCACCTGCTAGAGTTGAGGCATCAACGTTAGCTTCAATCAGTAGTTTGGCCACATCATTAATGTATAGAAAAAAACAGGGTAGGCACTAGCACACAGCCTTGTCGCACCCCTCTTTCTACTGGAAACTGGCTGGTAACGCTTCCAGGAGAACCCCATCTTATCTGCGCATAATTATGCTCATGGAGTCTCATAATTAGCGAAAGAAGGGCACGAGGCATACCCATATCATGTAGAACAGACCCCAGGATCGAGCGTGAAACAAGATCAAAGGCTGCCCTTAGATCAATGAAGGCAGCATATAAACTACCCCCACATAATTGCACAGTCTTCCAATGAAGCATTGAAAAATGCAATATTTGGTCGACTGTGCTAATACAGGCTCTAAATCCTGCTTGGAGGTGGGATAAAATATTCTGCTCGCGCTCCCATTCCTGCACTTTGTTCAAAATCAGTCTACCAAAGATCTTTTGCATGGTATCAATCAGACTGATTGGGCGGTAATTACCGGGGAGTGACTTATCCCCCTTCTTAAAAACTGGTATAATTTCCGCACCATTCCACGATTTGGGTATAGGTGCTCCGTTTGCTATTAGATTTGCCAACAATAATATATACCTCCCCTAATATTCTCTATCATGCAAAAAGGTATCAGCTGGTACGCCGTCTATACCTGGCGCCCTACCAGGTACCACAGAATCTAAGGCGCAATTTATATCCCCGATATTGAATGGATCTTCTGAAAAGGGTGTGCGTATAACCTCTACACTTGTACTTGGTTCCACACTTTTTGCATATTGCGGCTTAAAATAAGCCACCCACTCTTCTTGGGCTACCCAGTTTTGTGGCTTTTCAGGTTGGCCCTCACAACCCCACTTAAGTATATTCCAAAAACATTTGGAATTCTTTGGGGCGCTAGCTTCCTTGAGCTCTTGCCACCTCTTCTCATCCCAGGCTCGCTTTGATTTGGATATTACACTTTTATAGGCTGCCCTTGCAAGGCGTACAGCGGTACTAGATCCAAACTTTATAGCCTGACCCAAATCATGACGTGCTTGCCTACATTCTTTGGAATACCAGCGTGGAGTGCGGTTAGTTTGTGCCTTATTCACCTTGCATGGTCTAACAAACAAACCCTTTAATTGGTTAAACAATGTTTCGTGTGTCCTAGTACCAGATTCTAAATCTAAGTCTTTTTTTGCTTGAAATAAAATCTATATGCTCCTGGCATTCTAGCAATTTTGCCCATTTTATGTGGCGCATATCATTCGCAAGAACTATATTTGGGGGAGACACTTCATTCGATCCCCTGGCAGCCGTAGGCGCCTTCCAATAAGACAAGAACATACATAGAGGATTGTGATTGCTCTCCAACCGATCAACAACCATCATATCCTCTATGTATTCCCACATTCCAAGACTCACTAAAATGTAGTCAATTCTACTTTCCCGTAGGCCGCTCTTGAAACTAGTAGTACCCAGCTTATCCTGTGATGTCCTGCCATTGGTTGCCCTCAACCCCTTATTGATGCAAATTTAATTAATCTGAATTGTCAGCTCAGACCACCTCTTTACACGCTCCAATTCTAATTTAGGAACTCCCCACTGCTTATCGTCTTCATCTGTGAGGTTCCAGTCGCCACTTAACAATGGCTCAAAAGTCGTGTTAAAATCGCCTGCTACAATTATATATGATTGCGTGGAGTATCTTTCTATAAGTTCTTCTAGGGCGGCAATAGTTTCTGATTTTTTGCCCCCTGTACTATTCGCATATACATTGTCGATATCTACAGGGTTAGCCTGTCTATACTTAAGGGTAACAATCTGTATATCCCTGTGGTTTGAGGGGAGCACCTTTACACTAACTTCTAAGTCCTGCCTAATCCAGATAAATAAACCCCTTGAAGGTCTCCCTCTTTCCACTTTTCTGCGGGTACGATACAATTAAAAAAAACGGGAAATACTGTGCTTCAAGTAGCCAGGTTTCTTGGAATAGACAGATATTATACAGATTAATAAACGAGGCCCATTCCGGGGTTTGAATCTTCGTGTTCAATCCTGCGGTGTTCCAAGATAAGATTGAACGAAATTTCTCAAGGCCATCAGGGAGGTTAGGGTTCATATTTAAATTTGGGCCTTCTAGGACGCGACCTGACATGGGGTTATCATGATCTTCCAACAACCACGAGGTTACTGGTGTGCAAAGAATGCCTGGATTAAGATCTACATGCAGGCTCGGACTTTCCGCTACGATAGAGACTGAGAGCCCGATTGGTCACCTTTATCTGGTAGTCAATCATTAGATTCTAAGCCCGAACAGCCTTGTTCACTTTCAAGTACTCGCTTTCCTGTTTCAGCCAGGCAATGTTGGGGGGGGGAGAAGATCTCATTTGTATGGCAGAATAATCTGGGGAGCAACTTCTAAATTCAAACAGTATTAAATTCTCTGCCATATTTTCCTATTTAAAAACTAGTTCATTACAGTCGGTTTTGCCCCCTTGGGTAGAAAGCCTTTGTGCCCTAACAATATCATCTCTTATCACTGATCGACAACCCCTGGTGTGCCTAATCCAATGAATACCCTTATTAGTTAGAGATTCACTTGATTCTCGATCCCTGCCAGGGATCAATTTTGGAACATTCACCAAATAAACTTTCGGTGTTTCATTCATATTGGCATGGTGTTGTTGTTTATTGTGCATTGTAGGAATATTATTGTTCATTTGTTTGGACATGCTAGCTTGGTCACGATGTCTACCTCTCAGTTTGGAATCACCACTTCTTTCCCTTAGCTGTGTTTCCCCTAACGTTGCAATTGGTTGTTTGCCAACATTAGTGTAAGGGACTTGCGACAACCCTTTCCTTGCCCTAGCCGCTTCGCTATACAAAGCACCAGCCTGGATCAAAACATTATCTCTGCTTGGGCGAGACACAATGCGTTGAGTTGCCACATTGCCCTGATCTATAGGCATACCATTTGTTTTCTTATTTGCTATGCAAGTAGAACAGGGACCACGGCCTAATATGGTTTTATTTACTGAAGCGGTAAGGCTTTCGATCTTAACCCGCATGCCCTCAACCAGTTTACATAATTGTTTGACCACAATGGTCAGGGCAGTGCTGTCTTCCTTAGTGGGAACGAGAAAGTCAAGAAGTCCCCCCAGTGTTGATTCACTAGCTCCTTGGAGAACAACAATCTCACATGTACTGGGTTGGGCTCCTTCCCCATCAATCGTAGAACTACAGCTATCAGTATTTGCTAGGGCTGAAAACCTGTTTTAACAAATAATAATTGGATCAACCACAAGGGGGCATATTGCTCTATGTTCTATACCAGAATTACTGATCTCATTTCCCCCCTCAGCATTCCCTTGATCTAGAACTCTGTCACCTTGTTTTCTCCCTAGGAACATGTCAGGGACCACTATTGGGCCTTGTTTAATCCTCCCCCTTAGTACTTCCACGGGGCTCTTACATCCACTTTCTGGCTTCTGATTAGGGAGGTGGTTGGTTGTAAGTAGTGTTCCACATTCCTCGTTTAGCCCGTCAATAAGGTCCATAACACAGTTCCCCCTGCATGCTTTGCTACTTTCTTAGACTTTTTTGACTTCTTCCCCTTTGTCAGTACACTTGGGCCCTCACCCCCTCCCTCCATACATTTTCTCTTTGCCATTACTTAGGTTCTCGTGCTATTAAGGCACTCGTACAATGTCAACAGCACCTTCTTGAGGCGATAACAAGTGGGGTGGCCCAGCCCAGCCTCCTCTGGCCCCCGAGGCCATAGACGGCCCACCCTTTGCCCGGGCTTAGCCCGGCGCCCGCCCCTGCAGCGGGAGGGACCAGATGCTTATGTCCTTCCGATGGCTAGGGGGAGGGGCAAGCTGTCCTCCGGTGTGCCCACTGCCTTCTGGGCCTCGCAGTTCCCAGCTGGAGCCTTCTGCAGTCGCGAGCGTCTCCCGTGTAGCAGGAGACGCGAGAGGTCTATGTAGCCCCCGGTGGCTAGGTGGAGGGGCAAGCTGTCCTCCGGTGTGCCCACTGCCTTCTGGGCCTCGCAGTTCCCAGCTGGAACCTTCTGCAGGCGCGGGCGTCTCCCACGGAGCGGGAGACGCAAGACGTCTATGTAGCCCTGTTAGACCTGGCACCTTGGCGTGAGTCTCCCTTCCACTTTTTGCTGATGTGCCTCAGATGTTTTGCTGGTGTTAGTTGCTCAGGGCACTGCGCCACGTGCAACGTACCTGGCCGCCCCACTGCTGCCCTCCGAACCTCTGTAACAGGCCGTGCCGCACTCGGGAACGACCCCCAGTATGGATTACTGGAGGTCCTGTGCCGCGCCTACCTGGTGGAGAGCATCCATCCCCCGATACCCGGAAGTACGCTTCGCCCGTCGGCACGTACTGAGAGGTGAACGTCTTGCCCCCTCTATACCCGCCGTGTGGACCGAAGCGCATCTGCAACAACAAAGTAACTCAAGGTACTGTGACCAACACGGACTCGGGGTCCGCAACGTTCTGTTTTCCCCGCTGGTAGCATAGCGTCACTATTTACTTAAACCCGGTACGTCTCAACCATACTGCACTGTGCGCCTCATACGTGAGGCGCGTAGCTGTTTGAAGTAGTCCTCGCACTGAGGGGTACGCCGCGCACTCCCGGCTAGGCCTCTAGCGGTGTACGCTTCACATTACACGCAGCGCTTGGGACAGACGTGTCCGCATGGGGTGTGAGAGTCGGAAGGACGGCTCCAGGACCCCCGTTAGTGAGGTACTAGAGCACTACGAAGTGCCTCCCAGCAGATAGACTGCCAAAACAGAACAAAACCTTGAGGTGACCGTTTAACAAAGCAACCTAAAGTATTTTGAAACTGAGAAGAACACTTGCCATTGTTTTATACCTTGTGGCCCCAACCTTGAAACGTTATAAAAGGTCTTGTGATACATATGCCTGAATATATATATTTTTACATACAGAATACGTATTTTTGATACAATTCACAGCCTGGTGTCCATTTGTGGGGGAATCAGTGTATTTATTGTGGAGGAATACAAATGCTTAACTGACTTTTCACTCCTGAGTTTAGCCTTGACTGCTCGGGCCACACAACCTAGCCGCCTGCTCCTCTGTCACCCCACCTGTAACAGGAGCGCGTCGTGTGCTCACACGCCCCTACCGCCGGAATCCAGGACTCGAAGCGCAGCGTCTGTCTCGGACGGCCGCCCGTACATGCAACGTACCCGGCCGCCCCGCTGCTGCCCTCCGAACCCCTGTAACAGACCGTGCTGCACTCTGGAACGACCCCCAGTACGGACCGTACTGGAGGTCCTGTGCCGCGCCTACCTGGTGGAAAGCATCCATCCCCCGAGACCCAGAAGTACGCTTCGCCCGTCGGCACGTACTGAGAGGTGTACGTCATGCCCCCTCTACGCCCGCCGTATGGACCGAAGCGCATCTGCAACAACAAAGTAACTCAAGGTACTGTGACCAACGTCCGAACTGGTGGTGTAGCGTCACCCATGAACAACTGTAAAGTCATTTTGATTGTATTACAGTGCCTTTTGTATTGTTGAATTTACAAATACCAATAAACAGATTTGCAAAAAAAAAAAGGTACTGTGACCAACACGGACTCGGGGTCCGCAACGGTCTGTTTTCCCCGCTGGTACCATAGCGTCACTATTTACTTAAACCCGGTACGTCTCAACCATGCTGCACTGTGCGCCTCATACATGAGGCGCGTAGCTGTTTGAAGTACGCCTCGCACTGAGGGGTACGCCGCGCACTCCCGGCTAGGTCTCTAGCGGTGTACGCTTCACATTATACGCAGCGCTTGGGACGGACGTGTCCGCATGGGGTGTGAGAGTCGGAAGGACGGCTCCCGGACCCCCGTTAGTGAGGTACTAGAGCGCTACGAAGCACTACGAAGCGCCCCCCCAGCAGATAGACTGCCAAAACAGAACAAAACCTTGAGGTGACCATTTAACAAAGCAACCTAAAGTATTTTGAAACTGAGAAATTTGTTTTATACCTCGTGGCCCCAACCTTGAAACGTTATAAAAGGTCTTGAGATACATGTGCCTGCATATATATATTATTACATAAAGAATATGTATTTTTGATACATTTCACAGCCTGGTGTCCATTTGTGGGGGAATCAGTGTATTTATTGTGGAGGATTACAAATGCTTAATTGACTTATCACTCGTGAGTTTAGCCTTGACTGCTCGCCCCACGCAACCTAGAGGGTGAGCAGGGGTTATCCTTAAGGGGTAGTTCCCTTGCCCTGAGTAGAGGAGAGGGTCCCTGTTTGTCAGAAGTGTATACCTGTGTCAACCAGAGACCTGCAATTCTAACAAGCCCCCGGTGCCTAGGGGGACGGGCAAGCTGTCTTCTGGTGTGCCCACTGCCTTCTGGGCCTCGCAGTTCCCAGCTGGAGCCTTCTGCAGTCGCGAGCGTGTGACTAAAGCAAGATCGGACTAGCCGAGAGACTTGGGTAGGCCCATAGAAGAAAAGGTATGGCAGTCCTGCTGCGCTAGAACTAAGAAGCGGTCTGTAAATGGGGACACCAGTTGATACACTTTAAGTACATAAACCGTGTGCATTATACGCTGTACCGATATGGCCTACGAGAATTTGCAAACTGCCTGCGATGCAGTGAGCAGAAAGAGGGGTGTATACATGCTGCTTGGTACTGTCCAGTGATACTTCAATTCTGGGAGGGAGTTTTCCAGGCATTGACGGCTAGAACAGCCTCACTATACAGATGGAACCAATGCTAGCTTTATTGTGATACGACAAGGACCTAGGAAAATCGGTCAGGAAGCTAGTAGTTATTGGATTACTATTAGCTAAGCGCAGAGTAGCGATGCGCTGGGCAAGGGGCCCTGCCCCAAAATTGGGGGATCGGCACTCGGACATGGCATACTGTAATGAGTAGTTGGACACTTCTAATGAGCTTCAGTCTGTGCAGAACCACCATAGGGACTACTGGGCCCTTTATAAGGCATACTTAGTGGACAATTGCAAAAAAGCAGAGAAGGAAGGGCACGCAGAGGGGCGATGCTGGACACAGGATACTAAAAGAGGATTGCAGGCTGCAGCGTGGTGGGCTATGGAATGGGGCTGCGGTAACACCAGACCCCTGCAAAGGACGAACGAATGTATGCAGTTGAAGAATGTACGGACGACAGGTCCTCTGGGGCAGATGTGTGGGGAGAGGTCTATAGAATGAATGTCCGCGCAGAAAGGTATACTGAAGAGCGCCACTTTCCACTGAATGCTTTGTGCTACTTTATGTATCATAAAAGAACTACGTTGTGCAGTGGGACTATGAGGTGGTCAAATGTGCATGTGTGATCTTTACAATGTTAATAAAAAAAGAATTTAAAAAAAAAACAGCAGAGAGGAGTTGGACAAGAAAAGAAAGGAATGCCCTGAGAGTGTGAAACATTTTTCTGGACTATACAGCTATTTCTGATATTTCAGGAATTGCCTTAAATAAATGAAAGCTCCAAACTACTTGCGCGTGGAACGGTGGAGGATGAGTGGAGCCTGCAACCTGCAACCAATTCTCAATTGCATTTTGTTTTCGGTGGACTGGTAATGGTGAGCCGCAGCACAGTGAACATGAAATGCAAAGTGCCACAGAAAGAAAGTGCTTGTATTACTAAACAAAAAGGTTTAGGCGATCCTCTAAACCAAAATGTTTGTTGATCCTCAGTTACAATAGACACACATACAGCATTGTTCCTGTGTCTTAGTAAGCATGTAAGGTAGCGCAGATAGTTAAGGCATCCACTGCGGACATCTGCAGCACGCAGAGCACAGGCTTGAAGCCTTTTAAGATGCAACACGTCCTCGACCCTTCTTTTGTGAAGGGGTCCCCTCCTTATCATGGGGAATGGTATACACCACGTGGAGTGGAGTATAATGGACATAAGGTGTGGATATTCTTAAAAGGATTGATGCGTGTGTGTTTCTGTTTGTATTTCCAAAACGCTTGCAGGTATAATCCTATGTGCTGTTCATCCCACTAAAATCTATCTTTGCCGCTGCATTTAGGAAGCAAACTGTGTTGTTAAATGAAAAATACGGGAACCTTATTTTAGGCAGAATGAAGCCCCACATGAACCAAGAAGAGGTAGACGAAGGGTTCCTGCCGCTCAGGCGTCGGCACCGCAGTCGCTCGTAATAATGATCATTTTATCTGAGCATGGTCCTGAGAGATCGACTCTCCTTCCAAAAAGTACAGCCCTCCATCAGCGCTAGTAGTGTCTCCCAGCTCGGGTTTATGCATGTTTGTGGAAAGACCAGGATGCCATGAGCTCAGGTGCAAGCACAGGAAATCACCAATTTGACTGTTGCTGGGCTGCTAATATACAGTAATTTACAGGGTCAACGGGCCCCTCACAGTCCTGGGCCCCGTGCCACTGCACCTGCTGCACCAATGGAAAGTGCACAGAAGCATAAAGAGTCAGCAAGCACCAGCAGGAGTGTGTGATGAATGGACCAAGAACAGCAGGAGCATCTGCCGTCCGCTGGGAAAACACGAACATGGACTTCAAACAAAATATTATCTCCAAGCTTAAGACTGAAATAGATATCTGCAATCATGAGGAGCGCAAATAAATGAATGTTTGCAGTGATTAATTTGTTTAAAAAAATAAAAAAAAAGCCTGTGCCAGTGCTCATGCCATCGCTGTTGCTGCACACGTGCAAAGCTGGCGCTGCACCATTAGTTTAGTGCCCTATTGGCTAGTTCTCCAGCTGGGGGAGTAAATCATTAGGGGCCCCTTGTACAAAGCATTTTTGCAGTCGGAAACGCCCAACCACAAAAATGCTTTCACAAATGTACCAAATACAAATTGTGATTCAGTAACACGCTGCCTACTTGCAATTAGTGTTTGCGATTTGGTATTTAAAAGGGGCATGTTTACGGCATTTCTTCCAATTACTGAATCTGAATGGGCTGTATGAAAGTTTTGCGACCAAATTAAGGTCAAGTTTTACTGACTCCCTGAAGGAGGTGGTAACCTATTTGCAAATAGGTACAAGGCCTTTGAAGAATGGAAAACAAATATTTTTAAGAGCAGGCGGCTGTCCCACGGACCCCACTGTCTACTCTTAAAAAATTAAACGAAAAAGCTTTTTTTCTTTTCTTTTTAAATGCATCCCATTATCCTTTAAGGAAAACGGGCTGCATTAAAAAAAAATAAACAGACTGCTTTATTAAAACCCAATCTTAGACATGGTGGTCTGCTGACCTCAGCAGGCTGCCATCTCTGTGATGGTTGTGATTCCTAATGGGTCTCAAATTGCGACCTACCTCACTAATATGCATGAGTTAGGTCTATTTGAATCTCGCTAGCAATCGCTAATGAAACTCAAAAGAGTTGCTTTCATACATTAGGAATTCCGATTTCCAAATTGCGACTCATAGAGAATCGCAAATAGGAAATCGGTATTCCTGATGCTAGTACATCCTGCCCTAAGTCTTGTTGTATTTTGCATTGTTCGAATGAGGAAAGCAAAAAAGAACTGGAATGAAAAAATAAATTTAAAAATCAGTCTGGACACAGTACTTACTCCTTACAAGAGGTAAATCAAGTTATACCTGGCGGCACTCATAGATAAGGGGCTGCTCAGTGGGTTCGCTGCTGTGTAGTTGGTTGCGGCAGCACTCTTCACTACCGAAGCCTGAGCGCTGTAGAGCTTACAGAGTGACACAAAAATAAATGTGAGTCCTATAGGAGGGGATCCTAAATGCACAGAATGCGGACTCGAACCCATTGTAATGCAAGATACAGCAGGATTTATTGAGGAAAAGATGTCTACATACATCTGCAATAACCACAGTTCAACTATTAACTCTTAAACAAATGTGGTAAAAGGTATGATGGGAAGGTAAAAGAGCCCACGTTTCTTTCTGCAGCTCCAACGGTAATCACGCACCACAAAGAGCGAGCAGGACCAGGGCTGAAGACGAAAGCCAGTCTGTTCTGAGAGGCGAGTACCTCTGTGCGCTGCAGAGGGGCTACGGGCTTTGGTTTGTTGGGACTTTGGCATCTCTGAATAGGGGGCTGTGCTGAGAGCCCTAGCTGTGAGCTAAAAGTTGTTGTGACGTGTAAGTAATAGTTTAGTGTGTGTTTTGTAAGACGGTGTGATAGTGTTGCAGCTGTGCCCTCATGTAATGGCGTGAGAGAGGTGGTAAATGAATCCTATATTCGGTTGGTACAATAGAATCAACTAGCAGTGAGAAAGACTCAGAACATTTATAAAGAAATAACACAAGGATGTGATTGGTTACCAATCATATCTCCTTACATTCTTGTACGGCTGCTCGCAATCACGCTTCACAGGTGACCAGAGCTGCAATTACAGAGCCCATGTCTAGGCCGGGAAAATGACTCATCTGAATGATGCTGCCTCCCTGGGGACATATATGCCTTAGCATGCTTGCGGTAGGGTCAGAAATGACTTCTCTAAATACATTTAGCACAGGCATACCATTATGAACGGAGTGCTTGCCTTTTGAACACTTTTAGCTGGGACTTAAACATCAGTATGCCATACATCGTGCCCTTAAATACCGAACAATGCTAATTAGTGCATGGACTTTTAAAATAAAATAATCTGCAAGGCGCGGATCATGCCCGGAGAGCCACTGCTGCCTTTAAAGCCCTGTAACCTCTCTCAGAAACTAGTGCAGCAAACAGCATGCGAAGAAGAAACATGCTGCACAACTTGTGACCCTCGGCAATCTGATACCTGCCGTTTAGGCGGCACGCTGCAACGTTCTCCACTCTTCCACGGTGGTATGTGGCTAGGCCCAAGATCTGCTCTCTGTGCTCCTTCACGCAAGAGATCTTTTTTTCCACGCTGCTCGCTTTTTAAAAGCAAGAGCTGCAAATGGTGCCTTAGTGATGTATGAAGTGTATGCGCTTCGTAACGGAGTTTGCGCACTCAGGGTTATTACACTAAATGTACGCTCCCTACAGGGAACCCTGGCCATTAGGAATTTATGACTATAAGCCCTCGCTAAGTTGCAACATTCCAGTAAAACTTACTTTGGGGTAAGCAGGACATAAGATTGTTACAGTGAAAATGGATCTAGTTTGTATTTATTGGTGTTGTAGAAACGTTCATTTTGAGTGGAATTCCTGGCATAAACTGTGCAGTGATAGGGTTCAGTTTAGTGTGTATTATTTGGTGCCGTTGCATATGTGCCTTTCGAATAAAGCTCTTCTCTCACCCAGTGCAGCGATGAGGCCTTTCACTGGAGTGTAAACTTCGGAGCTGTAGAAGATGTGCCTTACCAGTAAAGCTCTTCTCACACACTGTGGGGTGATAAGGCCTCTTTCCTGTGTGTGCACTTTGATGCCATACATGGCCTTTCTTTCTAAGAAAAGGGCTTGGAAGACACTTTGCAGTGATAAGGTTTCTCTCCAGTGTGTTTGGTGTTACGAGACTTGACTTTTGATTTAAGCTCTTCTCGCACACAGTGCAGTGAAAAGGCTTCTCTTATGTGTGTACGCTTTGATGCCGTACAAGGGATCCCTGATAAGCAAAGCGCTTAGAACACTTAATGCAGAGATAAGCCCTCTCTACTGTGTGTGTTCTTTGATGCAGTACAAGGGATCCCTTATCAGCAAAGCACTTGGAACACCCTGTTGCAGTGATAAGGCTGCTCTCCGGTGTGTGTACTTTGATGCAGTACAAGGTAAGACTTACGAGAAAAGCGCTTTGAACACTCAGTGCAGTGATAAAGCCTCTCTCCTGTGTGTACAATTTGATGCCGTACAAGGGCGCTCCTATCAGCAAAGCGCTTGGAGCACAGAGTGCAGTGATAAGGCTTCTCTCCTGTGTGTGTTCTTTGATGCAGTACAAGGTTTCTCTTCTGAGAAAAGGTTTTTGAACACACAGTGCAATGATGAGGCCTCTCTCCTGTGTGTACGCTTTGATGCTGTACAAGGGTCGACTTACGAGAAAAGCGCTTTGAACACTCAGTGCAGTGATAACGCTTCTCTCCTGTGTGTACGCTTTGATGCTTTACAAGGGTCGCCTTATGGGAAAAGCACTTTGAACACTCAGTGCAGTGATAAGGTCTCTCTCCGGTGTGTATTAGTTCGTGCTTTAGTAGATGCGCCTTTTGACGGAAGCTCTTCTCACACACAGTGCAATGATAAGGTTTCTCCCCTGTGTGTTTTCTTTGGTGCCGAAGTAGATTTGCCTTTTGACTGAAGCTCTTCTCACACATGGTGCAGTGAAAAGGCCTCTCTCCAGTGTGTGTTCTTTGATGCCTCACAAGAAGTGACTCATTGATAAATCCTTTGTCACACACATTACAAGCAAAGCGTCTCTCCCTCATGTGCATTCTGTGCCGTTTCTTTAAGTAGATATTTTGAGTTATATTCATCTTGCCTCCAGAACCTTTATGGCTTTCTTTCCCATTAATATTTTCTAGATGTGATTGTTGTTCTGCAAAATAGAAAAAATATTGAAAATTAAATGAAGAAAATATTTCTTGAAAAAGCTGCATTGATATAATATGGAGAAGTGAACAGTTACAATTCAGGGGAAAAAAATGGAAGTTCTAGGAAAAAGAGTCACACTTCCCTTTGAGACACAAATGGTGGCTAGTCCTCCTACACAAATTGCGGTGACCTAGTCCTGCAGCAGGAGCATGCTGGGAAAGCAAGTGATTCACAAGAACCACTGTTCGACATGGGGTTTCTGGTTGGCTAGGGTAGGCACCTAAGCCAGGCAAAATCCACCACTCTAGTCAGGGTAAACCAGATACACACCTGAGATAATCTGCGCTCACCCTCTGGTAGCTTGGCGCAGAGCAGGCAGAGCATTTGTGCAACACACTCGCACAGCAACACTGTGAGTAAACCACAAAAGGGAATCCACGCAGGATTATGTAAAAATAAATTCTATATTGTAAATCAAAGAAGACCAAAATGACTCAAATCACACAGTTAGTGCAAATAATGCAGGTTTGACAGAGAAAAACACAGATCACTATGAAAACATAGGTCACAGCGCACCTGAGCTCCTATTACACTTCATACGGTAACTGTCTTGAACGTGGTTGAAGTGATTGCATTTAGAAACCAAACGTACGGCGCAGGAGCACCTACTAAACGCTAAACAGAAACTGAGCTTGAGTCTTCCAGAAGTTCTCCTCTATGGACAGCCCTGCGCCATTCTTGAGGTCATCTCCAGAGCAGAGACAATGCTGAACAAGAAATGCCCCTCACGCTCTTGCGAATTTGGAGCCCGCTGGGGCCGCCCGAATCGCGTCTCTTTGCCCAAGGGAAACCAAGTCACCCGTGAAGGGGAGCAGGGCAGCTTTACCACTCTTCTGGACCCAACCCGCCTCACAGTACCTTTGTGGGTGCATGGTCACTGTCCTCAGGGCATATGTAACTTGCTAACAATGTTGTCAACCAACGTGGAGAGCTTCGTGCAGTATACGCGTTAAAACCAGAGGGCGAGGCTGGCTGGAACGAGCCTCAGAATGCTGGCCCGCCGCATGTTACAGAACAACGTGTCGTCGAAAGGCCTGCCTTGAAGGCTTTGTGCAGCTGCTGTAGCTCTGCAGCCTTAGACGCTGCACTGTACCATCTTAGAGCAGTACAAGTCTTCAGGGGGCTGTTCCTCGAGTGTCACGACCAGAGGGGCCACACTAGTTTATTCTTGGTGGCATCTGACGGTGGGGATATCTTGCCGGACTCCGGGGGTGAGGTTCACAATACAATTCAGTTGCAGTGAACACGCTGGCTCAAGGACATGTTTGTTTCTCTGGTAATGCCTCCAGGCGAAACAACGCTGTTCACGCTAGAGAAAAAACGCTCACCACATGCTGGTTTGTAAAACATTGAACACTTCCCTAGAATGCACAAAGGCACTCCCTCGTAAGAGCGCTGCACTGTAGTCCCATGGTGCACTGTCCTGTAATACACAAAGTTTTACCTTGGTGCAGAAGGGAGCACTGGCGACATGCTAGCCCTTGTAAAATGGGCTCACCCAGCAGAAGTCTTGGAGAAAAGAGGCAACAAGGTCTTTGATGGCCCTGAGATCTCGAGAGAACAGGGGGCAAGCAAACAAGCCCTTGGAGAGCACTTCGGGGCACAAAAGGAGGTGGCAGGCAGCAGACAGCACATACAGTTAGGTTGCAAATTGGTAGTCCGTCCTGCAGCCCAGCTGCAGCAGGTCAACACAACAAGGCAGTTAGTTGAAATGGTTGTTGCTCCTGACAGCACAGCAGTCCTCACGGCAATGAGCAGTTTGTAGTGCCCACAGTGTCTGGCTACCAGTCCCAAGAAGCATCTAAAAACATGGGATCAGAGCTCCAGTACATATACTCAAAAATGTCTTTGATGAACGGGTGACTTCAAATGAACCCTCAGAAGTGTGCAAAAAAAAAGCCCATTCCTGGCTCCAGACATTCACTAGGGGGTAAATCAGCCCTTTGAGTGAGGACAGGACAGAACCTATTCAAATGTAAGTGTAAACCACCTCTCTCCCAGCCCAAGAAGACTATCAGCATGCAGATGTATCCCCTGTCACACCCAGCCACGACCATTGGGAAAGCTTGGTTGTCATGACTCTTCCAAACATGATAGTTGCAGGGGTTTCCTCTGTGGTTGAGTGAGGGGGTCAAACAGTAACCTCAAAGAATAGTGTTCAAAACACCTTCGAGGTCGAACTTCCCCAATGTAGAATGCTGAACAGCTTTCTTTGGAGTACGCATGAGGCGTTCTACCAGACCATTGCCCTGGGGTCAAAGGGGAGTGCTTTTTTTGATTCTTTATATTGAGGTGATTTCGAAAGTTTTTGAACTCTCGACTATTAAAAGGTGGGTCATTGTCAGATTTTAAGATTGCAGGTACAAGTCATGTCTCAAAGATGCCATCTAGGTTTTGAATAACCCTGCTCATGTGTAGTGGATGAAAGGTCTTCTACCAATGGAAAATGGGAGTATTGATCAACAATAACTAGAAGATAATGTCCATTATACAGAGGGCCATAAAAAATCAATAGCAATTCTCTCCCAAGCATGATGGGGCAATTCTGACATAATCAAAGGTTGCTGACTAACTTGACATGAAAGACAGTTGCATATGTGACAAGTCTTCAATTCTTTTTTGACCCTTTTTTCAAGATACGGAAACCAGACTTGATCACGGAGAGCTCTCTCAGAGGCAACTATTCCTCGATCTCCTTCTTGGGCAAATTCAACTACTTGTTCTCAGAGACTTTGGTGAATAACAATCTGTGTACCTTGCAGAATGAGGCCTTCCTGCGTTACTGAAAGTTCATCTCACATTTCTGAACTTCATATACTCGCTGTCATTAGTGAGAGGTTTAGAATACTGGTTCCACAACTTTTAATCTTGACATGCCACTACCTTAGCTTGTGGCAGTGGCAATTTGCTCTAAAGACATGGCAGTTGGTGTGCTCGATTTCACAATAAATTGGATATAATCCTCCACTGTCTTAGATGGGGGACCAGGGCATACTCAGCCAGTTTCTGATCTTTCCCTGGACAATGAAGAATCGTTTAGTTGTAATTCTTGTGACCTCAAACACCAATGCTCAATTCTAGGAGGCATTTTTGCTGTGGGATTGCCAAATACCATCAACAATGCTTGGGGATCAGACACTAATGTGAAGGGCTTTCCATACACAAACACATGGAAATTATTCACAAGCCCAAACCTATGCCACACTTTATTTCCCAGGGTGCGAGTAAGCACGTTCAGTTTGTGACTGGCTCTTATTGGCATGTACCACGATATGTCTCCAGGCATTTTGCGGTCCCTTGGGCTGTGCAAGGATTTTGCCTAACCCGACAGGGCTAGCATCAACTACAACCTCTGTATGGAGTTTGGGATCAAAATCGGGCATTTCAATGGCTCTCTCAATGGCTTGTTTGATTTTTTGGACGCTCTTCTCACACTCATGTGACCAAAGAAAAGACACATACTTTTTGGTTAGTTCTGGTGCAATGACCATAGCAAAGTCTTGTATGTATCTAGAACAGTAATTGACCGTTCCAAGAAATGACTGTATCATATAAATGCCTTGTGGGGGATTTGCTGTAGACAATGCTTGCACGCTAGCTGGATCAGGTTTCATACCCCCATCACAAAAGACATGGCTGAAGAATGTCAAGCTTTTCTTGTGGAATTCACATTTGTCAGCATTCAGAGTTAAGGCTGCATCATTCAGCAAACGACATACTTGCATGAGTGTTTTGTAATGCTCTTTCTGTGCAGCCCCACAATACCAATATATCTCTACAGTTAAATGCATTTACTACATGCTATGTCAAATGACGACTTGGAAAAGTTCTGCAGCAAAGGATATACCAAAACTCAATCGCTTGTAGCAAAACAAACCAATATGCGTAGAAAAGGTTGCAACGTATCTGGATTTTTCTTCAAGTTCCAATTGGTAAGATCCTTTATTTAGGTTCAGTCGAGAGAAGAACTCTGCACCATTCAATTGAGTTATTATATCAGCAATGGGCGGACGTGGAGGTTTCTCTCGCTTAGTTGCCTTATTGGCCTGACGCATGTCAACACTTATGCGTACAGCTCCTTCCCTGTCTCTTTTAGGCACTGTTACAATGGGAGAAAGCCATGGCGTCGGACCAATGGAGCATTCAATGATGCCACGTATAAGTAAAAAATGAAGTTCCTTTTCAACAGCTTCTTGTAAGTGAAACGCAACTCGTCTATGTTTTTGATGAAAATTCTCATTTATGTGTAACCTTACTTTCATTGTTTGAGTTTTCCTGACCCATGAAATAATGAAGGAAATTGACTTACAATTTCACAATGAGCATTCATAGTGTAGTTCACTGATATCAGTCCCATATCAGCAGCACTATGGAAACTCAGCAAACACTTGAAGCTGTTCCTTGAAGTACATGAATCGGCGCATTCACCACAGTTTTCTTAAGTTTCATCGTGGCTACAATTTTTTTATTTGACTTTTGAAGGAAGTTGAGGCAGCCCATGAGTATACTTTAGTCTTTGAATTCATAACTTGTTGTACCGGAGATCATTCGCGATAAATCTCCAGCGGCATAATATTTATCAACGCACAGCTGTCTTCATGTTGAATTGTCTTCATTTTGGATTTTTTCTGACATTCGACTAGCCCCATATGTGCATGCCTTTTTGAATTAAACATCAATATTGCACAATTGTCATCGTCCCTTTCATTGTAAACACACACAGAGGAATTCTTTCTCGATGATTTAGACACGATTATCAACTTCATTTTGCGTCGATTTGCCTCAATTGGTGTGACCGCTTAGCCTTGTGGGAGTACGTCGAATGTCACTGATGTAGCGTTTGGTCGGCCATTTTATCTTCACGCTGCAACACACTTACTTTTATCTTCGCGTTGCAAGTCGTCACGAAATGATTCGCTTTACCACAGTCTATGCATTTCTGTCCAATGGCGGGACATTTACCTTCGGGTGGAAATGACAGTACGTATCTGTAACACGTTTTGTTCTTCTGTGGAGATAGGACCTTGTGTCCCTCGGCCTTGTACCTTGGCTTACTTTTCGTGCTCATGACCGACGCACTTTGGGGGCCTACGGCCTCCATGTCAGTCACTTGGCGATAAGTACGCTTGTCAGCGCAAGCAGCCTTGAGGACTTGATACAAGCTCAGTTTCCATCAGCATTCGTCGTTGAAATGCTTACGACAGACATCCATTGATCACTCTGAGGAGGGTAGCCTCCTCATCATAAATTAATTGAATTTACAGTGCTTTACCAAACATCCAGTCTTTCAACAAACTCATCAATGGTCTAACCTGGTCTCTGGATGAATATATATCTTTTATAATTCACATTTGACACTGGCTTAAACTTGACATTAAAGGCCTTTTCGATTTGATCATATGTCTTTTCACCTTCTTGTAAATTCTTTTTCATGGCTTCTTTCCTCCTTCACCGGATATGTTTCTCAAGATACTTTATACTCTTTTTCATCTATTGCATCTAGGAACTCTTCAAAAGTCTCTATCCATCGATCACCAATATTCAGTTTTTTTGCAATATCAAACACAGTTGGCGGAATTAAGAATGCAGCAGCCGTACAAACATTGGAGGACAGTAGTGGTCTCTCAGGCACTCCCTGTGGAACTTGATCAGACAGAGCTTCTCTAGCGCCTCGTGATGTGCTGGCTTCGAGGTCAGCCTTAATGACTTTTAGAGCTTGGATCTCGTCCTGGCTCTCCATCGGAGCACTGTATGTTATGGCTGTCTAAGGAGTTGTTCAGGGCTTCTTAGACAGCAGCTTTGGTGGTGGGCCGCTTCGTCTGGGGAAACTAGGCAAACCCAACCCGTCCCTCTTTCTGGGACTGCTCTCCAGCATGTTGTGAGACAATGATTTGTTGATGGTTTAGAGAAGGAGATAAATCTTTGTACACTACAAGTACATGAAAGCAGATAACACTGGTCGATTTTGTGCTGAAATGTTTCTGCACAAACACCTGGTTAATCTCTGCTTCATAGCATGTGAATTTCAGTGTAATATGTACTTCACTATTTCTGTGTGCTTTCCTTCTCCACCTTTAGTTTTCTTACTCCACATAGCATTATTGTATTAATTTGCGCAATGGCGCCATATATTCTATTAGAAGCTGTTTTGTTCAGTTCCTGTCCAGCGACATGTAGACTTTCAGTGTCGCTGTCTTTATCTTTAAGCATTTTATGCAGGATGGCATTGCTCTGAGACTTCACCAGCGCCAGCATCGATTCTGCACTTCAACTGAGGCACATGTGGCACGCACGAGCAGTGTGCTGGACCACGGCAAACTCTCTGTAAGAGCGCTTTTAGTGTACAGGCTTTGTATCCCCTATCTTGTCACCAGTTATAGCTTCCTTCCAGCCCAGGTACTCACCAATAACCAAGCCACACATGGAGAGTAGTTGAACACATCTTGATTACACTGCGTGTACGTCAGAACTCAACATTCTACGCCGGCCTTTAACTCATCTCTCCAGCGCTTACGTCTTTACCGATGATATACCTTGGAAGTCACTCATGAAGGATCGATGCTACTACTGCAACAATAAGCTTGTTAGTTGCACTTGAAGAAAACAGCTATTGAATTTGTTAGACATGGCCTTCTCTACAGGTTCACCCCCAAACTGGTGCCTCCACCCTTCCTATTACTGCTGAATTTGTTTCTGTTGGCCTTAGGACACCCTCCTGTTCTACGCCACTGTGAACCCATGAGGTACCCTTTGTAAAAGCTCTCAGGACCGACTAGGCTACCCCACTGGTACTTCCTAGCTGCCCGCGGCCAGGACCTGGCCCTAGGCCACCCAGATGCCACTGGTCCTTGCCCATCCCCAGAGTGGGGGTAGTTACCCATGGCATATAGTAGGCATTCTCCACTCTTCCCCTCATAAGGGCAGTTCTATACTGCCACTGATCCTCCAGCCTAGGGTCCGCACCCTCAGTCTGACCAGAAGTCATGGGCGAGGCTTTCCTCCCCCTACCTCTCCTCCCAGGGTTCAGCACTCTCCTCCTTTGAGAGGCCCGCCCAGAACACAACTCTCCCACCAGTTCAGGACCTCTCTCCAGCAACTGGTCTCCAAGCCTAGGGTCTAAACCCTCAGGTTGCACCGGGGTCAGAGGCAAGGGCTCCCTCCCTCTGCACCCCCTTCCAGAGTTCTGCACCCTCCCAACTGGAGCGGTACCCCTGGAAGCCAAACTGGTCAAGACACTGGTTACAGATGTCCCTCCCTCCAGGTCAGGCAGATCCTGAATCTGTCCTCCCACCCAAGGGACCAACACCTGCCATTGAATACTTGCCTGGTACGCCAGGACTTCTGGGGGCGCACACAGCCTCAACCCCATGAGGGTAACACATGACACATGTGCCGTGTGAAAGTCTGCCTGGCGCAGATCTCCGACCCTTGTTCATCTGACAGCACGCGATGATCCCCCAGGACAGAAGTGGTGGCACCATTGCCATTCAATGGTGACTCAGTCCTTCTGGCTGGCCCCTGACCCACTGGTTCTTTCACTGGGGAACACACCCCCCACTCACCCCTCAATCCGGACTTCTGCACCCTCCCAACTGGAGTGGTACTACCAGACACCAGAACCACTGTAGCTCCGTTTACAGATGCTCCAGGGTCTCCTAACACTAGGAGATCCCCCTCAAATGGATTCCTAGTACAGCCTAGGCCCTCAACCTGGTGTTCCCTTAAGGAACCCTCCAGGCCCTGAGACTGGGTTTCGGGCACCTGGGGACACACAGTCCCACACTCACTCCTACTCCACTGAGACAGGACGTGAGCCCCTACACCCCTCCCACTACACTGGGACCTAGCTGGGCTACACTGAACCTCTTCCCCCACACAGGACGGGAAGATACCCAAGCCGCTACTTTTGGAATCACTCTCCAATGCTTTGGCAGAACTTCGGGCACTTATCTAGAAGTGTGCCTCCTGTGCAAGTTCATAGGGATTGGATTAAAGGACTCACACTCCAACAGGTGTTGGCACAACCCCGGCAAACAACAACTGCACATGTGCCCTTTGATAATCATATTGATCAGTCCCTCAAAATCATGCTCCGGGTTAAACGTCACCCAATCAACCAGTGCATCATAACATTCATCCGCAAACTCCCCCCAAGACTGGTGAGACAGTTTCTTACTGTCCCTGAACTTCAACCTGTACTCCTCTTCTTGGGAACAAGGTACCATACTTTGGGAACTGGGAATGGAACTTCCTGCACTGGACTCCATATTGCTGCCATCACTGAACCCCACCCTCACTGGTGAATCCAGAAAACCACAACTGCACTCAGGGGATAATCTACCCTCCAGAGCTAATTTCTCCCTGACGAAGGCCCTCTCAGCCTCCGCCATCTTCTCCTGCGCTAAGACCCTTTCAGTCTCTAGCTTTTTCTCCTCCACCCTCAGCTGCGCTATCTCCTTGGCATGCTCTAACCTGAGCTTCTCCACAGCCAGCTGATGCTCCCTTTCTTCCCTCCTATCTACCCACTCCGATAGGGAAAGGGATGGGGCACTGCCCCCAACACTGGCCCCAGCTAGAGACTCCCTATCTATGGGGTCCTCACTATCTACTAGCGTCCCGGTCCTGTCATTTCCTTCCTCCCCTTCAGACTCCACAGGGCCCTCTCAGACCCACCACCCTCTTGGCATGCGTCCAGGGTCCTCATCTCTTCATTGCGCACACGTTCCCATTCATCCTTCTGCCATTGGATCAGGTTTTTCCAAAGTTTTGACGTGGTGTCTGACCCACTCACTGCTGTGTCTCTCTCCTCACAGAACCCCACCAACTCCCACATACTGTATCTAAACAGACCATAGAAATTAAAGACAGACTCCTTTTTGGCAGGACGCTCAGAGACACGAGCAACACAGGAGACCTAGGTGCTAGAGCTGCAACAGGGGTACGTAATTCAAAAAGGACACTTTTAGGAGAAAAAAATAAAATACAACTCGGAAACAATAATCCCCAAACACGTGATTATCTAAATGCAGGGTTGTAGAGCAACCAGATGTCGCTGTGGTACTGTGCAAATGCAAGTCCTATCCTCACGCTGACAACCAATGATAGAAATGGGATCTCTGGTTGGCTAAGGCTTGCGCCAAAGCCAGACAGAGACCACCACTCTAGTCGAGGCAAGGGAGTTACACGCCAAAGATAACCCCTGCTCACCCCCTTGGTAGCTTGGCACGAGCAGTAAGGCTGATCCCGGGGGCAATGCGTAAAGCGTTTGCACAACAGACACACACAGCAGCAACACCCTAGGCACAACACAAAAGGAACTCCAAACAAGGTTATATAAAAATAGCCTTTGTATTGTCATAAACACATCAGAAACATAATCACATAATATACACTGTGCCAACTGGCACTAGGCAATATTCACAGGGGATTATATACAGGACCAGGCCAATCGGGCCCTGGTCATAACCATCAGAACAGGTAAGTAAAACACAAGTAATGAAACAACCAGTAACTACTGTTACCATAATGACCTCAGCATTATCACCTGTAATAAACACATTATGTCTGCATCACTTTGGGCATACACACATTACACTATCTCATTGGGCATAAACACATTAGGATAGACCTCATACTCATAAATCACCTTAGGGCCTGGCGCCCTACAAACCTATTAGTCCCCCTGGCCAACTGGCCTTCTCAGGGGCTCAAATGCCCTATGTTCCAAATGTCAGGGCTGCTGCCAATGCAGCGGAATTCGCAGTGTGCAATTGCGTTGGGCAGAGGAGTGCATCTCACTCCTGCCTCATTCAGAGATGCCCCCAAAGGAGTGCTGGCCTAAACGTGACTGCTGCCCTCTACTTGCTGGGCAGCTGTGAAATCCAAAAAGATGGGCACTGGCACCCTCTGTCCCCCACTGGGACTCTAACAAAATAAATGGGCCCACACGTTGCAGCTGCCTGCCCTTCGCTGGGGAGCTGTGGGAATGCACTGGCAGTCCTGGCACTCACTGTGCCTTTGGCGCCCAAAACAATGCCCCACAAGCAATGAGGATGGGCACTGTGCACATGGTAGTCCCGCCCTCGGACTCTGAAAATAAACTCTGCCCCATATGTTGCAGTTGCCCACTGTCACGCGGGGCATCTGTAACAAAATCTTGCCAACACGGGGGAGAGCACGGGAATGTTGTTGGAGATTAGACTGGAGAAGGGCCCAAAACGTTGCAGCTGCCCGCTTCTGTGGCGCAGCTGAGAAAATGCCACAAGCACCGACAATGTGCCTCGAGCTGCACCAACACGGCGGTGCATTCAGCCCCCCCTCACTCACAGGGGTGCACTGGCAGAATTCTCTGGGGTCCCGGTGGGTGGGGGCAGGCATTGACAACGTGCCTCGTCTCTCTTCCACCCCTGGTAACCCCCTCCTCACCTGGTCGGGCGGTCTCTCGCTTTTTTTGGTCCAAGGAGCGCGGGGTAGGCTCCCGTCTGCTTCCTTTTTCCTTTTTCCACAGGAGCGCGGGGTAGGTTCCCGCCTGCTTCCGGCTTCTTGCGGAGTGCCCCGCCCATAACCAGGCCGCTCTGCCTGGCTTCCGGGTCGCCACGGGCAGCGCCGCGGCCACACTTGTAGATCCTCTGTGTTCTCGGTGGCAGCCTCATGCAGGGGGCCAGAAACGGCAGCGTGGGCTCCCGCTTCGTTTTTTTAAAAAGTACTAATCCGTGGAAACAGTGGCAGTGCGAGGTGGGCACCCACTCTTTCAATAAAGACGATTGCGGGGTGGGCACCTGCCGGCAGCACACACAAATGCAAGGTGGGCTCCTGCTTCAATAAGGAGCTCAGGGAGGAATCCCACACGCCGGGATTCCCTCGCAGCCTCGCACTGCAGCAGGGCCTGCTCCTCTTCCCTTCAGCAACCCAAATACAGCACTCACGAGGTGCTAGGCCACAAAAGTCCTCAAAAAGGCAGAAATAAGAGAGTCCTTGGTGCAGGGGAGACCCCAGCAAAGTGCAGCGAGGCAGGCCAGCACGCAGGGACCCCCAGGAAACAGCAGCCCCTACATTTACAGCATTAGGCTTGGGAAACCAGATGCAATTGGTTTTGGAGCACTCTGTGTATCAGGCTCCTCTTCCCTATTGTTAGGTGGGGGCTCAGTGATCAGACGCACCACAGGAGACGGAGCCAGCATTGTGGAGGGAAGGCACAGCCCTATTCAGGTCCCAGGTGCAACTCCTCCCTCCCATCTGCATGCAGATCTCTCTATTCATTACTGGGCTGACTCACCCTGTCTCCTGGAGCCACCCACACCATCCAGCCCATGTCACTCACAAGCCAGACATGCAATTCACATCAGGCAGGCAGACACACAGCAATGCCAAATTCTAAAAGTGGCATTTCTCCATCACTCACCATAAATCTGTGCACACCATTGCGCAGCATTTATTCTCACGAGTTCATACATACTAAACTCGACCCTGCACTCCTCTCATACCAGGAATTACCATGGACACACATATCCCCCATGCATTCCTGTGGGAGGGCAGTCCAATCTCACCACAGCACTCAGAGAGCGCAGGCACTCTACACTGGGCCAAAGTGCTAAAGTGCACAGAGGTCTAAAATCACTACCACCATGTCAGAGCTTAAGGCAAAAAGTTCAGGGGTGAACCTGCTAAAAGGGCCAAGTCCAACACAGATGAAAAGTGGGTGGAGTCTAGGGAAGAGCGTGCGCTGCACTCAGCTTTAAAGTTACAAAATAAACCTTAAACAGCATGGCTGAAGCGGCGTAAAGAGAGGGGGTTGTCTGTAGTGTTGCTTCTGGTGTATGCAGCAGAAGGGGGGTAGGGTTGATGAAGCAATCAGAAAGAAATGTGAGTAGACTGACAGCAACATACTGGTTACCTTGGACTTCTGTGCATTATATACTAGTATCCCCAAATCTGGGGGGATTGCTGCCATACAGCATTTTTTTTTAAACGGAGACGCCAATCTACTTGAGCATTCTGGAATGCTAATAGATTTGATTACTGTTGTTTTGGCTCACAATGACTTTATCGGGAGTAGTATGATTTTACAGCAAGTTGCAATAACTTAGCATGGCCAGGTTATCAGGCACAATCTGTTTTAGGATTTCACCCGATGCATTTGGCTCTTCACAGGGTATCCTTCAGGATCACAACGGTGTTCTTCTTGTTCTATCTGGTGGTGGTGACTTAACAGCTGCATTTCTTATCCCTATGTCATTGTGTAAGATACTTTCTATATCCTATTGCAGCCTTGAAAAAGTCTCTGACGAAACACGTGACGACTGCCTGTCTGTAATGGATTTTATGTCTCCAACGCAAGAAAAGTGAATAATTGTGGAAACAAGAAATCACAACAAACATCTCTGATCTTGCAGTACTTCTTTACGGGTCTGAAGGCATGGCCATTGGACTTTGCTGAGTGCTTCGGTATTCCTTTGCTCATTTGGAAGCGAGGTGTTAGCAGGATAGGCCTCTTTGACTTAACGAGGGGGAGCAGCTGTCACTTATCACATTGCACATCACAAAGGCTCTGCATGAGCACTCTCACAAAGGAGTTATCACTGGTCTTTTGTGACTCCAGACAAACTGGACCCAGGGCAAGGAGGAAGGGGATGCCTGACACGTCATGGCGGTGGAAGCCTCTAGAAACTCCCACTAGTGGGCACCAGGTATAAATATTGCACTCCAGACCGCAAAAGAATAAATGAGGTGCCAGTGCCACCTACTGTTCCTTTTAATACTTCATGCCAGTAAAAACAACTCTCAACAAAGTCCCACAAAATTATAGTGTCCGAGACAATTTACATCCATGACACCTAGTGACCCCTCCTAACATATCTCACCATTAAAATGAACTCTCAACCAAGTTCCACAATGCTAAAGTGCAAGATGTTCTCCTGCGAGTATACTGTGTTTTTATATCTACACTGTTATTCTAAGCGTACATGGGGATTGTTTTGCCCATCTTATTCCAATATTATCTCGTGCATATACTGTCATCTCAAGTTGATGCTGCTTCCTATCCTACCATGTGCCTATAGCAGTGACCCATCCTTTGTGATTTCTAATAGTCTATGCTGATTTTGATATACTACCTATGATGTGGGTGTATAACTTGTATATATGCCCTCGAATATAAAGGACATTTCTGCAGACTGACCAATAAACTCCATCACACCAGCTCCTAGATACCGTGGCCACTAAGAACCCAGTGACATCAACAGGCCCACTGGCGCTTTTCAGCATTCAAGGCCCCCATTTCCTCAAAGGGATACTACCAGATCGCCTTGGTGACCTTTTTCACACGCCTCTGACACTCACATCCCACTCTTCCAAAGAAGTGCCCACCAACCGTCCATTGAAAGGGCCCAATGTTACAATCAGGCAGCCATCTCAGCTGTTGGAGGCTGCCTCTTGACCACTATGCACAGCTCTGAATGCTTCTCCTGAAGTCTAACTTTGGTTATCCCCAGAAACAACTTCTGAGTATCACTTCAACTTCGGGAACGTGGAAAGATACGCCCCCAACTAATTTCTGCAAAACCTCTCCAAACACGCTGCTAAAAAGTACAACCACAAAATACTTAAAGAACACCCAGAGACACTGATAACAGACATCTTGTCAATCCAACACACGGAAGTCTTAAAATGGACTTCATCTTCTACACTACGAAACCCGCCAAAAGGAGAGAAAACATCATTCAACACCTTCATGTAACTAATTCTACCAATGTCCCTTATGGATCTAAATAAACTATATCCCTATCCCAGAACTTTAGCGGAGGTCGGTCCATAACTATATACAGAAATGGGAACATCCTAATCAAAGCCACTGAACAAAATTATCTATTTTCCACTTTCCGGCTCTCTGCGCCGCCATGCCATTCGCTCCCACCGCCACCCCTCCACCCTCCCCCATGCACGCGCTCATCTACTAACTGAACCTTCTACTCCCAAACCCCCTCGCACTGCCCCCACCTCTACCCCCCCCTACAGCCTCTCTGATCCACAGACGCACTGAAGCTTCTGTTTCGATACCAAAACTACTTGCCCCCTCTGCATGGCACACCTCCACTGCCCAGCTTCACTTATCTATCCCACTGGAATCCTCTCAGTCCTCCAACCACAGCAGGCTGGATACTACATTAGCCCAGGAGCGGCCTGTGCAGGTAAGAGCAGTGGGGAGCCGGGGGAATGCGACAGACGATGACAAGGGAAAATTAAATAAATCATTCCCCCCTCCTTGTCGTCTATTGAATCCCCCCACCCGGCCCCACCACTCTTACCTCCACGGGCCACTCCTGCATTAGCCTCCGCCCCGAATTCAGCCGAGCTTCACCGCACTCCACTTCCTACCTCTGACCCAAACGCCACTCAACTGATCCCTACAACAGCCCAGCTTGAACTCACAATCAACACTATACTGGATGAAATCTCGTAAGAACGCAAAGATTACCTACTTCCTGCCCCAGCTTCATGCATCTATTGCGTACATTGATCCTGCCACAAACATACACTCTGATCCCCTATCCTTTACCCCTAGACAAACTATCCCCTATATCCATCACCAACTCAAACATAGATGCACCACGACTGAAATCACGCAACGGGAAGCTGAAATGCTGAGCAACACGTATGACAATGCCCCGAGCAAGCCTTGTCGCCGCCAGATCCCGGTCATCCTTGGCATGAGTAGAACCCTGAACACCACTCGCCCTCCCAGCTGGCCTACCCAAATAACAACCATCCAACCCTGTAAGCCTGGTCCAAGATCACTACCTACGCGTTGCTGCATGCTACTAAACTGTCAGTCAGCAGTCAAGCATGCCACTCAAATAGCCGAAACCATGCTAGGACACAAAATTGACTTCTGCTTTCCAACTGAAACCCGGCTGAATGACCACTCATCCTCTTTTATCAATTTCCTCAACCCACAGGGCTTCTCAATCACCCGTACGACCGCTAAGATCGTATTGGCGGTGGATGAACCATTATACACAACAACTATCTGTGCTTAACTCCATTCCTAAACACGAAATACCCTACCTTTGAATATGTAGGAGTTCAAATCTCCTCCAAAGCCCCCAACTCTATCAAAATTCATGTTATCTATCACCCTCCTGGTGAAAAATGACAAACCTTTGAGGACTAAACAAATCTATTAACGCAAAACTATCTTAAAGGCAGCGCAGACGATCTACTAGGAGACCTGAATCTGCACTTGAACAATGCCAATGATCCAACAGTACAAGCCCTATCCACCCTCCTGGAAGCAAACGATCTCACCCAACACTGCAATAAACAAACTCATGCCAAGGGCTCTATCCTTGTGTTGTATATGACTCTAGGACCCTAGTGTAATTTTCCCGATTCATGGCCATATATAGGTATAAATTACCCTATCCTTATATAGGCATAGAAATCATAACCATATTTAGACTTAGCCTATGCAGCCCAAATACGGCATGGCTACTTCTGCTAGTTCTGAGAATCTACAACGATTTCTTAGAAAAACCCGCCATCAGCAGCTAGGGACTGCCCCTTGCTTGAATACTAATTTATCTAAGAAATCATGGAGTTTTCAAAGAACTGAGTCTTTGATGACGTTATTATGTCCAACCATACGTCAAACTCGGCACCTTCAAGGTATAAATATGCCCACATTTGCCCAGACAAACACACGGTGGTTTGGAGCAGTTCGACTATCTACTTGCCCGACACATCATGCCGCAGCAAGTGCCGAAGGAAGCCGACCCTCCAGCAGTCGCACTGAGAGACGCTGTCTTTTCTCTGGCCGAGAAATCCAGCTCCAGTGTTTCCAGGCCACCTTTGCGGGTTGCTGGGAAATCAAGTCCTGAGAGAGAGAGATACAAGACCTCCTTCATTCTAAACCAAGGTACAGAGCTGATTAGACCCTTAGAGAATTCTTGGAATAGATTCTTGGCAAAAAGAATACTGAAACTAAGCTACACCTCACTTACTTCTTCCCTTGTACTAGACCTAGGTTAGGTACATCGGGGTAGGCGTATTTTAGAAGCACCAGTTGAGTACTTTTAGTAATTATTTATTAATGTATGTATTTTATGTTATTTTATATGGCTTAGAAACCATACCATGCTTTTACAGCACTACTTTATAATACTCTTCGTATTATATGCCGTGTACTTTATAACCAGTATTACAATTGTAGCAGTTCATTTCTTGTGCTTGAGAAAGAAGACTGTTCAATTAATACATTTATTGAAAACGCCCGTCTCTCTATTTTCTCTGCACCTCTGGTGAAACGAAGCATGCACGATTGAATGAGTGAAATAACTATCTATTGTTCCGCGATTCTAGAGATTGATTTCTTTTTCTTGCGAAACAAAGTTGTCATGTTTATGCGGTTGTCAGAAACTAATCCCTTCTTGTCTATTCGAGAAAGTTTCTAGTGACCTCTGAGCTAGCTGGCACTCACAATTAAGTCCAATATATTCGGCAGAGACCTAGTAGACCTCAGTCCTACGTCTAAACTATAGTACATGTTATTCCAATGTGCAGAGCCTATTGGGAATATAGGCACTACACTACATTTGATGAAATCATCTCTAAGCAGAACACCTTATCCCTCCGTTCTATCCTACCCACCGACTGGACTTACCACCACCTAATTCTTTTCAATCTCAATGCTATCCAACCAAAGGCCCACCCCCAAAATACCCGGCCCAAGTACTGAGCGAGGTACATACACTGAATCTCCCAGGCAGAGTTAGAAGCGTTAGTCAGTTCCCAAATTCCAAGGTGCTGATCTCACTGCCCACTACAACAGAAACATGGGAGAACTCCTCGACATAGACGCCCCTTTGAAACTCAAGAAATCAAGAAGTATCCCTTCCAGATCTTGGTTTAACAAAGAGCATAACAAAGAGGCAACAACTCCGGTTGGCTGAAAGAAACTGGAGACAACAACCCTTGTTAACATCCTGCGATACCAGGAGCTAAACACATAAAATACAAAAAACATATCTTCAAAGAAAAATCCCCCTTCTTCTGAGCCCAACTTGACCGTTCTAGGAACAGACCTAAAGACCTTCTCAACATCATCAAACAACAAACCTCCTCTTTCCCTCAACACTCAATAAATGACTCTACCATGCCAAGTACAATTTGCACGGAGGCACTTTTACCGACCAGGACACCAGCGGCTTTCTCTCCTTCAACGCCCACATCTCGCCGCACCCGCTCCGCGGGTGCTGCATCGCCTTGTGAGGCGCAGGGGCAATCTCAGAGGAACTGCAGCTGTAGGGCGGTACCGGGCGTGAGGTGAAAGTGGGGCTGCGAGCGTGCAGGGACTCCAGGAACCAGGAGTCCCTGCGAGACCGATCTCCACCTTCCGGTCCGCTCTCCCTGCTGGCCCGCCCCATGGCTTCCACGCCCCCTATATCTTACCACATACCTCCCGCAGCGCGGGACGCAGCTCGGGGCGAATACCGGGCTAAGAGCGGGCCGTTTGAGGCCGTTCGAGGTCTAAGAGGTCTGGGCTGGGCCATTTCCCCTGGTTGTTGATTATTGCGATAAACTTTACTTGTGTCACAGTATTCTGTTAAGCATCCATTATGTGTACACGGGTAAGTTGCAGCAAAACTGCTAAGGGCCTTAATAAACCCAATGGGACCCTAGATGATTTCCTCACAAAGACCAATTTGGCCATTGATGTGGAAATTAGTAAAATGCAGCATAGGGTCTCCTTAGAATTAGAAGCTGCGCGAAGACTCTCCCTTACCTTAGCTTCCTCCAAGAAATCATCTTTAGGTAACCTTGCTCTAGCTTTAACCCCTGAGCGTACGTCAGGTCCCCGTCCCCTATTAACATCGGCAGACATCCATCATCCACCAGCGACATCTCTACCCGAGCCTACTCTGAAATCTACATTGCCACTTTTTAAGCCCTTGGAGGAGCATGCACCGCCTATTCTTGTGGCTGGTATAAGCTTTCCATCTAAAAATACTCTGCCCAAAACTGTGGTAAATGATAAGAAAGTTCCCCTACAAAAGAAGAAATGCCTCGCTAGATATAGATCTACTTATGCTCGCAAAAAGGCAAAAATTGCGAGATCTCAGTTTTTTAATAGTAGACGACACTTGGGCACATTTGGGGAAGGGGAAGAAATAGCCAAAACCAAAATTGCTTTACCGGGTAATGATACCGTCTCTGATTTAAACTGTGTTGTGCTTGATCCGCCGGTGGTAACTCTCCCAGAAAGGAGCAAGGAAAGGTCAATAGAGGGTGGGTTGAATGTGGTGGAGGGGGATAGGAGGGGGGATGAGGAATTTCTTAAAACTGTCTGGGACACACTAAAACAGTTACTTACCCCCCTGGAACTTAGGCTCTCCCGAATGGAAAACCATCTGTTAGAAATGGATAGGACTATAGTTACATTGGCGAGCTTTAGTCTTAAACAAATGGAAGCTAGGCTTTCTCAGGGTGAGGGTCCTACCCCTCATGTACAGGAGTCAGAACCCCCGGTCCCTACACCCCCAAGACTTAAACCTATACCAAAACCCCGTACC
Source organism: Lissotriton helveticus (assembly GCF_964261635.1). Lineage (NCBI taxonomy): Eukaryota > Metazoa > Chordata > Amphibia > Caudata > Salamandridae > Lissotriton > Lissotriton helveticus. Next base: position 850,943 of record NW_027611701.1, on the reverse strand, counting down.
AAAGTCAGTGTTACTGCTGCTACCACTTCAAATCCTATTATCCCCAGCGCTTGCCCCCCCCAGAATATAGTACCATCTAAACCTAGGCCACAAGCTGTCGTACACCAGTCTAATCAATTGGCAAATAAAAAAGTACCATCTTATGAATCTAGCCGTTTAAACTTTCGTGGTGGGTATATCGACCTACCACCCGAGGCTAGTTCTTATGTCATAGTACTAGCTGGTGTACCTACTCTCGACCCTCAAACTAAAGAGAATCATTGGTCGTTAAAAAATAAGGTCATACATTGGCTTACCACCAATAGACAGCTCCCCAATCACCAAAGAAGTCGGGTATTAATGGCGCGTAGAGTACCATGGGTTGGGCCTACGCGCAAATCCATCGATGGTGACTGTATAGTGGTGTCATTTGCGGACCCCCATACAGCGCAGCATCTTTGTTCATGGGCCCCTTGTGAAGAAAGATCCTCTGTTGTTGTTGTTGTTAGACCCCTTACCTTTTTCTATCCTCCTCCTCGACAACAGTTTGACATAGAGGGGCCTTGGTCAACAGTCCAAAAATTTAGACAGAGGGGGCGTAGGAAATGGTTGGCAAAACCAAAACAACTGGTGGCAAGGGGTCCCTACTACTAATATGTTTGGTTGCCTGGATGAGGTTGACTGACTCGGGGGGATTGATGCCTCGATACAGTCAGTGGTATCAATTTCGATTGCAAAGAACAACCAACCAGTATCTTGTGTGGATTGTTCCATACCACAAGCAAGTCCAAAAATAATACCGGACCATGCTTATATTACTCCTTTGAGTGAGACAGGGGTTCAGGGACAACTAGAGCCTATTCTCATCTGTAGCCCGGTTAATGAAATCAAGATGGCTGAGACAGGGGTTCAGGGACAACTAGAGCCTATTACCATTAGTAGCCCGGTTAATGAAATCAAGGTGGCCTCATGGAATATAGCAGGATTGAGGGGTCGCCTGGATAATGACGATTGGGTAAATTTTATTACTACACATGACATCATCGTCTTCCAGGAAACCTGGTCAATCGAGCCCCTATTTAGGGTAGGCTTCTTAAACTATTATAAACCAGCTATACAGGGCCACAGGGGTAGGGCTTCGGGAGGCCTTACTATATGGATTAGAAACTCCCTGGGCTTCAGCGTTAAGGAAATCCTGGTGGATAATGCTGACCTCCTTTGTATTTCCCTGAGCAAGGACAATTGTAAGGATATTGTTCTAATTAACATCTATGCCCGAGGGTGTCAGGGTGGGAGGAAGCAACCCATTCTTAAAGACCTGGAACATTTCCTGAATGAGTATATAACTGGTCATCTTGTCTTAGTAGCTGGTGATCTGAATTGCTCATTCGAACCCATCCTGAGTTTAGCTGAGGATGTGGGGATTGATGAAGACACCGCCTGGAATATCCCCCCGTTAGCTATAACTAAGGGTGTTAGGGGAATGGAGGCTGCCCTAGACTGGTTGGGGCTCTGTTTGGAATGGGGGCTACGGGCAGTGAATGGCCGTTGTCCGTCTGACAAGGTAGGGAAACCAACCTTCGATAATGGAATTAGTACAAGTCGCATTGACTATATATTGGTCAATACAGAATACTGGTCACACGTAATTGATATGCTAATAGAGACCAGGCCAGAGAGTGATCATAATCCTCTCTCCCTGGGGCTCAGGGCTCCTGGATTAGGTGTCCCCCACGTAGAAACAGCTTGTATAACATCAGACCTAGTCCTGTGTGACAACAGAAGACGGGTCAAATGGCCAAGGGTTTTAGCTGACTCAGAGCTTATTGGTCAAATAGAGAAGTTGGTCCTAGATACAAGAAATAGGATGACTGCATCTTCTCCCAATGGCGGGGTAGAGTCTACTACTGTTGATCTCCATGAGAAATGTTTTGCGGCTCTTAAAAAACTTCTTACTAGACCATCTAAAAAACAGAAAGTTAATCCACACAAAAGATGGTATAATAAAAACTGTAGAGAAGCCCATAGCAAATTAACATTAGCTGTTAAAACCAGAATAACTGCTGACATTAGGAAAGCTAGACAGTTTTACAAACAGACCCTTTGGGAAGCTAAGAGGGACTGGGACGACTCGTACTGGCTAGATCTTCTCAAAGCCTGTGAGTCGTCTAATCAAGTAAAATTCTGGGAGATAGTTAGATGGGGCAGGGATTCGGATTCCCAAACCCCTGTAAATCATGTTTCAGCTACGGATTGGGTGGAATTGTTTTCTACCCAGTTTGAAGATTCAAACATTGAACAGGAGCTGGCAATCGAGCCCATAGTGGGGATAATACCAATATCGTCTGGGGATAGACTTATTTTTAGCACCTCAGACACTGTACATGCCCTTGGTTCTATTCAGTCTGGTAAAGCCCCAGGTTTAGACGCCATACCGGCGGATCTTTTTAAATTGAACCTTGATCTGTGGGTCCCATATATTACAACTCTGGCAAATTCTATTGCAGCAGGTGAAAGGGTTCCGCAGTCCTGGAAAGGTGCTGAGATACTTCCAGTTAATAAGAAAGGGGATCGGTCTTTACCGAAAAACTATCGCCCCATTAGCCTGATCGACACAATTCAAAAAGTTGAATCAAGAATGGCCCTGGCAAGAATACAGGGGTGGATTGAGCAGAATAACATACTCTCCCCCATGCAGGCAGGGTTTAGATCAGGCACCAGCACCCTAGATCAGGTGTTCCGACTCACCATGCTGTATTGGAAGGTGGTTTTCCTGGGCGGTGGGGTAATCTATGCCGCCTTTGTTGATCTTAGGTCGGCATTCGATATGGTCCCTAGGGCAAAACTATGGGAAGCTCTCAGACTCATGGGTCTCCCACCTGAACTTTTAGAGCTAGTCAGGCGCTTACATGAGGATAATTTCGGCCAGGTAAGATGGGGGAAACAGGGCCAGGTGACCAACAGCTTCCCAGTTCAACGAGGGGTCCGGCAGGGTTGCGTGTTGACCCCTACCCTGTTTCTTCTGTTTATAAACCAGGTGGTTGCATTCTTTAGTGATGTGCAAACAGACGCACCTATACTGGGGGGTTCGAAATATCCCATGTTAATATTCGCCGACGACACCCTGCTCCTTTCTAAAACCCGGAGCGGGCTACAGGCAGCCCTGAATAAATTTGCTGAGTTTTGTACTAATAATGACCTAGAGACCAACGTCGATAAAACCAAATTCATGGTTTTTAATAAAAACAAACCAATTAAAAGTTCGGTTACATTAAATGGTGCCCCGATAGAACAGGTCAAGGTCATGACCTATCTGGGCGTGACTCTTGATCATCAATTTACTTGGAGCCCCCAGTTGGAGGTTTTAAAATTAAAATTTGTTCGCCTTACAGGATGTTTACTGCAGGAACAAAAAAAAACCTTGACCAAACGCATTATACCAGCGGTTAAAATTTATGAGGCCAAGGCTAATGCTGCAACCCTGTATGGAGCGGACATATGGGGTTACAAAGATTTGTCATCTTAACTACAGCACAGAATAGGTTTTTGCGGAATTTGGTGGGGCTTCCACAATCATCACCAATAAAACCACTGCTTTTAGATCTAGGCTGTAGACCTCTGAATGAGATGGCGCAGTATCGTCTCGCAGCATTCTGGCGTCGCCTTTGGACGACCCCAGAGCTTAGTCTTTTCGCTCACGAATTGGGCGAGGTCATATTGTTGTGGGGTGCTCATAAAATTCCATGGCTTCGGGAAGTAAAACAAGTTTTGTATTCAATGGGCCTCCCCGAGTTATGGTTACATCCTGAATGCTCTAGGTTCCCATCTAAACAAGAATTTAAAGATCATTTTTGGGCTGCAAAGAAATTTACTCTGATCTCTCTTTCGTCAGACAATAGCTTAACGGGACTTTTTCTGACACATAAGGTAAAACCGTCCCTCGAGTCCTATTGGGACTTGATCTGCAAAACCCTGGACCGTAAGCTGTATCATCAGTTTCGGGTGGGGACTTTGCCGATCAACTTCTTTACTGCAAAGTGGGCAAAGAAGGCAAGTAATAAATGGTTTTTTTGCCCTGACCAGGTAGAGAGTATTGGTCATCTGTTTTTTGCATGCCCAGCATATCGATCGCCTCGACTGAAATGGTTGAAACCTATTTGCAAAACCTTGAATTGTGGGGGGAATCGTGAAGCCCTGTTGAAATTACGTGATATACGTATTGAAATATTTGTGACCTGTGTAGCCAAATTTTTGGGGTGGGCATGGCTGATTCGTGCAAAGAAATTGAAAACCCTTTTGAATTAATTATTATGAAATGTCGGTTGAGACACATTCTTTTTATATATTGGGGGCTTATCTTAAGATGGTTTTAATGTTATATTATGTATGTTGTCTTTTATGAATTTTATTCGAAATAAAAACATAATGAATTCTGAATTCTGACTCTACCATGCGCTGCGAAGAGTTTGCAACATTCTTCTCTGAAAGAATATCTAACATTGAAATCTCTCTTGACCCACCCATCTCTCCGTCCTACACCAAAGATGTCCCCCTAACAAAGAGGGTCTACCCAAGGCCCTACCTCCAACTAATGGTCGTCTCACCAAACTCACCCTTTGCCAGTTGGACTGAATTCGACTATGTCCCTTAAGAAGAAGTGCTCAAATTACTCGCTTGCATGAAACCAACATCGCACATTTCCGATCCCCTCCCTCCTGAGCGTGTCAAGAATCTCAGTCACATCATATCTCGCCTGCATGGACCAAAATCATCAACTCCTCCTTTTACGAGAAGCTCCTGGCCAACCTGCCTCAAACTCGGCCAAGTCACCCCCCTCATCAAACAACACAGATGCCGACTAGAACAACCTTAACAATTACAGACCTATATATATTCACATTTACCTTCAGAAGCAAGTCTCATCAAAGCACAAGAGTGCCTGACGAACTTGGTAGTCCATACGCTGATACTTTTCAGACTGGATTATTGGAACTCTTTCCTGTCTGGCCTTCCCCAAGAAAATTAGTATCACTGAGAGAAATGCTTCATACAGTTTTCCACTTTGTGACAGATCACAAAATTTTTTATTCACATTTCTTCTGTACTTCGCATCCTACAATGGCTTTCAATTGAAGCAACAGACCAATGTAACACTGAATGCATCACCCACAAAGCCCTCCACAACTCCACACCCTCCTACTTGGTTGAAAAACTCAAAATCTCTGGATCTGAGCAAGGATCGAGAATTCGTAAAGTCCTCCTGCTGGAACAAGCGGCATTCAGGCAAGAACGCTTTATAAAGCTCGCCTTCTCTGCCAGCGCTACAAGGATCTGGAAATCCCTCCCACAACCACCTTGAACAACCACAAGTCTTGCCACAATTATAAACTCATAATCCTCCTATTTGAGAGACGCTCTGAATAATAAATCTGTGGTCACTTTTCTGCATCCACTTTTCCAATGTATCCAGATATTAACTGTTTGAACTTTCTCCCCTGACGTGAATTGTGGGATTAGTCTATTGCTTATCTGTTATTTTATGGCACATCTAATCTGCAGTTTGGTCGTTCTTCTTTAGAAAAGTGCTTCAATGCCCTTCAGCCAAGATTGTGAATGAAAAAAAATATTTATGAAAAAAGCATTTATATAGCGCATGGATACCCAAGGGCATCCCAGCTCTTATCATGACACCTTGTCCACCTCAACTGATCATGGAAAGAGGAAGATTTTAAGCAGACGGAGGAAAAAGGAAGGTTTTAAGCTGCTTCCTAAATCTAAGATGGCATGATTCAAGTCGTAGATACTCTGGAAGCTGGTTCCAGAACTTGGCTGCATTATAGGAAAACCGTCGACCCCCAGTTCGTGACCGCTTGATCACAGGAACTACAAGTATATAAAACCACAAAAATAAACACATTTTGTATAATAAAAAGAAACCAGAAAAAACATCTTTTTGAAAAGTTTGTACAGATTTGTTAAAAGATTCTAAAGTTATTAGCAAAGAAATAATTACTTTTCAATAGAAACTATTATAACCACAAACTATGTGGGAGGGAAGGAAGGAAGTGAGGGAGAGAGAGAGAGAGAGAGAGAGAGAGAGAGAAAAATAGAAAGAGAGAAAGACAAAGACAAAGACAGAAAGAGAGAGAGTGAGAGAGAAAGAGTGAGAGAGAAAGAGAAATAGAAAGGAAGTATGATAGAAAGAAAGAGAAAGAGAAACCGAGAAACAGAGAAAGAGTGACAGAGAGAAAGAAGGAGGGGGAGAGAGGGAGAGAGAGAGAGAGAGAGACAAAGATAGAGAGAAAGAGAGAAGGATAGAAAGAAAGAGAAACAGAGAACGAGAGGGAGAGAGAGAGAGAGAGAGAGACACCGTGGTTTAAGTGAGTTGCAAATAATTTTTTTGAATAAATTAAGATGTTAAAAGCAATCCCAATAATAACTTCAACGTGACCTTTGTGTTTTAGATCCAAGACTGCCAGACAGCGCTAAAGACATCGTGGGGATATTCAGGAAGCATCAGTGGGAATACATTCCACCCATTCCTTACCATTGGATTTGTGGTTTGTAACTCACATCCGTCCCTCCCGCTACCCAAACCTTGTTTACTGTATTCTTCCACAAACACGCGTTCTGTTAAAAGGCCTTTAAATTAACCCTGGGCATAGTTGGCGCAGTAACACTACGCGTAGCTTCACGTAGTATACTTTGAACTTTGCGTAGTACTGAACTTTGCGTAGTGCGTAGCTGATGGCACTGTATACTTGTCTACACTGTGCAATAATTGCAAATGGCATCTTGCACAGCACCAGTTATAATGAAATAAGTATCTTGCTAAAGAGCATATAGCACTTTTACAAAAGTGAATGTAAAATTAACAAGCAGTGAGAGAGGTGATGATTTTGGGATCCTCCTTAACCTAGGGAGAGAACCAAGCAGACACCTTGAAAACAAAAAGCACATCTTATTGAACGATTTGGTGATGATCCCATCCTCTTAGGACCACCCCAAGCACAGTTATTGGCAAAAAGACAATCCCAACCAAAGGCCCTGCAAAGCATTATGAGATGAGATTAGCAGTGGGCAGTGAATATTATAGTATCCAACATCAAAATAATTCTACAAAGAGCTGCAGTACAACTGGTCGTTACTAGGTGTCCCTCACGAGTCAAATGAAAAAGCATTGAAATTATTCTTACATCAAGCTGCAGTTCCACTAGTCGTTACTAGATGTCCTTCACGAGTCAAATGCAAACGCTTCATGAAAGGGTTTCAATGATTTTGTATTTGACTTGCAATATCCTTAGAAGGTGCGGCAGGGGGTACTTTATCCCTAATATATTTTCACTGATTATGGTTAAAGTGAAGTTGTAGATGGCTCTGTTAAAACACCTTAATGGGTCTTTTAAAAAAATCTGAAATTCACTTAAAAACAAGGGTAAAGTGCATATATGGTTAAGACTTAAAGCCGAACAAACTCCTGAAATTTGCAAGTTATGGTTAGAACCACAATCCGTAACTCGCAGTACGGGTGTGCAAACACTAACTCAGCATGTTACGTGTGATGATGCGATGACATTTTCATAGTTAAAGAGTTTGCTAAAGGCAGGATGCTGCTGTAGGGAGATCATGGCTACTTTTGTCTGCCCATAAAACAATTAACTCTTTACTGAGCTAGAGGTTGGGAGGGTGAACTCACAAGTGACACATAACCAATCACTTTGTGTATCTGTCTATCATGAGGTGGTGTGCACTCCTGGAGAACCCTACAGTGGCAACAACATCCCTGGTCGGCCCTGCTGTTGAGGCCGAATACAGACTAGGATTTTTATATCAGGAACTGGAGACGACTGCGTTTTACCCACTGTAACTGTGCAACAGGAAACAGTTCCCTCTCTAGACTGCGCATGTCTTCTATTCTCAATGAACACCACATCACTTGCATCCGACTATTACGTGTGATTCAGGCCAGTAATTCCTCCCATGAATAGCGCTATTTCCAGTTCCTCAGCCTGGAATGGAGACGAACAAGGAAGGACGAGAGCTACTGGCCTACTTGTCTCATGCAGAGTCCCATTACCAGGCCTGTTTCTGCACAGGAAGGATGCAGTCCTGTGTAGAACCCGAGAAGAGTGCAGGGACACATCTGCACCCTGTGTATTCTGGGGGTCAGTATCGCTCAGTGGGTTCCACCCAAACCCAAATGATCCCCTCGGAGACATTCTAAAATCTGCCCATATACATTCTAAAGAGGTTACATGTGTTAGTTCACTCCGCGTGTCCATGTATAGCGAAACACATACCTGGGGTGGCTTTGGACGGCAATAAATGTGATTTTGCATTTCCTCTCTTCATTGAGTCTTCATCTGCCGTATTTGTATCCAGTCCCAGGAATGATGGAGGCACAGACTGACCCCGCTCATCAGGACAGAGCCGTTCTGGCTTGCAGTTCTGATGTTGATGCTGTGATTCAGGGTGCAGTAGCTTGTTGTTCTGATCTGATACCTGTGCATCAGTATAGGGAGTTTCTAGCTTGTAGTTCTGATTTGAGTCCTTCTCCTCAGGATGCAGTGGTTCGACAGTGTAGTTCTGATCTGGTTCCTGTGCTACAGGAAGCACTGACTCTAGCTCTCGGTCCTGTGCAAGAGCATGCAGTGGTTCTAGCTTGTACTTCTGATCTGAACCATGTGCATCAGTACAGGCCGGTTGTAGATTGTCATTTTGATCTGGTTCCTGTCCTGCAGGGCGCATAGATTCTAGCTCGTAGTTCAGGTTTGGATCCTGCGCATCAGGAAGTTCCTGCTTCAAGCAAAGGTGTTGCTGTAGACGCTGGGTTTGTTGTGACCCCAACTCATCAAAGGACAATAGCCCAGACTCCAAGTGTTTGTGTGATGACATCCCATCAGGTGACACAGGCTGTAGGCTGCGGTTCTCCTGGTGATCTTGGAAATCAAAACACATCAATTCTTCCTCCATAGGATCATCAGGTTCCTTCCCATCCGGTAGCACGGGTTGTACACAGTAGTTTTGCTGTGGTTCGTGTCCATCAGGAAATAGTGTGTGTGGGCAGAGGTTCTGTTGCTTGTCCCAGCTTTTAGTAGACAATGGGAATGGTTCTTGCTTCAGGTGCCCATCTGGTTCCCTCTTTTCTGGGAACGCTGATTGTATGCTGTGGTCTTGATGTGGTGTCCGCCCATCAACAAATTCCAAGTGAAGACACTGCTTTGCCTCCAGTGATCTGCCTGGAGGATCTGTCTGAGGGCACCTGGATACAGTACAATCCTTCTGTACTCCATTTCCATCTGGAAACCCAGATTGCATGCACAGGCCTCGCTTCAACTCAAGTACGTCTGGAAACCCAGGTTGCATGCACCGGTCTCGCATCGACTCGTGTACATCTGGAAACCCAGGTTGCAGGCACTGGTCTCGCTTTGACTTGTGTACATCTGGAAGCCCAGGTTGCATGCACTGGTAATGCTGCGACTCTTGTACATCTGGAAACCCAGGTTCCATGCACTCATCCTGCTGCGACTCGTTTACATCTGGAAACCCTGGTTGCACGCACTGGTCCTGCTGTTGGTCACATCGATATGGAAACATTAGCTGTAAACAAAGGTTTGGCTCTTCTGGACGCCCTTGAACATTGGTTGGAGAAGAGAGTGTACAGGCCTGCTTTGGTGCACGCCCATCATAACACACGGTCTGAAGACACAAGCTCGGTTCCCCTGGCCTGTCAGGCTGAGGTGTCGCAGGAGACTGCCTAACAGCACAATCTCTAATGCTCACTGGACAGACCACCTCCAAAGTACCTCCAGCATTATCTAGGGAACCTTGATCCTTTTCTATCCAGATTTTCTTAATCAGCCCAGCGACTCTAGAAGGTACGTCCTCCACAGTATTCTGCAAGTTATCCAGTTTGGCTTCCAACTCCTCTAGCATGGATAGAAGGATAATGTGAGGCAGGTTCTCTGACAGCGGTTCCAGTTCCTGGTCCTTCTGAGCATCATTTCGGGATCTTGAAGTTGAGACCTCATGAAGAGGTAAAGATGGGACTGTGGCTCTTGCGGATTCATGTGAACCCTGCGCATTCATTTTCTTTCCTGGAGTCCGTCTTCTCCCCATTCTGGTACTCTGATTTTCAAGTCTCAGTATCTGCAGAGGAGAGGAAAAGAGAAAAGGCAACACGTTACCACAGGACAACTAGGTCAAAATACTCCTTCCTATCTCATCAACCCCAGTGTGATCGGAGGAAATTGCGAATTTCTAAAACCAGAAAATAATTCAATCATTAAAATTTAACAATATCCATCACATAGTTTTTTGTTTTTTTTAGGTGTAAGACATTTATTTCTCATTGCCACAGAGGTAAAGTACATTTTCGTCGCCTACAACCTTATGAGGCTGGCTAAACATTTGTTTGATGCATTGAGCGTGTCGCTCTTCATACACGGCCCATCAGCCGACAACCATAGGTTCGGCGGCGTTTACGTGAAATTTCTGACATGCGCGAAATTAGACAATGTGGCAGGCTGGACCATGTACGTTTTCGTTCTTACTTTTTGTTCATTATATATGAAACAACAGTAAACTAGAGTAACAATTTAATAAAACCCCTAAAACTTAAAGCACTGTGTCACAGCATTCTTCCCCCTCCATTACATTTCAAATAACCATACTCATTATCATGGGGCCGGAGTCAGCTCAGCTCTTCAGAAGTATCTCGGTCTGATGCGATTGTTAACAGGTACTGTCTAAAGGGTGCCCAATAGTCTATGGGGCGTGAACCTGCTGGCAGCTCCTCCTCGTATGTGGCCAGTGTGTCACAACAGTATGTCAAGTCCTCCAGCCATTTTTCAACCTTTGGCTTCATCTTACTGCTCCAATGTACTGATACTCTCCTTTTTGCCATCAATAGGGCTATCACACACAGTTTACGCCTCTGCGCTTTTAGCTGCGGCCCTATACCTAGCAAACATATTTTGGCCGTGCATTGCAAAGTTGCCCCCAGTATGTCGTTAATGGCGTGTATCACTTGTTCCCAGTACTGCGCCACCGAGCCACAGTACCACGCTAAGTGCATAAAGTCTGCATTGTCTTGTCCACATCTTATGCAGTTGGAGTTGTCCCTTAATCCATACCTGTGCAACCTGTGTGGCGTGTGATACATCTGGTGTAGGTATTTATAGTGGATGATTCTTAGATTGCCATTTGGTGTGAGTATACCAGTCAGTAGACAGGAGGTCTCCCATTCCTCTTCTGTGAGTGTATCGTCTAATGCCGTGCTTCATTTTTCCCGTGCCCTTACAGTGTTCCCTCCAATGTTTGTTTGCTGTTGTACAATCTAGACACCAAATGAGAGACCGAGGGTGTGATGAGTACCAGTTGCAAAGGGGCTAGTGTCTGTGGCTCATCTGGGAATGTAGGGAAATATTCTCTCATCGCCCTTTGTAATCTATAGTAGTTGAAACTAAACAGCAGTGTTGGATTACTGATATAATCTAGTTTGTCTAGCGTTAGGAATTTCCCATCCCTGTATAAATCGCCCAGTCTGTCTATGCCAGCGTGTTTCAGTAGGTCCATTCCGACTTGCTCTTGTGTAACTGACAAGGCCGGGTGGTGTGCTAGCGGGAGTGCAGGTGCGTAGAATGGCATGCTTTGTGCTACCTTGCTCAATAGTCTCCATGCGTCGATTGTGGTATTGACCGGGTTGATGTCATGGTCATGTAATCTGGGTCTTTTATGCGGCAACATACTCGTCAGCGGTATTGGATCCGCGTCTCCCTTTTCCACCGCTACATGTGTTAGGAAAGGTATCTTGTGGTACCAGTAGTGCGCGAATTGCGCCTGGGCGCAGAGATAATAGAGGTAGACATCTGGGACCTTAAAGCCACCCCTAGCGTACGGAAGTGTCATTGTTTGTAAATCTAATCTGGCTTGTTTCCCTGCCCAGATTAGGGTCAGCATGAGTGATTTGATGTTACGGAACACCTCTGCCGGGGGCTTGATAGGAATGTTGTTGAACAAGTATAGGAACTTAGGGAGCAGTACCATTTTCACAATGGCGAGTCTATCAGCCAGGGACAGCGGCAGTCTAACCCACCTCTTGATCTTGTCTTCTAGTGAGGATATGGCTCTCCCGTAATTAGTACGGATAACCAGTTCCGGGTCCCTGTGGAACCATATTCCCAAATACCTCGTCGGCTCGTCTTGCCATTCCAGGGGATAGTCCAGTGCAGTTGGTTGGGTACCATCCGTTAATGACAGGAAAAGGGACTTGGTCCAATTGATCTGCAGCCCTGAGTACTGGCCGAATTTTATATACTCTCGCAGCAGCGGGTTAAGATGCTGTTCTGGGTTTTTAACATACAGTACCATATCGTCAGCGTATAATGATATGTGTATGGGACGCGTCGGGAGTTGTATGGCCGAGTAGTGGTGGTGTTGTCTGATCTTGCAAGCCAACGGCTCAAGTATGAGGGTGAACAGCATAGGTGACAGTGGACATCCTTGCCTGGTACCACGACTAATAGCTATTGGATCCGAGAGATGTTTATTTATCCTAATGCGCGCCGTTAAGTCCGTGTATAGCATCGTTATCCAGCCTATAAACAGTGGTGGAAAACCCATTCGTGTAAGTACTGCATGGAGAAAGGGCCATCAATCATATCAAACGCTTTGGCCGCGTCCAGTAAAACTTCCACCGCCCTTATTTCAGGTGCCAGATAGTGTGCCAGGGCAAACAAAGTGCGGGTGTTATGCGTCGTTGATCTGTCCGGTATAAAACCGGATTGGTCAGGTCTAATCATCAGCGGCATGAGAGGTTTTAGTCTATCAGCCAATAGGCTCGCTATTATTCTAGTGTCTACATTTATAAGCGAGAGAGGGCGATAGGAATCGCACTGTTCCTCATCCTTGCCTGGTTTTAGTAGTGCAATGATGAGCGCTTCTCTCATCGTGGACGGTAATGTTTGAGCTTCGTGAGCCAACACATATAGCCTTACTAGATGTGGAGCAAGTATGTCCGCAAACGTTTTATAAAATTCGATCACGAAACCGTCTGGTCCCGGAGCTTTTCCGTTCGGCAGTCGTCTAATGGTGTCAACGACTTCTTGGACTGTAATGGGGCGGGCGAGGTATTCCCTATGACCGTCAGCCAACCACACTAGCTCAACATCCGCCATGTAGGCCAGCATTTCTTCTTGCGGTATTAATGGTCGCGCCTCATATAATGTCCCATATGTGCCCATGAACTCTCCTATTATGTTCTTGATATCATGTGTTAAGGACAATTGCATGCAGTGCGCCACGGATCTCTCATGGGGACCCACCCATGTATTCTCCAACTCAGTTCAGGAATGAAGAGGCTCAGTTCCATTAGTGTGCTGCATATGCACCCCAAATACTCCTCCCCATGGGTCAACCACGTGTGCCCGGCCCCGATGAGTGCAAGTGTACTCACTGTTCAATACTAGTGTTCATACTCATCGTGTCACATTCAGATAGTCGCGCATGGGCCGCAGTGTAGTCCAGTCTTCTGTAAATTGCCTGCGATACCACCCGCTGACACTCGCCGCCCGTTTCGCCGTCACCAACTCTCTTGTGTGTCTCTGCCGTTTAGGTCCTCAGTCGTTGTCACTCATCCTGTCTTCTCTTTCCCGTTCTTTGCGGCGCTTTCCAAGTTTCTTGATGTATTCCTGTGCAGCTTGCACCGTCGGGAGAATCACAGGTTTGCCCGCAGTAATGATTTTTAGTTTCGCAGGGTAGAGCATCGCATATTCAAATCCCATCTCCCGGAGTTTCTTTTTGACTGTGGCAAACTCTTTCCGCGCCATTTGCACTGCCATGGTGTGGTCAGGATAGAACTCCAAGGTGTTGCCTTGATACGTGACTTTGCCTTTCTCCCTAGCGAGTCTGAGTATTGTGTCTCATTGTAAAAAGTTCAATCGGGTCGGGGACAATCGATATTTGCCCGGCGGTATTGCCTCTGTGACCCTCTAGTTATTAAATCAAATGAAGAGGCAGGCGCTGGAGACTGGAAAGCAGGAAACAAGGTTTTTTTATTCTCTCCGGAGGAGAACACAACGAAACGGACAGAAGGTATCGTTCTGAGGTGCTCTAACTGTATTCCTGAGGCCTGGCCTCTTATACACACATTTATGACTTTATTGTAGATTACACATACATGTTAAAGCTTTGATGTACGGAAAAGACATTCTCGGAACTCCCCTTTGGGCCCGTTCCCATACACATTTACAGTTGAAATCCCCACCCTAGTCACAACAGGTGATGAGCATCGCGCAGCTGGATAATCCGCCGATTCACGGAATGTGGGGGGTTTGATCGGGTCTCATGGGGTGGGGGCTTTGATCAACCCGGGGATTCTTTGATGGGGGAAGCTTTCTATTGTACGGGGAGGGGCAAGGATGGTATCGGCAGAGCTGGGTGTCGGCTTGGGAACGGGGAGGACAAAACGGGCACACGGGGAAAAAGGGGGTTTGCATCTAAGGGCCGGAGATCATGAAAGGAAAGCAGGGAGGTGTCGCGCTGGGAACAGGATGAGGGCCTGGGGCAGAGCAGCGCCGAAGAGGGGTTTATGACTCAAGGCAGGTGCAAGCAGGGGGTGGTCAGCGTGCAGGCTTAGCGAAGGCAAAGGGCTATGTCAGGGGCCAGCGGCATGCAAAAGGGTTTGTTCTGATCGGGGCATCTTAAAATGGCGGGCGCGCACGACAAAAGTGTGGCATCAGGGGAAGAGGCAAGATGGCGCAGATAATGTTCACCAAAACGTACTAATTTTCAACAGTCCTCCCTTTAACATATTCAAGACATCTTGCTGGTTCATTTTCTACTCGGGTCTATTGTGGGGGGCATGAGAAGGAAAACGGTAGGAACTCTAGATGAAAAAATTGTAAACAATACATTTTGAGATTTCTAGTTTTTAGGAGGTGGGCCTATTTGATAAACTTTGATAAACTTGTTCAGCAGGAAAGTCATAGGAATGTAATACAAAAAACGGTTCTGTAGCGAGCAGCAAGTACATATCATAACGTGAACTGGCAGGTTATTACATATTTCAGATTTGGATTGGAGCAGGATCAATACAATGGCGGCTGGGAGAGAAATGAGGCATAGCAAAAACGGTGATTGTGGATGTCAAATGTTCGAAGTTTTACGAGTTCTCATTGTTCTTTGTGGTCTTTCGTTGGCGCTGTTGAGCACTGGCGGTGGAGCTACGAGTCCAGCTCTGTTCTAAGTTCTGCGTTGCAGGGCACGACCCTTTCCTCGCGTTTCTGGTCGGTAAGGTCCTTTTCGCCCTGTGTCCTTTGAGGTGATTGTCAGAAAGTTCCGATGGAAGAAGAGCGTTCAAAACAGTCCATAGGGTAGGTCAGAGGAAAAAGGGGGATGGAGCAAGGCCAAATTGGGAACAAACTAGGGGAACGAGAGACTTCAAATAGGCGGGCGTGTGACAGAATTCAGAGAGCGGGGACTTGTCGACAGGCACTGGACGTCGAGCAGGGGCATCAGGTCGACCCTTTCTTTTCATGCTGTCGAAAACAGTGCCTCGTCCTGCAGCTCTTTTCTGTCGTGGTCTCGCCTTGGCTAATGTCGCAGGTGTTCCTTAGTCTGCAGTCAGGCCTCGTGCTCCCACATCCGGTCCTTCTCTCCTCCAACAGCAGTACCCTTAAACAAGTTTGAAAAGACAGTCTTTAGAACATTTGCAGATGGAGATAATCAAAAAGTCTATTTCTCTCCCAGCTCCATGCAAAGAATGAAAATGCTCGTTCTCACAACTGGCATATGAAATGACCGGTGACGGGCCTGTTGGATTTACTTATGACTTTCCTTCATAATTAGTTCACGACAGTTCATCTGATGGTGACCCACCTTCGTGAGACGAACCTGGCGAAGATATGCTGTTCTCTAGAGTTTTACATTTACAAAGGGTACTGTGAGTCATCAACATGGTACTACACAGGTATTTTGCTGAGAGGCGAACATGACTAAAACATCTCCTTTCTATAGATGCATCCTGCTTTTAAACTACTACGGGGTTCATTTCGGTTATTTCTTTACCTTGGGCTAATCTGTTAACCTTGTAAAACATCATTCTGGATCCTACGTAACCTTTTACAGCCCGATTACTTAATTAGGAAGGACAGGGGTTTTATGGGAAACAACCAGGGACATAGGAAACTTGTGGTAAGGGCATAAATCGACCCATCTCTCACGACTGGAAACGAGGGGCAGTTTCATAATTCCAGTTTTTGGGCGGCTGATACAGGGGGGGTAACAGGGGTGATCATTTTTCTGGTTTGGGTACTTCGACCATTCGGGGAGGGGAGGGTCGCGTATTCTGAGGTCCTTGTTTTATACCATAGGAGCCGTTTGACATGTAGTTCCCTTATTTCGGGTCAGATTAGGGAACCTCTGTCGTCTTACCTGTCCTTTCCCTTACGGCCCCACCTGGGTTCATTGACTTCTAGCGGAAAAGGAGAGGTAACGACGCGGTCTCAGGGTGATTGTATTAAAGACAAGTTTTTGTGCAAATACCGACGGTATTTGAAGCCAATTAGGTGGGGTGCTAGGGGTGGCAGTCTGCCAATTTCGGGGCTAACCACTCGGAAGAGTGGGAGTGCAGAAATAGAGAGAGAGAGAGAGAGAGAGAGAGAGAGAGAGAGAGAGAGTGTGAGAGAGAGAGAGAGAGAGAGAGAGAGAGAGAGAGAGAGAGAGAGAGAGAGAGAGAGAGAGAGAGAGTGAGAGTGCAACGGCAGGCTAAATAGTACACGTGCAACAGAGAGGGTGGCAGTGTATTCAAGAAAGGCTATTTAGTGCATTACACAGTAAAGGGCATTCGCGGGTCTGCGTTAGGATCTTGTAATCATGCAGTTTGAGCATTAGACAGGGTAGAGGGGACGCGCCTTGAGAAGAAGGAAAGAAGAAAGGAGGTACCATTTTGTCGCACTTCTCGCATTCTCGGTCCTTCGACCAGTTGGGTCGACGCCTCAGTCACACACACACATTCCCTCATAGTTTCGCATCATACGTGACATGGGTTCATTCATCCGGTCTGGTTTAAGGGTGATCACTTTGTATCAGGGTTGTGCTAATTTTTCGGGTTTGTTCGGTACGTGAGTAGTCTGCAGGCATGCTTAGACGCCACCTTGCGGCGCTAGTCCGTTTCGTGCATTAGACATGGCAAGGTTTCGGATCTTCGCCACACCTCGGCTGTAATCTCTGATGTAACCTGCAGAGGGAATAAAAAGGGGGTGGGGGAGACAGCATTCGCGCGCATTCAAATACATGGATTCATAAGTCCTTTACTTACCTCTTACTCGTCTTTCCTCCTCGGGGCAGGGTCCCTGGGGATATGGTTTCTGGAGTCGAGGGGGGGTAGTGTGTTCATATAGGTCGTGTGCGGGGAAACGTAAAAAGGAAACCAGAGGTGCCTAGTGCGAGGTATCTAGTCAAAAGGATGTATCTCACTATCGGGGTCCTTAAACCTCTTTCAACGCTGTGGCGTTCTAAGGTTCTTCGGTTCTTGGGCCCCTGATACTTTGGAACGTGGTACTTTATAATATTTACATTATTTTATTTCTCCCTCCTTTTACATTCCCTCATTTACACCGTTCGTTTTACCCATCCTTGGAAGTCAAGGTCTTCCTCTACGCGAGAGTTCATGGGTCAGTTGCGTACTTTGAAGGCGGAGTGTCGTGTTGTTGATCCGATCCGTCCTCCAGGGCTGGGTAACCATCTTCCTTTAACCTTAAAGAGAGAGCAGAGTAGGGTGCACAGAAAAAACTTTCCCACCGATCCCACAATTTTTTTAAAATAAAGCATGCAATACCCGTCCATAGTTTCAAAGACTTTATTTTGCAAAATCATTTCAGCATATGGATTATGAGGGTGCGGTCGTATTTGGCCGGTCGTGGCAATGGCTAAAGTGCATACAGTGGGGGGTTTCGCTTGCAGCAATAAAAACATCGGAAAGTTTTACTCGTTCATTTGTAAGTAACTAAAACGTCTATTAATTGGTTGGGGGTTCGGGGGCATTTATTTTCCTATATGCATACCGTACGTGAGCGTCGTAAATGAGGTTTACATCAGTTATAAAAATATAATACATTGTACATTTGTAATCAACATTTGTAACGGGGATCCTTTCATACTGTTCGTCGTGTGAGTTCTCCTTGTCTTTTCTAGCCAAGTGTACAAAGGATCATATAAAATCTCAGAACATCAAGTTTATATTAGTGCGAAGGAACACCACGAGGTGTTCGTAAGTTCCGATTGATACCAGCGCCATTTTGGGCGGGGCCGGCACAGTCCGGAAGCAGCATCAGGGGGAAATGTTTTCATTACTGGCAGTTTGGACCAGAGTCCTTTTCGGCAGTTCTAGAATTCACGCTAACAGAAGGTGTGGCAATGTCATGTTTGTTTCGTTGGCGTTCAAGGCAGCCGTCCCTTACCGGAAACCTGCAAAGGCCGAAGGTTCCGCCGGGGACCTTTGTATGATCTTCAAGGCTGCGGAGATGCTGTCGGAGATGGGGGCTCGTGCTCCATGGGACAAATGTTCGAGTTATATGGCTGGCCAAAGTTACTCTAGTGGCCGGGGCCCGCCTTCCAGCGGATCCAGACGCCATTTTGAGGCCCTACAGGGGCCACTCTCGTCGAGTTTGCAAGAATGGAAGAGATCCTTCGGAGTGAAAGGAAGAGGTCCCTGTTTTGTGTAAGCGGGACGTTCAGCTGGGGTGCAGCTGTGATGCCCCCACCTGGGGGGGCGAGGGAGACTCGTTCACATCGTCTCCTTCTCCCGGTGCACTCCATGCCGCTCCTTTTCATCGCCCCGCATGAAGGTCTCTCCACATCCGGTGTTCCCCAAGTGTCACCATTGTACGTTCGGTGCTGCGCAAGTACTGGGGTGCCACCATTGTACGTTCGGTGCTGCGCAAGTACTGGGGTGCCACCATTGTACGTTCGGTGCTGCGCAAGTACTGGGGTGCCACCATTGTACGTTCGGTGCTGTGGAAGTATTGGCACCATCGCCTGACTGGGGGTGTTCGGCGTCGGGCCGGGGGCTGGGAAACCTCCTCTCGGTGGAGGTGGGAGAGGCTCGTCCGCGTCGCCGTCGGTCTGTCGTTCTTGTCGGCCCTTTGCCTTTACTCACGCTCAGTAGAGTCGGGCATTGGGCTTTCCAGTGTCCGACATACCTACAAAAAGCGCATTGGTTTGACCCTAAGTCTGGTCGTCCTTTGCATAGTGTCGGGGGATAAGTTGTGGGTAGCGGTGTCCTGGGGTTGTCCTGTCGGTATATTTCTCTACTTTGTTTGTCCTCGTCTTTTCTCAGTCGTTGCATAGCCTCTCTGCGCCACATACCGAGACTGTCGAGCATAATTGGCGTTGTCTTATTATTTCGAAGGGCTATTTCTAACGTTTCTATTTTATCAAGGTCAAAGGATCCTGCCAGTGGCCACTGTTTGTCTTGGCTATCTTCGGTATACCTGTGCCATAATTTATTATAAGCTATGGTGACTAACCCATAGTTTATGAACATGTCCTTATTAGGGGTGCCTTCTAGTGGAGCTATATGGTCCACCTCTAACACCCGGTCCGGGCTAAACAGGCTATTTATCAGTGGGGAGAAGACAGACATGACGGCTCGTAACGAGGGACTAAAAAAAGTCAGCACTGCCTATCTTATCACTAGGTGCAAAGACTAGACAGAATATTTCTATTCTACGTTGTTTGCAGGTAGTGAATACCTCATGGATCAAAAACCAAAAGACCAATAAATAACAATGGGGAGAATGAGTAGGTCCGCAAAGATCTGCGTTACCTACCCTTTTCACTATCTGCAAAAAGGGTGGTCACTTCCCTGTTTGCAGACAGGACATCTCCAGGAAACAATATTTTTGCGAACAACAGTTCAGTTTCAAGCAATTATTAAGTGGGGGAGAAAGAAAACAAGCACGGCTGCTACCCTACCTATCCTCCACTGCTTGCAAAGAGAGAGAGCCTGTTGTTTCTCCGTTTGCAGACAGTGAATCTCCAAAATAAAAAAAATAAAAATAAAACGAGCAATACTAGTATTTTTGAACAATCAAGCAATCAAACAAATTTTTTCGCAACTTGTCGTGGCAACACGACCTTACCCGGACCATGTGGACAGTTTCTTGTCTTCCGAATCCAGCGCCCGATCGTCCTCTTTTTCTCGTATTTCTCACGGCACTCCTGATGGTTCCCAGTCAGGACCGTAGATCACTCGAGAGAGGTCTGTTCGGAACTAGTGAAGTTCGGATGATCGGCTGCCAGACGAGGGTCTATTGGGCAAGAGCTCTCCCGATCGTTGCAGTCGTTCACTCTGTCGTCGGGACCTCTCCCACTGGATCCACGAGTCGCTGATGGGCCCCACGCTTGGGACGCCAATTGTAAAAAGTTCAATCGGGTCGGGGACAATCGATATTTGCCCGGCGGTATTGCCTCTGTGACCCTCTAGTTATTAAATCAAATGAAGAGGCAGGCGCTGGAGACTGGAAAGCAGGAAACAAGGTTTTTTTATTCTCTCCGGAGGAGAACACAACAAAACGGACAGAAGGTATCGTTCTGAGGTGCTCTAACTGTATTCCTGAGGCCTGGCCTCTTATACACACATTTATGACTTTATTGTAGATTACACATACATGTTAAAGCTTTGATGTACGGAAAAGACATTCTCGGAACTCCCCTTTGGGCCCGTTCCCATACACATTTACAGTTGAAGTCCCCACCCTAGTCACAACAGGTGATGAGCATCGCGCAGCTGGATAATCCGCCGATTCACGGAATGTGGGGGGTTTGATCGGGTCTCATGGGGTGGGGGCTTTGATCAACCCGGGGATTCTTTGATGGGGGAAGCTTTCTATTGTACGGGGAGGGGCAAGGATGGTATCGGCAGAGCTGGGTGTCGGCTTGGGAACGGGGAGGACAAAACGGGCACACGGGGAAAAAGGGGGTTTGCATCTAAGGGCCGGAGATCATGAAAGGAAAGCAGGGAGGTGTCGCGCTGGGAACAGGATGAGGGCCTGGGGCAGAGCAGCGCCGAAGAGGGGTTTATGACTCAAGGCAGGTGCAAGCAGGGGGTGGTCAGCGTGCAGGCTTAGCGAAGGCAAAGGGCTATGTCAGGGGCCAGCGGCATGCAAAAGGGTTTGTTCTGATCGGGGCATCTTAAAATGGCGGGCGCGCATGACAAAAGTGTGGCATCAGGGGAAGAGGCAAGATGGCGCAGATAATGTTCACCAAAACGTACTAATTTTCAACATCTGTCTCTATAGTTTAGCATGCGGGCAATAATCATCCGAGGCGGGGCACCCGGTTTCGGGACGGGCGTCAACGAGCGGTGTGCACGTTCAACCAGGAACACCTCCGAGAAGCTCCCTGCATCAAATATGTCCTTCAGCATTACCTCCACGTAGGTCTCCATCTTGCCCGTGTTTGTTGTTTCCGGCAGACCCGAAATACGGACGTTATTCCGGCGAGACCTCGCTTCTTGGTCCTCCACCTTCGCTCTTAGAGTTTCCAGGGTCTTTTCAATGCTTCCGCACGCTTTCGTTGTGCTCCTGGACTCATCCTCAACTGTGGAGATCCTTTGTTCGGCCTCCACCAACCGTTCTTCGTGGTTTTCCAGTTTCGCTGTCATAGCGTCTACACGTAGCATGACATTATCCATTTTACTGTTCATCTCCTGCAAGCTTTGTTGGATGGCCCACAGTACTGACTCCATGCCGGCGCCGTCGACCAAATCTTGCTCCCCTTCCACCTCCAAATTGGTCACTGTTTTGTTTGTTTGCTTCCTGGCTTCGAAGGGCAGTTTAGATTGTTGTTTGTCGGGTTTCCCCATCCCGCTGGGAGTCGTCGAAGGGCTACTTCGTTGTGTACCTGGGCTTGCTGTGGCCGTGGTCGCTGCAGTGGTCCGCCTACGGCGCTGAAGAGTTCCTGTCGTCCCCTGCGAAGTGGGTCTATTCATTGGACCATCCACTCTTCTACATTCCTGCCCAGTACTGTGCTACACACTTCTTGGGTATCCTGTCAATTTGCGCTGTTTTGGTCCATTCCCGTCCTTTCATGCCATGCCAGACACCCAGTGGCGCTCAACAGCAGGACGCGGTCTGATATTAACCCGGGACCTGCAGCTCCCAGTGATGTTGAGTTATGAAGCGCGGCTAGGTGAAATGCAGCCCTGCACAAAGCTGTCCGTGTTATAGGGAGTGTGCGTTTGTTGGTACGGGCTCCTACACGCCGTCTGTTATGGCCCCTGCGTTGTCAGCATACTTAGGACCACTGCCCACGTGAACGTTTTTATGGCCGTTTTATGGAGCGCGTGTCGTCCACAACCCAGATGCCGTGGTGTCTGTCCCGCTATGGCGCGCTATTTCGCTCCGTGCAGAGCGCCTCGTATTTTATCCCTCCACCAGTCTTTCGGCACACACCGCTTCCTCTGCGCGGCCTCCGCTCCCTCCCGCGTACCTCTGCCTTCCGCCTAGAATCAGCCTCGATGCATCGGGGTGCCGGCAGTATCTTGTTCGGCTTCGCTGTCCTTGCGTTCCACCGCCGTCGCCATTTTGTCAGGCTTGGAACGCAACCACTCTTTCAGTCCCGATAAAAGGTTCAGGAGAGCCCAGACCACTGGTCTTGCTGGTGCTGCTGCTCCGCTGCACTTGGGCAACAAGTCCGTGATTCTAGATGCATACGGGGGTGGTCATCTCCTGCGAGACCCGTAGCTCCGTGTATTGAGCGCCGCCATTTTGGATCGCCGCTCGCCTCCACCTGTATATTTGCCAATTTTATCCTTCGGGATTACTGCTGCAGAGCTGGAGCTCCTGCGGTTTATTGCCTCCACCTTCCGATTTCCATTTTTCCGTTTGTTGTCCCTGTTGGAGCAGATTCGGGGGTATAGGGATCGCTTTTCCCGCACCCGTCCGGCGGAGCTGACTCACATGCCAGCCATCCCGCAGTGCGCCCTCTAGCGCCCCCATATCCATCACATAGTTCATATATTATGAAAGGTACGAATTTGAGATGTGTTTCCAAGACAATGTCTGGTCCTTGGTCTGCTCAAATTGCACACTTTTATGAAAAAAATGTAATACTGTAACAGCCCTGCTGCAATGAAAGGTTTGTAGTACCCTAGCAGACAGGACTGCGCTAACCTCTGCGCTATCATCCTCACTTGCACTGCACACCTCTCTTTTGCAATATTCAGTTCAGTGACTGAAGCACGCGCCAACATACCAAACCTCTACAAGATCTACAAAATGCTTCTTATGTCATTGCATATATAGAGAGCATGTTCAACCTGGGGTTTCTTGGCACTGAATCAGAAATACATAAAAGAGCACACAACCAATCAGACCAGGGAAGAATCTAGCATGAATAGGCTTGTGGGCTGTCAGATTTCTGGGACAACACTTGAGGTTAGATTCAAAATGGATTTTGCTGGGAGAGCACTCCGAATGGAAGGAGCTTGTACCAAAGCTGTGTCCACCTGATCTGACCCTCTAAACGTAGCAGTTTCCCCTGAAATAGGAATAACAAGCTGGCAATATCCACATAAAATGTTTTTGCCATGCTACCCGTCCACAAAAGGTGTCAATTCAGGACGCTGACCCACAACTACAAAGCCCTGCAAAACCAAGGACCAGCTTATATCAACCACCACCTAAGGTTCCACCAACCCTTCAGACATCTGCGCTCCACCTCCCTGTCTCACACTGCTCCGCATCCGCCGAAGCAACCGTAGAGGACGCTCCTTCTCCTACCTCGCAGCAAAGTCCTGAAACAGCCTCCCCCTCCCCCTCCACCTCCAGCTTCAACCTCCATTCAGGGAGGGACTCCAGACCTGGTTGTTCAACTGATTCACCCGAGCAGCATGGCTACCAGTGCCTGGATACCCTAGTGGGTAATTAGCTGGACTTTATAAATCTGCTTCGATAAAACCCTCACAATACTTTAGAGAACAACGTTAGGATATCAAAGATTTCAATGTATGGAACTGTGGGCAAAAGCGCTTAGGAATGTATTTAAAAAGATGAAACTAATATTTTTCTGTAAAAAAACGCTTTTGTTTCCTTCTAGCACTACTGTTAATCCATTAGAGTGATAATCTCCCCCAAATAAAAAAACAAGGATGTATTTGTGCAAATGAGTAAGAACCCCAAATGGACCCATTCTGGACCCTTTCCCAATATAAAGGAGTTAAGACCACACCCTGAGACCAGATTGAATCTTTGATGTACTATAACAAGGTCACAAAGTGACCCCATTGCACAGTGCACCGTAAAGTCCTACATTTCAGCAAGGATACATAGCATTCTGGGACATGTCGTTTTGGTTTAAGCCCTGTTGGTATGGGTGCAAAAATATCATAATGCAATGTGCTGTTAATGACCCATGGCTAACGGAAGGGAGTCATATATGACAGTGGGCCATGTAGAACTGTCCCGGGCCCTCCCCTCTGCCCCTCCTCCCTTGCCCCCCCCCCCCCGTTCCTCCCTTCTCTGGGTCCTCGTCACACTCACCCTCTCTCCTCCCTCGAAGCTTCCTTCTCACTCATTGTAAAAAAAAACCTGTAAAAACGTTCACTTCCGGGTCACCGGGGCAGAGTCAGAGCCAGCAGCAGACTGAGCTTATCCCCAGCCTTTGTATGTAATAACGTCCGGGTCAGCGGCGGTAGCGACAGCACAAACAGCGGAGGCTGCGGAGCTCTTCTCTTCCTGTGAGTGTGAATAGTCTACGGGTCATTGGTGGCAGAGTCAGCACCAGCAGTGAGTCCTGCCAGGCCCAGCCTCCACTGACTTCAAAGCATAGGGTTTTAAATGTGTCTTTGTATTAAATGTTTAAACATTTCACCCCAGACAAGAAAAAGAGCAAGAGAAAGTAAAGAGCGTCAGTTCATTTATAAATGTAAATATGAGGAGTGACAGGCACAGTTGTAAGGAAGGATCCAAGTTTACATCCCACTTAATAAACCTGTCAGTTTCCCAAGTCAGCCTCAGTATTGAGTATCAGGTGTTGCGTAGCGGCCAGAGCAGCTGACTCCGAGCACAGTGCTCCGGGGATAGGTGTGGCGCAGTGGCCAGAGCAGCTGACTCCAGCGTACAGGGCTCTGGGGACAGGTGTGGTGCAGAGGCCAGAGCAGCTGACTCCAGAGCACAGGGCTCCGGGGACAGGTGTGGCGCAGCGGCCAGAGCAGCTGACTCCGGAGCACAGGGCTCCGGGGACTGGTGTGGCACAGCGGGCAGAGCAGCTGACTCCGGCGCACAGGGCTCACTGCTCGAACCCCAGCATTGGCCGCCGCTCAGCATCATGTGACTCTGGGCAACAGCTCACTTAATCTCCCCGATGGCCCCAGCGCCTGGATACCCTTAGGGGTGATAAGTCACGCTTTACAAATCTGCAATTTAGGGACATGCTTGAGTAAAGGAGGAGTTTGCTGAGTTCAATCACTTTTAGGTGCTTTTAATTAATCTTGAGGGAAACAGCTTCTGTATTTAATGTTACTGGAGTTTCTTTTTCCTCGGCTGTTGTACGTTATAGGGAGTGGGTGCTGATGGCTTCTTCCACTTATCTTCTAGGGATCACGGAGTCTGCCTTTCTGTATTTAGACTAGGTGAAAGATGTTCTTTGTTGATTCTGTTTTTCACTTTCGTTTTGAATTTAGGTGCAAGAGTTTTCATGAAGTTCCACCAGGGAGGAGGCATTTTCAAGTATCAGCCGTGCCAAGTGCCACGCATCAGGAGTTAGTGTAACACGTTATAGTGCATCTCACCACATTCCTGCACTAAAGTACATTTGTCACACCTTTTAAGTATTTCTTGAGGCGTTTTGCTTTCATTGAGGCTTGAGTGCAGCCAGCTTTTATTTGTTTAATCTCATTGCAGTCTTGGCTAGGCCAAGAGAAGTGACTGGGTTGTCATGGAAACATCTTCTGGGCCCAGCTTATTACAATATATGGGCATTGGTTCTCGCGCACACGCCCGGAAACAATAATGAAAGTGTCTCTGACCCTGAGCACATGCTCTGTTCCCACCTCCGATTTGAATTTAGGTGCAAGCGGGTACATTGGAGAGGTGGGAGGAATCGTGATTGTTCTGCTGCTGCTTCAGCTTTCATGCCAACATTTTAGGATAGGGGCATGGGAGATTTAAAATAACAAATCGGGAGAGTGAAAATTCCCCATTGACTTCTATTGTAAAAAATGCAATTTCAGGCGGGAGGCAGCTGAACGAAAGCCATTTTTGGCTTGAAAAATGAGTAGTCTCCCGTCTGAATCGGGTCTATTGGCATGTATGGCTTCAAGCAGGGCATTTCCCATGGGTGGTGTGGCTGTGGGTCCACCCTTCACTGGTTACGTTACAGTAAGAAGGCCAGTCAGTAAGTTAAGGTGAGGTGTCACTCTCATAACTGATGGGAGAGGATGTGGTGTTAGGGCCAGAGCCAATGGCTTTGGAAGCTGCAGCAGTCCTGGCTAAAACAGCCTCCCTGGGGGGGGGGGGGTTGAAGCTCTTTTACCCTAATAGGAACTGCTCGCCTGACCACAAACATTGCATGCAGCAAGCACAAACGCGCAAAGTCTCCCATACTTTGCAAAAGCATGCCTTTGCCTGATCAAAACGACCCCAGTTTACTTCTCTCCTCTTGTAAGTGTAATAGTGATAGGGTCAGTTGCAGCAGAGTCAGCATCAGCAGTGAGTCCTGTCCAGTCCCAGCCTCCTGCAGGGGGAGGGACTCCTGAGGGTCTGTGCCTCCTGCAGGGGGGAGAGGGGCCCCTGGGGGTCTGTGCCTCCTGTGGGGGGAGGGGCCTGAGGGTCTGTGCCTCCTGCAGGGGGAGGGGCCCCTGAGGGTCTGTGCCTCCTGCAGGGGGAGGGGCCCCTGAGGGTCTGTGCCTCCTGCAGGGGGGAGGGGCCCCTGAGGGTCTGTGCCTCCTGCAGGGGGAGAGGGGCCCTGAGGGTCTGTGCCTCCTGCAGGGCCTGTGCCTCTTGCAGGGGTGAGGGGCCCCTGAGGGTCTGTGACTCCTGCAGGGGAGAGAGGAGCCCCTGAGGGTCTGTGCCTCCTGCAGGGGGAGGAGGGGTCCCTGGGGGTCTGTGCCTCCTGCAGTGAGAGGGGCCCTGAGGGTCTGTGTCCTTATCTTCATTTTTAGACCCTCACAGACCTCAGATACTCCTCTCCCCATTCACGCCCAGAAGGAGAGCATAAATGCCAACATTTCAGAAAAGGAATTTAAGTGCCAGATTTCAAAAAGAAATCAGAAGAATGTATTTCCCCCATTGACATCTATTGAAGCAGAGGCAATTTCAGGTGCGAGACAGCTAAGTAAAAAAAACACTTTTGGCTTAGAAAAACTGGAGTCTTCTGCCCGAATCGGGTGTATTGCCATGTATGCTACTGGATTTGTAGAGCGCATGGGACGCATAGGCATCCCAGCAGTAGTATGCGAGGGAGAAAGACTGGAAATGTCTGCACAGGGAGGAGACTGTTAACACCTTCTGCTGTTTGTAAAAATAGACCGAATAATCCTGGAGCAAATCTATAAGTGTTGACCCCTGATCCTATTTCTTTGGCCCCACTTTCCATAGCTTGCCTCTCTTTCACTTGTTTGCTCTCTAAAACATACATTTATTAAATTGATCTTTTTATTAATTGTTTAAACAACTGAGAGTATACAACAGGAAAAGCGAGAAACTAAAAAGTGAAATTTACATATATGAAAACAATAATTAGGAGTGAGAGCCAAAGTGCAGAGAAAATTGTCCAACTTTGTATCGAACTTAATAAATCTGTCAGTTTCCAAAGTCAGCCTTAGAGTATTTCATTACCTCCGTCCCTCTCACTTATCTCCATTATGCAATGAGGCACCTGTGCCTCGTAGACACACCTCCTACCAAAATAAAAGGCAACGCCCCCTCCACAACACCTGTTCTTTTGTGTCTGTAGACACGGTAGTTTGGGTGCGGCGCGCTCGCTCCAAGGTAGGTTTGTTGTTTTGGTTGGCGTGTCATAGGCTGCCTTTTCGCTGCACGGCTGGCGTGTTGGTTCCGGCTGCAGTGTGTGTTGTGGGTCGGGGCGCCCACTGTACGCGTACTCCGGTGTTCGTGATGGCTCTGTTTCTGGCCGAGCGGTGCCGGCGGTCACGGGGACCGGCTTCCGCGTTCTCTTCTGGCTTGCTGGTGACTATGGCACTGAGAGAGAGGGGCCCTAGTAAGTACACACAAAATTATTAATAAACTGACAATCTAAATATATAAACAAACGAGTCAATCCGCTAACATTGTTTTTATTACAATGAAGCTGAGCCAAAAGTTTTGGTAACAATTGATGTACAAAATTAATAAATTCTTCAAATTTCCGTGCCCTGGGAGGGGGGGAGGAGGTGTACAGTGAGTATAGGGAGGGGTAAGTGACATAAACACAAGGGCCAAAAGGGCCACACAATATTATATACACAGGTATTTCAACTTAGAAATAAATGACCGTTGGTTCAATTGTAGCCTAGAGAAAAACAGACTGCATGAGTGTAATAAATAACACAATGTTCAAATGAAGCTGGAAAACAGGAAAATAGTCGACGTTTCGACCCCTTTATATAAGCAGGCTTGAATTGATCCCTTGCAGTGGGGTCTTCATCAGGACAGAAGACAGGGACACAGACCTGTTTTAGTATAAGAATTCACAAATTAGGGGGAACTTCATATGAGTAATTACTCTGAACTACTAAGCACATCCAATAAAAAGTATAAGAAAACAAGACATACCAGGATGCTCGTTTTCAGAGGGTGGAGAAAGAACTACCCCTCTTATATAGGGCGTAGAGTCTGGACAATTAAATCAACCTCTGGAAGCAGGATGATGGCAATGCCTAAATAGGTTAATTGCATCGAAGAAACGCGTCATGCTGAATGGAGATGAAAAGAAAAATGACTAAGACAATGCCTAACCGATAGTCTAACAAAAGACAAATCAAAATTACAGTCAGAAAACTTACAGTTAAAATATAAGTTCAATTCCAAATGTAGTCACAGGCGATAAGGGGACAGCCGTGTATTTGTGGCAGAATCAGCACATGAATGTGTAGATGGTTGCTGGTTCACTCAGATATCATAGCGTCTCTGTGGATGTAGAACCAATTAAAACTTCACCATTCGGTAAAACCTCAAAAACACAGTTTGACAACCAATGCTCAAAATCAGATAAAGAGGGGGCGCCTACCGGTAACCGAAGGAATCGGAAGCAGAGATGTAGATTACAAACAATATCCCCACGTATTATTCAGACCAGCATCTGCATGGGATAAGTGAGGGGTCTTATAAAAATCGCTGGAGACCACAATATTATAAAGCCTGTGCCTCTTGAACATAAAGGTTACCAGTCACACAATTGCGGACACATACCTAATGCGTGGTTCCATGTCGGAGAAACAATCCGAAACAGCTTGACCGGGAGCACCGAAGGCTGCTGCCTTTGAAAGTGATCACGTGATCTAAACCGGCATGGAAATCAAGTAGGCAAGAAATGTCGAAAAACCAATGTACACTGGCGGACATCTTTAGATGGTAAAAACTTTAATGAATCCAGACGAATTACAATAGTGTGAATGTGATCGATGAGTCTGAGAGGGCCTTTCAAAACGAGCTGTAATCAACCAAATAATCAAAAATTCAAAGATTGGGACATTTTGGATGACAGCGCTCAGGAACCGGTCGTCACAAAATGAGTGACAATTCGAACTGCAGGGGACTTATTATGGGAAGAACCTTCATCAAGAGTGCAATGAATGGAAACATTACCGGATGGTTATGAAAGGCGGTCCATCATGATATCAATTATAGAACCCACAGAGTCAAATGGAGTAACATGCATAGAACACAATGTATGGTGTACCTGTCTCTAGACGGTATAGACCATTTCACAAATAAACAAATCTGATTAACGAGGCGTGGCTAGCAACCAGCCAAGATGGCCGCACACTAACGGAGCTCTGTAGCTGACGAGCTCTCCTGTGAACTATCCGGACACTGATCCGTATTTCCGCAACCTCTAATCTGCATCGCCTGCCTGCGCTAAGCCTCCGGTCCATAAAAAGCCGACTCTCGTCTCGGAGAGTGAAAAACTGACGGAGATACGTCGCGATCAGCACTGAGGCCTAATCTCGCGCCAGAAGCCGGGGACTGGGGTAAGTGCCGGGCCGACCGGGCGGACACTTGGCGCAGCGTCCGGACGCGTAGCTGCTCCCGGACGCGCCGCGATCCGAAGGCGCAACAGCGGCCCACCTACCATCGGCGGAACCCCCGCCTGGCCCCCCGGTCCCCCATCAGAGACGACCAGAGTATTGGTGGTCCGGAAGGCAGGGAAGATCGTGAGCGGCCGCGACCTCAAGCTGCGAGCTGCGGACGCCTGCAGCACCCGGGCCCCTCAGATAACCGCAGCAGTTACCTGAAATAGCACCGGCGAGGGTGTGGGTGCCTGCATTCAACAGCCTGCACCCGACCAGATTCCTGGCATATTAAGGCGTGTGGATCACGCAACCCTAACAGTAGACCGCCCGGGGCTACCCTGCACAATCAAACCGGCGCTCTCTGGCCAACGCGCTCTGGACCTACAGTGTTGCATCGACCTACCATCCCCTCACGCACCAACTCTGCCACTCCCTGCATACCAGAACCAGAA
Source organism: Lissotriton helveticus (assembly GCF_964261635.1). NCBI lineage: Eukaryota > Metazoa > Chordata > Amphibia > Caudata > Salamandridae > Lissotriton > Lissotriton helveticus. The sequence continues at coordinate 820,274 of NW_027611701.1, read as the reverse complement.
GAGAGCCTGACCGGCCGAAAATCACGGCGCTAGCCCCACCACTCCACCGAGCCCAGATCCAACCTCGGACATCCACCGTCCCCGCTCTAAGGGAAACATCCTGTCAACAACAGTATGAGTGGGAGGGGGACACGGGGCCAGCAGACCCTAAAGCTGGACAAATTCGCTTACATTAAGGACCCGCCGGATGTCCCAAGAACTGACACACAGCGTACGTCACCCCAGCCCAACGGGGCATCTAACGACACCGAGAAGATTACCCTCCACGACATGATGGCGACCCTGAAGATGATGCAATCCTCCATGGGGACCATTTCTACCGACATGTCACTGATAAGGGCTGACTTGGCGAAAATGTCGGATCGCCTCGGAGAAGTGGAGAAAACCACCACGGGACTCGTTGGGGACACGTCAGACCTACAACGCAGGGTCACACGACTAGAAAACGACAACACCGCGCTCAGAGCCAAATTGGAAGACCAGGAAGGGCGCTCCCGGCGCAATAACGTCCGCTTGATTGGCGTACCAGAATCTGAAGGTGGACCAGCCCTGGACCTATATGTTGAGGACCTTATCCAAAAACAGCTCAAACCCAGAGGGCTGTCAAATTATTTCTCGGTGGAAAGGGCTCACCGCGTACCAGGAGGAAAGGCCAAACTTGGGGCTCCACCCCGCCCCATTTTGGCACGCATTTTCAACTTTAGGGACCGGGACGCCATTTTACAAGCCGCCCGAATGCACCCGCCAATCAGGATTGACAACTCCGACATTAACTTCTACCCCAACTACACGGCGGCCGTGGCTCAGCAAAGGAGGAGTTTCACTGATGTAAAGAAAGAACTACGAGCCCGAGAACTTAAGTACTCGATGCTCTTCCCGGCAAAGCTTCGCGTTGAATCAGAAGGCAAAACATGGTTTTTTGAATCACCACAAGACGCACAGGATTGGCTGGAGGGTTGGAGACCAGCTAAAGGACCAAAGCATCGTGACCCACGCCGGAACAACGGTGGAAGGAGCCCACAGATGAATGCTGATAATGAATGAGTAGGCGCCGCTTTGCTGCCTATGCAACAGCCATCTTCGGGAAGACCGACTTGGACTCGGAGGGTCTAGGCTGTGCACTGCACTCTTACCCTCAGATATGGCAAAGACACTGCCAATGGTAGGAAGACTATCTGCTCATTCCTGATGTTGGCGAACAGGGTAAGACTCAGACCTGAATCGTAGGCGTTGAGCAGGTAAGAAACCCTGATCTACCGAACTTTGCATATGATTTGCGATGAGAGAGACTCAAGGAAGACTACAGATGTCTCACCCCCACGAACAATGTTCTTCAGTTGGGACACTAAGCACTATGCTCAGTTGGGGGGGTGGAAAGTTCTTTATCCACCGGGCAGGGAGGCAGGGAGGGGGGCAGGGAAGTTACACGTAATGTGTTTGTTCTGTTTATGTTCTAGGTTTTTGGCTTGGCTAGCCGTAGCACACATACAAGATAGACCCGATATGGCTCTTACTCATGTACTCAGAAATACGGCCTCGGATGAGGCCAGCCTGCAAAATGTTTTCAGCATTACATTCATACACTTCATACAACCATTGGCGCAGAGTTTAGAGGCGTGGGGCAATTCACTGGATGGCGGCCTATCACTGGCCCAGTCACAGACACACGCCGCATCACTCCGAACACCCTTTTATACTGATCACGATGGGGGATGATAGCTTGTCGGGCGTAAACCACCTATTAGACAGAGTGACATCCCCACAACTATCGATTATTTCCTGGAATGTGAACGGCCTGGGGCATAAAATTAAACGGGGATTGGTCCTACAATACCTAAAGCGAAAGGCCCCCACGCTTATCCTCCTACAAGAAACACACCTCGCAGGAAACGCCAGCCAAGCCATGAATCGCTGGGGTTTCAAAATGGCCATCCATGCGGAGTTTTCCTCCGGATCCCGGGGAGTCGGCATATTAGTGAGTAAAAAGGCACCATTACTAATTAAACACACATGGGCGGATGACCAAGGGCGCTTTGCGGGGATCACATGTCAATGGGAGGGAAGGATGTACAACATTCTGACGATCTATATTCCCCCTTCATTACACCAAGGGACACTTCAGGATCTGGGGACACTACTACTGAAACTACCGGAGGGACGCCTAATCATCGGGGGGGACTTTAACGCGGTACTTGACACAGGCATAGACCGCCAACCCCCCCGGGATCCGACCAGATCGAGCTACCTCTTCAAAGAATTTCAGGACGCAATAGGGCTTGTAGATATGTGGCGGACTAAACATGGTATTGAACGTAGCTACACATTTCATTCTGGAGCACACAACAGTCTCTCCAGCATAGATTACATCCTTACCTTTGACATACCCCCGGAAACGGTAACATCCCTAGACCACCTACCAAGAGGGATATCAGATCACTCTCCAATCCATCTCTCCTATACCACACACCCCACTAGGCGTCAAAGAATCTACCCGATTTACCCAGGGTATCTGAAGAACCCCAAAATTGCAAAAGCCCTGGACACTACAACTACGCACTACTTTGAAGAAAACCAATCATCAGTAAACTCACCCTCCATATTGTGGGAAGCATTTAAAACTGTTCTCAGAGGACAGGCCATTTCCTCTATTACAAGGCACAAAAAGGAACAAAGGGAGACCATAGAATCTGCGGTCCTTCTGGCAGAGTCGGCCCATACAGCAGCCCCTACAGACGCCACGACACACACACTCGCCCTAACTTCACACGCATATCGAGCATACGCGGAAGAGATGGCCAAAGAAAGACACACTGACACCATGCATAGGATTTATGAGCTGGGGGATAAAACGGGGAAAATGCTCGCGTGGCTGGAAAAAAAAGAGAGAGCAGACAGATGGATAGCCCAACTGACACTGGCCAATGGGACGCACACTACCTCCCCACAGAGACTAGTCGAAGAATTAGCCACACACTATGACCAGATATACACAGCACGAGGCAGCGTAAAAGAAGACGCCTGCGAGCAATTTCTCAATGACATACCACTTGTCACCCTGTCCCCAGAGGATGCACAAACACTGGAAGATGACCTGACGGTGGACGAATTAGGAAAAGCACTGACGGCATTACACACGGGCAAAGCACTGGGGCCCAACGGTCTGCCGGTAGAACTATATAAAACAATGGCAAAACATCTCCTTCCCCACATGCTTGCCATGTACGATGACTGTCTCGCGAGAGGTAGTCTGACAGAAGAACAACGCTTAGCCACTATTGTGGCCATACACAAACCTGGCAAACCGAGAGATCTGCCGTCCTCCTACAGACCCATCTCCCTGATGAACGCGGATGCCAAAATTCTGGTGAAACTTTTGGCGCTACGCCTACAACCACACCTCATGACATTGATACACCCGGATCAATTGGGGTTCATGCCCGGGAGAAATACCTCCCTCAACTTACGACGCCTTAATGGCGTACTACACCGTATTCCGATGCTAAATGAGGGGGCGGCCATTCTGTCCTTAGACGCAACAATGGCATTTGATCTAGTGGAACGGCCCTTCCTTTTTGCGGTACTTCGGAAAATGGGATTTGGGCCCAAGTTTTGTGGTTGGGTAAAGCTATTGTACACTAGCCCCCTGGCGCAGGTAGTGGCTAATGGACACATTTCACGTACATTCACATTAGGTCGCGGCACAAGACAAGGATGCCCATTGTCCCCGCTCCTGTTCGCACTCGTGCTAGAACCGCTGGCGGTGAAAATGAGAACGGAACAGCGAATCCGTGGAATCACATGGGAACCGGGGTGGGAGGACCGTATCTCTCTCTACGCCGATGACGTACTAATTTATATAATGTCCCCGACCACGTCCCTATCAACCCTGTTAGACATCCTGGAGGAACACAGGGAAATATCAGGATACACAATTAATTGGGCAAAATCACTGTTATACGTACTCTGCGGACAAACACCCACGCTACCCCCTACATGCACACTACAGATAGCGACTAGGGGATTCCGATACCTCGGGATATACGCTACACCGCAACAGTCTGTCTTTATGGCAGAAAATCTACTCAAACCACTACAAAGGCTTACATCTGATGTGAAACACTGGCGCTCCCTCCCACTGACACTATTAGGAAGAGCAGCACTCTTCAAAATGCTTTCCCTCCCCAAATTCCTATACGCATTACAAAATACCCCATTTCCGATCCCGTTAACCTACTTTAAAGCGATAGATGCTGAAATCTCCTCTCTGCTATGGGACGGTAAGCCGGCACGCATTGCACATTCCAAACTCATCCGTAGCTGGTACGACGGAGGGATAGCACTCCTGAGTGTCAAACTGTATTATTGGGCCTCACAACTGACGACTGTTAACCACTGGCTACATGCCCCACAGAATGATCCGGCATACTGCCTAGACAGAGCCATACTCCCCCCTGACAAACTTCTGAAAGCCCTCTATACCAACAAACATCGACATACTCTCACTGGTCCGACGGCACACACGATTAGGATATGGCATACAGCCCAAAGAGCACTGGGATGGGAGGGAGTCTTTACTCTGGCTACCCCATTATGGGACACACGGCGCCTTGGCACCCTAGCAAACACTAAAGGCTTCAGACAGTGGGACCTAATCGGCATTTCTAAAATTGGGGACATGTGGCACCAGGGAGCAATTATCACGTATGAGGCCCTGAAAGACAAATACGGAATGGCGGACACCGAACTATACCGCTATACACAAATCAGACATGCCCTACAGGGCGCCATTCCCCCAGGGACCACACTAGCGGACTCCTCCCCACTGGAATACCGACTCCTTACTGACCACCTGGACAAAAAAGCAATCTCGCTTACATATCGTAAGCTCATCAATAATCTCCCAGACCCCATGGTGATACTCCGAAGCAAATGGGAGGTGGAACTGGGAGATATAGACGATGAGGATTGGCTATATGCGTTGGGTTCAGCTAGAGACGCATCCATACCATCCCGGTTGAAACTTGTACAACTAAAAGTGCTACACAGGGTGTACTATACACGCACACTTCTGTACAAACTAGGACGCATACCGCAGCCAGACTGTCTACGAGGCTGTGGAATGAGGGGTACATACTATCACACGATATGGGAGTGTCCTTCCATACAAACATACTGGAGATCCATCATGTCAGAGATATCGGAAGCGAGTGAAGTAGAACTAGCACCAGAACCAAGGTGCTGTCTACTGAATATATGGTCACCTACGGACCTTAACCGTGGATTGCAAACATGGGCCACACTGGGCATGACCTTAGCAAAACGAAACATTGCTAAAACATGGGGATCTACCTCTACACCCTCAAGAACGCAATGGGGAAATGATATGGACGCAGCAATGGTAGCGGAGAAGGCAGTATATGTGAATAGGGGATGCCCGAAAAAGTGGTCCCGGATATGGGAGAAATGGAATATGTACCGCGGTAACATATGTGAACCCCCACAAGACCTGCCAAACCCGGACGCAAGTCCGTAGAATGAAAGTGAGAGTACATTGGGTAGGTCATAAGGCCATGATTAGTAATAATGAAAGAACCGTGAGGACTGTACGTAATGATTAGATGATGTGAATAACTATTATAAGAATAACTCTCAGACCAGTGATGCACAATGTTATGTAATAGGTTACGAACTGTTTTAGCGAGAATTTATGGACGGAGAATGTGTTAATGAATAAGACTCTAAACTATCAATCTGAGCAGTGAGCACCCTTCAATGTAAACGATTAAATGAATGATGTCAATATCTGAATGTATTGTAACAATGCTAAAAAAAGCCAAATAAAACTGTTTAAAAAAAAAAAAAAGAAATCTGATTAACGATACATACATTATGACACCCACCCTCAAAAAATCGGACGTCGTAATGTAGGCGTACCTGTCACAAGACGGTAAAGGCCAACACATTGATGGTGTCCACATAGTATAGGTTAAACTGAGTATATGGTTGAAATTGAACAGAGCACATATCAGTCCCTGGATACTTAGAGATCACATCAACAATGGGTATAATGGTACATAGTGCAATACAGACTCATAAAAGAGGGAATGGTCTAATGGAGCAAAGCCAGCTGAGAGAACGAACTATCAAACTCATTGAGTCCCTCATTGATGGAGTTGAAGCGGAACATCCATTTGAGTGCCCTTATATTCAGGATGTCCGCAATACTGCCACCCCTAGGACCCAAAGATACCTGTTCTAAAATGACCCACTTCAGGCTCTCTGGAGAGTGATGGGCAGCTTTAAAGTGTTGAACCAAGGGCGCACCTTGAACTTCACAACGGATCTTACTCATATGTTGTAAAATTCGGACCTTGGCTTTCTGCTGGGTCTGGCCGATGTATATCAGGCCACAAGGACACACAATGGCATAAATGATGTTCATTGAATTACAATTGGTATGAGACCTCATAGATTTTTTAATGTTTAGATACTCAAATTCTTCGGTCTGTATTGCACTATCACAGGCTTTACATGTCCCGCAACGGTAATGACCAACAATGGGTGGCAGATTCCACATAGTTGCAAGTGATCGATCTACTGGACTCTGTAGAAAGGATCGAACCACAGAGTCACGCACACTCATGGCCTTTCTAAAAGCATGAAGGGGAAGTTCTTTATGATCTATATCATCTGCAACAAGTGCCCAATGTTGGTTAATTGTGCGCTTGATAGCATTGCTCTTTGTAGAGAAAGTAGTTACACAAACTATGCGATCATTCTGACTGTCACTCTTTCTCTTTGGGATGAGTAAATTTTCCATCGGTTTGAACCAAGCACGTTTCCTGGCACGGCGGATAAGTCTTTTGGGGTAACCCCGTTCAAGGAGACGATTCGATAGATCTTCAGATTGTTCCATATAATGTTCCTTGAGGGAGCAATTTCTTCGGATGCGAAGAAATTGCCCAAAAGGCAAATTATCACGGAGTGCCCAGGGATGATGACTATTGTACTGTAACAATGAATTTCGTTCCGCCGGTTTACGGTACAGGGTGGTTTTTAAACAGCCCAAATCTTCAAAAATAGTAATGCCAAAAAAATGTATTTTCTTGGGATCTGAATGTGTAGTAAATTGAAGATGGGGAGACTGATCATTCAACCAGTTGTGAAAAGTTGTTAATAGGCTGGAAGTACCATTCCAGACGAAGAGGCCCTAGGGGAGATCCCCCTGTCACTCACTAGTGTTTCTCCACATAGGTAGAAAAGGTGTATGTACAAAAAAGTGAACAAAAAAGGACTATGTGAGTAACTACAATTTAATAATTACAACACATATGCTACCACACTAATAATGTAGTTTGCTTATCAATGGGGGGGTCAGTGCCCCATGAGCCAGCTTAAGACAGAAGGGTATGGTGGGGTCTCAATGTGCCCCTAGCACGTTTGTGCTTCCTCCTTCGTCCGCGGCTTCCACGGAAGCCGCGGACGAAGGAGGAAGCACAAACGTGCTAGGGGCACATTGAGACCCCACCATACCTTGCTTGTCGCAGCACTGCCCCGCCCCGCAGCGGGACGGGAAGACCCCGATGATGAAGCATGACACCAAGGGCCCTTTTGGTGTGTGAGGGGTATTTTAACAAAGATGGTGTATTCCAATGACATCTGGATACACATCCACCCAATGTGAGGTGGCCCTTTCTGATTAACCTACAACCCTGATAAGAGGAGGACGTGCCCACCTCGGTGCCCACCGGCACCACCTCTTCACTCCCCCTTTTGATTTCCTTAGTCAATTTCAACCATATACTCAGTTTAACCTATACTATGTGGACACCATCAATGTGTTGGCCTTTATCGTCTTGTGACAGGTACGCCTACATTACGATGTCCGATTTTTTGAGGGTGGGTGTCATAATGTATGTATCGTTAATCAGATTTGTTTATTTGTGAAATGGTCTATACCGTCTAGAGACAGGTACACCATACATTGTGTTCTATGCATGTTACTCCATTTGACTCTGTGGGTTCTATAATTGATATCATGATGGACCGCCTTTCATAACCATCCGGTAATGTTTCCATTCATTGCACTTTTGATGAAGGTTCTTCCCATAATAAGTCCCCTGCAGTTCGAATTGTCACTCATTTTGTGACGACCGGTTCCTGAGCGCTGTCATCCAAAATGTCCCAATCTTTGAATTTTTGATTATTTCGTTCATTACAGCTCGTTTTGAAAGGCCCTCTCAGACTCATCGATCACAATCACACTATCGTGATTCGCCTGGATTTATTAAAGTTTTTACCATCTAAAGATGTCCGCCAGTGTACATTGGTTTTTCGACATTTCTTGCCCTCCTTGATTTCCATGCCGGTTTAGATCAGGTGATTGCTTTCAAAGGCAGCAGCCTTCGGTGCTCCCGGTCAAGCTGTTTCGGATTGTTTCTCCGACATGGAACCACGCATTAGGTATGTGTCCGCAATTGTGTGACTGGTAACCTTTATGTTCAAGAGGCACAGGCTTTATAATATTGTGGTTTCCAGCGATTTTTATAAGATCCCTCTCTTATCCCATGCAGAGGCTGGTCTGAATAATACGTGGGGATATTGTTTGTAATCTACATCTCTGCTTCCGATTCCTTCGGTTACCGGTAGGCGCCCCCCCTTTATCTGATTTTGAGCATTGGTTGTCAAACTGTGTTTTTATGGTTTTACCGAATGGTGAAGTTTTAATTGGTTCTACATCCACAGAGACGCTATGATATCTGAGTGAACCAGCAACCATCTACACATTCATGTGCTGATTCTGCCACAAATACGCGGCTGTCCCCTTATCGCCTGTGACTACATTTGGAATTGAACTTATATTTTAACTGTAAGTTTTCTGACTGTAATTTTGATTTGTCTTTTGTTAGACTATCGGTTAGGCATTGTCTTAGTCATTTTTCTTTTCATTTCCATTCAGCATGACGCGTTTCTTCAATGCAATTAACCTATTTAGGCATTGCCATCATCCTGCTTCCAGAGGTTGATTTAATTGTCCAGACTCTATGCCCTATATAAGAGGGGTAGTTCTTTCTCCACCCTCTGAAAACGAGCATCCTGGTATGTCTTGTTTTCTTATACTTTTTATTGGATGTGCTTAGTAGTTCAGAGTAATTACTCATATGAAGTTGCCCCTAATTTGTGAATTCTTATACTAAAACAGGTCTGTGTCCCTGTCTTCTGTCCTGATGAAGACCCCACTGCAAGGGATCAATTCAAGCCTGGTTATATAAAGGGGTCGAAACGTCGACTATTTTCCTATTTTCCAGCTTCATTTCAACATTGTGTTATTTATTACACTCATGAAGTCTGTTTTTCTCTAGGCTACAATTGAACCAACGGTCATTTATTTCTAAGTTGAAATACTTGTGTATATGATATTGTGTGGCCCTTTTGGCCCTTGTGTTTATGTCACTTACCCCGCCCTATACTCACTATACTCACTGTACACCTCCTCCCCCCCTCCCAGGGCACGGAAATTTAAAGAATTTATTAATTTTGTACATCAATTGTTACCAAAACTTTTGGCTCACCTTCATTGTAATAAAAACAATGTTAGCGGATTGACTCGTTTGTTTATATATTTAGATTGTAAGTTTATTAATAATTTTGTGTGTACTTACTGGGGCCCCTCTCTCTCAGTGCCTTAATTACCGAGGTCCCAGTGACGTCAATGGGTCAATCCCCCTTTGCAACTTGCTGGTGACTATGTCATTTCAGGTAAGGGGGGGCAGTGGGTCTGCATAAGGGCGGTGGATCGGGGCTCCTCCCTCGTTTCATTTCTTGCCTGGCCGGAGCTCTGAGCTGCTTGCCTCCGGCCAGCTTGTGGGTGTGTAACAGTGCTGGGGAGTCTGTCTCCTCCTCTCTGCTGGGGAGTTTGTCTCCTCCTCTCTGCTGGGCAGTCTGTCTCCTCCTCTCTGCTAGGGAGTCTGTCTCCTCCTCGCTGCTGGGGAGTTTGCCCTCCCCCTCTGCTGGGGAGTCTGTCCCCCCCTCTGCTGGGGAGTCTGTCTCCTCCTCTCTGCTGAGGAGTCAGTCTGCCCCTCTCTGCTGGGGAGTCAGTCTGCCCCTCTCTGTGGGGGAGTCTGTCTCCTCCTCTCTGCTGGGGAGTCTGTCTCCTCTTCTCGGCTGGGCAGTCTGTCTCCTCCTCTCTACTAGGAGGCGTTGCCGGTGTTTTGACACATTCTCCCATGCTTTAGTTGCCCACATATTTTCGCCTTGACCAGAGGCTGGTGGTGCTCACCTCCGGTCGGGGTGAGTATGGCTTGTAGTCTGGGCTGATTTCTGCCAGGCATAGGTTTGCAGTGCCTTTCTGTGGCCGAGGTGTGTGTCTGACTGTGTGACGGCTGCACGGTGGGCCGTTGGGGGCTCTGCCACTGAACATGCCTCAGTGGCTGCTTTGCGGGGCCTACGGCCAGGGTGCAGTTTTCTCATGCGCAGTGTATGAGCTTGTCGATCTGTAGCACCTCTCTGTTCCTGCTGTCGCTGCTGTGGGGGTCGGACGCATGGTTTTGGCGTCTCCCAGCCTGTTGTTCCCCTGTCAGTTGCACGGTGGAGGTGGTGCCTGTCCCCATTGTTTCTTTAGCCAGGGGTGCTGTCTTGTATCTCCTGTGGCCCACGTGGGGTGGGGGTGTCTGCTTGCAGTGCGGCAGATTTCTCCCTGACTTTGTCCTGGTTTTGTTCGCCCAGCCGGAGGCCTGCGGCGCCTTTTCTCAGTTGGGCGATGTTGCTGGCTCTCGGCTTCCCTGTCAGTGGTGTTCTGGGGAGTGTTTCTGGCTGGCGCCGGCTTGTTTCTGTTTCGTGTGCCAGGGTGGGATGGGTTTCTTTGGCTGCTAGCAGTGCCGCGGCCTTGTGTGTTGCTTCTTCGCCCTGGTTTTCGTCCAGCTGGTGGGCTGCAGTGCCTTCTCTGGCCTGAGTGGGAGTTTGGGACATTGGCCCTCTGGTGTCTGCACTTTTTTCTGTGGTACTTTTCTGTCTGCTATGTGTGAGCTCACTTGCAGCCCTCTGCTGTTGCTCCCTGTGTCTGGCTCATGTGTCATTCAAGAGCTTGGATTTTGTGCCGGGGGTCTCAGTCTTGCCACAGGGGTTTGGGCGGGCTTGCTCCTTCGGTGGTTTGTCGGCATCTGGTCTTTGGTGTCTGGCCTCTAGGGGTGGGTGCCTGGGCCTATGGCTGTTCCACCCTGAATCACCTGTTCTAAAATATTAAGCAGAGTCGGGCTTGGTTAGAACCCAAATGGGAAACCCCCAGCAGTACATGGTACTGTAGGCTAAAAACGCTGGCTCCGGATGGGGTTGCTTTGCTGCTTTTGGCCTTGGATCTTCCTGGATCGTTTTTGTGGCATTTCCATGTCCGCCTGGCCCTTTCTTCTGGGTTTCAGCGGTTTCCTTCCTTGTGGGTGCTTGTCCCCTGGCCTAGGCTGCGGAGGCTTACCTACATCCTGGTGGTCCTGTCTGCCAGTTTCTGGCGATGCTCTGTTTGAAGTGTGGGTTCGGCTGTGCAGTGATTCCTGTGTTTTGGAGCCTCCTTAGCCAATGGCTGTCCCTGGGCTTGTCGCAGCACTTCGGAGCAGTGCTCTGGATGTCACTGTGACTAAATAGGCACCTCTGCTGAGCCTCTCGGCCTCTGTGGTGGAGGTCTGTCAGAGGGGGATGCAGTGTTCCTTCCTGTTGGTAAATCAGTCCCTCTTAACCTTTTTTTTTTGTGTACAGCTGTGCTATGTCTTTTGTTGTTGGGATGTTTCCTGACCTGTGGGCTCTCCTTTTCCCATTCACTGTAGTTTTCCCTTGTTCTGCCTCAGATTCTGCGTTGCGGTGCTTGCCGGCCTGGTACTGCTTTTTCCGGGGGCGTCTCCCGGGCTGCTAGGCACATGTGATGAATGCTGGGTGGTGTCTCGCATCTGCCCTTCTTGTGTGTGTAGGAGAGTAGGGTCTGCTATCCTATGGTCACCCCAAATTTTTGCTTTTTGCTTCACTGGTTTTCGACTACTGAGGCTGTGGGCCTGCTGATCAGACCCCCAGCCTGCTGTTCTCTCACTAAATTAATGACACATGTGCTATAGGCACATACCAATTGGAAATGGACTCCTTGTCAGCCCCTGTAGAATGCACTATAGGTGCACAGGGCACAGGAGCCACTAAGGCCTACCAGGGGCTGCAGCATACCTTTTGCCACCCCTGGCTGGTTCTTAAATTGACACAACTGGCTGATCACTCAGCTGGGGTAAGGTGGTGTACACACCCCTTGCTTAGATATAGTATACCTATGTCTAAACCTATATCTGGACACATGTAAACCTGTGAGCCACTCCTATAGACAGGCCTCACCAATCCTGGAGGCTGGGTGCTTGGTTTTTATGTGAGATGGAGCTCTAGCATGAGCTGAGCCTGTCTGCAGCCGTCGGGAACAAATCCCTAAGCTGTTTCAGGATAATGCCATACCATATACTATTAAGTGCCTTATAATCCTCGCGGTTATTTAGCAACTCTGGTTTGGCTTTATCAAAACATGTCGTGTAAGGTGTCATACGCTTTGGAATACCATCCCCTCGCCAGTTCTGGCGACGGGGATGGCATTCCACCCCTCTAGAGGGGTAAGACATGTTACTTCACTTTAATGCGGTTGATTTCTCCAAAGGCCTTAAGATCCACAAAATGGATGCCTCTGCCACAGACAAATGTCTGGACCCCTGGAGCTGACCGAAACCCAGTCAAGGGGGTCCTGGACAAAGGGTTTCCTGTCACAGGAGGGTGTCACCGCCCTCCAGACAGGAGATAGTGTATTGTAGCAGGGAGGTTTGAAAGAAACCAGACACTGCCTGGGGCGCACAAGGCTGCCCCTTGCATAATCCGGCCAAACCGGTTCTGGGGCACTCCAGCCCTCGTGCCAGGGCGGCCTGGATCAAAGGAAGGGGGTGTATCCACCCACTTCCTGGGTCCCACCCATAGGAGGGGACCTAGCAGGTAATCACGCCCACCAGATTCGAATAAGAGTGGGAGCAGTGCCAATGCACATCAGATTTCCTGGAAGAAACATTTGAAACGATATTCTGGACCCTTCGCCCTCCATCTCAACGTGGAAGCCCGAAGAATCTCCCTTGTGGTCAAGGAGTGACCACCCTGCAGCAGCAGGCACCATCCAGCCCTCGACGTCTACTTAGTTGCAGTTCCCGCCGGAACTCGAGCGACTGAGATCGACGAGATCAAGCCTGCCCAGCTTCTAACAGCCCGATCCACAGTCCCTGCAAAGCTGAGACCCGTGGAGGCGACCGGAAGCGTGGGGCACGCCATCTTGAAGTGACCACGAGACGCTGACCGTGCAGCCCACGAGTGACCCTCGAAGCTGTACACCGGGGTTTGAGAAGCCCCCACCCTGAGCTACTCCTGAGCCGAAGTTCAGCCCTCCACACTCGACGAGTGCTGCGTGGGGCCCTTTGGCACGATTTGGCTCAACGCGTTGGCCCGGTCACTTGCCCGCTGGCTTGTGGTCCCTGTGCCGACGAACTACAAAAGAAGACTCGTGATTCTGGTTGCTCCAGACCCACACCAGCTCCCCTGAAAGGGAGCCCCGACTCTGACCTTCCTGGTCCGAGTGAGACGCCATCTTCCAATCCCGCGTGGATTGCTCTTACCAAGGCTTGTTTGCTCCAAACCGGAAGCCGACTGCACCGACGGTGAGAGCCTGCGTGGGACAGATCGTGACCTGCTCCTGGACGTCGCAGATGCCCCAGAGCCCACGTGACAGCGAAGAGAAGCGCCTCGACGACCACCTGATTGCGCCCGACATTGCCTGGTGCCGTCCTGGTTCCACCCTGGTCACTGCTGAGTGACCCAGACTCTGTCCCCTCTGCTTTCAGGTACTCTACAACTTGAGTCCACCCTGGGACTCCACCGGACACTTCGTCTTCACCCTGCCTGCAGCCCTTTCAGCTTCAAGCACCAAGAGCCTGCGTGTCAAAACCCGACGCCACTTCGACCCTGTGCACCCACTTCCTGTGGGTGAGGTAACTTTGCTCCGCCGGTGTTCCCACACTGGTGCACACCTCTAGGGTCTGTGTGTTAAGTTTTGTTCCTCTAGGTTCAGCGGAAGTGTCCTTAAACTTTAACTATTTGACTTTTACGCACCATTGGTTAACATTGGTGCATGCGTGCGCTTTCCGCACATCTCCCGAATCCCGAGGGCCATTCCCGACTTCAGCATTGCTTGTCCTGACTGCTCCCAGCGATTCCCTAGGCCCTAGGCCTAACCACTGTTCGAGTGGCCTCTCTTATACCACTTGTTTAGTATATGGTTTGAGTGGCCCCCTGCCCTCATCCATAATTGTGCAACTTGTATGTTTAAACAGTGCTTTTGATTTAACGCTTGTGCCCCTTTATTCATAAAGAATACTGGGGATTGTTTTTAGTAATAAACACATATATTTTTATAATATATACTTGTGTGGTGTCCTTTCATTTGGTATTACAGGATTGTATGTGGTAAAACAGCTCGCTTAACACGACCTCTTAAGTTAAGCCTTTAGGCTGCTTAGTCCATGCTACCACTAGGATAGCTTGTCTAATAAGGTTGACTTACAACCAGACACCATAAGGGGATTGTTTGGTCAGGTAGTAGGTGGTTCCAGAATTGGAAACATCCCCTACCAGGCCAACTTCTCACATTGGTGAGCAGCGGTGCGGATTTGAGCTTGCTGTTGTTTTACCATTGCAATCTTTATATCAAATTGAAAGATCACATCAAGTACCTCTAGGTACATATAAAATCAAAAGCTTAGCATATTAAGTTCTACTGAACTTAGTAGTTGTAGGTTGAAGGGAGTAGCACACCCCTGACTACAACTCACTAGCAAGGTCCAGTAGGAAAACACTTAGTGTAGGTAAGTGCACCACTTACACCTCACTAGTAACCATGTCCGACACAGGAAAGGCCTCAGGGTCTAGTCCTGTGACAGTTGACCCTACCCAGGCAACTTCTGGATATGACAAACTAACCCGCAGAGACTTGATTGTCTTGTGCAAAGCAAGAGGGTTAAAAAGGGGCAGGAGCCCCACCTGCCTAATTCTGGTAGAACTCCTAGAACAGGATGACTTAGAGAAGGCAAAAGCAGCTTCCCTAGATACAGGAACTGGAGGGAACCCCCCTGCAGTTGATCCCCCTGAAGAGGAGGATGATGATGACTTGGATGAGGACTCAGATGCTGGGGACTTAGAAGTACAGGATCAGGGTAGCCAGGTTCCAGTTGGTAGGCTTAGCCAGGCCAACTTGGACCTACTGGGAAATGGAGAGGGCCAGCACCTCCCCAGATCCCAACAAATGATTCTCCCAGGCAACAGAAGAGTGAGATCTCCCTCAGGGGACTCTCATCTTTCTAGTGCCTCCAGAGAATCAGAGAGAGGCATGAGTGCTTCTCAGAAAGCTGAGCATAGGGCTAGAATGAGGGCTGTCAGACTCCAGATAGAGAGAGAGGAGGTAGCCCTGAGTCAAGCTAAGCTTACCTTAGCTCAAGCTAAACTTGCCTTGGCAAGAGAGCAGAAATTAAGTGGCTTAGATGTCACTGGTGGCAGCAATTTTCCAAGAGAAAAAGACAGGGCCTATGATAATAGAAACCTGACCAAAATTGTGCCCCCCTTTAAAGAAGGGGATGACATCCACAAATGGATGACTGCTCTTGAGAGAGCCTGCATGGTACAGCAGGTTCCTGAGAACCAGTGGGCTGCAATTTTGTGGTACTCCTTTTCTGAGAAAGGGAGAGACAGGCTCCTCACAGTTAGACCTGAGGATGCCAAAAACTACTCTGTTTTGAAGAGTGCTCTCATTGAAGGGTATGGCCTAACCACTGAGCAATACAGGTTGTTGTTCAGAGACACCCAGAAAGCACAGACTCAAGACTGGACTGATTTTGTGGAGTGTGCCACTAAGGCTTTGGAGGGTTGGTTACAGGGAAGTAAAGTTTCAGACTATACAGGATTGTACAATCTTATGATGAGAGAACAGATCCTTAATAACTGTACAAACCAGCTGTTGCATCAATACCTTATTGACTCTGATCTGACCTCTCCCCAAGAATTGGGAAAGAAGGCAGACAAATGGGTCAGAACAAGGATTAAGCAGAAACCCCAGAACCAAGGTGGTGACCAGAAGAAAACAGACCAGAAGGGTGGTAATCAGAATCAGAAAGATAAAGAAAAAGACCAGAAGTCTTCAGGCCCCCAAACTAATAGTAAGGAGGGTGGTTCCCAAAATGGTAACAAGAAGAAGAAGAACAAAGGTCCAAAGACACCTTGGTGTAATACCTGCAAATCAGTTTCACACTGGGGCAGTGAGTGCACCAAGGCAAATCCAGTTCCCACCACTACAGCTCCTAAAGCAACTGCAACCCCAAGTACAGTAAGCAGTGGTGGAACACAGTCCAAGGGTGTAGCTGGGTTGACCCTGGGTATTGAAGTAGGATCTGGCCTAGTCAGAGTCCCTACACAGGCAGTTCTCCTGTATGATGTGGACATTGAGTTGCCCACTGCAGTAAGCCCCACTAACCTGGGCAAATACAGGCAGACTCCCTTAATAAATGAGAAACTGGCTCAAGCTTACAGGGACACATGTGCTAGTGTCACCATGGTGACCCCTGGCTTTGTGGACCCTGGACAGATTGTACTAGGAGAGAGCTACCTAGTAACCAATGCAAGCAACTCCACTACCTCCCATAGTGTGGCAGTTGTGAACTTCTCCTGGGGAGGGGTTGATGGCCTAAAGAAAGTTGTGGTGAGTGCAGACCTACCAGTAGACTGTCTGCTAGGCAATGACCTTGAAAGCTCAGCATGGTCAGAAGTGGAGTACAGGACTCATGCAGAAATGCTAGGGATTTCAGAGCATGTCCTTGCCATGACAAGGGCTCAGGCTAAGAAGTGCCTTCCTGAACCAGTGGTGGATCTTGAGACAATAGACCAGCCACAACCCAAGAGAAGGAGCAAGAGAGGAAAGGCCTCGCCTTCCACCTTGCCCCAGGTTGAGGATCAGGTTTCAGAGGAAACTGATTCTGCAGTCCAAGAGGAGACTGTCTCTGAGGAGCTTGAACCTGACCAGGTTGAGTTTCTGGGGACAGGGGGACCCTCAAGGGCAGACCTGAGGCAGGCTCAATTAGATTGCCCTTCCCTTGAACCCCTCAGACAGCAGGCTGCTGCTGAGGCTGCTGGGGATGCCCAAGGTACCCATACAGTGTATTGGGATGAGGGACTCCTTTACTCAGAGGCTAGAACCCCCAAGCCTGGCATGACCAGGAGGTTGGTGATACCTCTGCAGTTTAGGGGATTCCTCCTTACCTTGGCCCATGATATTCCCCTTGCAGGACACTTAGGCCAGAACAAGACGTGGGACAGGCTTGTTCCACACTTTCACTGGCCTCACATGTCAGAGGATGTCAAGGAGTTTTGTCGCTCCTGTGTCACTTGCCAAGCCAGTGGTAAGTCAGGTGGCACAACAAAGGCCCCCCTAATACCACTACCTGTGGTGGGGGTCCCCTTTGAGAGAGTTGGAATTGATATTGTGGGTCCAATGGACCCCCAAACAGCATCTGGGAACAGATTCATACTGGTGGTAGTGGATCATGCCACCAGGTACCCAGAGGCTATTCCCCTAAGGACCACCACAGCACCTGTGGTGGCAAAAGCCCTCATTGCAGTTTTCTCAAGAGTGGGCTTTCCTAAGGAGGTACTATCAGATAGAGGGACAAATTTTATGTCCAGCTATCTAAAAGCAATGTGGAAGGAATGTGGAGTAAACTATAAGTTTACCACCCCATATCATCCACAATGCAATGGGCTTGTGGAGAGATTTAACAAGACCCTTAAAGGCATGATAAAAGGATTACCAGAGAAGCTCAGGCGGAAATGGGACATTCTTTTACCCTGCCTGCTCTTTGCTTACAGAGAGGTCCCACAGAAGGGGGTTGGCTACAGCCCTTTTGAACTTTTGTTTGGCCACCCTGTGAGAGGTCCATTGTGTTTGGTGAAGGAAGGATGGGAGTTACCTCTCAAAAAGCCCAAACTAGACATAGTGGACTATGTACTTGGTCTCCGCTCCAGGATGGCTGAGTACATGGAAAGAGCATCCAAAAACCTGGAGGCCAGCCAAGAATTGCAGAAAGCTTGGCATGACCAAAAGGCTGTGCTGGTAGAGTTCCAACCAGGACAGAAGGTATGGGTACTGGAGCCAGTGGCTCCAGCAGCACTCCAAGACAAATGGAGTGGACCCTATCCTATTATTGAGAAGAAAGGGGAAGTCACCTACTTGGTAGACTTTGGAACACCCAGGAGCCCTCACAGGGTAATCCATGTGAATCGCTTGAAAGCATTTGTAGACAGGGAGGACATGAGCTTGCTCATGGCCACAGATGGGGAACAGGAGGAAGAGAGTGACCCTCTCCCAGACCTGCTTTCCCAGAACCCTGATGATGGTTCAGTTGATGGAGTAGCCTTGGCAGGCAGCCTCACTGACCAGCAACAGAGGGACTGCAGACAAGTTTTGCAGGCTCACAGGCAAATGTTTTCACTCACACCCAGCCAAACTGACTGGTGTACCCATGTTGTGGACACTGGTGACAGTCTGCCTGTCAAGAATAAGATCTACAGGCAACCTGATCATGTCAGGGATTGCATCAAGGCTGAGGTGCAAAAGATGTTGGAGCTTGGAGTGATTGAGCCATCAGAGAGCCCATGGGCCAGCCCAGTAGTCCTGGTGCCAAAACCTCATACCCAAGATGGTAAGAGAGAAATGAGGTTTTGCGTGGATTACAGGGGTCTCAATGCTGTCACTAGGACAGATGCTCACCCCATTCCAAGAGCAGATGAGCTCATTGACAGATTGGCTTCTGCCAAGTTTCTGAGCACATTTGATCTGACAGCTGGCTACTGGCAAATCAGACTAGCTGAGGAGTCAAAAGCCAAAACAGCATTCTCTACCCCTAGTGGACATTATCAGTTTGTGGTAATGCCCTTTGGGTTGAAGAATGCACCTGCCACTTTCCAAAGGTTGGTGAACCAAGTCCTTACTGGGTTGGATGACTTTTGTGCAGCTTATCTGGATGATATTGCTGTCTTTAGCTCCACCTGGGAGGATCACCTGATCCACCTGAAGAAAGTTTTGGAGGCCCTGCAAAAGGCAGGCCTAACTATCAAGGCCACAAAGTGCCAGATAGGGCAGAGTAAGGTTGTATACCTGGGCCACCTAGTAGGTGGAGGCCAGGTTCAGCCACTGGAAAGCAAAATCCAGGCCATACAGGACTGGGCTCCTCCAGTTACCCAGACACAAGTCAGAGCCTTCTTGGGCCTGACTGGGTATTACAGAAAGTTTGTGAAAAACTATGGGTCTATAGTGACACCATTAAATGACTTGACATCCAAGAAGATGCCAAAAAAGGTTCAGTGGACAGTTAGCTGTCAGAAGGCATTTGAAGACCTGAAGAAGGCCATGTGCTCTGCACCTATCCTAAAGAGTCCTGACTACTCCAAACAGTTCATTGTTCAGACAGATGCTTCTGAGTTGGGGGTGGGAGCTGTACTCTCACAACTAAATCAAGATGGTCAAGACCAGCCAATTGCTTTCATTAGCAGGAGGCTAACCCCAAGAGAAAAACGTTGGTCAGCCATTGAGAGGGAGGCCTTTGCTGTGGTTTGGGCATTAAAGAAGTTGAGGTCCTACTTGTTTGGAACTCACTTCCTGGTACAAACAGACCATAAGCCCCTCTTATAGCTTAATCAGATGAAGGGTGAAAATCCCAAACTGCTCAGGTGGTCCATTTCCCTACAGGGGATGGACTTTACAGTGGAGCACCGCCCAGGGACTGACCATGGTAATGCAGATGGTCTCTCCAGGTACTTCCACTTAGAACATGAAGACTTATCTGGTCAAGGTTAGTTTAATGTCCCTGCGTTTGGGGGGGGGTTGTGTAGGAGAGTAGGGTCTGCTATCCTATGGTCACCCCAAATTTTTGCTTTTTGCTTCACTGGTTTTCGACTACTGAGGCTGTGGGCCTGCTGATCAGACCCCCAGCCTGCTGTTCTCTCACTAAATTAATGACACATGTGCTATAGGCACATACCAATTGGAAATGGACTCCTTGTCAGCCCCTGTAGAATGCACTATAGGTGCACAGGGCACAGGAGCCACTAAGGCCTACCAGGGGCTGCAGCATACCTTTTGCCACCCCTGGCTGGTTCTTAAATTGACACAACTGGCTGATCACTCAGCTGGGGTAAGGTGGTGTACACACCCCTTGCTTAGATATAGTATACCTATGTCTAAACCTATATCTGGACACATGTAAACCTGTGAGCCACTCCTATAGACAGGCCTCACCAATCCTGGAGGCTGGGTGCTTGGTTTTTATGTGAGATGGAGCTCTAGCATGAGCTGAGCCTGTCTGCAGCCGTCGGGAACAAATCCCTAAGCTGTTTCAGGATAATGCCATACCATATACTATTAAGTGCCTTATAATCCTCGCGGTTATTTAGCAACTCTGGTTTGGCTTTATCAAAACATGTCGTGTAAGGTGTCATACGCTTTGGAATACCATCCCCTCGCCAGTTCTGGCGACGGGGATGGCATTCCACCCCTCTAGAGGGGTAAGACATGTTACTTCACTTTAATGCGGTTGATTTCTCCAAAGGCCTTAAGATCCACAAAATGGATGCCTCTGCCACAGACAAATGTCTGGACCCCTGGAGCTGACCGAAACCCAGTCAAGGGGGTCCTGGACAAAGGGTTTCCTGTCACAGGAGGGTGTCACCGCCCTCCAGACAGGAGATAGTGTATTGTAGCAGGGAGGTTTGAAAGAAACCAGACACTGCCTGGGGCGCACAAGGCTGCCCCTTGCATAATCCGGCCAAACCGGTTCTGGGGCACTCCAGCCCTCGTGCCAGGGCGGCCTGGATCAAAGGAAGGGGGTGTATCCACCCACTTCCTGGGTCCCACCCATAGGAGGGGACCTAGCAGGTAATCACGCCCACCAGATTCGAATAAGAGTGGGAGCAGTGCCAATGCACATCAGATTTCCTGGAAGAAACATTTGAAACGATATTCTGGACCCTTCGCCCTCCATCTCAACGTGGAAGCCCGAAGAATCTCCCTTGTGGTCAAGGAGTGACCACCCTGCAGCAGCAGGCACCATCCAGCCCTCGACGTCTACTTAGTTGCAGTTCCCGCCGGAACTCGAGCGACTGAGATCGACGAGATCAAGCCTGCCCAGCTTCTAACAGCCCGATCCACAGTCCCTGCAAAGCTGAGACCCGTGGAGGCGACCGGAAGCGTGGGGCACGCCATCTTGAAGTGACCACGAGACGCTGACCGTGCAGCCCACGAGTGACCCTCGAAGCTGTACACCGGGGTTTGAGAAGCCCCCACCCTGAGCTACTCCTGAGCCGAAGTTCAGCCCTCCACACTCGACGAGTGCTGCGTGGGGCCCTTTGGCACGATTTGGCTCAACGCGTTGGCCCGGTCACTTGCCCGCTGGCTTGTGGTCCCTGTGCCGACGAACTACAAAAGAAGACTCGTGATTCTGGTTGCTCCAGACCCACACCAGCTCCCCTGAAAGGGAGCCCCGACTCTGACCTTCCTGGTCCGAGTGAGACGCCATCTTCCAATCCCGCGTGGATTGCTCTTACCAAGGCTTGTTTGCTCCAAACCGGAAGCCGACTGCACCGACGGTGAGAGCCTGCGTGGGACAGATCGTGACCTGCTCCTGGACGTCGCAGATGCCCCAGAGCCCACGTGACAGCGAAGAGAAGCGCCTCGACGACCACCTGATTGCGCCCGACATTGCCTGGTGCCGTCCTGGTTCCACCCTGGTCACTGCTGAGTGACCCAGACTCTGTCCCCTCTGCTTTCAGGTACTCTACAACTTGAGTCCACCCTGGGACTCCACCGGACACTTCGTCTTCACCCTGCCTGCAGCCCTTTCAGCTTCAAGCACCAAGAGCCTGCGTGTCAAAACCCGACGCCACTTCGACCCTGTGCACCCACTTCCTGTGGGTGAGGTAACTTTGCTCCGCCGGTGTTCCCACACTGGTGCACACCTCTAGGGTCTGTGTGTTAAGTTTTGTTCCTCTAGGTTCAGCGGAAGTGTCCTTAAACTTTAACTATTTGACTTTTACGCACCATTGGTTAACATTGGTGCATGCGTGCGCTTTCCGCACATCTCCCGAATCCCGAGGGCCATTCCCGACTTCAGCATTGCTTGTCCTGACTGCTCCCAGCGATTCCCTAGGCCCTAGGCCTAACCACTGTTCGAGTGGCCTCTCTTATACCACTTGTTTAGTATATGGTTTGAGTGGCCCCCTGCCCTCATCCATAATTGTGCAACTTGTATGTTTAAACAGTGCTTTTGATTTAACGCTTGTGCCCCTTTATTCATAAAGAATACTGGGGATTGTTTTTAGTAATAAACACATATATTTTTATAATATATACTTGTGTGGTGTCCTTTCATTTGGTATTACAGGATTGTATGTGGTAAAACAGCTCGCTTAACACGACCTCTTAAGTTAAGCCTTTAGGCTGCTTAGTCCATGCTACCACTAGGATAGCTTGTCTAATAAGGTTGACTTACAACCAGACACCATAAGGGGATTGTTTGGTCAGGTAGTAGGTGGTTCCAGAATTGGAAACATCCCCTACCAGGCCAACTTCTCACAGTGTGTTTCTGTGCTTCCCCTGTTATCGGCTTCCTAGGGGCTGTGGCAATAGGTGCCTTTGGGGGGGTGAGTGTTAAGGGAAGAGCCAACTTCCACGGGAGCGAAGACAAATCCCCACACCTCCAAGACACAACAGCAGGAATGCGCTAACAAGGTAGACCACACTCCTATCTGCTGTATCCTAAAAGTATGAGGGAATTTACCCAAGGAGTGTCCACCACTCTCCTCATACGTGGGGTAACAGAATAGTAGATAAGGCGTCTCCGGGAGGGGTGGTCCAGGCTAGGAAACAAAGATCAAGTTAGGAATAAACACAATCCCTATGCTTACATGAAACACCCTAAAACATTGACAAGTGTGATCACTCTTGGTTCTTACCCCAAATGTAGATCGGGCCAGCGTCAACGATGAGTCCAGGCAATCAGGGAGGGGTCCAACAGGACTCACGAAGGACTCAACACACCTCTGACGCAACGTAAATGGGAAGGGCAGGTGAGGTGAACTGGCCGGCTGACTAAAGAGGATCAGGCCAGCGGAGCAGTAACACCAAAACACCATACAAAACAAACACAAAACAGAAAAGGAGTGAGGGGCACCAACCGGCTGCACAGGGGGCGAGTACAGCGGAGCAGCACCCACTCAGGAGGTGAGACACCCGGCCCCTAGGAGGATAGGGCGGAGCGCTCACTCTCAAGAGGAAAAAACCACTTAAGTAAAGGAGCAAACCAAAGAGGTAACAGTGGTAGCAAAACCAGTATATAGCAAAGAGTGAACCGATAACGCCCGCAAAATGCGTGTGGAATAGCAGGGCGTCGCGTTCACTGAAAACGAAGCGGAAAAGAATACCGCTTTCACAACCAGACACCACACGCACACTCACAGGGCAGAAAAGCGAGTAGCAGAGGGTCAGGAGAGTCTGGTATCAGGCGACTAGAAGACAGAGCCCAGCAGAGCTCTAGACGGCAGCACAACAACTCGAACAGGAACCAGGAAGTGGGAAGGGGGCGTGGTCACAGAAAGTTAGCCAAGCAATGATGGGAGGGCCCAGCTCCTCCTTATCCCCCTTAGGGAGCGTCAGGAAAGTACGGGTTTAGGCGCTAAGGGGTCAAATACAAATGCACAAACCGGAATGACGCACACTTGCCAATGTTAATTCCTAACAGTACCCCTCCTTAAAGATCTATTCACAGGACCTGGCTTTGTGGGGTGCAATCTGTGGAACTGTCGGATCAACCGCACTGCATGTATGTTTTCAGCAGGTTCCCAAGACCTTTCTTCCGGGGGATATCCCACCCAATCAATGAAGTACTGGAGTTTGCCTCGGATTCGTCTGGAATTCAATATTTTGCTGACTTCATATTCTGTTTCTCCGTCTATCTGTACTGGAGGGGGAGGGATTTCAGGGACAAGGGAAGGTATGTATTTTTTGATCAAGGAACTGTGGAACACAGGATGGATCTTCATACATGGGGGGAGCTGGAGTTTAAGTGTGACAGGAGAGAGAATTTTCTCTATTGGGTAGGGTCATATGAAGCGGGGTTGGAACTTTTTTGACCCTTCCATTCTAAGGTTTTTTGTGGACAGCCACACCTTCTCTCCTATCACGTATACTGGTTCCGTTCTACGATGTTTATCTGCTTGTCTCTTCATTGCTTCTTTAGCCTTTTCTAGCTCTGTCTTGGCTGCTTCCCATGTGCTCTGTATGCGGGCATGTTGTTCCTCTAAAGCGGGTACTGTGTCATCAGGGGGTAACACAATGGGGAGCATTCTAGGGTGTTGGGCTTGAACAAAGTAAAAGGGAGAGACCTTGGTGGCTGCATGACTGGAATTATTATAAGCAAATTCAGCTAAAGGGAGTGCTTGAACCCAGGTAGATGGAATAGTAGTTAACAAACACCTCAGAAACTGTTCTAAAGTTTGGTTGGTTCTTTCGGTTTGCCCATCTGTTTGAGGGTGATATGCGGTAGAAAGCCTGTGATCAATTCCCAACACCTCACACATTCCTCTCCAGAACTTAGAGACAAATTGGGGACCGCGGTCGGAAATGATAACTGTGGGCAACCCATGTAGTTTCACCACAGAGTCCAAGAAAACAGCCACCAGTTCTTTAGAGGAAGGCACTTTCTTTAGAGGGATGAAATGACTCATTTTAGACAAGAGATCTACTACTACGTAAATGGTGGTATAGCCCTGACACGGTGGTAAATCAATAAACAAAGTTTGGTATTGCACTCATTTGTTCAAAATTGTATTTCAAATTAATCAATTTTCCATATGTCGTTGGTGCATAGGTAGGTACCCTACTGAGCATTTAGGGTATGTGGTATATCAGGACATGCGTGTTCTGTAACTACAGGACACCCTCCTACTTTGCACTCCTTTTTACTTTTCAAACATGGTAACTCCAATTGTGTAAGTATCAAATCATACTGTTTATTTAAACATTCTTTTGTAGCGAGTGTTCATTTGAGAATTGTATTTCATTCATACACATTTACATGTTCATCTTGTCATCCCAATGCATTTCAAGCATAATGCTCTTCTTCAGGGGATTTGTTTAATCTGAAATTATAATACACGAAATAAGTACCTGAGATAATTTTACCCAACAGTTCTAAATTATCCGATCTTCACATTATACATAATTTATCGTACTGAATACTGTGCTTTCTCTGTACCTTATAGCCCCTGCTGAACTAATCGTTTATATCGTCACTCATGTAACCTAGTGCTTTTAGCCCTTATATATCTGTGCCACAGCTTGTTTTAGTGATCGGAACTCCACCCAGTTGCCCTGGTTTGTATCAAAATTACTCACAAGCCTTCATTTCCGAAGTCGTTCGCACTCTGTAAATTAATAAACAATCCGGTGTAAGGTTCAATTCACCTTGTCTTAATACAGGTGCATAGCGCACTTGTAGGTATTATGTTTCAAAGCACTCCTCTTACCCAGTGCGTGTTGCTGCCTCTCTCCCCTCGCTACTCTGGCGTGCGTCGCTCTGGCCCTGTTTCCCTGTGCACCTCTATGACCTTGTTCCGATCACGTGACCGCAATAGCGGTCGTGTATACCTTCCCTAATGTTTCGCGCTGGTGTTGTCCTAATGTAGCAACAGCAACTAGTGTATATGTCAATTGCTAAAAGACTATTACATTTATACAGGAAACGACATTATCAAAATTACACAGTTCAAATATAATGTGCGTTATTTGTCTTTTAAAGGATCCCTATACATATCAAAAAAGTCAAAAAAGTCATTGTATCCAAAAAGAGTAACATTTGTCTATAAAAAGCAATTCAGATCTAATCTTTCATTAAGCCCCTTTGGCTGTGTGGTACATAAAAAATTAATCCAAAACGCTTCTCTCCTCAGTAACTGATTATCAATGTCCTTTCCCGGAATGATTTTCACAGTCTCCAATATGCAAAATTTCAATTGGCTCGCATTGTGGTTTGCTTGATTAAAATGGGTTGCCACAGAGGATTTGGTGTTTTTCAAGCGTATGTTGCTTTTATGTTCTATTATGCGAGTTTTTATTTTCCTTTTGGTTTTTCCCACATAGGATAATCCACAAGGGCATCGCAATAGATATATCACGTTCTCTGTGTTACATGTTCCAGTTACTTTCAACTGTATGGGAGTGCCTTTGGTTGGATGGTTGATAACGTTCCCTTTGATAATCGCTGAACAGTTTCCGCAATTATGGCAAGGAAGTGTTCCATTGTGTTTCACAGCTTCTTGTGTCGGTTGATTTAACAGTTATTTGAGATTCTTAGTTCTCTCATAAGCAAAAATTGGAGGTGCAGAAAAAATTCCTTTGAAATCTTCTTCTTGTGCGAGTAAAGGCCAATGGTTGCGAATGATTTTTTTGATTTTAGTGCTTTTCGTGGAGAATTTTGACACGAATACGCATCTTTTTTCATCGCTTTTAGTTGCTGATCTTAACAAGTGCTGACGCTGTAATTTGTCTGCTCGATTGGCTGCAGATTCCAAAATGGGATCAGGATATCCTCTCTTTTTGAATTTCTGAAGTGTCTCTTGTTTGTGTTTGAGATATAGTTCATTTGTTGATGCTATTCGTTTTATTCTTAGGATTTGTGAAAATGGCAGGTGGTGTTTGAGTGAAGGCTGATGAAAGCTGTTATAATGTAATAAGTTATTTCTGTCTGTTTCTTTGGTATATACACTTGTTATGATTTCACCATCTTTGTTAGTTAGCAATACGTCCAGGAATGACAATTCTTTGTTACTCATGATACTCGTGAATTGTATTCTTGCCTCTATTGTGTTCAATTGGTCTATGGCTTCCTTTAGTGTGGTTTCACGAGAAAGAAATATTCTAAAGAAATTAGCGAACAATCCGCAAATCACCATCAGACAAGCAGACAAGGGCGGAGCTCTTGTTATCATGGATACTAGCTATTACCTGTCTAAAGTAGAAGAACACGTCCAAGATCCAAATACTTACACTATTATGACTATGGATCCTACCAGAGAGTTCATGAAAATTTTAAACAACATAATTGAGAATGCAATCACTAAAGGAACCATCGGACAAAAAGAAAAGGAATACCTTATCACAGATAACCCAAGTGTTCCTTACATATACATGACTCCCAAAGTCCATAAAGATCTGTACCACCCTCCGTTGAGACCGATAGTATCTACTATAGGGTCTATACATGAACCCATTGGAAAGTATATAGATAAACATCTACAGAATATAGTCCAGAACACAACAACCTATTTGAAGGACACAACACATTTTTTAAACATATTGGAAGAACGGAAAAGTGACTTCACGAAAGAGATGATTATGGCAAGTATAGACGTAAAGTCTCTATATACATCAATCCCTCATGATCAAGGTATATCCGCAGTCGAAAGTTTACTTATGCAGGAAAACAAAACAGAAGATCTCAAAATATTCATAATGGAGTTGTTACACTTTACGCTGTTCCACAGCTACTTCAAATGGGAAGACAAATTTTACATACAAGCTTCTGGAACTTCCATGGGCAATTGTGCCGCGCCTACCTACGCAAACATTTTTATGCACAAATTTGAGGAGCAACATATACTAGAGAATGAAACCTGGAAGGAAAATCTAATAGTATATAAAAGATACATTGACGACATTTTCGTCTTATGGAGAGGCACTGAAACCACACTAAAGGAAGCCATAGACCAATTGAACACAATAGAGGCAAGAATACAATTCACGAGTATCATGAGTAACAAAGAATTGTCATTCCTGGACGTATTGCTAACTAACAAAGATGGTGAAATCATAACAAGTGTATATACCAAAGAAACAGACAGAAATAACTTATTACATTATAACAGCTTTCATCAGCCTTCACTCAAACACCACCTGCCATTTTCACAAATCCTAAGAATAAAACGAATAGCATCAACAAATGAACTATATCTCAAACACAAACAAGAGACACTTCAGAAATTCAAAAAGAGAGGATATCCTGATCCCATTTTGGAATCTGCAGCCAATCGAGCAGACAAATTACAGCGTCAGCACTTGTTAAGATCAGCAACTAAAAGCGATGAAAAAAGATGCGTATTCGTGTCAAAATTCTCCACGAAAAGCACTAAAATCAAAAAAATCATTCGCAACCATTGGCCTTTACTCGCACAAGAAGAAGATTTCAAAGGAATTTTTTCTGCACCTCCAATTTTTGCTTATGAGAGAACTAAGAATCTCAAAGAACTGTTAAATCAACCGACACAAGAAGCTGTGAAACACAATGGAACACTTCCTTGCCATAATTGCGGAAACTGTTCAGCGATTATCAAAGGGAACGTTATCAACCATCCAACCAAAGGCACTCCCATACAGTTGAAAGTAACTGGAACATGTAACACAGAGAACGTGATATATCTATTGCGATGCCCTTGTGGATTATCCTATGTGGGAAAAACCAAAAGGAAAATAAAAACTCGCATAATAGAACATAAAAGCAACATACGCTTGAAAAACACCAAATCCTCTGTGGCAACCCATTTTAATCAAGCAAACCACAATGCGAGCCAATTGAAATTTTGCATATTGGAGACTGTGAAAATCATTCCGGGAAAGGACATTGATAATCAGTTACTGAGGAGAGAAGCGTTTTGGATTAATTTTTTATGTACCACACAGCCAAAGGGGCTTAATGAAAGATTAGATCTGAATTGCTTTTTATAGACAAATGTTACTCTTTTTGGATACAATGACTTTTTTGACTTTTTTGATATGTATAGGGATCCTTTAAAAGACAAATAACGCACATTATATTTGAACTGTGTAATTTTGATAATGTCGTTTCCTGTATAAATGTAATAGTCTTTTAGCAATTGACATATACACTAGTTGCTGTTGCTACATTAGGACAACACCAGCGCGAAACATTAGGGAAGGTATACACGACCGCTATTGCGGTCACGTGATCGGAACAAGGTCATAGAGGTGCACAGGGAAACAGGGCCAGAGCGACGCACGCCAGAGTAGCGAGGGGAGAGAGGCAGCAACACGCACTGGGTAAGAGGAGTGCTTTGAAACATAATACCTACAAGTGCGCTATGCACCTGTATTAAGACAAGGTGAATTGAACCTTACACCGGATTGTTTATTAATTTACAGAGTGCGAACGACTTCGGAAATGAAGGCTTGTGAGTAATTTTGATACAAACCAGGGCAACTGGGTGGAGTTCCGATCACTAAAACAAGCTGTGGCACAGATATATAAGGGCTAAAAGCACTAGGTTACATGAGTGACGATATAAACGATTAGTTCAGCAGGGGCTATAAGGTACAGAGAAAGCACAGTATTCAGTACGATAAATTATGTATAATGTGAAGATCGGATAATTTAGAACTGTTGCGTAAAATTATCTCAGGTACTTATTTCGTGTATTATAATTTCAGATTAAACAAATCCCCTGAAGAAGAGCATTATGCTTGAAATGCATTGGGATGACAAGATGAACATGTAAATGTGTATGAATGAAATACAATTCTCAAATGAACACTCGCTACAAAAGAATGTTTAAATAAACAGTATGATTTGATACTTACACAATTGGAGTTACCATGTTTGAAAAGTAAAAAGGAGTGCAAAGTAGGAGGGTGTCCTGTAGTTACAGAACACGCATGTCCTGACGGTGGTAAATCAGTCATAAAGTCCATACTGATAGTATGCCAGGGTGCAGGGGGTATGGCTATATGCTTTAACAGCCCTGTAGGAGCACAATGTGAAGCCTTTTGGCGGGCGCATATGGCGCAAGCGTGTACATATTCCCAGACGTCTTGAGACAATGACTCCCACCAAAACCATCGGCGACATAACTCAAGAGTCTTCCGCCCACCTGTATGGCCGGCCAAAGGGCTACTATGACACCATACAATGATCTTTTGTCTCAAAGGTGAAGCAGGAACAAACATCTTGTTATCATGGTAATAAATCCCTTCCTTGATGGTGTGAAGAGGATTTTGTAACCATTCATCCGATGGGATGGTGGGTAGTAGGCTTTTGAGGTCTTCTAGAAGTGTGTGATCTTTCTCTCCCACCCCAAGTATCTTATTTTCTGGGATGATGGGAAGCGGTTGTTCTCTGTTGGATTGGTCAGCTAGTCCTAGCCGGGACAACGCATCTGCTTTCCCTTGTTGTGTGCCGGGCCTGTAAGTGATCACAAAATCATATTCACTAAAAAACAATAACCACCTCATTTGTCTGGGCGTGAGTGCTCTGGCGGATTTGAAAAATTGCAGATTTTTATGATCCGAATAAATGGTGACCACATGAGGAGACCCTAACAAATGATGTCGCCATTCTTGGAAGGACAATTTGATGGCCAACAGTTCACGCTCCCCTATGGTGTAGTTTCTTTCAGCAGGCAGCAAGGTCTTGGAAAAATAAGCTATGGGGTGCATTTGACCTGTATTTGTGTCTCGCTGGGATAGAATCCCTCCTACAGCATATTGTGATGCGTCAGCCTCCACATAAAAAGGTTGAGAGTTGTCTGCGTGACGGAGAATAGGAGCAGAAGTGAACTTCTCTTTTAAGGCACAAAATGCTTGTTCTGCCTCCAATGTCCAAACAAACGGTACACCTTTTTTCAACAGTCTTGTGATGGGGGGAAACTGTGTCAGAAAACCGATCGATAAAGCGCCGATAAAAATTGGCGAATCCTAGAAAGGATTGTATTTCTCGAACTGAAGTGGGGCTTTTCCACAGTGTCAATGCCTCTACCTTTTTAGGGTCCATCTGAAGGCCACCAGGTTTGATGGTGAAACCCAAGAAATCAACTTCAGAGGTATGAAAGGTGCTTTTGTCCAGTTTGGCATATAACTGGTTCTCCTGCAACTTCTGTAAGATTTTCCGGACATGCTCTATGTGCTCTGCTTCGTTTTGAGAGAATATAAGTATGTCATCGATATAAACTATAACGAAAACATCGATGTACTCCCTCAGAATGTCGTTAATAAAATATTGGAATGCCGCCGGGGCATTGCATAACCCGAACGGCATTACACAATATTCATAGAGACCATATTTTGTTCGAAAGGCAGTTTTCCACTCGTCGCCCGGTTTTATCCTGATCAAATGGTAGGCACCCCTGAGATCGATTTTAGTGAATATTTTCGCCCCTTTTATCTGGTCTAGAAGGACAGGTATAAGAGGAAGGGGATACTTGTTCTTTATGGTGATTTTGTTCAGGGCTCTATAATCCAGGCATGCCCTGAGCCCTCCTTCCTTCTTATCAATAAAAAACAAAGGGGAAGAAACAGGCGACGAGGAAGGACGGATGAAGCCTTTAGCAAGCATTTCCTCCAGATAATTTTTTAGATAGTCGTTTTCTGAGGGAGTCAAGGCATAAATGCGACTGCAGGGTAAGTCAGCACCGGGTATCAGGTCAATCCTGCAATCATAACTCCTGTGTGGAGGCAATTTGGTGGCTTCCTGCTCACTGAATACGTTAGAGAATTCGGCATACTGGTCAGGTAAGCATGCATCCACCCCTGCTTGTACTGCACAACATAGTGGCAAATCTGGTTCCTGGGCTTCTTGGTAGCAGTGTTTCCTACAGAAAGAAGAACCCAATGTAACCGTTCGTTTTTCCCAATCAATCGCAGGGTTGTGAATCTGCAACCAAGGGACACCCAAGATAACACCAAAATTGGGAGCATCGATCAGGTCAAATACAAGGGACTCAGAATGTCCGTTATTGAACACAATGGTCAGTGGAGATGTTTGGTAACTAATCATTCCAGAGGATAATTCTGAACCGTCTACGGCCCAGATGGCTTCAGGCTGAGGCTTAGCCACAAAGGCAAGCCCCAATTGTTTGGCTAGGTGGATGTCAAAAAAATTACCGGTAGCACCGGAATCTAAGAGAACTGACATGGTGTATGGTTTGTTCTCTAAATAAGTGAGAGTAATAGGTACAATGAAATGTTTAATCATTAGGACGGGTTTAGAGGAGATCTGTGGAGGTTTGGAGCTTAAGGAATCGATCTCTCTGTTCCTCAAGCTTTCGAGTTTTCCGAACTAGTAAGACTGCTTACTGATTGCCTTGGATTTTTTGGACGCACAGGACATTCTCGAGCAAAGTGCCCTCCCTTGCCACAGTATAGACACAGATTGAGCTTCCTTCTTTTCTCTTTTTCCTCCGAGGATAGAGGCCCGCGTATTCCCCCTATTTGCATGGGCTCAGGGGTGTCTCTGGTTATGGGTTTCTCAGTTCTGTGGAAAACCATTTTGGGCCCAACAGTGCAAGGCCTTTCTCCTTTTCGCTCATGCAATCTATGGTCTAATTTAACAACCAGGTCAATAAAGGAAGCACAATCCTCTGGTGGATCTACTATCTGGGAGAGTAGGTCTTTAAGTTCTTCACCCAACCCCCTGTAAAACAAGGAAGTTCTCTTGTCTTCAGGCCAGTGGGTTTCGGCTACTAGGCGATTAAATTGCGTTATGTACGAGAGCAAATCCTTCGACCCTTGTCGAAGGTTTAGTAACTCAGTGTCACTGGCTTGCATGTAGGCGTGCTTAGCAAAAAGGCTTCTCATTTTTTCTTTGAATAGGTCTAGGTCATATAACAGGGGATCGTTGTTCCGTACCAGTGGCACCGCCCATTCTGCCGCATTCCCGACTAGATAGGATATGATAAACGCTACCTTGGCAGAATCGTCCGGAAAGGACGCGGCTTTGCACAAGAACTGGAGTTGGCACTGGTTCATGAAAACTTCGTATTTAGAGCTATCCCCTGTAAATCTTTCGGGCATGGCTAGGGGCACAGGGTTAGGGGTGTTTACCGTGACTTGCACAGGGGAGGCCTGAGGATCAGTGCTAGCTCGTGGGTCTTGTTCTGTTGGGGAAAGTGTAAATTTGGCAGGCTGGATATAACTTTTGCGGACTTTAGGGATGGTGCCTGTTCTCAATTGATGGACTTCCGTAACTAGCCTCTGATTTTCTATACCTAATCTTCCTACTTCTGTCTGTAGGGCCACAAAAGCTGCCATCAAGTCTTCCATGGAAAGGTTCTGTGGGACAGTGCCTGACGCCTCCATAGATGTGTCGGAATTCATCCTCGCTCAGGGGAAGGAAAATTCGTGGGCTTGGCTTTCTGTTAAGGGAAGAGCCAACTTCCACGGGAGCGAAGACAAATCCCCACACCTCCAAGACACAACAGCAGGAATGCGCTAACAAGGTAGACCACACTCCTATCTGCTGTATCCTAAAAGTATGAGGGAATTTACCCAAGGAGTGTCCACCACTCTCCTCATACGTGGGGTAACAGAATAGTAGATAAGGCGTCTCCGGGAGGGGTGGTCCAGGCTAGGAAACAAAGATCAAGTTAGGAATAAACACAATCCCTATGCTTACATGAAACACCCTAAAACATTGACAAGTGTGATCACTCTTGGTTCTTACCCCAAATGTAGATCGGGCCAGCGTCAACGATGAGTCCAGGCAATCAGGGAGGGGTCCAACAGGACTCACGAAGGACTCAACACACCTCTGACGCAACGTAAATGGGAAGGGCAGGTGAGGTGAACTGGCCGGCTGACTAAAGAGGATCAGGCCAGCGGAGCAGTAACACCAAAACACCATACAAAACAAACACAAAACAGAAAAGGAGTGAGGGGCACCAACCGGCTGCACAGGGGGCGAGTACAGCGGAGCAGCACCCACTCAGGAGGTGAGACACCCGGCCCCTAGGAGGATAGGGCGGAGCGCTCACTCTCAAGAGGAAAAAACCACTTAAGTAAAGGAGCAAACCAAAGAGGTAACAGTGGTAGCAAAACCAGTATATAGCAAAGAGTGAACCGATAACGCCCGCAAAATGCGTGTGGAATAGCAGGGCGTCGCGTTCACTGAAAACGAAGCGGAAAAGAATACCGCTTTCACAACCAGACACCACACGCACACTCACAGGGCAGAAAAGCGAGTAGCAGAGGGTCAGGAGAGTCTGGTATCAGGCGACTAGAAGACAGAGCCCAGCAGAGCTCTAGACGGCAGCACAACAACTCGAACAGGAACCAGGAAGTGGGAAGGGGGCGTGGTCACAGAAAGTTAGCCAAGCAATGATGGGAGGGCCCAGCTCCTCCTTATCCCCCTTAGGGAGCGTCAGGAAAGTACGGGTTTAGGCGCTAAGGGGTCAAATACAAATGCACAAACCGGAATGACGCACACTTGCCAATGTTAATTCCTAACAGTGAGCTTCTGCTGGGGTCACTGTTTGGTGCATCAGTGTCTGTTTGGGCTATTACGCCTTGCTCTGGGGGCTTCTCTGTTGTGAGGTTACTCCCCCTTTGATATGGCAATGCTCTTTGTCTTCGGCTTCTCCTGCATGCTGGTTGATGGGGTGCTGTTGTTGTTTCTTCCTGCCTGGTTGGCCCATTATGGTTCCATCTGCTGGCTGCTTCTTGTTCTGTCCTGGAGCTCTTTGCCTTCTGTTCCGGTGGTTGGCAGGTGAGAGGCAGCCTATTGGTCCTTTCTTGGCCTCTGGTTTTGTGCCTGGTCTGCTTTGCTGCGCCAGTGGAGCTTGTGTACCAGTTTCCCATGTGTGGATGTCTCTTCATGAGGTTTTCCTGGCTGTTGAGTCTGCGGTTCTTGTTGGAGGTGTCTGTGATTTCCTTCTTGGTTGTCCTGGCGCTTAAGCGGGTTGCAGTCTGTTTTTTCTACAGGGAGGGAGGCTTCCTTTGTCCTGGTTGCTCTCTGGTGGTTTGGGTGCTCTCCCTCTTGCCCTGTCAGTTTCTGTGTCTGGTGCGCTGTGTTTTGTGGCTTTCTGTGGTTCAGTTTGGTCTTCGCCCTCTTCAGTTCCATGGTCGGTTAGGGGTTCTCCAGCTCCTGCTTCTCCCGTTGCTGGGTGGTTGGGTGCCCATAGCTCCTCCAGGTGGTCACTTGATTCTGCCATGTTGCATCTTGACCCCTGGGAGCCTCTGACTGGCTAGGACAGCTGAGTAGCATCCCTGACCCCTTGTGATAGGTGGGTCAACAGGAAAGAGGTCCTATCCCTTTTTATGGTTACTTAAGGGCTCCCCTGAGGGTGGGTCCTTAGATTCGTCCTGACAATATCTCCTAGATCCAACTGCCTGTTGTCTGAAGACTGTCCAAAGACTCCTCTGTTGGTGGACACTGGAACTCTGCTGTTTTTTGAGCCACGACCCAAGACAAGAGTGCTTCGGTGGGAATATTACTGCTGCATCTTCGCCCCAGTGCTTTCTCAAGTTCTGCAACTCCGTGGCCATGCATCCTCCAAGTCACCAAGGATTCAGCCTGCATCCAAGCTAAAAGGAATCTAACTTGTAGTGAAGGAGTCACTTCCCTGCATCTGCAGGCACCTCTATGACAATAACCGGTTTTCTGATCCTATTTTCCCACGGATTTCGCCCAGCTCTGCAACACAGGTGGTGATTTGTTGTCTTTCTAGAGGCCTGACCAGTCTTCGCTGCAAGTGGGGTGGCTGTAATCCCACTCCAGCTGACATGAACTGCCTCCCAGTGCACTGCGTCTGTCTGTCGTTGCCAAGGCTTGTTGGCTTCCTTCACGGAAGACCTTCAAGCTCAAAGAAGCCCCAGCCTCGCACAGCTCCAAGAACAATGTCCAGCCTGCATCCTCTGTATCCTGGGCCTTCATCTCCTGTGTGCTGCTGAGGCTTCCTTGCAACTCCTTGTGTTTGCTGTCAGAGGGTCCTCGAGGGGGCTCCATTGATTCCTGATGGCTCTCTTGCATGCTGAGGGCCAGCACTGACTTCCACTTGCTGGGTTAGTCCCACAGACATTGCTGGTCCGCAACACAGCATCGTCTCTCACGTACCGGTGTTTACAATTGCCAAGGTTTGTTGGTGATCTTCCTTCACTTGTCTACAAGCGTGGGACAGATCGTTGATGGCCCTATATGTCTGAAGATACTAAGGAGTTTTGTCGCTCCTGTGTCACCTGTCAAGTCAGTGGCAAGTCAGATGGCAATACAAATGGCCCCTTAATCCCTCTATTAATGGTTGGGGTTCCCTTTGAAAGGGTAGGGATGAACATTGTTGGTCCTTTGACCCTCTTACAGCATCCAGGAACAGTTATATCCTGGTGATGGTGGACCATGCCACTAGATACCCAGAATCTATTCCGCGTAGGGACACTACACGACCTGCAGTGGCCAAGGCCCTCTTAGGAATCTTTTCTAGAGTGGGATTTCCGAAGGAGGTGGTGTCAGACCGAGATGCAAACCTTATGTCTGGCTACCTGACAGCCATGTGGAAAGAGTGTGGTGCCAACTATCAGTTCACTACACCCTACCATCCACAGGGTAATGGGTTGGTAGAAAGATTCAACAAAACCCTTAAAGATATGATAATGGGACTATCTGAAAAACTCAGGAGGAGTTGGGATGTCCTATTACCTTGCCTTCTTTTTGCCTACAGGGAGGTTTCACAGGAGGGAGTGGGCTAGAGCCCATTTGAACTTCTGTTCGGGCATTCAGTTAGGGGTCACTTGCTCTTGTGAAGGAGGGCTAGGAGCAGCCTCTCAAACCTCCTAAACAGGACATAGTGGCTTGTGTACTAGGCCTGTGTTGCCACAGGGCCCGCAAAAACCTGGAGGCCAGCCAACAACTTCAGAAGTTGAGGTATGACCAAAAGGCTGTTCCGACTGTTTACCAGCAAGGGCAGAAAGTATGGGTCCTCGAGCATGTGGCCCCAAGAACCCTCCAAGACAAGTGGAGTGGCCCCCATACCATCCTGGAGAAGAAAGGTGAGATCACTTATCTGGAGGACCTTGGTACTCCTAGAAGCCCCCACAGGGTGCTTCATGTAAACTGCTGAAAGCCTTCCTACAACAGGGCTGACATGAGCTTACTCATGGCCACTGATGAGGGACAGGAGGCAGAGAGTGATTGTAGGAAACTGGCTCTATATATACTACACCAAAATGAGGTATTGTGTGTATGGAGTCCAGGTGACCCCAGAGGTAGGCAGAGGTTACAATTAGATAGAACCTTTCTCTCTATTTGTGGTAGAGTGGTCAAGCAGTAAGGCAGTATCAGAGGACAGTGTTAAGCATTTGATGTACACACTCAGTCAGCAAATGAATTCACACACTCAAGAACTGAACTCTAGGCCAATTGTTTTTGTATAAAAAAAAATATACTGTTGTTTATTTTTTTTAACCAAGCAAGCCTGGCACAGTATTAAGTTGCTGAATATAGAACAGTTTGAAAATGCAATAGGAATTGTACTATGTTTGATTTACAGGGGATGCAGTAGGTTGCAATACTTAGCAAATACAGTACATTGAAATGAATAGGCTTTTTCAGTAAATTACAGGTAAGGTACTTTTTACATTACTTTTCTAACTCAGTGCTGGATACCTAGATTCAGGACTGGGACACTTCCAGCAAACAGGTAAGTAAATATTTGTGGGTTATTTGTGCGATCTTTAAAGAATATCTTTAGATTTCAAAACTCCACACTTAGAAACTTTTTGGAAGAAAATTGTCAATGTTATCCTATGGAAGAAAAACAGGTTATCGGTTCACAGGTAAGTAATCGACTTTGGGAGTTAAGGTTCTGGGGTTAGACTCAGGGGTCCCCCAGGGTTAGTGATGCACTGTTTTTGCACCCTCAGTGGCACTAGGGCGACCGGGTGCAGAGTGTTGAGGCCCAATGAAATCCAATGGAGGACAGAGGGCCTCCGGTTGGTGGCTGTTGGCAAGCAGGCCACTGGGTTGTGGGAGCAAAGCTCCTAGGGTTTAGGTCAGGGAAAATGGGGAAACAAAGTAGCACAAAAGGTGCACTCTTACCGGCACTGGGGCGACCGGGTGCAGAGTGCTGTTTCGACATCGGGCGTCCTGTTGTTTTCTATGGAGCACCTCCCGTTTGCAAAAGCACTGCATGCAGGGCAAAGGACTTCTTGGTGCGACCACTACCTGGAGAGGTAAGTTGGGAAGTTAAGAGTTGGTTAGGCACCGTCGGTTTGGGCACACTAGGCATTGGGGCGTCAGACGCAGGGGTGCCTTTTTGGGTCGTATCTTCTTACCAGCTGCTGGTCGTGGTTAGGGGGGCCTTCTGGATTTAGGCTGCAGGCGTTGGCTGGAGGCTTGAGGCAGGTCAAGGGTCACCGAATATTGGGTCAGGATCGCCGGGGTGACCTCCACGTGGTGTTTTTCCACTCAAGCTCGGGCCGGGTTCGGTGGGTGCAGAGTGGGCTGGATTTGCGGTCTCTAGCTGCTGCCAGAGGCTGCAGTTGAACAAATCGGGTGTTCACGGGAGAAGCAGTCTTTTGAAGTGAAGGCAAGCAGGTCCTTTGGAGTTTTTGAGGTTGCTGGCTGCAGGACACACCGGGATTTCGCAGGAGCAGGTTTGAGGGGGGACAGGCTGGTAGGGCTGGAGCCAAGTCGTTGGGCGTCTTCCTCTTGTTAGCTGGCTGTACGGCTGTTCCGTCCTTCTTCTTCTTTTTTTCTTGTTGTTGCTGGATCTGAGGAAGCAAGGTTCAGGGTGCCCCCTAAATGCTAGATTTAGGGGTATTACAGGTAGGTAAAGGGCAGGGACCAATGGGTCCCTTCCCTGGGGTGGGTACAACCTCTATTGTGCCACCCTCCAGTGGGAGGGGGGTAGGAGCCTGTCCCTGGTTGGTTGCGTCCCCCCAATCCTAAAGATGGCGGGGACTGAGAGTGGTGCTTCACCTGGCCTCCCCCACCTGAGGGGTCGAGTTGGCAGAGGTGGGGATGCCTCTTTCCCTCACTTGTTTTTCCTGCTGACTCTCCTGCCCAAAGTGGGGGGTAGAACCAGTGGGTACCAGGTGCTTAAAGCAGCAAATGGTCTGGGGAGGCTCACAAAGGTGGCATGCCTTTGAAGCTTCCCCTTCGTGAACCCTGCCCATCCTGGGTGAGGAGACTTGGCACCTCGTCCCAGGATTTGCTTTGTTTCAGGCCCCAGAGAGCAGTAGGCTCTCGACCCAGGGTTCCAGAAACATGTCTGGTGATGGCAGCAGCAAGCAGCCACTCAGCCTGGACTCTAGTGGTGGGTAAGTTTTCAGGGGGCATCTCTGAGATGCCCTCTGTGTGCATTTTTTATTAAATCCCACACTGGCATCAGTGTAGGATTAATGTGCTGAGAAATTTGATACCAAACTGCTCAGTTTTCAGTGTAGCCATTATGGTGCTGTGGAGTTCGTAATGACGACCTCCCAGCACCATATACTCTTAATGGCAGCACTGCTCTTGCAATGTCTAAGAATTGACTTAGACACCGTAGGGGCACAGGGCTCATGCACTTGTACCCTTAGCACTGGCATAGGGCACCCAGCTTGAGGGGTGACTGATCTATGCCAGGGCAGTGGGTGGTAGGCACGGCAGTATGCCATGTTGACTCTTTACTTTGGTCTGTACCAAAACACGCAAGGGCAGTGTGTGCATGTAAAGGTACAGGGCCTCTAAGGGTGGCACAATAAGTGCCACAGCCCTTAGAGGTCTTCCATGGTCACAGTGCCCAGGGTACCTGTGGTACCATTTACCAGGGGCTGACATGTGGCCAGAGATGCCAAATGGGTTAGTTTTGGGGAAAGACCACAGGCCCTGGGAACCTGATTGGCAGGGGCCCAGGGCACACCAAGAAAAAGTGCATCAGTAGTCTGGCAAAAAGTGGGGGGGTTACTGCAACAGAAGCCCACTGTCCTACAGTGACCCTATCCCTGATCTCCTCTCACAAGACTCTGTTGATGGTTCAGTTGATGGAGTAGTCTGTGCAGACAGTGAGGCTGTCTGCAGACAAGTTCTCATCAGTACCCTGAATTATTTTCCCTTACACCCAGTCAGACTACGTGTTGTGCACTCGAGATGGACACAGGTGACAGCCTGCCTGTCAAGAGTAAGGTCTACAGGCAGCCTGACCATCTCCGGGATTGCATCAGGACAGAGATCGAGAAGATGCTGGAGTTAGGTGTCATTGAGCCTTCAGACAGTCCCAGGGCTAGTCCAGTAGACCTGGTACCAAAACCTCACTCTCAGGGCGGAAAGAGAGAAATTAGGTTTTGTGTAGACTACAGAGACTGTTATGTTTCATATAGGTACCCTAATATAGGCCCAGTAACATCATACCCTTTCACCTACATCACCTCCCCTACACTACACAGTAACGAGCCTTTTAGGATTGAACCTTTACCTAGTTCTAGTCCTGGGCGCAGAAGGAGGGTTTCCCTGAACAATAGTGTTCTATGACTTCATCTTTAGACTTAGCCGGTATGAATGAATATTCATAAGGGTTCTTGGAAACCAGGCAGCGGCTACACCACCTGCATAATATCTACGTACAAGGTTCATCCCATGCGTCATCCTCAAACCCAACAATGGCTAATCCAAGTAACAAGGGACAAAGGCACCCAAGATACTTTTCTGTATAAATACAGCACCTCTCGCTAGTACTAGTTAGAGGGAACTAAGACTTCTAGGCCGACACACTGACCAGAGACGCTGAGGCTCCTGCATGCAGACGCTCCAGCTGACAGAGGTCTAAACATCCCTTGCGGGGTGTCCAACTCGAGACCAGGACGAGGTCCAACACTCTCTCACTTCAGGTAATGGGGTTAGACTGAACCTAGAGGGATTCTTGGCTTCACACCTACTCACATGCGAGGTACACTTAGGTACATCTAGATAGGCATCGTAGGAGGACGCGCTTTCTTATATAAATGCATTTTATTTCCATGTATGTGTTCATGACCATTTCAAAATGGTAGAACTGTACTATCCTTTTAAATTCACTGTACTGCTGATCATATATCTCTGCTACTGTCTAATGGTTGTCGCAGCACACATATTTGACACTAGAAGAATAACTGTGCAAGGTAGTGGTGCTGCTGCATAATTCACACTCACCATAGCGCTAGTTGTATGACGCTCAGACCTCTTTGCTGCTGATGATATTTTAACTATTTTGTTGAACCTTTTATTGTTTCATTTTGTTGCCTGCTTTTAAATATTACGTGACTCACCTCCTTCATTCTTGCTCCTTCCTGCCTAGCCCCACCTCCGGTTTCCTTCCCTGGTCCCCCGCAGGTGTTAGTCCCGATTGAGTGGAGGGAAGATAGGGATTTCCGGGTGGTTGGCGGTCTAGTGCACAGGCTGGCCTCACTATAAATGAGCACACGAAGTGGAGCGTGCAGCGGACACGCGCAGCGGGGGCGCCGATGGCGCGCCGAAGGCCCGTCTGTGCCAGTACACCGCCAGAAGCCAGGAACTCTGGCCAAATTTCCAAAAATACCAGTTCCTACCTTCCTATGATTTACTCTAGGCAAGAGCTTCTAAAACGTCAATCTAAAGCACCTTTTTCCTGTCAATCAGGGTCCTGCTCTGATGTGGAAGGTCCTTTCTCCTGTCGGACTTGTCATTTTCAAGCGTCAATGGCCTTATTGAACCAAGCTGTTAACCCGCTCAGTATTCTAGCGCTATAGAAACAGAAAAATAAAATAAATACTTATTGTAAACATGCCCAACTTTCTTCTGTGTAACTCTCGGAGAGAATCTAAGTGAGCACGAGTGACGATGCGAAAAGTAGTACATTGTTTCCACGATCCTGGGGGATCAGGGTTGTCATGTTCTACGGTTGCCAGAAACTATTCTCTCCCCGATAAGAGGAGATTCTAGTGGCATGGTGAGCTAACTAATGCAAACAGGCTAACATTCTCGGTGGGGGTGCTCGGAACCAGTCTGCCAACAAACCCACAGTTTATATTATCCAAACGCGCAGGTCCTGTATGGGTAATTTACGAATTACACTACAAGACCTCAGTACAGTGACTGAGGGCCAGATGCACAACCATTCCATTTTGCAGGTCGCAAATTGCGATTTTTTGCGACTCGTAAAACAAATATACTAATGTTTCTGAGACACATTTAGCAATTCCAAATGGTGTCACAAATAACCTGCCTCATCAATATTCATGAGGGAGGTCGCAATATCCGATCCATTGGGAATGGCCAGCACTCACAGGGATGGTGGCCTGCTGGGGTCAACAGACCACCATGTCTGTGTTTGCTTTTTAAATAAAGCAGTTTTTAAAAAAAAATGCAGTTGGTTTTCCTGAAAGGAAAACATGATGCATTTAAAAAAGAAGCAGTCTTGGCACAATTTAATCAAGAGGGCCAAGAACAACCAGTAGCTTTTATCAGCAGAAGGTTGACCACAAAAGAGAAGCGTTGTTCAGCTATTGAGAGGGAGGCCTTTGCTGTGATCTGGGCCCTGAAGAAGTTGAAGCCATACGTCTTTGGCACTCATTTCATTGCTCAGACCCTCTGATGGCTAAAACAGATGAAGGGTGACAACCCCAATTTTTTTTGTTTGTCCATCTTCCTACAGGTAACGGTATATTCAATGGAAGATAGTCTGGGAGTAACCATGCCAACACGGATGGACTTTCCAGATATTTCCACTTAGAAAATGAAGCCTCAACTGAGCAAGGTTAGTTTTATCTTCTTTTGTTTGGGGGGGCGGGGGGGCTGTGTAGGTAAGTATGATCTTTCTGGTATAGATACTCCCACTTTGTGCCTGGTGTCAGTGTGTTTTCACTGTAGTTCACTGAGTTCATGCTAACCAGGACTCCAGTGGCAATGCTCTAGCGTCTAAATTTCTGGTAAGTACTTTGTACAATGCACAATTGGCATACTGGGGTACAATTGTAAGTCCATAGTATATGGTACTGTGGTAGCCAGGGCATTGGTACACCAGGTGTCTCCTATGGGCTGCAGCATGTATAATGCCACCAATAAGAGCTCGTGCAAACTGTGTCTGCAGAGCTGCCATTGCAATAGAGAGTGAAATGGTGCTTGCACCTTTCCCTTTGGATTTAAGGTTTCCCTTGTATCCCGGTCACGGCACTTTTAACCTATAAGTCACCCCTAAGGTAGGCTCTTCAGTCCAAAGGCATGGTGCTTGATTCTAAGTGTGTGGGTTACCCTGCATGAGCAGATGTACCCCTACAAAACCTAGACTCCATTCTCTGGGCTTTGTAAGTGTGGGAGAGCCTTTATAAGGTATGTAGTGGTCACTGGCAAGTCGAGATGTCTAACTACATATTGGCTACCCCAAACCTGGTCATCTTTGGTATCAAACATGTTGGAATCCTGCAACTACACTGATTCCAGTGTTAGTAGCATGGTGCCATTTTCTTTGGTGGTCCTTAGAGGACACCTCAGTACTTACCTGTGTAGCCTTAAAGGGTCTGCCTGACAGCTCATGCTGCTACACCCCTGCTGGTGAGCTTTACTCAGGCAGAGAAAGCTGACCAAAGGATTTCCTGCAAAGGAGAGGTGTGACCACCTCCCCTTTAGAATTAGGTAGGGTGGGGGAGCTTCTGAATGCCTCCAGACTGCATTGAGGGACACATTTCGTGCCCTCCATGCATAGGTCAGTTTTGCTCTGGTGCGAAGCCACACAAAGGACATGTCCTCCATAGGGAGGTGCCCAGAGCTCCTCCAACTGGCCACTTGGTTCTGTAATGCTGAATCTAGGACCATGGGAGCATCTGACTGGCTGTGACAGCGGAGCGTCTAATGACGTCTTCAAACACTTCAGCAGCTGATGACACTCCAAAACGTAATTGTTTATATCTGAAAAAACATGTGCAGAAAAGATAGTAATGCACCTGCAACTTTCTTCCAGTTCCAATTGATGATACCCATACAGATCAAGGCGAGAAAAGCCTTTAACACCATTCAGCTGGGTGATCACATCGGCAATGTGTGGCTCTGGATGTCGTTCTCGTTCAATGTGTGGCTCTGGAGGTCGTTCTCATTCAATGTGTGGCTCTGGATGTTGTTCTCGTCCAATGTGTGGCTCTGGAGGTCGTTCTCGTTCAATGTGTGGCTCTGGATGTTGTTCTCGTCCAATGTGTGGCTCTGGAGGTCTTTCTCGTTCAATGTGTAGCGCTGGATGTCGTTCTCGTTCAATGTGTGGCTCTGGAGGTCGTTCTCGTTCAATGTCTGGCTCTGGATGTCATTCTCGTTCAATGTGTGGCTCTGGATGTCGTTCTTGTTCAATGTGTGGTTCTGGATGTCATTCAATGTGTGTCTCTGGATGTCTTTCTTGTTCAATGTGTGGCTCTGGAGGTTGATCTCGTCGTATGTGTGGCTCTGGATGTCGTTCTCGTTCAATGTGTGGCTCTGGAGGTCGTTCTTT
Organism: Lissotriton helveticus; assembly: GCF_964261635.1. Lineage (NCBI taxonomy): Eukaryota > Metazoa > Chordata > Amphibia > Caudata > Salamandridae > Lissotriton > Lissotriton helveticus. The sequence continues at coordinate 775,895 of NW_027611701.1, read as the reverse complement.
TTCAAAGTGTGGCTCTGGTGCGAAGCCACACAAAGGACATGTCCTCCATAGGGAGGTGCCCAGAGCTCCTCCAACTGGCCACTTGGTTCTGTAATGCTGAATCTAGGACCCTGGGAGCATCTGACTGGCTGTGACAGCGGAGCGTCTAATGACGTCTTCAAACACTTCAGCAGCTGATGACACTCCAAAACGTAATTGTTTATATCTGAAAAAACATGTGCAGAAAAGATAGTAATGCACCTGCAACTTTCTTCCAGTTCCAATTGATGATACCCTTTTTTCAGATCAAGGCGAGAAAAGACTTTAACATCATTCAGCTGGGTGATCACATCGGCAATGTGTGGCTCTGGATGTCGTTCTCGTCCAATGTGTGGCTCTGGATGTCGTTCTCGTTCAATGTGTGGCTCTGGAGGTCGTTCTCATTCAATGTGTGGCTCTGGATGTTGTTCTCGTCCAATGTGTGGCTCTGGAGGTCGTTCTCGTTCAATGTGTGGCTCTGGATGTCGTTCTCGTTCAATGTGTGGCTCTGGAGGTCGTTCTCGTTCAATGTCTGGCTCTGGATGTCATTCTCGTTCAATGTGTGGCTCTGGATGTCGTTCTTGTTCAATGTGTGGTTCTGGATGTCATTCAATGTGTGTCTCTGGATGTCTTTCTTGTTCAATGTGTGGCTCTGGAGGTCGATCTCGTCGTATGTGTGGCTCTGGATGTCGTTCTCGTTCAATGTGTGGCTCTGGAGGTCGTTCTTTTTCAAAGTGTGGCTCTGGATGTCGTTCAATTTGTGGTTCTGGATGTCGTTCTCATTCAATGTGTGGCTCTGGATGTCATTCTCGTTCAATGTATGGCTCTGGAGGTCGTTCTCGTTAAATGTGTGGCTCTGGAGGCCGTTCTCGTTCAATGTATGGCTCTGGATGTCGTTCAATGTGTGGGTCTGGATGTCGTTCTTGTTCAATGTAAATGTATGGCTCTGGATGTCGTTCAATGTGTGGCTCTGGAGGTCGTTCTCGTTCAATGTGTGGCTCTGGAGGTCGTTCTCGTTCAATATGTGGCTCTGGATGTCGTTCGATGTGTCGTTCTGGATGTCGTTCTCGTTCAATGTGTGGCTCTGGATGTCATTCTTGTTCAATATGTGGCTCTGGATATCATTCTCATTCAATATGTGGCTCTGGAGGTCGTTCTCGTCCAATGTGAGGCTCAGGAGGTCATTCTCGTCCAATGTGTGGCTCTGGATGTCATTCTCATTCAATCGCCTTGTTAGCTTGGCACACAGCACACGGCCCCTCGACTGTCCATTTTGGGCACTACCAATAAGGGCGAAACCCACGGCATAGGCCCATCTCTCAATAATATCATGCTTTAGGAAGGTCTCAAGCTCCTTTTGAATTGCTTCCTGTAAATAAAATGCAATTTGACGATGTCTCTGAGCAACAGGACGAACGTCCTCATTTATGTGCAATTGTACTTTCATTGTTCTCAGTTTGTCTAAACCATGAAATAATGAGGGAAACTGATTCACTCTCTCGTGATGTGCATTCATATTGCAATTTACAGATATCAGCTCCATATCAGCAGCAGTATTGAAGCCGAGTAAACAGGAACTTGATGACATACCTTATAATACATGAAATTGGTGCTTGTACTTGTGTTTTCTTTAGTTTTTTGTACTTGCCGTAAATGAATCCTGACTTTTTAATGGTATCGATGCAGACCTTGTATATATTTTAATCTACGATGAAGTGAGACGCAGTACGGCACACATTTCATAATATTTCTCCTCAGGCGTAATGTTTATTGAAACACCACCATCGATAATAAAATGTATTGAGCAACCTTTCACCTCTAGGGTTATTTTAGGGCAATGTTTGAATAACTTTTGTAGTTTTACTTGTCGACTTTTCTTCAGCTCATATTCTTCTCTGCATGTGGCCAGTCCGACATACGCATGTTTGTCTGAGGTAAACACTGACATCACACATCCATCTTCTTCACTGTCACTTGATACTGTAATGGAGGAACTTTAAGATGAAGATTTAGACGACGATCTACTTTGTTTAGTGTTTGTTTGCCTCAGGTGATGTTGCTTGGCCTTGTAGGCATGCCTAGAACGTTGCATCTGGAACATTCTGGTGGCCATTTTGTCTTTACGGCGTGACACACTTAGTTTTTGCGTTGACTTGCACACTGTCAGAAAATGGTTCTCTTTCCTGCAACCTTTGCGTACTTAACCAATGCAGGACATTTACCAGCATGTGCAAAGGAAAATCCACATCTGAAAAACTATTTCTTCTTCTTTGGAGACATCACTTTGTGTTCCTCAACCTTAAGTTTTTCTTTACTCTTCTCATTCATGACTGACTCACTTGGAGCTTCTCCGGCCTCTATGTCAGCAGCTTGTTTGTCAGCAACTTCCTCAGCTCTAGAGGTCATCAGGACTCGCTCTAGACTTAGCTTTTGTCTAGCATTTGTAGTCTTAAGGAATTAGAAAGGCAGCCATTTATGACTCTTAGTCTTATAGCTTCTTTGTAGTTGAACTCATTGAATCAGCAACGTTTGATTAGCAAATCAAGTCTTTCTACAAATTCGTTGATCGGTTCACCAACGTTCTGTTTTTCGTGGCTCAAAATAATTTGCTCATAATAAAAAATGTGGCAATTGGATTGACTTTTATATTGAGCGCCTCTTTGATTTAATGGTAAGAAGGCTCTTTAGCTTGTAGTATTTTCTTTATCAGTTGCTTCACTTCTTCACCTACAAGGTTCTTGAGGTATTGGATTACCTTTTTGTTATCTACTTCTTCCAGTGCATCAATGAAATCATCAAACGTTTCAATGCAGGCAGTCCACAATGCGCCAATATTTTGTTTCTTGGCTGTATCAAATGGAAGCTGTAGTTTCAGGAATGCATATGCTGTTCAGGCTGCGTTTAATATGCACTTAACTAAGCACCTTTTTACAATACTGGTTCTCTCACCGGACGCACAGCACCTTCTTCGCCTTTAACAGTGAGTACCTATTTTGTCTCTTGCAAGTGATCATCACCGTTAGAAATGGGGGTCTCTAGTTGTCAGAGGTAGGCATCTTTGTCCAAATAGGGACCCTTGCTTCTAGTCAGGGAAAGAGGGATATACTCCTATAATAACCCCTGCTCACCCCCTTGGTAGCTTGGCACGAGCAGACAGGCTAATCTCAGTGGCAGTGTGTAAGGCATTTGTGAACACATACAGTAACACAGTGAAAATACTACAAATGGACACCACACCAGTTTAGAAAAATAAGTAATCTTTATCTAAACAAGACCAAACAAAAACAATTCCCCAATACAGCATTAAAAATAAGACTTTCTAATGGTAGAAATAGTTCAGTTTAATGCAAGTTGTAAATGCAACACTTTTCCAACAAAGTACCAGGGTTCCGTCACGCAAAACAAACAAAAGGGTCGCAGGGAAGGTGATGTGTCAGTTCCTTGAATTGGGGGAAGTGATGCGTCGGTTCCTTACTGCAGCGCAGGAGAGGTGATGCATCGGTTCCTTACCGGTGCAGAGGGGATGCATCGGTTTCTTACTGCGTTTTGGTTACGATGCATCAAGATGGCGTCTCGATGCAATGTGACGATACGGTGTGATGCAACAAAATGGTGGCGCGATGCGATGATCCGGGCTAATTTGCAGCCACACGGCAGGTACTGCGACGGTCTTCTCACACAGTGTGGATGCAGGGCGCTTCTTCCTGGTTGCTCGGTGAGGCGTCGGAACCAAGTTGTGAGAAGTTGGCCTGGTACATGAAGTTTCCAATTCTGGAACCACCTTGTATCAGTCCAAATATCCCCTTATGGTGTCAGGTTGTAAGTCAACCTTATAGACAAGCTATCTTAAGGGTAGCATAGACTAAGCAGCCTTAAAGGCGTAACTCAAGAGGTCGTGTTAAGCGAGCTGTTTTACCAATCACAATCCTGTAATATCAAATGAAAGGACACCACACAAGTATATATTATAAAAATATATGTATTTATTACTCACAATAATCCCCAGTACTCTTTATGAATAAAGGGGCACAAGCGTTAAATCAAAAGCACAGTATAACATATAAAGTTGCACAAATATGGATGAAGGCGAGGGGCCACTCAGACCATATACTAAACAAGTGGTATAAGAGATACCAATCGAACAGTGGTTAGGCCTAGGGCCTAGGGAATCGCTGGGAGCAGTCGGGACAATCAATGCTGAAGTCGGGAAAAGCCCGCGGGATTCGGGTGCAGCGCTGAAAGCGCACGCATGCACCAATGTTAGTCAATGGTGCGTAAAAGTTACACAAAGAGAGTTTAAGGACACTTCCGCTGAACCTAGAGGGACAAAACTTAAGACACAGACCCTAGAGGTGGGTACCAGTGTGGGAACACCAGCGTTGCAATGTTACCTCACCCACAGGAAGTGGGTGCACATGGTCGAAGTAGTGTCGGGTTTCGTCACGCTGATTCTTGGTGCTTGGAGCTGAAGAGGCTGCAGGCGCTGTGAAGGAGAAGTGTCCGGTTGGATCCAAGAGTGGATCGAAGTCGAAAAGTACCTGAAAGCAGAGGGGACAGAGTCTGGGTCACTCAGCAGTGACCAGGGTGGAACCAGGACGGAACCAGGCAATGTCGGGCGCAATCAGGTGGTTGTCGAGGAGATTCTCTCCGCTGTCACGTGGGCTCTGGGGCATCTACGAAGTCCAGGAGCAGGTCACGATCTGTCCCACGCAGGCTCTCGCCGTCAGCGCTGTCGGCTTCAAGATTGGAGCAAACAACACTTGGCAAAAGCAATCCACGCGGAACCAAAAGATTGCTTCTCACTCGGACCAGGAGGGTCAGAGTGGGGGCTCCTTTTCAGGGGAGCTGGTGCAAATCTGGAGCAACCAGAATCGCAAGTCGTTTTTCAAGTTTCGTCGGCACAGGGGCCACAAGCCGGCTGGCAAGTGACCAGGCCAATGCGTTGAGCCAAAAGAAGCAGAAGGGCCCCACGCGGCACTCGTCGAGTGTGGAGGGCTGAACTTCGGTGCAAGAGTGGATCAGGGTTGGGGCTTCTCAAACCTCGGTGTACAGCTTCGAGGGTCACTCGTGGGCTGCACGGTCAGCGTCTCGTGGTCTTTTCAAGATGGCGTGCCCCACGCTTCCGGTCGCATCCATGGGTCTCAGCTCTGCAGGGACTGTGGATCGGGCTGTTAGAAGGCAGGCAAGCTTGATCTCGTCGATCTCTGTCGCTCGAGTTCTGGCGGGAACTGCAACAAAGCAGAGGTCGATGGCTGGATGGTGCCTGTTTGCACAGGGTGGTCACTCCTTGACCACAAGGGAGATTCTTCAGTCTTCTACGTTGAGTAGGATGTCGAAGGGTCCAGAGTTTTGTTTCTTATGTTTCATCAGGATAATCTGAAGTGCTTTGGCACTGCTCCCAGTCTTATACTAATTTAGGGGGCTGGATTACCTGCTAGGTCCCCTTCTATGGGTGGGACCCAGGAAGTGGGTGGATACACCCCCTTCCTTTGATCCAGGCCGCCCTGGCACGAGGGCTGGAGTGCCCCAGAACCGGTTTGGCCGGATTATGCAAGGGGCAGCCTTGTGCTCCCCATGCAGTGTCTGGTTTCTTTCAAACCTCCCTGCTACAATCCACTATCTCCTGTCTGGGGGGGTGTAACACCTCCCTGCGACAGGAAACCCTTTGTCCAGGCCCCTTTGGCTGAGTTTCGGTCAGCTTCAGGGGGTCAGACTTGTGTCTGTGGCACGAGCATCCATTTTGTGGATCCAAGGTCCTTTTTGAAATTAACCGCATTTAAGTAAAGTAACATGTCTTACCCCTCTAGAGGGGTGGAATGCTATCCCCGTCGCCAGAACTGGCGAGGGGATAGTATTCCAAATCGTATGACACCTCACACGACATGTTTTGATAAAGCCAAACCAAAGTTGCTATATAATCGTGAGGATTATAATGCACTTAAGAGTATATGGTATGCCATTATCCTGAAACAGCTTAGGGATTTGTTCCCGACGGCTGCAGACAGGCTCAGCTCATGCTAGAGCTCCATCTCACATTAAACCACGCACTCTGCCTCCAGGATTGATAAGGCCTTCCATAGGAGTGGCTCACAGGTTTATATGTGTCCAGATATAGGTTTAGATATAGGTATACTATATCTAAGCAAGGGGTGATTACACCACCTTACCCCAGCTGAGTGATCAGCCAGTTGTGTCAATTTAAGAACCAGCCAGGGGTGGCTAAAGATATGCTGCAGCCCCTGGTAGGCCTTGGTGGCACCTATGCCCTGAGCACCTATAGTGCATGGTACAGGGGCTGACAAGGAGTCCATTTCCAATTGTGGTATGTACCTAGGGTACATGGAATCCATTATACAGAGAGAGCAGATGACCTGGGGCCCTGATTAGCAGGGAACCAGGTCAACTAAGTCAAAAACCAGCTAAACACAAGGCAAAATATCTGGGGTAACCATAGTCAGGTAGCCACCTTCCTACATAACCCCCCCCCCCAAACGAAAGGAGATACGGCTATCCTTGGCCAGGTAAGCCTATATTGCCTGAGTGGCCATATAAGGAAGTACCTGCACTAGCATGGGTACCCTCTGTCTCATGGTCCACTAAGCAGTCCCTCACCCTTGGGGTATTAGAGGGTCTCCACCATAGGGAATCACTACCTTGGGTGTGTTTATGCAAAGTTAAAGGCTGGTTTGGACATGGAGTATTGAAGTGAGGCTCCACTAATTTAGGGCTCAGCTTCCTCCAATTATCTTCCACCATGTGTGCCTTTCTTTCTTCAACTGAGTTGCACTGTGCTCTCAGGGTCAGCCTCTGGCTACCTAAAGCTGGAGGATGGGTCCCTCTGTTTGGCTTGCTGGAGGGACAGTTCAGGTTTGGGCCCTTTGGGTCCCAGGTTTGGCTGTGCCCAACAGAATCCATCTGTGGGAGGTCCCTAACTGTTTTTATGGGGGCTCCCTCAGGAGTTTTTAAAGTTTTCACCTTACTAGTGCTACTAGTTTTGGTGCCCCTAATCTTTTGATGGGGGTGCTTTATTTGACAGGGGGCCCTCTGGGTCTCACTGTCCTTCTTGTCCTCTGCAGCCCTGGGCTGGCTAAGGCAAGGTAGAGAGGGGCAGGTTACCTGCTCCAGACTGGGTCCCACCTGAGAAGGGTCCACTGACATCAGAGGCTCTGTCAGGCTAGGCCTAACCACCTTTGGGGCAGTTCCTTCATCAGTTGTAAGATCAGTTCCCTGAGGAGGCTGATCCTTTCCTAAAGTCTGATGAAGGGGAGATTTCTCGTCCTCCTCTGTGCTCTCAGTTTGTGTGGAGTTATCCATCATTTCAGGCTTCACAACACACATATCAGTTTGAGTTTAGGCTGTGGCCATCACAGCCCCACCAACCTTTTCAGGAGGAGACTCAGTTTGGGTGTCTGCTGTTATCATAACAGCTTTGCTATTCTGTTCAGGAAGAGCTTTTGCTAAAGATGGGGCAGAGAGTTGCTCAGCCCTACCAACCTTTTCAGGAAGGACATCTTGAATTGGGGCTGTAGCCATTACAGCCCCACTAACCTTTCCATTGGAATTTACCATTCTAGAATGGGTTTCCTGTTCAACCTCAGCCCAGGCTGTGATTTCCAAATTATTACCAAGTAGGCAGTCTACAGGCAAGTTTGGTGACACTGCCACTCTCTTTGGGCCAGTGACACCTCCCCAGCTGAGACTTACTACTGCCATGGGATGATTTGTTTGGATGCCATCAATGTTACCTGGTATGTGGCACCAGGTAAAAGTTGCTTAGAGGGGACTATACAGTCAGCCACCATGGTGATGCTAGCCCCTATGTCTCTAAAAGCTTCAACTTTCAAACCATTGATGATGGGCTCTTGTCTATATTTGCTCCAGGTATTTGGACAATCAGAGAAGTTGGCAAACCCCATGCCAGTCTCATAAACAAGATTATTTGGGGATGGGGACCTGGATAGGCCAGGGTCCTCCTGGGCTCCAAAAGTAAACCCACCCAGATTCCTGGGTGTGCTCCCACTTCCTGGGGGATTACTGCTGACAGTAACAGGAGGTGTTGGAGCTGGCTTTGGAGGTATATTCTCTTTATTGCCATTCTTGGGACAACAGTTGTCTGTTTTGTAATGCCCTACCTGCTTACAGACATGGCAATAGGGCTTTTTCTCAGTTGAGGAAGTGTCTTGGGACCCACCCCCATTCTTGGAGTTTTGGGGCCCTGGGGAAGTCTTTTCTTTACTTTTATCCCCACCCTTATCTTGAGGCTTGGTAGACTCCTTCTTCTGGTTACTGCCCTGATTCTTAGGCCTAATCCTGGTTCTGACCCATTTATCTGCCCTCTTTCCCAATTCTTGGGGAGAGGTCAAATCTGAGTCCACCAGGTGCTGGTGTAAGAGCTGGTTCTGACAATTACTTAGGATCTGCTCCCTCATAATCAAATTATACAATCCTGTGAAGTCATGTACTTTGCTGCCATTTAGCCAACCCTCTAGAGCCTTAGTAGCACAATCTACAAAATCAGTCCAGTCCTGTGTCGGTGTCTTCTGGGTGTCTCTGAACTTCAACCTGTACTGTTCAGTGGTTAAGCCAAACCCATCTATCAGAACACTCTTCAGGACTTTGTAATTGTTTGCATCCTCATGTCTGACAGTGAGGAGCTTATCTCTCCCTTTCTCTGAAAAGGAGTACCATAAGATTGCTGCCCACTGTTCCTCAGGAACCTGCTGTACCATGCAGGCTCTCTCAAGAGCAGTTATCCACTTGTGGATGTCATCCCCTTCCTTGTAGGGGGGCACAATCTTTGTCAGGTTTCTACTATCATAGGACCTGGGTTTCTCTCTAGGAATATTGCTGCCACCAGTGGCATCTAAGCCACACATTCTTTTCTCTCTTGCCAAGGCAAGTCTAGCTTGAGCCAAGGCTACCTCCTCCCTCTCTATCTGGAGTTTGACGGCCTTCATTCTGGCCCTATGCTCTAGCTTCTGAGGGGAAGTCATTCCTCTCTCAGATTCCCTTGAGGCACTAGAAGTATGAGAGTCCCCTGCTGGAGATCTCACTCTTCTGTTGCCTGGGAGAATGTTATAGGATCTGGGGAGGTGCTGGCCCTCTCCATTCCCCAGTAGGTTTAAGTTGGCCTGGCTAAGCCTGGCAACTATGACCTGGCTACCCCTCTGATCCTGATTTTCTGGGTCCTCTACATCTGAGTCCTCCTCATCCTCCTCTTCCTCTTCTACATCTTCCTCCTCTGGAGTGGTATCAGTTACAGGGGGGTTCACTCCATCTCCTGACTCTAAGGGAACTGCACTTGCCTTAGCTAAGTCATCCTGTTCTAGAATGGCTATCAGAGCTGGAATGGTGGGACTTCTGCCCCCTTTTAGCCCTCTTGATATGCACAAGGCACACAAGTCTTTGTGGCTAAGTTTGTCATAGCTGGAAGTTGCCTTGGTAAAGTCAACTGTCACAGGCAGAGAGCCTGAAGCTTCACCTGTGCCAGACATGACTGCTAGTGAGGTGTAAGTGGTGCACTTATCTACACTAAGTGTTTTCCTACTGTACCCTGCTAGTGAGTTGTAGTCAGGGTGTGCTAATCCCTTTAACCACTTCGACGCTAATGACAAAGCCAGCTTCTCTTTCAGCGCACAGCAGGTAAACGCGGTAGCGCTGAAGCAGTTAATCTACAACTACTAAGTTCAGTAGAACTTAATATGCTAAACTTTTGATTTATATGTACCTAAGGTACTTGATGTGATCTTTCAATTTGATAAAAGATTGCAATGGTAAAACAAACAGCAAGCTCAAATCCGCACCGCTGCTCACCAATGTGAGAAGTTGGCCTGGTACATGAAGTTTCCAATTCTGGAACCACCTTGTATCAGTCCAAATATCCCCTTATGGTGTCAGGTTGTAAGTCAACCTTATAGACAAGCTATCTTAAGGGTAGCATAGACTAAGCAACCTTAAAGGCTTAACTCAAGAGGTCGTGTTAAGCGAGCTGTTTTACCAATCACAATCCTGTAATATCAGAATATATATATTTATTACTCACAATAATCCCCAGTACTCTTTATGAATAAAGGGGCACAAGCGTTAAATCAAAAGCACAGTATAACATACAAAGTTGCACAAATATGGATGAGGGCGAGGGGCCACTCAGACCATATACTAAACAAGTGGTATAAGAGATGCCACTCGAGCAGTGGTTAGGCCTAGGGCCTAGTGAATCCCTGGGAGCAGTCGGGACAAGCAATGCTGAAGTCGGGAAAAGCCCGCGGGATTCGGGTGCAGCGCTGAAAGCGCACGCATGCACCAATGTTAGTCAATGGTGCGTAAAAGTTACACAAAGAGAGTTTAAGGACACTTCCGCTGAACCTAGAGGGACCAAACTTAAGACACAGACCCTAGAGGTGGGTACCAGTGTGGGAACACCGGCGTTGCAATGTTACCTCACCCACAGGAAGTGGGTGCACAGGGTCGAAGTAGTGTTGGGTTTCGTCACGCTGATTCTTGGTGCTTGGAGCTGAAGAGGCTGCAAGCGCTGTGAAGTAGAAGGGTCCGGTTGGATCCCAGAGTGGATCGAAGTCGAAAAGTACCTGAAAGCAGAGGGGACAGAGTCTGGGTCACTCAGCAGTGACCAGGGTGGAACCAGGACGGAACCAGACAATGTCGGGCGCAATCAGGTGGTTGTCGAGGAGCTTCTCTCCGCTGTCACGTGGGCTCTGGGGCATCTACGAAGTCCAGGAGCAGGTCACGATCTGTCCCACGCAGGCTCTCGCCGTCGGCACTGTCAGCTTCAAGATTGGAGCAAACAACACTTGGCAAAAGCAATCCATGCGGAACCGGAAGATTGCTTCTCACTCGGACCAGAAGGGTCAGAGTGGGGGCTCCTTCTCAGGGGAGCTGGTGCAAATCTGGAGCAACCAGAATCGCAAGTCGTTTTTCAAGTTTCGTCGGCACAGGGGCCACAAGCCGGCTGGCAAGTGACCGGGCCAACGCGTTGAGCCAAAAGAAGCAGAAGGACCCCACGCGGCACTCATCGAGTGTGGAGGGCTGAACTTCGGCTCAGGAGTAGCTCAGGGTAGGGGCTTCTCAAACCCCGGTGCACAGCTTCAAGGGTCACTCATGGGCTGCACGGTCAGCGTCTCGTGGTCTTTTCAAGATGGCGTGCCCCACGCTTCCGGTCGCCTCCACGGGTCTCAGCTCTGCAGGGACTGTGGATCGGGCTGTTAGAAGGCAGGCAAGCTTGATCTCGTTGATCTCTGTCGCTCGAGTTCCGGCGGGAACTGCAACAAAGCAGACATCGATGGCTGGATGGTGCCTGTTTGCACAGGGTGGTCACTCCTTGACCACAAGGGAGATTCTTCAGTCTTCTACGTCGAGTAGGATGTCGAAGGGTCCAGAGTTTCGTTTCTTATGTTTCATCAGGATAATCTGAAGTGTTTTGGCACTGCTCCCAGTCTTATACTAATTTAGGGGGCTGGATTACCTGCTAGGTCCCCTCCTATGGGTGGGACCCAGGAAGTGGGTGGATACGCCCCGTACCTTTGATCCAGGTCGCCCTGGCACGAGGGCTGGAGTGCCCCAGAACCAGTTTGGCCGGATTATGCAAGGGGCAGCCTTGTGCTCCCCATGCAGTGTCTGGTTTCTTTCAAACCTCCCTGCTACAATCCACTATCTCCTGTCTGGGGGGGTGTAACACCTCCCTGCGACAGGAAACCCTTTGTCCAGGCCCCTTTGGCTGAGTTTCGGTCAGCTTCAGGGGGTCAGACTTGTGTCTGTGGCAGGAGCATCCATTTTGTGGATCCAAGGTCCTTTTTGAAATTAACCGCATTTAAGTAAAGTAACATGTCTTACCCCTCTAGAGGGGTGGAATGCTATCCCCGTTGCCAGAACTGGCGAGGGGATAGTATTCCAAATCGTATGACACCTTACACGACATGTTTTGATAAAGCCAAACCAAAGTTGCTATATAACCGCGAGGATTATAATGCACTTAAGAGTATATGGTATGGCATTATCCTGAAACAGCTTAGGGATTTGTTCCCGACGGCTGCAGACAGGCTCAGCTCATGCTAGAGCTCCATCTCACATTAAACCACGCACTCTGCCTCCAGGATTGATAAGGCCTTCCATAGGAGTGGCTCACAGGTTTATATGTGTCCAGATATAGGTTTAGATATAGGTATACTATATCTAAGCAAGGGGTGATTACACCACCTTACCCCAGCTGAGTGATCAGCCAGCTGTGTCAATTTAAGAACCAGCCAGGGGTGGCAAAAGATATGCTGCAGCCCCTGGTAGGCCTTGGTGGCCCCTATGCCCTGGGCACCTATAGTGCATTCTACAGGGGCTGACAAGGAGTCCATTTCCAATTGTGGTATGTACCTAGGGTACAAGGAATCCATTTGACAGAGAGAGCAGATGGCCTGGGGCCCTGATTAGCAGGGAACCAGGTCAACTAAGTCAAAAACCAGCTAAACACAAGGCAAAAAATCTGGGGTAACCATAGTCAGGTAGCCACCTTCCTACACAAGTGCAGATGAGGCACGCTTCTTCTCCTTTCTTTGGCAGCAAGCAGCCACTGCAGGCCAACCCCGGACGGCAAACAGCACAGGGGCAGTATTCCTCTCAGCTTATCCGGCTCTTCTCCTTGGCAAAGGTTTCCTCTTGATTTCCCAGAACTGATCTAAAGTTCTGGGGTCTGGGTCCCCCTTCTTATACACCAAAATATTTTGTTCTCTGAAGGCAGAGCGTGTCTGTATCCAGCCCAAACCAGTTCTGTCCTCTCTGGTGCAGCTTCCTGGCGGGAGGTGGAGACAGCATTGTTGAAGGCAGACTAGGTCCATTCAGGTGAAAAGCAAATCTCCTCCCCCTACTCTAAATTCAACCCAGGTCCCATTCAGCCCAGCCCTGATTCATCAGACTGCTGGAGCCACAGCCCTCTCCCAGCTCCTGTCACTCACAAGCCAGACATGCAATACACAAACCTAGCAGAGGCATACTGGTTGGTTAGGCAAGAAAATACCCACTTTCTAAAAGTGGTATTTTCGAACACAGAATGTAAAAATCACCCTCACTAAACGATGCACTTTAACATTCTGAGTTCAGGCATACTAAACTTTATTTTCCTATCTTGTTTCTGGGGCCAGTTATGTTTAGAAGATGTTATAAACTAACTGCCCATTCTGGCCTATTGGAACAGGTAGCCTTGCAATAGTGATAAACGAAATTGGCTGTAATTCACTATCAGGACATGCCCCACACATCAGGGCATGTCCTACCTTCGCATACAATGCACCCTGCCCACAGGGGTACCTTGGGCCTACCTTAGGGGTGACTAACATGTAGAAAAGGGAAGGTTAGGGACTGGCAAGTGTGTGCACTTGCCAAGTCGACATGGCAGTCCCAGACTGCACACAGGCTCTGCTATGACAGGCCTGAGTCACATTTTACAGGCCGCTTCTGTGGGTGGCACAATCAGTGCTGCAAGCCCACCAGCAGCATTTGATCTACAGGCCCTGGGCACACTCAGTGCACTGTACTAGGGTCTTACAAGAAAACCAAATAACCAATCATGGAGTCACTAATCCATAACATAATGTACAATAGGGAGCACTTGCACTTTGGCACTGAAGAGCAGTGGCAAAGTGCCCAAAGCATCTAGACCAGCAAAACAATCACCATTCTCAGTGTTCTGCATTGTACTTGGTTTCCACTGCCTTTTGCGTTTTCTCGGTGTCTGGCTATTTGTCTTTTAGCGCTTCCCTGCTCCTGGTTGTTGCTTCCTTTGGGGCTTCGCAGTGTCTGACTATTTTTTCTGCTAGCGCTTCCTAGCACTGGACTGTTGTTGCTCTTACGGCTTCTCTGTACATGGTTGCTGCTGCATTTAGAGTTAATGTTCGGTAGGACTTATGGATCTGTGTCACTTTGTGGTGCAGTATCTCTTTCACAGCATCACAAGCAGGTGTCTGTCCAAGGATGTGTTAATTTCTTTGGAAAGCTCCTTCGACAGCTTTGCTCTGGCTGGAGCGACCCTTTGACTCTACAGATGCAAGTCATCAATATTCTTTTCGACTGGGGCATGGGTGGCTAGCATGAGTAGTTTCCTGATTTTGGCAAACTCTCTGGGGGAGCACTCTTGTTCTACGGGTTATGTATCCCCTATCTCGTCACCAGTTGTAGCCTCCTGCCCAGCCTGGGTACATATAAATCATCACGCCACACACAGAGCTCAATTATAAACATTTTTATTCTGCACTGCATAAACTGTTGACTGAGCGTTCTACGTCAAGAACCTTTATTAACCACACACAATATCCTACGTCACTGTTCTATCGTTCTACAGAGTCCGTCGGGGACCATAGGCGCCCAATCATCGCTAACTCACAAGACACTACAAGAGCTGTTCTTTGATAATTCTGTTTTTCACTTTTGTTTTGGATTTAGGTGCAAGCGTTTTCATGATGGCCGAAAGAGTTCTAATGTTCCGCAAGGGAGGAGGCATTTTCAAGTAACGGCCGTGCCAAGTGCCACACATCAGGGGTTAGTGTTACACATTGTAGTGCATCTCAGTACATTTCTACATTAAAATGCATTTGCCACACTTTTTTAGCATTTCTCAAGGTGCTTTGCTTTCACTGAGGCTTGAGTGCAGCCAGCGCTCATTTGTCTAATCATATTGCAGTCTGAGCTAGGCCCATAGAGGTGGCTGGGTTGTCATGGAAACGTCTTCAGGGCCCAGCTTGTAACAATATATGGGAATTGATTCTCGCGCACATGTCCGAAAACAATAATCAAAGTGTCTCTGACCCTGAGCACATGCTGTGTTCTCACCTCCAGTCGAGGAATGGACTGTCCTATAGGACAGTGTGGCAGCGCCAGGGCTGGTCGCACAGGTCAGTATGAGGGCCATGGTGTTGGCTGCTTATGAGAGTAATTCAAGCGAGAGCGTCGCAGTATATGGAATGATTACAGAGACTTCTCCTTGGATTCCTTCGTGTGATGTGTACTATGAACGAGACTGATTGTCGTTTCTCTGATCGCCTTCAGAAAGCCCTAGGCGTGCCAGCCACTTGGGCAAAACACAGAGGCTGTATTTTCTTTCACATCAAGTTTTAAATCCTGATGCTAACAATAAAAAACAATGAAAGATATAGAGAACTCTTGGGGCCTTTATTCCTCAATAACCACAACCCCCTCCCCCCACCCATCCTCTAGGTACTGCCTGCCTGCCTGTATCTCTGGAAATACTTCTACAATTATCTGGAGGCATCAGGGGTGTTGCCACCTGACAGGTAGTCCGACCTCTGGAACACTGAATGAAGAGTTCTGTCCGGGTCACGTAACCCCTTCAGCTGTACCTCTACTCTTCTGCTAGTGAGCCTGTTTCAAGGAATGGTGGGGCATTTTTTACTGTGAATTTTCCTGAAATCACATTGTGAGAAAGTAGCTCTATATACACTGGACCAGAATAAGGTACAGTGTGTATAGAGTCCACAAACCCCAGAGTTATAACAGAGGTTAAAGCCAGGTGTGACCTTACTCTCTAAAGTGGTAGCTTGGTCGAGCAGTAAGGCAGTACCAGAGGACAGTGTAAAGCATTTGAGGTACCCACTCAGTCCAGCAAAAGGTTTCACACACTCAAGAACTGAACGCCAGGCCAATTTTTTTTATATCAAAGATATAGATGTTTTATTTTCTAGAACCAACAGGTATAAAGATTTACTGTTCTCAATATGAGAGTTCTCAGATGAGTACTGTGCAGAAACGCAATAAACTTTGTAAACACAATAGGTACAGGGGTTGCAGTAGGCCACACAATTCTACACACAATTTAGCATTGAGCTCAATGGGTTTTCCTATAAAAACACAGGGGATTACTTGGTGCATTACTTTGTGGATTACTTTGGTAGTTCCAGGACTGGATCCTAGATTCAGTCCTGGGGTCTAAGCTGAAAACAATTTAGTAAAAACGTTTTAGTTATCGCAGTGATTTTTCAGGAATATAAAGCTATTTTAAAAGTTCACACAGAAACTTTTCAACAGAAATCTGGCAATGTTATCCAATGGGAGAAAATTCAGGTTGCAGGTAAAGTACAATCTTGTTACTTTTGTAATCCAGTACTGGGCTCCTGCGTCCAGCACTGGGGTCTCAACTTAAAACAGGTAAGTAATTACGTTTCAATATTTCGTATGATTTTTAAAGATTATGTCTAGTTTTCAAAAGTAGACAGAAGAAATTTCATAGAAAAGCAGACAATGGGTTCCTATGGAGAAAATACAGATTACTAGTAAACCCGGTAAGGATTACTTTTGCGGTTCAGCGCTGGGCTACAAGGTACAGTACTGGCTTCTGTCCTGAACACAGGTGAGTACTACGGAATTCGGAATTCGGTTGATTGTATATGAATATTCTAAGTTTTAAAAAATCGACAGAAAATTTTTCGAGTCAAACCAGTCAATGTTATCCAATGGCAGGTAAGTGAGTTACCGGTTTCCAGATGAGTACTCGGTTGGTGAAGTTAAGGTTCTGTGCATAGACTCAGGGGTCTCTCAAGGTCAGGTAGGTACAGTTGGTTCACCCTCAGCGGCACAGGGGCGGCTGGGTGCAGAGGTAGTTAGGCCCAATGTTATCCAATAAGGGACGGGGGCCTCCGGTTGGTGGCTGCTGGGTAGCAGGCCACACGGCTGTGGGAGCTGGGTACCTGATCACTTGCTCAGGGCAAGGGGGGAAGTAGGATAGGGCAAAGGTTGCACGGCCAGAGGCACTCGGGCGTCTGGGTGCAGGGTACTTTTGCGCCTTCGGGTGCTCAATGTTATTCAATGGGAAAGGTAACAAACGAACAAAGGCTGAAGGCTCGGGGACGGAGACTCTTCAGGGGCGACCACCACTTCGAGAGGTAAGTTGGGCTCTTGGAGCACAGGTAGGTATCCCAAAGGAAGGCACAGGGGGCTGTAGGGCCCCGGGTGCAGGGGTGTGTTTAGGTGTCGGGAAGCTTACCCTAGGCTGGTCGCGGTTGGAGGGGCCGCTGGTTCTGAGTCTGCAGGCGTCGTCTGGTTCATCGAGGAGGGTCTTTGGGCACTGGAATTCGGGTCCCAGTCGGCGGGGGGAGGTCCTCGTGGTCCTGGATCACTCTGGCACGGGCCGGGCTCGGCGGGTGCAGAGTGGGCTGGTCCTGAGCTTCCTGGCTGGCACCAGGGGGGTTGTTGCAGCAAAGCCTCTGCTCATGGGAGTCCCAGTCAGTTAGAGGGTCAAGGCAGGCAGGTCCTCTGGGTGTCCCAAGGTTGCTGTCCGCTGAAGTCGCCGGGATTTAGGCAAGAGCAGGTTCCAGGATCAACAGGCCGGTAGGGCTGGGGAAAAGTCAGTTGTTGTCGTCCTGTTGTTAGCAGCTGCGCGGCGGGTCTTCTTCTTCTGGATCTTCTTTCCTTCTTTTCTTCTCTGGGTCTGAGGGAGGAAGGTTCAGGGAGCCCTTAAATACTGGACTTAGAGGGGTTACAGGTAGGGCAAGGGCAGGGATCAATAGGTCCCTGTCCTGAGGTGGGTACACCCCCTAACCTGCTCCTCTCCTGCGGAAGGGGGGCAGGAGCCTAGCTGGTGCGGAAGGGGGGCAGGAGCCTAGCTGGGATTGGGCAGGGCTCCACATCTTCAAGATGGCCGGAGCCCGGGGTCGTGCTTCACCTCGTCTCCCCCACCTGAGGGGTGGGGTTGGCACAGGCTGGCACACCCCCCCCTCCTGATGTAGTTTTTCCCGCCAGTCTTCCCGCCAGAGTGGGGGGCAGGACCGGTGGGGGCCAATTGCTGGGTACATCAAATGGTCTGGAGAAACTCACAGAGATGGCAGGCCTTTGAAGCTTCCCCGTGCCCATCCTGTGGGAGGAGACCTAGCACCTCGCCTAGGATGTGCATTGTTGCAGGTCCAGGAGAGAAGGGGGCTCTCCACCCAGGGGTCCAGCAACATGTCTGCTGAGTGGCAGCCTAGGCAGCCTCTCAGTCCAGACGTTGATTGTGGTTAGGTTTCAGGGGGCATCTCTAAGATGCCCTCTGGTGCATTTTACATTAAATCCCACACTGGCATCAGTGTGGATTTAATGTGCTGAGAAGTTTGATACCAAACATGTCAGTCTTCAGTGTAGCCATTATGGTGTTGTGGAGTTCGTAATGTCGACCTTCCAGCACCATATACTCTTAATGGCATCACTGCACTTACAGTGCCCATGAATGGCCTGGGTACTGTAGGGGCACAGGGCTCGTGCACCTGTGCTCACACCTCGGGCATAGGGCACCCAGCTAGAGGGGTGACTGATTTATGCCAGGGCAGTGGGTTTGTGGGCATGGCACACAGGGATGTGTGTCATGTCGACTCTTTGTTTAGTTCTATACTTAGGCACTCAGCCTGAAAAGGCAGTGTGTGGGCGCCAGGGTACAGGGCCCCTAAGGGTGGCACCATAAGTGCTGCAGTCCTTAGGGGTCTTCTCTGGTCACCATGCCCTGGGTACCTACCTAGGGTACCATTTAGTAGGGGCTGACAGGTGGCCAGAGATGCCAATTGGGTTTTAGTTTCAACACAGTTTTAGGGAAGGAACACAGGCCCTGTGTACCTGGTTGGCATTTGGCAGGAGCCCAGGGCACACTCAGTCAAAGCACATCAGCACCCAGAGAAAAGTGAGGGCATACAAATGCAAGAAAGATGATTGTGCACCCCTCCAATTTGAAGAAATATGTGTTATCAGGCAGACCGCCCTCAGTCTTGGGGTGCTCTCGGAACCCTGAAGCGGCAAAGCTTTTACTAGCGCTCATGTCCATCAAAGCATTTTCAGGGGCTCATGTCCATCAAAGCTTTACAGGAGCTCATGTCTATCAAAGCTTTTACAGGAGCTCATGTCCATCAAAGCTTTACAGGAGCTCATGTCTATCAAAGCTTTATGTGCATATCGAAACCTAGGCAATCATCACAACATTAAGGGAGACAGGATTGCAAGGAGGGAACAAGTGAGACGAAATCTTTTATAAAACTATATTTCCTTTAATTAGACATTCATATATTAAAAAACATAATTAATATTTGACAAAGTACAATTACAAAAATGCAATTACAAAAAAATACAATTTAATATACTCAATTAAAATCAAAAGGTGGCAATCAATAATATCGACGCGCGTTTCGGTGTTGGGAAAACGCCTTCTTCAGGAGCCACAAATTATGTAAAAAAAGGTTGACTTCATATGTCAGTACTCAATGTCACAATAATGGTGGACCGATATCCACCATTATTTTGGAATTCAATATAGCTGTATTTAAAAATATTCCAGTTTTTGCCTTCTAAATTGTTAGAATTGTCACCAAATAATTCTCTCTTTTATCAGCGTACAGTCGGAAGATAGCCGGTAGCACGTATTCCAAACCAATCGACTGGAGAATATTTAACACGAAATGTCAGGAGAGGTTTCAATATAGTCATCCATATAATTGTGAACAATTCGGGTTGTTTCGACAAGTCAAGCAGAAACGTGTGCTGAATATCAGCTGATATGCTCACAGTCGGCTTGGTTTTCTATAGTTCAATACCATGGATACAGACTCAAAATATGCGAGTCAAAACGCGGCCGAGATTTGATCAACGAACGTCGAAACAAAAGATGGCTGTCGGCGCCTTCGGGCGGTTAAAATGTACATACATATCAAAGCTTTTACAGGAACTCATGTCCATCAAAGCTTTTACAGGAGCTCATGTCCATCAAAGTCAAAAGTCAAGTCAAAGTCAAAAAGATTTTTATTGATTAGGTACTCAACTGAGGACCACAATTTATAAAACAGAAATTTTCGATACAATTCAATATAATAATAAAAGAGGTTTTAAAAATTTGTAGAGATTGTAGCAAACAAATTCATTAGGGGGGTGTTTGCATGCAGTTACAAAATCTTTTGCAGTAATTATTTTACAGTTGCGATATAAAGGGTCTAAATATCTTGATCTTGCAGTTACTACATTTGCAGAAGGGCATATGAATAAAAGATGCTCTATGGTCTGGTTTCCCCCATGACAGAGAGGACATAACGGGGATCTATCCACAAACCATCTGCAAGTAAAAGTTAACACTGGCAGAATACCCAGGCGCATCATTGCAATTGTTCTCCTGGCGCCATGGGTGAGAGAATACCCTAAATATGGATGTTCTTGCTTGTATTCCAATAGTTCAGTGAAGGGTTTATACAGAGATAGTTTACTGCAGTGGGAAAAATCTAGATCAAAGCTCAGTTTAGGGGTAAAACATTTTAAGAAAAGTTTAAGTTGTGATGGTGTCCAAGACAACAGAAGATCAGAAGTAATATTGGCTAGTTGGAATGCCACTGTCATGTTGCTTCGGAATATTGAATATGAAGCTTTTTCGTCGAAAGACTCAATCTTTAGTAGGAATCGTAGTGTACCTTCTTTAGCATGAAGGATGTTATAGGCCCACCTAATTATGCTAGCTACCGCTGTTGCATATGCGCTGGTGATCGAAAATTCAAGTCTTAGCGCTTGCACCGGTGTTGCTGTTGAGACTTTCAATATTTTCTTTAATATTTTTCCTTCTTTTAGATCCATATAGGACCACTGTTTGATGGCAATGTGTTCAGTGGCGTACGATAAGACCGGGGGTATTTTTGCTCTGTACACCTTTAATAGTGTGGAAAAATGTCTATTCCCTGTATTGGAATACAGTCTCAATAGAGCACCGGCGTGAAGGTCTGATTTGATTTTTAGGTGATTAATTTGTTTGAGGTTTTTCAGGTTCTTTGAAAAGATCCTACCTAAGTATGTATATTCCTCAACCTCTTCTATGTATTCTTCTCCCAGCTTCCATCGGTACTTTACTTTCTTTTTCTTAGTGGTGAATGCGACCACTTTTGTTTTGTTTAGATTGGGTAGTAAAAAGTTGTCTTTCGAATATTTGTGTAAGCTATCAAGAAGGCATTGTAATCCAAAGGGCGTTAAATCCAACATGACTATGTCATCGGCATATAGTAAAGCATGTATGCTTTGTGTGGCGATCTTAGGGGGCAAGCTAGAGCTTTGTTGCAAATAAAGTGGAAGATCATTAAGATACAGAGAAAATAAAATCGGTGCTAAGAGACATCCTTGTTTGATGCCGTTGAACGTGCTAATTGTATTGGTCAAACCTTTTTCTCTCCCCATCTGGACTTGGCACCATGTGTTGTTGTGGAGATTGACAACAACCCTTAGTAGTTGTTCGGGGATACCCAGCCTCCTCAATTTATTCCACAGTGTTGGTCTATCCACCCGGTCAAAAGCTGTTGAGTAATCAATGAAGGCTGCATATATTGGTTGAGACCTACCTACTGTGTATTTGTCTAATATAGACTGAAGAGTTGCTATGTTGTCTATCACAGAGTGGTTGGGTCTAAATCCTGCTTGGAACATTGGTATGAGACCCTGCGAGAATGCCCAGGATTTTAAACGATCTAATACTTCTGCAGCAAAAAAATTCCCAGACGCATCCATCAAAGCTATTTGCCGATAATTGCTGGCTGTATTTTTGTTCCCTTTTTTATATATTGGAATCATTATACTACCCAGCCAGGATTTCGGCATTTCTCCGGTTTCGAAGATGTGGTTAAAAAGAGGAGAAAACAGCAGGCTCCATTCCTTCGGGTCAATTTGAAGGGCCTTGATGGGTATTTGGTCGGGTCCGGAAGCAGCCGTGCTTCTTGCTTTTCTAATGTGGTTTGCGATAGAGTTTGAGGTGGTCTTAATGGTTTTAATATTGTTCCATTCCAGTATGAAATCGGAAATCTGCCCTGAAAGGTTGGGTAAGTTGGGTTTATATAAATCATGTAGATATATTTCCCAATCCTTTGGTGAGACTGGAATAGCATCGAGTTTCTTTTTGGATCCAGTCATATTAGCTATTAAAGACCAGTATTTTCGTTGGTTATGATCTCTAGCGGCTATTTGGATATCTACCTAGTTACGGTCATGCAGTATTTTTTTCTGCTTATTTTTTACTCTTTGTCTTTGGTTTTTAAGTCGATTAATTTCTGCCTGTGTTGTTATTGAAGGATTCAGATATTGCGCTCGAATGAGTTGATTGAGTTTTTTTGCAGCCGGAAAATTCCGATTTTTATTTTTATTGTTATTACTTGTTATACTTTTCCCAAGTTTGGTTTGTTGTATTTTGTTCAGAAGTGCGTTTTTAAGGTTTTTAAGTATATATTCAAAATTTGTGATCGGGTCGTCTGAGTGTATAGTAGATAGTAATTGAGTTTGAGTAACCAAAGTAGTAGTGTTATCCAAAGTAGAGGAGTTCCAAAAGATCCGCCTCTGGCTGATGTTAATTTCAGTTGTGCTTTTCTGGAATGGTGCCTGTTTAGTGAAGGAGGTATGTGCCATCCATAGAGTAGTTAGATGTAACAGTGCGTGGTCACTTTCCTCGTTAAAGTAGATATTCAGATGCGTGACTGAGTCCTTTAGATCCAACCCACAAATTAGGTAGTCGAGAATAGAAGGTGTTCCGTTTCCCCGTCTGGTCTGTGATGCAGGTATATCGCCTTTGATGTTACCGTTAAGTATTATCCCGTTTATGCATGGTAAAAAAGATAAGAGCGACCTACCTCTTTTATCAGATTTATTACCCTTAGGGAATATTGGAAATGGCATTAACAACGATTCTTCTTTAGCTGTATTGGCCCATTTTCTGATTTCGCTATTTGAAATTTTTCCATTCAAGTCGCCCATTATTAGGAATGGCGTTTGGGTATGATCATCAAGGATATAGCTAATTTTGTCCGTTATTTCGTCGAAGAGGGCATCGTAATTGTTCCCAGGTGGAGCGTAAATATTGAAAAGCAAGATTGCTTTTCGAGGACCTGTGGATAGTGAGCTCAGTGACACCTTGATACACTGCAGGTTTTCACACTTTGTGTCTATATTTTGTTGGTACCATAGGTACTTTTCACTTAGGAGGATTGCCAATCCGCCCCTTGCGTGGCCACGATTTGATTTCTTTGCGGGAATGTCGTAAACATAAAAACCTTTCTGACAGAAGGTTGTGGTTGCCCAAGTTTCCTGAAGGGCCAGGATATCAGGATGGTTTTTTATGGCTTCCATGATGTGATGCTCAAGCCATTACTAAACACAATATTGCTGTTGGTTAATTATTTTGTTACTGTTAAGTGTCTCTGATATCCAGTCCCAAGATTTTGGTGATTTTTCTACAATATTTCCTTCTGAATCTTTACTCCATACTATCCTTTCTCCTTCGTTTACTTGGATTAGTAAAGTGTTATTGCCCAGATCGTATGGAGCTGAATCTTCCCAGTTATTAAATGATTTGTGTTGTCGTTTGCTTAATGTGGGGGGGTTAAAAAGTCAGTTAAATCCTTCGTTATGTTTAATATTCCTGGGACCAGATCTTGCAATTACGTCATAACCATTTTTGTGTAGTGTTTCTTTCTCACTTAGAATTATCCCTGGGAGTACTGGTGACCAGAAAAGTACCAATGCTAGTTTGTTATTTTCTTTTTTTGGAAAAGTCACTAAATCTATCTCGTTACTTGTGAGCGAGTGTAGGGAAGGTATTTGTTGTAGGAGGTTGACTATTCTTCCGCGGTTCAGTGGCACATTGTCAGTGGGAAAAAGTTCTTCAATTAGGAGATATTTTGATGTTGTTCCTTCCCCAAGTATAGATTTACTGGTGTCTTTTTCTGCTATTCCTTTAGTTAACAGTCCAGTTTTACAGAGTGGTGTGACCGGAGAATATACATCTGCTCTTGGGTTTAAAGGTATCGCTTTCAATGTACTTTGGATAGAGGGAGATACCTCAGTTTTTGTAGCATTAGAGTTTATGATAACTTTTTTTTCCTCAGCAGTTGTTATCAAAGTTGTTTGTTTTTGGAATCTAAGTTTTCTCGCCTTTTTTTTGTGAATTCTTCTTAGTAACTTTCTTTTCTTTTTGTTCCCTTTTGTGCTTATGACTCCATCTATGTCTGAGGGTTCATCCTTGTGATCATTTTCAAGGGCTTTTTGTGTGATTATTACATGAGTATCACCAGCCTGCTCAAGTTCGTGCGAGACAGATTTATGCGTGGATTTCGAGAAGATAGGATACTGCATAGTGTTGTTTTTTGGTTCTTCTTTGAAGAGTTTCTTAAGTGAGTAAGTTGTAGTTGATGTGTTATTTCTTTTTGAATCTTTTGTTTTTGTATCCGGTTTTCCTACTTTAAATGTTTGTGTGCTTTTATCAAGTTTGTCAAGGGATTCTGTTTTTGTAGTACTATTAGCCAATTGACCGTCAGGGTTTAACATCTTGTCATGCTCTTGTTGTTTTTTTGTTGCGTTTGATGAGTCATTTTTCCTTTTTTCCTCGACCAGATATTTAAGTATTCCAATTTGAACATCAAGGGTATCGTCTGAATTTACTAGAATATGACCTAGGTGGGTCAGAACTGATTCCAGTATTTCCTGCAAGATGAAAAGGGCTTTTGACGTAGGTGTTACAGGTGTTGTTAAATTTTGGTTTGGAAAAAAAGGATCTAGAAAAGACTCATGTGCTGAGTGTTGATGAATTGATTTTCCTACAGAACTGATATTTAAAATATCTTGAGTTAGTGGAATTTCGGAGTTGTTATTTAGTGACTTTGTTTTGTTGCACAGAGAAACTTCGAGGCAGGTTTGACTCCCTGAAGATTTTATCAACTTTAAAGGTGTAGAGTGAGATATCTCGTGATCCATTTTAAATTTGTCCTCAATTAGCAGCTTTTCTATTTGGTTGCCCTCACAGTCTGTGGCACTTAAGTTGTGTGCGAGTTGTTGGTTCGGAGACAGTAAAAGTTGTTACTCCTTGTCTTCCATGAGGTCAATGATGTTACCTGCTTCAGAGTTAATAGAGAGTATTTGCTTATTCGGGGATAGAGCAGTGAAGTATTTTGTGATTGCAGAAGTACTAGATATTTTATCGTGCTTCAAAGCTTTCACAGAGGATTTCCTAAGGGCTTCTTCAGTTCCCAAACGTTTCATATATATAGTGCGCGATCGTAGTTTTTTCAAGGCCATTGAGGTTACATGAATGTCCGCTAATGAGAGGGAGGATAACTATGGCTCCACTAGGACGGGTTCAAACAAATTCCTAGGATACTTGCCGCGACCTTATCTAGAAATTTGGTGTTAATCGCTTGGCTTCCCCTGGGGTCTAACGTGAAAATGGGGTGGCCCGTCCCGTCCTCGGTCATCCCCGGACGGCCACAGACGGCCCGCCCTTTGCCCGGGCTTCTCCCGGCGCCCTCCCGCGCGCTCCCGCGCAGCGGGACTCTTCAACTACTATTAAGCTATCTGAGCTAAGGAGGGAGGAGCCGGCAGGGAGAGCGCCCCAGCTGGTCCCAATTTGGGGTGGTTGCTGGCGCTCCTGGGACAGGTAGTCCTGCGCCAGCAACGAGCTCGCAGCCCTGCTTGTCTCTCTCCCTCGTCGAGGCTTTCAGTCCGCCAGTCCGCCAGTCCGCCAGTCCGCCTTCCGCGAGCAGTGGAGTTAGGAGGATTAGAACTGAGGCTCAATAAAATAAATAAAATGCAGCAACAGCGACCAAAGCAAAAGGAATCCACCGGTGAATAGGTGAGAAGGGCTTTTCAGCGCGAGTAGGGCGAGGGAGGAGCCGGCAGGGAGAGCGCCCCAGCTGGTCCCAATTTGGGGTGGTTGCTGGCGCTCCTGGGACAGGTAGTCCTGCGCCAGCAACGAGCTCGCAGCCCTGCTTGTCTCTCTCCCTCGTCGAGGCTTTCAGTCTGCCAGTCCGCCAGTCCGCCTTCCGCGAGCAGTGGAGTTAGGAGGATTAGAACTGAGGCTCAATCAAATAAAATGCAGCAACAGCGACCAAAGCAAAAGGAATCCACCGGTGAATAGGTGAGAAGGGCTTTTCAGCGCGAGTAGGACGAGGGAGGAGCCGGCAGGGAGAGCGCCCCAGCTGGTCCCAATTTGGGGTGGTTGCTGGCGCTCCTGGGACAGGTAGTCCTGCGCCAGCAACGAGCTCGCAGCCCTGCTTGTCTCTCTCCCTCGTCGAGGCTTTCAGTCCGCCAGTCCGCCAGTCCGCCGTCCGCGAGCAGTGGAGTTAGGAGGATTAGAACTGAGGCTCAATAAAATAAATAAAATGCAGCAACAGCGACCAAAGCAAAAGGAATCCACCGGTAAATAGGTGAGAAGGGCTTTTCAGCCCGGATAGGGCGAGGGAGGAGCCGGCAGGGAGAGCGCCCCAGCTGGTCCCAATTTGGGGTGGTTGCTGGCGCTCCTGGGACAGGTAGTCCTGCGCCAGCAACGAGCTCGCAGCCCTGCTTGTCTCTCTCCCTCGTCGAGGCTTTCAGTCCGCCAGTCCGCCTTCCGCGAGCAGTGGAGTTAGGAGGATTAGAACTGAGGCTCAATAAAAGAAAATGCAGCAACAGCGACCAAAGCAAAAGGAATCCCATCAAAGCTTTTACAGGCACTCAAGTCCATCAAAGCTTTTACAGGAGCTCATGTCCATCAAAGCTTTTACAGGCGCTTGTGTCCATCAAAGCTTTTACAGGAGCTCATGTCCATCAAAGGAGCTCATGTCCATCAAAGCTTTTACAGAAGCTCATGTCCATCAAAGCTTTTACAGGAGCTCATGTCCATCAAAGCTTTTACAGGCGCTCATGTCCATCAAAGCTTTTACAGGCGCTTTTACAGGAGCTCATGTCCATCAAAGCTTTTACAGGCGCTTTTACAGGAGCTCATGTCCATCAAAGCTTTTACAGGCGCATTTACAGGAGCTCATGTCCATCAAAGCTTTTACAGGTGCTCATGTCCATCAAAGCTTTTACAGGAGCTCATGTCCATCAAAGCTTTTACAGGAGCTCATGTCCATCAAAGCTTTTACAGGAGCTCATGTCCATCAAAGCGTTTACAGGAGCTCATGCCCATCAAAGCTTTTATAGGAGCTCATGCCCATCAAAGCTTTTTGTCCATCAAAGCTTTTACAGGAGCTCATGTCCATCCAAGCTTTTACCGGAGCTCATGTCCGTCAAAGCTTTTACAGGAGCTCATGTCCATCAAAGCGTTTACAGGAGCTCATGCCCATCAAAGCTTTTATAGGAGCTCATGCCCATCAAAGCTTTTTGTCCATCAAAGCTTTTACAGGAGCTCATGTCCATCCAAGCTTTTACCGGAGCTCATGTCCGTCAAAGCTTTTACAGGAGCTCATGTCCATCAAAGCTTTTACCGGAGCTCATGTCCATCAAAGCTTTTACAGGTGCTCATGTCCATCAAAGCTTTTACAGGAGCTCATGTCCATCAAAGCTTTTACAGGAGCTCATGTCCATCAAAGCGTTTACAGGAGCTCATGCCCATCAATGCTTTTATAGGAGCTCATGCCCATCAAAGCTTTTTGGCCATCAAAGCGTTTACAGGAGCTCATGTCCATCCAAGCTTTTACCGGAGCTCATGTCCGTCAAAGCTTTTACCGGAGCTCATGTCCGTCAAAGCTTTTACCGGAGCTCATGTCCGTCAAAGCTTTTACCGGAACTCCTGTCCATCAAAGCTTTTACCGGAGCTCATGTCCTTCAAAGCTTTTACAGGAGCTCATGTCCATCAAAGCTTTTACAGGAGCTCATGTCCATCCAAGCTTTTACAGGCGCTCATGTCCGTCCAAGCTTTTACAGGAGCTCATGCCCATCAAAGCTTTTACAGGAGCTCCTGTCCATCAAAGCTTTTACCGGAGCTCATGTCCTTCAAAGCTTTTACAGGAGCTCATGTCCATCCAAGCTTTTACAGACGCTCATGTCCATCCAAGCTTTTACAGGAGCTCATGTACATCAAAGCTTTTACAGGAGCTCATGTCCATCCAAGCTTTTACAGGCGCTCATGTCCATCAAAGCTTTTACAGGCGCTCATGTCCATCAAAGCTTTTGCAGGAGCTCATGTACATCAAAGCCTTTACAGGAGCTCATGTCCATCCAAGCTTTTACAGACGCTCATGTCCATCAAAGCTTTTACAGGAGCTCATGTCCATCAAAACTTTTACAGGAGCTCATGTCCATCAAAGGTTTTACAGGAGCTCATGTCCATCAAAGCTTTTACAGGAGCTCATGTCCATCAAAGCTTTTACAGACGCTCATGTCCATTAAAGCTTTACAGGCGCTCATGTTCATTGAAGCTTTTACAGGAGCTCATGTCCATCAACGCTTTTACAGGCGCTCATGTCCATCAAAGCTTTTACAGGAGCTCATGTCCATCAAAGCTTTTACAGGAGCTCATGTCCATCAAAGCTTTTACAGGCGCTCATGTCCATCAAAGCTTTTACAGGAGCTCATGTCCATCAAAGCTTTTACAGGCGCTCATGTCCATCAAAGCTTTTACAGGCGCTCATGTCCATCAAAGCTTTTACAGGAGCTCATGTCCATCAAAGCTTTTACAGGAGCTCATGTCCATCAAAGCTTTTACAAGAGCTCATGTCCATCAAAGCTTTTACAGGCGCTCATGTCCATCAAAGCTTTTACAGGAGCTCATGTCCATCAAAGCTTTTACAGGAGCTCATGTCCATCAAAGCTTTTACAGGAGCTCATGTCATCAAAGCTTTTACAGGCGCTCATGTCCAACAAAGCTTTTACAGGAGCTCACGTCCATCAAAGTTTTTACAGGAGCTCATGCCCATCAAAGCTTTTTCAGTCGCTCATGTCCATCAAAGCTTTTACAGGAACTCATGTCCATCAAAGCTTTTACAGGAGCTCATGTCTATCAAAGCTTTTACAGGAGTTCATGTGCATCAAAGCTTTACAGGAGCTCATGTCCATCAAAGCTTTTACAGGAGCTCATGTCCATCACAGCTTTTACAGGCGCTCATGTCCATCAAAGCTTTTACAAGAGCTCATGTCCATCAAAGCTTTACAGGAGCTCATATCCAAAAAAGCTGTAACAAGAGCTCATGTCCATCAAAGCTTTTTCAGGTGCTCACGTCCATCAAAGTTTTTACAGGAGCTCATGCCCATCAAAGCTTTTTCAGGCGCTCATGTCCATCAAAGCTTTTACAGGAACTCATGTCCATCAAAGCTTTTACAGGAGCTCATGTCTATCAAAGCTTTTACAGGCGCTCATGTCCAACAAAGCTTTTACAGGAGCTCATTTCCATCCAAGCTTTTACAGGAGCTCATGTCCATCGAAGCTTTTACAGGCACTCATGTCCATCAAAGCTTTACAGGAGCTCAAGTCCATCAAAGTTTTTACAGGAGCTCATGTCCATGAAAGCTTTTACAGGAGCTCATGTCCATCAAAGCTTTCACAGGAGCTCATGTCCATCAAAGCTTTACAGGAGCTCGTGTCCAAAAAAGCTGTAACAAGAGCTCATGTCCATCAAAGCTTTTTCAGGAGCTCATGTCCATCAAAGCTTTACAGGAGCTCATGTCCAAAAAAACTGTAACAAGAGCTCATGTCCATCAAAGCTTTTACATGAGCTCATGTCCATCGAACCTTTTACATGAGCTCATGTCTATCAAAGCTTTTACAGGAGTTCATGTCCATCAAAGCTTTACAGGAGCTCATGTCCATCAAAGCTTTTACAGGAGCTCATGTCCATCACAGCTTTTACAGGAGCTCATATCCATTAAAGCTTTTACAGGAGCTCATGTCCATCCAAGCTTTTACAGGAGCTCATGTCCATCAAAGCTTTTACAGGAGCTCATGTCCATGAAAGCTTTTACAGGAGCTCATGTCCATCAAAGCTTTCACAGGAGCTCATGTCCATCAAAGCTTTACAGGAGCTCATGTCCAAAAAAGCTGTAACAAGAGCTCATGTCCATCAAAGCTTTTTCAGGTGCTCACGTCCATCAAAGTTTTTACAGGAGCTCATGTCCATCAAAGCTTTTACAGGAACTCATGTCCATCAAAGCTTTTACAGGAGCTCATGTCTATCAAAGCTTTTACAGGCGCTCATGTCCAACAAAGCTTTTACAGGAGCTCATTTCCATCCAAGCTTTTACAGGAACTCATGTCCATCAAAGCTTTTACAGGAGCTCATGTCCATCAAAGTTTTTACAGGAGCTCATGCCCATCAAAGCTTTTACAGGAGCTCATGTCCATCAAAGCTTTTACAGGAGCTCATGTCCATCGAAGCTTTTACAGGCACTCATGTCCATCAAAGCTTTACAGGAGCTCAAGTCCATCAAAGTTTTTACAGGAGCTCATGTCCATGAAAGCTTTTACAGGAGCTCATGTCCATCAAAGCTTTCACAGGAGCTCATGTCCATCAAAGCTTTACAGGAGCTCATGTCCAAAAAAGCTGTAACAAGAGCTCATGTCCATCAAAGCTTTTTCAGGTGCTCACGTCCATCAAAGTTTTTACAGGAGCTCATGCCCATCGAAGTTTTTTCAGGCGCTCATGTCCATCAAAGCTTTTACAGGAACTCATGTCCTTCAAAGCTTTTACAGGAGCTCATGTCTATCAAAGCTTTTACAGGAGTTCATGTCCATCAAAGCTTTACAGGAGCTCATGTCTATCAAAGCTTTTACAGGAGTTCATGTCCATCAAAGCTTTACAGGAGCTCATGTCCATCAAAGCTTTCACAGGAGCTCATGTCCATCAAAGCTTTACAGGAGCTCATGTCCAAAAAAGCTGTAACAAGAGCTCATGTCCATCAAAGCTTTTTCAGGTGCTCACGTCCATCAAAGTTTTTACAGGAGCTCATGCCCATCGAAGCTTTTTCAGTCGCTCATGTCCATCAAAGCTTTTACAGGAACTCATGTCCATCAAAGCTTTTACAGGAGCTCATGTCTATCAAAACTTTTACAGGAGTTCATGTCCATCAAAGCTTTACAGGAGCTCATGTCTATCAAAGCTTTTACAGGAGTTCATGTCCATCAAAGCTTTACAGGAGCTCATGCCCATCAAAGCTTTTACAGGCGCTCATGTCCATCAAAGCTTTACAGGAGCTCATGTCTATCAAAGCTTTTACAGGCGCTCATGTCCATCAAAGTTTTTACAGGCGATCATGTCCATCAAAGCTTTTACAGGAGCTCATGTCTATCAAAGCTTTACAGGAGCTCAAGTCCATGAAAGCTTTTACAGGCGCTCATGTCCATCAAAGCTTTACAGGAGCTCATGTCTATCAAAGCTTTTACAGGAGCTCATGTCTATCAAAGCTTTTACAGGAGCTCATGTCCATCGAAGCTTTTACAGGAGCTTATGTCTATCAAAGCTTTTACAGGAGCTCATTTACGCCCGCTGCTCCAAGTGCAGGCTGCGGAGACCAGGTGTTTCCTGTTGTGGATGAATTGGAGCAGTGGGAAGATGAGGGGTTGTGCTGCTGCTGCCTCAGACGGGACACTTCCTCACGGGCTGCTCGGCTTTGGCCCATCCTTCACTGGAAGAAGGCCAGTCAGTACATTGAGTTCAGGTATAACTCTCTTAACTGATGGCAGAGGATGTGGCGTAAGGGACAGAGCCACTGACTTTGGAAGCTGCAGAATCAGCAGAGCCATCCGCGTTTACATTTCACATGCTTTCATCCATCTTGCATTTCCTAAGAGTTTTGTTTGTTCAGATGATGTGTTTCTGTGTCTTTATTGTATCATACAACATATGACTCTAATGTATTACAAATTGTGAAGCAGTCACCCTCAGGTGTGGGTGAGCTCAGACTGTGGTTTGGTGTTTATGAGGGGCCCGATTGAGAGCCCGGAGACTGAAGGCTCTACAGGTTTCTCACAGTGCCTGCCAATGGCGCATTCAGACTGAATGCACATCCAATCCTTGGCCTCTCTGGTGAGCGCACAGAGCAATGGTTATATAAATGACATTTGTAAACGAAAGCACTACTATGCACGTGCTGGCGGGGCTGAGTTATGGTCAGTTTCGCATTCCCCTATGGGTGAGGTGAGACCAGTGCAGGAGGGTCCTTTTTCTCCTCAATTCTTTCTGAAATCCTCAATATGCAAATCTCACATCACATCTTTCCTCTTTAGCACCAGTTTTATCCCCTCTTTTTGTATGTATTACCATTCATTGGAACAGTAAATTAGGAAGATCCAGAGGAATTTGCCAATTATTGTTGCGCCTGATCTGGGATGGGTCCAGCAGGAGTGAAATATGCTGAATTTGTCCAAGTGGAGTTTGCAGACACTGGGACTTATTCAGTAACAGCTGCACGCTGCCGGCTTCTCTTACAGAGCAACAACCTTTAGAAGAAGAGGGGGTGTCTATTTTCACTTCCAGCTGGTTCCAAGGCTCTTCTTTTGTTAGAATCTCATCCTGGCTTAGTGTTACCTGGAGCCCAACACCCATATATCAATACAATGGAGGAATCAAAGACACACAAGCATGTTATTTACAATCCCCGTGCTCTGCCGGTGTGCCACTTTACATGACTCTCTGGCAGCGCAGAGTGTAGACCCATATCTGCCAGGCTACGCAAAGCCACTTTTCATGACGCTCTGGCAGCGCAGAGTGTAGTCCCATATCTGCGAGGCTATGCAAAGCGACTTTTCATGACGCTTTGGCAGCGCAGAGTGTAGAGCCATATCTGCGAGGCTATCCAAAGCCACTTTTCATGACGCTCTGGCAGCGCAGAGTGTAGACCCATATCTGCGAGGCTATGCAAAGCCACTTTTCATGACGCTCTGGCAGCGCAGAGTGTAGACCCATATCTGCGAGGCTATGGAAAGCGACTTTTCATGACGCTTTGGCAGCGCAGAGTGTAGAGCCATATCTGCCAGGCTACGCAAAGCCACTTTTCATGACGCTCCGGCAGCGCAGAGTGTAGACCCATATCTGCGAGGCTATCCAAAGCCACTTTTCATGACGCTCCGGCAGGGCAGAGTGTAGACTCATATCTGTGAGGCTATGCAAAGCCACTTTTCATGACGCTCTGGCAGCGCAGAGTGTAGACCCATATCTGCGAGGCTATGCAAAGCCATTTTTCATGACGCTCTGGCAGCGCAGAGTGTAGACCCATATCTGCTAGGCTACGCAAAGCCACTTTACATGATGCTCTGGCAGCGCAGAGTGCAGACCCATATCTGCGAGGCTATGCAAAGCCACTTTTCATGACGCTCTGGCAGTGCAGAGTGCAGACCCATATCTGCGAGGCTATGCAAAGCCACTTTTCATGACGCTCTGGCAGCGCAGAGTGCAGACCCATATCTGCCAGGCTACGCAAAGCCACTTTTCATGACGCTCTGGCAGCGCAGAGTGTAGTCCCATATCTGCGAGGCTATGCAAAGCGACTTTTCATGACGCTTTGGGAGCGCAGAGTGTAGAGCCATATCTGCGAGGCTATCCAAAGCCACTTTTCATGACGCTCTGGCAGCGCAGAGTGTAGACCCATATCTGCGAGGCTATGCAAAGCCACTTTTCATGACGCTCTGGCAGCGCAGAGTGTAGACCCATATCTGCGAGGCTATGGAAAGCGACTTTTCATGACGCTTTGGCAGCGCAGAGTGTAGAGCCATATCTGCCAGGCTACGCAAAGCCACTTTTCATGACGCTCCGGCAGCGCAGAGTGTAGACCCATATCTGCGAGGCTATCCAAAGCCACTTTTCATGACGCTCCGGCAGGGCAGAGTGTAGACTCATATCTGTGAGGCTATGCAAAGCCACTTTTCATGACGCTCTGGCAGCGCAGAGTGTAGACCCATATCTGCGAGGCTATGCAAAGTCACTTTTCATGACGCTCTGGCAGCGCAGAGTGTAGACCCATATCTGCTAGGCTACGCAAAGCCACTTTACATGATGCTCTGGCAGCGCAGAGTGCAGACCCATATCTGCGAGGCTATGCAAAGCCACTTTTCATGACGCTCTGGCAGTGCAGAGTGCAGACCCATATCTGCGAGGCTATGCAAAGCCACTTTTCATGACGCTCTGGCAGCGCAGAGTGCAGACCCATATCTGCCAGGCTACGCAAAACCACTTTACATGATGCTCTGGCAGCGCAGAGTGCAGACCCATATCTGCCAGGCTACGCAAAACCACTTTACATGATGCTCTGGCAGCGCAGAGTGCAGACCCATATCTGCGAGGCTACGCAAAGCCACTTTACATGATGCTCTGGCAGCGCAGAGTGCAGACCCATATCTGCGAGGCTACGCAAAGCCACTTTTATGACACTCTGGCAGCGCAGAGTGTAGTCCCATATCTGCGAGGCTATGCAAAGCCACTTTTCATGACGCTCTGGCAGCGCAGAGTGTAGACCCATATCTGCGAGGCTACGCAAAGCCACATTTCATGACGCTCTGGCAGCGCAGAGTGTAGACCCATATCTGCGAGGCTACGGAAAGTGACTTTTCATGACGCTTTGGCAGCGCAGAGTGTAGACCCATATCTGCGAGGCTATGCAAAGCCACTTTTCATGACGCTCTGGCAGCGCAGAGTGTAGACCCATATCTGCCAGGCTACGCAAAGCCACTTTGCATGACGCTCTGGCAGCGCAGAGTGTAGACCCATATCTGCCAGGCTACGCAAAGCCACTTTTATGATGCTCTGGCAGCGCAGAGTGCAGACCCATATCTGCCAGGCTACGCAAAGCCACTTTTCATGACGCTTTGGCAGCGCAGAGTGTAGACCCATATCTGCGAGGCTATGCAAAGCCACTTTTCATGACGCTCTGGCAGCGCAGAGTGTAGACCCATATCTGCGAGGTTATGCAAAGCCACTTTTCATGACGCTCTGGCAGCGCAGAGTGTAGACCCATATCTGCGAGGCTATGCAAAGCCACTTTTCATGACGCTCTGGCAGCGCAGAGTGTAGACCCATATCTGCCAGGCTACGCAAAGCCACTTTGCATGACGCTCTGGCAGCGCAGAGTGTAGACCCATATCTGCCAGGCTACGCAAAGCCACTTTTATGATGCTCTGGCAGCGCAGAGTGCAGACCCATATCTGCCAGGCTACGCAAAGCCACTTTTCATGACGCTTTGGCAGCGCAGAGTGTAGACCCATATCTGCGAGGCTATGCAAAGCCACTTTTCATGACGCTCTGGCAGCGCAGAGTGTAGACCCATATCTGCGAGGCTATGCAAAGCCACTTTTCATGACGCTTTGGCAGCGCAGAGTGTGGACCCATATCTGCGAGGCTATGCAAAGCCACTTTTCATGACGCTCTGGCAGCGCAGAGTGTAGTCCCATATCTGCGAGGCTATGCAAAGCCACTTTTCATGACGCTCTGGCAGCGCAGAGTGTAGACCCATATCTGCGAGGCTATGCAAAGCGACTTTTCATGACGCTCTGGCAGCGCAGAGTGTAGACCCATATCTGCGAGGCTATGCAAAGCCACTTTTCATGACTCTTTGTCAGCACAGAGTGTAGTCCCATATCTGCGAGGCTACGCAAAGCCACTTTTCATGACGCTCCGGCAGCGCAGAGTGCAGACCCGTATCTGCCAGGCTACGCAAAGCCACTTTACATGATGTTCTGGCAGCGCAGAGTGCAGACCCATATCTGCCATGCTACGCAAAGCCACTTTTATGATGCTCTGGCAGCGCAGAGTGCAGACCCATATCTGCCAGGCTACGCAAAACCACTTTACATGATGCTCTGGCAGCGCAGAGTGCAGACCCATATCTGCGAGGCTACGCAAAGCCACTTTACATGATGCTCTGGCAGCGCAGATTGCAGACCCATATCTGCCAGGCTACGCAAAGCCACTTTTATGATGCTCTGGCAGCGCAGAGTCCAGACCCATACCTGCTAGGCTACGCAAAGCCACTTTACATGATGCTCTGGCAGTGCAGAGTGCAGACCCATATCTGCGAGGCTATGCGAAGCCACTTTTCATGACGCTCTGGCAGCGCAGAGTGTAGTCCCATATCTGCGAGGCTATGCAAAGCCACTTTTCATGACGCTCTGGCAGCGCAGAGTGTAGACCCATATCTGCGAGGCTATGCAAAGCCACTTTTCATGACGCTTTGGCAGCGCGGAGTGTAGACCCATATCTGCGAGGCTATGCAAAGCCACTTTTCATGACTCTTTGTCAGCGCAGAGTGTAGTCCCATATCTGCGAGGCTATGCAAAGCCACTTTTCATGACGCTCCGGCAGCGCAGAGTGCAGACCCGTATCTGCCAGGCTATGCAAAGCCACTTTTATGATGCTCTGGCAGCGCAGAGTGCAGACCCATATCTGCGAGGCTACGCAAAGCCACTTTTATGATGCTCTGGCAGCGCAGAGTGTAGTCCCATATCTGCGAGGCTATGCAAAGCCACTTTTCATGACTCTTTGTCAGCACAGAGTGTAGTCCCATATCTGCGAGGCTACGCAAAGCCACTTTTCATGACGCTCCGGCAGCGCAGAGTGCAGACCCGTATCTGCCAGGCTATGCAAAGCCACTTTACATGATGCTCTGGCAGCGCAGAGTGCAGACCCATATCTGCCAGGCTACGCAAAGCCACTTTTATGATGCTCTGGCAGCGCAGAGTCCAGACCCATATCTGCGAGGCTATGCAAAGCCACTTTTCATGACACTTTGGCAGCGCGGAGTGTAGACCCATATCTGCGAGGCTACGCAAAGCCACTTTTCATGACGCTCTGGCAGCGCAGAGTGTAGACCCATATCTGCGAGGCTACGCAAAGCCACTTTTCATGACGCTCTGGCAGCTCAGAGTGTAGACCCATATCAGCCAGGCTACGCAAAGCCACTTTTCATGAAGCTCTGGCACCGCAGAGTGCAGACCCATATCAGCCAGGCTACGCAAAGCCACTTTACATGATGCTCTGGCAGCGCAGAGTGCAGACCCATATCTGCGAGGCTACGCAAAGCCACTTTACATGATGCTCTGGCAGCGCAGAGTGCAGATCCATATCTGCCAGGCTACGCAAAGCCACTTTTATGATGCTCTGGCAGCGCAGAGTCCAGACCCATATCTGCTAGGCTACGCAAAGCCACTTTACATGATGCTCTGGCAGCGCAGAGTGCAGACCCAAATCTGGTAGGCTACGCAAAGCCACTTTTATGACGCTCTGGCAGCGCAGAGTGCAGACCCATATCTGCCAAGCTATGCAAAGGCACTCCGCGTGGCTTTTCATGGACTGGTGGA
Source organism: Lissotriton helveticus (assembly GCF_964261635.1). Taxonomy (NCBI): domain Eukaryota; kingdom Metazoa; phylum Chordata; class Amphibia; order Caudata; family Salamandridae; genus Lissotriton; species Lissotriton helveticus. The sequence continues at coordinate 738,868 of NW_027611701.1, read as the reverse complement.
TATGGTGTAAGGCAGCGCAAGTCGCTGCGTTTCCTTACACTGCATCAGGGAGGCTTCCACGGGCGTTGCAGTGGGTGTTCCCATGCAACATCCATGGGTTTTGACGCATTCCCAGATTTACAAGGATCTGTAAATCTAGGAATGTGTCAAAACTGTGCACCTCCCAGGGCAGGCGTAACGAGGGGAAATATTCTTCTGCAGCACACATGGAAAGAGGAACACACCTCCATGGATTGTTTTTTGCAGGAAGGTGTTTCTCTCTGCAGAAAAACAATCCGCCCAACAACACAGACCCCGTTCACCATGTGCAAGGGTGCCTGCGTTGGTGCTAGGCACAAAATTGCACACTTGCTGATAGGACAGCAATGCACTGTATCTCGTAGACAAGGTGCATTCCTGCCCTTTCAATTTGGAGTAAGGCAGCGCAGCAAAAATACTTGCAGTGTTGCCCTTCACAGAATCATCGTAAATGAGGCGCCCATGATTTGGAGGCAGGTTTTTGACTTTATTCAATTCCTATGTGTAAGAGATGCGTGCGCCGTAAGAATGTCAGATCTATCTGTATGACCCATTACAGTAATTGCACTTCCTAATTTATTTCTACTTCCTTTTATAACGCTATTCATACTAACGTAGGATCTCAGAGCACTTTACATCACAAAAACTGATTACACAGAGATAATGAATCATACAAGTGTGTAAATCAATGTACTGGGAATGTTACAAACGACAATGTGGGCTACACAGTGGGGGCGTCACATATCACAACCTCGTAGGCTTTATATGTTAAGTGCACTTGGTGCGGAGAATCACAAAATCCGGATTTAAAATGTTAAGCAGTGGTTGCCTGTGCATAGACTTTATTATTATTAAGCATGGGCGTAAAATCCGTTCCGCTCACGGATTTTGCGGATTTTCGTTAAATTCGCAATCCGCAAACTCTCGCGAATTTGCCGATAATCCGTAAATTCGCACGCGGCGGATTTTTTTGCTTGGTGATACAATATTGCGGCGCGCGGCGTTCACTTACCGTCATTCAGCGTTTGCCAAGTTGTTTTTCTCTATATTTTGCGAGTGCTGCGCCATTTTGGATCTTGCTGCGGGACCCCGCGGGAGTTTGGCGACCGCGATTACGTAATCGCGGCTTGCCACCTTGCACAGCACGCATCGCGAGAGTTCGCAATTGTGAACACGTAGGTGCGGCGGGCAGCAACAATCTCGCACTCGCGAAATACAGAATTTGCAATTCTGCACAAGAAATCCACCAGCAAACAGCATAAACCTTCAGAAAATGATGATTATTATCAGAATCACTCCTCAGGTTGACATTTGCCTGCACTTTTTTTTGCAAGGAGTCCATTTTGGGGGGCGGGGGGGGGGGGGAGGAAGGAAGTGCCCCACAGTCTGAAACTTCCTGTTCCTGTCCAGCAGGCTCCTCCCAGTGCTTTCTTCATGTGCTGGTCACTTTCATTTGGATCATGACCTGGAAGGATTACTTTTTGTGGATGCTGCTGGATATTTGGATTTGAGGCCTTTTTGACTTTCTTTGGATCACTTTTGGATTAGAAATCAACTTTCACAAGTAAGTTTGTTTGGGGCATTACAGTTGCTGCAACTACAATTTTGGAACTTTTTCAGAACATTAAATAAAATATATTGTGGGTAGCCAGAGTATCCAGTAGGACCAGGGTTAGTTATGGGTGCATGATACAACTGTTTTGTTGAATTTAAACATCATTGAGGGCATGGATGGCCTGGGATTGTGCTGAATTTGTGGTTTTTTTCGATTTCTTTGGGCTGCTGTTGGGGCCTTTTGCCCAGGGGTAGTGAGTGGTGCATGGACTGAGTCTGCCTGTGGGGTCTCTTTAATGTAAGCATCCTGGATGGCATTGAATTGTGGTGATTTTTGTGTGTTTTTCGTTTTTTTGGGGTGTACTGTTGATGGGGACTAAGGGGCCATTTTGAAGACAGGCAGTGTCTGAGGCATGCACCCATTTTGCCTAGCTTTCATCCATTATGCCCAGGGGTAGTGAGTGGTGCATGGGCCTAGTCTTTCTGTGGGGTGTCTTCTTGAATTTAAACATTATTGAGGGCATGGATGGCCTGGGATTGTGCTGAATTGTGTGTTTTTTTCCGATTTTTTTGGGCTGCTGTTGGGGCCTTTTGCCCAGGGGTAGTGAGTGGTGCATGGACTGAGTCTGCCTATGGGGTCTCTTTAATGTAAACATCCTGGATGGCATTGGATTGTGGAGATTTTTGTGTGTTTTTCGTTTTTTTGGGGTGTACTGTTGATGTAGACTGGCCATGTGGGTGGTGGTGGCCATCTTGAGTGCTGGTACAGGCAGGCCCTGCACATGTGCTTGGGGTGCAAGGGGCCATTTTGAAGACAGGCAGTGTCTGAGGCCTGCACCCATTTTGCCTAGCTTTCATCCATTATGCCCAGGGGTAGTGAGTGGTGCATGGGCCTAGTCTTTCTGTGGGGTGTCTTCTTGAATTTAAACATCATTGAGGGCATGGATGGCCTGGGATTGTGCTGAATTTTGTGTTTTTTTCCGATTTTTTTGGGCTGCTGTTGGGGCCTTTTGCTCAGGGGTAGTGAGTGGTGCATGGACTGAGTCTGCCTGTGGGGTCTCTTTAATGTAAACATCCTGGATGGCATTGGATTGTGGTGATTTTTGTGTGTTTTTCGTTTTTTTGGGGTGTACTGTTGATGTGGACTGGCCATGTGGGTGGTGGTGGCCATCTTGAGTGCTGGTACAGGCAGGCCCTGCACATGTGCTTGGAGTGCAAGGGGCCATTTTGAAGACAGGCAGTGTCTGATGCCTGCACCCATTTTGCCTAGCTTTCATCCATTATGCCCAGGGGTAGTGAGTGGTGTATGGGCCTAGTCTTTCTGTGGGGTGTCTTCTTGAATTTAAACATCATTGAGGGCATGGATGGCCTGGGATTGTGCTGAATTTTGTGTTTTTTTTCGATTTTTTTGGGCTGCTGTTGGGGCCTTTTGCCTAGGGGTAGTGAGTGGTGCATGGACTGAGTCTGCCTGAGGGGTCTCTTTAATGTAAACATCCTGGATGGCATTGGATTGTGGTGATTTTTGTGTGTTTTTCGTTTTTTTGGGGTGTACTGTTGATTGGGACTAAGGGGCCATTTTGAAGACAGGCAGTCTCTGAGGCCTGCACCCATTTTGCCTAGCTTTCATCCAGTATGCCCAGGGGTAGTGAGTGGTGCATGGGCCTAGTCTTTCTGTGGGGTGCCTTGAATTTAAACATCATGGAGGGCATGGATGGCATGGGATTGTGCTGATTTTTATGTGGTTTTCGAGTTTTTGGGGTGTATAACTGAACTGATGTTCCTCTGTCTTCCATTGCTTTTAGGTGCACAAGACTCAAGAGAACCACCAGTGCCAGGAAGAAGTCCTGCAGCGGTGTGTGTGCAGCATAACGTCACGCGACGTCACGTCTGGCCACAGACAACTGTGCAACTCGTGCAACTGCACCCTGCTGTTCTGACCTCTGAAGAAGATGGCCCCCAAAAAAGTTCCCCGTAGCTCATCTAGCAAGAAAGTTGCCAGAAAGGAGCAGAAGAAGCAAGTTACCAAGGAGACTGGAGTGCCGCCTGCCACATTTTTGGGGAATTAAAAAAAAAGTACGCCTGCAGCAGCAGCGGGATCTGCTGGGGACCAAGCTGGGAGCAGCACCCCGCTCCATTGGGCTCAGTGCCACCACCACCACGCCAACTTAAGTCCAAGCCCTTGAGTGCTGCAGAGGCAGCCAGTCTACTTGTTCAATCACCATGGGCCAGTGATGTTGGCTCATCGCAAGAAAGTAGCAGCAATGTCCCTCAATCAACACAGGTTGTTGTAACTCATCTGACGAGTGTTGAACAACCACAGCCGCAACAACAACCACATGTGCAAGTACAAGCCCAAGTACATGTGGAAGGAGAGGCAGTGCAAGGAGATGCGCAAGCAGAGGTGCATGGAGGGGCACAACAAGTGGCCACAATAGTTGTTCCTCCCGAAGTAGGGGCACATCAGGAAATCGACAATCAAGCCGAGGTATCATTTGAGGAAGCCACTCCTCCTGATGATCATTCATTGTCTTCCACATCCCTAGCAAGGAAAAGATCAAGGGTGGTGTCTACATCTTCTTCAAGCCCACCTCCTTCTGATGATATGGATCTTACTTGGGAACCAGCACCACTGCCGTCTGAGAGTGAGGCTGAGGCACACCATGATCTGACAAAGGTAGCTAAGCGTAAAAGGAAAGTTGTCGAAACTCTCATAGTTATGGAGTGTGATGAAGCTCAACAAGAAGTGGCGTATACTCCTGCTGCTGAAGACTCTCACGACGACGACGCAGTCATCATAGGCTTCACTCCAGCCTCAGCGGGCATGCAGCAAACAGATATTTTGACCCTAGCCCGAAAAGCTGCTGAGCGTGATGATGTTGTCAACGAGGAGGCAATGGGAACACCACAATCATTGGAGTTAACTAGTACACCACCACCTACCGCTTCCATATTTCTTCCTCGCCAGAAAGGACCTCCATCCACCTAGACCTCAATTAGTGGTGGTGAAAGTGCACAACGTAGTAAAGTTCAGCAATACACATCCTCCACTTCATCTGGCATTAGCAGCATGACCACCACCAGTATCGCCTCCTCCGGCCCCCACAGACATTTCAAGTCCGCAGTTTGGGACTTCTTTAGTGTTTGCCCAAAAAAGGAAAACATAGCCATTTGTAGCATTTGTAAGCTTGCAGTTAGTCGTGGTAAGCTTGGTACCAACTATGGGACCGGAGGCCAGAGAGGTCATCTTGAGTGACAGCACGCTGTCCAATGGTTTGCGCACCTAAAGGAGATCAAGGAAGCCCGAATTGCAACTCAAGAAAACGTTGATGTTTCATCTGATGATGATGAGGAGGAAGAAGCGTCACGCACTTCACTTACACCCAGTACCCCTGTCAGCACACCCCCTGTGAGCCACACTAAGAGTGTGGGAGAGAGTGAGACACCAATGCGAAAAAGTTCATCAGCGAGCGTAACTGGGTCGAAGAAGTCATCATCATCATCCCGTAAAATGGTCCAGGCCAACATTAGAACCATGTTGTTATCAGACGCGCCATATGAACGCAACTACCCACTGACGCGTCTGTATAACACTAAGCTGACTAAAATGCTAGCTCTGGACCTTCTCCCTTTTTCTTTTGTAGAAGGGGTTGGTTTTCTAGAATTAGTGGCAGCGCTCTGCCCTAAATGGAAGGTTCCTAGCCGGTTCTATTTTGCCAGATTTGCGGTTCCAGCACTACATGAAGATATGCTGGAGGTTATTGGGGCAGCTTTGCAGAAGAGTGCTGTTCACACTATACATCTGACAATAGACATGTGGACCAGTGGCGCAGGCACTGATTACATGTGCATCACTGCACACTGGGTCTCTTTTTCAGGGGTTAAAGCAAAGCTAAACGCAGGTGTTGACCCGGACCAAGTTTTTAAAGCTGCTCGGAAACATGCAACACTAGCCATGTTTGGCTTGGAGAAACGTCATACAGCAGAAAACATTTTGAATGAGTTTAACACAAAGGTCTTTCACTGGCTGTCCCCAAAAAAACGCGAGATTGGTTATGTTTCCACGGATAATGGCGCCAATGTAGTTAAGGCCATGGATCTGGGTCACTATTTCAGAGTGCCGTGTTTGGTGCACTGTATAAACCTGGTTGTTAAAAAATTCTTGAGTGAAGACAGTCCAGCGTGCGAGTTAGTGGCCACCTGCCGAAGAATGTGCAACCATTTCAGCCATTCTTTTAAGGCCCGGAAGCATCTGAGGAGCCTGCTACATGAACGTCGAATGCCAGTGAAAGCACTCATCCAGGAGGTGCCAACACGTTGGAACTCAACCTTCTACATGCTTGAGCGTCTGTATGAGCAGTTTACGGTACTCGATCAGTATTTCTTAATACTGGGTACAGCTCAGAAGGACCTGAGGCTAGATGCGGCGGAATGGAAGCTAGTTAAAAGCCTGACAGACATGCTTCGTCCTTTTGAGGTCTTCACGCGAGCAGTCAGCAGGGAGGACTGTAATTTGGGAAAAGCTATCCCATTGTTGCGCATGCTGGAGCACAAACTGAAGGCGGTGTCTTCTAAGTTTCAAAAAGATGAAGAAAACCAAGAAGCTTTTGTTTTGGCGGAGAAATTATTAGAGCGCCTACTTGGCGATGAACGTCTTCAAAAGATCCACTCAGAACAGCATTATATTTGTGCTACTATTCTGGAACCACGCTACAAAAAGGCGCTGGCAGGCAGAGCATTATTTCCTTTTGGTGATGAAGATGTTACAAAGTACGAACGTTGGCTAGCCTTGTCAGACATGAGGTTTGAAAGAGAACGGCAGAAAATTGAAGGAAAAGGCAGTACATCAGCATCAGCAGGCCATCCCCAGTCAAAAGAATCCACTTCTGCACCTGTGGCTGTGGCAGAAGTGACCTCTCAGCCGTTAAAGACACCAGCAACCGGATCATCTGCACCAGACACAACAGAAACATTGGGTGAAGAAGAGGATTGGCTAACTGAGCTTGGGTTTGGTTCTCAAAAGGTCCCAGCAAAAAGTAAGCAAAGTGGAGGAACCGCGAAGAACCTTCAGTCGATGGTGCAGGACTATCTGAATGACTCAACAGAGGTCTATGTTAATGCTGACCCATTGGCGTATTGGCATGGGAAAAAAGAATTGTGGCCAGAGATCACCAACCTGGCTATAAATTACTTGTCTTGCCCACTCACAAGTGTGTCTTCTGAACGTGTTTTCAGTGCTGCTGGTGGCATTGTAACTTGAAAACGGACCCGCCTCTCGCCCAAAAATGTGGAGAGGTTAACAATGATCAAGATGAATCAGCACCTCATACCACCAGATTACAAAGTACGAGAAAACATGCCGGAAGAAGACGAGGAGGACAGCAACTTAGATGAGGGAATTTCTTCTGTGTTAGGTGACACTGACCTACTCCTGCCTGAATTCGCAGGGTATGAGGACGAACTCTTATTCCCTGACACCGAGCCCTGAAAATGAGCCAATGAATCAATAACTTTCTTTTTCGTCCTTATTCACTTTTATTCCTGTGTGTCTGTCTTTCTTTGTTTTGCACAGTTAATATAATTAAAACTTTAATCACCTAATCACAAAAACAAGCCCATCAGCAGAACTGTCTTCACTTATTTGCTTATTGATTTGAACGTGCCGCAGTCTGCATTCCTCAGGTTCACAAGTTCACAAGAACATGCTCCTCTATCCTCCTCCTCCAGACTCCTATTTCCCTCAAAGCAGAGGGCTGGATTACGCCCAATGAAGAAAGACTCTGCACTTGTGGGGGTGTTCTACTTCTTTGCGGGTGAGTTGGCGGGTCTTGGGGCATTGCTGGGAAGGTCTAATACCGGATAAAACTGGTTTTGACCAAATCAGACTTGAAAACTTTTTTGACTTTTTGCTCACTATCATGTTTTCAGGGGCCTGTTTGGGGGGCTTCCTGGTGTTTGTGGGTGGGTTTTGGGGTCTGGGAGCACTGCTGGCACAGTCTAGTTTTGATTGCATTTGCTTTTCAGGAAATCCATGGTGGAAAACGGGAGTTATGACCTAGCTGCACAGCGCGTTTGGACAGAAGGCCGAAAAATATTGTAAGTAATATGAGATTTTCCATTTTGGCTTTTTGGCTGTTTGGGGGTGTTGTGCTTTTTTGCGGTTGGGTTGGCGGGTCTTGGGGCATTGCTGGGAAGGTCTAATACCAGATAAAACTGGTTTAGAGAAAATCCATGCGGAAAAGCCTTTTGGCACTTTTTGTAACTTAGGGTTCGTTAGGGTTAGCCCTAGCAGCAGGATTGCATGTGTTTCGGGGTGTTCTAGATTTTTGCAACTGAGTTCTGGGGTCTTAGAGCACTCGTGGGAATGTGTAATTTTGGTTGCAAGTGATTTGAAGAAAATCCATGGTGGGAAAGGGGGGATTTGGCATAGTTAAAGAAAGCGTTTGCCACTATTCTTAACTTAGGGCTTGTTAGAGTTAGCAGTATTTGTATTGCATGTGTTTGGGTGGGGGGCTGTTTGTGGGGGGGTTTGCGAGTCTTGGAGCGATGCTGGGTATGGATACTTTTCCTTGCTTGCAAGTGCTTTGAATATAATCCACGGTCGGTAAGGGGGATTTTAGCCTACTTTTACTTTCAAAGTACGTTTTGTCACCAGTTTTCTACTAGGCCTCGTTTTTTGAGATCTGATTGGGGGTCTTCTACATTTTTGCGACTGGCTTTAGTAAGGGTCTGGGTGGGAGCACTGCTGGGAAGGTCTAATTTTGTTCTAAAACACAGTTTACAGTACACCTAGCTTGAGGGGAAAGATCCGCTAAATTCATTTGCCCATACTTATTTATCCTTCAAAATGAGACTCAGACAGAGTACGCACTTTCAAAAATATTGTACTGTCTATTAGGAAACTCAAAGTGTGACTTTTTGCACTAGACAGTTTACATACCTTATATTTATTTGTCAGTGGTGTTCTAATATCACTTCCTGTTTTTCCATCAATAATTACAGGCCGGGTTTCAGTCTGTGCAATGGGAAAAAAAGGATGAAGTCGGGCTTCACATTAGCGAGCCGCAATTCAGCATCCGCCAGGCAGGCAGTAGACAGGGTGTCCAATCTGACCGGTTAACTCCTGAGGTGAAATGCAGATTTTATGCGGACAGTGGCATCTTACACAGTGAGCGGGTGATTATGACCCCCTTCAACGCACGATCCTTTTCCTAAACTTTTGGCGTTTTCTTTTGCTTTTTTCCCGTATCTTCCTCCCCACACAACGGACCTGCTCCATTCCTGTTCTGCAAGCTACGGCTGGCCCCGCCTGCGCTGCTTGCCTGCCTCCCTGCCTCCCTACCGGCATGAAGGAGTGAATGTTTTTGCACTAGGACTACGGGAGGCGCTGGGAATATTCAGCTCTGATGGTGTTTTTGGTAACCGCCGAGCTCTCTGAAACAGCGGTGAGAGTGTTGGGGGTTGTGGTACTCGTAAGGGTGTCGGCACTGCAACCCAGGTTAGAACTGAGCTACAAATACAAACAAATCAGCGAGCACAAGTACATGCAATGAAGCTTGAATTGAAGCACGAGAATTGGCTTTTTGGGCACGCTACGTTTTGGCATGGTGTCAGGCTGGTGCTAGCGAGGGTCGGGTCCCGCAAGTTTTCTGGAGCGTGTTCTTTAAGGACCACTAAGATTGGGGGGGGGGGGCGGTTATTCTGATATCGGACAACAGTCAGGTAAACTGGCTATTGAACTAGCTATTGAACCTCGGTACGTGAAGCCAGCCCCCGCCTTCCTGCAACCGGAGTCACGGAAGGAAATGAGTTCGGACATCTCTCAATTTTCTAGCCCGTTACATACAGCTCACCCTGAATCATTAGGGGATTTCACTCCTTCACCAGAGAGAAGCAGCAAGGAATCAGGAATCAAACCCTCGGCTTCTAAAGCCCCTGCTGCTCCCAGAGCAGGGGGGCCAGGAACAGGTACCAGCTCAGGTCAAACTCGGAGCTCCATAAGGTGGGTTTCCAGGCGGTAGGCGCCTGGTCTGAAACCGGGACAGGGTCTGGGACTGTCGCTTTCACACCTAAGGGGCGGAAGAAGGAAAAGAAGGTGAAAAGCTCAAAAGGAGGGGCTGGCGAGCCTAAACAGAGGCTTCCGAAGAATTTGCCCCTCCGAGGTAAACCGACCTCCTCCTTGAAATCCTATTTTAAGATTTTGGAACAGGCCATGGACTCTAAGGGGGGCAGCTCACCTGCTCCATCTTCTCTATCTAAGTCTGCATCAAAGTCAACATTAAAGAGTGTTCCGAATGCGGTACAACTCCCAGCCCAACCATCGAGGGGCTCAATTTCTATTGCACAATCCCCTGTTGTTGCTGCCACGGCCCAAGGGGGTTTACCTCTAACCAACAGATATTCTGTCTTAGATTGTGACTTAGAAACAGAAGAGGTCCCACCTGTAGATGAGGAAGCCCCGCAGTTGACTATGGACACCTCTGTTGGTCCCAGGTTCTCTCAATTAGAGTCCTTATTACTTAATATGAGGGAGGACTTGTTATCCAAATTTGTAATGTCTGAGGCAAATCAGAAAAGCATTCACGAACAATGTGCTAACTTGGAGGCTAAGTTGGATGAAGTGTCTAAGCGAACTGGCGTATTGGAAGAAGATGTGTCCCTGCTTATAGGGGCTTCCCAGCGACACGAGAGGGACCTAGAGGCTCTCAGACTGCAAAACAAAAATCTCCAAATGGATATTGAGAGACTCGAGATACATTCGAGAAGGAACAATCTCAAATTTCTAAAGATTCCTGAGGGAGCCTAGAAAGGGGATGTTAAATTATTTTTTTGCAACCTGCTTAGAGATGGGGTACTAAAAGACAGGCCGGACATAGACCTTGAGGCTGAAATTCAAAGAGCTCACAGAGACCCTTATAGGCTTCACAAGGAGAGGAAGGCACCCAGGAAAATCCTGGTGAATTTCCTCACCTATACAGTAAAGGAGCTAATATTGAGTAGAGCACTATCTGATTCAACCCTCCAGATAGACTCTATCAAATATCTGATTAGGTCAGATGTAGGAAAGGCCACAGCACAAAGGCAGTGGGAGCTGGGAAATAGAATGCCTGACCTGAGGAGCCTGGGCGCCCAGGTTCAAATGAAATTCCCTGCATTCCTAACAGTTGTTTGGAGGAATAAGACCCATATCTTTCTATCCCCACATGAAGTTGACTCCTTCATATTTTTAATAAGAGAGAATCCTTAGTAGAACTTCCTAATGGAAACTAAACGAAATTAAAAGATCTAAATGGAGAGAAGCAGGAAGATGGAGGAGACGGGGGCAGCAGATGGTTACTTGGAGCATTTAGGAGAGGGAACAGAGGGGAAACAGAGGATAAGGAGTACTCAAAATATACAAAATAGAAAATATATATAAGAGAGGGGAGGGAAAGGAAAATGAAGAGAAGAAAAGGGAGAGGAAGGAAGGAAAAAAAATTAAATATATATATATATATATGTTTCCAAAAGTTCCCCAGCTTTAAGGACGCACTCCACATCAGATAACGTTCAGCCTTTTATTTTCAAAATGAAGACAACAAATTCACTCCAATCATTCTGTCCTTTTGCCAATGCAATTCGAAGCTGTTTGCTTCTTTCTCAAGGCAAGCGCGAAGGTGCAGCAGTGTCAGCAAAAAAACACAGTCCCTGTATGCTAATACATTTTATAGGCCTCCGGTGTGCCTCCTTGTTAGGAAAACTTTCGCAATGCATACTGGAACACGTGGTTCATTTCTCCTTTATTTTAACCTTTCAGTAGGTTCTGCACCAATTCACGCTTACTGAAAGGTTAAAACAAAGGAGAAATGAACCACGTGTTCCAGTATGCATTGCGAAAGTTTTCCTAACAAGGAGGCACACCGGAGGCCTATAAAATGTATTAGCATACGGGGACTGTGTTTTTTGCTGAAATTGCTGCACCTTCGCGCTTGCCTTGAGAAAGAAGCAAACAGCTTCGAAATGCATTGGCAAAAGGACAGACTGATCGGAGTGAATTTGTTGTCTTCATTTTGAAAATAAAAGGCTGTACCTTATCTGATGTGGAGTGCGTCCTTAAAGCTGGGGAACTTTTGGAAACATTTAATCACGGCGCCCGCAGGCCGTGGAGGATTGCACCGCTCCAAAAGTGAAGGAGTCCTTCGGGAAATGGAACTATGCCGTTTCCGTGGATGGCACAACAGAGGATTAATGTATGAAGAGGCAAAATCACTCTGAGGCCCACTGGAGGGCTCACACTGGGTCCGTAATTAAGCGTGAATTGGTGCAGAACCTACTGAAAGGTTAAAACAAAGGAGAAATGAACCACGTGTTCCAGTATGCATTGCGAAAGTTTTCCTAACAAGGAGGCACACCGGAGGCCTATAAAATGTATTAGCATACGGGGACTGTGTTTTTTGCTGACATTGCTGCACCTTCGCGCTTGCCTTGAGAAAGAAGCAAACAGCTTCGAAATGCATTGGCAAAAGGACAGACTGATCGGAGTGAATTTGTTGTCTTCATTTTGAAAATAAAAGGCTGAACCTTATCTGATGTGGAGTGCGTCCTTAAAGCTGGGGAACTTTTGGAAACATATATATATATATATATATATATATATATATATATATATATATATATATATATGAAATTGAATCCTGACCGCCAAACGTGGCGGAACAGCAGGCGTGGACCTCTTCAACAAACAGCAGTTCAAAACGCGAACCAAAGCCACAGCAGACAAAAGATGTTTTCACCAATCCATTTTATTGCAGAAAATGTAAGAGCCTGTGCCCTCCCTGACGCGTTTCGCTCCGCAAGCGGAGCTTGATCACATGACGCGTCAGGAGTAGGACGAGCATTAAATTGACAGTAAAAGCCCAAGCGCCTAAAGAAACAGGACGCAAGGGTGGCATGAAAGCAAATGAACGTTGAAATAGCATTCAATATACTGAAAATTGTCTATTAACATCACTGAGAAATGGGGGGCACAATATCTCTGCATAGTGCATTAAGAATTATGAATCGAGTTGGTCTTTTATCCATGTAACAGTGGTAATGAGACCTCAAAACCAAATTAGATCTCAAAGCTTAAAACTTGAGGACATAGACGATTAAACAATATCAAACAAAACATATATGTCACAAGATCAATATCAAACATGATTAAATAACCAAAAATCAATGACAGATCAAAATGTGAAAACAGTTCATTGCCAGTGCAAACATGATGGTCTATTTAATCTACGTCCAAATGTCATAATAATATTTTTGCTCAAGTCAATACATAATTATTCTTATCATGCATGCCCTCTCAGACGAGTGAATACAAAAAGTGCCTTCATGCTAAAGTGCCAAAGCCTAAAATTCATTGTATAATACAATATAAAACTTTAATAATAGCAGCGGAAGAACCAATGTGAAACATTACCCTTAGTACTATGCAAAAAATATATATACATCAAACAGATTCATTATCTTTTTAGTCATTTTTTAGAGATGTTTAACTTACGGTCAGATAGATAATACGTCACTAGACCTCATAGAAAGTGGTGTAATTCATCAAAGGCATTAAGCCCATTGGGGGCCCGGGTGTCAAGTAATAGAATGAAAAACGCCTCTTTTTGACGAAGCAGTTTTTCACGATCCCCCCCTCTGCCTGGGTTAGCCACCGAACATAACAAAGTGTACTTTAGATCTTTTAATTTTTTGTCATGTACAGCTTTGAAGTGGCGAGCCACCGGATAAGTCATATCCGAGTTGACAATGGCTCGGATATGTTGCAGGATACGTTGATAAGCCGGGAGTTTAGTACTCCCTATATAGGATAAAGAACATGTGCAGGTAAGTTGGTACACTACATATTCACTGCGACATGTCAGATGTTCTTTTATTGGGATCAATTTATCATTGAAAGCCGAGGTATAGTGGGTTCCATTCTCGGCAAATGTACAGGCACGACACGACGTACATCTAAAAAAACCTAGTTTGTTTAACCAATTAGTTTTAGGTGGCAGTTCTGGCTGTGTTCTGTCTAATGCGTCTTTCATAGACGGCGCCCTCCTAAAAGTAATGGCCGGTGATTTGGGCAAAAATGGTGCTAAGATGACGTCGGTTAATACAATTGGCCACTCAGATCGGATGATTTGGCTGATCTTAGAGATTTGGGCACAAAAAGTGGTGATGAACCGAACAGAGCCCTGTTCGGTGGTGTCCCTCTTCTCCTTGTTCCTGGGAGTAAGGAGATCCATTCGAGACCGAGCACCAACCTTTGCCAAGGCCTGATCCAGAATGGTTCCACTATAACCTCGCCTCAGAAATCTAGTCCTAGATTCCCTTAAACAAAGTTCCAAGCTATCAGGGCTACTACAGATTCTTTTTATCCTGATGAATTCACCCAAGGGTATACTGTTAATAGTATGGGTCGGGTGAGCACTGCGGGCATGTAAGATGGAATTGCCCGCAGTGCTTTTTCTATGGAGCTTAGTCTGAATGGTGTTCTGATCAATGTAAAGCTGGACATCCAGGAATTCGGCCGCGTCAGAAGTGATGCTAGCCGTAAACCTCAGATTCCTATCATTGACGTTGACATCTCTCACAAATGCCGCTGCCTGATCTTGGGTGCCTCGCCAGATGATAAAAATATCATCGATAAAGCGCCAATAATGCACAAGATGAGGAAGCCAATGTGTGTGAGTGACCTGGAGAACATGCTTCTCCCACCAGCCAACATGGAGGCAGGAATAGCTGGGGGAGAAGCATGAACCCATGGCCACCCCCCGTTCCTGGTGAAAGAACTCCTTCCCAAATTGGAAATAGTTATTAGCAAGGCACAGCTTTATCATGTCCATGAGCATTAGGTTGTGATTTCTAAAGTCCGCCTCTCTGCTGTTCAAGAAATATTCAACTGCATGAAGTCCCTGCTCATGGTTGATGCTAGTGTATAGTGCCTCTATGTCCATCACCAGAAAACAATAATCAGAACACCAAGTGACGTGACTAATTTTGACCAAAAAATCTGTTGTGTCTTTCAAAAATGAGGGAAGGGAAAACATATGGGGTTGCAGAAAAAAATCAACATATTTCGAGATGTTCTCATTCATGCTGCCTAGAGCTGAGATGATCGGACGGCCTGGGACAGGAGTGGTGCATTTATGGATTTTGGGCAAAAGATAAAACAAAGGAGTGATAGGGTGTGCAACATTGAGAAATTTAGTTTCCTCTTTGGTGAGTAAGCCATTTCGAAACCACCGATTGATGTTTTTTCTCGTGTTTTCATGGCTTTTCAACATCATAAATTTAGTACTCTTTGTATAACAAGATACATCACCAAGTTGCCTATTTGCTTCATATACATATATATATATATATATATATATAATAGTTTTTCTTGTTGTTTTCATATACACTGCATGGGGAGGACGGGAAAGAAGAAGGAAATTGGGAAAGAAAAAGGGGGGAAAAAAGGGAAGGAAAGAGGGGAAGGGAAAAAAGGATGGAAAAATAAAGAAAGGAAAAGGTTTTTTTTGGTTTTTTTCTCACTAGTTAGAAGACATGATAAGGTACCCGGCTCATATATAGGTGTCCGTTTTTTTTTTTAAGTAACTGACGGGAGGGATCTAGGTCAGACCACGGGAGCCCCTACAGGCGACAAGATCGCCAGAGTAGGTATGGGAGGGGTTCCACAGGGGGGGGGGAGGTGGTTTGTAGGGTGGCAGGGGTAAAAGGAAAGGGGTAAAAAAAATTCTCATATACACATTAATGAATATACTGGATATGGAAGGGAGCAGGGCTTGTGGTGATAGGTGGAATGGTTAATATAAATAACAAAATTAAGTTTATCAGCTGGAATGTGAATGGCCTAGGAGACAGGAGGAAACTCTTAAGGGTTAAGGAATATTTATTTAAGACAGGGGCTCAGGTTTGTTTATTGGAAGAGACCCACTTAGAGAGAAGGGAGTGTGAGTCCGGGCTGGGAAGGGCTAAGTGGATACAAGAAGTCCTATGTTCAGACCAGAATGGTAGCACTAGAGGGTAGCAATATTGATCAGAGCTAATGCAGGTGATAGAGCGCGCAAGGTCACCCAACCAATAATTTCGCCGCTTCCGGCTTCGGGCCCATATATTTCAATTCACCATATACATTGACCGGGTGACTTCACGGGCTGCTACCAATTTGTGTGAATTCCCTACTATTATTCCTCAGCGTACCCGACTTACCATCCACCGACACGGGTACCTATGACCACAATGGATCAGGGAGCTAGCTGTAAAAGGAGAGGCAGCAAAATACAACTCAAAATGACATGCAATACTTTTGTAAAATGACCACGGACAACTGGAAGTTTAAAATCTTTATCTAAAGTTCGTTTTCAGAAATCATGAGATTTACAAGAATAAGACAATCGATAATCAAGATAATGAAAAGTACATAACTATAGAGAAATAAAGTCAGGGTAATCATGGAAATGCTAATATGGGATGCAACAGGAAAAGCTATGCATTTAGGGCAAAAGTTCTTTGGACAGTTTAAGTAAGGACGTTCTAGACCATATCAGAAAATGACAAACTGCAATGCAAAATACGATTTCTAACAGGTAGGGTAACATGGGAACACGTTATGAAAATATGCAATGACTTTACGTTTCAATGGTTGCGGCAAAAGCATGGAAAAATTAACATATGCAAGAGGTGTCTTTATTAAAGCAAAAGACAGAAAAATAGAAAGGTGCAAAGTTTAAAGATTTCAGAGCAATATTTACCTAGACTGGTGTGGAAACCAAACCCTGGCCACGGGTCAGTTAAGGACAGGAAACCCTCAAGGAAGGATACCCCTCAATGGACAGCAGGTGCAGAATGGACACCCAGGACAGGACAGGAAACCCTCAGATTAGGAATCAGGACAGGACCTCAGGACAGGAACCCCTCAGGACAGGACCGCACCCGCAGTTTGGAAGCAACGCCTGCGCTCCACCCTCTCTGCAGCTATCGATCAAGACCCCGATTGGGTCAGCGAACTCCCAGCCAAGTGCTCCGCCAGCACTTTAAGGTTCAGTAAAACCTTAGTCTATGGTCAATTTCGGACAGAGTGCTCCGCAGCTCTCTGTATCTTCAGTCACCTATTGAGTGCGTTGGGTCAGTGACAGGTCAGCTAAACCAGACAAGTCGGACAAATTCCCTAGGTGAACCCAGGGTAGATATACTGTTTTGGGACGGTGTACCACCCCCCAATGTTGCAAAGTGTCAGAATCCCTCAATTTGGATTAGTCCTAAGATAGGATTTGGGTAACACACCAATCCGAACAGACTATTTGGAGGCCTTATTTACATCTCTGGGCACCGCCTAGCAAGATTGGGGTTCCCATGAGAAAATCGCGCAGAATACAGTGAAAGAATACATTTTAGCAACATAATAGAATAATATCATGATGCTGCTGGGCGAAGGTACAGCTTCCCAGGGTGGCTTCTGGTATCAACCTTCTTTGGCAGCAATTCAATGCCATGATGGTTCCTGGCGAGTCTGCGCACAAGTACCCTCCAAGATGGACTCCCCAGCCCAGCACCCCTCCGAGTTGAGGATACATGAAAAGTAAGCGAAAAACAAATTAAAACATAGAAGTGACGATATGAAAACACATCATTGGTTTTGTACTTTGAACTTATCATTATAAAAATATACTATGCAGTTTACGGGTTAGCAACATATACACTGGCACAAGAGCGACTGCACGAGCAGTACCACGTTATTACCAAAGCTATGTATTACGCATGCGCATCTTTTCCCTCCAAGCCTGCAAACACGTCAGGACACGTGAGTGTGACTGACGCATGCGCAGAAGCTATTTCAAAGCGGCGGCCATTTTATAGACTCGAATTAATTGTATTAGAAATACACATGTGCAAGCTTCATCTATTACGTTCATACATGAAATAAAGATTAGTAAGACGTACAATTTATTAATTGATTACACACGAGCGAGGTTCATGACTAAAGCAAGTCGCGATGCGAAACTTTGCTTCATCACAGGGATTAAGGTTGTGAAATATGATACTGATCAGTCAGGAAGGTGGCTGGTGGCGTCTCTACAATGTCAGAGTATTCCTTTTGTATGTGCTGTATACTATGGCCCTAATCAAGATCTTCCAGGGGTACTCCTGAAGCTTAGAACAACTCGTTTAGATTACACAGGGCCAGTTATCTTAGGGGGCGATTTCAATTTGATTTTGGATGACAAGCTGGATCGAACATCGAGGGTTAAATTTACACCCCCAGTGAAATCCCGGAGAGAGCTCAAAAACTTAGTTAAAGATTATAAACTTATGGATGTCTGGAGAGTTAGAAACAGCACAAAGAGGGACTTCTCTTTCTATAGCCGTAGACATGGCCACCATTCCAGAATAGATTTTTTCCTTATTGATCAGGTGTTACTTGCGGCCGTTGACACTACCGAATATACCCCAGCTATCCTGTCGGACCACTCAACAGTGGAGTTAATAATTAACTTCAAAGTAAAAGAAATACAAAGGAGATGGACTCTAGCTAGATCTATGCTACTAGAGGATGGGACAAGAATGGAACTGATAATTTTGACTGAGGACTTCTTTAAGGTAGCTGAGGCACAGGCTCAGCTACCCAACAAGTGGTTTGGGAAACATTTAAAGCTTTTCTGCGTGGTATGCTGACCACTTTGTCAATCGGGAAGAACAGGATGAGTAAAGAGAAGGAGGAGGAAGAGCTTCGTAAAATCAAATCGAAAGAGCTGGAACTCCAAGTAGCCTCAGCCAATCAATCCAGCATTAAACCTCTCCTTCAAAAGGAACTAGATGGCCTGCGAGCAGACTATCAAGCGGGCTTGGATAAGGTCCTCAAAGGTAGATGGGACGCCGCAAACTTCAAAAAATTTCATATGGGGAGAAATGTGGTCGCCTTCTTGCCTGGAAATCTCGGATGGACAGAAATAGAAATTTGATCACTAGTCTAACCCGGGGAAGCTCGGGCATTGTTACAAGCGATGATGAGCAAATTAGGGAGGAGGCTGAATCTTTCTTCAAAACGCTGTACACTGCTAAAATAAACCAATCCCCTCTACTATTAGAAAACTGGCTAAGTAAGATACATCTTCCATGTCTGGCTGAAGAGAACTATAGCTTCCTTGCGTCGGACATAAAGGAAGGTGAGGTCAGAGCTCAGCTGATGAGAATGGCTAGTGGCAAGGCAGCTGGGCCCGACGGTCTCCCTGTTGAAATTTATAGGATAATTATAGACCAAATAGTGCCTGTCCTTACAACTCTGTGCAATAAAATATTTGCAGAGGGAGGGAATACTCCCGATTCATGGGCAGAGGCTACTGTAACCTTAATCCTGAAACCAAATAAGGATCCACTAAAGATCGAATCCTATAGGCCAGTCTCGCTGTTAAATACAGATTACAAGGTTTTTGCCGGCGTGCTCACAGCCAGACTGGCCAAAACGGTAAAGACAATCATCCATCAGGATCAAAGGGGCTTCATTCCACACATACAACTAAATGAACTGACATTTCAGGTTATCGCAGCGATAGATGTCACCATCAGCAAGAGGCTTCCTTTGACCCTGGCGGCAGTGGACGCCGCCAAGGCGTTTGATCAGGTAGATTAGATATATTTATGGAGGGTTCTGGATGCCTTTGGCTTTCCAACCAAGTTCATAACTGCTATGAGGTCTCTTTACTGCTCCCCACGGGCAAAGATATTAATCAACGGTCTCTTAACCAACTGGGTACCAATTGCTCGTGGGACCAGGCAGGGCTGTCCGCTGTCACCTTTATTGTTTCATTTGTATATTGAGCCCTTTGTTTGTTTACTTAGATCTGATTTAGCATTTAAACCCTTTATGATTTCTGATTTAGAATTAAAATTTGCATTATATGCAGATGACCTTCTTATGTTCACTTCAAACCCAGGGGTCGCCTTGCCCAGAATGATAGCTCTAGCTGAAGAATTCGGGGAGGTCTCCAGTTATTCCATTAATAAAGATAAAACCGAAATCATGGAGTGGAACCAAGAGGTTAGTACGGTGGGAGCCAAGTTAAAAATGAGGTACCTGGGGGTCCTTTTGACCCATAAAATGGAGGACATCACTAAAACTAACATGGATAAGGTATCTAAGGAGGTTTGTGCTCTACTGCAAAGATGGTCATCACTCCCTTTAAACATCTTTGGAAGGGTCAATCTAATTAAGATGATCATCCATCCTAAACTTACTTTCCTATTCAATTCCATCCCCTTATCTTTTAATACTGCATCTATCAAAAAGTTGCAAGGGAAACTGGGTTCCTTTATCTGGAATTCAAAATCGCCAAGGGTAGCATGGAAGAAGCTCAGGAGAACTTTAAAAACAGGAGGTTTAGCCTTCCCTGATCTATTGGTGTACTGGCATGCTTTCCATTTTAAAAACTTTAGACCCCTGGCGGGGGAGATAGAGGCAACATCGTTAGGCTTATTATTTCAAGCGCTGCTACGAGATGTACCACAGGGCCAATCACATTTTCTTTTTAAGGGAATGTCTAATTTTGATTACAAGTGGTTTGAAGAAAATCCCTGATGGAAAAGGGGGGTTTTGGGCCTACTTTCAGAGTGCGTTTTGGCACGATTTTCAATTGGGCCTCTGTGCCAGGTAGCAGTATCTCATGTTTTTGGGGGCCTACTTGGGGGTGTTCTAGAGTTTTGCGACTGGGTTTAGGGGTCTGGGAGCACTCATGGGAAGGTCTAATTTTGATTGCAAGTGGTTTGAAGAAAATCCATGGTGGAAAAGGGGGTTTGGGCCTAGTCGCAGAGAGCGTTTTGGCACGATTTTCACTTAGGCCTCTGCCAGGTAGCAGTATTGCATGTCAAGACAAGTCAAGTCAGAATTTATATAGCTCACTACATACCCATAGGGTCTCAAGGCGCTTGAGGAAGGGGGGGAGGTTTACTTATCGAATATCCATGTTTTAAGTTGTTTTCTGAAGGCTAGGTGGTTTTGAGTAAGGCGGAGGTGGATGGGAAGGGAATTCCAGGTCTTGGCCGCTAAGTAGGAGAAGGATCTTCCTCCCATGGTGGCTTTGTGGATGCGCGGAACAGCGGCGAGGGCTTGGTTGGACGAACGCAGCTGGCGGGTGGGGGTGTAAAAGGAAAGGCGCGTGTTGAGACAATCAGGTCCAAGTTCGTATAGGGCTTTGTGTGCGTGGGTGAGGAGACGGAACGTTAGTCTCTTGTTGACGGGGAGCCAGTGAAGGTCTTTCAGGTGAGCGGAAATGTGGTCTGTGCGGGGGATGTCTAGTATGAGTCTGGCTGAAGCATTTTGGATGCGTTGGAATTTTTCTGTAGTTTCGCGGTGGAACCGGCGTAAAGGGTGTTTCCGTAGTCCAGACGGCTTGTAACCAGTGCGTGGGTGACCGTTTTTCTTGTTTCGGTGGGGATCCAGTGAAATGTTTTTTTGAGCATGGTAGGATGTTGAAGCATGAAGATGAGACGGCGTTGGCTTGTCTGGTCATCGAGAGTGAGGAGTCCAGGATGATGCCCAGGTTTCGTGCGTGGTCTGTCAGTATGGGGGCTTTTCCTAGGGCCGTTGGCCACCAAGAGTCGTCCCAGGCGGAAGGGGATGAGCCTAAGATGAGGACTTCCGTTTTGTCCGAGTTCAGTTTCAGACGGCTGTGCTTCATCCACTCGGCTACTTCTTTCATCCCTTCGTGTAGGTTGGTTTTGGCGGTGGTTGGGTCTTTGGTGAGTGAGAGGATCAGCTGAGTGTCATCAGCGTAGGAGATGATGTTGAGGTTGTGTTGACGTGCGATGGTTGCGAGGGGGCTCATGTAGACGTTGAAGAGGGTGGGGCTGAGTGATGATCCTTGCGGGACGCCGCAGATGACTTCGGTGGCCTCTGACTTAAAAGGGGGGAGGCGGACTCTCTGAGTTCTTCCAGCGAGGAACGAAATGATCCAGTCCAATGCTTTTCCTTGAATTCCAATGTTTCTGAGGCGTTGTATCAGGGTGCTATGGCAGACTGTGTCGAAGGCTGCGGAGAGGTCAAGGAGGATAAGGGCGACTGTGTCTCCGTTGTCCAGTAGTGTTCGAATGTCGTCTGTTGCTGCGATGAGGGCGGTCTCGGTGCTGTGTTTGGCTCAGAAGCCAGACTGTGAGGAGTCGAGTGATTTGTTGGTTTCGAGGAAGGCGGCGAGCTGATTGTTAATGGCTTTCTCAATGACTTTGGCAGGGAATGGGAGGAGCGAGATGGGGCGGTAGTTTTTGAGTTCCGTGGGGTCAGCTGTGGGTTTCTTCAGAAGGGCGCTGAGTTCGGCGTGTTTCCAGCTTTCTGGGAATGTGGTGGAGTTAAGGGAGTAGTTGATGACATCTCGGAGATGGGGTGCGATAATGGAGTCTGCTTTGTTGAAGATGTGATGGGGACATGGGTATGTAGGGGATCCTGAGTGGATGGAGTTCATCAGGCGAATGGTCTCTTCTGTGGTGATTGGGTTCCATTTGAAGAGGATATTCGGAGGAGGTAACGGTTCGGAGGTGAGTGGAGTGGACTGATTTACAGGTTGGTTGTCAAAGCTGTTATGGATGTCGGCGATTTTGTCATGAAAGAATGAGGCCAGGGAGTCGCAGAGGACTTGAGAGGGGGTGATGTCGTTAGAGTTGGCGGTGGGGTTGGTGAATTCTTTGATGATGTTGAAAAGTTCCTTGCTGTTGTGGGCGTTTTTGTCTAGTCGGTCTTTGAGTGCTGATTTCTTGGCTGTCCGGATTAGTTGGTGGTGTTTGCGGGTGGCGTTTTTGAAGGCGGCTTGGGTGATAGTGTTTGGGTCTGTTTTCCAAGTTTTCTCAAGGGAATGACAGAGCTTCTTGGATTTCTTAAGGTCATCGTTGAACCAGGGGGCGTTCTTGCTTCCTTGCTTGATTTTATGTTTTTTCAAGGGTGCTAATTTGTGGGCCGTTTGGGTTAACCATTGTGTGAGGTTGATGGCGGCTTGGTTAGGGTTCGTTGAATAGGCAGGGGTTTTTTGAAGAAGCGATGTTGAGATCTGGTCGATGGTGATTTTGTTCCAATTTCTTCGCAGAGTTGGTTGAGGGTTGCTGTGGATCGAGGTCTTATTGTAAATAAAGTGGATGCAGCTGTGGTCCGTCCAGTGGAGGGGTGTGGTATGAGTGAAGGAGATATGCTTGCTGGAAGTGAAGATAGGGTAGAGTGTGTGTCCTGCATAGTGTGTGGGGGTGTTAACAAGTTGTTTGAGTCCGAGATTGGCGAGATTGTCCAGAAGGGTGGTGGTGTTACTGTTGTTGCTCTTTTCCAGATGGAAATTGAGGTCTCCCAGTAGAATGTATTCTTCCGAAGGGAGGGCGTGTGGGGTGATAAAGTCAGTGATGTCTTCGCTGAATTTTGTACGGGGTCCTGGTGGCCTGTAGAGGAGGGTGCCTCTGAGTGTTGTCTTGGGGTCGGTGTGGATCTGGAAGTAAAGGTGTTCGGCGATAGTGAGGTTGTCATCTGAGCTGGTTGAGACGCGGATGGTGTTCTTGTGGACGATGGCGATGCCTCCTCCTGTTTGGATGGGGCGGTCCTTACGGATGATCTTGTAGCCGTCCGGGATGGCTATGGTGATGTCTGGAGCTGAAGAGGCGTTCATCCAGGTTTCTGTTAGGAAGGCGATGTCCGGAGAAATGGTGTCGAGTAGATTCCAAAGGTCGATGGCGTGTTTGTGAACCGAGCGGGTGTTGAGAAGGATGCATTTGAGGTGGTTGGTGTTGGCTCTCTGTTTGGTGTTTGTGGATTTGGTTTGGGACTTGACGCAGGTGAATTTGCAGGAGTGGCAGGTGAAGGGTCCATGGGTGTGTCCTGGTGCTGCTTGGGCGCAGTTAGTGAGTCGTCCGGGGTTGAGTGCAAAGAGGGAGGAGGCGTCGTATGTAATGTGGGGAGGATGGGTGAAGCGGGGACCAGGGGGTCTGGCTCTGGGCGCGGTCCAGGCGTAGACGGGCTTACCTTTGGCGCACCTTCGGCGCGCATGGGGCGCGACTGCTGTGCGTGAACGCTGCGCGGAAAAGCATCTGTCATAAGTGGATGGTGGTGGGGGGTGGGGCGAGGGAGGAGCAGCTGGGAGGTGGGAGCGGGGGGATATCCGGGCTGGCAGGCAACCAAACAAACAACAAGATGGCTGCAAGCCACAAGTGAGAACAGGACGAGATTGGGGCACGACCTTCCGTAATCAATATCAGCTGGGCAGCACAATCAGGCAACTATATGCAAAGCGAGTGGCACAGCAATTGAAAGTGGTACAATTGAAGATAAATCACGGACAGCTCAAAAGCGCTACTATGATTCTAATCACGGGTTGCTCATAAAGCGCTATGGTGATTCTATATTTAGCAGAGCGCTCGAGTCTGGCAATAAGCGCTTCTATGACAGTGCAGTATAATAGCAATGCGAGGCAATTATAGCGCTACAATACCACGTGGGTGAGCAGGGAGTAGCGAGGGGAGCGACCGCTTCTGTGAGGCTCAGGACGGTCACAGCTCTGAAGCTGCGAAGGTAGAGCCTACACTCTCTGTGGGAGGGAGGAGCAGCTGGGAGGTGGGAGCGGGGGGATATCCGGGCTGGGAGGCAAACAAACAAACAACAAGATGGCTGCAAGCCACAAGTGAGAACAGGACGAGATCGGGGCACGACCTTCTGTAATCAATATCAGCTGGGCAGCACAATCAGGCAACTATATGCAAAGCGAGTGGCACAGCAATTGAAAGTGGTACAATTGAAGATAAATCACAGACAGCTCAAAAGCGCTACTATGATTCTAATCACGGGTTGCTCATAAAGCGCTATGGTGATTCTATATTTAGCAGAGCGCTCGAGTCTGGCAATAAGCGCTTCTATGACAGTGCAGTATAATAGCAATGCGAGGCAATTATAGCGCTACAATACCACGTGGGTGAGCAGGGAGCAGCGAGGGGAGCGACCGCTTCTGTGAGGCTCAGGACGGTCATTTTCATTCAATTGCATGTTTTCGGGGGGCTATTTGGGGGTGTTCTAGATTTTTGGGAGTGGGTTTAGGGGTTTGGGAGGCACGGTGGGAAGATCTCGTTTAGGGGAAACCTAGTAGTTTGTCTGTAAGTTGAGGGGAAAGGTGATTTGGCCCTGTTTGAAAGGTGCATTTCGGCCCATAGGCTAACAATGCTGGTAATGTGTTATTGCAGATGTCACTGGAGACAACTCTTCTGGCACTTTACGCAGCTGTAGTGTAGGAAAAGCACTATAAATTTACCCAACGAGGTAGCACTTACTGGATTAGCCAGTACTAAGTACTCCAGTAATAGTTATGCAAATCGCAAAAAAATCAGCGAGTTTGCAGAAAAATACGTGAATTCGCGGTTTTGTGTGCACTTTCGCGCAAATTCACAGACCGCAGGTCCGCACGATTCGCCCATACAGTTACTATCCTTGAAAAGGAGACTCAGAGTATACACTTTCGAAATGATGCTTGTATGTAATACTGTCGCCTCTGTGAAACTGAAAGTGTTATTTTTGCACTACACAGCGTACCTTATATTTTTTTTCTCCGTGGTGTTTTAATATCACTTCCTGTTTTTCCATCAACAATTACAGGCCGGCTTTTACCATGTGCGATTTCAAAAATGATTAACTGAGGCTTACCATTAGCGAGCCGCAATTCCGCCTCAGCCAGGCAGGCAGTGGACAGTGTGTGTTCTGGTCACCAACATTGATCGACGGAGCGTCAGGTGGAATGGAGGAGTACCGCAAATAAGAGGAATGGCTGGATGCATGCAACTTCCCAAATTCAACAGGACAACTACAACATACAGTTACAGTATCCATCTTCATTTCTACTTATCTTTTTTTAAGTAATGTTGCTGTGAACTTCTATGAGTGTGACTTTGCATTTGTTTGCTGTCTGTATACGCTTTCCTTTGCTATTTTTTAAACTAATTTAATATACTAAGTGGTTATTCTCTCTGAGGGCAGATAGGCAAGTGAAATTGCGTAATTACTGCAGCCCTGTACTGTCACATTGTTTCTTCATAGTACGTTGTAGAAAGTACTACTTACTTTTCAGTAACCTATCCATTTAGCAAACAACTTCATGTATGCAGTAGTGCATGCACTTCCTTTATGTCCCTTAAAAGATTTATGGATAGCTTTGTATCCAAAGATTTGTTTATCTTCATTTGTTGTTTGTCCATGCTGTGCTTTTTTTTTACTCTCTCAACAAAACATTCCCCAAAAACCCCATTCCCATCCAATTTCCAAACCCTAACCCTCTTCCCCCGGGCTATGTGGTTTTCATTGAGGTGTGAGTAAATGACAACAATAATTCCACACACTTGCTGGGGAGGATAAGGTCATAGCAACAGAAAATTAATTAAATTTTAAGGCTGGTGAAGGAATCCGAGGATATATTCTTACTCAGCTTGACACAGACCCATGACTTTTTGCAAATCAAATCTGATTTTCATGGGCGCCATCAACTGGATTGTTCATCTAGAACATCCTCCTCCTACACGTGGCAAATGATTACGCTGCTGTGTCCTTCAGTACTATTTCTTGTAGTAGCCAAAGCCAAACTCCACACAACTAGTAGTTATACTTTGAATACTTTAGCATTTGTTAGGCTAAATTATGGCACTGTTCTTGAGTACTGTGCTATCCATCGTACCGTTCTAATGCTCCGCTCAGGCTACTCAAGGTTTCATTTTCTTTTTTTTTCATATGCTGCTACTGCCACTGTGTACCACCACTACTACCACCACAACAATGCCATTTCATCTGCCCTGGATTGCCAACCTTAATCGTCATTTATTTATTTATTTATTTATTTGCGGGTTTATAAAGCGCTTGAATAAACTCCCAAAGGGGTATCTCCGCGCTCAGAGACAACAGAAGCAAAAACCAGGGCAATAATAATAATACAAGACCAAGACTCATATTTGACTCATATTTGACTACCTCATGACCTAACTAATTAGACCTGGAACATAAAAGTTTTCAGTTGTTTTCTAAAGGCAAAATGATCAGAACACTGCCTAAGTTGGAAGGGAAGATTGTTCCACAAAATAGGACCCACCACTGACAGTCCTTGCCACCCAGTCTAGTCCTGCTAATCTTGGGTACCCTTAGAAGCAACTGATCACTTGACCTAAGGGTACGTGTGGGAACATATGGAACAAATTTATTTGCCAGATAGGAAGGTCTTAGGTCATGTAGTCCTTTATGTACTATACAGCATGTCTTAAATTTCACTCTTTGGCGGACAGATAACCAATGAAGTTTTTCCAGCAGAGGTTTGGATGGAGACCTGGGGGGAGCATTGAGGACCAACTTGGCTGCGGTGTTCTGTATCACCTGCAGTCGGTCCAACACCTCTTCATTAGCAGACACCAGGAGACCATTACAGTAATCAAGCCGGCTGATCACTAGAGCCTGAACCAAAGTCTTTCTAATGGAGTCCGGAAGGAGCGGCAATACCTTACGGAGGAGTCCTATCACATGAAAACAGGACCCCACCGTATTATTTCCATGTTGTTTCAATGTCAGCTCCGGCTCCAGGCGAACCCCAAGGATCTTGATTACTTGTTTTGGTTCGGGAACTGGCCCCAGATCCAATGGCCACCAATCAGGGGACCATAGTATCTTGGCCTCACCGAAAAGCATCACCTTAGTCTTACCAACATTACACTGACACTGAAGAAAGTTGGAGGACATCCACTGGGATACTGCTTTCATCCCCTCGGAGAAGGATTGTTTAACCTCCGGGGTCAAAGATTTAAATGGAAAAAGCAGCTGGGTATCATCAGCATAAGACACTGGACAGAAACCAAAAGCTCTTGTTATATTTGCCAGGGGGGCCACATAGGTGTTAAAAAGAGTTGGGCTCAAACATGCCATGCAGCCAGCCCTGTGCCTAGCCCTATTTTCAAACACGAATCACAGGTAAGATAAGCGTTTGGGGGGAGGAAGAATAATGGAGTAGGAGGAGAGAGGAGAGACTGACGGTAGTACTAGTAAAGTTGTAGGACAATTGAATTCACTAACTCTGTGAGTAGCACTTACTTTTGTAAACATTTGGGCGATTACTTAGACAATTTGAATCAAGCAGCCAGTTAAGTTTCAGGAAAACAAATGTACAGTTAACCCCCCCCCAACTCCCCCGCAAAACAGTAAAAACGCGTCTGCTATGTATCAGTTATAAGTAAATAATTATATTTATCCCTAACAAAAATAAACTATCCCGCAAGACCCGACCCGGGCTGACTGGCTGACCCAGGGTGCACGGAGGAGGATGCAGCTGTCGTGCTGGATGTTGTCGACTGAGACTGCGTGTCCTCCTCCTCCCGGGCCACCAACCGCCGATATTCGGCGACAATCGCCTCCAGCTTCCTTTGCCGGGCCCGTCTAGCCAGCTCCTTCCGTGTTAGTTTGGAAGGAGCATCTATATGAAGAAAGAAAAACATACTGTAACCAATGCTCTTTAAGATTCACACAAAATAATTCAGCAGAAAGTTGTGTCACAATAGCACTAGCAACTTGCAAGCACAGTACATAACATTTGTGGCCTGTATCTATCTAACCTCCCACTTCGTCGGCCTCTGCTCTAACATTAGTGGAAGTTTCAGGAATCAATTCTAGTAGCACTATATGGACTCACTACATTAGACTCAGACAGTACACCAGTCTTCTTATTCTTCTTCTCTCTTGTTTAGCAAAATTGGTACGTGAACTTCTGGAAGCCGGCATAATGCCAGCACAGTCAACTTGCACCCGAGAAAAACAGACGCAAGCCATGATGACACAGACTTGCGTTACTGTACCACTCTAGTACATGCAGGTGGTGAAGCTCTTAATTTTCTATTACAGGTGGCACTGGCCATACTCTGTTACAAGGGCTACTGCTTCATTAATTTAACTTTCACCCTGCAGTGCCAATGACTACTAGAAAAAGAAAATGAAGATAAATAAATGTATGATTATCTATTCCTTTACAGGATATTTGCTTACATATGGGATGACTTTAAGTGCTTTGTTTTTTATTGAGTGAACACTGATAGGACACACATGAATGACAGAGTTGTAATAAAATTATTAACAGATGTAGTGAGTGTCCCCCGTAATCGCAGGATATATACTGTGCTTGCAAACTACTGTTACTAGTCTGGGTAGTAGTCTGAAAAATTACAACTTCTTTTCCTCGCCTTTGCTACACTGGAACGGACGTGCGGGTGCAGTGTTACATGCTCTTCAAAGTAACACTTAATTCATCCAGTCACCATTTACTCTGTCTACATACACCTATGCTATCTATGAGTAAGATAGTATCATCATCCAGGCATCCATCCATTCAAAGTAAATGTCAATCATTCTTCTTAATGTCTCAACTGGACAAACCTTCGTTTTTCTCACGGAAAAACTACCTTTTTATTTTATTTTGCAACCCGCCAGCCATGCATGCGTGCTTGACTGGCATTTGAATTTGAAGCAAAGGATATATTGCGCACACATACAGTTTCTGTTTCACCCACCCAGGCAGTCCTCTCTTCCCTTTCTTCTTCCACCCATCCTTGCTTCAGCCTTCAACCACCCATGCATCATATTCCGAGCCAACTCGGGCAGCATTCAAAAACACTTATCATTCTTTGCCAGTCATTACTTTTAACTCGCTCGTCCTTCCTTACACCCTTCTTTCCCTTTTCGTTCATCCCATCCATCAAGGTCATCTCTGATCTGACTTGGCTTTGCGATAAAAATTATTTTTGTAAACAAAAGGCAATACTTTATTATGAAACAGGCCACATGAGCTCCGTTGTTGACAAAAGGGTATTTTAACAGGAACAAATAAAAAACAGCACCTGGACATATGCACAGCTAGATGGGTTTGTCTGCTGGAGTGCAAGGTGTGAGTGGACTCAGACATGATCACTAACCCACTCAGCAATTTGGACCTGTATAGTTTTTTGTTTTTTTAAAAGTTTTTTATTGAGAGAAACAACATAAATAATACTCCATCTGTACATCATGGGCAATATACAATTATATGCTAAGCACTAAATAAGAAGAAAAACAGTGACCATAATCAAACAGATTCAAGTCTCTACTTATCCAACTATCATGTCCTTCAGTTGACATACGTATTCAATAACATTGCAGAGATGTGCAGCGGTAGTGGAAGCAACAATCATATGGTATTAAACAATATACAATATAACATACTCAAATAATCCATCAAAAAGAAGAAGAAAAAAAACTAAGAAGAAAGGGCAATCCACAAAGAATCCTGCATCCGTCCTACGGGCACCATTGTCCTGTCCTGTCCAGCCATTCAAGAGTAAATCCACCCACCTCACTGGCATTATGGCATTACGTGTGCCTCTCCCCCCAACTATCACACATGTATTTCATCACGTCGAACCATTAATTAGATATAATCTCAACGGTTCCCAGATGTCTCGCGGGTGTGACCGGACCGGCAACTCCTCCACATATGTATTGATGTTGTCTCTGCAGTAGACTAAGTCAGACAACCAAGCTTTGAGTGTAGGCTTAGATCTGCCACCCCATGTAACCGCCACTCTCCGTGCAGCCAGTAGCAATGCCAGTCTTACAAAGGTACCAGTCACTCCACGAATATGCGGAACAGAGCAAAGCAAACACAGCAGCGGAGTGCATTGTACATCTGCCCCAACCATCTTCATGACGCTGCCCACCACGGTGTTCTAAAACTCACCCACCTTCCGACAGCTCCACGCCAGATGCATAAAATCTGCGCCATCCTGACCACATCGGACACAGCGGTCACTCTCCCTCAACCCGTAGCGAAATAGCCTCACTGGGGTATGATAAACCTGGTGTATAAATTTAAAATGAATAATCCGAAGATTACCATTCATAGTGAGAGTCCCCGTCAGGGCACAAACGTGTACCCAATTCTCTTCTGTAACAGGACTTGGCAAACAATCATTCCACCGTTCCCAACTTTTATCTGGCACCTCAACAATCTCATCCTTAATCATCTTGTATAATGTGGAGACCAATTTTGTATTAGTGGGTGTGGAAATCACAAACTGTAGTGACGTTAGTTAAGGGGGTTCCTGCGGGCACGTGCGGTAATGTGTCCAGATCGCGTGTCTCAGTCGATGTAATGCAAACCATGTTTTTTTTTCAAGTTTCAAGATTAATGTTTATTGCTTGATTAATTAAAATCATCACAATCCCCCAGAAAAGAAGTGACTGGTTGCTGATAAATTGCAGCGCCTCCGAGTCTATAAGTAAGCCTTGCGGATAAATACCACGCATGCATTCTAGTCCGCCTTCCCGCAGCAATCTCATGGAGGGGGCCTCATGAATAACCGACAGAGCGGGGTGATGTTCTAAATGCATAAGCGATGCATAGAGCGGTAGCTTCCCTGTCAGGCGCCCAATATGGCCCCAGGCCGCTATCGTGGCGTCTACCGCATAAATTTCCGCTTTCGGAGTGCCACGCACGTTATGAGTAATAATACTATGAAGCGGGATTGGATCAGCATCACCCTCCTCAACTGCGACATGTGGCGTATAGGTGTGTGGCCTGTACCAATAGTAAGCATACTGAGTCTGCACACTCAAATAATAGACATAAAAGTCTGGAGCAGCAAAGACTCCCCTCTCATAACACCTCGTGAGAATTAACCACTGCACTCTCGTCCCCTTGCCCCCCCATACCAGCCGAATCAGCTGGCTTCGAAGGTTTTTAAAAAAAGTCTTAGTGAGGACAACAGGAATATTCATAAATAGATACAGAAATCGTGGCAACACCACCATCTTGATCAACGCAATTCGGTCTGCCAACGAGAGAGGAAGCCCTATCCAAACATCCACCCAATCTTCCAATTTCGAGCACTTCTTGCCATAATTCTCGCGGATTACAACCACAGGGTCTCAGTGTATCCAGACTCCCAGATATTTGACAGGATCAGTCGTCTACACTATTGGGAATTTGAGACTGGGCTTAGGGGTGCACTCCGTTAGCAGAATGACATATGATTTATCCCAGTTTATGTGGAGTCCAGATATGTACCCGAATCGGACGTATTCTCGGAGTAGTTGCGTTAAAAATTTAGCTGGCTCTCGCACATAGAGAACCATATCATCAGCATACCAGGATATCGTCACCGGTCTGTGATTAAAATTAAGTGCAGTTTTCCTATGACTCTGTCGATTCACACAGGCCGGTGGCTCCAGGACTATCGCAAACAGCAACGGTGACAGTGAACAGCCTTGTCTGGTGCCTCTCTCAATCCGAAACGGCCCGGACGTCATCCCACCCACCCGCACTCTCGCAGTCGGTGCCGTGTAAAGCACTTTGATCCACTGCACGAAAAGCGGGGGGAAGCCCATGCGCCGCAGCACTCGATACAGATAGGGCCACTCCACTGAGTCAAACGCTTTAGCCGCGTCTAATAATACCGCCGCAACTTCCAAACTAGGGTCTAACACATGAAACATGGAAAAAATCGTGCACAGGTTATGTGAAGTGGATCTGTCAGGAACGAAGCCCGCCTGATCAGGCAGCACTAGGCCCTGCAGTAATGGTTGTAACTTGTCCGCCAAGATCTTCGCCAGGATCTTGGAATCAATATTGATAAGCGATAGCGGTCGATAGGATTCACACTTCTCTGGAGCCTTGTCCTTTTTGAGGAGCGTGATGACCAGAGCCTTTCTCAGGGATGAGAGGAGCACCCCGCTCTCATACGCCTCAGCGTACATCTCCAGGAGTTACGGGGCAAGCAAATCTGCATATTTCTTATAGAATTCAACCGTAAGCCCCTCCGGGCCAGGCGGCTTACCATTAGACAGCGCAGCTAACGCCATCTTAACATCTTGTTCGTCTATAGGTAAGCATAAATATTTTCTCTGCCCGTCAGAGAGCCAGGCGCAGGCAATGTCGTCCAAGTACATCTCAAAGTCCTGTGCTGTAGCCCAGCAACGCGACGAGTAAAGCTCTGCATAGAAGCTACGGAATTGTTCCACTATATCCTCAGGTCGATAATGTTCGCCCCCAAGGTCATCAACTATCCTATCCACCCTAGGCTGGTCAAGTCTCTCCTTAATTTTGAGCACCAGCGTGCAACCAGCCTCACCATAGTGCCTCGCCGTGCATCTTCTAGACAAATATTTTATCTCTGTGTCGGCTAGGTCTTCATACTCTCCGATCAGTCCCTGTATGCGAGCCAGTGTCACTTCCTCCGGCTTGACCGAGTACTCCCTCTCCAACACGCGAAATTGACTTTCCACACTTTGAAGCTGTGTGCGTATATCTTTTAGTATGCCCGCCGCTGTTCCTATGCAAACTCCCCTGATTGTAGCCTTGAAGGCCTCCCAAAGGGTAGAGGACTCCTTCACAGACCCTTTGTTTAATGTAAAATACTGCACTATAGCCTCCCTTACCGTTGACTCGAACAGTGGGTCAAGAAGCGCCTCGGAGCGCAATCTCCAAGTGAAGGGGTGTCTCACCGTCCCGGGAACCACTACTTCCAGGACCACCGGACTGTGATCCGACAGCGTCCGAGCCATCGGTGTCACCTCAGCCACCCAGTCCATCACCTCTCCCCCATTCAGCCAATAGTCTAGTCGTGACCAGCTGCCATATACAGGCGTGGCGTGCGTACCCTCCCTCTCTTCCGGGTGTCGTTCTCTCCATGCATCGTATAGTCCAAACTCCGCAATGGCTCTGACTACGCCCTTATCTACCTTAGGGGTCCTATGCGAGATGGGGCTAGACTTGTCTAACGTCACATTCAGATAAGTATTAAGGTCCCCTCCCCATATTACAGAAGAAGTCGGCCACTCGCGCAGTTTACCAAATATGCGATCCACACATGCCGGATCATCCAAGATCGGACCATGCATTTTGACAATAGATATCAGCACACCATGTGTTTACCAAACACCATCGCACATCTCCCCTCATCGTCAGCATATGTGTGTAGCCGTGTGAACCTTAGCCCTTTCTTGATCAGTATCAGCACACCTCGTGCATAAGATGAATATGATGCAGCCAGCCGGAATCCCGTCCATCTGCGGGCCACCTCCCGCTCTGTATGTTTGGTCAAGTGCGTTTCCTGCAATATAGCAATTTGAATCTGGTGTCTATTCAGGTATGAATAAACCACAGACACCTGTGTTATGGGGTGCACTATCCACTTGCTCACTATTACGTGATGCGTTATCCTTTCAATGTTATATGTGCTTTTCAATCCAATCGTATCAAAAAATATTCACAATGAATTATTCCTCAAAAATTAGGAACATGATTGTTAATCATCATTATAATCACAGCAAAAGCTACACAAGAACAGAAATGGCATAAAACAGTTGTTGAGTTTTCATTCTTCAAAACACTTTTATTCTTCTTTTTCCATCATCAAATGTGTTCGTTTGAAATCTTCAAACAACTCTCCACAAATCAACATATGAAGACATATCCCAATGCATTTCGGTATGCACCTTCGTCAGGGGAATACTCTACAAGTAACATAAAAATCTATCACTATACATAACAATTCATAAGTTATTCACATTTTCTAATCAAATAATACATTATAGATCATTTAGTCTATTTGAACAGAAACCAGAGAATTACCAGCTAGGTTCTCACATGTAGTGTATTACCAGTGACCACGCTCATAAAAGTTCACCAGTGAATAAAGAACAAAAATGAATTAAAGCCAGAAAGCAGAACTGAACCATGCACTGCCAGTGCCCACAACGATATTCACCATAAAACCGTGTGTGTATCCAAGTGTTTCAAGACATGCCTCTAACTTATTGACACTCCTACCTTCACTGACCACAATCGAGCAGATAAGCGTAATGTATCAAAATAATCAATACTTTTCTACCGAATTTCTGCAAAGAAAGTGATACATTTCGTGAATGTCTAAGTTGCTATATCTCTAAATAGGTTTATCCTATACCAATATTACCAAATAATCACTCACTTGTCCTTATGGATTCAATTTCGTACCTTTTCCTGAAACACAGTAATAATACCGCCGTGTCAGGCTTACAACTTGTGTTATCAAAAGAAATTAAAAATGAAGAAAACGCTACGCTGCTCTGAAGAGCCCAGTTCTTACCTATATTTTCATGTACTCGGCCAAAACGTTTACCACTCGCTCTCCCAGTCGTTCGAAATGGTCACAGAATGCCGGTACTTGGCGTCTGACATCACGCTTAATATGAACACAAACAACGGCCTAAAACTTGCTCACCCTGTCCAAGATGGCGTGTGTTTACACTCGCTCGGTCTAAACAAACCCGAATGGAATATCATAGGATAACCACTTTCAAGTTCAATCAAACTCTAATTGATAAATTAATATAAACTGCTGGTTAAATTATAAACAATTAAAACTACTGGTTAGATTGTGAATCCTAAAGGGGTCCCTGAAATAAATACTTGTGAGGTTTTATGAGCATGAAAATCGATAATGCTTAAATGTGTTTTTGTACAAAAGTATCAAGCATTACATCAACACCATTGCATTATATTTACAGAAAGCAGATCATCTCTATCTTATCATTGAGTCCATAGGGAATCAGTGTCCTAAGGGACTTTATCCAATACGTTTCTCTTTGTGCCAATAATCTCGCTATATCAACATGTGGTGTCTCCACCAATCTCTCTAACACAGTAAATCTTAACTGAGGTATTGTGTGACCAACTTCATGCCAATGTACAACCAAACAATATTTCATGTTCTTGGTACGTATCATACTTTTGTGCTCGGTCATCCGCACCTTCACCTTCCTTGAGGTGCGTCCAACATAAACAAGTCCACATGGACATTTAATTGCATATATATATATATATGTCACCCATGTCACACAAAGCCTTAGACCTTTTTGAGACATTGGTAAAAAAAGATCTTGCTGAACTGAAAGATTACGGCGAAACGAGAAGAAACTTGACTAAGCAAGAAACTATAGCATTGAACGAATTGGCTTCCAATGAGGCACTCACTGTAGTTGCTACAGACAAGGGTGGAGCACTAGTGGTGCTCAATTCTACACATTATCATCTTAAGGTAGATCAACATGTGAAAGACACCAACACCTACGTACAGTTAGAATCAGATCCCACCATAGAGTTTCAGAGAATCTTATCTGAAATTTTTTTAAAAGCCACTGATTTGGGTTGGATAGAGGAACAGACACGGAGATACCTGACTACAGAACATCCTAGTAGACCATACATATATATGTTGCCTAAAATGCACAAAGATCCGAAGGACCCACCGTTCCGGCCGATAGTGGCGGGTTGTGGGTCATTACATGAACCATTAGGGAAATATCTCGATCATTATATGCAACCTCTAGTGCAACAATGGTCAACTTTTGTACAAGACACTACTGACTGTTTAAAAAAATTGCAGAGAGTGACCTTCTTTGCTGATGATGAACTGTGGCTGTGTACAGTTGATGTAGCAGCTCTTTACACCTCGATCCCACACATGGAAGGGCTAGAGGCAGCAGAATGGATGCTTTTGAGACACGAATATGAGGAGAGTCAAAACATTTTTCTTCTTGAATTGTTGCAATTTTGCTTATATCATGGGTATTTTCAGTGGCAGAACTGTTTTTTCCTACAAAAGACGGGTACCTCTATGGGGTTTACTGGGGCACCGACATATGCAAATATGTTTATGTCCAAATTTGAAGGCTTTAGTAAGTCTAATATTAAAAACGACAATATATTGTCCACTGGACCTTTTTACACCGTAAATTTAAATCGCTGGCTCACAACGACCTGAAAGTGAAGCCTGCAAAAGTTAAATGGTAAAAATCACGAAATAATAAAGATAACCTTTTCCAATATGGCCGACAAAAAAATCCCACTGACTGACTATAATAACCCAAACAAAGATGGCGGCGGTGTCCACGGATTGCTATTGCAGACGCCGGATTGCGCCGCATCGAGGTAAAAGTCTAGATAGAATGACGTAGTTATATGTTAACTTAAAAATGATCAAAGTTTACATTGACTTTGGCATTTAACCACACAGGTTAACGACACGAATGTTATTGCCAGTCCGAACGAGTGCAAGGGAGAACAACAACGGACCCACGCATAGAATACTAACGGTATGCCTTCTCTAGCGCGAAAGCCGCTCCTAAAGTGTAATAACTAGTACAAATTGGATTAACCCTATAAAAACACCTTAACTTTGTAGAACTTGTGAATACATTGAAGAGAGGCACACAGCGCCGACAAATAGAGACTGCACGCGCTGATACTACGAAAGTGATACACCAATACAGGTATGCCTGTTTGATTAAATCCGATTGACAGCAAGAAAAGTCATAAATAATAGGGGCCTTACTGAAAGCACCTTTATAACCCACAGGCCCTTCATAAAAAGAAAAACACCCATAAGAGAAATACCTCAAACCAAGTGACCCACGGGAACTAAAAGGTATGTCTAGGAGAGTAAAGACGAAGCATGGTTGTACTTAAAGAAGTGTTGAAACAGAATAGTGATAAATCTACTTCTCACTAAGGTACAGGACTAAAAAGAAAAGCGACCAAGAAAGAAGAGAACGCTAAACCTGTAGACCGGCGGCTGCTGGATAAACAGGTAGAGATAGCGATGTTTGTAGTTTTGGATAAGAAAATCGCTCTCAGAATTAAAAATTAAAACTTTTCCATCTCTGTACATACTTTCAGATACTCACTAAAAGACAGAGCCCTGAAGAGAACCTATGAATTGAAGTCAACTGGTTCGAAACGCGTAGGCATAGAAAATATAACATCGAGTGATTTATAGACCTATGAATTGCAATATGGTTTATGTTTTGGCACAGAAAATGTGATATTGATTGATCTATAGACCCATGAATTGTACTATGGTTTATATCATCCAAATATTTTGTTTTCTACATTAAGCGTCATTTTGCCAAATTTAGATACTTTGTCAAATTTAGATAAGCATCTGAGTTCATTTATTGGACTAAAAGAAATATCTTGTACAGTTAGAATATAATTTGTGTATATATATGTGACAAATGTTTTGTAT
The DNA here is from genome assembly GCF_964261635.1 of Lissotriton helveticus. Classification (NCBI taxonomy): domain Eukaryota; kingdom Metazoa; phylum Chordata; class Amphibia; order Caudata; family Salamandridae; genus Lissotriton; species Lissotriton helveticus. The sequence continues at coordinate 701,215 of NW_027611701.1, read as the reverse complement.
TTTTGTGTAAATGTTTTAAATGTTTTGTATTCTTTTTACACATAAGAATTTTTTGCTAAAAAAGAAAAATAGTAATTAAAAGGGCAAGAAACGCCTAACAGACCTAAAATAATATTGGTTTGCTATTTTCCTGCAGCGATAGGAGCGGAAATAGAGTGTGGTTGGTACCTGTTTTTTTCCCAAATTTGAAGAGCAACACATACTACAGAAGGTTGAGTGGCAAGAACATCTAGCATTGTACTTAAGGTATATTGATGATATACTGATATTGTGGAAAGGACCAGAGGGGAAATTACGAGAACAACTCAATGAGTTAAACAATTGTCATGCTTTCATCAAGTTCACACACACTATCAATTCTGTGCAGATAAGCTATCTGGATATACTGATTCAAAGAAAAGGAGATACACTTGAGACGAGTGTATATAAGAAGCCTACAGATAGGAACAATGCCTTACATTTTGATAGTTTTCATGCGCAGTCTTTAAAGAGGCATTTACCTTTGTCGCAGTTTATCAGGGCAAGGATGATTTGTTCAGATGAGATTCAAGGACTCGAGACCATCAAGAGCATGCGAAAGGATTACAAGTAAAGAGGTTATCCAGAGACAGTACTTGAACAGGCTGAGAACAGAGCGAGAGCCATGTCTAGATCCACAATGTTAGAAAAGAGTGAGAGAGTGAGAGACAAGAGAGAAGTTTATGTTCTAAAATTCTCTACAGCCGCAGCGGACATTAAAAAATGCATAAGAAAAAGTGTAGTGTAGTTCCTATTATCCCAATAGGCTCTGCGCATTGGAACAATACCTTCAATAGTATAGGCCTAGACCAGACGTTAACTAGGTCTTCTATTGTCGATATTTTTTTTTTTTTTTTTTTTTTGTGTGTCCTCATTAGTGCAATGTTTTTGGTAAGGAGTTGTCGGGGCCCCAATCTCTCTTTGGTTCTATGCCTTCACTGTCGTGTAACAGGACGTGAGTATCTAGACAGTTCCCCTACAACGTTTAGCAGAGAGGAGGGTCCCCTTATTTCCATTACTTGATTGAAGGATTTAGTCGTAGGGGGGGAGAGCTAGCCATTATGGCTACTCATGCAGGCCTTCTCCTGACTTTCCATTGCTCGCACATAATCATTGGACTATTACACAGATGGATCTGTTCCAGACCAGCCAGCCATAGGGACAATATCCCTTGAAATTATGCTCAAGTACAATTTAGCTAGATCCTAGCTGATATTTTTCCCATATCTCCCAGAACTTAAATTTTTTACTAGGTTCTTTCCTTTTGTCTAGTTTGTATATTCTTAGTATTGATGTTAGCCATTCACTGTGAGTTGGTGGAACCGGACTCACCCACCTCACACAGATCTCTCTCCTAGCCAACAATATAAATAGGAAAAGTAGATTTTCCTGTAATTTAGAGAGTTTTTCTGGAACACTAGGATTCATTACCCCAAAAATAATTAAATCAATACTCACGTTTAGATGTCTTCCTAGTACCCCATCTAGCGTCTTACCCACATCATTCCAGAAGCCGTCGAGAAGGGGGCACTGCCGAAACATATGTAGGTCGTCGGCTCTTTCCAAACCGCACTTTGGGCAGGCTTTTACTGTCGCCCCGGGAAATTTCGATAACTTTTTCGGGGTCCAGTAAGCTCTGTGAGATGTGAACAAATAGTTTCTCTTTAGGGCAGCTGATGTTACGATTTTCCAACATTTGCTCATGGATACTTGCCATTGGTTATTTAGCTCCAACGTCGGCAGATCTTTCCCCCATACTCTCTCCGGTATCTGGAATTCTTCTTCCCCAGCATGGATCAAGGCCCAATACCACAACGAGATTTCTTTATGTATAACATCCGTTTTCAGCATTTCTTTTTCCAAGTTTAAGTTTCCCGCTCTGATTTCTTTCAGGGATTTAGCCCAGCTAGATATCTGATAATACTTGAATTTTGCTACAGAGCCATTAGTTTTTGAGGATAGAGTCTCCCAATCCAATGGGGTGTTTTGGGACATAAGATGTCCCCACTTTGTTATTCCTGCTGATTTTATTGGGAGCGCTAGTTTGTCTTTAAGACATTCTGGGGTGCCAGGTGAGTCCCAGATGGGGGCCAGATCGCTGTAATAAGGGATATTTAAAGTACATCTTATGCCGAACCATGATTTGGCCGCAGACTTCAGCATCTTGAGTTTAATTTTTTTTTTAAATTTAGGGTGTCCAAACTTGTATAAAAAATGGCTGGTTTTGTTAGTCATTGTTTGAAAATGCGGCGGATAGTTTTCAAAGGTGTTTAGGAGCTTCCTGCTTGATTTGAATTGGAATGCTCTGCAGTACTCAAGGAGATCAGGGCTTGCAATTCCCCCCTGATATTTCTTCCTTCTTAGCTTACTCCAGGCAATTCTGGGATTTTTTGAAGACCAAATGAAACTTGAGATTTCACCCTGGATTTTTTTTATTGTTTCTCTTTTAAATTCGAGAGGTATAGCTCCAAAGGCAAAAGTAAATTTTGGTAAAATTGACATTTTTATAATGTTTGATTTGCCGAGTAGAGTCAAGGGTAGACCTCCCCACACTTTCAGTAACTTCTTCACTACCTTTTCAATTCTTTGTAGATTGGTGTTTGTTACTTTATCCAGGTCTTTAACTAGGTCTATTCCGAGGTATCTGATAATATTCTTGTTATAAGGACTGATAGAATTGTCATTCTAGCTCATTGTTTCCGTTTTATCTCGATTAATTTGGTAACCAGAGAAGCTTCCGAAATTGGTCAAGGTCTCCTCAATTGTTATTAGAGAACCACTGAGGTTATCAGTGAAAATCATCAGATCATCTGCATAGAGGGCTATCTTCTTAGACCAGTCTCGGAAGATAAAAGGAGATATTGAAGGATCGATTCTGAGACGTTCTGCCATGGGTTCAATATAGAAATTGAAAAGTAAGGGGGAAAGGGGACATCCCTGCCTTGTTCCTCTCTTTATCTGGATATTTGTGGTGAGGTTGCCGTTAACTAGGATTTGAGCTCTGGGGGAGGTATATATTTTTGCCACCATATTCATTGTCGATATTAGACTTAAAGTTTTGGGTTTGCCAGCTAGCTCAGAGTTCACTAGAAACTTTCTCGAATAGGCAAGGAGGAGTTGAACCTCCCTGGATAGACAAGAAGGGATTTAGTTTCAGACAACCATAGAACATGACAACTTTGCTCTCCCCTAATCAAGAGTGTATCTCTAGAGTCGTGTGAAAACAAAAGACAACTTATTTTACTCAGTCAGTACGTGCATTCTTAGTTTCACCAGATTGTAGAGAAAAGGAAGAGACGGGTGTGTTCAATAAAAGATGTTATTTATTGATCAGTCTCTTTTCTTGTACAAGAGAAATGAATCGATATTATTGCAATACTTATGGTTAAGTAAAGTGCATACAATAAAAGCAGAAGTATAAAATAATACTGTAAAAACATTTATATGGTTTCTAAGCCATATGGTGGTTTAAAATGGATAAAATATATACATACATATATACATTTGACTAATCGTACTCAAATGGTGCTTCTAACTACGCCTACCCCGGTGTACCTGACCTAAGCCTAATACGTGGGCGGGAATAGAAAGTAGCAGTTTAAGTTAAGTTTGTTTTGCCAAGTGACTGACTCAAGAATTCTCTGCCAGGGGTTATTCAGTTCTGTACCTGAGATCTAGGATGGTTGAGGGATGGTATCTCTCGTCTTTGGTCTCGATATTCCAGGCTGCCTGCAAGGGCTGCTTGGAAGCGCCGGAGCTGGATTTCTCGGCAGGAGAAAGCAGCATCTCGTTCTCAGCGCGTCAGTAAGGCGGGGCAGCGCCAGCGGGGTCCGCTCTGTGCTGGCCTCTTCGGCAAGTCTCGCTGCTCCGATCTCATCACCACCGCGTGTGTTTGCTTAAGGCAATATCGGTAATATTTATACCTGTAAGGTGCCGAGATTGACGTAAGGATGGACATAGATACGTCAATAAGGATGTCATACGAACTGGTCGTTAGCACATTCTTTTACTGAAGTTCTCGGTGAAATCAAAACAATGGCCGCAGGGATTTTCCCAGGTTGTCATAGGTTTGATTTGTTTTGAGAACTCCGTATGCCTTATCAGGGTCTGGAGGAATATTGCTTGCCTAATTAGATGGCAAGCGTTATGACCTAATCAGATAACGCGTTCCTGTGCCGTGGTGTGGCTTAATCAGATAACGGTTTCTGCATCATGGGATGGCTGCTAGTTAGTTTGTTAACCAGAACAGGGTCAGGAACAGGGGATCGATACAGAACCTATAGGAATACATCACACCCACTCCACGCTAACTATGGCCATATTTACGAATCTAGGCATAGTAAAACATACTGTAGAGTATCGTGTATACCTTACCACCCCAAAATACATATAATGCATTTCAAAATTATGTAATATACGGAAAAAAAATAGTCACATGTACTATATGCACTCAAGCTGTAGAACAATGCTAAATTAATCACGCATATGTATACATTAGTATTAATCGAATATGAGAATTACACATGAAATGGCTCTTAATACAGAAGAAAAAAGTTCGAGACCACTTCATCACAGATCAAAATATTTATGAACATACCAGCGAGCAGCTAATGTCTATGAATTTACTAAAAATAGAAATTTAGTTCTCTAAGAATAGTTTCTACTTTAAGCAGAAGATAAGTGTCCCGAAAAATTGTAAAAATATTAAGGGGCTGCTGAAAAATTGCTGTCCGTGAACTGGAGGGAAAATTGGTCATGCTACTTTATTATTAAAGTTGAAGGCCAAATTCAGGGTGTTGGGAACGCCGTGTGCTAGCTTGCTCAAAAGTCATTATTTCTGCTCTGGAGAGAACATCATACCATTGAGACTGTCGAAAAAGCTGTCAACAGCTGATCCAGCGGCCTATAGAAAATATATCATAAACAACGCTACCCAACTTCATAACCTATAAACAAAATTCTATACTAAAATTTTGGACCCATTTATAAACCTGACATATTTTGGGCCTACTGAATCAGGTGGTCAGATTAAATCTATATACACATTATCTACAAACTATATACATATTTATACATCTGCGGAAAGAATATTGTCATTAGAATAAAACTTGACCATTTAAACGACCACCATTGGCGACGTGATCTAGCTAATAGTAACCTACACTCCTGAATAACCAAGACCAGCTTGTTTGTCAAAAGTAAGATTTTATTTACTAAATTATGGTATATAAGTTGATAGTTTTATAAATGAATTTTATTAGCAATAAAGCAAGCATGATTGTAAAGAAATATGAGAAAATACAATTTAAGCAAGTAAATCAAAATTAAAGTAAATATATAAAGTTTAGCATTTCTAAAACCTAATTCCCTAACTGAGCTAAATAGATAGAAATTAAAGTAAAGTTCTTTGAGGATTCTTACGTGCTCCACGCAAAGTCCGTCAGCACTTCACCCTCATCGGAAAGTCAGAAAGCAGCAGCCAGCCCATCCCTAGGGGCATGACTTTTTATACCTTTCTATGCTAACTAAACTACGCAAAGGAAAGTTTTCAGAAATCTTCGACGTCCCATTGGCTGAGAGTGACAAGTGACATGTCACCCACTTTTCAAAAGTTCCATTAGATCATGTTTCATAAAGACCATTGTCTCTTCCACGTGAAACCAGGAGCTTCCTGAGTTTGCAACAAATGTTCAAATTTGTTCTCACTACGTCCAAGCAACTTCCGCGGATGCCAAGTTAAGGCTGACAAAATGTTCACTTTCGACCTTGGCCATGTCCGACAGAATGATGACAGCACATCAGTTTTTGCTTTGTGAATGCAGCTTTGATAAACGCTTTAATTCAGAATGGGCGTCTCGTGACTTTTGCAGAATTACAAGTCAGCTCTTTTCTGCGACTCAAGTGACTAGGCCCAAAAGCAGGCAACTTAAGCTTTCTAGTATAAAACAAACACAAGAAAAGTATTAATGTAAGAAATAATGTAGATTCTGTATCCACCCCAAGATTTACTAATGAATTAACCCACCCGATTAATCAAAATGTTACCTAGCCAATGCAAACAAATAAAGCAGCGTTTATATCTACCAGTCTCCGTTATTCCATGAGACTCATATGCACCTAGAATAGTAGAAATGACATCACACAGACAAGGAAAAGCAAAACAAGCACACGCTTTTCTTAAGTTTGCAGCAGTTAGTAATGACAAAAACGAAAACAATAAATTATTTCATTATTTTGCACGAACAAAAAGATGCAACAATTATGCACGTTCATGAGCACACATGTTAGTCCCCCCATGTGTAAAGTTTAATCTAAGTTGTATTAGCACGACATATCACAAATCATTAATATTATTATTCATGTTATGGAAATATGACTTCACGAGATTAAACAAAATTTTGTTTTCTATCTCGCTCCATCAACTCCCTCATCTGGTGATTAACAAATCACCACACCAGCACTCAAAATTTTGATAATTTAAATTTCTAAGAAATCGATTCAAATTCATTTGTATCAGTAAACCTAAAAGTCTGTTTCTGCATAATCTTTGGAATTAGCATAACGCTCTCTATGTAACTCCTGTAATTCGATCTCTCTTTCTTCTTCTTTTCTGAGTTTATAGATTCTTTTCTTTTCTTTCAACGGTTTCTTTCTTTTATGTAACAAACAACCTATTTTGGTCAAAATAAAAATGAATACTATTATAATCAAAGGTGCCAGAATCTTGCCAAGAATTGAACTTCCGATATCATGAAACCAGTTTTTAATTGCTTGAAACCTTTTTGAAAGTTTCCCTGTAAAATCATCTTCTTCTAAAGGAATTATCTCTGAATGCATTTGTGTAATATTTTTAATATACATTTCAATATTCTTACTTTCATCAGGTATATATGTACAACAATGTTGTACATGTAAAATGCCACAGACTCCTCCCTCTTTTGCTAGGAGTATGTCTAAAGCAAGGCGGTCTTGTATTACCATAGATCTAATTGCAATAACTTCAACATTCACTAATTGAAATCCATCAGCTGTGTCAGTTGACAATCTATCAACTATAGTGGACAATTTTCTGATTCTCCCTGCATTTAGGGTTATACCAACAAAAGGTATTACAGCTTGAAAAATATCTCCCAGAACTTCAGTAAAAGTTTCTCTTTTAACTCTATTTACATAATTATGAATTTTAAACAATCCTTCTGAATCTCTGTCAACATGAAACACTTTAGGAAAAACCATTCCCACATAACAAGTTCCATACCAGTGGTCTGGAAGGTTGTAGTAGGCTTTGTCACCACAAACAAAATAAATCCCAGGAAAGATAGGATCTTTTCCACCTTTAAATCCCCAACCTCCCAAAATCTGATAAGTATCTTCACAGTTACTTGCACCTACAAAATAATTATCAAAAAGTGTATTATCTCTTCTAATGCAAAGTTTTCCACTAACTGGTTTGTCTATGTGAATTGCAATATTTTCAAGCATTTTGCCATTTAATTTCTCATCCTCTTTTTGCCAGAAACCTGACTTAGTCTGCTTGACTAATTCATTCCTCTTATAAATTGCTCTTCTCTCCTCAACCATATTCAAAAATTTCTTTCCTTCAGCACTTAATTTACATGTTAGATTATTCTTGTAAGCATACTCGTAAGTGAGTTCATTAGTAACAAGGAAAAATTCTCTCATTTGTTTTGCTTTCTTATGCTTATTTAAAGCATTATCAATCTTAATATTTGCAAAAATTTCATCATAATTTGAATAGTAATATTCTAAACGTCCAGTTTGATAAAATAAACTAGTTAATACACTACATGTTACAGCATAAGTGAGAGGAAGCATATTATATGTTACTCCCTCAGAAACAGAAGCAGGTAACTTAACGCAGACGTAGCAGTCTTTTGCATCCATTACCTTAACATATTCACTCAATAGTTTTGTGAATGTATTACTTGAGAAATCACCAATTGATTTATCTTGATGAATGTTAGGCTGATGATCAATAACTTTTGTAGACGCACTATGTTTAGTTTGGCTAACCAGAGCTTTGCTTGTTATGTTAACTTTGTGTAATTCTCTATTCATTTCCAAAGGGATAATCACAGCTAGAACCAACCAGAGCAGAACTAAAATGAGCAGACACACCAGAGTCATCTTACAGCATCTTTTAAAAACAGAACACTTTGAAGTGCTCTCTTTAACATAAGGCATTCTTGATTAATTTTAGCCTCAAAAAATAAAAATAAATTTTAAAATTCTAAATTTATATTTACACCCCCCTTTTAAACATTTTTTTTTTTTTTTTTTTTTTTTTTTTTTTTAAAACCCTAAACAAGATTTCTTCGACCTTATGTCATACATAAGTTTTCTTCAACTAAACAGTTTTTCTTCGACCTTGTGTCAACTAACAAATTTTCTTCAGCCTTTTGCCAATTTAATATTTTTGTACCTTAATCATTGTCACTAATTTCTTGGATTTCGTTTTCTTCTTCACTACTATCATATATGTCAATAACAGGTGGAATTACTAAGTAAGTCCACTCAGGAGACTTGTATTTTTGGTTTGGTCTTATTATTCTCTTCCCTTTTCTCGATATTACTTCAATTTTTCTTCCAACTCCAACTTCTTTTCCAGGACTCTTTTGACTACTGATTTCTTCAACTTGTTCTTTTGGCTTTTTGATCAATCTGACTCTCAATCTTCCACCTGGCCAGTAGTCTGCTTTTCTCACGTACTTCTTCTTTGGTTCAGAATTATTTGATTCTGACTTCCAAGTCCTTTTCTTTCTGTTTTCACTTTCACCTTCCACGTCACTTTCTTCAGTTTCGTAGTCTGAAATCTCAATTGACTCAGGAACTTCTCTATTCGGCAATTTCACTCCTTCAGGAATTTCACTTTGTCTTCCATCACTGGTACTCGGTAATTCGTCTTCCTCCTCTTCCTCAATTACCTCCAACTTCCCAGATTTCGGATTTCTGTTCCTTACTTCAGAGTTTGTTCTCTGCCTTTCGATACTCTCCTGGTCTGAAACTTCTTTTTGTTCTGCTTCTTTGTCTTCAATGGAGACAACCGAATCTTCAGTTATCTTTCCTTTTAACAGATTCTCTTCACCTTCAGAATCTATTTCAATTATTTCCAAGTCTTTTCTTGTCAAATTTCTATTCACTGGTACAGTTTCCAGATGTCGACTTTCTTGTCGATCTTCAGAATCTGGAATTATTTCACCTTCTGTTTCGCCTTCTGCCTCAGAATCAGAATCGTCTGTGGTATCACTTTCAACATCAGAACTCTCAGGAGTTGGTACTGGAATAGTATGACTAGGATGAATCCAACGTTTCAATCCTCTGCACTTTACAGCATTAGTAGTGATCAAAATTATCTGCCTAGGTTTCTGCCATCTAGGAGCTAGACAATTCCTTCTCCGATGTACTTTCGTTCTGACCCAATCGCCAGGTCTCAGATCATGTGTCAAAACCTTTTCATCTGATTGAGCTTCAGTTCCCACCTGATTAGACACAGAAGTTACCATATCAGATAACCTTTTACAGTAATCCAAAATTGCACTGTCATTTATGCTCAACAGTTTACCTACAGGTACAAAAGCTTGCCTCATAACTCTTCCCATTAAAATTTCATGAGGACTCAAACCTGTCTTTTTATCTGGTGTACTTCTTAATGACATCAAAACAAGTGGAAGAGCATCAGTCCATTTTATACCTGTTTCAAGACACATTTTTCCAATTCTGTTTTTAATTGTTCCATTTATTTGTTCAACTACTCCTGATGCCTCTGGTCTGTATGCACAGTGTATTTTCTGCTCAATGCTCAAAGCTTCGCAAATTAACTTCATCAGTTTGTTATCAAAATGGCTTCCTCCATCACTCTCAATAGTGACTGGAAAACCGTACCTTGGGATGATTTCTCTGAGCATTAGTTTTGCCACTGTAATTGAATCACAATGTCGTGTAGGGAAAGCCTCTACCCATCTCGAAAATAAGCACACAATTACAAGTACATATTTCAAACAATTGTGTAAGGGCATTTCAATGAAATCCATTTGTAATCTGGTAAAGGGACCACCCTCTCGACCAATTATTCCTGTCCCCACCACTGATTTTCTGTTTGGATTCATTTGTTGGCATGACAAACACCTTTGAAAAAAAGATTCAGCAATAGTTCTAAACTTGGTATTGAACCATGTTTCTCTGAAAAGTCTAACCATAGAATCTCTTCCGAGATGTGCTGGACCATGATATAATCTGGCCATGTCAGCAATCAAACAATTTGGTAAGACTACTCTGCCATCTTTGTAAACCCACACTCCATCTTCTTCACGTGGTCTACAATCTGATCTTAACCATAAGTCTTTTTCTTCATCATCTGCTTCATTTTGTAAATCTCTAATCTCATGCCATGTTTCTACAACAGTTGTTAGCATTAATGAATTTGAATCAGTTTCTTTACTCCTCTCCCGATTGTATGAATAATTTTTCCTTGCGCAGTATTTAGCTGTTTCATCTGCGAAGGCATTTCCCTTGGAAATATAATCAGTTCCTCTAGTGTGCGCTGCACACTTAACAATGGCGATTTCTTTTGGCAATTGTATTGCTTCAATTAATCTCCTAATGAAAACTGCATTTTTAATTGGTGATCCTGCTGATGTCATGTATCCTCTCTGTGACCAGAGTTGTCCATAATCATGCACAACTCCGTACCCATACTGACTATCGGTAATGATGGTAACTCTTATATCCTTTGATATTTCACATGCACGAATTAAAGCAATCAATTCAGCCACTTGTGCTGAACGAACTCCTTCAAGACATGATGCTTCTTCAACATCTACGACTGTACAAACTGAATATGAAGCTTTTAAGACACCTCCTTCGGATCTTAAGCATGACCCATCTACAAAGTAGACAAAATCCGATTCAGACAAAGGTCTGTCTTTGATGTCTTTTCTTGGTTTAGTGCAGAATTCCATGACATCTAAACATTCATGTTCTGTTTCAATGTCATCAACAATTTCAGAATCAGGCAGTAATGTAGAAGGATTCAGATTTAAACATCTTGAAATCGAAACATTATCTGCTCCCAGTATGATTTTCTCATACTTTGTCAATCTACTACTTGTTAGATGTTGAGTCTTACCTCTTGTCAGTAATATTTCAACTGAATGAGGCACAAAAACTTTCACAGGAAATCCCATAATGATCCCCTCACTTTGTTCGAGGCTGATACTTGTAGCTGCAACTGCTTTCAAACAACCTGGTAATGCTTTAGCAATTGGATCAAGAACTGCAGAGAAGTATGCAATAGGTTTCTTTAAATTTCCATGTCTCTGAATTAACACAGATAATGCACATCCTTCTCTCTCACTGCAATATAGTTCAAAATCTTTTTCATAATTTGGCATACCTAAAGCAGGAGCTTGGCATAAGCTCTTTTTCAAGTTCTCAAAAGAATCCATCTCAGCATCATTGAGAATAATTGGATCTTTTACATCTGACTTTGTCAGTCTTTGTAGTGGTTTTGCAATTACTGAAAATCCACTTATCCATTGTCGACAGTAACCAACCATTCCCAAGAACATTCTGACCTGTCTTTGTGTTCTTGGTGGTAACATTGCTTGAATCATTTTTATTCTCTCTATTGTTACTTGTCTTTTTCCCTTTGCAATTCTGTGACCAAGATATTTTACTTCTTGTTTGCAAAACTGTAGTTTTGCTGGGGACACTTTATGTCCTTCTTCTGCAAGGCGATTTAACAGAATTATTGTGTCTGTTACACAATTTTCTCTTGTCTTTGCAGCTATTAACAAATCATCAATATACTGCACTAGCGTAGACCTGCCAGGTAAGTCTAGGTCTTCTAATGATCTTTTTAACAATTCGTTAAAGATTGAAGGACTTTCTGTATAGCCCTGAGGGATTCTTGACCATCCGAGGGTCTTACCTTGGAATCTGAAAGCAAAAATTTCATAACTGTCTGGATGTAAGGGAACAGTAAAGAATGCATTGCAAAGGTCAATGACTGTATACCATTCAGCATCATGTGGAATCTGAAATAAAATTACTGCTGGATTTGGAACCACAGGACAACATGGAACGACAATTTGATTAATCTTTCTCAAATCTTGTACGATTCTAAATGTTCCATTAGACTTTTTAACTCCCATAATTGGTGAATTACAAGAGCTACTCTCCATTTCCTTTAATACACCTTGCTTGATTAATTTTTCAATTATAGGTGTAATACCTTCAATTGTTTCTGTTTTCATTTTATATTGTGGAATGTTTGGAAATTCTATTCCCTGTTTCAATGTTATTTTTACTGGATCTACGTTTTTCATCAGACCCATCTCATTTCCAGTAAAATCCCATATTTCAGATTTCACTGTTTCTTTGAGTTCTTCAGGTAAATCTTTTTCTTCAAAGGCAGGAAACAATTTTGTTTCTTCTGCTTCCATCATCATCATTGTCATTCTGTATAAACCATCTTCCTCCATTGTTTGTAACTCAACTCCATCAGGAGAACAATATATTCTACAATTCATTTTACATAGGATGTCTCTGCCCAATAGATTCACTGGACTACTATTACAAACCACAAATCTGTGTTTGTCTCTGTAATTTCCAATTTCAACTGGTACTGGATCAGTTAAGTCAGTTTTAATTTGTTGATTACTTACTCCGACAACTTGGATGGTATCCCCAGAGAGAGGTAGGTTTTCAATTTCCACTGATCTAACAGTAGAACGGGTAGCACCAGTGTCCACTAGAAAAGTGATGTCTACATCATTAACTTTCCCGTTTACAAAAGGACCAGACTGGTCAACCTCAAGAGTGGCTCCAACAACACACTCTTCCTCCTCTCTCGGGCACCGTCAACAATAATCATCAGAATCGCTGTCTTGACTTTCTGCTAATAAAAATTGTTGTGAAGCATTTTGCATTTGAACCCTTTGTTGCTTTTGCTGTTTTTGTGGTTTTATTACCTGTTCACTTCCCTGAAATCCCACGTTTGGATTATATTTTTGAACTCCCCCACAATTCGGAAAAGGTGGTTGTGGCAATTGGTCTTGACGATTATTCACCTGTTGTTGTTGTTGTTGCTGTAACTGTCGCTGAATATTAAATTCGTTTAACCCTTGTTGTATCTGTAGCTGTCGCTGCAGGTCAACACCATTCTGCATCTGTGGATTCAATAAGGGATTCTTTAAGTTTTTAGGAGGATGAGGACACTCGTCTCTCCAATGTCCAATTTCGCCACAATTAAAACAAGGTAATCTTTGCTTCAACTCCTCAATCTTTGGGCTAAATTTCTTTGGGAAATTATTATTTTTAAACTTTCCTTGTATTTGGTTTGTATTTCCAGTTTGAACGAAATTAGTGTTCTTATTACCCATGTTGGCAATCTGTTGCTCAGCCACCTTTACCTGAGCCCACATGGCTTTCTCCTTCAGCTTCTTCTGTTTTACTTCTATTTCATCGCTACAATACTTTGCTTTTCTTAGAATATCATCTACAGATAGTGATTGCCATCCGACAATACTATTTCTGATCATTTCTCCAATTTCAGGTTTTAGTCCATAAACAAATCTATAGACAAAATGGCTCATGTCTTTTTCATCTAATTTTTCATAACCACTGTATTGTTTAAAGATTAACAGTAGTCTTTCATAAAAAGAATGAACTGATTCTTTTGTTTCCTGTTCTGTCCTTTCTATTTTAACCCAATCGACTTCTTTGGGTGGAATTTTGTTTTTCATCCAAACAATTACTTTTTCATAAAAATCCATTACAAGTGGATTTGGAGCACCTGTTTCTTTAATTCTCTCAGGTTCTGTTTTTGGCCAACTAATCGATATTTTACATTCTGTCCAAAGATCTGATGGAACAACAATATCAAAAAATCCATCTAAATCAATCCACAGAACTTTTGATACTTTGATAAATCTATCGACTTGCCTGTACCACTCAACTGGTTTTTCCCTCAATTTTGGAAAGTCATTTGTAAATAACAGAATGTCCTGTCTCGACCAAGGGACATGAACATATCCTCCACCTGCAATTTCTCTCATTGGAAATTGTTTTGACAATTTTTCCAATCTTTCATCTTCCTTCTTTTTCGTCCATTTTACTCTCCATTTATTCAGTTCTCCTAGCTTTTTGATATAGACAATCAAATCTTTAATGTGAACTATTCTTCCCATTGAGTTTAAACTCTCAATGTCACTTTCTGAAAAGTCTAATCTGTAATGCTTTGCAAAATTCTTTTGTTTACTCACATCGATTTCAAGTTCAGCTGCTAGATCCTCTAGTTGATCATATTTATTTTTTGTTTTCCACTGTATGCTTTTGCAAATGAACAGTAGTTCATCATCTCGATAGTAATTTAAACTATCTGGACCAATTGTTCCAATTATTAATTCTTCGATATTCGCTTTTAATTTGGCCACATCAAGTTTTGGTGTGGTTACCCTGACTTCAGGACTCCCTATATCTGATATAGCACCCATTGGTGTTTTTGGAGATAAATCTTCATTAAAGGTTAAATCAGGCATTCTCGATTTAGAAGAGTTTATTTCAGATAAATCTGAATAAAATTTTTCAGCAGCCTTTTGAATTTCTGTATTTAAAGGAATAGTTAATCCAGTTTTGTTTGTTTCCTTTTGGTCAAATACGGGCTGAACAGGACCAATTGTTACTGGAACTGTCACAGCTTCCATGCCTTTTGTCATTCTTTTTATTAATTCTTCTTTTGATCTTAAATATTCATTATAATCAACATCTTCAACATTTCTTGCCTCTCTTGTATAATCTTTTGGAGGTTCTCTTGCTCTTGGAGCCATTGTAAAATGTCTACCTTCATTTCGAGCATTCTCGAATTCTGGTCTTCTAGGAGTTTCAATGATTTCACAATTATTAGGATAAAGTTTAGGAGCTTCATTAATTGGAGGTGCACTCGGTGAAGTTTCAGTAGAAACCACCGGAGTAGACCATGATCTAGGAGGTCTCAAAGGCTGATTCTTTCTAGCAGTTGTATATATTTCTTCCATAACTGCATCCTCAGATTCACTTTCCATAGATTTCCCTGTAGGAGTACCCATTACCATTTCATGAATTAAATACAATCCTTCACTCATGTTTCCCTGTCTCCACATTCGTAATCTATCTTCATGAGTTTCTCTTCTCCAAGGTGGATTTTTAGAAGGTCTTTTAATTCCACTAGCTTCTCTTTGTAATTGATACATCTCATCTTCCCACTCAACTAAAGCTTCAAATTGAGTTGGTCTCGGTTTCGGAACAAGAGCATTCATTTTCTCTCGTAAATTTCTTAAGACTTTTACATTAAATGAACCATCATCAGGCCAAGTTAAAACACCGTCGTTCTTAGTATAGCGTTTCCAACTATCGAACCATAAGACAGTATGATATCCATATTCACCTTCCATATACGCTGCAGGTGTTTTATACTTATGAAGTAGTTTACCACCTCGCGTTTCGATTTTCTTGTCAGGTGAAAATAAATTCTTAAACTTCTGAAATAATGTTGGCTTTTTCTCAACATGTTTAAAATGATAACTCATTTTTAAGAGTTAAATCTTAATTCACAAAATCGTTCGTAAAATATTTCCGGGATGTTCCGTAAAACAACCAATCCGTGCGCGAAACACACTAACAAGCCAATGACAGTTGAGCTACGTCACTTTTCTGCTCAACCAATAAAATTGGAGTTTTTCTGAAAGACCAATCAGCTCACAGGTCGTCAGAGACTCAAGGGCCAATCAGAATATAGCTTGTGACGTAGGTCACCCAATCTCAGCGCGGCTCTGTGACGTACACAGCAGCTGCGGTTTCTCGTTTCTCACTCCTGGCGCTTACCCCTCCTTCACAAAATCTTTTCACAGCGCCATTTTAAGAACACTTTTCAGTGTAAATTAATTCTTAACGATGACTATAAGGACAACATCTGTTCGTTTCACTATTTAGGATAGTTTACATACATTCAAGTATCCACACTTCGGAATAGACGGCGCTATTCACACTAAGGATAATATTCAATTGTCAGTAGAGTAACCCTTACCCCACCCTTCTAACACGTATAATTATGAACTCGCTTTGCTCTGAACCCACCGCGAAGTGAAAGTTCTAAGAGTTCCACTTGAACATAAAATACAATTCAAACTCGCACTTTCACACTGAAATTTCCCTAATTTTCAAACACACATGAAATCCGTACAGGACTCTCACCTGTTTATAGAAATCATGCACCGTTAGCAAAATAACGACGTTATCCGTACAGGGCTCTCACCTGTTTATAGATATGAAACATGTACCCGTACAGGACTCTAACCTGTTTATAGATAATCATGCACCGACGCTAATTTACCCTTCACTCGAGCTCGGATATAACTAATACTTTTATCACAGTGAGTTTTATGGAAGGCGCTTTGTCCCTATTCTCATGCTGCTTTAATTTCTTAGAAAACCCTTACTTTACAAGATTCAGACCTAGCCCTAAAACTGTGCTGCTCGGCGACAACACTATGGTACACGGCGATACCTCTTGTGATACTCGGCGATATCACTACAAACAGAACAGATGGCTTGCGTGACTAATTTCTCGCCACACAATCTATACCGGTATAGCTTACAGATATCACGAAAAACGAACTTAACATGTGTTAAAACATCGATCCTATTTCCATACCATAACACTTTAGTAACCCTTAGCAACCAACATATTACCTTGGTTACCCTTAGCAACCATCAATTTCTGCTACCAGAGAATTGATCCAGCGGCCTATAGAAAATATATCATAAACAACGCTACCCAACTTCATAACCTATAAACAAAATTCTATACTAAAATTTTGGACCCATTTATAAACCTGACATATTTTGGGCCTACTGAATCAGGTGGTCAGATTAAATCTATATACACATTATCTACAAACTATATACATATTTATACATCTGCGGAAAGAATATTGTCATTAGAATAAAACTTGACCATTTAAACGACCACCATTGGCGACGTGATCTAGCTAATAGTAACCTACACTCCTGAATAACCAAGACCAGCTTGTTTGTCAAAAGTAAGATTTTATTTACTAAATTATGGTATATAAGTTGATAGTTTTATAAATGAATTTTATTAGCAATAAAGCAAGCATGATTGTAAAGAAATATGAGAAAATACAATTTAAGCAAGTAAATCAAAATTAAAGTAAATATATAAAGTTTAGCATTTCTAAAACCTAATTCCCTAACTGAGCTAAATAGATAGAAATTAAAGTAAAGTTCTTTGAGGATTCTTACGTGCTCCACGCAAAGTCCGTCAGCACTTCACCCTCATCGGAAAGTCAGAAAGCAGCAGCCAGCCCATCCCTAGGGGCATGACTTTTTATACCTTTCTATGCTAACTAAACTACGCAAAGGAAAGTTTTCAGAAATCTTCGACGTCCCATTGGCTGAGAGTGACAAGTGACATGTCACCCACTTTTCAAAAGTTCCATTAGATCATGTTTCATAAAGACCATTGTCTCTTCCACGTGAAACCAGGAGCTTCCTGAGTTTGCAACAAATGTTCAAATTTGTTCTCACTACGTCCAAGCAACTTCCGCGGATGCCAAGTTAAGGCTGACAAAATGTTCACTTTCGACCTTGGCCATGTCCGACAGAATGATGACAGCACATCAGTTTTTGCTTTGTGAATGCAGCTTTGATAAACGCTTTAATTCAGAATGGGCGTCTCGTGACTTTTGCAGAATTACAAGTCAGCTCTTTTCTGCGACTCAAGTGACTAGGCCCAAAAGCAGGCAACTTAAGCTTTCTAGTATAAAACAAACACAAGAAAAGTATTAATGTAAGAAATAATGTAGATTCTGTATCCACCCCAAGATTTACTAATTAATTAACCCACCCGATTAATCAAAATGTTACCTAGCCAATGCAAACAAATAAAGCAGCGTTTATATCTACCAGTCTCCGTTATTCCATGAGACTCATATGCACCTAGAATAGTAGAAATGACATCACACAGACAAGGAAAAGCAAAACAAGCACATGCTTTTCTTAAGTTTGCAGCAGTTAGTAATGACAAAAACGAAAACAATAAATTATTTCATTATTTTGCACGAACAAAAAGATGCAACAATTATGCACGTTCATGAGCACACATGTTAGTCCCCCCATGTGTAAAGTTTAATCTAAGTTGTATTAGCACGACATATCACAAATCATTAATATTATTATTCATGTTATGGAAATATGACTTCACGAGATTAAACAAAATTTTGTTTTCTATCTCGCTCCATCACAGCTTCCTGTGAAAGTTCCACTAACTCGGAAAAGGATGTAACCATGCATTCATGTGCATGATTGTCTCCATTGACGTTTTGATTAGTATTGCTGACAGAAGGTCGTACCTGATCGATGCTGCTTTCATCTTGAACTTCACTACCCCTCAATCGTAGTGGTGAAGTTTCCACGAATGCCGTCATCAGGATTGGCAGCCGTTGAGGGCAGCACAATGCATGAGCCGTTACCGGACCCAACAATGTTTCTGCATCCATTGGCGCATCCGATTGTAGCGTCAGACAGGTGTCCAACACGCATTCTTCTCCGCACAGCATGCACCTTAATACAGGTAAAACACATCGATGCCACATTGGTCGAAATGAAAGAAACCAAGTCATGTTTAGGTCTCTAAGCCGGGATAGTCCCAGGATTTTATGATATCCGGTCCCGGTATCCAATGGCTTGGATTGTTTCTTCCCTTGTCGCAGGTGTTTTGTCTGTGACATGGTTTGCCATAACGAAATATAAGGACCAAGAATAGGATTCCTGCAATTAGTCCCAAAATGAGGGGAAGTCCGCCAAAAATCGAATGGACGAAGTCTGGAAAAATACCCAGTATGGCTTTGAATGGTGTTAATGCCCCTGAAAACACTGTCTTAAATATATTTGAGACTCCACTGGTATCAGAAATATTTAAGATTTCATTCAGGATTCTGCGAAATGTATGGGGGAATTAGTTGATAACAATGAGTGAATCTCTGCAATCGTCCTTGCGACTAGGAGATCATACGTTTCTTTTGATGACGTGAGCCTGGTCGGTGTCTGAAGAAGCACTGTTTTCATTCTGCTTAAAGTATCAATTCGAATAAAAGTAATTTTCAAGTTGGGCCATGTCCTTGCCTCCCTGTCTGGAAAGGAGCTGGGGAACAATAAGCGTCCACAGCACATGACCTTCGCAGTCGTACTTATGAGATAAGGAACCCCGGGCAGTAAACTACAACATCTGCGATCCACAATTAGAATGTAACTCCCGTTATAGAGTCTTTTAAAGAATGGTTCTATCTGTGTTGCAGGTGTGCCTAGCTGGTGACATGAAAGGTTGTTCGAGTTCCCTTCACAGGCTCCATGCAAACTAATTCCATTACACAGAAGTGTACCGCTTAGTGACATCGCACAATTATTGCCACTAAGAAACACTTTCTGTCCTTTATTACTGACACATGCATGTGAATAGGGCAAGTTCCATGTTGACTTAATGTACCCTTTTCCCAATGTTTCGTACATGCCTGCCTGTATATATTTTTGGCAGTATTGAAACCTGAAAGTAGATATTGGAATATTAATTATCCCATGTATTATCCAATCAATGACAGGTCGTTCTGACATTTTCAATGGTAATCTCTCAAGTTTCTCAATGCTCAGGATTGTATAATCAGCACCCTTCTGTGCCATACTGATTTGTTTATCAGTAAGGTTAAGGATATTGAATAGTGACGTTGTGTTGATTAAACGCCAAGGCACATAGCCTGAACGCAGATTTTGTAACGTCCAGCCAAGCTGTATAATAGAACGCAATTGAGACTGACCGTGTTGTAACAACAGTAGGTCTTGCGATATTATGTCGATTGCTGAAGACACAATGCTGTCCAATGAAAAGATTCTGGAGGACAGAGTCATTAGCCCATTGTCCACTACAGAAAGTGATTTTTCCAAATTAATACGGTCAATTTCCCGTATACTTTCTGCTGTCTCAATTTGAGTTATCTTCCAGGCCTCGTTGTAAGCTGCATATATAGAGGCTGCTATGAAGCGTTTTTGACGCTGTTTGCGCGGTCCCATAATGAAATCACGCAAGTCAGCACCATCAGTAAGTAAAGTTAGGTGTTGCTTAATTTCTGTCAGTGTGGAAGTTTGTAGCCATTGAAGGCAGAGTTTGCCCACACTGTAGGTTGTGATTATCCCTGGGTGTTGTCTTTGGGAATATCTAGGGTCTGGCCTGGTCAATGTGAACCCCTGTGTTTTGTTCAGGAATCTGTCTTGACAGTTATTAGTATCTGTGGGCCAGATTAACCATTGTTTCCAATCAGGATGTGTTCTGTTTTGGTTTAATACATAGTTTACGTCTATCTCTTCATCTGTAGAGCTATTGCTGTTTATTGTTGGCTTTGGAATAGACGGTTTATTTAAGTCTTTGATTTTGGCTAGGCCAAGACAGGTAGTCTGTTGAATAGTGTCATTCAAAAATACAATTTGTTCCGGGATCATGCAGGCTCTAAACAATGATTCTATACCTTGTACTTGCCATTCTTTTGTACCCCAAACACTTTTTACTTCAACATTTTTGTCCCAATAATCAAAACCAAATGTATTCATTTGTTCAAAAAACAAGTCCGAATATATCAATTTTGTGTTTGTAAGCATAGTTTTTGTTCCTGTCTTATTTGACAATTTGAAATAAAATGTTTCAGCATTACTTGTGTTGAACCCTGAAAAATATGAATATTTGTCATAAAAGGTTCTTGAGCTTCCTTTTGGAGGGGTTGCACAATGTTCCCATTGATTATAATTTAAAACATTTCTAGGTTGTGCCAATTTGTGTAGAAAATGGTTACCATAGTGGTTGTAACAGTACATACTATCATAATTAGATGAACCCTGCAAATAATCATGTTTGGTAAATTTAGCAGACATTACTAAGTCAGACATCATATTATTAATGCTTTCGAAGTCCCAATCATCAGCAAATGAGCTTGGTTTTGCAAAGTCACTCAATGAGATCTTAATTTGGTGTGGATATTTCAGGATTTCCACCAGACCATAAATTTCATAGTCAGTATTGTCCCATGCTACCCCACCCGGTATAGGATTGGCTGTAAAGTTGACTGAAGAAAGTTCTCTTTTCTCGACGTGTGAAGACATGTGTGGCTTGAGGATCAAGTTGATTATCTGGCTTGCTGTGTCCATTTTAGTATATTTTCCCTCAATGAAGCGTCCCAAGCATAGTACCATGATGAGCCAAAGTATGAGGATAAATACACCAAAGGCCACCCAAAATTCAATCCATGGAGAAATCAGATAGGTTTCTTTCAGTTGTTTCAAAAGTTCCTTAGCTTTATCTTTAAAGGTTTTTGTTGATGTCTGTTCCTTTGATTCACTTAGATCTTCAGAAAAATCATCGAAGTTGATGAAGTAGCCGGATGCCGTTCTGTCTATTGTTCCAATTGCCTCAGGATTACCGTTTCTTGCAGCTTCAGCATATTCATTTGTTACTTCATTGTAGGTTGGTGTGTCTCTACTAAATGTTTTTATTTGGGTTTTTAGAGGTCTGAGTTCCAATGCATTGTTGCATAGTCCTTGTTGTTGTTCTGTAGGCGTTTCGAATGTGATTAGCCTCTTAGTTAGGACCTCTGTATTTGTAGCAAACCTTGGTGTTCTACTACTTATCGGGAGTCCACTTGGCCTACTGTTTGTTATCGGCCACATGATTGTGGTTTTACCAGGTCGATTGATACAACTCTGTTCTCCTTTTTACCAGCAAGGGGCGGTAGTACTACTGATCTTGTCCCGTTGACAGACAAGACAGGAACTGCTTTTCTGTAAGAAGGCCCAAATTCCTTCTTTACCGCGATCTTTTCTCTGACTAGATCCCCGACTTTTGGAATCCACACAGGTCTTGCTGGGACAGGTGGTTTTTCTTCAGTGGTTGTTGGCTGCTGTTTCAACTTTATGTTGCTCAGGTCTTTTCTTGTTTCGTTTAAGTCCTGCAAAATAGCCAAACGATCTTTGATATCAAAGCTTTTTTCATTCACCACTGAAGTCTGACTGTCAAGATCTAAGACCATCATCCTAGTCCCAAACAACAATTCGTACGGACTGAATCCCTTCAGAGAATTTCTTGGCAGGTTGTTTAGACTACGTTGGACACTTATTAGATGTTTGACCCACCCAGCTCCCGAACCTAATATCCTTTCTGTTATAGATAGCTTTATGCCTTGGTTTTTTCTTTACACCATCCCGTATCCCTCAGGAAGGAAGTGAGAAGAATCCCGCTGTGCTATGCTCATTTGGCCATGCTTCCCCACAGGCTTGAGGGCTTAAAGTGAAAACATTGGTCAAACGTAGCATGCTCCTAGCGTATATGCCATTTAGACTCGCAAATCTTTTTATAACAGTCCCGACGTCAGCCGAGTGCTGGGGTCTACATTATAAGTGGAAACTAGTCTTTGTTTGTTAATAGGACGCATTATTTATACTGGTTTTATTGATTATTGTTTAGCCCTTCTTGAGTGAAACGCCATGGTATTACACCGTTTCTCTTGCCGCTGCGATCTCTGTTGCAGTCCGGGCATTTTTTTACAAAAATGTGATGCTGCAGGCTCATGCCTGGCCACCAGTACACTGATTGTAGTTCTTCCAGAGAATCTTTTAGTTTGAGATGACTAAGACCCTCACCTATATGTGCGTCTACAATTAACAAAGTTCTCCTGTCCATGTTTGGAATTACTCTATCCCCCACTCCAGGGATTCGAGCAAAAGGGACAGAGTTTGCATCGATTATGTATGTATAATTGAGTGGATAGTTGATCGGTAGCGCTGAGCAGTCGCCTTTTGATGACGTTTTCACTGCCAGCACTGTGTCACCGTCAATGTATTTTGCTGCACGCTTTTTTCTAACTACGGAAGCTGATTCAGTTGCTACCGTTGTGGCTTTCTCAGCCAATGAATTCCCTGCAACGTGAACGCCATCACGCTGATGACTCAGTGAGTGTATCACGTGAGTTTTTGGTAGTTCTTTTTGCAAAAGAACTATTTGTTTCCAAAGCACTTTTTGCTTTATTGTTGCACCTGTGTCATCTTTGTAACCGTTTCGAATCCATTTCTGCAAATCGTTGTTATATGATTTGACGCAGTAATATGAATCGGACACTATAAGTGTCGGGAATTCGCGATCTGCATTATCTAGCGCCATTTTCAATGCTATTATTTCAGTTTGTTCTTCTGAATTAGTTTCTACTGAGTGTGTTTTTGTTAATAGAGGTCTTAGTTTACCTCCGCGCCACACTTCTTTTGTAATCTCACATGTGGGGTTGTATGCTTGTTCTCCCCAAACGGAGGGTTGAGCATGTCCGTCTGTATAGATTACAAAAGCGTATTGTCGTAATGGCAGAATGTCGATTGGCAGAGGGAATGTTCTTTCATATTCTAGATTTTTTAATTCTTTTAATTCTGGATCAAAGTAGTATTTTACTCTGTCCGTTGTAATTGAATTCACCCATTGTATCCATTCAGGATTCAACGCTTTTGTTGGTAAATTACATGGGGTTGTTAATGCCTCAAAGGCTGATTCTGCTGTTCTGACTGTGATACGTCTACCGTCAGCTTTATCTTTTTCTCTAGCTATTGCCGTTTGAACTGCATGAACAATGTTTTCTTTAATGCTGAACTTCTTTTCAGCTTCGGTGTACAAGTGTGATTTGAATGCAATCGGTACCTTTTCTCCCTCATTAGAGGTCAGGTATGTGAATCCGCATCTTCCTGGGATGACTCGAATCACAAGATTGCGTGTGTTATCACGTGTTTCTAATTTTGTTTTAATTAACATGTCTGTTTGTAAGGATCTCAGAATTTCTGTGTGTATTTGAGTCCAATTGGTTCTTTTAAAATCTGGTTTTATTAGATCATAAAGGGGTTTGACCCTTTCTGCGTAATTTGCAATGTATGTTCTTCCGAAATTTAGGAAGCCTAGAATTGACTGTAGGTTTTTTAGTTATCTAGGTGCTTGGAGTACGGCACATTTCTCTAGGAAATTGTCAGACAGGCTTTTACCTTCACTTGATAATTCATATCCTAAGAACAGGACTGTTAGATGGGCAATTCTAGATTTTTTAAAATTGAATTTGTAACCCTCTGCTGCGAACCCAAGTATTATGGTGTTCACTCTCTTCAAGTGAGTATCCAAGTCATCATCTGTTAGGTATATGTCGTCGACATAAGATAACGCTTTGTCATCATAGGTTTGTAGTAACTCTGTTACTCTCGCTGAGAATAATCCTGGGCTGTTCTTGTACCCCTGGGGTAACTGACAGAATTGTTTTTGAGCGCCATTTATTGAGAACGCGGACAAGTATCTGCTCTCTGGTGCTATATTTTGACAAAAGAATCCATTAGAGATGTCTAATGTTGTTTTATATTTTTTGCGCACTATGTTACTCATTAGTGCAGCACTATGCGAGTTTTGCACTGCAAAAGTTTTGCAACATGAGTTAAGGTGTCTGTAATCCAAAACTAGACGATATGAATTGTCTGGTTTGGAGACCGGAAACAAAGGGTTGTTCATTTGTGAGGTGCAAGTTTCAATCACCCCCTGGTATTCTAGTTGATCTAGTATTTCTTTTACCTGTTTTTTAGCTTCTTGCTTGATTGGATACTGTCTCTGTGCAGTAGGTTGTGTTTTTAACTGGATTTTGTGAGGAGGAGAGTCCTCATCCCATCCTACATGATTTTTATATAAAGCAGGAGCTTGAGCTACTGCCCATTTTCTAGCAAGTGTGTATTTTTATGGATTGGAATATTATTTGAGAAGGCAGGCATAATTATTTCTTCGCCATGTGGGCACTCCCTGACAAACTCTGGTGGCCAGTCTTTTTCAGCTAGAAGGATGTCATAGCCCTTGGAGAGATTATCCCAAAATAGGCCCCTTATTTTTCTAGTCTTATCCCCTTCTATACGTAAAGTTATTTCATATATTTTGTGAGGTTTGCTAACTCTGGTGTCTGCAGTTTCCACTTGAAGGTATTCATTCGTGTCCACTGTCTCCAGATGATTCATAAGGACTTTGCGAGCTATGCTCACTTCTGCTGCGCTGTCTAGCATTGTCTGAGCCCATTCTCCGTTTCTCAGTTGTGTCCTCAGTATTCTCGGCATTGTTGATTACTTTAATACTGGCTACCTTCTTTTTTGGAAATTGTAGTTTTTTATTTGGATGAGCAGGTTCCTTGTCTTTATTTATTTATTTTATTTTATTGAATTTATATTGCGCACAGCTACCCGCAATGGGTTTCCCGGCGCCAGGGACAGACTGGAGAGAGAAATCAGGTAACACTAAAAGGAATCACAAAGGATGAAAAAAGTTAAAACAAAAAAGTCTTCAACTTTTTTCGGAAGGCCAGAAGATTAGTTTCTGTTTTTAATGCCAATGGGAGGGCATTCCACATCTTTGGTCCAAGATATGCAAAAGAACGGCCTCCCATTTTTGCCAGTCGAATTCTGGGGATCAGGAAATCGCCATTATTTGAAGACCTTAAGGAACGGCCAGGTAAATAAGGCTGAGCGAGATTATGCAGATATGTAGGAGCAGAACCCTGACGGATCTTAAAAAGAAGACACAGTGTTTTGAAGGTCACACGTTCAGAGATTCTCAGCCAGTGTAGATCACGTAAGGCTTGCGTTGCGGACGTTCTCCGTGGAACATTACGCAAGAGGCGAGCAGCTGAATTCTGTACCACTTGTAGTTTGTGGATTGTTGCTTTATCCGCTCCAAGATAAAGCACATTGCCATAGTCGATCCGTGACATCACAAGAGCCTGTACGACTGTTCTTCGGGTGGATTCGGGCAGCATCCATAAGATCTTCTGCAGCCAACGTAAGGTGTTAAAACAGACTGCAGCGACCTTAGTCACCTGCTGCCTCATCGAGAGTTTGTCGTCAAGTAAGATTCCGAGGTTACGAGCGACAGGCACGGGGGTAGGCAGAGGACCCATATCACATGGCCAATGGCTAGAGCCCCATAGATCTTTGTGCTTGCCTAATATAATAACCTCCGTTTTCTCGCCGTTTAGCTTTAGCAGATGGTCTTGCATCCAAGCTGCTACGCGAGATAGGCCAACTTTAAGGGCGGAAGCTTCCTGAACCCTGCTGCCAGAAAGAGAAAACACAATCTGCGTGTCGTCAGCATATGAGTATATGGACAGACCGGCATCCTCTACGATGGAAGCAAGAGGTCGGATGTAAATATTAAACAACAATGGGCTTAATATAGACCCTTGAGGGACGCCGTAGGTTGAAGAATAAATCGCAGATTCAGCCTTGTTTGAGAAAACCTGAAAGGTGCGCTCATTCAAAAATGAGGCCACCCAGGCAAGCGCAGATCCAGTAACACCAAGGGAGCGGAGGGACTCCAAAAGGATGGAATGAGACACGGTATCGAACGCCGCGCTTAAGTCAAGAAGAATAAGCGCGAAGGTCTCACCGCGATCGATACCGTGTCGGAGTCGCTCGGTCACCCCGAGGAGTGCGGATTCAGTTGAGTAATTAGCGCGAAAGCCTGATTGGGATGGATGGAGATATCCCACGTTTTCAACAAACTCGTTGAGCTGAGTGTTAACATGACGTTCCAATATTTTGGAGCACGCTGGCAGCAGGGATATAGGCCTAAAGTTGGCAAGGTTTGTGATGTCGGCACCAGATTTTTTAAGCAGAGGAACCACCATGGCGTGTTTCCAGTCCTGTGCCACTTGAGATTCAATAAGAGAGATGTTTAATAGCCTCATTAGGAATCTCCGTGGTTCAAGGTCTAGTTGTTTTAGTATCTTCATAGGAACTGGGTCCCGAGGGGAGCCAGACCTGATACTATGTAAACAGGACAGGAAGGAGGCATCATCAAATGGTAACCAGTTGTCAATAAATACAGTGGGAGAGAAAAAGACACTGCGGGAAGAATCAGGTTGAGGTGACTCAGTTGGCCGTAAAGAGGAGGCCAGGGATTGATGGATTCCCTCAACCTTAGATACGAAAAAATCCGCAATGGCATTGCACTGTGTACCATTCAGAGCCGGCAAGGAAGGAATAGTATCTGCTCCAGTAAGTTTCTTTACCGTGGCAAAGAGGGTCCGAGGACAGTTTTGCGTTTGCGTAATAGTAGTGGCGATATAGGTGGCCTTAGCACGTTTGCAGTTTGCATGATAGATTTTTAACTCATCTTTATAGGTGACTTTGCAAACGGCAGAATATGAATTCCTCCACTTCCTCTCCAAGGCTTTGCATTTAGCACGTTGGATTTTCAACTCGTCGGAAAACCAAGGTGCAGGAGGACGTAGAGATCTATGCTTGCTACTCGCACGGGGAGCAAGATCAGTCACAGCGTCCGTCAGCCAACGGGAAATGGGAATGTTTAGATCCTGATCTGTACTGACAGAAGCCGGAATCGACTCCGTCAGACGCAGGTTGAAAGCAACCATATCAAGCCTATCCCAGCGGTAGGACGATTTGATTTCCTCCGCATGAGCATGGACCGAGAAAGAACCGGGAGGTAACATAAAATGTACCGCATAGTGATCAGACCAATGTAGTGGACGCGCCAATGAAGTGCAATCAAACGAAAGGGTCGAAATAATGGGGTCCAATAAATGGCCTGCGATGTGGGTAGCCCCTGAGTTACAAAGATTGAGATTAAACACCTCAAGGTCTGATAAAAAAGTTTTGTTCTGGGGGTTATTTGCCTCTTCTAAATGGATGTTTAGGTCACCGAGGATAGTGAAGTTATTTGATTTCAATACTGTTGCTGATAGGCAATCAACAAGTGAGGGAATCCATGAAGCTGCGTTCCCGGGCGGCCGATAAATTAGCAGACCGGAAAGTGTCAGTCAGGGGTTAACCCTTAGTTTAAATAATGCTGCCTCACTACCTGGAAGATGTACTTGTTCCAGTTTGCATTGATAGATGGACTTAAAAATGATTGCGATTCCGCCGCCTGCTTTGCCGGAAGGTCTGTCCTGATGCAGTACAACGTAATTGGGAGGAATAGCTGTAGCAATATCCGGACCCGAGCTGGCATGTAGCCATGTCTCGGTCAGGAACAATGCATCAGGAGATTCATCACAAATGAAATAATGGATGTTGAATTTATTCTTAGGAAGCGATCTACAATTGAGGCTCCAAAAATGGAGAGGTGCTAAGGCTGATGATGAAATACAACCCTTAGAAGGCTTCCTCTTTCCCCGGTGATGTTTTATATTTAATTGCGTCTTGGAAAGCTGCATTTTGCCAGTAGAAAAACCACACCCAGTACATGTAAAATAGTGAGTGGGCAAAATACATGAAGTGCAGTTAGTAGAAATGGAAGGACGCAGAGCGTGTAGTGCTAAGGAGGTGTAATGTAAACGGTCGTCCTGTTTAAACATACCTGGAGGCATGCTGACAGAGGCCGGCCCGGCCGGCCCGGTCTTTGGCCCGGTCTTTGGACTTGACGTGCTCTTCCCTGTGTTCTGATCGTCCTCTTCTTTCCGATTTCTGCGAGGAAGTCTGAAAAGATTGAGAGGGACGTGTATCATTATCTTGATA
Organism: Lissotriton helveticus; assembly: GCF_964261635.1. Lineage (NCBI taxonomy): Eukaryota > Metazoa > Chordata > Amphibia > Caudata > Salamandridae > Lissotriton > Lissotriton helveticus. Next base: position 672,556 of record NW_027611701.1, on the reverse strand, counting down.
TCTATCAGGTTTCTTTATATTATCCCTATTTCTAAGGTTGTATTTTTTCACAGAGGGCTCCCTTTGGGGAGACTTGCGTCCTTGGTCAGGAGATCTTTCTCTCCGCCGAGGAGACCTTCCTCTGGTCTGGAATCTTTTTTCCTTAGGATAGGATTGTTTATTTCCTTCCCAGCTCTTTTTTTGTGTTGTTAAATTATTTTTAACAACAAAAGAGTGTCTGCGTAGGGCAAGACAAACATCCAGCGCAGGATTCGAGAAGAGGAGGAATCAACCTAAGAATGAGTCACTTAGGGATTTTTTGAGAAGCCCTCACTCACCACCCTGGGTGGTGACATGCTTCATCATCGGGCCCACCAGGAGAAGCCGAATGCCTCCCTGGTGTGCTACAACGCCAGATTACTGCGGAGCTGGTTTTGTGACAGTAATGTGCAAAAAATGTGAGTTTAAAAAAATGCCAGCAGACTATACCATACAAAAACTTTATTCCTCTAGGTGTCAGTCCATTTTCTATAAGTTTTAAAGTTACAGATTTTCTTATGTTGACCGGGATGAGTATTATATCCGGGTCTGCTTCTTGCATAGTATTATCAGCTACGAGTTCAGCTGCTATTCTAACTGCCTCTCTTTCTACTTCGCTGTCTGACATTTTACTGTCCAGAAGGTTATTCCGTTTGTTTGCAGATCAGGTTTCTTATGGAAACAAAGATTAGATGCACAATATTTTGGAACAGTGTATCCTTCAACGTTGATTGAACCAAGAACCATACATAGGAGTTTCCTCCTGCGAGGTTTGGCGGATATTACCTTTCACCCACTCCAGACGTCTTTGGAGTATTATGGGGAAAAAAAGGGTCTGAGTGAAAAAGCACGACTGAGTTACTCTAATGTCTTGCGTTAGTTTTATCGCCTTTCCAAACGTTTGGGCGCCATGTAGTGTAGTTCCTATTATCCCAATAGGCTCTGCGCATTGGAATAATACCTTCAATAGTATAGGCCTAGACCAGACGTTAACTAGGTCTTCTATTGTCGATATTAGACTTAAAGTTTTGGGTTTGCCAGCTAGCTCAGAGTTCACTAGAAACTTTCTCGAATAGGCAAGGAGGAGTTGAACCTCCCTGGATAGACAAGAAGGGATTTAGTTTCTGACAACCATAGAACATGACAACTTTGCTCTCCCCTAACCAAGAGTGTATCTCTAGAGTCGTGTGAAAACAAAAGACAACTTATTTTACTCAGTCAGTACGTGCATTCTTAGTTTCATCAGATTGTAGAGAAAAGGAAGAGACGGGCGTGTTCAATAAAAGATGTTATTTATTGATCAGTCTCTTTTCTCGTACAAGAGAAATGAATCGATATTATTGCAATACTTATGGTTAAGTAAAGTGCATACAATAAAAGCAGAAGTTTAAAATAATACTGTAAAAACATTTATATGGTTTCTAAGCCATATGGTGGTTTAAAATGGATAAAATAGATACATACATATATACATTCGTACTCAACTGGTGCTTCTAACTACGCCTACCCCGGTGTACCTGACCTAAGCCTAATACGTGGGCGGGAATAGAAAGTAGCACTTTAAGTTAAGTTTGTTTTGCCAAGTGACTGACTCAAGAATTCTCTGCCAGGGGTTATTCAGTTCTGTACCTGAGATCTAGGATGGTTGAGGGATGGTATCTCTCGTCTTTGGTCTCGATATTCCAGGCTGCCTGCAAGGGCTGCTTGGAAGCGCCGGAGCTGGATTTCTCGGCAGGAGAAAGCAGCGTCTCGTTCTCAGCGCGTCAGGAAGGCGGGGCAGCGCCAGCGGGGTCCGCTCTGTGCTGGACTCTTCGGCAAGTCTCGCTGCTCCGATCTCGTCACCACCGCGTGTGTTTGCTTAAGGCAATATGGGTAATATTTATACCTGTAAGGTGCCGAGATTGACGTAAGGATGGACATAGATACGTCAATAAGGATGTCATACGAACTGGTCGTTAGCACATTCTTTTACTGAAGTTCTCGGTGAAATCAAAACAATGGCCGCAGGGATTTTCCCAGGTTGTCATAGGTTTGATTTGTTTTGAGAACTCCGCATGCCTTATCAGGGGCTGGAGGAATATTGCTTGCCTAATTAGATGGCAAGCGTTATGACCTAATCAGATAACGCATTCCTGTGCCGTGGTGTGGCTTAATCAGATAACGGTTTCTGCATCATGGGATGGCTGCTAGTTAGTTTGTTAACCAGAACAGGGTCAGGAACAGGGGGATCGATACAGAACCTATAGGAATACATCACAAAAGATGGGAGATTATTGAGCAAGAACCCGATTTCAGACATGTATTCTTAGATAAACCATTGTTCGCACACTCCAGGTCGAGGAACCTTAAGGAGATTCTGAAAGGTCGCAGACATGAAGTTAAAGATCTAGGTCAAAAGGGCATGATGAAGTGTCAAAATTGTGGACACTGTGGTAACGTGTTGGTTGGAAATTCATTTGCACATCCACAGACTGGTAAAAGGATAACACTTAGACACGCATCTGATTGTAATTCCAGTGTTCTGATATATGCAATTAAATGTCCATGTGGACTTGTTTATGTTGGACGCACCTCAAGAAAGGTGAAGGTGCGGATGACCGAGCACAAAAGTATGATACGTACCAAGAACATGAAATCTTGTTTGGCTGTACATTGGCATGAAGTTGGTCACACAATTCCTCAGTTAAGATTTACTGTGTTAGAGAGATTGGTGGAGACACCACATGTTGATATAGCGAGATTATTGGCACAAAGAGAAACGTATTGGATAAAGTCCCTTAGGACACTGATTCCCTATGGACTCAATGATAAGATAGAGATGATCGGCTTTCTGTAAATATAATGCAATGGTGTTGATGTAATGCTTGATACTTTTGTACAAAAACACATTTATGCATTATCCATTTTCATGCTCATAAAACCTCACAAGTATTTAATTTAGGGACCCCTTTAGGATTCACAATCTAACCAGTAGTTTTAATTGTTTATAATTTAACCAGCAGTTTATATTAATTTATCAATTAGAATTTGATTGAACATGAAAGTGGTTATCCTATGATATTCCATTCGGGTTTGTTTAGACCGAGCGAGTGTAAACACACGCCATCTTGGACAGGGTGAGCAAGTTTTAGTCCGTTGTTTATGTTCATATTAAGCGTGATGTTAGACGCCAAGTACCGGCATTCTGTGACCATTCCGAACGACTGGGAGAGCGAGTGGTAAATGTTTTGGCCGAGTACATGAAAATATAGGTAAGAACTGGGCTCTTCAGAGCAGCGTAGCGTTTTCTTCATTTTTAATTTCTTTTGATAACACGAGTTGTAAGCCTGACACGGCGGTATTATTACTGTGTTTCAGGAAAAGGTACGAAATTGAATCAAACCAGCGTCACGGATATAAAAATATTTGGACATCGTTATAAGGACAAGTGAGTGAATATTTGGTAATATTGGTATAGGATAAACCTATTTAGAGATATAGCAACTTAGACATTCACGAAATGTATCACTTTCTTTGCAGAAATTCGGTAGAAAACTATTTATTATTTTGATACATTACGCTTATCTGCTCGATTGTGGTCAGTGAAGGGAGGAGTGTCAATAAGTTAGAGGCATGTCTTGTAACACTTGGATACACACACGGTTTTATGGTGAATATCGTTGTGGGCACTGGCAGTGCATGGTTCAGTTCTGCTTTCTGGCTTTAATTCATTTTTGTTCTTTATTCATTGGTGAACTTTTATGAGCATGGTCACTGGTAATACACTACATGTGAGAACCTAGCTGGTAATTCTCTGGTTTCTGTTCAAATAGACTAAATGATCTATAATGTATTATTTGATTAGAAAATGTGAATAACTTATGAATTGTTATGTATAGTGATAGATTTTTATGTTACTTGTAGAGTATTCCCCTGACGAAGGTGCATACCGAAATGCATTGGGATATGTCTTCATATGTTGATTTGTGGAGAGTTGTTTGAAGATTTCAAACGAACACATTTGATGATGGAAAAAGAAGAATAAAAGTGTTTTGAAGAATGAAAACTCAACAACTGTTTTATGGCATTTCTGTTCTTGTGTAGCTTTTGCTGTGATTATAATGATGATTAACAATCATGTTCTTAATTTTTGAGGAATAATTCATTGTGAATATTTTTTGATACGATTGGATTGAAAAGCACATATAACATTGAAAGGATAACGCATCACGTAATAGTGAGCAAGTGGATAGTGCACCCCATAACACAGGTGTCTGTGGTTTATTCATTCATACTAACTTGACTGGGGCTAGTCAAGATATGGGTCTGCACCAGGTGTAACTGTTTAACATTAGTTAAAACTGATTCAAAAGAGGAGTGCAAATTATTACCATTGTGTATACTTAGTCTATTCAGGTATGCCACAACCTACCGTACTTTTTTGGGAGAGTTGAGACCACGCATTTTCCAGGTTAATAATCTACATCTACCTGCCATCTAGTAGGGTAAAGATCGTGCTAGATTGCCATCTGATCGGTGTCTCAAGGACCCAGCGCCCAATAGTGCCTAATAGCGGCACCATCTCATACAAACAGCTAAGAAATGTGAATTGCCTGCAAACGAAAAAAAATACACAAAATAACCAACAATGACCCATCCCGCTCCATCCCACCCTGCCCACCACCCACTCCAACCTCCCAATCAGGTCGGGACCAATTACCTCCTCCCAACCTCTTCGTCGTGCACCCAGTAGCCCCAGGTACCATGTGGGGATCACCCAAATGGGGGAGATGTACGGCGCCTATACACGCACTGAGGTGCAGTTACCGGAATCACTAGTGGACCCCCTTGCTTGTCTCCTGTACAAATACTGCTAACAATAAGACTGAACTCCCCCGATTATCAGAATCATCCTCTCCAAAAACAATAACAGATCTACGTTCCCCCAGTTGCTCTTTCACAATTAAGTTCCCTAGCGTTCGCTGTAAGCCCATTTAAAGCACCCTGATCGATCCGTAGGTCACTGATGCAGCTCCCATCATCTCAGTCCGCATCCTCTAGTCCTGACTCCAGCATCGTTTGTTCAGCTGACTGCTTCTTGGATTTCGTCTTGCAAATGTGTTTTGTAAATTTTAGGGCAGATTTCGCATCCGTGAAAAAGTGAGATTGTTCCTCATGCGTGATCTTTAACTTAGCTGGATACAACATAGCGTAAGGCACGGCCGCTTCTCTCAGTAGCTTTTTTGTCGGCACAAACTCTTTGCGCGCCGCTTGCACTGCAGGTGTATAGTCAGGGAAGAATGATAACTTGTCTCCTTTGTACACCACAGGTTCCTTAGTTCTGGCTTCTCTTAGGATGACGTCTCTGTCGGCGGAGTTTAGGATTCGCGCAATAATTGGTCGCGGAGGCGCACCCGGCTTGGGCCGCGGCCCCAGCGACCGATGAGCCCTCTCCACTATCATCACTGACGACAAGGCCGGCACAAACAGCTCGCGCAGCAGTCCATCCACAAAGGGTTCCATTTTCTTTATGGGCATTGTCTCCGAAAGACCGAGGATGCGGACGTTGTTTCTGCGTGAACGCGCTTCTAAGTCCTCATTCTTGGCACTGATCACCGCCAGCACCTTTTCCATCTGGAGGAACTGTGTGCGCATCTCAGCCTGCACATCATGCTCATCTGACACTCTATTCTCCAGTACATCAAGACGATATTCATGCTTCTCGACTTTCTTCTTTACCACGTCAAGTCCCGTTGCCAGGGCATCTATCTTACTGTCTATTGTTTTCATCCCTGCCCGTAGTTCTAGGAGGATGGTTCTCATGTCATCTTCCGCCCCCTCTGCTTGGCCCGTGGCACTTGTGGCGTCCCCATGTCACTCGGACCTTCCGCAGCTCTGGTTAGTCTCTTCCGCCCCCTCTGCTTGGCCCGTGGCACTTGTGGCACTTGTGGCGTCCCCATGTCACTCGGACCTTCTGCAGCTCTGGTTAGTCTCTTATTCTCGAATTGAAGCTTCGCTTGCTTTGGCTCAGACTTGCCCATTGTGCAACCGGGGCAGGACCCGTCGTCTGAATGCGTCTCTCCACAGGTCGAGACTCTGTAGGCACACACAAGCAGTTCCGCTCTCTTAAGACCTGCCTAAGGCACTGGTGCACCAATTATTGCTGAATTACGCCGTCACATCGATTACTGCCACTCTCTCCTGCAAGAGCGTGTCTATCTCATGGCCCAGCTGTACTCGCGGTCTCACCGCTGTCTCTCAACGCGGTATCGCTAGAGTCACGCATCCGCCTTGACCCCACGGGGCCCCCGTATTTGCCGGGAGCAGTATCACGCCACAAGGAATTATAGAAGGCACAAGCTTATGGCCCAGTCCCGGGACTGCGCCCCCAACACAACTCCCACGCTAGAGACGCTTGCCGGAAGCCGCCACCCCCACTCGCCCTACGTAAGGGCAGCAGTGGGGCACAGCTGACCCCCAAGAGCAGCCCCAAGAACAGGATACAGTGCCAGGGCCTGCCAGTCGGGGCGAGGAGCCTAGCTGGAGCCGCCGCCCACCGCAGCCGCACCCCGCAGACAACCGAGGCACCATCCCACGTTCGGTCACAGAGCCCCGCCTGCCCAGCGCTGGTAAGGCCCACCAGGCCCTGCTCCAACCAGCCCCCCGCTTACCTCCGCCCGGCAGACCCGCCCCGGGTCTAGTCGTCAAGGCCGGTCCGCTGCTCTCTCTCCGCCCGTCCTGGGCCAACCAGCGTGCACCACAGATCTCCCGCAGAGCGGCTCCGCTGGCGACCTCCTTCTCTGGCACCGGCCGCTCCGCCCTGCCTCCCAATGCGCCTCCGTAGTTTCGGTGCCTCAAAATGTCCACCCGCTCAGCCATCACTTCACTAGTGTGAGCGCTCGCAACAAACCAGAGGGTGTCCTCTAACGTCCAAGGGCTGCCGCGGGCCTCCGCAGCCCCGAAGGTGCTGTGCTCGGCCGATCTCCACTCACTGTTCCTCTGCTCTCTCAGCCCAATCGTAAGGGCGCCGCCATTTTCTAGTTTCACTCGCCAGCACTATTACGGCGATCTGCAGAGCAGCCCTCGGTAGTAATAGCCGCCACAGTTCGCCAGTTTGCTCTTCTGACCACCCTCAATGCCTTGGGGAGATTCAGCACCAGCAGGAGGGACAAAAAGGATGGTATTATCTCAAAGGATATTCCGGCGCGCAGAGCTCCCTCAGAAGTCAGCCATTCCGCTACGCGCCTTAGCCACGCCCCTTCTCGATTAAACTTTCACAGCTGAATTGAAGTCAAATTTAGAGGAGGCCATTGGTTACTCGTCAACTCCCGCTGCTAATGCTATTGCTAATGCGAAGTCAAGGGTGAATGTCTTCTACCTGGTTGACAAAAACTTAGTTCTAAATTTGTAAGTCTTCTTAACAGTAAAGTGTACTTGTACTGTACAACATATACACCCGTGCAGAGAGCACACTCTGCAGTCTGCAATTTCAATAAGTAAGGAATATAATAGCTTACCACTGCCCGCCACTCCTGTGGCCTCCCCCACAGCAGTTCCAGAAGGCTGTTGCACCGCCTCCTCCCCAGGAGTGCCCACCTCCGCGCTGGCCCCAGCACCGGTGGATGGCTGTGCCGATGTTCCGTCTAGAAAATACATTGCATAATCTTAGATGCCATATACACCACTCCCTATTTCGTCTAGGAATGAAAAAATTTTACTAGTACTACTTAGACAAATTTAATAATTTGTGACTCTCTAGTCTGTAAACTACAAATTCCCCTTTCTTCAGGGAAGGTGTGTTTTTTTATTTATGCTTAGCCGTAACAGGTCTTGCTACACTTTTTGGCACAACTGATGAATGCTTGCTTTTTAACACGCACCATTTTTCTCATAACAGACATAAGCTTCCCTTCTAAGAACAAGAGCAAGATCCGATCATCATCACTTGGACGGAGTCAGCAACGATTCATCCCCACAAAGAAGACTTGAAGTTCCAACCAGGTGAGGGCTCTCCCACAATTAATGTGTGCAATCAGCCACTTTTCAGTTTTGAATCCTTCACCGTTTATCTTATATGATGAAGTTTATTTTAATAAATGTTTTTACTTTAATAAAGCTTTAAAACTTACATAGACTCTGTGGGTTTTGGTCATGAGTGAGTGAGCGAAAGGGTTTGCAATTTGCAGTCCGTGGCTCAAAGAGGTCAGGACTCTGACTCCGTAGTCTTATGTCCTGGGTTGTATAATCATTGGGGATCAATCATCGCTGCATTCGGGAGCTAAATAAGGACTCTGACACACTAGCTAGTCAGTAAGGAGATTGGGGGTTCAACTTCTGTTAGCACTGAGGTATGTGGAAAGTCTAACTCGCCTATTATAATTTATAACCAATGCCCTATTAACCTCTGGCATAATCATTGGACTTATTGATATCATTTCTCACACCATGCATTTAGTGCAGATCAAAGCTTAATAGAATTTACCCCACCACACAACAAATCTAAACGGCTCACTGCCATGATATTTCTTAGACAATCCGCAAACTTTGGAGGGTTTTCCGATTTCCACTCCTTGCAGATCGCCCTCCTAGCAATGACAACTACGTAGAAAATAAACTGTGAGGTGCAGCTTTTTATATCATAATCATGCGGGAGGCCAAAGAAAACTAATCTAGGACTATAAATTATTGGTATTGACAACACTTCTTCAAGAAACCCACACACCTGCCTCCAATAATTAGCTATTTCTGGGCATTCGACAAACATATGTCCATCGTCTGCTGCTGGAAATTTGCATCTTGGGCATAAGTATTCTTCCGTTGCAATTTTAGAGAGTTTCGCAGGTGTCCAGTATGCCCTATATGACATGAACAGGTGGTTTCTTCCCAAATTTGATGGTTTTATGATTTTTTGAGACAGTGTAAAGGAGTCCGTCCAGACTTTTAGCAGGTCTCCTGAGATCTGTACTATGGAATTATCCCATAGCTTAATGGTTTCCGCCTCTAGATTATCTTTAGTTCCTACCAGTGTCCTATACCATAGAGCAACCTCACCATTCCATCCCTTCTCCCTACTGATCGATTCAAAAATAAAGCTCTCCTCCTCATTAGACCAATTCTGATTTCCCCACCAAGCGGATAGCTGATAAAATTTAAATCTAGTCATGGTGCCTTCTGTTGGATTTGATAGGGATTCCCAACTTAATAATGTTGAGTTATTACACAGTTCCCCCCATTTCATGAGATCTGCTGTTTTCAGCGGAAGGGCAAGTTGGTCCTGTAGACATTCCGGAGTACCAGGAGAATCCCATATTGGGGCCTGGGGGTGATAGTATGGGATGTCTAAAATTCTACGTATTGATTGCCAATTATCTAAGGCTGTCCGTAAAAGCTTCAAGCGAATTTTCTTTAAAAACTTCTGATCTCCAAATTTATAAAGAAAAAAGTCTGGGCCATGTGGTAGGTCTGATGTCATAGCCCGAAAAAGTTTACCATGAGACGAAGAGTCCAATTTGTTGGCTAAGAGTCTGAAATTTTTAAACTGAAAAGCATAACAGTAAAAAAGTAAATCCGGAAGAGCCAACCCACCCAATTTCAGTCCCCTCCTCAATTTCCTCCAAGCTATTCTCGGGGATTTAGTAGCCCATATAAAAGAGCCGATCCTCCCTTGCAAATTAGAGATATCCTTTTTATCACATTTTAAAGGGATAGAGTTAAATAGGAAGGAGACCTTTGGCAATATTATCATTTTAACTAGATTCACTCTACCATAGATGTTAAGAGGCAAAGTGTTCCATCTAGTCAAAAGCTTCCTGACTTCCTTAACGACCATTGACCAGCTAGTTTTGGGAACTTCTTCCAGATTGTGTGTAAGATAAATCCCTAGGTATCTGATTTTTAGTTTTGCTTCTGGGATCTGGATGGGGTTATTCCAGCTCAATATGTCCGTTTTGTCTTTATTAATGCTGTACCCCGACACTGTGCCAAAGTTTTCAGCCAATTCAAATATCCTGGGGATAGCCTCCACAGGGTTAGATGTATAAAGAAGAAGGTCATCTGCATAAAGGGCTGTCTTAAGCACCAGGTATCCCATTATGAATGGTTTAATCATTGGATCTTGTCTCAGAGAGCAGACAAAGGGCTCAATGTAAATGTCAAAGAGAAGGGGGGACAGGGGACAGCCCTGCCTCGTTCCCCTAGAAATGTTCAGCCATTCGGACAAACTACCATTGACTAATACTTTGGCCCGGGGACTCCTGTATAATGTCTCAATCCCTTTGATAAATACATCTGGAAAACCAAATTTTGTCATGGTCTTCCATAGGAATAGCCAGTTAACTTGGTTGAACGCCTTTGCGGCATCAATAGCCACAATGGTGAGCGGCATCTTCTTTTCAGTTGCTATGTCTATCGCTCCAATGACTTGAAATGTCAATTCATTTAATTGATGGCCAGGAATAAACCCCCTCTGGTCCGAGTGAATAATAGACTTAATTATTTTGGCCAATCTAGATGCAAGTATACCGGAGTAGATTTTTGAGTCTGAATTTAAGAGAGAGATGGGTCGATAAGACTATCTTTTTTGGATCTTTATTTGGTTTTGCTATAAGGGAAATTGTAGCTTCTGACCATGAAGCTGGGATACATTCCCCCTGCAGGAATATTTTATTAAAGAGTCTCAATAATGTGGCTACCACTTCTTCTAAGGTATCTTTATAAACCTCGGTCGGCAATCCATCGGGACCGAAGGCCTTGTTTCTAGCCATTTTTTTCAACTGAGACCTTACTTCTCCCTCCGTGATCTCAGTGACTAAGAAAGTTCTATCCGAATCGCTCAACTGGGGTAGGTCTCTCAAAGCCCACCAATTGTCCAACTCTTCCAAGCCCAGTATATTCTTTTCCTGATAAAGTTCCTCCATAAAGCCTCTAGCCTCTCCCTTTATCTCTATATCTTCTGCTAAAGGCAGCCCAGTGCCTCGCTGTGTTAAAAAGTTAATATTATTTCTACTACGCTCTGACCTTGCCTTCCAGGCTAACAATGAGCCACACTTCTCTCCATACTCAAAATTACGAAGTTTGCTTACTTCCCACCTATCTTTAATTGTCTTATCAGCTCGAGCTTTAAAGCCTGTCTGTAAGTCTAATATTTCTCTTTCAAGACCCTGTATACTAGTTCTATCGTCTAGAGCAGCCTGCTGTAATTGTAGTTCCTTTGTTTTAATTAAGTCTAAATCATGAGTATCCTTTTCTTTCTTGAGTTTTCTATTTAAAGCCATATGAGAACCATAGATTCCTCTTAAATAAGACTTGAGTGTGTCCCATACAGTTTGATCTGAGGCCGTTCCCTCATTAAACATAAGAAACTTCTACAGACTCGCCTTGATTTTATTTTTAATCTCATTGTCTAACAAAATGGTCCTATCAAAGTGTCCACCTATACTCTGAGGGGCTAATTTTAAAGGTTATTTTTAACTCAACCACTGAGTGATCTGACAACCCTACTGGGATATGTGAAATTGAAACAATATTGGACAAAAATGATTAATCTAGCATAAAAAAATCTATTCTGGAGAACTGACTATACTTTTTACTATAGAAAGAATACTCTCTAAGATTACCATGCTTAACTCTCCAGGCGTCCTGTAATGAAAAGTCTTTCATAATGTTCTTTAAAGCTAGAAGGGATTTATTTGGGGAGTTGTATTTAACCTTGGAGGTGCGGTCTAATTGTGGATCCATTATGAGATTAAAATCACCTCCTAATACAACTGGGGCTGTATATTGTATCATGTACTGCTCCAGCTTTTGAAGGAAACAGGCGTTGTCTTCTTTAGGACCATAATAAACCGCACACAAAAAATTAGAACTACCAATCGAAAGGACTGCTGCCAACCATCGTCCAGACTGATCCGTACCCCAGCCATGAATCCTGATCCCCTTATAGGCACGTACCATTATAGCTACCCCTCTAGTAGAACCAGTTTGCTTAGAGCAGAGAATTTCCTGAACCCAGTTAAGTTTTATAAATACTTTCTTACACGCTTCTGCCAGATGCGTTTCTTGTAGAAGATATACATGGGCTTCAGAATTTTTCAAGAAATCGCAGACTCTTTGTTGTTTCTTTCGGCTCCCTATGCCATTCAAATTCCAGGAAAGGATTTTACTACTAGATGTCATGTTTATAACCATAATACCTTAGTTCTGCGCCTAGTACTAGTGGTGACCTGTATTCATATTTGAGTTTAAGAATATAGAAACTTATGGCAGATGAGGACATTTTTATTTGTTTCTTCCCTTCCCCCCTGTGATCCCACCCCTCCCACCCCCCGAGGAACCCAACACTCCTGTTTGGCGTGAGCACGCCATTGGGGGCCCCCGCACCCTTAGACACCTTCTTACGTGAAACTGGACACAGTCCTTTCCCCCATACAATTTTAAAGACCCCCATTTATAGAAAAAAGGAAAATTTTCTTTCATTATACATTTTTATTTTTTCCCCCCGAAATACCAATCAAGTGATTGAAGTAGGTTCCCATCTTAACAGAGGGTTAGCTACTTTCTCATTTTTACTAATAAATCGTCGACTTCTTCTGGGAAGTGACAAGTGAACATCTTATTATTTCACATTATTTTTAATAACGCAGGGAACTTCATTTGGACCTGGGCTCCCAATGAACGTAATTCGGGCATCCTTGAAGCCAGCTCCCATTGCCTTTGAGCAGTCTTTCCCCCAATGTCAGATCTGATTTGATAGGGATTGGCACGATAATGGAGGGAGGTACGTGCTAAACACCTGCTGAGAATTAGTTCTTTAACACTGTAGGTCTGAGTATAAACCAAGATCTTCCTTGGTGCCTTACGATCCGGATGTAGTCTATAAGGGTTTCTATGTACTCGCTGGATCTCAGCTTCTAGATCGATATCCAGCCGATCCTTCAATATATCTTCCCGAAGTAGTCTACAGACAAATCCCTTAATATCTTCCACCTCGGCCCCTTCTGGGATTTTGAGAATCCTGAGGTTGTTACGTCGAGTTTCCTTTTGAAGTTTCTGAAAGTGTAGTAACTTTGCTCTCCAATATACTAGTCCTGGCCGTGATCTCCTCTAGCTTAGTCTCTAAGACATCAAATCTGTCATGTAGCCCTCTTTGATTTCTCTCAGAGATCTCGAATTTACCCAGCAAATCCTCTCTCAGTGATTTAAACAAAGAGCCAAGTCTATCCCTCTCAATCTCAACCCCATTTGATCCATCAGCTCCGTCAGGCTGAGGGGTCGAACTATATGTATCAGATATTGGGGGGGGGGGCAAAGATTCGGCATGAACAATATGAAGGGCAGGAAGGGGAAAGGTCACAACAGAACTCAACGATGCTTGCATTGTTGGAACAATAGGTGGAACAGGGACTTCACTCGTCGAGGCCACTGGGACGCCTGTGCCCAAGCCTAAACCTAAGCCTGAGCTTAAGCCTGAGCTTAAGCCTGACTCGTGATCGGGGCTGGTCTGTGCAACTACCCTCAGTTCTCCCTCTTTTAGGGGCTGACTCCAGTACTGCATACTTGTTACAGAGGGGTAAAGTAGGAGAAAATGAGAGAGTAAGTACTTCATCCAACCGTGCAGAATCAGCTACTTTAGGGCCTAATTTGGCTTCTTCCTTATTTTTTACGCTCTCCTTAGAGTTTACTGCTTGCTCCATTATTTTAAAGTAGCTTTTAAGTGAAGGAGTACCTTTTGGCGCTTGTAGCTGCTTTATCGCCTTAGCTGACCCACCCTTTCTCACACCACCTTTCCTCTTTTGTTTACATGGAGAAATTGGCGTTGGCCCTCCTCTTTCGGAAGTATCGGCAGAGTCCCAGTCCCAAACCCCTTGTTTCCTCAGCTCTTGTTTCGACCTTAACTGATACCTATTCCTTACTTCCCCCGTTCTTCCCTTAGCTGCACTGTCCTGTTTTCGGTGGTGATAGGCAGACGCTCCCTCCTCTGCAATACCAGTCTTAATGTCTTTAACTGATTTGTCACAATCACTTTGGCAGATTGGTTTGGTATTAACTGCCTCCATACAATCCTCCCCTCCAAAATCCACCTTACCGCCGTTTAGTGTTGCATAGGCCCTCCTGCCTACCGGACCTTTCCTCGAGAAGAAACCGCCTCCCTGGAACGAAGCCAGAGACTCCTGAGGCTAACTCTGAGCTCTCGTTTGTCACGTTTAGCCTCGGCGGTCTGTTTAGCAGCAACCTCCCGCAGCTTGCAGCTCCAGATCCGACACAGCTGGCCAGTCTCCGCTTCCCTTGCGTAGCACCGCACGGGCATCCCGCAGGGTCCTAGCGCCCTTGTACGCTCACGCGTCTCGCCAGCCTCCGAACCTGCGGACAAACAACAGGGGAACATTTTTTACACCCAGATTAAGTTTCCATGAAAAAAAGTATTCACCCGTCCTCACCGCATGTTTAGACACGGTCCTCTCTCAAGCACGGGGAAAAGACCATCCGAATGCTGCCTAAGGTGCTTCGGAGTGCAGGAGCTCCGCGGTAGCCATCAGCCTACTGCCGCCATGTTCCTCCGGAGTCCAGTTGTCTACCAATGCCCTATTTCTTGTCCATAGTTCTGTTTGCGCAGAATAGTCCCTGCAACAGTAGCAGTATGGATTGTCCTCCTATCCAATAAAAAAGTAAACTAGTATCTTATTCTTGGTGGCCATTGACATTTTATTGTTGGGAATTGTCAAAGCATAAACATTTAGAAGACTTCAATAGACATTATGGACAACCCAGAGGACTGCACTCAGTGCATTGAGCTATTGCTGAATAGAATAGGAGTTTTGTTTAACACCTTTTGCCAACTGTGCAAGCTCAGTTAGCTACACAGACAGACTAATAATAATCTAGTAGTACCACAGGCAGTCATACTAGAGGCAGGATAAGAATTTAGAAACACTCTACAAGAACATCAAAGACGATTTAGGAAAAAGTAGAATGAGGAATGTTTGGAAAAAAATACAGGTGCTGTAAAAGATAGTGGAGTATAATTATTAATATTAACAGGAAAACTTACTGGGGCCAGCAAAGGAGCCCTCGGCGGACCGATCCTGGCCTTCCTGCTGTTATCCCTGCTCCGCCTGCGCCGCTACCTCCTCCTGTGTCCCCTTGCCCCTGGGGGGACCTGATGTACAACATGAAAGAAAGACACAAACATGGATGATTGTTGTCAACCACATCAAACATTTAAAAAAAACAATAACAAATTATTTCGGGGAAATAGACAACAATTTCACTACATTTATTGACCCATATCTGATGTGGTCTACTAGGATATAGTATTGCTGGATTCACTGAAGGCCTACTTGGAAAGTTATGTAACTCACTAAACCAACTACAAAAAGATTCCACTAGGACTGGCAGGCAGCACTACGCAGCACGCAAAGTGACAGGCACAGTCCGTCATGATCACCACCACTATCACTTCTTAGTGGCAGGAGTACAAAGGAAGGACTGGACTTGAGTCTCTAATGTCTAGCATTATGCAGTTCTGTAAAGTACACTGATACATAATCATCATCACCCAGGCCAAATGAGCACAAAATTGAAAACAAGTACTAAGCATAGTAGCACCGACAGTGAGCACCTGGCGAGCACCTGCTATCACAGAAGCTTTTGAAACATAATTTTAATTTACCTGCAATGTAATTGGCAGCATGCTTGCGCATCAGAAAAAACAAATATTTGGAATATCATAATAACACAGAGAAGGAGAAAACAAAGTAGTGATTAAATACTAGCTACTACTACTCACCAAGGCCCGGGATCTCGACTCCAAGCAGGTCGAGCAGGTCGTGTTCCCGATCCAGGATGTCGGACCACCGGTGCGTCGCCTGGCTGTAGGTGCGCCGGGCCCCAGACTCCAGATACATGGACCGGCACACCTTCCCCCATAGCTGGCGACGCTCCCGGAGCCCGTACCCGAGACCGGGCCTGCCGCGACTGTCTTGGGAAGGTGGCGCTGGACGGAATAAACCAGTGCGGCCACCTCCCCCGCGCTGAAAATCCCCCGGGCTACTACGGTCTCCACCCTTAAGCGCCCGCCTGGGACCCGGGTACGGGGTGCAGGACCCTTTCCCTTGCTGTTTTTCCCGGCTCCCTTTGCCATGGTCCTGGACACTAGGAAAGTTAAATAAAAAATAGGAAAGAAAAGGGAAAAAGTAAATAAAAGAAAAGAGTTTAAAAAAGTAGTTTAAAGTAACCAAAAGTAGAAAAAAACATAAAATATAGATGTAGAAAAAGAGAGGGATAGATAATCAGTAAAAAAGATCAAACAAGCATTTGCAATCCAATAGGTCTCGCATTAGGAAAGTTTGAGCTATTGGTATTGTAAATGACACATTTTTTATTTATGTGTTGGTTTTGAAAACAGCGAAATTATTAGCTTTGTAATTTACAATGGCAATAGTTTTAACTTTCGCCAATGTGACACCTATAGCATTTGTAATGCAATATGTGTTGTATTTACTTGACTTAGATGTATTGATATTACAAATGACAATGGCTTTTAAATGTTTTAATAATTAATACTTAAAGTTATTGTAATTCATAATGGCAATAGCTTAAACGTTTGTAAATAATTTTTGTGAAGATTATGTTAATTGCATTTTACTGTGACGAAAACCCAAGCACAGAAGTGAAATAATAACATCTTTTTGTGACATTTGTAATAAAGCTTAAAACATTGAGAGAACATATTTGAACCAGTTGTTGTTGAATGGTTGAACAGATTAATGCTGTGGTGGCGCTGAGTGATGTTGTGGTGGCGAAGAGTGATGCTGTGGCGTTCAGTGATGCTGTGGTAGCGCCTAGTGAAGTTGTATTTCCCCTGAGTGATGCTGTGGTGGTGCTGAGTGATGCTGTGGTGAAGCGATAGATAGATAGATAGATAGATAGATAGATAGATAGATAGATAGATAGATAGATAGATAGATAGATAGATAGATAGATAGATAGATAGATAGATAGATAGATAGATAGATAGATAGATAGATAGATAGATAGATAGAGTGAGGGCGATAGATAGAGTGAGGGCGATAGATAGAGTGAGGGCGATAGATAGAGAGAGGGCGATAGATAGAGTGAAGGAGATAGAGTGTGGGCAAAAGATAGATAGACAGATAGATAGAGTGAGGGCGATCGATAGATAGATAGATAGATAGATAGATAGATAGATAGATAGATAGATAGATAGATAGATAGATAGATAGATAGATAGATAGATAGATAGATAGATAGATAGATAGATAGATAGATAGATAGATAGATAGATAGATAGATAGATAGATAGATAGATAGATAGATAGATAGATAGATAGATAGATAGATAGATAGATAGATAGATAGATAGAGTGATGGTGATATATAGAGTGAGTGCGATAGATAGAGAGTGAGGGCGATAGATAAATAGTCAGATAGAGTGTATTTATGTTGCATTGAGTAGTGTAAGTATGAGGTGTGTAATTATATGGCACTGAGTGGTATTATGTGGGGTGTATTTACTTTGCATTGAGAAGAGTGTAATGATGTGGCGTGTAATTATGTGGCACTGAGTGGTCTTTGGAGTGTATGTTGCTTTGAGTACAGTGTAATTATGTAGCATATAATTATATGGCACTAAGTGGTATTGTTTGGCGTGTATGTTGCATTGAGTGCAGTGTAATTATGTAGCATATAATTATGTGGCGCTGAGTGGTATTGTGTGGAGTGTGTGTTGCATTCAGTAGAGTGTAATTATGTGGCGTGTAATTATGTGGCACTGAGTGGTATTTGGAGTGTATGTTGCTTTGAGTCCAGTGTAATTATGTGGCACTGATTGGTATTTGGAGTGTATGTTGCGTTGAGCGCAGTGTAATTATGTAGCATATAATTATGTGGCACTGAGTGGTATTGTGTGGAGTGTGTGTTGAATTCAGTACAGTGTAATTATGTGGTGTGTAATTATGTGGCACTGAGTGGTATTTGGAGTGTATGTTGTATTGAGTGTCTGAGGGTGCAGAGTGTGTGAGGGTGCAGAGTGTGTGTGGGTGCAGAGTGTGTGTGGGTGCAGAGTGTGTGTGGGTGCAGAGTGTGTGAGGGTGCAGAGTGTGTGAGGGTGCAGAGTGTGTGAGGGTTGTGTGTGTGGTTGTAGGTGTGGGTTGTGTGTGTGTGGGGGCAGTGTGTGAGGGGCAGTGTGTGAGTGGGTTGTGTGTGGTTGTGTGTGTGTGGGGGGTATGTGTGTGTGGGGGGTTGTGTGGGGGCGGGGGGTTGTGTGTGTGGGGGGGGTTGTGTGTGTGGTGGGGTTGTGTGTGTGGGGGGGTTTTGCATGTGTGTGTGTCCTGTTGAGGCGGCTAAAAAAAGCACCAAATATGCCTCTCGGGTGACTGAGATGCGAAGCGCTTGATGGAGGAGTATCCCGTGGTGTGATTATGTTACACAGTTGTAAGACTGTGTGGCATGGGACGGCAATGCTGTGACACAAGGGGGGGGTGAGGCACAAGAATGAGAAGCGGCTTCTAATATGGCTGTGCCGGGAGGCTTAGGAACGAGAGGTTAGCTGTGGCGCAGTTATCAATGCTGAGGGATGAGGTGCTGTAAAGCCCCGTTATGGGGTGCCCTGGTAGGAAACTGAGGGAGCTGGCAGCATTAAATACACTGTTGGTCTTTTAACATAATGCGTGCGAGCCAGGAAGTCTGTGGCTGAGATGCAACCACTTTGTGAGTGGGGGGTTGTGTGTGTGTGGGGGGTTGTGTGTGTGTGTGCGGTTGTGTGTGTGTGGGGTTTTGCGTGTGTGTGTGGTTGTGTGTGTGTGTACTGTTGAGTACCACTCACAAGGCTGGGAAGCACCACATATACTGTTGAGGTGAGATGCGAAGCGCTTGCTGCAGTATCGCCATGCAATGTGACACAATTGCAATAGGCTAACAGGGTGGCATGAACTGGATGTATATATTTATTTACATAGCGCCTTACTATTCCTGTTGAGGTGTTGACTTGTGCTGTAACGCACAGGTGGGTAAAAAAGCACCAAATATGCCTCTCGGGTGACTGAGATGCGAAGCGCTTTATGGAGGAGTGTACCGGTGTGTGATTATGTTACACAGTTGTAAGACTGTGAGGCATGGGACGGCAATGCTGTGACACAAGGGCGAGAGCCTGTTGGGGCGGGGGGTGAGGCATAAGAACGAGAAGCAGCTTCTAATATGGCCGTTGCGGGAGGCTTAGGAACGAGTGGTGAGCTGTAGCGCAGTTATCAATGCTGAGGGATGAGGTGCTGTAACGCCCCATGATGGGGTGCCCTGGTAGGAAACTGAGGGAGCAGGCAGCATTAAATACACTGTTGGTCTTTTAACATAATGCGTGTGAGCCAGGAAGTTTGTGGCTGAGATGCAACCACTTTGTGAGGCTCAGCAGGAGCAAGTGGGAGGAGGGAGTGGGAGGGGGAGTGATATAGATCAAAGCGCTTTCCTGAGTCAGGCAGGGAGGAAGGAGTCAGACAAAAAAACACACCAGAGCGCGGAGAGTCAGAGAAAGAGAGAGGAAGGCAGGAAAGAGAGCGAGATAGTCGGCGAAGGGCAGAGGTGGGGTGGTGGGGTGGGGTGGGTGGTGGGGGTTGAGCAAGAGAGAGTGGTGGTGATCAGGGAGTGAGACAGTGCAAACACTGCACAAAAGCGCCACCGAGAGAGGTGAGTGAGAACGAGACTGCTTGTGTGAGCCTCTGATCGAGAGTGTGTGTATATGACAGCCTGGGGGGAAGAAACAGAAAGAGAAGACAGGGGGAGAAGGGTTGGAAGGGGTAGAGGACAGGCGAGTGAGAGTGAGAGCTAGCGTTCATTAAATGAAAAGTGAAAAACCGAGAGTGATGTTGAAGGGACATGAGGATGGCAGAGAAAAGGGTGAACCAAAATCGGTGAGCATAAGGTGACCGGATATTTCAAACCAAATACCGGGACACTTCACAAAAATGGAAGTAAGACTAAACTTTCACATGTACAGAGAGGCACAGAAGAGCTGCTAACACCGGAGCTTGCACAATCCTGAATATTTGTGGGAAGGAAAACAGCAAATAAATTAGTGAAAGGGGCGGAGAAGGTGTATGAAGGAGAACGAGGCGGAAGGGGCAGAAATAACGAGAAAGAGAGCGCGGCAGAGAAAAAGTGCCACGAGAGAGGTGAGTGAGAACGAGACTGCTTGTGTGAGCCTCTGATCAAGAGTGTGTGTATATGACAGCCTGGGGGGAAGAGACAGAAAGAGAAGACAGGGGGAGAAGGGTTGTAAGGGGCAGAGGACAGGCGAGTGAGAGTGAGACCTAGGGTTCATTAAGTGAAAAGTGAGAAACCGAGAGTGATGTTGAAGGGACATGAGGATGGCAGAGTAAAGGGTGAACCAAAATCGGTGAGCATAATGTGACCGGATATTTCCTACCAAATACCGGGACACTTCACAAAAATAGAAGTAAGACTAAACTTTCACATGGACAGAGAGGCACAGAAGAGCTGCTAACACCGGAGCTTGCACAATCCTGAATATTTGAGGGAAGGAAAACAGCAAATAAATGAGTGAAAGGGGCGGCGACGGTGTATGAAGGAGAACGAGGCGGAAGGGGCAGAAATAACGAGAAAGAGAGCGCGGCAGAGAGAGAGGAAAAACAAGACACGGCCTGGCGGACGTGAAAGTGAAAGTACGGCCGCCCGGCCGTGAGCAGTGAATAAATTAGGGGAGGAGAAATGCCTGAGGCAGAGCGCACGCTGGGGGAAGCTTGTGGGAGGGAGGCTGGTACCTTTGATGTGCATTGTGCACGCGCTTTTTTCACGGGCACAGCATCAAATCGCCGCCGATGGTTAAGCTCTGGTTAAGCCCCTTTATCTCTCGCAAGCTCAATGCGCAAGCGCATTGACAGGCTCAACCTAAAAAAAGTTCAAAGAAACAAAGGATTGCAAAGATTGGGGGAGGATTGAAAAAGCATGCCCAGAACCATAGCAATGAATGAAAGACAAGATGGCCACGCCCATTGAGAACCGCGTGGGTAAGTTTGCGCGATATTTCCCCCGCAAGCACAAAACGCACGCGACCACGTAATCGCGCCCCGCGCACAATGCGAGCATGCAACTATCGGAAACGGAAATACGCATCGCGAACAAGAAGGCCACGCCCATGTACTGGGCATGGGTAACTTCGCGGTCGGTGCGATGCAAGAGGCCCGCAAACACGCAAAGCGCCCCGCTAACAAGCAAAAAAAAATTCTGCAAACTAGCAAAAATTAGTGGATTATGAGGAACGCGAATTCGCTTTCGCACTAATTCACGTGCCTCAAATTCGCAAATTTCGCCCATACTTAATGGACTCGCTGGGCCTGGCTGGTCTGGACCAAAACCAGGGATGGCAGGAGCAGAGATGCCAGAACAATCGACAGAGGAACCAGCAACATCGTGAAGATGAACAGCAGCGGCGAGAATGAGATTGGGCAGACGGAGGACGCATCGTGGTGGGACCGAATGGCACTCTTCTTACGGAGAGAGAGGCGATCCCGACGCAGAACCAGTTCTCTCCGCTCTGTCTGGTGCAGGAATGTTAGAAGGGGGAGGTCACTGGGTGTGCCCGAGGTTGTTACTGCGGACCCCACAGGGACCCCCCTCTCCCAGGAACGTTGCCGAGCACTTGGGGTCTGACCCTCAGATGGGAGGGTTGTGGTAAATAAATAATTAATTACCGGTAC
Organism: Lissotriton helveticus; assembly: GCF_964261635.1. NCBI lineage: Eukaryota > Metazoa > Chordata > Amphibia > Caudata > Salamandridae > Lissotriton > Lissotriton helveticus. Next base: position 650,834 of record NW_027611701.1, on the reverse strand, counting down.
TATTTTTGAATACATTGAATAAACAGATAGCTCAATAAATAAGAGACAGGATTCGAGGTATTCTGAGTCTAACAGGCTTTAATCAGGCATAAGGGAAGGGACAGGAACGGGATAGCCTGCACGGAAATAGAATGGATGGCAGCTGCCACGTCTAAGTAACAGTACAAGGTATATATACATTACAATTACATTCAATATAGTAGGCGTAGCAGTAGGCGTAGCAGTCGCGAAAGATAAGGACACATGGGCGTGACAAGAAGGCGTGTACATGGACATGTGATGTAGACGTCACAGAAATGTCATGAAATAGGCGGAAACATGGAGGGGGCTACCTGAGCAGCTGGGACCTTTAACCTAGTGGTGCGCAAACGGGCTATGACGTTTGACTAGGGAGAACTGGGGGCTATGGCTTCTGCACTAGAAGAGGAGACTAAAGTCTACGGTGTCAGGACGACATGTACCTATAGCATATCTGGTACCTTGTGTTTGGAGTACATGTTGATAGAAACTAAAAGTCATGAGGGGAAAGGCTACTTGACTCTAAGGCTGGTGCATGCATATATTCTTCGTGTAATGCGTGTGCTATGAATCTTCTATGAATATTAATACAGTAATTCTCTTGCACGGAGACAGAAAGACTAGACCATAGCTGAAACTGTTGATGCAGTTCAGTAGTTTAGGAATGCAAAGACGAGGAGCTGAACTGATAACTAGAAGCATAACATACTCTCGGCAGACAGGCAGAGCCGGGCACCGCGCTGCGCGGAAGTAAGTGAAGGGTCAGGAATGCAGGTGGGGGCTGTATCGCTCCTCGGAGCGGGTTCAGGAGACTGGAGCTTGAATCTGGTGTCCGGGCCCTTTTGAGGCCTAGAAACGGGGACAATTCAACGAATTAACGTGCACACTGTAAAACATGGCAACATAGGCCTAATACTCGTTGCTTTCACGAGAACTGGAAACTGGCACACTAGAGTTGGACACAACTATAATTGTATCTTTAATCGATCACAGGGAGATACATATGCATATTAATCATGCACATATAACATAGGATGGGGAACACGTAGGGACATAGAACAAGGCAAAATATAATTTTCCTCATTCCCTCCTTGACCCTACGTTTCCATCAGGAAACATCAATATTCATGATACCATCTATCTGTTCATATAGCATCATTTGCTCGTCTTGAATTGTCTTGGAACGGGACTTAGGACTTGGAATACAGGATGTAGCGCACAAGCCGCAAATCGCAGGGCCACATTGTAAACAGAGGCAGCAACTGAATAGAATCATTACTGCTATACCTAGGAATGACAATACTTTCCATCCCCAGGCAGATATGATACTCCAGAGCCAACCGGACCATGTCCAGGTGCCTGGATCTTGGTGTAACTGATGGGCAATTTTATGAAGTCTGGTTATAGCTGAATAAACAGACGGCGCGTTATTAGGAATGAAAATGCAGCAACTAGATCCGATGACTCTACAAGCTCCTCCTCTATCGGCCAGTATGACGTCAAGAACGAGACGATTTTGGAGCACGACAAAACGCATAGCAGATTGCTCTTCGGTTAAGTTACCTAGAGCGGAAGTAGTCTCATTCACTACTGCTTCAAGGGTTCTGGTTAACCTACGTATTAACTTACTATTCTGGACAGGACCTATGAAAAAAAATAAACCTTTATTGAAGTCTTGATATTGTTCTAGAGCAGTTTCAGTTTGATCGACAATTGGGGACTCAGTCTCCCTTCTATGTCTAATGTGTACTAGATGTGTGTTTCTGTGATAATCGGATGGGGCTAGAAAAACTGGTGGCAGTAGGAAGGCAATGTAACATGTTCCATCCCAATCTAGGGGTAGACGAACATATGCGGTCTGACCACATACAAAATATGAATGACGTGAGGCTTTGAAAATAGATTTCCCACTGTCACTATACTTGACCACAGTAGTACAATCACTATGACCTACATGTATGGATCCATTCTTTCTGACACATAATTCGCCTTTAACTGGTAGGACTGAAATAGCAGGCAAATCTGGAGTAGTCTCGGACTGAACATTCAAGACCATGAAATTCGAGGAATAATTACCTAAATCATATACTTCATTTTCTAGATCTAAACCTGTTCTATGGGAAAGACCTTGCTTGTCTGGGAAACATGTTCTATTCAGAAGGGACATATCAGTTGAGGATGACGTTAATGTGGACCATGCTCCACACGAACCATTATGTGAAAACGGATAGGGGAAGAGTGGCAGAACTCCCTTCGGCATCTGGAAAGGGGGAAGTCGACCACACACCCAACAATTAGTGGCATTGCTGGTCTGGTGTGAATAGTGTAACATTCTGATAAATGTGTTATTACGCATAGCAAGACGATAGGATAACTCGTGAGGAGGCAGGTCACTAAATGTGTGCTCTACTGTAACATTAGAAAACATATGTACATGTGAAATAGGAAAACATAAATGAAAAGCATAACTTATGCAGGTAATCATAAGACTCAGAAACATAAGAAATAACAGAGTAACGATGCATCTACTGCAAATATTCTTTTGATAACGTATTCTCTTAGAGTTTTGACTAACTCTCTCACTATGTGGGTCTATCTCATACATGTCAGGAACCTGTCTAACCGCTTCACCCGAGAGGGACTTAAACAATTAAACTGTCTGACTTGCTAGACCTCAACTTGGCTTTATACTCCTGCTGCGGAGTTTTCTCTAACAGGGGAAGTTTGGATTCAGAGTCTGTGTCTGGGCAGTCCTTAAGAATGGGGCAGTCTTTGGTAAATGTCTTTGGTCGTAATCCATGGAATTTCTTGACGTGGCTGGTATGTACCCAGCCCTTGCGTCCCTCGAGCTTGACTGCGGTCCTTGTTGTCAATAACACCAACTTGGGCTCCTTCCAGCGGGGCTCCAGCGGACTTGAACGATCGAAATTACGGACCAGCACGAGTTCACCTGGAACGACTTCGTGCGGTTTCACTTGAGTGTTGTCTGGAAAAGCAGCGGCAACCTGTGAACGACAAGAGTGTAGGGCAGACATCAAGGAAGCTAGGTAATCTGTCAGCATATTACTGGAAACGTCTGTAATCTTTCGGGGCATAGGTGTACCCCACATATTTGGAGGACGGCCGAATACGACCTCGTACGGGGACAGACCTGATCTGGAGTGTGCAACCATTCTCATATAAAAAAGGGCAACTGGCAGTGCTACTATCCAATCTACACCTTTCTCTGCACATACTTTAGCAATGCGGATTTTCAGGGTCTGGTTATGTCTCTCTACGAGACCGGCTGCTTCAGGATGGCGTACACAATGGAACTTCCACTGGTACCCTAACAGAAGGGAAACTTGTTTCATGAGCTCGGATGAGAATGGCTGGCCGTTATCTGAATACACGACCCTAGGTAATCCATAGCGGGGAAAGAACTCACGAACCAACTGCCTGGCAGTGGTCGCAGCTGTGTAATCTGGAACTGGATATGCTTCTGTCCACCTGGACAAAGCGCATACAACTACGAGGACATACTTGAAACCTCGACATCGCTCCATCTGAATATAATCCATCTGGAGGACTTCAAAAGGGTGGTCAGGAGGATGGAATCCACCTTGTTCCACCGGGACACTTTTACCTGGAATGAACTGACAACAGATGATACAGGTACGTACTTTCTGCTTGGCGGCTGCTCGTAAATGCTTGTTGAACCAAAGGTTCTGGATACTGTCTAACATGGCTTTTTCTCCTAAGTGTGCTGGACTATGTGCGGTATTAATAATAACTTGAACCATAGAGTCGGGGGTGAAACCATGTGGCTTTTCCCTTCGTCAACCATCCTTGATCTGTCTGGACCCCTCCTTGTTCGGACCATTTCTTGATTTCATCGGGAGTAGCATATGACTGGATATCTAGTATATCTTGTGTAGGGTCCTTAACTGTCATACAAGTAGTCTGTTCTGGAATGTGTGTTAGTGTCGTGTTAACTGGAATGTCTGGAGTCTGAGCTGTAAGCTTGGCTGTTCGATCTGCTAGATCATTACCTTGGGAAATGATATCAGTGACTTTCGTATGTGCCTTGCACTTCATGATAGCGATAGCTGTCGGTAAATGAATTGCATCTAACAGAGCTTGAATGAGGAGGCCATGCTGAATCTTGGTTCCATGAGAAGTCATGAAACCTCTCTCCTGCCAGAGCACTCCAAAGTCGTGTACGACTCCGAATGCATAACGTGAATCTGTGTATATGTTAACTTTCAGGTTCTTGGCACGTATACAGGCTTGGGTCAGAGCGACAAGCTCTGCTGCTTGAGCAGACAGGGTGTCAATACGGTGTGTTTCTACAACTTCGGTTTCAGTAGTCACTGCATACGCGGCTACTAGTTCTCCTGTACTTGTTCTCATACATGAACCATCCACATAAAGTGTCAGGTCCGGATCAGGTAATGCAATGTCTGTCAAGTCTTGTCTTGGCTTTGTCATGGTGTTAACAACTTCCACACAGTCATGTGTGGCAGGGCTTGAGGAAACTGAGGGTAACAGTGTAGCGGGATTTAAAACGTTGCAGCGTCTGATTTCTATGTGTGGCTGGAACAGTGTCAGTTCATAACCTGTTAAACGTGCAATTGTCAAGTGCTGAGTCTGTGTTCGGTTTAAAAGAACTTTCACGGAGTGTGGAACTTGTACTGTCAGGGAATGTCCTAACACTATGGAATCACTTTGTCTGATAGCTAGAGCTGTGGCTGCAACTGACTTGAGGCACGCAGGCAGCGCCTGGGCCACCGGATCTAATGTGCTGGAAAAATAAGCACAGGGCTTGTATTGTCCTGCTTGATCTTGTGTGAGAACAGATAATGCAGTACCATCACGTTCTGTAACAAAAAGTGTAAAAGGCTTACTGTAGTTTGGTGTTGCTAGAACAGGTGCTTGGCATAAAGCTTTCTTTAATTCGTTAAAAACAAGTGTATGTTCCTGGGTCCAAGGGAGGACAGTCGACACGGCTGCCTCCTGTGTCGTTAACTGTATCAGTGGCTTGGCTAGAAATGCATACTGAGGAATCCATTGTCTGCAGTAAGAAGTGAGGCCGATAAAAGCTCGTACCTCCTTCTGAGTCTTGGGCTGTGGAAGATGCGCTATTAACTGGATACGGTCAGGTGTCAACTGCCTACCCCTCTTGGACAGTAAGTGTCCCAAGTAGACCACTTGCTGGACACAGAACTGTAGCTTTGAAGGGGACACCTTGTGCCCCATCTCGGCCAGGAAATACAAGACTGTAAGTGACGCACGTTCGCAATCACGTTCAGAACGGGCTGTGATCAGTAGATCATCGACATACTGGAGCAGGGCAGTGTCAGTTGGCATGTGAATGTTGTCTAGTTGTCTCTTAAGTGCTTGACTGTAAATGCTAGGACTTTCTGTAAAACCTTGAGGTGCTCGTGTGAATTTATAGCTTCTTCCGTTTAAACAGAATCCGAAAAGGAACTGGCTGTCTGGATGAATGGGGACACTGAAAAATGCGTTCTTGAGATCGATAACTGTAAAGAATGTGGCTTCAGAATCAATGGCTGTCAATAGAGAAGAAATATCTGGGACCACTGGGTACTGGGGTATGATACATTTATTAAGTTCTCGAAGGTCAATCACTAATCGATAAACTGGAGGTGCATTTGGATCAGTACGTTTCAGAATCGGAATGATAGGAGAATTACATACATTGGAGTCAGTTTCTACAACTACTCCTTGAGCAATGAGCTCGTCAATAATTTTGGATAAGGCTGCTACAGCCTCAGGTGGCAATTTGTACTGTCTGATTCGGGGTAATACAACACCTTGTTTCAGAGTGACACGATGGGGGGTGATGTGCATACAACCTACATCAGTTGGACCTTGCGCCCATAAATGCTGTGGTACATTCAATAATCTTGGATCAAAATCACATAATACATAATGACCTTTAAAATCACGCAGGAACAGACGTACCCCTTCCGGGGAACAGCAAATTATTGCACCTAATTCTTTCAGTGTTTTGATGCCTAAAACATTTTCTGGACATGATTTCGTCAGTAACAAATCTGTAGTTCGGGACAGTGGACCAACTTCTAGAGCAACTGGTTTCGATATTTCATTAACAATAGGCTTTCCTGAAAATCCAAGGGAAACATTTCTAGAGCCTGAGAGCGGAGCCCCTGGAACCTCGTCATGACTGATGGTAGTCCTACTTGCCCCTGTATCAATAAGAAACTTTCTGTCTTTCCCTAATACTTGACTGTGTACATAGGGACCCTCTTGATCTACAGGAATCTCGATGAGAGGCAAGCCTACCTCCCTCTCTAGGCTGTTTCATGAATATGGCTGATAATCTGGATACTCTGACTGTGCATACTGGTACATTTGCTGTGTAACGTGCTGTGTCGCAGCGATAGGCTGCGGTGCTGTAACTGTCTGTTGTGCGTTCTGCGGTGGCTGGGAAGTCTGTGAAACTTGTTCTTGTCTAGGCGGACGTGGTCTTTCTTTAGTTTTACCTGTAGCTATGTTGTGTTTCAGAACTGCACATTCATTTATAAAATGACCTGGTTGTTTACAGTAATTGCATGTCCCTTTAACGGGAGCTGCAGGATGACTGGCTTGATTCGGACCCCTTTTCTGACTATCTTGTGGAACAGACTGTGCAACTAGTACTTTCATTTTCGTGTCTTTCATACGTCTTCTTTCATGTTCCTGCTCTTCCCTGATTCTGTTCTGGTGATACTGGAGCATCTGGAGCATCTGTGACGGAGTATTAGCTTGCCAAGAACTCTCGACTTTCAATACACGATTTTTAACTTGTGGACTTGAATTCTCAACTAGTTTGGTGACAAAAAGATGTGGGTATGATTCACTACTTGTTTTCAGACCACTATTAATAATGAAACATTTCTCGAATCTAGAATAAAAATCACTAGTATCTTCGTCTTGTTTCTGTTTACAGGCTGAGATGGCATCCCAGTCTTCCTTTTTCGTGGCTAGTAATCTTGGCAAGACTTGTATTAACAGTTCGGGCAAAGCTTTGGCTTTATCCCCAAGACCGGTACCTGGTACTCGTGTGTTATCTTCGGCTTCTAATGCGGACCAATCTATCTTATTCTCTCCCACCTCCCATTCTTTTTCTTTGAGCTTCTCATATATGCCCGCAGGCAACAGGACCTTTAACATTTTAATGATATCAGGATACGTGTATTCTCCCATACGGAGCATGTCTTTTAGTTCACGGTGGAACCCTGCTGGATCTTTATCATGACAGGGGATTAACTTCTTCATTTCCAAAAGTTCTATTTTCGTGATGGGGGTGTAAACAAATACTCGTTCTAAATTACCCCCGGCTGTCCTAACTGGATGTACTTCTCGTAACGGATTCTGTCTGTCTATGTAGAATGACTTCCTTACTGGGGGTGGAACGGAGGCGAAATGCGGAGTCAGGAACATACTATACTTGTGGCGCTGTTCTAGAATGACATTAATTAAATCGGTACCTAGACCTTTCCATCTGTACTGTAGTAACTCGTTCAATACATCATGTAAAGGACCTGGATCTGAATGCTGATCCTCATACAGTGTAATGAGGTGCTGGATCATATACATACCCACCAGTCGCTGTTCGGCTGGGGGCAGTTTCAGAAACGTTTGTGCCATGATTTCATCTGGAAAAGTGGTAGAATCAGTAGTCCATCGGACTGCTGATCGGGCTAGTTCTTGTTCATGCATGGTACTAAGTTCACTATAACCTATACGGGATTTCAGAATTTTATCGGTAGCCTGGAATACTTGTTCGAGAGAACTCTGTTCTGGTACTGGAGGAGGAAAACTTTTCTTGTAATCCGGACGTGAATGTCTGTTGGAAAGTCTAGTTCTACCTACATACGCTATTCTGTCGGGATTCTCGCTGTCTATCTCTTCACTTGAAGAGTCATTCTCTTTCTCGGCTATCTTTCTTGCTTTCTCTTTTTCGTGTATGTCTAGAATTTCCTTACGGATTTTTCTGTACATAGCGTCTATACAATTCTGTGTCTTGTGTTTTCCCTCGGCTATATTATCACTCCACTTTGTCAGGACTTTCATCTTGTCTTTATCTTTCTCAGGATAGTCTTGTTCTCTTATTAAACAGTTAATCAAGAACTGTAAAATCAGATGTTGAGTCTCGACTTTTCTGTGCGCCATAGCTTCGTGAATACTTTCTGGATCCTCCCCTGTACGGATAAAACGATATATTCTATCTAGATGGTCCTTCATGTCTGGCAGAGTAACCAAAAAGGTGGTAACTCGTCGTAAACGTACGGAATACAGTATCATGTAATCTTCACCTGGTACTGAATCATATACGCAATCAGTAAGGTATTTCTTGAGGGCTGCGTAAGTAGAGACTTTCGGTGTACGTTGTAACGCTGCTTCTCTCAGCGTCATTCGTTTCGTTTGAGGCGGGGTGGTAGGAGCGCCTCCCGCCGCCCCTCCTGGGCTAGAGTCGTCAGGTAATACCGGATGTGCGGGTGCTGGTGACGTGACTAGTAAAACGGGTGCATTTACTGTAGGCTGGGCCGACGGTACATTAACTTGGTCCCCGGGACCAGTGGCTGGAGGAACAGGGATTACATTATTAACAGGGTGCTGAGGTTGAACAGGCGGGATATGATTTGCATATTCTGGGACTGTATCGTCCAAATAGGACGAAAGAAAAATTTCAGCTGCGGTCGGTTTATGACGTAACTTAGTCGGGACCAATGGTGGCGGAAAATTACTGGGTGCTTCCGGGGTTGCCTTCGGCAAGCCCTCGGCAAGAAGAGGATACATGCCCCTTATAAGAGCATTTCTCTGTCTGTCCGACTGTTCTGTTCTAACTCGTTCACCTTCTTCTAGAAGTTCCCTTTCTTGGGCTCTCTCCGAGGATTCCCTACTTAACTCTGTTTTTCTGATTTCTTTTTCGGTTCTTTTATGAGATTCTTTGCGCCATAACTCGATGGCATCTTTCTGCGACTTTTTCCATAATGCCTCTTCTACTCGCATGATGCACTCGGCATCCCATGTACCTGATACAGGCCATCTATATTTCTCTTCTAGATCCTTGGTATAGTCGACCCATAAATCTAAATACAATATGGCACTTAAGCCATGCTTATGATACATAAAATGTCCTGGACTGTCCCTAGGCGGGACAGGAACTGATTCTTCAAGTAACCCTTTCCGGGTTCCTATCTGACGTAACTTGGAAAACAGAGGCATTCTAGACTTGAATCTGAACACAATACAATACACGATAAACACAGTAATGAATGGAAAAACAAATCACTCATACCACGACATTGAAAACTCATCAAATAACATTAATAACAGTTCGAACAGAATACTACCTGGTACATTTAAAACATAATACTCGGACTTCTCGAGAACAGACTTACTAGAATTACTGGATGCACTGCTAAAACAGTACAGAACATACCGGTCCCATAAAGAGACACGTCAGGACCCGTATCCACCTAAGTGGACACTTCGGACTGGATCTGCGTAACCAAACCCATCGGACCAGAGACAAATTATTTGACCCTGTCTAGATACTACCCCAGCAACGGTACTCACCGGGCAGCAAGAAACTGGAAGGCCTCGGACTGGACTGGACTGCTACGACGTCGGTCTACGAACTTCGGACTTCAGTTACAGGTGGGCCTCCGGATACCTCGGACCTTGTACTCTCGGCTTGGGCTCTGGTCGGGACTCGCCGCATTCCTCACCGCCTCGTCTGGATGCTGGACCGCAGTCTCTGTCTCCTCCGTGGGCCTGAGGGATACTTGAAGCAGAAATATCTGCACGTGCACAGTATGGTTCCGTCACGGCTGTAGAAGGGTCAGGGGGCCTGCGTGGCTTCGCCGGCGCGTGGGGAAAGGGCAAGTCCCTATTCGGGCGCCATTATGTGGTAAATAAATAATTAATTACCGGTACTATTTTTGAATACATTGAATAAACAGATAGCTCAATAAATAAGAGACAGGATTCGAGGTATTCTGAGTCTAACAGGCTTTAATCAGGCATAAGGGAAGGGACAGGAACGGGATAGCCTGCACGGAAATAGAATGGATGGCAGCTGCCACGTCTAAGTAACAGTACAAGGTATATATACATTACAATTACATTCAATATAGTAGGCGTAGCAGTAGGCGTAGCAGTCGCGAAAGATAAGGACACATGGGCGTGACAAGAAGGCGTGTACATGGACATGTGATGTAGACGTCACAGAAATGTCATGAAATAGGCGGAAACATGGAGGGGGCTACCTGAGCAGCTGGGACCTTTAACCTAGTGGTGCGCAAACGGGCTATGACGTGTGACTAGGGAGAACTGGGGGCTATGGCTTCTGCACTAGAAGAGGAGACTAAAGTCTACGGTGTCAGGACGACATGTACCTATAGCATATCTGGTATCTTGTGTTTGGAGTACATGTTGATAGAAACTAAAAGTCATGAGGGGAAAGGCTACTTGACTCTAAGGCTGGTGCATGCATATATTCTTCGTGTAATGCGTGTGCTATGAATCTTCTATGAATATTAATACAGTAATTCTCTTGCACGGAGACAGAAAGACTAGACCATAGCTGAAACTGTTGATGCAGTTCAGTAGTTTAGGAATGCAAAGACGAGGAGCTGAACTGATAACTAGAAGCATAACATACTCTCGGCAGACAGGCAGAGCCGGGCACCGCGCTGCGCGGAAGTAAGTGAAGGGTCAGGAATGCAGGTGGGGGCTGTATCGCTCCTCGGAGCGGGTTCAGGAGACTGGAGCTTGAATCTGGTGTCCGGGCCCTTTTGAGGCCTAGAAACGGGGACAATTCAACGAATTAACGTGCACACTGTAAAACATGGCAACATAGGCCTAATACTCGTTGCTTTCACGAGAACTGGAAACTGGCACACTAGAGTTGGACACAACTATAATTGTATCTTTAATCGATCACAGGGAGATACATATGCATATTAATCATGCACATATAACATAGGATGGGGAACACGTAGGGACATAGAACAAGGCAAAATATAATTTTCCTCAGGGTCCCGCATCGATAGTTGCAAACAGCGAAATCCCACCCTACCACAAAAGGACAACACACCAGTGGATTACAGGTAGAAAGGGATTCTTTATATAACAGGGGTCAACAAGATGGCAAGATCCACGGGTACACTATGTCATCCGGATAGTGGTTAGGGGTATCCGTCAGCACAAGGGGTGTAGGAGACAGTTCGATCGGGATATAGATGCAGTGGTTTCTCAGTACTCACAGTCCACGGGCCTGAAGTCCCTCGCCCGGGTCGGTCCTGCAAGACCGTGAAGAGCAGCAGTGGTGTGGTTGCCTGGCGGCCGGCTCTCAATCCTCGAGCCACGTGGGTATTGATGGAAGACTACTGTGGGCGTATCAGGCGTACGGCTCCCAATCCTTGAGCCGCGTGATACGAAGGTGCCCACTTGCGAGGCATACCCAGTGGACGGCCGGCACTCCTTGGTCAGGGTAGTCCCTTCAGGCTACCGGTCAAGACGCGCTGCGCACCGGCGGGTGCATCCAGGAGTACGAGGCGTACTCGCGGTTGGTATTATCGGAGCGGCGCACACTAGAGGGTGCGTCCAAGAGAACGAGGCGTACTCGCCGGCTGGAGATCCAGGATGCGCACCAACGGGTGCGTGCCAGAGTTACTGAATTTGACCTTCAACTCAGGCACCTGCTTTTTTTAGGGCACGCATAGCGTTGCAGGGCAACTCCCTGTTCGCTTAGCAAGACATGCAGTATACAGTATAGTGGGGGAAGCTCCGCCCACTTTACGTCCATGTTTCTGATTGGCTTATATCAGAAATGCTGCATCTTGATTTGTTTTCAGCTTGTTTGTCCCTCCTCCTAACAGCCATGTCGTCATTTTTCTCCTTCCATGGCTATCGGCCCCTTCACTTTATAAACTCTTTTGTTACTCTGCCCCCCTCCTTCCATCCAGCAGTCTGTAACTTCGCTCCCTACCTCCCCCTCCCCCCCACTCCCGATCATGCCTTCTTGGACACACACACTTTTGTTTATAATGCAATAGGGCTCGCGTAAGACGAGTCTTACTGCATTTTGAAATGCTTGTTTTCTCATTGGATTGGCTGGCTGAGTCTCGCACTTTATTTTGCCTGACCTGTCCAGGCGGCTATGGTGCGCATGCGTCGTCCCGTATTCACTAAACAGATGCTCCTGCGCAGTAAGAGGTACTTCAAAAAAAAGCTGCAGAAGCAGAAAACAAAAGTGTAGCGGCCAGGAGGAGGAAGTGACGGGAGGGACCGAGACTTGTAATACATCTATCCACTGAAGAACAGGTAACACTACTGGTTAATATGAGGAGACCATGGAGAGATGCAGTACTGTACCTTGTGAAATAACAGAAGCTAAAGTAGTGCAGTGACACAAATCATGAAACCGAGCACACAATGAGAAGCGCAGCTGTGCTCATTCAGGTTTGTGCATTTGGAGCCTTTAAAATGGGTAAAAAGGAGGCCTGAGGTCATGAATATGTGATAACCTCACGTCCCTGAACAAGAACAGACCGTTCATGAGGCCCCTGCGCATGACCGGCATCTTGAACTGGAGGTCAAGTGAGGATAAGTGAGCAGTGTGAAGTAATGCACAGAGGGAGGACCTCGTCGTGAGCGATCAGCGCAGCCACACCGCCAGCATGAGTGAAACTGCCCTCACCGGAGCTCCTTGGTGACGCAGGGGGGCCGTGGGGCACAGATAACACGTTGGGCCATATTTCACGCTCCTCGGCTGGAGAGGAGCGGCAATGGCCGAGCTGTGCCGGCTAAAGTTCTAACTGCAGCTTTTCAAGGCGCTGGACGAAAGCGACGTGGACAGCTCTAATAGCAAGCTTTAATTAACAAGGCTTGGCAAAGCCAGTAGGGTTGGTTTTGAATACTTGATACATTCAGATGCACACACCACACAAACAACTAGAGAACCCAGCACTCATACATGCACAAGCAGACAGTAACTTATTTTGAGACGTCCGTGCACGCAGATAAATATAGCTACAGGTCCCTGTACACATTGACTACAAATACCTATGCACAGATATGCATAATAATGCTCATAGATCTATAAACACCCTACCAAAAGTGACAACAGACATGCGCACAAACCACCTCACACACTGGCACACAACACATGCACACAAGACAACGGACATGCTGTTAGAGATTCACATTTAGGCGCCCAGTCTCACACAGACACTGTGCATGGGGACACCTTTGTACTGACAAAGCAAAAAGGCAAACAAGCAGCACACATACATACACTCATTGATAACAACACACTGGCACACAACAGTGATAGCCACTTCCAATTTCATCCAAGCCCAGCCTACGCAAAGCAGACAAAATGCTGTTTTGCCTTCAGTCCTATAATCTTAGCTCCATTCCAACCCAGATGTGTAACTAAGAGACTCCTCTCCATATCTAGATGTTTACATCTAAAATGAAGGTGCCTTGTGCATTCAGTTTCAGGAGGGCATTACATAGTCTACCTATGCGAACCCCAATGCAAGAGCTATCCATGCCCCTTCAGTCACCACCTGTGTGTTGTGCCTCGTCTAAATCTAAGGAAGATATACATTTTCTTGATAGGAGCTGAATTTATTTCAGTTGCGATAAAGTGGTTGTTAAACAGATTTTGAAATTCTGCACAACATACCACTGTTGCCCCTTAATTTTCTTCATAGTTTAAACCGCTTGTTTAAAAAGCTTTTCCATGTTCAATAAATCACAGGACATGTGCGTCTCTTTGAGCTTTTTTTGCAGTTACTTGGGGCCAGGAGCACGACCCTGAGCAGGCTTCTTTCTATGCAGGATTTATGTATTTAATCTTAATGTTGAGTATGCAGACAATTAGCGTTTTCAGTGCCTAATCTCGGCGTGTGACCGGAATTCATTCATTGATGAACTCAGCGTAATGAACACGAGGAATGTCTGCTGTTTATTAATCTATTCTCATATATCACACCATTTTAGATAGGAGTATTTTTAACACCCCTGTCAAATGACGCTGCGAGCTGGCTCTTTGTCTGGCAGGGTGGCAGAGGTCCCCCACAGCATCATTTCTATCATTTATATCTGTCAGTGCTTCCTGTTGCGGTTTAATTTTCGTGACAGGCGCCTCATTGCCTACTTGTAACTATTCTCTGACCCTGCTTCAAGGGTCAGAGCAGGGTCAGAGAATAGTTGCAAGTAGGCAACGAGGAGCCAGGAGCACTTACAGGCTTACAGCAGCAGGTGCCCAAATTGAAGTTTATTTCTTTGTAACCCTTTTGTAAAAGGTTAAAAAGAAATTAGCTTCAACGTTTGCACCTGCTGCTGTATCCCTGTAAGTGATTGGCTGAAAATTCGTTCCGCTCACGGATTCGCGGATTTTACCGCGATTTCACGAGATTCGCGGATCGCAAAATCGCGGAAAATCCACAAATTTCGCGAGCGAAACTAATTTTCAGCCGACCCTTACTGGGGACCCGGGTGTTCACCCAGCGGTCTGCCTCCGCAGCAAGCCTCCTAGGGTCAGTAAGTTTGTAGTCAAGTAGGTGCTGGTGCAGTTCTACAAAGCAATTTAAGGACAAGTGTTCCCAGGCTATCAAATCAAATAAGTCTTCAAAAGTGGTGACCTTGCTGTCCTTGATCCAACCTTCTTAGGCTCTGCTGTAAAAGTTAACATACTCTACCCAAGTGGTACCAGGGAGCTTTTTGCAGTCCCTGAATCATTTTCGGTACATCTCGGGGGTGAGCCCATACCTAGCAAACAGGGCCTCCTTCATGTGGCTGTAGGAATTCAGTACCGTGGAGGGTAGTTCTAGCAAGGTATCCCGCCCCTCGCTCAGGAACCGCCCCCATAACCCGGCACCCCAATCCTTCTCAGGGACCCGTGGGAGGTCATGGCTACCTCGTAGGCTTTAAACCACTGTTGAATGTCGTCATTCCTATAGTATTCCTTTACTACGTCTTTGGGGATGTGGACCTTGGCTTCTACAGGGGGAGTGGCCCCTCGGTTTCACGGGGGTCCGGCTTCTTCCTTCCTAGCCTTGAGCTCAAGCTCCCTCAAGCTCCGTTCATGTTCTAACTGTAGTCTCCTGCCCTCATGCTCCCGCTGTAGCTTTTCTCCTCCAACTCCCCTTGCAACCTTAGTTCCTCCATCGCTAACTTCCTCTATGCTAACTTCCATTCCCCTTCGATTCGGAGCTTAGCCAGCTCTAATTCGTGGGCTCTGCTTTTCTCTCGGTCCGCCACCTCATCTGCGGACAGGCCCCTTTCTGATGCGCTGCTACGCACAGGGGAGACTGCTCCCTCTTTCCCAGGGCCCCCGGGTTCGTCCTGCGCCCCAATGCTGTTCCCTTCTACATGGGGGAGGGGCCCTGGACTCTACCCAGGCCCTCAGGGCTTTTTGGACATCTTCCTTGGTGCTTAGGCCAGTGGAAGGGATTTGTAAGTCTTTACAGAATTGTTTTAGCTCCCTATGGGTGTAATTTTCTAGTTGTTTTTCCTGAAAGGTCTGATTCACATTGGTGTCGGTAAGACCCATGGCTGTCGGGGTGCAAGACTCTCCTTTACTAGTTCTGGCGAACTTCAGACAAACAGGGCTTGTTTTCACCACCTCAGGGCGGCGTTAGTGTTTGTCTTTGCGAGGTAGCAGGTCAGTAACTCACTGTGCAGCAACTAACAATGTAATGTAATGTAATGTAAGTATGCACTTATATAGCGCGGATGTCACTCCAAGGAGCATCTTGGCGCTTATAGCCCGTAGCCTAGGTGGAAGGCCGGAAAAAGTCAGCTCACACATCCGTCTCATCTATACTGAACACCCTGTGTCTAAACCAAAGTCATACAAACTGTGTCTGGAAGGTTTAAAATCCAGGTTTTCAGAGCCTTACGGAAATTATTTTCAGCAGAGATCAGGCGCAGGTTGGGTGGGAGTTTATTCCAAGCTTTTGCGCCCAGTGTTGTGAGGGATTTCCCTCCTTTTGTTGACAATCTCAATTTGGGGGTCAGTAACAGATTCATGTTGGCTGATCTGAGGGTGCGTGTTGGTGCGTACTGTTTAAACCAGGGGAGAAAGTATTTGGGTCCTTGTTGGTGATATGCTCTGAAGGTAATCACCAAGATCTTAAACAGTATACGTTTATGGATGGGTAGCCAGTGTAGGGCCTTGAGAGCAGCCGAGGCAGATGACCTCCTCGGCCATTTTAAGACCAGGCGGGCAGCAGCATTTTGGACAACCTGCAACCTACGCAGGACAGATCGATTTAGTCCTGCATATAAACTGTTGCAGTAGTCCAAACGAGATGTTACAAGTGCTACTGTCACCGTCTTCCTGGCTGTCAAAGGGAGGAAATCAAAAAACTTTCTGAGTCCTCTGATGATATTAAAACAGGACCCTGCCACTAAGCATGGGCGGATCTAGCGGATCTCGCGTACGCGAACTTGCGGATTTACGGATTCGCAATCCGCGAAGATCCGCGAACTCTAGCGGATTTGCGGATTTTCCCGTTTTTTGTGTTGGCGATTTTGGGACAAGTTCGCAATTGCGAACTTACTTTTCGGCTCGCAACGGCCGCGACTATGTTGTTTCTACGTCTGGTTTATCATCACAGGTTCACAGCAGCCTCTGTTTCACCACTGCCACCCTCTGGGACACCCATGCCACCCTCTGGTACATCCTCACTGCCACCCATTAGGTTTATTTATCACTGTAGATTATGGTGGTTGAAAAAAGCAAGCACACCTGCCCTTCTTCAACTGCCATCAATTAATTTGTGTTTCATTAATGTGTCAGTAATTTTGAAAGTTCCAGTCTGGCTGGCACCTGCTTCCTTCCTTATCTGTAATTTGCTTTTTGTTGCAGTGAAAAAATTTTTTCACAGGACCTTTATGGTCTACTTGTAGCTATTCTATGAGCCTGCTGTTTGGGTCATAGCAGGGTCATAGAATAGTTGCAAACTCTGGAGGGGCCCATCAGGAAGCACTACCTTGAATGTTACTAATGTTAAGTTTGAACTTTTGCACCTGCTCATTGCTTTCAGTTTAGCTAAAATCGTTTTTTTCTGCAATTTCGCGCGTTTTTTGGGGCGCGAATCCGTGCGAGATCGATTTCGGAAGCCGCGAATACGTGCGAATACAAAAGTGTTTTTTTTGCGACGTGTATGTTCGCGTGATCTTGCGCGTGTTCGCGAGGCGCTTCTAGCTATACGTTTGCCAAGTTACCCTATCGGTCGTACACGGGCGCGGCCATCTTGTTGGCGTGACGTAATTCCGTTTCCGGCCGCTATGTGTAATCTCGCAAAGTGTGCTGCTCGCTAGTACAATTTCGCGCGTACTCGCAAGGAAAATCTCGCGCGAACTTACCCACGCGGTCGTGAACGGGCGCAGCCATCTTGTTTCTAATTCATTGCTATGGTTCTGGGCATGCTTTCTCTATCCTCTCTCAATCTCTGCCATCCTTTGCTTGTTTGAAGTTTTTTTGATCTAATTTTACTTATTATCTATCCCTCTATTTTTCTAGCTCTATATTTTTGTGTTTTCTGCAGCTTTTAGTTACTTTTAAACTACTTTTTTAAACTCTTTTCTTTTCTTCTTCACTATTCTATTTCTTGTTTATCATTTAACTCTATTTCTGCCCAGACCATGGTAAAGGGAGCCGGGAAGCACCCTGAGAAGGGGAAGGGTCCCGCACGCCGTGCCCGGCTCCCGTGCGGGCGTTTAAGGGGGGAGCAAGTGGTCCCGAGGGAGATCTTCAGCGCGGAGGAAGTGGCGGCACAGATCTTCCACGTCCAGCGCCGCCTCCCCAAGACGATCCTGGGAGGCGGCAAGATCGCGACTGGCTATGGCATCCGGGAGCGTCGCAAGCGGTGGGAGAATGTGTGCCGGGCCATGTACAAGATCTCTGGGGTCCGGCGCACATATAACCAGGCCACCCACCGCTGGACCGATGTCATGGACCGGGAGCGGGACTTGCTGGACGCGCTCGGCGTAGAGGTCCCCGGGCTTGGTGAGTAGTAGTAGTAGTACATTTACTACTCTGTTTTATCCTGCTCTGTTATTTGCAAATCTTTGTTCTTTACCAAGAGCAATAATGCTGCCGATTACATTGAGGTAAATTATATTTCAAAATCTTCTATGCATTTCAGGTGCACTGCTCTCCTTCTCAGTAGCCTTGCTTGCTACTATGCTTCTTTGTTTTGTATGTTGTGTTCAGAAGCATTTCATTGGCCTGAGAAATTATGTATGAGTGTAGTGTAAAGATAAGAACTGCGTAATGCTAGACACTAAGGGTCATATTTTCAATTACCGGCGCATCCCTGCAAAGTAGCAGGGATGCGGCAGTAATTGTGTGCCATGCCACCACCACCCATTGGCCCAAAACATCACAGAAGCCTTACGCATCTGTGCCGTAAAGGCAGCGCATTGCTGGAGTTGCGTGCCAACGATGGCGCAGCTCCAGCAATGCTCTGGGGTACCCTATCTCCCCAATGCTGCAACAAGCCGTACGTTGGCTTCAAGCGCGCAGGGTTTGAGTCATGCATCATTGTCCTAAAAGTGACTGATTGACATCTTGTCGATTTCCCTCAGCCACTTTTAGGATTCGTTCCTGCGCAGGTACGCCCTCCCTTGCGCCGGAACGCCCCCTGATGGCGCAGGGCTTTACAACGTGATGCATCGCCCATATGCCCATATGTGTTTTTTTTTAATATATACGCCGCACCAACACCATGGCGAGTCTTTTGTTCTGCCGCTGCGTCACAAAAGGCACGCAACAATGGAGGAAAATGAGCCGCAAGGGACTTCTAAATCAGCCCCAACAGACTGAAGTCCAGTCCTTCCTTTAGACACATGGCTATAAGAAGAAATAGTGGCGGTGGTGGGTGGATTGATAGTTTGAGTATTCACTGATCTGCAAGCAGGATGGACTTTGTCTGTCAGTTCGCGTGCTGCGGACTGCTGCCTGCAGTGCCAGGCCTAGGCAAACCTCTTTAGTAGTCTGTTTATTGAGTTACATAGGAACTTTCTAAGTCAACGTTCCGCAAATCAGGCAATACGAATAACGTAGTATACCACATGAGATAGATCCCGTGGAATAGTTGTCTATCTATTTGCTATTTCTCCAAAATATTTAGTTATTGTTCTTTTGAAATGTTTGATTTGGTTGAAAAATCTCATCTATGTTTTCTGGTCTTTCTTTCTTTCATGTTGTACATCAGCTCCCCCCAAGGGCAAGAGGAGGACACAGGAGGAGGGTGCTGAGGATGCAGGCCAGGATCGGGCAGGCGAGGGCTCCTTTGCTGGCCCCAGTAAGTTTACATTTTAATAAAGAGTACCTATTTTTTCCTAGCGTTCCTCATTCGATTTTTTCTAAATCATCTTTGATCTTCTTGTAGACTGGATATAAATTCTTATCCTGCCTCGAATATGACTCCCTGTGGTATTACTAGACTATTCTTATTAGTCTGTCTGTGTAGCTAACTAAGATTGGACATTTGGCAATTCCATTGGACTCCCATTCTATTCAGCAATAGCTCTATGCACTGTCTCCTTACTGACTAGATAGTGTGGCAGAGTCATTCAGCTCCCGAAGTCACCAATTATAGATCCCCAATGATCGCTAGATTCTCGTACGCAGGACAAGAGAGTAGTACGGAGTCACAGCACAGTCAAGAAGTGTCAGAGGCACTCATGCTTGCAAAAATTCCAAAACCTTTAGCTCATCCACTCTAGTCTGGAGGAACAAAAACCACAGAGTCTATTTAAGTTTAAAAGCTTTATTAAAAGTAAACACATTTATTAAAATCTACTTTGTCATAAAACTATTTAACTGAAAACGGAAAAGTGGTTAGTGCTGACGATTAATTGGACACATTTCTTGTGGTCGAGCCGAGCTCTCACCTGGTTTGAACTTGATCCTGGTCGTGTTCTTAGGAGTCAAGCTTCTGTCTGTTAGGAGAAAAAGTGGTGCGTGTTAAAAATCAAAAGCAAGCATTCATCAGTTGTGCATAAAAGTGCAGCAAGACAACAGCCTTCCCTGGAAAATGGGACATTTTTACTATGGAGTAGACAGTCACAAATTATTACATTGTATTCTGTTTTTTTAACATTTCTCCTAGACCAAATATTATATAGTAGTGAGTGGTGTATTCTAACATTCTTAAATGTACTTTGTAGGTGTAACATCTGGTGACGGGGCCAGCGCGGAGGTGGCTGTGTTGGGCGAGGACTCGGAGGCCTCTGGGGAGGAGGCGGTGCAAGAGCCGGCGGACGGTCCTGTGGGGGATCAAACGGTGGTGGCGGAAACAGGTAAGCTATATATTCCTTACTTATTGAGATTGAAGACTGCATAGTGTGCTTTCTGCACGGGTGTATTACAATTACAAATCAACCAGGTAGTAGCCTCCTCGAAATGTACTTCGACTTAGCTGTGAAGTTTTTGGTGAGAAGAATCCCAATAAGTTCTTAGACGAACGTGATGGATGGGATGAACGAAAAGGGAAAGAAGGGTGTAAGTAAGTGGGACGCGAACTTGTATGATGGCTGGCAAAGGAGAACGATATGTGTTTGCTTGGCCCCCGAGGTGGCTGGGAAGGAAAGAATATGGTATGGTGCATGGCTGGGTCAATGATGAAGCAAGGATGGGTGGAAGGACAGCAGCCTGGGTGGGTGAAACAGAAACTGTATGTGTGCGTATACTTTGACTGAATGGATGCCTGGAGCATGGTATTCTCTGACTCTTAGATAGCACATGTGTATCTAGAGAGAGTAGATGGTCGCCAGGTGAAGTAAGTGTTACCTTGAAGAGCATGTACCACCGCACCCGCACGTCCGTTCCAGTGCAGGGAAGGCAAGGAAAAGAAATTGTAAATGTGTCCAATACTACCATGAATAGTAGCAGTACTTTGTACTGCGTTTGCAATCACAGCATATATCTGGTTATTACGGTGGACACTCCGTACCTCTCTTAATAACTTTAGTTTACTTGTAGTACGTCATTCATGTGTGGGTGTATCATTGTTCACTCAATATTAAGCAAAGCACCTAACGTCATGTTAGAGCAAGGATGCAGAAGTGGGAGGTTACATAGATACTGTCCTCAATAGTTATGTACTGTGCTTTCAATTTGCTACTTGTACTCTGTGACCCAACTTTCGGCTCAATCACTTTGTGTTATTAATAAGGAGCATTGGTTACAGACTATGTCTTTCTTTCTTCATATAGTTGCTCCTTCCAAATCAACAACAAGGAGGGAGCAGGCTAGATTGGCCCGGCAACGGAGGCTGGAGGCCACTGTCGCCGAATATCGGCGGCTGGTGGCCCTGGAGGAGGAGGAGGACACGCAGTCGAGCGGGGCAACAACGACATCCTCGACTGTGACCACTGCATCCTCCTCCGTGACTAAGCCAGCGCGACCGAGCCGGGCTAAGAAAGACGACCGCCACCGCCAAGCAACCGAAATACCAGCTGCCCCCCACAGGAGCTGCAAGGAACGCCAACGCCGCCTACGAGTCCGCATGTCCAACCTGGAGCAGGAGGTCCTGAAGTATAAGAACTTGGTTAAGGGCCTCCGCTCCGAGCTTGCCACCCTCCGCAAGGAGTATGATGCCCATGCCGCATCATGCACCAGCACCAGCACCCTCCAGTAGTGGAGTGTCCCTTGCCCTTTTTTTATAGACTTTTGGGGGGTGGGATTTGGGAGTTGGGATCGTTTTGGGACGTTTCAAAGACAATCGTTGGGGTTAGGGTGGGTGAGGGAGATTATTTTGTTAGGGCTAAATAAATATATTTTTAAACTTTATCTGACCATACCTGTTTTTTACTGCTTTTCAGTCTGGTGGGTGGGGGGCGGGGGTGTAACAGTAACTTTGTTTTCCTGAACAGTCGTAGGACTTTAGTAGTACAACCGTCAATCTCTTGTCTACTCCGAAATAATACTCCATTATACTACCTCCCACCAAACGCTTATCTTACCTGTAATTTGTGTTAGAAATTAGGGCTAAGCCCAGGGCTGGCTCCAGGTGAAATGGGGATTAACGTTGTCAATCCTGGGCGGGTGACATTTCCTCATTGCGGTGGTACTAGTGGTGTGACACAGTGGCAGTTGCATGCCTATGGAAAAAAAGAAAACGAAACCTTGTTTGTCCTTACTGTAGCATTACAACGGTTACGGTACGATCGAGAAAATAGCAGGTGACAGTACACTAGAACAGTGCCATAATGTAGCCTAACAAATGGTAAAGTATTTGCTTGCAAGTATAACTAGTACTTGCGTTGAATTTATTTGACATTGGCTACTACTACTAGAAGATATAGTACTGAAGCTGAGTAAGTCTAGGAGATATCCTCGTATTCCTTCACCAGCCTGTTGCTATGACCTTATCCTCCCCAGCAAGTGTGTGGAATTATTGATGTCATTTTAGTCAGACATCAAGCAAAACAACACAGTCCGGGGGAAGAGGGTTAGGGTTTGTAAAATGGATGGGAATGGGGGTTTCTTTTTGGGTAGGTTTTGTTGAGAGAAGAAAAAAAAAGCAGAGCATGGACAAACAATAATTGAAGATACAGACAATCTTTGGTTACAAAGTAAAGGTAAGCACATGCAGTCACACTCATAGAATAAAAGACAACAATGGATACTGTATCTGTATTGCGTATGTTGTTGGAGTTGTCCTGTTGAATTTGGTAAGTAAGATGCATGCAGCAAACAATTCCTCTTATTGGCGGCACTCCTCCATTCCAGCTGATGCTTCGTCCATCAATGTGGTGACCACTGACAGAAGACACCCTGTCCACTGCCTGCCTGGCGGATGTTGACTGAGACCCGGCCTGTAATTATTGAACGGAAAACAGGAAGTGCTATTACAATACCACTGATAAATAAATAAAAGGTATGTACGCTGTGTGGTTCAAAAAGTGACACTTTGATTTCCCTAATAGACAGTACAATATTTTTGAAAGTGCGTGCTCTGTCTGAGTCACCTTTTTAAGGATAAATAAGTATGGCCAAAATATTATAGCGGATCTTTCCCCTCAAGGTAGGTGTACTGTAAACTGTGTTTTAGAACAAAATTTGACCTTCCCAGCAATGCTCCCACCAAGACCCTTACTAAAGCCAGTCGCAAAAATGTAGAAGAACCCCAATCAGATCTCCAAAAACGATGCCTAGCAGAAAAATGGTTACAAAACGTACTTTGAAAGTAACAGTAGGCCCAAATACAGACCGTGGATTGTATTCAAACCCCAGGCAAGACCCGCCAACCCACCCGCAAAAAAACACCCGACAACACCCCCAAACAGCGAAAAAGCTAAATCTCATACTTACAATGTCTCTCGGCCTTCGGTCCAAACGCGGCGCTGTGCAGCTAGGTCATCATCATCATCAATCATCATAACTCCTGTTTTCCACCACGGATTTCCTGAAAAGCAAATGCAATCAAGATTAGACTGTCGCAGCAGTGCTTCGACAGAGACCCCGGCCGCAACCCACCCACGAACAGCAGGAAGCCCCCCAAAATGCTACATTGAGCAAGATGTCAGAAGAAATAGCAAAAAAAAGGCTGTTCCTTATGGATTTTGTCCAAAACACTTCTATCCGGTATTAGACCTTCCCAGGAATGCCCCAGGCAAGACCCGCCAACCCACCCGCAAAAAAACACCCGACAACACCCCCAAACAGCGAAAAAGCTAAATCTCATACTTACAATGTCTCTCGGCCTTCGGTCCAAACGCGGCGCTGTGCAGCTAGGTCATCATCATCATCAATCATCATAACTCCTGTTTTCCACCACGGATTTCCTGAAAAGCAAATGCAATCAAGATTAGACTGTCGCAGCAGTGCTTCGACAGAGACCCCGGCCGCAACCCACCCACGAACAGCAGGAAGCCCCCCAAAACGCTACATTGAGCAAGATGTCAGAAGAAATAGCAAAAAAAAGGCTGTTCCTTATGGATTTTGTCCAAAACACTTCTATCCGGTATTAGACCTTCCCAGGAATGCCCCAGGCAAGACCCGCCAACCCACCCGCAAAAAAACACCAGACAACACCCCCAAACAGCGAAAAAGCTAAATCTCATACTTACAATGTCTCTCGGCCTTCGGTCCAAACGCGGCGCTGTGCAGCTAGGTCATCATCATCATCAATCATCATAACTCCTGTTTTCCATCACGGATTTCCTGAAAAGCAAATGCAATCAAGATTAGACTGTCGCAGCAGTGCTTCGACAAGACAGAGACCCCGGCCGCAACCCACCCACGAACAGCAGGAAGCCCCCCAAAACGCTACATTGAGCAAGATGTCAGAAGAAATAGCAAAAAAAAGGCTGTTCCTTATGGATTTTGTCCAAAACACTTCTATCCGGTATTAGACCTTCCCAGGAATGCCCCAGGCAAGACCCGCCAACCCACCCGCAAAAAAGCACCCGACAACACCCCCAAACAGCGAAAAAGCTAAATCTCATACTTACAATATCTCTCGGCCTTCGGTCCAAATGCGGCGCTGTTCAGCTAGGTCATCATCATCAATCATCATAACTCCTGTTTTCCACCACGGATTTCCTGAAAAGCAAATGCAATCAAGATTAGAATGTCGCATCAGTGCTTCGACAGACACCAAAAATTACCCACAAACACCCGGAACCCCGCCAAAGAGCACCTCAAAGGCAAGCAAGTCAGCAAAAACGGCAAGAAATTTCCACCTCATATTTGGTCCAAAACACTTTTGTCCATTATTAGAGCTTCACAGCAATGGGCCCAAATCCGTCAACTCACCCGCAAAGAAGTGCAACACCCCCACAAGTGCTGAGTCTTTCTTCATTGGGCGTAATCCAGCACTCTGCTTGGAGGGAAATCGCAGTCTGGAGGAGGAGGATAGAGGAGCATGTTCTTCAGAACTTGTGAACCTGAGGAATGTAGACTGCGGCACCTTCAAATCAATAAGCAAACAAGTGAAGACAGTTCTGATGATGGTCTTGTTTTTGGGATTAGGTGATTAAAGTTTGAATTAAATTAACTGTGCAAAACAAAGAAAGAGAGACACAAAGCACACAGGAATAAAAGTGAATAAGGACGAAAAAGAAAGTTCTTGATTGATTGTCTCATTTTCAGGGCTCGGTGTCAGGGAATAAGAACAAGATTTCGTCATCATACTCTGCGAATTCAGGCTGGATGAGGTCAGTGCCACCGAACAGAGAACAAATCCCCTCATCTACGTTGCCGTCCTCCTCGTCTTCATGCGGCGTGCTTTCTCGTACTTTGTAATCTGGTGGTATGAGGTGCTGATTCATCTTGATCATTGTCAGCCGCTCCACATTTTTGGGCGAGAGGCGGCTCCGTTTGGGAGTTACAATGCCACCAGCAGCACTGAAAACACGTTCAGAAGACACACTTGCGAGTGGGCAAGACAAATAGTTTATAGCTTGGTTGAAGAGCTGTGGCCACAATTGTTTTTTGCCATGCCAATACTGCAATGGCTCATCATTAAGAAAGACCACTGTTGAGTCATTCAGATAGTCCTGCACCATCGACTCAAGGTCAGCAACGGTTCCTCCACTTTGCTTACTTTTTGCTGTGGCTGTGACATTTTTTCGAGAACCATACCCAAGCAAACTTAGCCAATCCTCTACAACAGCCACTGTTTTTGTTGTGTGTGGTGCAGATGATCCAGTTGCCGGTGTCTTTAACGGCTGAGAGGTCACTTGTGCCCCAGCCACAGGTGCAGAAGTGGATTCTTGTGACTGGGGATGGCCTGCTGATGCTGATGCTGATGTACTGGCTTCTCCTTCAATAACCTGCCGTTCTTTTTCAAACCTCTTGGCTGACCAGGCTAACCAATGTTTGTACTTTTGAACATCTGCATCAGCAAAAGGAAAGAATGCTTCGCCTGCCAGCGCCTTTTTGTAGCGTGGATCCAGAATAGTAGCACAAATGTAATGCTGATCTGACTTGATCTTTTGAAGACGTTCCTCACCACGTAGGCGCTCTAATAATTTCTCAGACAAAATGAAATGGTCTTTTTTTTTTTCATCTTTTTCAAACTCAGAAGACACCGCCATCAGTTGGTGCTCCAGCATGCACAACAATGGGATAGCTTTTCCCAAATTACAGTCCTCCTGGCTGACTGCACGCGTGAAGAACTCAAAAGGACGAAGCATGTCTGTCAGGCTTTTAACTATGTCCCATTGCGCCGCACTCATCCGCAGGTCCTCCTTCTGAGATGTACCCTCTGTGAAGAAATAGTGATCGAGTACCGTATACTGCTCATACAGACGCTCAAGCATGTAGAAGGTTGAGTTCCAACGTGTTGCCACCTCCTGGATGAGTGCTTTCACTGGCATTCCACGTATAAATAGCAGTCTCCGCAGATGCTTCCGGGCCTTAAAAGAATGGCTGAAATGGTTGCACATTTTGCGGCAGGTGGCCATTACCTCGAACGCTGTACTGTCTTTATCACTCAAGAATTTTTGAACTACCAGGTTGATACAGTGCGCCAAACACGGCACTCTAACATGGTCACCCTTCTGCATGGCCTTAACTACATTGGCGCCATTATCCGTGGAAACATAACCAATCTTGAGTTTTAGGGGGGATAGCATTTTCAAGACCTTTTTGTTAAACTCTTCCAAAAGGTTTTCTGCTGTGTGACTTTTCTCCAAGCCAAACATGGCTAGTGTTGCATGCTTCCGAGCAGCTTTGAAAACTTGGTCCGGGTCAACACCTGCGTTTAGCTTTGCTAAAACACCTGAAAAAGAGACCCAGTGTCCAGTGATGCACATGTAATCAGCGCCTGCGCCACTGGTCCACATGTCTGTTGTCAGATGTATTGTGTGAACAGCACTCTTCTGCAAAGCTGCCCCAATCGCCTGCAGCACATCTTCATGTAGTGCTGGAACCGCAACTCTGGCAAAATAGAACCGGCTCGGAACCTTCCATTTAGGGCAGAGCGTTGCCACTAATTCAAGAAAACCTACCGCTTCTACAAAAGAAAAAGGTAGAAGGTCCACAGCTAGCATTTTAGCCAGCTTAGTGTTATACAGACGCGTCAGTGGGTGGTTGCGTTCATATGGCACGTCTGAAGTAAGCATTGTTCTAATGTTGCCCTGGACCAAGCATTTACGGGCTGATAATGACTTCGTTGACCCAATTTTGCTCGCTGGTGAACTTTTGTGCGTTGGTGTCTCACTCGCTCCAACACTCTTAGTGTGCCTCACATTGGGTGTGCTGCTGACAGGGGTACTGGGTGTAAGGGAAGTGTTTGACACGTCTTCTTCCTGCTCGTCATCATCAGATGAAACATCAACGTTTCCTTGAATTTGGCCTTTCTTGATCGCATCTAGGTGCGCAAACCATTTGACAGTGTGCTGTCTCCTAAGATGACCTCTCTGGCCTCCGGTACCATAGTTGGTACCTGGCTTACCACGACTAACTGCTTGCTTACAAATGGTACAAATGGCAAACTTTGGATTTTTTGGACAAACAGTAAAGAAGTCCCAAACTGGGGACTTGAAGTGTCTGTGGGACATGGAGGAGGCGGCGATACTGGTGGTGGTGGTCATGAAGCTAATGCTAGATGAAGTGGAGGATGTGGATTGCCCAACTTTTGTACGTTTTGCACTTTCACCGCCACTAATTAAGGTCGAGGTTGACGGAGGTCTCTTCTTGCCAGAAAGAAATATGGAAGCGGGACGAGTTGCTGTACTACTTAACTCCAATGATTGTGGTGTTTCCACTGCCTCCTCATCGACAACATCATCATCACGCTCAGCAGCTCTTCGGGCTAGGGTCAAAATGTCTGTTTGCTGCATGCCCGCTGGGGCTGCAGTGACCTTTATGATGACTGGGTCGTCGTTGGCAGAGTCTTCATCAGCAGCAGTATCCGCCACTTCTTGTTGAGACTCATCACACTCCATAACTCTGAGACTTTGGACGAGCTTCCTTTTACGCTTAACTACCTTTGTTTGTTCCCAAGTTTGATCCGTATCATCAGAAGGAGGTGTGCTTGAAGAGGATGTAGACACCACCCTTGATCTCTTCCTTGCTAGGGGTGTGGAAGACAATGAAGGATCATCAGGAGGAGTGGCTTCCTCAAATGATACCTCGCCTTGATTGTCGATTTCCTGATGTGCCCCTACTTCGGGAGGAACAACTATTGTGGGCACTTGTTGTGACCCTCCATGCACCTCTGCTTGCGCATCTCCTTGCGCTGCCTCTCCTTCCACATGTACTTGGGCTTGTACTTGCACATGTGATTGTTGTTGCGGCTGTGGTTGTTCAACACTCGTCAGATGAGCTACAACAACCTGTGTTGATTGAGGGACATTGCTGCTGCTTTCTTGCGATGAGCCAACATCACTGGTCGATGGTGATTGAAGAAGTATACTGGCTGCCTCTGCAGCACTCAAGGGCTTGGACTTAAGTTGGCGTGGTGGTGGTGGTGGCACTGAGCCCAATGGAGCGGGGGTGCTGCTGCCAGCTTGGTCCCCAGCAGATCCCGCTGCAGCTGCTGCAGGCATACTTTTTTTTTTACTCCCAAAAAAAGGGGCGGGCGGCACACCAGTGTCCTTGGTAACTTGCTTCTTCTGCTCCTTACTGGCACCTTTCTTGCTAGAGGAGCTACGGGTTACTTTTTTTGGGGCCATCTTCTTCAGAGCAGGTCAGCAGGCAGCAGTTGCACGAGTTGCAGAGGGTTCTGTGTCCAGACGTGACGTCGCGTGACGTTATGCTGCACACACCGCTGCAGGACTTCTTCCTGGCACTGGTGGTTCTATTGAGTCTTCTTGTGCACCTAAAAGCAATGGAAGACAGAGGAACATCAGTTCAGTTATACACCCCAAAAAATCGACAAAACACAGAAAAATGAGCACAATCCCATGCCATCCATGATGTTTACATTGAAGACACCCCACAGAAAGACTAGGGACATGCAAGTATGCAACACTCACTACCCCTGGGCATAAGGGATGAAAAGTAGGCAAAATAAGTGCAGGCCTCAGACACTGCCTCTCCTCAAAATGGCCCCCTTACACCCCAAGCACATGTTGCCTGTACCAGCCAGCACTCAAGATGGCCACCACCACCACCCACATGGCCAGTCCACATCAACAGTACACCCACAAAAAACAGAAAAACAGCCAGAAATCACCACAATCCAATGCCATCCATGATGTTTACATCAAAGAGAGTGAGACCACACCACAGGCACACTCAGTCCATGCACCACCACCACCCCTGGGCAAGCAAAAGGCCACACCAGCAGCCCCCCAAAAACGACAAAAAACAATAAAATACGCACAATCCCAGCCCATCCATGGCCTCAATTATGTTTAAATTCAAGAAGACACCCCACAGAAAGACTAGGCCCATGCAACACTCACCACCCCTGGGCAAAGGGCCACACCAGCAGGCCCAAAAAAACGACAAAAAACAATAAAATCTGCACAATCCCATGCCATCCATGATGTTTACATTGAAGACACCCCACAGAAAGACTAGGGACATGCAAGTATGCAACACTCACTACCCCTGGGCATAAGGGATGAAAAGTAGGCAAAATAAGTGCAGGCCTCAGACACTGCCTCTCCTCAAAATGGCCCCCTTACACCCCAAGCACATGTTGCCTGTACCAGCCAGCACTCAAGATGGCCACCACCACCACCCACATGGCCAGTCCACATCAACAGTACACCCACAAAAAACAGAAAAACAGCCAGAAATCACCACAATCCAATGCCATCCATGATGTTTACATCAAAGAGAGTGAGACCACACCACAGGCACACTCAGTCCATGCACCACCACCACCCCTGGGCAAGCAAAAGGCCACACCAGCAGCCCCCCAAAAACGACAAAAAACAATAAAACAAGCACAATCCCAGCCCATCCATGGCCTCAATTATGTTTAAATTCAAGAAGACACCCCACAGAAAGACTAGGCCCATGCAACACTCACCACCCCTGGGCAAAGGGCCACACCAGCAGGCCCAAAAAAACGACAAAAAACAATAAAATCTGCACAATCCCAGCCCATCCATGGCCTCAATGGTGTTTAAATTCAAGAAGACACCCCTCAGAAACACTAGGCCCATGCAACACTCACTACCCCTGGGCATAAGGGATGAAAAGTAGGCAAAATAAGTGCAGGCCTCAGACACTGCCTCTCCTCAAAATGGCCCCCTTACACCCCAAGCACATGTTGCCTGTACCAGCCAGCACTCAAGATGGCCACCACCACCACCCACATGGCCAGTCCACATCAACAGTACACCCACAAAAAACAGAAAAACAGCCAGAAATCACCACAATCCAATGCCATCCATGATGTTTACATCAAAGAGAGTGAGACCACACCACAGGCACACTCAGTCCATGCACCACCACCACCCCTGGGCAAGCAAAAGGCCACACCAGCAGCCCCCCAAAAACGACAAAAAACAATAAAACAAGCACAATCCCAGCCCATCCATGGCCTCAATTATGTTTAAATTCAAGAAGACACCCCACAGAAAGACTAGGCCCATGCAACACTCACCACCCCTGGGCAAAGGGCCACACCAGCAGGCCCAAAAAAACGACAAAAAACAATAAAATCTGCACAATCCCAGCCCATCCATGGCCTCAATGGTGTTTAAATTCAAGAAGACACCCCTCAGAAACACTAGGCCCATGCAACACTCACTACCCCTGGGCATAAGGGATGAAAAGTAGGCAAAATAAGTGCAGGCCTCAGACACTGCCTCTCCTCAAAATGGCCCCCTTACACCCCAAGCACATGTTGCCTGTACCAGCCAGCACTCAAGATGGCCACCACCACCACCCACATGGCCAGTCCACATGAACAGTACACCCACAAAAAACAGAAAAACAGCCAGAAATCACCACAATCCAATGCCATCCATGATGTTTACATCAAAGAGAGTGAGACCACACCACAGGCACACTCAGTCCATGCACCACCACCACCCCTGGGCAAGCAAAAGGCCACACCAGCAGCCCCCCAAAAACGACAAAAAACAATAAAATAAGCACAATCCCAGCCCATCCATGGCCTCAATTATGTTTAAATTCAAGAAGACACCCCACAGAAAGACTAGGCCCATGCAACACTCACCACCCCTGGGCAAAGGGCCACACCAGCAGGCCCAAAAAAACGACAAAAAACAATAAAATCTGCACAATCCCAGCCCATCCATGGCCTCAATGGTGTTTAAATTCAACAAAACAGTTGTATCATGCACCCATAACCAACCCTGGTCCTACTGGATACTGTGGCTACCCACAATATAATTTATTTAATTTTCTGAAAAAGTTCCAAAATTGTACTTGCAGCAACTGTAATGCCCCAAACAAACTTACTTGTGAAAGTTGATTTCTAATCCAAAAGTGATCCAAAGACAGTCAAAAAGGCCTCAAATCCAAATATCCAGCAGCACCCACAAAAAGTAATCCTTCCAGCTCCAGATCCAAATGAAAGTGACCAGGAGATGGACAAAGCACTGGGAGGAGCCTGCTGGACAGGAACAGGAAGTTGGAGACTGTGGGGCACTTCCTTCCTCCCCCCCCCCAAAATGGACTCCTTGCAAAAAAAAAGGCCATGCAAATGTCAACCTGAGGAGTGATTCTGATAAAAATCATAATTTTCTGAAGGTTTATCCTGTTTGCTGGTGATTTTCTTGTGCGAAATTGCAAAATCTCTATTTCGCAAGTGCGAGATTGTTCCTTTCCGCCGCAACTACGTGTTCGCAATTGCGAACTCTCGCGAGGTGTGCTGTGCAAGGTGGCAAGCCGCGAGTACGTATTCGCGGGCGACAAACTCCCGCGGGAACACGCAGCAAGATCTAAAATGGCGCGTCACTCGCAAAGAAAAACAACTCGGCAAACGCTAAAATGACGGAAAGTGAACGCCGTGCACCACGCCGCGCGCCGCAACCAAGCAAAAAATCCGCCGCGAGCGGATTCACGGATTTTCGACAAATTCGCGAGCGTTCGCGGATTGCGAATTTGCCGAAAATCCGCGATCGGAGCGGATTTTACGCCCATGCTTACCTGCCACTGCCCCTGCCTGCTGTTTGAAAGATAG
This sequence comes from Lissotriton helveticus, assembly GCF_964261635.1. Lineage (NCBI taxonomy): Eukaryota > Metazoa > Chordata > Amphibia > Caudata > Salamandridae > Lissotriton > Lissotriton helveticus. The sequence continues at coordinate 618,705 of NW_027611701.1, read as the reverse complement.
GGCACTATCAAACCTAATCCCTAGGTTACGGGCCGTATCGATAGTATCAGGAGGAAACTCCGCATCCAATGGCCACCATAGGCTAGGGGAAAAGGGGTTTTGGGGGCCGAAGGGTATAATTTCGGTCTTCCCGGTGTTACATTTTAGGTGGTTCTCACGCATCCAAATAAAGGTTGCGGTAAGGCAGTCTTTTAGATTTTCCTCTGCCTTTCCATTTTCCCTGTGTAGTACCAGAATGAGCTGAGTATCATCAGCATATGATATGGTGCTGATGTTAAAAGACGAAATCAGCTCAATCAAGGGGGTCATGTATAAGTTGAACAGTACCGGGCTCAAACTGGAGCCCTGGGGTACCCCTGTTTGCGTGATTTTTTCTTCGGAGCAATATTCTCCCAACACCGTGACCTGTCTGCGATGGTCAAGGAAGTTCTTCAACCAGTCCAGCACGGTGCCCACTATCCCCGCTGCTACCAAACGACTGATCAGTATTGAGTGGGACACCATATCGAAGGCCGCCGATAGATCAAGTAAGATGAGGACGGCCTTCCTCCCTTGATCCATGGCGGTCTTCAGTGTCTCCACGGTGTACAAGAGGGCAGACTCGGTGGAGTGTGAGGCCCTGAACCCGGATTGATTAGGGTGCAGGATGTCCTCATCCTCCAGAAACTTAGTCAGTTGTTTGTTCGCCACAGTTTCAGTCATTTTAAAAAGCAGCGGAAGCAGGGAGATTGGGCGGAGGTTGGAGAGTGTTGAGGGGTCTGGCAAGGGCTTTTTTTGCAGAGGTTTTACTGCCGCCAGTTTCCATTCCGATGGAATCTCGGCAGAGGACAGAGATGAATTTATGATGTTATTTATGATGGGGTTAACTGTATCTCAATGCCGGTTGGGATCCTTCCGTTGCTTCCAGTGTTAGAAGGGGGAGGTCACTGGGTGGCCGAGGTAGTTACTGCGGACCACACAGGGACCCCCCTCTCCCAGGAGCGTTGCCGAGCACTTGGGGTCTGACCCTCAGATGGGAGGGTTACGCATTGATAGTTGCACACAGCGAGATCCCACCCTACCACAAAAGGACAACACACCAGTGGATTACAGGTCGAAAGGGATTCTTTATATAACAGGGGTCAATAAGCTTGCAAGATCCACGGGTACACTATGTCATCCGGATAGGGGTTAGGGGTATCCGTCAGCACAAGGGGTGTAGGAGACAGTCCGATCGGGATATAGATGCAGTGGTTTCTCAGTACTCACAGTCCACGGGCCTGAAGTCCCTCGCGACCATGTAATCGAGACCCACGCCCAATGTGAGCATGCAACAAGCGGAAACGGAAATACGTAATGCGAACAAGAAGGCCGCGCCCATGTACGATCGCATGGGTAACTTCGCAGTTGGTGCGCTGCAAGAGGCCAGCAAACACGCAAAGTGCCCCGCGAACATGCAAAAAAAAATCTGCAAATTCACACAAATTCGCGGATTATGCGGAACGCGAATTCGCTTTCGCACGAATTCACGTGCCCGAATTCGCAAATTTCGCCCATACTTAATGGACTCGCTGGGACTGGCCGGTCTGGACCAAAACCAGGGAGGGCAGGAGCAGAGATGCCAGAGCAATCGACAGAGGAACCAGCAACATCGTGAAGAAGGACAGCAGCGGCGAGAATGAGATTGGGCAGACGGAGGACGCATCGTGGTGGGACCAAATGGCACTCTTCTTACGGAGCGAGAGGCGATCCCGACGCAGAACCAGTTCTCTCCGCTCTGTCTGGTGCAGGAATGTTAGAAGGAGGAGGTCACTGGGTGTGCCCGAGGTAGTTACTGCGGACCCCACGGGGAACCCCCTCTCCCAGGAACGTTGCCGAGCACTTGGGGTCTGACACTCAGATGGGAGGGTTACACATTGATAGTTGCACACAGAGAGATCCCACTCTACCACAAAAGGACAACACACCAGTGGATTACAGGTAGAAAGGGATTCTTTATATGACAGGGGTCAACAAGATGGCAAGATCCACGGATACACTATGTCATCCGAATAGGGGTTAGGGGTATCTATCAGCACAAGGGGTGTAGGAGACAGTCCGATCGGGATATAGATGCAGTGGTTTCTCAGTACTCACAGTCCACGGGCCTGAAGTCCCTTGCGATCATGTAATCGAGACCCACGCCCAATGCGAGCATGCAACTAGCGGAAACGGAAATACGTAATGCGAACAAGAAGGCCGCGCCCATGTACGATCGCATGGGTAACTTCGCAGTTGGTGCGCTGCAAGAGGCCAGCAAACACGCAAAGTGCCCCGCGAACATGCAAACAAAAATCTGCAAATTCACACAAATTCACGGATTATGCGGAACGCGAATTCGCTTTCGCACGAATTCACGTGCCCGAATTCGCAAATTTCGCCCATACTTAATGGACTCGCTGGGACTGGCCGGTCTGGACCAAAACCAGGGAGGGCAGGAGCAGAGATGCCAGAGCAATCGACAGAGGAACCAGCAACATCGTGAAGAAGGACAGCAGCAGCGAGAATGAGATTGGGCAGACGGAGGACGCATCGTGGTGGGACCAAATGGCACTCTTCTTACGGAGCGAGAGGCGATCCCGACGCAGAACCAGTTCTCTCCGCTCTGTCTGGTGCAGGAATGTTAGAAGGAGGAGGTCACTGGGTGGCCCGAGGTAGTTACTGCGGACCCCACGGGGAACCCCCTCTCCCAGGAACATTGCCGAGCACTTGGGGTCTGACACTCAGATGGGAGGGTGTGAGAAGTTGGCCTGATAGGTGATGTTTCCAATTCTGGAACCACCGATTATCAGACCAAGCAATCCCTTATGGTGTCTGGTTGTAAGTCAACCTTATTAGACAAGCTATCCTAGGGGTAGCATGGACTAAGCAGCCTAAAGGCTTAACTTAAGAGGTCGTGTTAAGCGAGCTGTTTTACCACATACAATCCTGTAATATCAAATGAAAGGACACCACACAAGTATATATTATAAAAATATATGTGTTTATTACTAAAAACAATCCCCAGTATTCTTTATGAATAAAGGGGCACAAGCGTTAAATCAAAAGCACTGTTTAAACATACAAAGTTGCACGATTATGGATGAGGGCGGGGGCCACTCAAACCATATACTAAACAAGTGGTATAAGAGATACCAATCGAGCAGTGGTTAGGCCTAGGGCCTAGGGAATCGCTGGGAGCAGTCAGGACAAGCAATGCTGAAGTCGGGAATGGCCCACGGGATTCGGGTGCAGTGCGGAAAGCGCACGCGTGTACCAATGTTAACCAATGGTGCGTAAAAGTTGTAAAGTTAAAGTTAAAGGACACTTCCGCTGAACCTAGAGGAACAAAACTTAAGACACAGACCCTAGAGATGTGTACCAGTGTGGGAACACCGGCGGAGCAAAGTTACCTTACCCACAGGAAGCGGGTGCATAGGGTCGAAGTTGAGTCGGGTTTCGTCACGCAGGCTCTTGGTGCTTGAAGCTGAAAGGGCTGCAGGCGGGTGAAAGAGAAGTGTCCGGTGGAGTCCAAGGGTGGACTCAAGTCGAAAAGTACCTGAAAGCAGAGGGGACAGAGTCTGGGTCACTCAGCAGTGACCAGGGTGGAACCAGGGCGGAACCAGGCAATGTCGGGCGCAATCAGGTGGTCGTTGAGGCGCTTCTCTCCGCTGTCACGTGGGCTCTGGGGCATCTGCGACGTCCAGGAGCAGGTCACGATCTGTCCCACGCAGGCTCTCGCCGTCGGCGCTGTCGGCTTCAAGATTGGAGCAAACAACACTTGGCAAAAGCAATCCACGCGGAACCGGGAGATTGCTTCTCACTTGAACCAGGAAGGTCAGAGTGGGGGCTCCTTTTCAGGGGAGCTGGTGTGGATCTGGAGCAACCAGATTCATGAGTCATCTTTGTAGTTTCGTCGGCACAGGGACCACTAGCCGGCTGGCAAGTGACCGGGCCAACGCATTGAGCCAAATGGAGCAGAAGGGCCCCACGCAGCACTCGTCGAGTGTGGAGGGCTGATCTTCAGTGCAAGAGTGGCTCAGGGTTGGGGCTTCTCAACCCCCAGTGCACAGCTTCGAGGGTCACTCGTGGGCTGCACAGTCAGCGTCTCGTGGTCAATTCAAGATGGCGTGCTCCACGCTTCCGGTCGCCTCCACGGGTCTCAGCTCTGCAGGGACTGTGGATCGGGCTGTTGGAAGGCAGGCAGCCTTGATCTCGTCGATCTCAGTCGCTCGAGTTCCGGCGGGAACTGCGACAAAGTAGACGTCGAGGGCTGGATGGTGCCTGTTTACACAGGGTGGTCACTCCTTGACCACAAGGGAGATTCTTCGGGCATCCACGTTGAGTAGGAGGTCCAAGGGTCCAGAGTTTCGTTTCTTATGTTTCTTTCAGGAAATCTAAAGTGCATTGGCACTGCTCCCACTCTTATTCGAATCTGGGGGGCGTGATTACCTGCTAGGTCCCCCCCTATGGGTGGGACCCAGGAAGGGGGTGGTTACACCCCTTTCCTTTGATCCAGGCCGCCCTGGCACGAGGGCTGGAGTGCCCCAGAACCGGTTTGGCCGGATCATGCAAGGGGCAGCCGTGTGCGCCCCAAGCAGTGTCTGGTTTCTTTCAGACCTCCCTGCTACAATCCACTATCTCCTGTCTGAAGGGTGGTAAAACCCCCCTGCGACAGGAAACCCTTTGTCCAGGCCCCATTTGGCGGAGTTTCGGTCCGCTGCAGGGGTCCAGACCCGTGTCTGTGGCAGAGGCATCCATTTTGTGGATCTAAGGCCCTTTTTGAAATTAACCGCATTTAAGTTAAGTAACATGTCTTACCCCTCTAGAGGGGTGGAATGCTATCCCCGTCGCCAGAACTGGCGAGGGGATAGTATTCCAAATCGTATGACACCTTACACGACATGTTTTGATAAAGCCAAACCAAAGATGCTATATAACCGCGAGGATTATAAGGCACTTAAGAGTATATGGTATGGCGTTATCCTGAAACAGCTTAGGGAGTTGTTCCCGACAGCTGCAGACAGGCTCAGCTCATGCTAGAGCTCCATCTCACATGAAACCACGCACTCTGCCTCCAGGATTGATGAGGCCTTCCATAGGAGTGGCTCACAGGTTAATATGTGTCCAGATATAGGTTTAGATATAGGTATACTATATCTAAGCAAGGGGTGATTACACCACCTTACCCCAGCTGAGTGATCAGCCAGTTGTGTCAATTTAAGAACCAGCCAGGGGTGGCAAAAGATATGCTGCAGCCCCTGGTAGGCCTTGGTGGCCCCTATGCCCTGGGCACCTATAGTGCATTATACAGGGGCTGACAAGGAGTCCATTTCCAATTGGGGTATGTACCTAGGGTACATGGAATCCATTTTACAGAGAGAGCAGATGGCCTGGGGCCCTGATTAGCAGGGAACCAGGTCAACTAAGTCAAAAACCAGCTAAACACAAGGCAAAAAAATCGGGGGTAACCATAGTCAGGTAGCCACCTTCCTACAGAGGGTTACACATTGATAGTTGCACACAGAGAGATCCCACTCTACCACAAAATGACAACACACCAGTGGATTACAGGTAGAAAGGGATTCTTTATATAACAGGGGTCAACAAGATGGCAAGATCCACGGATACACTATGTCATCCGAATAGGGGTTAGGGGTATCTATCAGCACAAGGGGTGTAGGAGACAGTCCGATCGGGATATAGATGCAGTGGTTTCTCAGTACTCACAGTCCACGGGCCTGAAGTCCCTCGCGACCATGTAATCGAGACCCACGCCCAATGCGAGCATGCAACTAGCGGAAACGGAAATACGTAACGCGAACAAGAAGGCCGCGCCCATGTACGATCGCATGGGTAACTTCGCGGTCCGTGCGCTGCAAGAGGCCAGCAAACACGCAAAGCGCCCCGCGAACATGCAAAAAAAAATCTGCAAATTCACACAAATTCACGGATTATGCGGAACGCGAATTCGCTTTCGCACGAATTCACGTACCGCGAATTCGCAAATTTCACCCATACTTAATGGACTAGCTGGGACTGGCCGGTCTGGACCATAACCAGGGAGGGCAGGAGCAGAGATGCCAGAGCAATCGACAGAGGAACCAGCAACATCGTGAAGAAGGACAGCAGCAGCGAGAATGAGATTGGGCAGACGGAGGACGCATCGTGGTGGGACCAAATGGCACTCTTCTTACGGAGCGAGAGGCGATCCCGACGCAGAACCAGTTCTCTCCGCTCTGTCTGGTGCAGGAATGTTAGAAGGAGGAGGTCACTGGGTGTGCCCGAGGTAGTTACTGCGGACCCCACAGGGAACCCCCTCTCCCAGGAACGTTGCCGAGCACTTGGGGTCCGACCCTCAGATGGAAGGCTTACGCATTGATAGTTGCACACAGAGAGATCCCACTCTACCACAAAAGGACAACACACCAGTGGATTACAGGTAGAAAGGGATTCTTTTTATAACAGGGGTCAACAAGATGGCAAGATCCACGGATACACTATGTCATCCGAATAGGGGTTAGGGGTATCTATCAGCACAAGGGGTGTAGGAAACAGTCCGATCGGGATATAGATGCAGTGGTTTCTCAGTACTAACAGTCCACGGGCCTGAAGTCCCTCGCCCGGTTCGGTCCCGCAAGAACGTGAAGAGCAGCAGTGGTGTGGTTGCCTGGTGGCCGGCTCTCAATCCTCGAGCCACGTGGGTATTGATGGAAGACTGCTGCGGGTGTATCAGGCGTACGGCTCCCAATCCTTGAGCCGCGTGATACGAAGGTGCCCACGTGCGAGGCGTACCCAGTGTACGGCCCGCACTCCTTGGTCGGGGTAGTCCCTTCAAGCTACCGGTGAAGACGCCCTGCTGTGGTACTGAAAATTCTGGACCCGTGTCATTAACATTGTCGAATCATGACGATTTTGGAATCAGCAGACCGAGAATGACGAGTATACTATATACAGGCATTTTCGGCGTATTTGAGTGGCGAGAACGCCATTAAATCAAGATTTCCGTTCTGAACCCTCGGGTTCCATTTTGTGTATAGCAGCCATTTTGTGGTTGCCCTCACATAGGCCGATGACTAAGGCCGAATAAGTCATTTGGGACACGTACACCTTTAGCTGACTTCTATGTGACCTGGGCAAGCTGACTCCACTGCCCGAAGCCAAACCTGTTCGGCCAGTTCCTTTCCCAGTGGCCGCTCGAGATTAGTATCAAGGCACAGCATACCATAAACCTTTCATCGCACACAACTATGCCTAATCTTACACACACCTGTCTCTGTTTCTTGCTTTATGGCCTGCTTTACGATGAGGAGGTGCCCGATTTTATTAGGGGTCCGTTCGATATCTGATGAAAGTATTGGGCCTTGCCTGGAAATTGATTGTGGGCTGGGCGAACTGAAAAATGGGCTTGTGATCATGATTCTGCGTTTTCTTTGTTGTGAAAATATGTGAATGGTCAACTGTAAAATAAGGAATGTCTGCCTAAAGCATAATATTTTGTATAAAAAGGGATTGCTGGCTTTGTAAGTTGAGCAGTCTCCGGAGAATATACACCGTGTTGTACTTCTAGGATACCTGTTACTGGCTGCAGCCAATAAATTCGATCTTTGAATTCACCAAGAAGACTCTGTGTTTCTGTAGTCTGGGACAGGAAGGACTCGAAGTCTTAGGGTGTGTTCCCTGGCACCGCTGGGTTCTTAAAAACCCAGTACTTCAGTTGGCCCCCAACGTAGGGCTATTTAAGCGGTACCGGTCCAAGCCAGAGGTTCGTGAGGAGCTTCGTGTGAAATTCTGGAGGACGGCCAACCACTTCATTGACCCCTGTATGTCGTCGTGGTCCGAAAGACTTTGCTGTGAGGTTCCCCGCTTCCCGACGGCTACGAAGGACTGCTGCCCTGACTATCGCCCTGTCTTGGACCCTTTGATGATTTGTAGAGCGAAACGATAGACGAGTCTTCTGGTGACGTCATCGATACCTCAGTTAAGTATGAGTGGAACGTCTCCCAGTCCTTAGTTTGGTTCTTAGTTTGGGTATCCCCTTGGGATCTTTGATTTGGAACTTGCAAGTACCAAAGCCGAGGGACTCGTGTATTCACGAGACTATCGTAATTCGATAAACCTTTGAAGTTTGAAGCTAGACTAGAGAGTGAAGATACCTGGTCTTAGTAGACTTGGGAATTTGATTTGTCTTGGTTGTAATAGGGATTTCCGATTGGAGGACTCGTGTCCGGTTCCTCCGATTGGAATTCCAACCTATGAGCTCTATGTGAAGCATGGCGTGGGCCCCATCACATATAATGAAGTATGGATCCGATACACCAGGAAGGATGGTGTTTTAAAATGGCCCCAATATGGTAATTTTGACAAGGAAATCTTAGATAATCTAGAGGTTAGACTTTTTAAGAAGAAAGCCCGGCCGGCGATGTTTGACTCTTTCCGCCTGTGGCGAAAGGAAGCCAAACAGAAAGAAATTAAATTAGCTAAAAGGAATAAAAGAGAAAAGGGTATCTCGATAATGCAAGCTGCTATGCAGTATAAAGATAACGAAGAAGAGCAAGCGAGTGAGCAGTTGCACAGGCAACGTAAAATGGCGATCGGTAAATGTTATCCAGTTTTGCCGCCTCTTCAGCAAGATGCAGCAAAAGAACTTGAGAAAGATGCTTTAATGTCTCACCTATTAAGTTCGCCACCTCACTATGCGCAGAGTGCTACTGCACCTCCGCAACCTTTAGTTGTGCAACCTCCGGTTGTTGTGCCTCAGGTTCTTCCACAACCGCCAGCTCCTTTACAGTTGGCTCCTACTGCTACGGCGCAGCCCCCTCAAGGGCCGCCGACCTTGCTACCTGCTCTGCCTTTACTCCCTACAACTTTGCCTACTGCATCAACTACCTCTTCTGATATTCCTCCTGATACTGCGTCTGCATCTGCGTCTGCTTTGCCTCACTCTGTTTTCCTCCTGTTCTTTCATCGACTTCTCCTTCTGTTCGACAGAGAATGACTAACACCGTTGCTAGTCTCCTATCTCCTCTTTTTGGGGCAGCAAGTATGACCCCTGTTTCAACGCACAAACAGCTGCGTAGTCAACTGCCCGACTCTAGAGAGCGGGAAACATTGAATTATTTGGCACACAAATGGGTTACAGACCCCACAAGATATGAGCTAGATTCTGTTATGGATGTCTTCCATCAGTGGGAAGCACCGAAGCAGAGATACGTTTTCGAGAAAATGTGTGCTTTTCTTTGTGAGGAATTGAAGGAAAATGATTTAGAATGCAATCCACCTGAGCTGTGTCGTGTACGGTACGAGTTTGCAAAAGGCACAATTGTGGGTTCCGATGTTGAAAAAGCAGTTGCGACAAGTTGTCGTTTAGGAGTGAGGGTGTTTCTCTGTCATTGTTTGAGCATGATTCCTCAGTTAGGAGGAAAGCGAGACAATACCCAATGAGAGAGGTTCCTCCGGTATGGAAGAATGCCGTTGCAGCTGATGTCGCTAATCACGTCGATGCTGTGCCAGCACACTTTCAGCGTGTTTTTGTACATGTTCCTTGGAAGCGAGCTGAAGTTCTGGCTCTTAAGCAGACTTTGCCTGACCCCCGTAAAAATCCTGCAGGGTATTATAAGGAAATATCACAGACTGCAGACTCATGTGTTATGAATCTAGCTGACATAGACATGTTATTTGGAAATGTGGTTCCACAGCCTTTGTGGGGATTGATTCGTCATACTGCTCATGCGCAAGAGTTAGGTGATACCTGGGTTAATATTGCTGCTGCAGATGGCCGACAAGTTGGTGGTGCTAAACCTGAGCCTTTAGTTGCAGAACTTCCTGGCAAGATCGTTACTTATATGAAGACTTTAATGCCAGCGATGCGTGTAAATTGGGATAAATTGTCTGCATGTAAGCAGAAGAAAGAGGAAACCGTGTCTGATTTCTTCACCAGGTTTGAAGAGACGTTTATCGACCACAGTGGTCAAGACATTAGTACAGAAGGTGGTCAACGGTTGTTCATTGACAAGTTTGTGCACAATTTGCTTCCCGAGATGTGTAAAAAATTGAAAGATTCAGAGAGTTCTTGGGCCGTTTCCTCTTCAGCACAAATATTAGCTACGGCACAGTGTTATGAAAATAGAGATAAGGATGAGAAGGATAGAGCAGACAAGAAAACTAAAGAATTGAAGACGAAGGTTCTTTTACAGCAGGCGTATCCGCCTCGTAATGGTCAGCATGATTATCAGCAACCCCAGCAGTTTCAGAAAAACTCGCAACGGGTTGAGTTTTCTCAACCACGTTTTCCTATAGGCCCTAATCAGTGTGCATAATGCAAAGAAGAGGGTCATTTAAAAAGTAGCTGCCCTGCTTTGTTAAAGCGTATGAATGGTGTTTCTAGCGCACGAGGTCGAGGTACTCCACAAGCGCCTAGAGGTAGAGGACGTGGAAATTTCCCCCAGAACGCAGGTACTTTTCCACCACAGAATTCGATGAATAGTTTTGATCAGCAGAACAACGCGTCTGGTAGGACGCCTCAGTACTATGCTGATAACTACTATGTGGAAGATGAGAATATGGAAGGTAATGATTGCTAGGACAGCCATAGACATAGAGAGGGAGTTGTTCCAGTTCCAGTAGATCAGAGTGGACCTTATGTTGAGGTGATTACATCAGGTGTGTCAGAGCCTTTTCTTTTGGATACTGGTGCTACAAAGAGTTCTATTATGCACTCTAAACTCCCTGGCGCACCTTTGTCTGGCGAAACAAATGTTTCAGTAGGTTTTTCTGGCGCCCCGGTTAGGAACCCGATTTCTAGTCCTATGTCTCTTTCTGTTGGACCTTGTGAATTAGAAGCACCCCTTATTTTGACGACAGGTTGTGGTGAGAACTTGTTAGGATTGGATCTGTTGAAAAGATTGTATGCGACCTTGTATTGTTCCCCTTCAGGAGTACAACTTACACTGGGTAAGAAAGTGGTCTCCCAATGTATTTGTCGAAGGACAAACTTCCGACAGAAATGTCACTTCTTCCTGATATTCTTTGGGCTACTGGTCCTAATGATGTGGGTCTTTTGGAAATACCACCATATGTTGTGGCATTGAAAGCCAATGTTAAAATGCCACGCATTCCCCAATACAAGATCTCTAGTGAAGGTGAAAAAGCGTTGCTAGCGATCATTTATGATTTGATTGAAAAAGATGTGATTGAAGAGACAAGAGGCAACGTTTGCAATAGCCCTGTTCTGCCTGTTTTGAAGCGTACTGACCCTTCTCAGCCACACGTTTACAGATTTGTAATCGATCTTAGAGAGGTGAATAAAATAGTTGTGCCACAATTTCCAGTTGTTCCTGATATCACTGCCCTATGGACTATGATTCCAGCTTCTGCGACTTGGTTCTCGGTGATTGACTTGAAGAATGCTTTCTTCAGCATCCCGATTGCAGAGGAGAGCAGGGATATTTTCGGCTTCAGTTTCGGAAGTCGAAGCTTCCGGTTCAAACGCGCTCCCCAAGGCTACTGTGAAAGTCCATCGATATATAGTCAGGTTTTAAAAACACAGCTTGATACGATTGTTTTACCTGATGGCGCTACCCTTATTCAGTACGTTGACGATTTACTAGTTGCTGCAGATACTGAGGAGATTTGTAAAGAAGCCACGTTGTCGTTGTTGCGTCATTTGTCCGATTTGCATCACAAAGTGTCCCTTTCGAAATTACAATATTGTCGACAAGAAGTGACCTACTTAGGTCATCTCTTATCGAAGGAGGGAAGGAAACTGATCCCAGAAAGAATTCAGGCAATTGCAAAATTGAGTGTGTCAAGGACACAGAGAGAAGTGCGTGCTTTCTTGGGTATCACATCCTACTGCAGACAATGGATACCGAATTTTTCTCTGCTGGCCAAACCTTTGGTAGCATTGACTTGTAAGGATACACCGAATCCCCTTCCATGGTCTGAAGATTGTCAGAAAAGTTTTTCCGAATTGCGTGATGCATTGTGTTCGGCTCCTGTGTTGGGTACCCCCGACTACAGTAAGCCTTTTACACTGTATGTCCATGAGAAAAAAGGATGTGCATTGTCAGTGTTGACACAGTCTTTTGGGGACAAGCAACGTCCATGCACGTATTTTTCGTCGACTTTGGACCCGGTAGCTAGAGCGTTGCCGAGTTGCTTGAGAGCCACAGCGGCAGCAGCAGTTTCTATTCGGCAGTCTTCTGGTTTAGTGATGAATATTATGTTGATTGTAACTGTTCCACATGCAGTGGACGTTTTGTTAAACAGGACCAAGACACAGCACTTAACTAGTGCTCGATTGTCAGGTTACGAGTTGACACTTTTAGCGAGTCATGTGCACATAAAAAGATGCAACACATTGAATCCAGCTACATTGTTGCCGATTGTAGCAGAAACAGATGTTTCTGAACAGCATGATTGCTTTCTTAAAACAGAGGAAGAAACGAAAGGGAGAATAGATCTCAAAGACACTCCTCTTGCGAAGTGTGATGGTACCTTATGGGTGGATGGTTCATGCTTCAAGCTTCCGAATGGTGATACGACTGCGGCATATGCTGTTACGACGTTGCATACGATTGTTGAAGCTGCACGTATCCCACATAATTCAGCTCAAGCAGCAGAGTTGATTGCACTTACAAGAGCGTGTGTGTTATCAAAAGGAATGAAAGTGACCATATATACTGACAGCAAGTATGCATTTGGTGTGGCTCATAGTTTTGGACGATTGTGGAAAGAGCGTGGGTTTCTGACTTCGCATGGAGCCAAGATACAGCATGGTCAGTTGGTGAATGAGCTTCTTGAGTCACTTAATTTGCCGTTGCAAGTCGCGATTGTGAAATGCAGTGCACATAAGAAGGTTACTGATGATGTTGGTCGTGGCAATGCATTTGCTGATGAAGTCGTGAAAGAAACAGCAAGGGATGTGATGAGTCGAATGTATGTTGCAGGCCCTGCGAGATGGGTTGGTGACATTGGAATGTGTGAAGATACGATAGAGAGTGTGAAGTCTATTCAAGCTGAAGCTACAGAGAAAGAGTTGAGTGTGTGGAGAGAGAGTACGGGTAAATTGGATGCAAATGGTTGTTGGGTCGAATTGTCAGAGCATCAGCGATGGTTGTTACCCGATGCGTATGTGCTTGCAGTAGTTACAATGGCCCATGGAATGGCTCACATCAGTGTGAAAGGGATTTGTAAGTTGTTGGCTCCAGTATGGCAAAATGCTGGAATTCCTAAGTGTGCAGAGAATGTGTTCAAGAATTGCATGGTGTGTCTGAAATACAATCCTGGTAGGGGAACGCCAACTCCAGCTGGTCATTTTGTGCCTCCAACGTATCCGTTCGAGGTTTTGCAGCTACATTTCATCCACATGGAGAGGTGCAACAACCTGAAATACGTACTCGTTGTTGTTTGTGCCTTTTCGAGATGGGTAGAAGCATATCCCCTGAAGGAAAATACTGCCCTATCCACAGCTAAAGCCCTTGTCAAAGAGTTTTACCCTAGATTTGGCTTGCCGAGAATGGTCTGGAGTGATAATGGGAGCGAATTTGTGGGTCGAGTGATGAAGAGAGTATGTGAAGGGTTAGGCATACGCCAGAAATTTCATGCTGCAAATCACCCCCAATCAGCTGGACTAGTAGAATGCTACAATGGCACGTTAAAACTGAAACTGGCCAAGATACAAGCGAGCTCTGGCCTCAAATGGCCCGATGCCTTACCATTAGCACTTCTATCGACAAGAATGACTGTGCATTCACGAGTGGGACTTAGTCCTTATGAAATTGTGTTCGGCCGCCCGGCCAACATATGGGGAGTGCCTAGGCCGACAGAATTCAGTGAAATTGAACACCCTGTACTGCTTGATTACTTGTATGATTTGACGGCTAAATTGCGTGTTTTACACCAACAGGTTCACGATACTCTGCCTCAGGTGTCTGAAGATCCAGGACACACTATCAATCCTGGTTCGTGGGTCTTGGTTAAAAACTTCCAGCGGACAAAGTATGATCAGCCCCGTTGGACCGGCCCCCACCTAGTCCTCTTGTCAACGAGATCAGCCGTGCGAGTGGAAGGGAAGAAAAACTGGATCCACGGCGTACACTGCAAGAGGGTCCCTTTGCCTCTGCCGTACGACCGGTGGGTCCAGGAGGGTATTGCTGACTCTGAGACTGAGACTGTGCCTCGTTTTCTGCCTTTCAGCGATGCACCTGTAAAAGGAGCAAATTCTGAACGTGAAAGTGACAATCTTTTGCAGGAAGCTGTGCCACCGTCAATTCGATTGGACACTACCGAGCCTGAACTCTTGTTCCGAGACCAGACATTACCTGGAAAAAGCCGTTTTAATCTGAGGCCGAGAACTATGGACAAATACATTTTTTATACTTTGCTATTTTTGAAAGTGCAGCTCTCTCATCTGAGAAACTTTTTTATTTTGTTTTTCGAACCACCATCCGGGTTCAGCTGTAGGGTCGTGGGCGACAAGTCTTTGGAGTGCAAGCCGAAGACACAATGTCGACGGTTCTTGTTGGTCCTTGGGCGTTTCCCTTGGACTGACAGGCGCATTGCTTAGCACGGAACACCCTACCTCCGCGAGCAGCAAAGTTAGAGGATGGAGTTTTTCGAGATGGAGAGACCTGCGAAAGAGATGAACTTTAAAGCCAAAATGTGTATAATGATGACCAAGAAACGCTTTTTGATGTTATGCATTTTCATGTTGTTTAGTGTAATGATGTTTTTAATAGGATATGTTTTATTCTCTTTTTGAGTAACATTTGCACCCACTGCACAGCCCATGTTTCCTTCTACTGTTTCCTCTCATTCATTTCACCCTTTACCTGAACATGAGTCCGTTAGGAGATTAGAGTTTATCAATAACTCCTTTGTTCAGCTTTTTCACCAACACCAATTAGTAGTGAACACGACTAACTGTTGGGTGTGTGGTCTTATGCCTCATACTACTGATAAAGGTATCCCTTATCTGGTCCTGCCATTCAGCTATAATGGTTCTGTGTGGGCATATAGAACAATGTTCATCTATGCTCATGAAGTCCACCCCCTACGTTCTGTAAAAGATAATCCGAAGAATAGTGCTCTAGTTAAGGGTATAGTAGATATGATTAGAGAAGCTACTTCCTATGAGACTATCCCGAGAGATGAGACACTAGCATATATTGGATGGAACGTGACCGGATATGGAGTGAGAACCAGCGAGCAAAGAGATCCTCCCCGATTTGGATTGTACCCCATCAAGGTCACTTATGTCTGCAAGGTAATGGCAAGAATCCCAGAGCTCAGTTAAGAAAGAGTATCTGCACGGAGACATATGTCTTTGCGTCTCAGACTTCCCCTTCGTTCCTAGCAGCTAAGGGTACCTATTTCATCTGTCATGATAGAGCCTACACATGGTTGCCCCCTGACTTCTCGGGCACATGTTTTGTTTCATTCCTGTTGCCTCCCACCTACACCGCAGCGGCAGATTACCACAAGACAAGGATAGTTAGAGGTGTCCTCAGTAAAGAAGACACTGCAGGACAAGAATTGGGAGATTTCTTGAAGGGTTTTCTGCCGTTTTGGGGGCCCATGGTTAACAGCAGGAACATACGGTAATTGACGAGGGTGGTTGAATCCACCGTAGTTGAAGCTGCTGGTGCCCTTAGTAACTTGACTGCTGAGCTCCAGTCGGATCGCCTTATGACTCTTCAGAACAGAGTTGCGCTAGATGTCATACTTGCAGACCGAGGTGGGGTATGCAAAGTGATCCAATCAAGTTGCTGTGTTTTCATTCCAGATAATGCTCCAACAGTGTACCAGGCCATTTCCAGACTACATAAGATCTCTGAATCTATTCATGTGGATAACGGAGATTGGTCGTTGATGGGGTGGTTCTGGGAACTGTTATACGCCTGGGGATGGAAGATTCTGATGGTCATTTGGATGATCTTAGCCATTCTGATCCTGTTCTGTCTGTGTGTACAGTGTGCTCCTGCTATATGTGGCCTCTGTGCTACATCATGTATAAGGAAACCTGCATCAAGGGACGAGCTAAGTAGTGGATGATGCTACAGCAACATCTCAATGATTTTAGGAATATAGACCTGGACTCAGATTAGCGTGAGTGTAGGTTGATTGCCTATGTAAGGGCAAAAGGAGGGTCTGTGGTACTGAAAATTCTGGACCCGTGTCATTAACATCGTCGAATCATGACGATTTTGGAATCAGCAGACCGAGAATGACGAGTATACTATATACAGGCATTTTCGGCGTATTTGAGTGGCGAGAACGCCATTAAATCAAGATTTCCGTTCTGAACACTCGGGTTCCATTTTGTGTATAGCAGCCATTTTGTGGTTGCCCTCACATAGGCCGATGACTAAGGCCGAATAAGTCATTTGGGACACGTACACCTTTAGCTGACTTCTATGTGACCGGGCAAGCTGACTCCACTGCCGGAAGCCAAACCTGTTCGGCCAGTTCCTTTCCCAGTGGCCGCTCGAGATTAGTATCAAGGCACAGCATACCATAAACCTTTCATCGCACACAACTATGCCTAATCTTACACACACCTGTCTCTGTTTCTTGCTTTATGGCCTGCTTTACGATGAGGAGGTGCCCGATTTTATTAGGGGTCCGTTCGATATCTGATGAAAGTATTGGGCCTTGCCGGGAAATTGATTGTGGGCTGGGCGAACTGAAAAATGGGCTTGTCATCATGATTCTGCTTTTTCTTTGTTGTGAAAATATGTGAATGGTCAACTGTAAAATAAGGAATGTCTGCCTAAAGCATAATATTTTGTATAAAAAGGGATGGCTGGCTTTGTAAGTTGAGCAGTCTCCTGAGAATATACACCGTGCTGTACTTCTAGGATACCTGTTACTGGCTGCAGCCAATAAATTCGATCTTTGACTTCACCAAGAATACTCTGTGTTTCTGTAGTCTGGGACAGGAAGGACTCGAAGTCTTATGGTGTGTTCCCTGGCACCACTGGGTTCTTAAAAACCCAGTACTTCACTGCGCACCAGCAGGTGCGTCCAGGAGTACGAGGCGTACTCACGGTTGGTATTAATGGAGCGGGGCGCACCAGCGGGTGCGTCCAAGAGTAGGAGGCGTACTCGCCGGCTGGAGTTCCAGGATGCGCACCAGCGGGTGCGTGCCAGAGTACGGACCATACTTGCGGGATGGAGACCAAGGATGCGCACCAGCGGGTGCGTGCAGGGGTACGTAGCGTACCGGCAGGCTGAGGATCAACGAGGCGCACCAGCGGGTGCAGGCAAGGGTACGAGCCGTACTCACAAGGTGGAGATTCAAGGATGCGCACCAGCGGGGGCGTGCAGGGGTACCGAGCGCACCGGCAGGCTGAGGATCAACGAGACGCACCAGTGGGTGCGGGCAAGAGTACGAGCCATACTTGCAGGATGGAGCTGCGACAATGTCAGCAAGGATCTGGAGGTCCGAGTCGACAGAGCTGTGACGCCTTCCGCAGGGCTCTGGAGGTACAGAGCCGCGACGAAGTCAGCAGGGCTCTGGAGGAACGAGTCGACAGAGCCGCAACGAAGTCAGCAGGGCTCTGGAGGTCCGAGTCGACAGAGCCGCAACGAAGTCAGCAGGGCTCTGGAGGTCCGAGTCGACAGAGCTGTGATGCCGTCCGCAGGGCTCTGGAGGTCCGAGTCGACAGAGGTTTCCTTGATGTCCTCCCCCTCCTGGCCCGGGCTTCCTGCCAGATGGCATCTGGCTCCTCTCCAGCTGGGGGCAGGGTGCTCAGACGGCCAGCGGGGAAAGCATCGGGGGAGACAGGATGTTTGGCCGAAACTCCTCCACCCCCCTCATTTAGTGCCTGCATGCTTAACACCAGGCTGGGGGACAACTTGGCAGGGTGTTTCCGGCCCTATGTCTCTCATGGCCTGAAGCACGGTGGGGGTGATAGGGAGTCAGGGATCTTACAGGACTGGGTTTTCCTATGCTGGGGGGTGCTACAGGTCTATGCTACAGGTAGGTCTCGTGGACCCGGGGGATGGGGCGCTATTCTGGAGTTTCTATTACTCCCCCGGGGTCGGGTGATCGCGGGGGGGTCGGGGCTAACTGATTAGGATGTGGCCTCACACGGTGTTCAGGGGTGAGGCACAAAGGAGTTTAGCTGGAAGACTGGGACAGACACGGGGGCTTAGTGGGAAAGAATGTAAGGAGACCCACGCCAAGGCTGCCAGGTCTAACAAGGAAACACAGTCATACTAGGACGGTGCCACTGGCCCGGCTGTAGAGGGCTCTGGAAACAAGTGATTGAGGGACCTGACACTGAGATCGGGAGGTTCTAAACCATAGACACGGTGAGTACCAGCTTTGGCCCACAGGGCACTTGACTCTACTGCGAGACTCGTATGAACGGGCATTGAGCCGAATGGACTTGAGGGGGTGGGGTTTGATAAGTGAAGGAGGAGGGTACGCTATTTCGCGTATATGCTGGTTAGGTTCGCCGGTTGTGGAGTGCCAAGGCAACCTGGCTAGACCTCGGTCCGGCGGGGCTGCGCGGTGCCAGTCAGTCGGCTGATTCACAGAGTCTAAGTGGGAAGGGAGGTTTAAACGGACCTGGGTGGGTAAGCGTGGTTGTAATCGTTCTTTCAAGTTGAGAGGGGTATTCTAGGGGGTGGGTGGAGCTTTGGGGCGGGGTTCAGAGTCCTCAAACCAGGACTGGCTGTGAGAATGAAGGGCTACCACCTGTGGGTGGGGGGAGTTGGGGTTTCCAGTTGTGGGTTTGTTGGGGTTGCTGCCGGGTCTGGTCTATGTTGTTACAGAGAAGATCGAAGACGTCCTCCTCTTTCGGGGGCAAGCTATGACACTACTGGGGGGGGTCCCCACACCACAGGCGGGGGAATGTGATACCGAAAATTGTTCACTCATGCCAGGGGATAACCAGAATTACAAACTGATCACATGGAATGTTCGGGGGCTCAATAATAGGGTGAAACGGATCTGGGTGGCATCATACCTTAGGCACCGGAGTCCCCTTTAAGGTGGTGCATGTTAAACAGGATCCTGTAGGGAGGTTTGTGGTGGTGGAGGGGACCCTAGTTGGGTGCAGTATATGCCTTGTAAATGTTTATGCCCGAATAGCGATGATGGTGGGTTTTTGAGCCGAGTTATGGGACAGCTGGATCTGGACCCGGATACAGGATTGGTAGTGGCAGGTGACTTTAACTGTGCCAAGGATGGGGGGCTCGACCGATTCCCCCCAAAACTGGATGCCAAACCTAGAGTCAGAGAAGCGATGGGCCAAATGCTTCACAATTATGGCTTGCTGGACGTGTGGCGCCACCGTAACCCTAGTTGTAGAGTGTACTCGTGTCACATACCTGCTGCCAATACCTATAGTAGATTAGACTACTTCTTCATTCAATAGACGGCGATATATCGGATGGCAGAGACGCAATACCTAGCCCGCTATTTGACTGACCATTCCCCACTCCTAATTGCTTACTCGCTGGCGAGACCGAGATCGCTGGTATAAGGAAGGGGATAAGGCAGTGCGGCTTCTGGCGTGCCTGATTAGGGTGGAGACTCAGCCTTACCCAATCCTGGCACTTAAAAACGACCTTGGACAGATGGTGTATGCTCAACATGAAATAAATAACGTTTTCCTGGCCCACTTACGTAAAATATACTCCAAGACCCAGTCACCCACGACCCTTGAGGCTGTGGAGGCCTATCTGGCAGGAGTGGAATTGCCTAGTATAGACGCGGACAGTCAGGAAGCCCTGGGGGGGCCCTTTAGTGGGGAGGAAATAAGGGCGGCAATCACCCACCTAAAGACAGCAAAGTCCCCGGGAATGGATGGTATAGCAGCCGAACTCTATAAAGAGTACGGCGGAGTGCTGATCCCCAAACTACTAGAGATCAAAGTGGAGGCCGAGGAACGCAGAATGCTCCCGGACTTCAGGCGGGAAGCACTGATCTTGATAATCCCCAAACCTGGGAAGGAACCCCTCCTCCCAGGCTCATATAGGCCCATTCTATGCTGAATGTTGATCTTAAAATTATCAGCCAGGTGTTGGCATCTAGGCTCCTCCCCTATCTGCGGCAGCTGGTCCATGACGACCAGTCCAGGTTTATACTGGGCAGAAATATGTTGCAGAATATCCGCCGCCTGGCGGACATTATGCAATCTTTGGAGGGACGGGCCCAATAGAGCACCTTGGTTTTTCTTCGATATCGAACAGAAGTTCGATTTGATCAGATGGGATTAACTATGGCAGGTACTGCTTAAAATGGTTCTAGGGGAGGGGTTCGTAAACTGGATTAAAATACTATATGCTCGTCCGATGGCGAGGATCCGTACGGGACGTTACGTGTCAGACACATTTCCTATAGCAAGGGACGCGGCAGGGTTGCCCGCTATCCCCCTTGCTATTTGCCCTGGCAATGGAGCCGTTGGCGTTTCATCTGCGCAAGATACTTGTAGGACAGAGAATACGTGTGGGGGGTTCGGAGCAAGTGGTGTCAATGTACGCCGATGATGCGTTAATATACATGAATCAACCGTCCCAGTCATTGCGGGCATTGATAACAGCGCTGGCCCAATTCGCTGATGCCTCCGGGCTTTACATTAACAGAACAAAGTCACAGCTCTAGGCGATTGGAATGGAGAGCGACTGGGGGGCCAACGCCCAGTGCTGGAGCTTCCATGGGCAGAGGACACGGTCCGATACCTAGGGATATGGGTTGGTAGGACTGAGGCAGTGTTTTATCAGCACAACATGGGGAGGATAATCCGGGGGCTTCAGGGTAGTATTACCTTTTGGAACACACTTAACCTCTCCCTGTTGGGAAAGATAGCACTAATAAAGATGGTAGTCCTGCCCCGATGTCTCCATACCATGAAATGCTTCTTCTTTGAAATTCCACACCGGGTATTCAGGGAACTTGATGCACTGCTGGTCCAACTATTATGAAACGGAAAGCAATGCATGGTTAGTTTAGAAGTCATGAAACGTAGTTGGGGTAAAGGGGGTTTGGAGATCCCAGACTTGGAACTTTATTATTTTGCATCGCAATTGCAACATGCCATAGCCTGGTTGGACGTGGATCCCTCCTGGCAGAGGTCCCTGCTGGCACGTACGTACGGGGACCGACAGCTCGGGGCATTGTAATGGCGGGCCGGGGGGTTCACGGTGCACGCCCTCCTTTGGTGCGGCTTGGGGCTGCAATTTGGAATCGATTGGTCTGTAGAATAATTCAGGAAAGACCTTTCGCTCCGGAGGCGGACTTCTGGCTGATGCGCCCTTTGCTCACAGTGACCAGGTGATGTGATTAGAGGCCTGGAAGGGGGGGCTGCCTGATGTTGTCTGACCTCTACCCGGACGGTAAATTTATCACTTATCAGGAGGCAGTGACCACCTTTGAGTTGGGGGCAGGGCAGTTTTTGCAAAATGCAAAAATAGCGGCAACGGCACAGCAACTATGGCCCACATTTCTGGAAGCCCTAGGGCACACCCAAACCCCTGGTTACTATGATTGTTATGGCGGGAGGGCGAAAGTGTGTTACTCACCTCTATAGGGCATTGAGGGACGTTAAAAAGAATGGTCCCCTAAAAATAGAAGAAAAATGGCAGCAGGTGTGTCCACAAGAGGTCACAACGCGAGATTGGGAAAAGATACATGGGAGCGTGCGGAAGGTGTTGGTGAGCAGCCGCTTTAAGCAAATCCAGTACAGCATAATACATATGACGTACCTCTCACCCAGGAGGTTGCACGCCATTGATGGCTCCAGAGACCCTCACTGCCCCAGATGTCGCTATGATCCGGCAGATTTTCTGCATATGGTATGGACGTGCCCAACTAGCCAGATGTATTGGGGGGTGGTTCTCAGGGATCTGACCAGGATAACAGGATGGACTATAGCATTGGATCCACGTGCTTGTCTACTGGGATTGATTCCTGATCGTGGGTCTAGTTATAGCCAAGAGGCATATTGCGATACACTGGTTAACTCAGCAAGGACCGCTGTGATGTATTCCTATAGGTTCTGAACCGATCCCCCTATTCCTGACCCTCTTCTGGTTAAACTAACCAACAAGTTAACTAGCAGTCAGCCCATGAGGCAAGGAAAACCCCCATGATGCAGATACCGTTATCTGACGCAGTCACACTACGGCACAGGAACGTGTTATCTGATTAGGTCATAACGCTTGAGATCTAATTAGACAAGCGATATTCCTCCAGCCCCTGATAAGGCATACGGAGTTCTCATAACAAATCAAACCTATGACAACCTGGAAAAACCGTGCGGCCATTGTTTTGATTTCACAGAGAACTTCAGCAAAAGAATGTGCTAACGAGCAAGTCGTATGACATCCTTATTGACGTATCTATGTCCATCCTTACGTCAATCTCGGCACCTTAAAGGTATAAATATTACCGATCTTGCCCTATGCAAACACACGCGTGGTGACGAGACGGAGCAGCCATACTTGCCGAAGCCCAGAGCAGAGCAGACCCCGCTGGCAGCAGCCCCGCCTTTCTGACGCGCTGAGAGAAGCTGCTTTCTCCTGCCGAGAGACCCAGCACCGGCGCTTCCGGGTAGCCCTCGCAGGCAGCCTGGAATATCGAGACCAGAGAAAGAGATACCATTCCTCATTCATCCTAACTTCCAGGTACAGAACTGAATAACCCCTCACAGAGAATTCTTTAGTTATTCACTTGGCAAAAACAAACTTAACTTAAACTGTAACTTTCTATTCCCGCCCACGTATTAGGCTTAGGTCAGGTACACGGGGTAGGCGTATTTAGAAACACCAGTTGAGTACGTTTAGTCAAATGTATATGTGTATGTAAATATATTTTATTCATTTTAAACATCATATGGCTTAGAAACCATATCAATGTTTTTACAGTATTATTTTATACTATTGCTTCTAATGTATGCACTTTACTTAACTATAAGTATTGCAATAATATCGATCCATTTCTCATGTATGAGAAAAGAGACTGATCAATAAATGACACCTTTTTATTGAACACGCCTGTCTCTTCCTTTTCTCTACAATCTGATGAGACTAAGAATGCACGTACTGACTGAGTAAAATAAATTGCCTTTTGTTCACACGACTCTCGAGATTTACTCTTGATTAGGGGAGAGCAAAGTTGTCATGTTCTATGGTTGTCAGAAACTAAATCCCTTCTTGTCTAATCAGGGAAGTTAAGTCCTACCTGAACATTCGAGAAAGTTTCTAGTGAACTCTGAGCTAAGCTGGCAAACCCAAAACTTTAAGTCTAGTATCGACAGTAGTAGACCTAGTTAACGTCTGGTCTAGGCCTTTACTATTGTAGGTATTATTCCAATGCGCAGAGCCTATTGGGATGATAGGAACTACACTACATGGCGCCCAACGCGTTTGGAAAGGGCGATAAAACTAACGTAAGACATTTAGAGTAACTCAGTCGTGCTTTCTCACTCAGACCCCTTTTCCCACAATACTCCAAAGACGTCTAGAGTGGGTGAAAGGTTATATCCGCCAGACCTCGCAGGAGGGAACTCCTATGTATGGTTCTTGGTTATAGTCAACGTTGAAGGATACACTGTTCCAAAATATTGTGCATCTAATCTTTGTTTCCATAAGAAACCTGATCTGCAAACAAACATAATAACCTTCAGGACAGTAAAATGTCAGACAATGAAGATGAAAGAGAGGCAGTTAGATTAGCAACTGAACTCGCAGCAGCTGATGCTGCAGCACTAGATGCAGACCAGGATATAATACTCATCCCGGTCATCAAAAGGAGATCTATAACTCTAAAACTTATAGAAAATGGACTGACACCTAGAGGTGGCACAGTCATATTCGTAATTGAGGCACACGAATATCGGCAGACAGAGGTATACTACTCATGGATACATTTTCCAGCAGCAAATGCTGTAACAAAGTACTTCCACTATTACAAAATAGAGGAACCTCCTGAAATGTACACTCCTTTCGAGGAGGTGGAAGTACCACTCAAATTTCAAGAGCATTTGCTCTTATTTGATGGCGCCCTAAAACATAATAATCACATCACCAGGCTCGGTCCTTTAGGTAGACCAGGAGCAACGTGGCCGGTCCTAGCCGGATACACACCACATCCAGACATCGACGAGATGCCTGCACCACAGCTTTTAACACAGCTAAAACAATTAATAAAAATTCATAGACAATTAGTCCAGCATGTGATGCGGACTTCAACAATTCAGCCAGCGACTAAAATTCCACAGCTGACCCCTCACCAGGGGAACACAAACAAAATTACACCACAGAACATCCAATCTTGCCTGGGTAAAGTACCGGCTAAACGGGAACAAATACCATTCTGGTTGGCACAAAAAAATTACCCAAATAGAGGCGGTGTTTCCAGACACCACCCCGTTAGAAAAACACAGGATTCTGACTATATGTCTCCCAATGGGAATCGCACCACACATAGAGGACTGTGACACTTGGGGTACAGTCTTTGCTTCTATCTACACAAAAACACACGGTGTTCCATCTATTTCGGTGATACCAGATGTGCTAAAACAAATTCAAGACGAATATGGTCCAGAACCCGCTTTAACTCTTGGTATGAAATTACTGAAAGACTTCAAGCAGGTCTCGGCTATACTATTAGTCAACATAAAAGGAGAAGCAGCAAACGTGGCGATCCGCCAGAGGTTAAAAGAGACAGATATAGCAGACCAACTAGCTGAAATTGCCAGAATCATAGAAAAATCCTATGAGGAACTAGGTAGAGATAGTTTAGGTGGAATACCAGTAAAACCACAACTGATTGAAAGTCCTGAAAAAATATTTTTTAATAATAATTCACCAAAAAAGAACTGGGATGGAAACAAACAATCCAATCCTAAAGAAAAGAAATTCCAGTCCAGAGGAAGGTCTCCTAGGCGAAGAGAAAAATCTCCAAACCAGAGACAAAGGTCACCCCAGAGTGACCCTTCTGGGAAAAGATATAACCTTAGAAATAGGGATAATCTAAAGAAGCCTGATAGATATCAAGACATTGATACACGTCCCTCTCAATCTTTTCAGACTTCCTTGCTGAAATCGGAAAGAAGAGGACGATCAGAACAAAGAGAAGAGCACGCCAAGTCCAAAGACAAGGAACCTGCTCAGCTAAAAAAGAAATTACAATTTCCAAAAAAGAAGGTAGCCAGTATCAAGGTAATTAACAATGCCGAGAATACTGAGGACACAACTGAAAAACGGGGAATGGGCTCAGACAATGCTAGACAGCGCAGCAGAAGTGAGCATAGCTCGCAAAGTCCTTATGAATCATCTGGAGACAGTGGACACGAATGAATATCTTCAAGTGGAAACTGCAGACACCAGGGTTAGCAAACCTCACAAGATATACGAAATAACATTACGTATAGAGGGAGATAAGACTAGGAAAATAAGGGGACTATTTTGGGATAATCTCTCCGAGGGCTATGACATCCTTCTAGCTGAAAAAGACTGGCCACCAGAGTTTGTTAGGGAGTGCCCTCATGGCGAAGAAATAATTATGCCTGCCTTCTCGAATCATATCCCGATTCATAAAAAATATACACTTGCTAGAAAGTGGGCAGTAGCTCTAGCTCCTGCTTTATATAAAAATCATGTAGGATGGGATGAGGACTCCCCTCCTCACAAAATCCAGTTAAAATCACAACCTACTGCACAAAGGCAGTACCCAATTAAGCAAGAAGCTAAAAAACAGGTAAATGAAATACTAGATCAGCTAGAATACCAGGGGGTGATTGAAACTTGCACCTCACAAATGAACAACCCTTTGTTTCCGGTCTCCAAACCAGACAATTCATATCGTCTAGTTTTGGATTACCGACACCTCAACACATGTTGCAAAACTTTTGCAGTGCAAAACTCACATAGTGCTGCACTAATGAATAACATAGTGCGCAAAAAATACAAAACAACCTTAGACATCTCTAATGGATTCTTTTGTCAAAACATAGCACCAGAGAGCAGATATTTAACTGCATTCTCAATATACGGCACTCAAAAACAATTCTGTCGGTTAGCCCAGGGGTACAAGAACAGCCCGGGGGTATTCTCAGCAAGAGTAACAGAATTACTACAACTATATGATGATGAAGCATTATCTTATGTCGATGACATTTACTTAACAGATGATGACTTGGAGACTCACTTGAAGAGAGTGAACACCATAATACTTGGGTTCGCTGCAGAGGGTTACAAATTCAACTTTAAAAAATCCAGAATTGCCCATATGACAGTCCTGTTCGTAGGATATGAATTATCAAATATAGCCTGGCTGACAATTTTCTAGAACTAGAAGATTTAAAAGATCTAGAATATGAAAAAACATTCCCTCTGCCAATCAACATTCTGCCCTTACGACACTACGCCTGTGTAATTTATACAGACGGACATGCTCAACCCCCCATTTGGGGAGAACAGGCATACAACCCCACATGTGGGATTACAAAAGAAGTGTGGCGCGGAGGCAAACTAAAACCTCTATCAACAAAAACACACTCAGTAGAAACAAATTCAGAACATCAAACTGAAATATTAGCTTTGAAAATGGCGCTAGATAATGCGGATCGCGAATTCCCGACACTTATAGTGTCAGATTCATATTACTGCGTCAAATCATATAACAGCGATTTGCAGACATGGATTCAGAACGGTTACAAAGATGACACAGATGCACCAATAAAGCAGAAACTGCTGTGGGAACAAATAGCTCTTTTACAAAAAGAACTACCAAAGACTCACGTGACACACTCACTGAGTCACCAGCGTGATGGCATTCACGTTGCAGGGAATTCATTGGCTGAAACAGCCGCAGCGGCAGCCACTAAATCGGCTCCCGTAGTTCGAAAAAAGCGTACATTAAAATACATTGACGGTGAAACAATGCTGGCGGTGAAAACGTCATCAAAAGGCGACTGCTCAGCGCTACCGATCAACTATCCACTCAATTACACATACATAATCGATGCAAACTCCGTCCCTTTTGCTCGAATCCCTGGAGTGGGGGATAGAGTGATTCCAAACATGGACAGGAGAAACTTGTTAATCGCAGACGCACATATGGGTGAGGGTCTCAGACACCTCAAACTGAAAGATTCTCTGGAAGAATTACAATCAAGGTACTGGTGGCCAGGCATGAGCCTGCATCATACCATGTTTGTAAAAAACTGCCCAAACTGCAACAGAAATCGCAGTGGGGAGAGAAACAGTTTAATACCTCGTCGTTTCATTCCAGGGAAAATCACCAGTAAAAAGCAAGGCTTGCGATTAACATATACAGGCTAGTTTCCACTTATAATGTAGATCACCAGCACTCGGCTGACGTCTGGACTGTTATACAAAGATTTGCGAGTCTAAATGGCATATACGCTAAGAGCATGCTACGTTTGACCATTGTCTTCACTCAAGCCCTCCGGCCTGAGGGGAAACATGGCCAAATGAGCATAGCCCAGCGGGAATCTTCTCACTTCCTTCCTGAGGGTACGGGATGGTGTAAAGAAAAAACCAAGGCATAAAGCAATCTATAGCGGAAAGGATATTAGGTTCGGGAGCTGGGTGGGTCAAACATCTAATAAGTGTCCAACGTAGTCTAAATAACTTGCCAAGAAATTCTCTGAAGGGATTCAGTCCGTACGAATTATTATTCGGAACTAGGATGATTATCTCTGACCTTGACAGTCAGACTTCAGTGGTGAAAGAAAAAAGCTTTGATATCAAAGACCGTTTGGCTATTTTGCAGGACTTAAACAAAACAAGAAAAGACCTGAGCAACATAAAGTTGAAAGAACAGCCAACAACCACTGAAGAACCACCACCTGTCCCAGCAAGACCTGTCTGGATTCCAAAAGTCGGGGATCTAGTCAGAGAGAAGATCGCGGTAAAGAAGGAATTTGGGCCTTCTTACAGAAAAGCAGTTCCTGTCTTGTCTGTCAACGGGACAAGATCAGTAGTACTACCGCCGCTTGCTGGTAAAAAGGAGAACCGAGTTGTATCCATCGACCTGGTAAAACCACAATCATGTGGCCGATAACAAACAGTAGGCCAAGTGGACTCCCAATAAGTAGCAGAACACCAAGGTTTGCTACCAGTACAGAGGTCCTATCAAAGAGGCTCATCACATTCGAAACGCCTACAGAAGAACAACAAGGACTATGCAACAATGCAATAGAACTCAGACCTCTGAAAACCCAAATAAAAACTTTTAGCAGAGACACACCAATCTACAATGAAGTACCGAGTGAAAACGCAAGAAACAGTAATCCTGAAGCAATTGGAAAAATTGACAGAACTGCATCCGGCTACTTCATAAACTTCGATGATTCCTCTGAAGGCTTCAGTGAATCAAAGACACAGCCATCATCAAAAACCTTTAAAGATAAAGCTAAAGAACTTTTGAAACAACTGAAAGAAACATATCTGATTTCTCCATGGATTGAATTTTGGGTGGGTTTTGGTGCATTTATCCTCATACTTTGGCTCATCATGATACTAACTTTGGGACGCTTCATTGAGGGAAAATATGCTAAAATGGACACAGCAAGTCAGAAAATCAACTTGATCCTCAAACCACACACATCTTCACACGTCGAGAAAAGAGAACTTTCTTCAGCCAACTTCACAGCCAATCCTATACCGGGTGGGGTAGCATGGGACAACACTGACTATGAAATTTATGGTCCGGTCGAGATCCTGAAATATCCACACCAAATTAAGATCTCCTTGAGTGACTTTGTGAAACCGAACTCATTTGCTGATGATTGGGACTTCGAAAGCATTAATAATATGATGTCTGATTTAGTAATGCTAAATTTACCAAACATGATTATTTGCAGGGTTCTACAAATTATGATAGTATGTATTGCTATAACCACTATGGTAACCATTTTCTACATAAATCTGCACAACCTAGAAATATTTTAAATTATAATCAATGGGAACATTGTGCAACACCTCCAAAAGGGAGCTCAAGAACTGTTTACGACAAATATTCATATTTTTCAGGTTTTAACATAAGTAATGCTGAAACATTTTATTTCAAATTGTCGAACAAGACAGGGACCAAGACCATGATAACCAACACAAAATTGATTTATTCAGACTCATTCTTTGAAAAAATGAATACTTTTGGTTTTGATTATTGGGACAAAAATG
This sequence comes from Lissotriton helveticus, assembly GCF_964261635.1. Taxonomy (NCBI): domain Eukaryota; kingdom Metazoa; phylum Chordata; class Amphibia; order Caudata; family Salamandridae; genus Lissotriton; species Lissotriton helveticus. The sequence goes on along the minus strand of NW_027611701.1, from coordinate 589,539 downwards.
TTGAATTGAAAAGTGTTTGGGGTACAAAAGAATGGCAAGTACGGGGTATAGAATCTATGTTTAGAGCCTGCATGATCCCAGAACAAATGATATTTTTAAATGACACTGTTCAACAAACCACCTGTCTTGGCTTAGCCAAAATCAAAGACCTAAGTAAACCGTCTATTCCAAAGCCAACAATGTTTAGCAATAGCTCTGATACAGATGAAGAGATAGACGTAAACCATATATTAAACCAAAACAGAACACATCCTGATTGGAAAAAGTGGTTGATCTGGCCCACAGATACTAATAACTGTCAAGACAGATTCCTGAATAAAACACAGGGGTTCAAAATGACCAGGCCAGACCCTAGATATCCCCAAAGACATCACCCAGGGATAATAACAACCTACAGTGTGGGCAAATTATGCCTTCAATGGCTACAAACTTCCACACTGCCTGAAATTAAGCAACACCTAACTTTACTTACTGATGGTGCTGACTTGCGTGATTTCATTATGGGACCGCGCAAACAGCGTCAAAAACGTTTCATAGCAGCCTCTGTATATGCAGCATACAATGAGGCCTGGAAGGTTACTCAAATTGAAACAGCAGAGAGAATACGGGAATTTGACCGTATTAATTTGGAAATATCACTTTCTGTAGTGGACAATGGGTTAATGACTCTGTCCTCCAGAATTTTTTCTTTGGGCAGCATTGTGTCTTCAGCAATCGATATATTATCGCAAGACTTACTGTTGCTACAACACGGTCAGTCACAATTGCGTTCTATTGTACAGCTTGGCTGGACGTTACAAAATCTGCGTTCAGGCTATGTGCCTTGGCGTTTAATCAACACAACGTCACTATTCCAAATCTTTAACCTTACTGATAGACAAATCAGTATGGCACAAAAGGGTGCTGATTAGACAATCTTGAGCATTGAAAAACTTGAAAGATTACCAGTGACAATGTCAGAACGACCTGTCAGTGAATGGATAATACATGGGATAATAAATATTCCAATCTCAACCTTCAGGTTTCAATACTGCCAAAAATATATACAGGCTGCATGTACGAGAAATTGGGAATGGGGTACATTAAAACAACATGGAACCTGCCCTATTCACATGCATGTGTCAGTAATAAAGGACAGAAAGTGTTTCTTAGTGGCAACAATTGTGCGATGTCACTAAGCGGCACACTTCTGTGTAACGGAATTAGTTTGCATGGAGCCTGTGAAGGGAATTCATACAACCTTTCATGTCACCAGCAAGGCGCACCTGCAACTGAGATAGAACCATTCTTTCAAAGACTCTATAATGGGAGTTACATTCTAATTGTAGACCGCAGATGTTGTAGTCTTTTGCCCGGGACTCCTTATCTAGTAACTACGACTGCGAAGGTCAAGTGCTGTGGACGCTCATTGTTCCCCAGCTCCTTTCCAGACAGGGAGGCAAGGGCATGGCCCAATTTGAAAATTACTTCTATTCGAATAGATACTTTAAGCAGAATGAAAACAGTGCTTCTTCAGACGCCTACCAGGCTCTCGTCATCAAAAGAAACATATGATCTACAAGTCGCAAGGACGACTGCAGAGATACATTCATTGTTATCAACTAATTCCCCCATACATTTCGCGGAAATCCTTAATGAAATCTTAAATATTTCTGATACCAATGGGGTCTCCAAGGTATTTAAGACAGTATTTTCGATGGCATTAACACCATTCAAAGCCATACTGGGTATTTTTCCAGATTTCGTCCATTCGATTTTTGGCGGACTTCCCCTGATCCTGGGACTAATTGCAGGAATCCTATTCTTAGTCCTTATTTTTCGTTATGGCAACCCATGTCACAGACCAAACTCTCGCGACAATGGAAGAAACAATCCTAGCCATTGGATACCGGGACCGGATAACAAAAATCCTGGGACTCTCCCGGCTTAGAGACCTGAACATGACTTGGTTTCTATCATTTCGACCAATGTGGCAAAGATGTGTTTTACCTGTATTAAGGTGTCTGCTATGCGGAGAAGAATGCGTGTTAGACACCTGTCTGACGCTACAATCGGATGCGCCAATGGATGCAGAAACATTGTTGAGCCCAATAAAGGTTCATGCTTTGTGCTGCCCTCAAAGGCTGCCAATCCTGATGACGGCATTCGTGGAAGCTTCACCACTACGACTGAGGGGTAGTGAAGTTCAAGATGAAAGCAGCATCGATCAGGTACGACCTTCTGTCAGCAATGCGAATCAGAATGTCAATGGAGACAATCATGCGCATGAATGCATGATTACACCTATTTCCGAGTTAGTGGAACTTTCCCAGGAAGCTGTTGACAGTTTTTTCGAAAGCCTAAATGATATGATGTTCTCACCCGAACAGAAATAGAGACTTTTGAGCAAGCTCGCACACGGCGTTCCCTGAATTCGGCCTTCAACTTTAAAAATAAAGTCACATGAACAAATTTTCCCTCCAGTTCACGGACAGCAATTTTTTAGCAGCCCCAAATTAATTTTTACAATTTTTCGGGACACTATCTTCTGCTTAAAGTAAGAAACTATTCCTAGAGAACTAAGATTTCTATTTTTAGACACTTTATAGACTTTAGCTGCCCGCTGGTATGTTCACATATATTTTATTCTGTGATGGAATGGTCTCGAAACTTTTTTCTGTATTAAGAAACCATTTCATGTGTAATTTCTCATATACCGAATAGCAATAATGTATACAAATGCGTGATTACTTTTGCATTATTATACAGCTTGAGTGCATACAATTTATATGACTGCAATTTTTTCGTATATTTGAAAAATTTCAAAATGCATTTATGTATTTTGGGGTGGTAAGGTATACACTATACTCTATAGTATGTTGTACTATGTTATACTATGCATAGATTAGTAAATATAACCATAGTTAGCGTGGAGTGGGTGTGATGTATTCCTATAGGTTCTGAACCGATCCCCCTATTCCTGACCCTATTCTGGTTAAACTAACCAACAAGTTAACTAGCAGTCAGCCCATGAGGCAAGGAAAACCCCCATGATGCAGATACCGTTATCTGACGCAGTCACACTACGGCACAGGAACGTGTTATCTGATTAGGTCATAACGCTTGAGATCTAATTAGACAAGCGATATTCCTCCAGCCCCTGATAAGGCATACGGAGTTCTCATAACAAATCAAACCTATGACAACCTGGAAAAACCGTGCGGCCATTGTTTTGATTTCACAGAGAACTTCAGCAAAAGAATGTGCTAACGAGCAAGTCGTATGACATCCTTATTGACGTATCTATGTCCATCCTTACGTCAATCTCGGCACCTTAAAGGTATAAATATTACCGATCTTGCCCTATGCAAACACACGCGTGGTGACGAGACGGAGCAGCCATACTTGTCGAAGCCCAGAGCAGAGCAGACCCCGCTGGCAGCAGCCCCGCCTTTCTGACGCGCTGAGAGAAGCTGCTTTCTCCTGCCGAGAGACCCAGCACCGGCGCTTCCGGGTAGCCCTCGCAGGCAGCCTGGAATATCGAGGCCAGAGAAAGAGATACCATTCCTCATTCATCCTAACTTCCAGGTACAGAACTGAATAACCCCTCACAGAGAATTCTTTAGTTATTCACTTGGCAAAAACAAACTTAACTTAAACTGTAACTTTCTATTCCCGCCCACGTATTAGGCTTAGGTCAGGTACACGGGGTAGGCGTATTTAGAAACACCAGTTGAGTACGTTTAGTCAAATGTATATGTGTATGTAAATATATTTTATTCATTTTAAACATCATATGGCTTAGAAACCATATCAATGTTTTTACAGTATTATTTTATACTATTGCTTCTAATGTATGCACTTTACTTAACTATAAGTATTGCAATAATATCGATCCATTTCTCATGTATGAGAAAAGAGACTGATCAATAAATGACACCTTTTTATTGAACACGCCCGTCTCTTCCTTTTCTCTACAATCTGATGAGACTAAGAATGCACGTACTGACTGAGTAAAATAAATTGCCTTTTGTTCACACGACTCTCGAGATTTACTCTTGATTAGGGGAGAGCAAAGTTGTCATGTTCTATGGTTGTCAGAAACTAAATCCCTTCTTGTCTAATCAGGGAAGTTAAGTCCTACCTGAACATTCGAGAAAGTTTCTAGTGAACTCTGAGCTAAGCTGGCAAACCCAAAACTTTAAGTCTAGTATCGACAGTAGTAGACCTAGTTAACGTCTGGTCTAGGCCTTTACTATTGTAGGTATTATTCCAATGCGCAGAGCCTATTGGGATGATTGGAACTACACTACACCGCTACTGGTCAAATGGAGGAAGGATCTACGGGAGTGGGCCCTAGCAGAGGAAGGGCATATACGGAGCACCAGGCGGTATGCCAAACTGCCCGAGGTGTTAATGGCATAGGGAGCGATGATGCAGGAGATAGCAGGACAGGCATCCCTAGTCACCATAGTAGCACAGTTGAGATGTCCTCCGTGGAGGGAGGGGGCCCAGGACAGGTGATGGAGACACAGGGTGGCCCCACATGATTACTTCGATACATGGACCTTGAGTTACATAGACCCGGCAGAGGGGGGAGGGCACTGAGGGGGGATGTTGGGATGAGGGAGGGGATGGGAGGCAGGGGAGTTTAATACAGTTGGGTTTGATTATGCATATAAAAAGACAAACCAAAGATAATGTTGAAGATAGTGGACTCTCCACGGTTGCAAACTCAGACATTATTTTTGACATGTATTCTTACTGTGATGTTCCTCACCTCGGCTGAGTTGGACGAAATGTATACAAGTTGTTTTGGATGTGAACTGCCGATTTGGCGAAAACCTAATAAAGAAATGCATTTTAAAAAAAAGCCTTGGGGTTTATTCATGCAATGCTCTCTAACAGAAAGGCTTTCCCAGATGCCAAATGCAAATGTATATAGAGATATATATTTATATGCAAGCAATAATAAAACACATGGTAAATGCATAATACTAATGAATAAACATTCATTAGTGATATACTTAGTAATAAGTAACCTGCAGAACTGCTGCAAATTAACTCAAATTAAAAAAAAACGAATAAATAATTACATAACCACAATTGTGTGACTTGGATGCCAATTATTTCTCAATATAGCCCTTGTTTGTGATTCTGTTGCAGTTCTTACATCATCATCAATATTAAAGAAGATAAAAGCCTGGGTTTTCTGGTCACAGAGGCTCATTTACATACAGGAGCACGAGCCCAATCAAAAAGCACAATGGCAACCTTTTCAGCTGGGAAGTTTGCTTCCTGGAATCAGCCTGCTTTGTTCCCATAGTGCGGTCAACAAAGGTAAATGTGTCTTGCACTAAAGTGTTCTTGGCTTTCCTATAGTAAAGTGTCTTGAACAGTAAGGCCACGCTCGAAGGTAAAGCAAAACAGTGGAAGTCACACATTTCAATACAGTGTCTTATAAAGAGACATGTGGCTTCCTGAGTCAAACCAAGTTCATACCAACAAGAATATTTGATAATTACAAGAAGCAAAATCAAAAACAGGTCCATGATTTAAGGATTAATGATTAGCAAAAACTGATCTAAAAAAAATAAATAAAAAAAAAGACGCTCAGTCATGTATTCAAATGCACAAAAAAGGTAAAGTAATAAATAAAAATAAAAAAGATCCACTGAAACAATGTTGAAGCAACTTAAAAAAAAAAGGTACAAGCTGTCCTCGAGGGGGAACTGTTAAGTCTAGTCTCCGGTGATGATTAACACTGGAATTTGATGCAAGGTTTTGGGCAAAACCAGTCAGAGAAGGTGACGAGATGCACTGAACTGGCATTAAGTGCAAAATAGTCACAAAGACGAGTTGATTCATCAAGTCAAACCTAAATCTTGGCCATCAAAATGCGTCAAACATCAGGCAATTAAAACAGATGCAAAGCGTTCAGGGTTTCCAGATTATGAAGATGGTTCAAGGTTGATGATCTGGACCAACGCACAGAACGTGGTGTGAGAAAAAGTAGCGTATGGGAGCTCATACGGACAGTACAAACATGAAACTTGTGACAGCCAAGCTATACCACAGCAGGTTCACAGGATGATCAGCAATTCAACTCATATCTCAATTATTCAAGTGGAAAGGTGGAATACCAATAAAAGCAGATCAAGGTGGAGGGATCTCAGGTTTTGGGCTCTTGGTGCCTACACTGTAGCCGTACAGTGAGGAAAAACAACTGTTCATCGTATAAAAATGTACATGAATAATAAGATCTCAGGACCATTCAGCAGCAAAGTCTATTTCAGTGCCTATGAGGTGGTAAACATAACAAAATCAGGTGAACGGACGAGTAGGGAAAATATAAAAACAAGTCATGATAACACGGTTAACAACAAGGAGAAATAACCCGATCCTACTACTGCAGTATCGAATCACTGTTACAAGAGGCTCTCAGGAGGCTGAGTGATGTAGCAAGTCCAGGAAAATTACTGCAAGATATTTGTTGCCGCTCCTCCGTCAAACACATTGGACGAGTGCTCTGGTGTTCGCGCAGGATCCTCCCTTTCACTCTAACAGCCCAAGTAACCGCATCCACTTTAGCTTTACTACAAAAATTAAACACTCGTCGAGATGGACACCTTGAGGGCTATTCACAAAGGTATCTTACACCTGTGAGTACTCTGCACATGCAAGGATGCTCTCTGAGACTTACTGTGCTACTTTTAGCTATCCAACATTACGAGCGTAAACACACTAAAACATGTAGAACTGCGCGTCTCTACGCCATTAAACTGAGGTGGGGCAAAATTTACCAAATGTAACTTATTACACCTAAAGTTGAGCAATAGAAAGTGCAGCCCCACACATAGCCAGTCAACGGTAATACAAAACTCTCCCTTGGAAAATACTGGAGACAGAGACTTAAAAATAGAACCCAATAGGAAATTAAGATGAATTAAAAGGATTAATTTAGCCTGCATACAAACTCAATTTTGTTTTACAAAATAACAAAAATAATTTCTTCATGATAATACATAACTCTTTGTAAGGCAGTGTCCTCTCTAAACAGATATGTGTATGGCAATTTAGATATTCTGAGTACATAACAAAAAAAAACACAATTTCATTTTCCATGTGATTTTTTACAACAAATGTTTAAAGACATTTTTATTTAACGCATTTAAAATTAATTAAATATTTACTTAAAATACAAATTACAAATATTGTAGCATTTTTCATTTTATTCTACATTTGAAGTACATAAAATTAATTTACATTGATATTAAACAAAAATATTTCATTTTTTTCAAGTTTAATAAACTTTTTTACTTTGTCCTATGTTTTTACAGAGAGAGCTCCACCCAAGTGTAATATATTAATGTGTATCTTTTCTTCAGCTTGAATTAAAAGTTTCATACATAAAGTAACATTTTCATTATGTATTAAGAACTATTAAATGAGTTGTAGAGAGATAATGATAATAAATGTAATCATACTTTACGAGGAGCAGAAGGGAATGGGAACATGGCTGCAGGTTGATGTCGGTCGCAGGGAGCTCCAAGGATTCATCCGGCTTGTCTCAGACATTCCACTATCTACTACTGGAGACCTACCCACATTACCCTTCTCTAGACCGTTCTCCCACCAGATCTTCACCTCTTCCTGGCCCACAAAGTCTTAAAGGCTGTTGTTAACTTAATTTTTCTGAATAATTCATCTGCATCCTCTCCCCTCTCTAAGACTGTGCATCTCATTATTCCATATAACCTTCAACTTGGCGAGGAATTTAAACTTAACAGAGGCTCCCAGAGCTCTTAGCACCTCCATTTTCAGGCACACATTAAGCCTTACTCGATTTCCAGATCCCCTGCTTTGCTTTTCAGTTTAAAAAGCTTCGATCTTTAGCTAGGACGCTCAATCAGTCGCAGCTGAACCATATATATTCTGCTATGTTGACATCCCTGAATGCTGAGAATCTTTTTATATAATTTGGAGAGCCTACATTTTCTAAGTAAGTAAGGGAGTAAAGTCCATTTGGCAGCACTCAAGGATAGGGTACACTGAATGAAAGCTCCGGGGATCCACTGCTATACAGACTCAGCTCCCATTTAGGACTTTCCTGGGACTCCTTCGTGGTTGAGGGATGAACTCAGTCTCCAACTACAAAAGGTAAACTCTAGTACCCGGAGGGATCTGAAGCCGAGACACATCTTTATTGCAGGGTAGGACCTCCATTTGTTAACGGTAAGGGAAATCTCAAAGTTTAAATATCTGCAGCTTTTTTCACGGTGGTCAGCTCAGAGACTAACAAAAATAGAGCCCTGGGAACACAAAACGCTCTTCAATGCGGATAAATGGATTAAAAAGGAAGTATCTTTGTGGTACTGGGACATGATAGCTGAATAGGACAAGAAGAATATAGACCCACACTGAATATGGGAGAAAGACCTGTGGCAGCTGGCTGTGGAAGACCTCTGGAAATATCTAGAAATCGTCTTGATAAAACAGTAAAGTCTACACCGCTGAAGCAAAACCATCTCTTCACTCGCGTACTCTCAAGTATCCCCAGGTTGGAAGAGATGCAGCGCCTAGAGACCCTTACGGGTGATTGTGCGCTTTACAAATGTGGACTTTACTTTACTTTATATGACGGAAGCAGACAACAAGCATAAGTTCATGGATTGTCCTATGCTGGAACGTTACTGGAATGACTAGGTGACTATGTAGAGGAACTCACGGGCTGTGAAGTGAAGATAAGACACTCTCTGATATCCCTTGGTGTAGACTTGGCATTGGTTAACCTCAATGAGCACCAAATCATTTCTCTGGTTCTGCTGTCTGAACTAGACTGGATTAAGTCAGTAAGGTGTAAGAGTCAACTAGACCTAGCGTATAACAATAAAGAAGCTTCAAAGCATAGGTCTCCTTTTGTAACCTAGCAAGCGAATCCTATTAGTTCAATGATTACACCATAACTCTGCTGAGTTGATGCCGGACTGTATTGTGTATAATACTATTCAGCAAGACACGCAGTCACATCTACGGTAAGGAGTTTCTCAGTCCATCGACTAGGTTAACTAGTGACTGACGGTGGAATGAGTACAAAAAAGATAATTTATACTTTTCTAAAAATGAAAGTTCTATGAGTGAATAATTTTTAAAAAATCTCAAAATAATAAAATGCTTTCTTTTTAGCTATTTTTTGCCATTCAATTCCATTTATTTAGATTTTTATCTACTTTACAATATTTAATGTCAGATTAGTTCCTATGGGATTTTATTTGACGTCCCTACCTCCATTATTATTTAGGGAGGGTGTTGCAGTTCCAACAGAAACATGTGTCGGCTGCCGGTCCAACCATGTGGAAAGATTACTGTATCAAGCTTTCCATCATTAAAACATATGTCATCTGTTTCCAAACATATGATCTAAATGCGTTTGATTTATATATTTACTCTACTGAACAACAAGCAATGACATTTTGAATTTCTCTATGAAACTCACTGTTTGTAGATACATCAAATAAAAAATCTTTTTGTATGAATCAAATTAAACTGACTTGAGTGCCGAGGTTTATGTATAGTCTTTGACATTGCCACTGGGCTCTTTGAGAACAGTGGATAACACCTTAGGGAGTGGGGTGAAAATCTATAAACTTGAGGGGCACCAATACTGTGACTTAATATCTAATGCACTTAGAGAGTGATGTGCTACCAGCAGGACCACCACTACCATTTGTAAATATTGTGTGTTTTCTTATGTTGAGTGAGATTACTTTTCTGACTGAAGCTTCTCTGGCATTCAGTGCACTGATAAGGTCTTTCACCAGTGTGTGTTCTCTCATGTTGAGCAAGACTTGATTCCCGGTTGAAGCTTTTCTGGCATTCAGAGCACTGATAAGGTTTTTCCCCAGTGTGGATTCTCTGGTGTTGAATGAGATTGACCTTACAAACAAAGCTTTTTTGGCACTCTGAGCACGGATAAGGTTTGTCCTCTGTGTGTTTTCTTATGTTCAGTGAGATTTCTTTTCTGACTGAACATTTTCTGGCATTCGGTGCACTGATAAGGTCTTTCACCAGTGTGAGCTCTCTCATGTTTAATGAGACTGGCCTTACAACTAAACCGTTTTGGGCACTTTGAGCACTGATAAGGTTTGTACCCAGTGTGTGTTATCTCATGCCGAGTGAGATAACTTTTGCAAATGAAGCTTTTCATGCATTCAGAGCACTGATAAGGTTTTTGCCCAGTGTGGATTCTCTCATGTTTAATGAGACTGCCCTTACAACTGAAACTTTTTGGGCACTTTGAGCACTGATAAGGTTTGTACCCAGTGTGTGTTTTCTTATGTTCAGTGAGATTACCTTTCTGACTGTAGCTTTTGTGGCATTCGGTGCACTTATAAGGTCTTTCACCAGTGTGTGTTCTCTCATGTTGAGCAAGACTTGATTCCCGGTTGAAGCTTATGTGGCATTCAGAGCACTGATAAGGTTTTTGCCCAGTGTGGATTCTCTCATGTCGATTGAGACTTCCTTTACAACGGAAACGTTTTTGGCACTCTGAGCACTGATAAGGTTTGTAGCCAGTGTGTGTTATCTTATGTTGAGTGAGATGACTATTATGACTGAAGCTTTTCAGGCATTCAGAGCACTGATAAGGTTTTAGTCCAGTGTGTGTTCTTTCATGTTGAATGAGGCAGTCTTTCCGACTAAAGCTTTTCTGGCACTCTGAGCACTGATAAAGATTTAGCCCAGTGTGGATTTTCTCATGAGAAATTAGACTGTCCTGACGACTGAAGCTTATTTGGCACTCTGAGCACTGATAAGGTTTGTACCCACTGTGAATCCATTCATGTCGTGTGAGACTACTTTTCTGACTGAAGCTTTTCTGGCACTCCGTGCACTGATATGGTTTTACCCCAGTGTGGATTGTCACATGTTGAATGAGAGAGAATTTTTGAGTAAAGCATTTCTGGCATTCAGGACACTGATAAGGTTTTTGTCCAGTGTCAGTTCTCTCGTGTTTAGTGGGGTGGGATTGATAACTAAAGCTGTTCTCAAATCCATTACTCCTATTCGAGTTATGGGAATTTTCATGTTGGGTTTGCTCCTGGACACCGGCCATGTTAAGACTGTATCTGATTCCAGAGTTTGTACTCGTCTATGCTACACTCAGCATTAACTTCTAAAATACACGGCAGATGCTCTTCTTAACATTTGTATTTAACTAATTATATCTTTTATCTGGAGACTATTTTCCTACTTTTAAAGGCAGCCTGTCAAACCTGTTTTATAAACTTTCACTGAGGAGCCCCTTGAATTTAGTGAGATGGGTTCATTTTCTCCAAGTTATGCCCGAGTGAGTTCTATCAAGTTGAATTAACTCATTTTGTGACTCCGGTTTATCAGATTCGATTTAGAAGTTTTAAAATAACTGATAAGGTCTTTGGGGTTTCGTTTTTGCCGTTAAAGTATATTTGTTCATACAAGTAATGACAGGTGATTAGGGCATGCCAGGGTGGTACATAGCACTGGCCTCTTTTAAACTTTGTGCAGGTACATTCTTTGCCACTCTAGTGTCTAGGGCAGGTACATGATCAACTTTGGTAGTCCGAGCCACTTTGAAAATACTCTGATCAACCCAAGAGACAGAGTTGATGGGGGATAATGTTTCGATATTGTAGATGATAATCCAGCGTCTTTGCTGTAATGAGAAAGAGCATTTACAATTTGTTTTTTTCTTAACAATGTCTTCTCTCTAACAATCACTTGAGACGTAGACAAAAGCTCGTTCTTTTAAACTGCAGTTATTTGTCGTTCTGACAATTCTGTCACATCACATGCACAAATACTGTTTTTTTAGGAGGGGTTTGGGTCTCCAGGGCATTTCTCATAAACCATCAGACAGAATTTGCAACACTGATTATTCTCAAATGCACTGTGTGGGTATCCAATGTAGCAAATGTTCTTTGTCCAACCAATCTTGAAATGTTTCTTTTAAGTGAAAATATTATTACAATTAGTAGATGCAGACTTTCAATTTACTCTCAAGTTCCATTCATACTTCAGAGTCCTCAATCTCAGTAAATGACTCTTCGTAAACATGTACCGTAATTTCTTTAAATATTTGATAAATTTCACATTCAGCAGTTTCTTCCGCTCCAAATTCATCAACATTCCTGGCACATATAATATGTTTCTCCTCTAGAGCTCGAGGATGTTTTAACTTTCCTTGAAATAATCCTTTTTATTGTGTTTCACTAAATTAAAACCTTCTTTTTTCTGTTCATGCTTCAGTCACCTGGAGAAATAGAATTTGATATTGTAAATCAACATAAAGAACAAATATTTATGACTTTGTACTTTGCAGAAAGCAAGCATATATAGAAGCAAGATAGGCAATCAGTTTGAGTTGCATTTCTAATAGTGGTGAAACAGCTCGTGGACACTGTGTAGAAAGGGAGCTTGGAACCACTGGAACTCAAGGTTGTGAAAGCAAAACAAGTGAATCTTTAGGAAAGAATCACAAGTTAGACATATATTCTAACACTTATTATCACACGCAGCCAATATATTTGTAATACTTTTAATGAATTATCAGATGCCATTTATTCCACTGCACACTGGGAGTGGGTGGAGGGCCGGGCTGGCTCCAGCAATTGTGCTATCTGCCCTTTGACCTTTGCTGACAGTGAGGAATCTTGCTGTATTAAACCGGCAGGCAATTAAAAAAAGGAAACCCGGACGGCAACCTCTAATTGGTGTCACACCAGAAAAGTGGTATAAGCGAAATTAGATCAGGGCGGATTAGGCAGGTGCCCCCGCTACAAAAATCACACACACTAAAAAGTCACAAAAAAAGTCAACTACAACAAGGGGGACATCAACAAGATCCCAAGGGATAGGAAACCATCCCAGCCCAATACTTCCTCCACTGGAAACCAATTTTGGAAAAGCGAAAAGGTTGGAACGAGAAATAAATACATTTTTTTTCTGAAAGACCTGGCAGCAGCAATCTTATCGGAAACAGGAAGCATAAAGGGTTTGCTCACACCTCTTGCCCCACAAAAACCAATGGCTTCGGAAACGCGAGAGGCACAACAACCAGCACCTTATGCAATGGCACCATTTACAGAGCCCAGACACAGGGAAAGTGTAGGAAAAATGGAACAAATGTTAACAGATTCAATAGATGAGGAAAATCAGCTAAAAACACACTAAACAAAAAGTAGGAAAAAAATCATTGTACAGGCAATTATACACTCAGTGAATAATCACAAGAGCGATTTGGAAGACATTAAGCAAACATGTAAAGAACTGACTACTGAACCTAAAAAAAGAAACCATCAACATGATGAAATAGCAATAGCATCCAAGTTCAAAACACTGGATCACTTTCACTCAACTCCTAACAGAGATAAACAGGTTGAGGAGAATCGATGCTACGATTCCCCTTCAACACCCTGTGATATAAAGGCTTCAAAGAAGGACGGTCTGCAAAGTTCATGGTTGCACTCCACATTAATAATGGACAATGCTGAACTTGTAAAAGCCCTGGAGACAAAAAAAAAATCAGTCAAACTTGGCAATTACTCCTGTAACCTCACAAATAGAAACTACAAATCAATTATACAAAACAAAACAAGTTCCTGCAACAAGATCAATTGGCACTGAAACAAAGCAGGACTTTTCCTCAATTATAGAAACATCAAGCCACTCTTCTTCTCAAATCCTAACAGACCTAAAGAATTATTCAATACATGGTTCAGTACTCAACTCAAGGCAGGATCAATTTGATATACAAACATGAAAAAAGTTTAAGTATTTCGTCATTTCAGCAGAATAATTCCAAAACAGGAGGATACGAAACCTGTAAACCGAAAAAATATATCAAGCAAACGGAGACAGGCAACCTATCCTCTTTACACTCCTCATTATAAAGCATTCTGCAAACGTCGATATCAGCACTAAATATGCAATCTGATAAATTAGATCTTCAGATCGACCCTATGAACATTATGGAAACACATGTCTCTGGTAAGTATATCTATTTTGGTGTTAATACTAAACAGCTGAAGAAGGTCCAATCACCTAAGAGCACAGATCCACAATGTATCTGCAAATGCGACCAAATAATAAATAAATTAAGTACCCTTCCAGCTATACTAATTGATATATTGAAAGAAATAAAGCACAAGGCCGATCATAAACTAATTTTAAGGCAAATTCCAGAGGAACACACAAAGAGCAATTGCAGTTATTAGACAACTCACCAAAAAAGGAAACCTATGAACAACAGGGAGGACAACCAAATGTGTCAGGTTGTGTAAATACAAAAGAAACCCAAAACGATATATAGCTGATCCAGTTAACAACTAGTGGCCTACAATCTCTTACTACAAAAGCAAAAAACACATTCACCCAAGTATTAACAAAAAGGCAAAAAAAACGTGCTAGAAAGGGAAGACAGAACATGAATGGTCCCATGCAAAACGATGCAGAGGCCAAAACATTCTACTCACTGTTTAGTGCTACGCAAAGAAAAGAAATCTCTTCCAGAAACAAAGATCGTAGAAGAAAAATGTACGCTAATGGTTCAATCATTCAATCAGCGGATAGAATTTCGCCCCCTCGTTCTAATAAGTTAAAAAATAAAGCTAATGAAAATAGCGCAAAAAAGTGGAAGGCAAGTCAGAAGGACAAAGACAAGCATACCCTACCCAAACCAGCCTTACCTCTAAAGGAAATAGATGCAAATAGATTTTTTTTTAAAAAGGTGGCTTTCCAGACACCTTGCAAATGGAGACATTAACTTCAGATACTGAACATGACATTCCATCAACTAGTCACCCCGAGGTACCATTGTGTACTTGCTCTGAACAGAACCTCTTGGAAAGGCCCAAACTTACCAATAATATCGGAGAGGTCGTTTGCACTTCACACGGGAACCCTATCATGGACGTGCCGAGTTGAGTCCGCGCTGTTGGTACACAGACAGAAAAACTTGCGGAGCCTATCATAGCCAGCCTGATTTTCAACAACTGTCTCGGTGGCACACAAAATAGCAGGATAACTATACTGAAGCTAATGAAAGTCAACAGTATTACGGTTCCAACGGGGACGCTAACTCTCCCCAGGCCTTGGTGCTTCTCGATCTGTCCGCTGCCTTTGACACGGTGGACCATTCCATCCTTCTCGACCGTGTCAGGGCAGCGGGCATCCAAGGCACCGCCTTCTCCTGGCACTCCTCATTCCTCCAGGGCAGGACGCAGGCCGTTCGTCTCTCTGCCCCCCACCCCCGGCCATTACCCTGTGGGGTCCCCCAGGGTTCCTCTCTATCCCCGCTTTTTTAAAATCTTTATATCTATCCCCTTATCGTTTCTCTGCTTAGCATGGAGGTCTCTGTGTATAATTACGCAGAAGACCTTCAGCTAGTTTTTGATCTTTCCCCTGGCCCTGATTCTTGCCTTAAATTCCAATCTGTACTTATTTTTATTTCCAAATGGATGAATCAAAATCATCTCAAGCTAAACTCGGACAAAACGGAGTTGGTCCTGACTGGGGGTGCCGCCAGTCTTTGGACTCCTGCCTTTTGGCCTTCCATCTTCGGCCCCCCCCGGTCCCTTCGGGAACAGTTAGAACTCTGGGTATTAAAATCAGTCAGGGCCTTTCCATGCGTCCCCAGGTTAGCTCTGTTGTGTCATCCTGCTTCCTTTCCCTTAGGATAATCCGTAAAATTTCTTGTTTTTTTTCTACTGATGCCCTTAAAATAATTGTTTTGGCTATGATTCTTTCACGGTTGGACTATGGGAATTGCCTGTATGTGGACATCCCTGCTTATGAACTTCGGCGCCTCCAGATTATACAAAATGAGGCTGCCCGCCTTATTCATCGGCTTCCCAGGTCCAACCATGCCACTCCCCTACTCAAATCCCTTCACTGGCTCCCCATCCTACAGAGAACTCTCTTCAAGATGGGATGTCTAGTTTTTAGGGCTCGGGCCTGTACTGCCCCCCTTTTCATCAATTCCTTGATTGCTCATTATCACCCTTGTCGCAACCTTCGTTCCTCCACTCAGGCCCTCCTCACAGTCCCCCGTTTCCGCAAATCGAGAACCGGTGGCACTAGTTTTTCCATTCTCGCCCCCCGTTTCTGGAACAGTCTCCCACTTACCCTTAGATCCATAACTGATTATTTGCTTTTTCGTAAAGCGCTAAAAACCCATCTGTTTACCCAAGCCTTTACAAATCTGTAAACTCCTGGCTGCCCCCACCTTCTGACACTATCAACCCTAGCGCCAGGAAACCGCTTGGTCACAGTGCGCTTTACAAATACTTTCAACATCAACATCACTTTGAACTAATTATTGAGAATACATGAGACATACCTAGTATTTATTCGCATGACACGTCCTTTTGAATTACTTTCATAGGCGGCTTTTTTGCTCTAATATTTGAAACAAGAAATAGATGGACTTTTCTTATTGACCAGCAACTTCCCTGGTCGACGCCATCCACAGTGGAAGACTTCGGGAATCAAACTATTGTGCAGCTTCTCACGCCCTTAAAATCGGGAAAAAGCCTTGAGGAAGTCACTTGGTGTGACGAAACACGTGTCGGCTGTCGTGTATTTGGATCAAGATTATGAGGACATAACCATCAATCGGATTCTCTTGAATGTTATATATTTTTTAGGGGAAATGGTCTCTTCTTGGTCCTTTTTGTAAACCATGTCTTAAATGATTGTTTGGATTACATAATCACTGTTTTTTAACTCAAATCTGTTTGTTGCCAGTGATATTATAAGTATGAACAATGTAGTGTGTTATGACTAACTACGAACAGGAGATGTCACTTTTGAGTGCCGGGATATTTGTATAATTATATTGCACTTCACTTGTGTTTGCATAAACTTGCTGCACCATACCAGCATCATCAACAATCAAGTTTCATTGGTCTCCCTCTCCTTGAAAAAAAAGAAGAGCCCAAAGGTCAAAATTGGGGAAAACATAAATAGGAGACAGAGTATATCCAGTGTCGGGTCTGCCAATAAGAAGGAACAAATTAAGGGATTGTCTGCTAACAGCCCCATGCGGAGATGGGTTCCATCAAAAGGAGGGATAAAAACTGTTATGTCAAGGTTATCTGATGTAGGATTGACGGACAAGGCTACAAATGTCACCAGTGTACGTGGTGCAAGCTGCTCAGAAACTGACCTTGATTCAGAATCCTGCATAACGCCTAAGAGAAATGGTGACTCAGGCCAAAATGGACCACTTACGGTATCTGGTTCACGTGGTTCATTTCAATTATCTCACTCGTTGAGCCCGGGCAAGGATTCGCAAAGAAGGCGCTCCAAGGAAAACGATGCTCCAATACTCTTCTTGATATTACAAGCCTTAAAAGATCAGAGGGAGGAGACGAGAGATCTCTTTGCCCAGATTAGGGCAGACAATCTTAGTATTCAACTATCCTTGAAGGAAGTAACAGGGAAAGTTGGGGAAATGACTGGCGAGATAACAGAGATACAGCATAGAGTGGTCACTACTGAGGAGGTTACTGCTAAAGTAGTAAATTTAACACAGCAGCATGACGACCAGTTAGCAAGCCTCGAATTTAAACTTGAAGAGTTGGAAAATAGGCAAAGGAGGCAACATTTTAAATTATTTGGTATCCCTGAAGGGCAAGAGGGTTCAGACACCAGATCAGTCATTGTCCAAGTGATGCAGAAGGCCTTCCCGGATCTGGTGGACTGGAACTGGGACTGCCAGATCCAGAGGGCTCACAGACTCCCTCTAGTTAAGCGTCGAAAGAATGACCGCTATTCAAGGCCGTTTTTATTATATTTTGGGAACTATTTGCTGAGACAAGCAGTTTCTTTAAAAGTGAGCCCGCACCGCGGTCGCTGTAGGGTATTACTCGATTTTTTTCTGCTCTGACTTTTGAAAGGCAACTATGGACAGGCGATGGCGGTTGAGACAGTTAATTGACCCCCTAAAAGCTACCGGGGCACATGCTTTTTTTACAGGAGCCAGCTCGCCTGAAGATCATCAGGAGTGGCCAAATGTTATCTTTTACGTCTGAACTTCAGGCAAAGGAGGTGTTATTAAAATGGCAGAAAGAGGGGACTGCTAAAGATTGAGAAGGGATTAGTAGCTGTAATGTTAAGGCCTAAAACTAGTTAAAGGGGATAAGCTGGCTCCTCTTTGCTCGTGGCTAGCTATCCTAATCATCCTTGTTGCATTAAACTGGTTTTCTTATTCCCCTTTTTTTTTCCTCTTTCTTTTTTTACTGTCACTCAGATTGCAGAAGACTCAGCCACCTCGTATGTTTTTTTTCTCTCCGGCTAATTGTATTAGGGGATTGTGACTACTTGGCGGCCATCATGGCTGCAGGTTTCCAGTTTCCAGAGCACTGGCAGCAACAGGAAGGGGTTGATTCCTCCTTTAGTTTGTGGGGGCGGGAGGTGGAGGGTGGTGTGTTAAAGGGGAAAAAATCAACACAATTGTAGGGATAAAGGTGGAAAAAAGCAAGTGCATATCTAAGATGGAAAGTAAGCAACAAAGTAATCAAAAAAATATTCAAAAGCTAATGGAAGTAAATAATAGAAAAAGCAGGGAGGAATTAATGCTAGGATGGCAGTGATAAAGTGCTTAGCATGGAATGTGGTTGGTCTCAACAGCAAGATTAAGAGACAGTTAGTAGCAGAAGAACTTAAAATGTATAACCCCCAGATTGTTATGCTGTGAGAAACACACCTTTCTTACAAAGATAGAGGTTTTCTGAGACATTTAGGTTATGAAGTGATAGTTAGCTCGGCGCAAACTATGTCTATTCGGGGGGTAGCTATTTTGAAGAGTAACCGATTTGGAGCAGAACTTTGTAGGACATAGTCCGATAAAGGGGGTAGATGGGCTATCGCGCAAGTGAAAATAGTCGGTGAAAAGTATGTGTTTTGTTCACTCTACGACCCAAACATAGACAATCCTACTATAATAGAGGCAGCGACTTTGGAGTTATTAAATTGGCAAGGGGAGCGGTTGGTGATGGGGGATATTAATTGTATAATGGATTATGGAGTAGACGCTACAAGGAGAGGGGCTTTTCAAAGGATGAGGAAAACACGGGCAGCTATATGGGAGCTGGGGCGTTTGCTGGCAATCAAGGATGTTTGGAGGACCCTCTATCCCAATATAGCAGGTTATACGTACTACTCTGCCCCTCATAAGCTATATTCAAGAATTGATATGGCTTGGGCATCAGATAATATCTTATGGTTGAGCAATATGGAAATATGTCTGAGGGTCAAGTCAGACCATAACCCTGTTCTTTTCATACTTAAAATCTACCCCGAGCATAAAAGCTCTCGATCTTTCTCCTTTCCCAGATATTTGCGGACAGATGAAGGGTTTACGACTCAATTTCAAAGAACTCCTTAAGTTGTTTCTTAATCTAACATAGGGTCAGCCTCTCCCATGGTAGTATGGGACAGATTTAAGGCAACAACTGGAGAATTTGTCCAGCAATTTATTTTGAGGCAAAACAAAGAGCAGAAAACGAAATAGGAAATACGGAAGATAGAAAATGATCATATAGAGGCAGTTACCAGAGGCCATCAAAACCAAGACGAGCTGGGGTGCAAACTAGTGGATCTTAGATCAGCACTGAAAAAGACATTCAGGGAGAGGAGTATAGTGAAACTGAATAAGTATCGTCTTTCGCAGTATGAGTCTGGGGAAAAGATAGGTGAGATTTTAGCTTTAGCTTTTAGAGTAGCTGATGACAGGGCCAAGACAACTATAAAGAAGATTAAGGGGATCGAAAATAAATTATATGAACGCCCAAATCAAATATTGGAACAATGTGTGGCTTATTACCAAGTGCTATATACTCCGGATAATTAGCCAAAGGAAGAGGAAATATATAATTATATACAAGATAATCCCGTGTTAAGTATGGAGGCGGAAATAACCAATTCTCTAGCTAGGGACATAACAATGGAAGAGATAAGGTTAGCAATTACTACCCTACCATCAGGCAAAGCAGCAGGAGACGATACCATTCCTTTGGAATTTTATAAGCAATTTATGGAGAAACTATTGATACCACTTAGTCAGGTAATAGGATTTATTGGTGAAGAAGGCAGGGCTCCTGACTCATGTAAAGTAACGCAAATAATTTTTTTCTCTAAAAAGAATAAAACGGCAGATGAGTACGGGTCGTATCGGCCGATATCACTCATTAACGCCGACGCAAAGATTTTTGCAAAAATACTAGCGAATCGATTATCTCTAGTGTTACCTAGTATGGGGTTGCCTTACCAGCATTGCTTTATTCAAGGGAGAGACACGACTGCACATGTGAATATGGCTGTCTCTGCTTTCGATGCAGCAAAAATACAGTCAACCTCACTCGGTATGATATTGTTAGATGCTGAGAAAGCATTCGACCGAGTGGGGTGGGACTTCTTGTGGGCCATACTTGACGCTTTCGGCATTAAGGGGCAATATCTCCCTTGGATAAAAGCTCTATATGATAAACCCAGGGCTAAATTAATGTATGCAGGTTTACAATCAATTGCTTTTTCGATTCTCCGGGGCACCTGGCAAGGGTGCCCCCTATCACCACTTTTATTGGCTCTTTATATAGAGCCTTTTGTTTCACTCCTCCAAAATCAGCAGCTAATCCGCCCCTTCTCGCTTGGGGGAAAACTCCCTTAAAGTCATCGAATATGCCGATGACATAGCGGTGTTCTCAATGGACCTGCAGGGGGCTATCCAAGTGATTACAGATGTAGCGCAAAAGTTCGGTTTGATATCTGGGTACAAACTGAATATCAACAAGACTCAGATCCTACTGAACTATAAAATTAGCGCTTCCGATACAGGGGGTTTGTTCAACTGCAATATATTTGGGAGTTAAGATGGCGGCACAGATTGAAGGAATAATTCCTTTAAATTACGAGACTCTGCTGAAGGAGACAGGTAAATCATTAAGAATTGGCATATGCTGCCTATTGGTATTATAGAGAGTATAAACAACATAAATATGAAGATTCTTCCCAAATTTCTGTACCTGTTTGGATCTGTTCCGTTGTGATTGTCTAGGTCTTATTTTAAGCGATTAGACGGGATTCTCTGCAGTTTTATTTGGGGCTATAAAAAAGCGAGAAAAGCTCTGGATCTGTTAAAAACTCCCCTTCAGCCCTGGGGTCTAAATTTCCCGGATTTTAGAATTCATTTTTGGGCTGCTTTTTTTGGTCGCCTCCGTAGCTTTATTCACTCTGAGAAGAGCACCTACTATCACAAATTTATGTTGTCAGCAGAGAGCAATTTATTTTTGTTTAGAACTAGTGACCCAAACTATTATAAAAGGGTTCAATTTAAGATTATTCGCGAGGGGATAACAATATGGTGTGCAATCGCTCTTAAGTATGGCTTAACATTTGTGAATAGAAAATTACCCCTTTGGGGTAATCCAGGGTTGGCAAGTAATCGCTGGATCAATTATGGGGTAACATGCCTAGGAGACTGTTATAAGTGACGCATGCCTTTCATTACTCTGGTGGTGTCTTCCCTGTTGCTCAGCTAGTATGTCTGCTAGAATGCCTGATGACCTCATGGAATGTTTGGGTGCATGGCTTGAGTGTAGAGTGGCAGTTGAGGGCAGGCAGGCTGAGCGACAGGGAGGTCGCTCCTGGTGGGGTTTACATTTCCATCTACTCATCTTCTTATCCTGAACGTAACCTGGAACTTAAACCTGAATAATAAAGCTATCCTGTTTTGTATACCTGACTACTGGACTTTCTGTGTACAACATTTTGGCGACGTTTTAAAGAACCTACAACGTGCACTAAAGATTCTATGCCTAAAGGTACCAAGCAACCTACTGAGAAAAAAGCATTTGAAATATTGGAAACAAAGAACCTACTGAGAGAAAAGTATTTGAAATATTGGAAACAAAGAAACTACAGCAAAGAGGAGAATCTGCTTAGAAGAGCCTGCTGAAACAAAGGACATTACTTAAAAGTACATGGAAACGCCTTGCCTAACCCCACCAGTGTCCTTTGCCATTTGGACAGCCTGCTGCCCAAGGCGTTTGACCCCTACTCTCAGTATCCGTGTAACTACTGTGACGATTGCGCTTCTGGATTGAATTGGCAGCAGCTATTTATTCTGACAAAACCAACAGACACCCAGTGAGACATTTCTAAGTGCTGATTCTTGTAATGCATGTGAACTTATGCCAGAGGGCTTGAGCACCCTTTGACACCCCAGAGGAGTTTACATGGACGAGTGTCTTGTTTGAGGAAAGGGACGCCTCTTTCATCAGTTATCAGCAGTTAAACACACAACTTTTATTTTGCCTCTGGGGAGATTGGTGCCTGCTGCGCTGTTTGCGCAGTTTCCTTTTTGATGTCATTGAGCAACTGTCATGTGGCTGCATTCTTTGCGCAACATTCAAATATTCAAATGTGCTCAGCTTGCACTATCATGCGCTACTCACCTTTTCACGTGCTTCAGCCAGACAGTCTTCTGTGACGTTTCACTTCATTCCAGTTTTCATTGCTGCTGTTACGCGTCTTCCAGCAGCAGGGATACTATATATAGGTATAAAAGAAGTCTATTGGTTACGAATATGATTAGCGAACCGATTAAGACCTGTTGCCTTTTATGTCTTATTCACTAGACTCTTTTCTTCAATACATAGGTGAACAAGAATGAGCAATGAAATTAGGCTTTTTGAACGCAATGAAATATTAGTTTTTAAGTATTATTGAATGACAACAGGGGAGATATGTTGCAATGTGCAGAATCGGAATCAATGCTTCTAGAGACCTTTCTGGGGACTTGTTATATCTAATGGTTGTTTTTAATGAATAAAATGCCAAATACTGTTGCTTATGTTATTTTTAAAATTCTTTTGTTATCAGATAATTCGTGGCTACTCCAGAAGAAGGCGCTGGTCGCCGAAACGTGCGTCGAGAAACAATGTTATGCCACTTTTCTTCATTCCTTTGTTTATACAAAGAAACTGTAATTTTTAATCTTATTGTGATGTTATGTAATGTTGATTTTCGTATGTGATTATTTATATTTGAGAATCAATTTTTAAGTATTGTTTTTTATTGTTTCATGAGAATAAACTGAAAGTTATTTTAATTTTCTGTCTAGTTATGTTTTCTCCCCTGTCACCTTCCTAATAAGCATTAAGTATTGAATTGCCTAGGTTGTTACATATTTTGGACACTTCATGTGTTGCAATCTGGGTCTTTTCAGAGTGTTTATGGCCAGATAGCAGGAATCGCACCAGTGCATTGTCTTCATTTTTGGAAACCCTCCTGGATGCCTTCGTCAGACTAACACTTCAATTTCCGCACTTCCCAAATCTAGCAAGAACAACAACAACAAAAAGAACAACTAAAGTTTATTTTTTTTTATGATATTGCTGCGTTCCCTCATGTGTTGTTTTGTTAGGCACGGGGAGATTAAGTGATTTGCCCAGAATCACAGGATGTTTAGCTTCTTTGCCGAGAGTCGAACTCTGGAAACTTTGTCGTTCTGGGAAGAGCTAAATCTCCCAGGAGGGGGTTAATTCACAAAGCTGAAATGCTTCAGCTGCAGTGGGAGGCAAGGGGTCTCCTCTGCTAAAACCGAAAGCAAACCAACAGACACGCTTCCGGTTTTAGCAGAGGAGACCCCTCGCCTCCCACTGCAGCTGAAGCATTTCAGCTTGGTGAATTACCCCCCTCCTGGGAGACTTAACAAGACAAAAGAAAGGGCAGGTCATGCCCCATCGACCCCCCTCCCTCCCCCTTTCACTTACCAGTGACACAGGGAACAAAGGTGAGATTGAAGTGTAGTGTGCGCCCCTCCTGGGAAGGTGTCGCGTCCCCATGAGGGTAGCTCTGATTGGGTTTTCCACAGTCGCGTGATCCAGTAAGGGGATCACCCCTATAAGGGTAGCGCTGATTGGGGTTTCCACAGTCGCGTGATCCAGTAAGGGGATCACCCCTATAAGGGTAGCGCTGATTGGGTTTTCCACAGTCGCGTGATCGAGTAAGGGGATCACACCTATAAGGGTAGCGCTGATTGGGTTTTCCAGTCGTGTGATCCAGTAAGGGGATCACCCCTATAAGGGTAGCGCTGATTGAGTATTCCACAGTCGCGTGATCCAGTAAGGGGATCACACCTATAAGGGTAGCGCTGATTGGGTTTTCCACAGTCGCGTGATCCAGCAAGGGAATTACACCTATAAGGGTAGCGCTGATTGGGTTTTCCACAGTCGCGTGATCCAGTAAGGGGATCACCCCTATAAGGGTAGCGCTGATTGGGTTTTCCACAGTCGCGTGATCCAGCAAGGGGATCACCCCTATAAGGGTAGCGCTGATTGGGTTTTCCACAGTCGCGTGATCCAGCAAGGGAATCACACCTATAAGGGTAGCGCTGAGTGGGTTTTCCACAGTCGCGTGATCCAGTAAGGGGATCACACCTATAAGGGTAACGCTGATTGGGTTTTCCACAGTCGCGTGATCCAGCAAGGGAATCACCCGTATAAGGGTAGCGCTGATTGGGTTTTCCACAGTCGCGTGATCCAGTAAGGGGATCACCCCTATAAGGGTAGCGCTGATTGGGTTTTCCACAGTCGCGTGATCCAGTAAGGGGATCACCCCTATAAGGGTAGCGCTGATTGGGTTTTCCACAGTCGCGTGATCCAGCAATGGGATCACACCTATAAGGGTAGCGCTGATTGGGTTTTCCACAGTCGCGTGATCCAGCAAGGGAATCACCCCTATAAGGGTAGCGCTGATCGGGTTTTCCACAGTCGCGTGATCCAGCAAGGGAATCACCCGTATAAGGGTAGCGCTGATTGGGTTTTCCACAGTCGTGTGATCCAGCAAGGGAATCACCCCTATAAGGGTAGCGCTGATTGGGTTTTTAGCGCTGATTGGGTTTTCCACAGAGCTTGGCTCATCAGGCGGGCAGGGTAGCATAGGTTAGTACGGCTACCTGCCCTTGGATCGCCCGTAAAATAACCCACCATAATTTGCATACTGTTGTATGTAATAAACCTGCAGCCACAATTTTCACCAAACAAAACTTGTGTGGTGTATTTATTTATGCATGCCTTTTCTGATTGTCTCACTTTGGTGCGGGTGGGGATCCTCCTGCGCCGATAATGCAACTAATGCTGCATCCGTTTCACAGGCGCCCAGAAGCAGCATTGGCAGAATTCAGCGCTACACAACATCCTTCACGTTAACATACAGGAAGTGGAAAGGTCACACTTACTCCGGTAGTCTCGCGTTCCGCTTCTTGCGTCCTCAGGATCACGGACGAGCAGGATTCCAGGGGGTACAGCGCCTCGAAGAACATCAGAGGCCTCTCGGCGCCTCGAAGAACATCAGAGGCCTCTCGGCGTCTCGAAGAACATCAGAGGCCTCTCGGCGCCTCGAAGAACATCAGAGGCCTCTCGGCGTCTCGAAGAACATCAGAGGCCTCTCGGCGCTGCGGGACTCTAGGCGGAACTCTAGCAATGCGGAAAGGCACTTCTGCGTCGTTTTGGGGCGGGTGAAGCTGGGAGGGGCCCATTGAAGGGAGGGGCGGGAGCTGCAGGGGTGGAGGGGGAGGGGGGGCTGCAGGGGTGGAGGGGGAGGGGGGGCTGCAGGGGTGGAGGGGGGCGGGGAGCCGCGCAGGTGAGACCAGCGCCGCCGGTCGGACGGGTTTTGAAGCATCCATGCCCTGTGACCTCTCTTCACCCCATTCCTTGGCTCTCGCACCAGGCGAGGGGGACGGGGGCACCCGGGACAGGCAGCTCTTTGAGCGTCAAAGTTTGGTTTTGAGAGCTCTGTCTGTCTCTTTGGTCTTCAGCCCCCTCCCCCCCCCTTGTCTCGGCCTTTCATCCTTAGCGCCTCACTATAGCGCCCTGAGTCCTGCCGTCTGACTCTTCCCGGGCCTCTTGCTCTGTCCCCGCTGCCCTGTCTGTCTCTCGTGTCCTCTTCCAGCAGTGACTGGCTGTCTCCTCCCCTTCTAGCGCCTGTCTCTCCTC
Source organism: Lissotriton helveticus (assembly GCF_964261635.1). Classification (NCBI taxonomy): domain Eukaryota; kingdom Metazoa; phylum Chordata; class Amphibia; order Caudata; family Salamandridae; genus Lissotriton; species Lissotriton helveticus. Next base: position 563,524 of record NW_027611701.1, on the reverse strand, counting down.
TCTGCCTCTCCTCCCCTTCTAGCGCCTGTCTCTCCTCTCTGCCTCTCCTCCTCTTCTAGCGCCTGTCTCTCCTCTCTGCCTCTCCTCCCCTTCTAGCGCCTGTCTCTCCTCTCTGCCTCTCCTCCCCTTCTAGCGCCTGTCTCTCCTCTCTGCCTTTCCTCCCCTTCTAGCGCCTGTCTCTCCTCTCTGCCTCTCCTCCTCTTCTAGCGCCTGTCTCTCCTCTCTGCCTTTCCTCCCCTTCTAGCGCCTGTCTCTCCTCTCTGCCTCTCCTCCTCTTCTAGCGCCTGTCTCTCCTCTCTGCCTCTCCTCCCCTTCTAGCGCCTGTCTCTCCTCTCTGTCTGCAGCGTGTCTCTCAGTACAGTGCCCCCCCCCCCCCTTGGGGCCCGCTGGCCCCCCAGCCCTGCTGTCTACTTGCTGTCAGACCCTGGGCGTGCACACCAAACCCGGGCTCATTTGGGCGCTGACTCTATGCACACGATGGTCACTTTTGCTTCATTTAATGTAACGTTTGCTTTCGTATTTGGTTCACTTGTAATCTTCTCCTCATGTATCAGTTCTGCTCCTATTGTGAAGCGCTCTGACGCCTTCGGGTAAAGTCCGCGCTATATAAAAACGCACACATAAATAAATAAATAACACACCGATGGGGGGGGTCAGGGGGCCTGAGGAGGAGAGGCCTCACCTCTTTCACCATTGTAAACTAACGCGGGCATTTATCTCCACCCCCCCTCTCACCCCCCCTCACACCAAAGCAGTGATTTGACTGAGGAGTGATTATGCAAATGTGGCCGATTTTCGATCCCAGTCCAACCCTGTCTGTCTCTACAGTGCGTGTTGAATCTGGCCTCACCCGGTGCCCTCCACACTTCTCCCCAAACACTCTCCAGCCCCCTGGCGCGCTGGATTCTTTGCCACTGGGTCAAGGCAGCTCCAGACGTCAGCGGCTGCCAGGCCTGGCGTCTGGTAAACCACGGGTGAGGCGAACCCAAGGACCGGAGCTATCACTGTTTATACAAACAGGCGCCCCCTTGTGTCCACTGTGCAGCACCCACTAAACCAGTGCTTTACACGGGCCGGTAGGTACTCACCGGCACTTTTATATTTCCTCCCCTTGAGTACCGGGACTCCTCAGTTAATGGCCCGGTTGTTATGGGGTCGGCGCAGCGCTCCTCAGCTCGGTCCTTGGCAGCTCTCTCTGCTCGGCCTGCAATGGGTTAAAGCGCCTTGAACCCGAGCTGAAGCCAGGGCTGAGCTGCTACAAAGCGCCAGCGCAGAGCTGCGGGGGCTTCTCTGGGGTGAAAGGGCCCCTTTAGAGGGGGTCAGAGGGGACAAAACCCCTGATGGGCGCGAGTCTGGCCACATTGTTCAGGGCCACAGCTTGTTCGCAGCCCGTTCTTTTCAATGCGCGCAAATCTTCGCCCATCAACAATTTACATGAAAGGGATTTGCATGAAACACAATCTGGACCTCTAGATTAAATGAATGGATTCATGCTTTTTGTAAACTGCAGTACTGGCACTGATCCGCCAAGGTGCCATTTATTGATAAACATTTGTTATACGACTGTAAATTTAGGTGATCTGCAGCAGCCAAATCACCTCCAAAGAATCTGTGCCCCAATGCGACAGACACACCGGAGACAGTCTCTGAAAAGGTTTCAGTACCGAACACGTACATCACACAAAATGCGACCCCGGCATTGTGCTGCACCGATTAAGGTTCATTGTGACGTCAGGCGCTGCGTGTGAAAGAGAATGCGTGAGGGCCATGAAGAGAAAGCAACAGGTGTGTGCGTTGGCACGCGTAGGTGTGACTGAGAGTGAAAAGCATCCTGTGTTTTTGTGGCTCAGAGAGCATGAAATAGGCTTTTAAGTGTGTGAGGGCGAGTGTGTGTGAAAGGGGGCAAATGTAGTTCGTTTTGAGCTTGCAGGGAATGTGTGTTAAAAGTCCATCTCTTCTTGGGATGCTCTGATTATTTTGTGGAATTTTGTGTATCTCTTTAAGAAAATGTGAGCCATCTGAACAAGAAATGCAACAGGTTTACCACTCAGAACACACATGTAGTGGGGTGGGGGGGGGGGGGGGGGGGGGGGGGAGGATTGTACAGGGACAGCCGAGCCAAGGGTCTGGCTGGGCTCCAAGAGACCTTGAATCAGCCAAGCCCTGAAATGTTTCCAATGCAAATCATCCAACAAACAGGATAAAATATCTTACAAATAAAAAAAAACATATTTCTTTAACATGGTGTAGCTTTGACATTAATAGGTCTCTTTATACAATATTGAGGAATAATGAAGAAAAAAAGGGACATTTGTAAAACACAATATTTGCCTAAGATCACATGGTTTGGTTGAGTGGAGAAGCCAGGATAAATCTAAGGTTTTCTTGTTTCACTTTGTACATATCAGCCACTAAATAGGTAGCTATTTATCTCTCTTTTTTACGTCAGATGCTAATGTTTTGTGATGAACTTTGTGCATAAGGGTACAGCGAGTGCAGCGGGCAGAAGCTACATGAACTTTTGCCTCATTTTGAGCTGGAAGTTCCAAAAGAACCTTAAGTTGATCCAGAGCCCAGCATCTGGCTGAAGCCTGGCTCAACCTGCAAGTGACTCACACACCGCTAACAAATGTTCTTTAAAAATACCTACTCATGGGGCCAACTCTAGCTTATTAATCGGGCAACGGCCAAGGGTTGGAAGCAGAGAAGGGCGCAGTCTCATAGAGTAAAGTCTGAACTTAATTATTATTTTTTTAAACTCTGCCCCAAACAGTTCGACAACAAGACAAATGTGATATTCCCCTAGATAGGGCCCTCTATTTTAAACTCAGAGTGGGCACCTTACCTCTGGCTGACTTGGTGTCTAGGTGGAGATCCCCAACGGCTCAGCCCTCAGCTTTCTGTGCGGTGTGTCTTACAAGGGTTGAGAAAGTGGCACACTTCCTTTTTGAATGTCCCGACTACCGTGCCCCAAGGAAGCGCTGGCTGGTACCCCTATGCAGGCTCCTTGGCACTAGACAACATTTGGTGGCTCTCCGCATTTTATTAACTGATACTTCCCCTTTTATTGTCTGCGCTGTCTCCAAATTCCTAAAATGGGCTTGGATGATTCGAGCAAAAAGGCTTTCCATCTCAATTTAATCTTATTTTAATTATTTATTGTATTTTTATCTGACTGTTTTATGAAATTATAACTGTATGTCATTTTTTTAATTCTTGAAATTGCATTTTGTAATGTATTGCTTTTAAGATATTTACGTATCGAAATAAAGCCTTTTTCACAGATAATACCTTTAATCTGCCTTGTCTAAATCATCACAGCATGCTGCATTTTGAAACCTGGTACATAGATCTTTGTGTATCCAGTCCATTCCCGGGGAGAATGGCACTTTAATAACTCTGGTGGTTAATGCACTTGCTGAAAATGTGGGTGTGTGCGTTCTTCTAATCAAAGGTTTGACTGAACATAACATTGCACAGAGGGTCAATGCTGCTGCTGCAATGCACAGCATGAAACATGCAGATCACCGGTTTCTTTTTTCTATACAGAGCTCTGCTGGTTACTCTTTGTGCTGCAGAGACCATTGTCTTCCCTGCAGGTCACACGTTAAAAACGTTGTCATATAGTTCAGTGGTTCATGATTCTGCATCAAGGTTATGAATGCAAACTGCAAGGCAAACGTTAGGAAACTTGCTGGGTTTTTTCTCAATATTTTATTATAAGGTTGCTAAAAAAAGGTTACTTTGGTTAATATTAAGGGCTTATTGGTAAGTACTATGTAAATAGTTAGACATTTTTACAATGCATGCATATTATTTGCATACAAAGCTTAGAAAGGTAAAAAACATAGCCCCGCCCCTTGCCCCGCCCCAAACTCCACCCCCAATCAACTGCTTATTTTTGGTGAGTACCTGCACTTATTTTCTTCCATTTAAAGCACTGAATATAACTATTCAAATTTGAGTACGGACTTGTAGCAGCATCCGTTGCTGTACGAACGAACATGAAGACGCATCATTGTTACCGTGGAAACCCAGGCACCACCATGCACTGCACAGCAAACTTTATGGACTGCACCTCAAAACGGCAAAAGCTACTGAATAAAACGCTCCTCAGCCCGTGTCCCTGTAGCTGCTCATAAACAGAAAACAAGCATTGGCATAGCCAATAGGACCCGCCTTTGGGGCCTTATAAGCGTTTAGTTATCCAGCACAAAATCCTTCTTAGTATTTTCCCATGAGAGTAATGCTTCTTAGCTTCAAACAGGGCCATAGGAGCTGTTTACTAGTTGAAAGCATAGTTTTGCAAACTGCTTATAATAACAAGCATTGGCATAGCCAAAAGGTCTCGCCTTTGGGACCTTATAAGTGTTTAGTTCTGCAGCACAATATCCTTGGTGCAACAACATCAAGTGTTGCTTGGCTAAACACTTATAAGGTCCCAAAGGCGAGACCTATTAGCTATGCCAATGCTTGTTAAATGTTGCGATCAAAGCAGATACTGTGCACCCAGTCGCCCTGGTGACTGCGGCACTGTTGAGGGGAGGGGGAGCCGCGAGATCAATTCTGTCAAATGCTCTCTTGTTTTAGACCCCTATCATGCGCTTCTGTGAGACTATCATCAGATGTCTTAGAGTGTTGGACAAACCATCAACATGTCGGTGATTACGTTCTTCACATCACATATGACCTGTACATTGATGGAATGTGTGGACTTGCGATTGCGGTAGATGTACTCCGTCGCAGCATGGGGGCAGATTGGTATATGTGTCCCGTCAATGCAACATATGACGTGTGGGAAGTGGGCCTTCTGATAAAAGTCCAACTTGGTCTTCAGCAGTTCTGCCTGTGTGCTGGGGAATTTGATGTAGTGTGCCATCCTTTGCAACATGGCATCCAGGAATTTGCGGAAAAAACGCGACAGGGAACTTTGTGAGACTCCACCTGCCACAGCTATTACCCCTTGGTAACTGCCAGATGTCAGGAGGTGCAGGCAACAGAGTACCTGTACATGAGTGGGTATTGCGTGCGCCCTTGGTGTCTGGTGCTCCAGGAGTGGGTGCAGGTCCCGTATGAGGTCCAAGATGGTGTTTGGGTGTAGCCTGTAGTGCTCATGGATTTTAGCCTCAGTCAGCCTCAGTCAGGAACAGTGTTATTCGCACTCTGTACACGCACTCCTCCCGTCTCCAGATCCTTAGTCCTGCTGCACGCAAACGTAGCCACCTTGCTATCACATACAGGGCCGCCACTGTGTTCACACTGTTGCATTTTAGGGCTGTTTTTATGCAGTGCACCTGATTACCACCTGCTTTGAGTTAGTGTTAAATAGCGATTCTTAATTACCGATTGTTTGTCAAATTCGTTATTACCGATTTTTGATACATCACATTAGTGAATTTTTACAGATTCCTTATTTCCGATTCGGTATTTTTTTTCCGATTCGGTAAATAAGGACTCGTTAACAGTTTTTCCTTATTTTTACCGATTCCTTACTACTGATGCCGATCGGTAACACCTACATTGCACATGGCTAAATACCGGTCGGTAACAGTGAAATTTACCAAATTTCACCGTTACCGACCAGTATTTAGCCACGTACATCTAGCCCTCAGTTGGCTATGGCAGGTGGTAGGAGGCTGATCTACCAAATATGCAGGGCTCTGAGGGAGGACACTCATTTTGGCTGAGCTCTCAGTACAGCACAAATGGCAAGAGATTCTGGAGGCGCCCCTCTCGACAAAAGATTGAGAGAGAATACATCAGGGAGTGAAATCCATGTCACCCAACACGCGATTTAAAGTGCTGCAATATAACGTGATACATCAGGTTTACCACATCCCTAGTAGGTTACATGTTATATTCCTTGTCATTTACAATAGAGGAACATTTGCCTCCAGTCAATATATCTAGATCTACGGATGTAATCCTACAAAATGTTTCACCTGCAATAACACCCTCCACTGAGCTAACTTCCTGAGCGCCCCTAGTGGGCATATGCCTAGCCCCTCATTGATGTGGTAGTCATTCACAATAAGACACACCTTTCAAAGCAGCAAATTTATCAGCAAAAGGCAACCCAGCACAAGCAGACACGGGATGTGTCGTAGACCTGAAGGTGGGGGCAAATACAGTGTCGGCAATAAACAAGCATACAGTGGGAGAGGGTTTATCATACTACCTGACCGGACACCAACAAGCCCTCCCATTCATCGCTGCCAACTAGGTAATCCTCCAACTTGACCTGATACGCGTCCCGCCCTCCCCCCCCCTTTATTTTCCCTCCCGACCCAAACCCAGCTGACCGCCCTCCTACCACCGTCTATCAGCCTGCCGTGCATACCCATCGTAATGCCTTTGACACCACCACCGACTCAATTCACTCACTCCACATGGATTGACAAACCATGCACCCCAAGTCCAGGCGCTGCTCCCCTGCCACCCCACCTTCCACCTACCTCCCACCCTTAGTCACTACCCATGCCTCCCATTGACTCTTCTCCCCCTCCCTCCCCCCTCACATGACCCTATGCATCACCCAGACCAACTCCTTATACTCTGATTGTTCGCGACATACAGCTAGCCACCACCCTTACCCACCCTCCTTCGAAACACGCCACTAATCACGATGTCTCAACCCTTTTTCCAGTCCTCTAACCACCCACCCTTACCCCCCCTGTACAGCACTGTTACCAACAACCCATTCCTGATGAAGACCCCGAGTTAGGAGGATCGGAACGCCGTCAACCCCGCAGTGCAAATAAAGGCGCGATCATACAATGCGGTTCATCTAGAACAATTAGACCTCAATACAACTGGAACCATATTATTGCCTTGAATCACTGTATATATTTTTGCACCAGTCACCTTGCGCCGTCCGTGCTCTGCACATTGTCACTTGCGTCGCCACCGTGCACACCACTTGCACCCTTAGAAGCACCAAGTACAATTTGGGTTGTCTTGATTTATTTATTTACAGTGCTGCTACAACTGTAACTTTTTGTTTGTGTTTTGGATATAAATGATGCCATGTGCACATTCATAACTACGTATGAGTCTCCTTTTTCTTTCCTTGATAATGTTTTCAGCATGTCAATTGTATTTGCCTTGAAATGATACCAGTTGCGATATCATATGTTTACAATATACTACTTACCCCAATCCCAACGTGGTTGAAGGGTTTTTGCTCCTGTAGTTCTTACAAGATTGTAAGCAGCTGCTGAGCTGCGAGAGTTAGTCTTACCTATTACTTTCGGGTCAATTTAGTGATCCTTTTCTCTTTGTGACACTCTTCGGTCACCTAGAATGTCTAAGGAGTCTCATATTCCGAAGAATATATCCAAAACCTCTTAGGTGGTCCCTCACTCCTCTCCGGACCACCCCCAGACCCTGCCACTACTACCACCCCCAACAACTCCCGTGCCCTTCTAGACAAACCCGAGAAACTAAAGAAAAAGCAAATACGCACGGAACTACACGCCTGCATGCTGACGGATTACTTAAGATCTGTAGTAATCCCTGTCGGCCTCCAAATCCGTAACACCACAGCCATTTTCACCCAGGATCCCAAGTTCAGGATCGTCTTCAGTCATCTGGCCATGAACTGTTCTCACCATTGGATGGTGCTTGGCATCGATACGGCCATAGAATACAGCCGGCAAGAATTGAAGGAAATCGCTGAATTGGAAAAACTCATTCATTTCATCAGACTCAACCATCACGGATGCCAAAAGCCTCCTGGAAAAAATTGACGCTACAATTTCCACATTTAACACATTTGAACTGAACGAAAATACACCAAAATCCAAAGGGACATTCGCTTTTACAAAGTTGAACAAACTTATCCATATCTTAACGTGGAGTTCTATAACACCCCATACATCCCACAGAGAGCGAGAAATTGGGGAAGCTACCGTAACAACCAAAGGATCACCTCCTCGGACTCCTCCAATACCTCGGTTGAAGACTCTGATCCCGGTGAAGGCTCCAGTGCCCCCCGTACAACCAACAGACCACCACCTCTACTCCCACACATTTTTTTAGGACGAGGCTGCGGATGCGGCCAACCCCAAACACGCCCAATCAGAAACCGTCAACACCAGCCACAGTTCGCAGGCGAGAGACAAACCCGGAACCGATTCTATCAGTGGGGACCCCAACAATGAACTTGGTTGATACCGATCGGATGCCACCTGACACCATGATGCCGAACACCGCGAACATCCAAACGATCCCTATCTTTAACCTATCCGAACATGTCCTGACCCACGATGAAATGGATATACTTTCTCAAGGACTCAGCTTTGTCCCGACCGAACGCACCAACTTCCTAGATCTACAATCCAGTATACTCAAATTCTTCAGCCGAATACGGCTCAAACAATTCTTTGCTGACAAACCTGAAACTGCTGAACCCTTCATCCAACGATTCCACCCTGCCTCTACATTCATTCCTCTGCCATGCCCCCGGAGATTCTGGCATTTGAACGCCTAGTACTACAAGACATTGCTAATCTACAATGCCAGTTCCAATATATCCCGTACAATATCTCACGCATGGAAAAACAAGCAGTGCTAACCCTAAAGAACAACCAAGACATCATTATTAAACCAGCGGACAAGAGTGGCGGAATAGTGGTGATGGAAGCTGATAAATCCAACGAGAAATCACGCGGCAACTTAATAACACCGACCACTACCGCCCCCTCACCAAGGACCCACTCCAAGACATCAGGACCAAAATACAGCACGTCACTGAACAAGCACAAGCAAGAGACATCATCTCAAAGAAAGAATTCCTTTTCCTAAATAATCCACATCCCCGGACACCAGTTCTATACGTCTTACCCAAGATCCACAAAGATGACATCAACCCACCTGGTCGCCCCATTGTCTCTGGTTGTGGGTACATCCTGGAACCCATTGGCAAATATCTTGATGTCATCCTCAAAGAATTCGTACCTTTGACGACACTTTAATTCGAGACAGTACAGACCTAATTAACACCGTGGAAGACAGAGAGTTTAATACAGAAACTGACCTCATGGCAGGCTTGGACATCGAATCGCTGTACACAAACATCCCACATCACGAGGGCCTACAGGTGATAAAATCACTCCTTCTTACAAGACCTCTGCCCACTAGGATTCCCACGGATTTCATTATGGATCTGTTACGAATCGCTCTCCAGAATAACTACTTTCTATATCGTGATACCTTCTATTTGCAGATTAAGGGAGTCTCCATGGGCGCATGCTTCGCCCCTAATTTTGCCATTCTCTTCGTACATCACCTGGAGACAACCCACATTCTACACGCCAATAACCCCTTTCTAAACAACATCAATCAATGGAAGTGTTTCATAGACGACATTCTTGTTCTGTGGAATGGCACAAGAGAGACATTGACTACCTTTGTTGACTGGCTGAATCACTCCCAAGAGCATCTTCGCTTCACCTGCGACTGCCGAAATAATGATCTACCGTTTCTAGATGTTACCATACACGCAGAAGAAGGTAAATTGGATACTTCACTCTTCCGCAAACCCCTGGAACGCAACACGCTCTTACAATACACCAGCTACCACCCACGAGGACTACGAGATGGACTTCCCTATGGTCAGGAGAATTTGCAAATGGCGAAAAGTCTATTTTCGAGAATCTGAAATCCTTACCAAACAATTGATTACCCGTGGATACCCAAACGCCTCGTATCCCGAGCACGCAAGAGAGCGTGGTATTGTCACAGGGAGCACCTTCTTATCACTCTACCTTAAAAAACCTATGAAGAGAATCTCCTTCGTATCAAGATTCAGTCCCAGCAGCAACCAGGTGGCCAAAATTATCAAAAGAAATTGGCCCATACTACGCACTTTTGAAGCTTTCAAGGAAGAACCTCTCTTCTCTTACCAAAGAGGCGATAACTTAGCATCACACCTGGTCCACGCCATCACATGGCCTAAAAAACTCCAGAAAAACATACCATTACAGCAGCGTGGGGGCTCCCACCTGTCATCGGACATTTCAAGTGCCAGAGCTGCTCGGTTTGTGAACTCACCCCTAACACCATAGTGTTCCTCTACAAAGACAAAACATACGAACTTAAACACCACACGAATTGTAGATCACAAAACATGGTGCATTGTATCCAGTGCCACTGCAAACTCCTCTATGTAGGACCAACTACACAGACTATAAAGAACAAAATTAACCAACATAAGAGTCGGATCAATTGTAAAGTCACTACGGCACCCCTGGTCTCCCACTATCTGGAATTGAATCACCAAGACACCGACATCACCTGGCAGGTGATCGAACAAGTCACCATCCCACCCAGAGGCGGCGACATAAAATTACTCTTAAACAGGTGAGAATGTAAATGGATGACACAATGTGACTCTGTTACTAGAGGACTCAATACCATTGATGAATGGAACAGCACCATTTCCATCTGAACCCTTCCCATCGCTCATCTACGTGCCCTGGACTTTATCAATTGTTCCAATGGCTCTGCCGCTACAAATGCTAATCTTCAGGCCTACCCTTCACCAAGCACAACATCTGCCTTCCCTGTATGTACCTAAATACACACGCTGACAATATTATGTATACATGGTTCACTCCGTCTTGTTAAACTCCTGAATGTATTGCCAGGTTTTTGTCAAGATTCTTTACATGTACCGCTGGGCCTGTACCACTTATATACCGTGCAACCATGTATCGTTGACAGCTCCGAAATATGCACCTCAATTGTCGCCTTTTGCCTAGCAATAAGCCCCTGTCAATCATCCAGCAGAGTACAGCGCACAATCTCTGTTTTTCCCTGTATGTACCTTAATATACACACTGACAGTATTATATGTACATGTTTCACTCCTTCTTGTTTAAATTGTATTGCAAGTTTTTGCCAGTATTCATTGTATGTACCGCTGGCAGTGTACCTCTTACACGCCATACAATACTGTATCGTTGTCAGATGCTTAAGTATGCACCTCGGTTGTTGCCCCTTGCCTAGCTATAAGCCCCTGTTAATCAGCCAGCCGAGTCCCCTCCCTCCCACCCAGACAGCTCCTCCCTTGCTCCCACACGTGACCCGGCCACTACCCCGGCACTGCTTCTTTCCATCGCTTGTTGCCAGCGTCGCCAAGGCAACACGGATTCACTCCGTAGCAGACGCCACCAGAGGTACGTGCCCCGCTGCTGCTCCCGTTCGAGCGGTTTCACTTGTGGACTGCCCAGTTAATCCCACGATATCGCTGACACCTTTACTCCCATTTTCAGATTGAATCTCAATGCCCCGCCGATCACCCCTGGATCGACGCTTCCACCACTCCAGTCAGGACCTCCTTGCGATTTTCGGACCCTTCAAGCTGGAACGGAGTCCCGTCTCCGACCACAGCCAGTTCCCTTTGCCTCCTTCCAGGTAAGCCCCTCTCCCTACGCCCCGTTCTGCCGCCTCTTCCTCGCTCCTCAGCAGCGAATCCCCACAGTCAACCTTGCTGCCCTTCTCCCTTACAGATTAACTTCACCTAATGCTGATCCTTGCTGGATCGCTATCCAGGCACCCTCCGGACTGGACCCAATTTAATTGTATCTTCCTGCTGACTTCAACCGGACACCACAAAGCTCCCCCTTCACTTCTGCTAACTAGGTAAGCCCTCACGTTGACACAGTATACTCCCCGCCTGCCCCGTCATGCCGCCCCCTCTGCGCTCCTCGGCACCACTGTCTACTATGCCGCCCTTCTTCCTTTTAGATTTACTTCTCCATACGCAGATTGTAGGAGAGTAGGGTCTGCTATCCTATGGTCACCCCAAATTTTTGCTTTTTGCTTCACTGGTTTTCGACTACTGAGGCTGTGGGCCTGCTGATCAGACCCCCAGCCTGCTGTTCTCTCACTAAATTAATGACACATGTGCTATAGGCACATACCAATTGGAAATGGACTCCTTGTCAGCCCCTGTAGAATGCACTATAGGTGCACAGGGCACAGGAGCCACTAAGGCCTACCAGGGGCTGCAGCATATCTTTTGCCACCCCTGGCTGGTTCTTAAATTGACACAACTGGCTGATCACTCAGCTGGGGTAAGGTGGTGTACACACCCCTTGCTTAGATATAGTATACCTATGTCTAAACCTATATCTGGACACATGTAAACCTGTGAGCCACTCCTATAGACAGGCCTCACCAATCCTGGAGGCTGGGTGCTTGGTTTTTATGTGAGATGGAGCTCTAGCATGAGCTGAGCCTGTCTGCAGCCGTCGGGAACAAATCCCTAAGCTGTTTCAGGATAATGCCATACCATATACTATTAAGTGCCTTATAATCCTCGCGGTTATTTAGCAACTCTGGTTTGGCTTTATCAAAACATGTCGTGTAAGGTGTCATACGCTTTGGAATACCATCCCCTCGCCAGTTCTGGCGACGGGGATGGCATTCCACCCCTCTAGAGGGGTAAGACATGTTACTTCACTTTAATGCGGTTGATTTCTCCAAAGGCCTTAAGATCCACAAAATGGATGCCTCTGCCACAGACAAATGTCTGGACCCCTGGAGCTGACCGAAACCCAGTCAAGGGGGTCCTGGACAAAGGGTTTCCTGTCACAGGAGGGTGTCACCGCCCTCCAGACAGGAGATAGTGTATTGTAGCAGGGAGGTTTGAAAGAAACCAGACACTGCCTGGGGCGCACAAGGCTGCCCCTTGCATAATCCGGCCAAACCGGTTCTGGGGCACTCCAGCCCTCGTGCCAGGGCGGCCTGGATCAAAGGAAGGGGGTGTATCCACCCACTTCCTGGGTCCCACCCATAGGAGGGGACCTAGCAGGTAATCACGCCCACCAGATTCGAATAAGAGTGGGAGCAGTGCCAATGCACATCAGATTTCCTGGAAGAAACATTTGAAACGATATTCTGGACCCTTCGCCCTCCATCTCAACGTGGAAGCCCGAAGAATCTCCCTTGTGGTCAAGGAGTGACCACCCTGCAGCAGCAGGCACCATCCAGCCCTCGACGTCTACTTAGTTGCAGTTCCCGCCGGAACTCGAGCGACTGAGATCGACGAGATCAAGCCTGCCCAGCTTCTAACAGCCCGATCCACAGTCCCTGCAAAGCTGAGACCCGTGGAGGCGACCGGAAGCGTGGGGCACGCCATCTTGAAGTGACCACGAGACGCTGACCGTGCAGCCCACGAGTGACCCTCGAAGCTGTACACCGGGGTTTGAGAAGCCCCCACCCTGAGCTACTCCTGAGCCGAAGTTCAGCCCTCCACACTCGACGAGTGCTGCGTGGGGCCCTTTGGCACGATTTGGCTCAACGCGTTGGCCCGGTCACTTGCCAGCTGGCTTGTGGTCCCTGTGCCGACGAACTACAAAAGAAGACTCGTGATTCTGGTTGCTCCAGATCCACACCAGCTCCCCTGAAAGGGAGCCCCGACTCTGACCTTCCTGGTCCGAGTGAGACGCCATCTTCCAATCCCGCGTGGATTGCTCTTACCAAGGCTTGTTTGCTCCAAACCGGAAGCCGACTGCACCGACGGTGAGAGCCTGCGTGGGACAGATCGTGACCTGCTCCTGGACGTCGCAGATGCCCCAGAGCCCACGTGACAGCGAAGAGAAGCGCCTCGACGACCACCTGATTGCGCCCGACATTGCCTGGTTCCGTCCTGGTTCCACCCTGGTCACTGCTGAGTGACCCAGACTCTGTCCCCTCTGCTTTCAGGTACTCTACAACTTGAGTCCACCCTTGGACTCCACCGGACACTTCGTCTTCACCCTGCCTGCAGCCCTTTCAGCTTCAAGCATCAAGAGCCTGCGTGTCAAAACCCGACGCCACTTCGACCCTGTGCACCCACTTCCTGTGGGTGAGGTAACTTTGCTCCGCCGGTGTTCCCACACTGGTGCACACCTCTAGGGTCTGTGTGTTAAGTTTTGTTCCTCTAGGTTCAGCGGAAGTGTCCTTAAACTTTAACTATTTGACTTTTACGCACCATTGGTTAACATTGGTGCATGCGTGCGCTTTCCGCACATCTCCCGAATCCCGAGGGCCATTCCCGACTTCAGCATTGCTTGTCCTGACTGCTCCCAGCGATTCCCTAGGCCCTAGGCCTAACCACTGTTCGAGTGGCCTCTCTTATACCACTTGTTTAGTATATGGTTTGAGTGGCCCCCCGCCCTCATCCATAATTGTGCAACTTGTATGTTTAAACAGTGCTTTTTGATTTAACGCTTGTGCCCCTTTATTCATAAAGAATACTGGGGATTGTTTTTAGTAATAAACACATATATTTTTATAATATATACTTGTGTGGTGTCCTTTCATTTGGTATTACAGGATTGTATGTGGTAAAACAGCTCGCTTAACACGACCTCTTAAGTTAAGCCTTTAGGCTGCTTAGTCCATGCTACCCCTAGGATAGCTTGTCTAATAAGGTTGACTTACAACCAGACACCATAAGGGGATTGTTTGGTCAGGTAGTAGGTGGTTCCAGAATTGGAAACATCCCCTACCAGGCCAACTTCTCACATTGGTGAGCAGCGGTGCGGATTTGAGCTTGCTGTTGTTTTACCATTGCAATCTTTATATCAAATTGAAAGATCACATCAAGTACCTCTAGGTACATATAAAATCAAAAGCTTAGCATATTAAGTTCTACTGAACTTAGTAGTTGTAGGTTGAAGGGAGTAGCACACCCCTGACTACAACTCACTAGCAAGGTCCAGTAGGAAAACACTTAGTGTAGGTAAGTGCACCACTTACACCTCACTAGTAACCATGTCCGACACAGGGAAGGCCTCAGGGTCTAGTCCTGTGACAGTTGACCCTACCCAGGCAACTTCTGGATATGACAAACTAACCCGCAGAGACTTGATTGTCTTGTGCAAAGCAAGAGGGTTAAAAAGGGGCAGAAGCCCCACCTGCCTAATCCTGGTAGAACTCCTAGAACAGGATGACTTAGAGAAGGCAAAAGCAGCTTCCCTAGATACAGGAACTGAAGGGAACCCCCCTGCAGTTGATCCCCCTGAAGAGGAGGATGATGATGACTTGGATGAGGACTCAGAGGTTGAGGACTTAGAAGTACAGGATCAGGGTAGCCAGGTTCCAGTTGGTAGGCTTAGCCAGGCCAACTTGGACCTACTGGGGAATGGAGAGGGCCAGCACCTCCCCAGAACCCAACATGTGATTCTCCCAGGCAACAGAAGAGTGAGATCTCCCTCAGGGGACTCTCATCTTTCTAGTGCCTCCAGAGAATCAGAGAGAGGCATGAGTGCTTCTCAGAAAGCTGAGCATAGGGCTAGAATGAGGGCTGTCAGACTCCAGATAGAGAGAGAGGAGGTAGCCCTGAGTCAAGCTAAGCTTACCTTAGCTCAAGCTAAACTTGCCTTGGCAAGAGAGCAGAAATTAAGTGGCTTAGATGTCACTGGTGGCAGCAATTTTCCAAGAGAAAAAGACAGGGCCTATGATAATAGAAACCTGACCAAAATTGTGCCCCCCTTTAAAGAAGGGGATGACATCCACAAATGGATGACTGCTCTTGAGAGAGCCTGCATGGTACAGCAGGTTCCTGAGAATCAGTGGGCTGCAATTTTGTGGTACTCCTTTTCTGAGAAAGGGAGAGACAGGCTCCTCACAGTTAGACCTGAGGATGCCAAAAACTACTCTGTTTTGAAGAGTGCTCTCATTGAAGGGTATGGCCTAACCACTGAGCAATACAGGTTGTTGTTCAGAGACACCCAGAAAGCACAGACTCAAGACTGGACTGATTTTGTGGAGTGTGCCACTAAGGCTTTGGAGGGTTGGTTACAGGGAAGTAAAGTTTCAGACTATACAGGATTGTACAATCTTATGATGAGAGAACAGATCCTTAATAACTGTACAAACCAGCTGTTGCATCAATACCTTATTGACTCTGATCTGACCTCTCCCCAAGAATTGGGAAAGAAGGCAGACAAATGGGTCAGAACAAGGATTAAGCAGAAACCCCAGAACCAAGGTGGTGACCAGAAGAAAACAGACCAGAAGGGTGGTAATCAGAATCAGAAAGATAAAGAAAAAGACCAGAAGTCTTCAGGCCCCCAAACTAATAGTAAGGAGGGTGGTTCCCAAAATGGTAACAAGAAGAAGAAGAACAAAGGTCCAAAGACACCTTGGTGTAATACCTGCAAATCAGTTTCACACTGGGGCAGTGAGTGCACCAAGGCAAATCCAGTTCCCACCACTACAGCTCCTAAAGCAACTGCAACCCCAAGTACAGTAAGCAGTGGTGGAACACAGTCCAAGGGTGTAGCTGGGTTGACCCTGGGTATTGAAGTAGGATCTGGCCTAGTCAGAGTCCCTACACAGGCAGTTCTCCTGTATGATGTGGACATTGAGTTGCCCACTGCAGTAAGCCCCACTAACCTGGGCAAATACAGGCAGACTCCCTTAATAAATGAGAAACTGGCTCAAGCTTACAGGGACACATGTGCTAGTGTCACCATGGTGACCCCTGGCTTTGTGGACCCTGGACAGATTGTACTAGGAGAGAGCTACCTAGTAACCAATGCAAGCAACTCCACTACCTCCCATAGTGTGGCAGTTGTGAACTTCTCCTGGGGAGGGGTTGATGGCCTAAAGAAAGTTGTGGTGAGTGCAGACCTACCAGTAGACTGTCTGTTAGGCAATGACCTTGAAAGCTCAGCATGGTCAGAAGTGGAGTACAGGACTCATGCAGAAATGCTAGGGATTTCAGAGCATGTCCTTGCCATGACAAGGGCTCAGGCTAAGAAGTGCCTTCCTGAACCAGTGGTGGATCTTGAGACAATAGACCAGCCACAACCCAAGAGAAGGAGCAAGAGAGGAAAGGCCTCGCCTTCCACCTTGCCCCAGGTTGAGGATCAGGTTTCAGAGGAAACTGATTCTGCAGTCCAAGAGGAGACTGTCTCTGAGGAGCTTGAACCTGACCAGGTTGAGTTTCTGGGGACAGGGGGACCCTCAAGGGCAGACCTGAGGCAGGCTCAATTAGATTGCCCTTCCCTTGAACCCCTCAGACAGCAGGCTGCTGCTGAGGCTGCTGGGGATGCCCAAGGTACCCATACTGTGTATTGGGATGAGGGACTCCTTTACTCAGAGGCTAGAACCCCCAAGCCTGGCATGACCAGGAGGTTGGTGATACCTCTGCAGTTTAGGGGATTCCTCCTTACCTTGGCCCATGATATTCCCCTTGCAGGACACTTAGGCCAGAACAAGACGTGGGACAGGCTTGTTCCACACTTTCACTGGCCTCACATGTCAGAGGATGTCAAGGAGTTTTGTCGCTCCTGTGTCACTTGCCAAGCCAGTGGTAAGTCAGGTGGCACAACAAAGGCCCCCCTAATACCACTACCTGTGGTGGGGGTCCCCTTTGAGAGAGTTGGAATTGATATTGTGGGTCCAATGGACCCCCAAACAGCATCTGGGAACAGATTCATACTGGTGGTAGTGGATCATGCCACCAGGTACCCAGAGGCTATTCCCCTAAGGACCACCACAGCACCTGTGGTGGCAAAAGCCCTCATTGCAGTTTTCTCAAGAGTGGGCTTTCCTAAGGAGGTACTATCAGATAGAGGGACAAATTTTATGTCCAGCTATCTAAAAGCAATGTGGAAGGAATGTGGAGTAAACTACAAGTTTACCACCCCATATCATCCACAATGCAATGGGCTTGTGGAGAGATTTAACAAGACCCTTAAAGGCATGATAAAAGGATTACCAGAGAAGCTCAGGCGGAAATGGGACATTCTTTTACCCTGCCTGCTCTTTGCTTACAGAGAGGTCCCACAGAAGGGGGTTGGCTACAGCCCTTTTGAACTTTTGTTTGGCCACCCTGTGAGAGGTCCATTGTGTTTGGTGAAGGAAGGATGGGAGTTACCTCTCAAAAAGCCCAAACTAGACATAGTGGACTATGTACTTGGTCTCCGCTCCAGGATGGCTGAGTACATGGAAAGAGCATCCAAAAACCTGGAGGCCAGCCAAGAATTGCAGAAAGCTTGGCATGACCAAAAGGCTGTACTGGTAGAGTTCCAACCAGGACAGAAGGTATGGGTACTGGAGCCAGTGGCTCCAGCAGCACTCCAAGACAAATGGAGTGGACCCTATCCTATTATTGAGAAGAAAGGGGAAGTCACCTACTTGGTAGACTTTGGAACACCCAGGAGCCCTCACAGGGTAATCCATGTGAATCGCTTGAAAGCATTTGTAGACAGGGAGGACATGAGCTTGCTCATGGCCACAGATGGGGAACAGGAGGAAGAGAGTGACCCTCTCCCAGACCTGCTTTCCCAGAACCCTGATGATGGTTCAGTTGATGGAGTAGCCTTGGCAGGCAGCCTCACTGACCAGCAACAGAGGGACTGCAGACAAGTTTTGCAGGCTCACAGGCAAATGTTTTCACTCACACCCAGCCAAACTGACTGGTGTACCCATGTTGTGGACACTGGTGACAGTCTGCCTGTCAAGAATAAGATCTACAGGCAACCTGATCATGTCAGGGATTGCATCAAGGCTGAGGTGCAAAAGATGTTGGAGCTTGGAGTGATTGAGCCATCAGAGAGCCCATGGGCCAGCCCAGTAGTCCTGGTGCCAAAACCTCATACCCAAGATGGTAAGAGAGAAATGAGGTTTTGCGTGGATTACAGGGGTCTCAATGCTGTCACTAGGACAGATGCTCACCCCATTCCAAGAGCAGATGAGCTCATTGACAGATTGGCTTCTGCCAAGTTTCTGAGCACATTTGATCTGACAGCTGGCTACTGGCAAATCAGACTAGCTGAGGAGTCAAAAGCCAAAACAGCATTCTCTACCCCTAGTGGACATTATCAGTTTGTGGTAATGCCCTTTGGTTTGAAGAATGCACCTGCCACTTTCCAAAGGTTGGTGAACCAAGTCCTTACTGGGTTGGATGACTTTTGTGCAGCTTATCTGGATGATATTGCTGTCTTTAGCTCCACCTGGGAGGATCACCTGATCCACCTGAAGAAAGTTTTGGAGGCCCTGCAAAAGGCAGGCCTAACTATCAAGGCCACAAAGTGCCAGATAGGGCAGAGTAAGGTTGTATACCTGGGCCACCTAGTAGGTGGAGGCCAGGTTCAGCCACTGGAAAGCAAAATCCAGGCCATACAGGACTGGGCTCCTCCAGTTACCCAGACACAAGTCAGAGCCTTCTTGGGCCTGACTGGGTATTACAGAAAGTTTGTGAAAAACTATGGGTCTATAGTGACACCATTAAATGACTTGACATCCAAGAAGATGCCAAAAAAGGTTCAGTGGACAGTTAGCTGTCAGAAGGCATTTGAAGACCTGAAGAAGGCCATGTGCTCTGCACCTATCCTAAAGAGTCCTGACTACTCCAAACAGTTCATTGTTCAGACAGATGCTTCTGAGTTGGGGGTGGGAGCTGTACTCTCACAACTTAATCAAGATGGTCAAGACCAGCCAATTGCTTTCATTAGCAGGAGGCTAACCCCAAGAGAAAAACGTTGGTCAGCCATTGAGAGGGAGGCCTTTGCTGTGGTTTGGGCATTAAAGAAGTTGAGGTCCTACTTGTTTGGAACTCACTTCCTGGTGCAAACAGACCATAAGCCCCTCTTATGGCTTAATCAGATGAAGGGTGAAAATCCCAAACTGCTCAGGTGGTCCATTTCCCTACAGGGGATGGACTTTACAGTGGAGCACCGCCCAGGGACTGACCATGGTAATGCAGATGGTCTCTCCAGGTACTTCCACTTAGAACATGAAGACTTATCTGGTCAAGGTTAGTTTAATGTCCCTGCGTTTGGGGGGGGGTTGTGTAGGAGAGTAGGGTCTGCTATCCTATGGTCACCCCAAATTTTTGCTTTTTGCTTCACTGGTTTTCGACTACTGAGGCTGTGGGCCTGCTGATCAGACCCCCAGCCTGCTGTTCTCTCACTAAATTAATGACACATGTGCTATAGGCACATACCAATTGGAAATGGACTCCTTGTCAGCCCCTGTAGAATGCACTATAGGTGCACAGGGCACAGGAGCCACTAAGGCCTACCAGGGGCTGCAGCATATCTTTTGCCACCCCTGGCTGGTTCTTAAATTGACACAACTGGCTGATCACTCAGCTGGGGTAAGGTGGTGTACACACCCCTTGCTTAGATATAGTATACCTATGTCTAAACCTATATCTGGACACATGTAAACCTGTGAGCCACTCCTATAGACAGGCCTCACCAATCCTGGAGGCTGGGTGCTTGGTTTTTATGTGAGATGGAGCTCTAGCATGAGCTGAGCCTGTCTGCAGCCGTCGGGAACAAATCCCTAAGCTGTTTCAGGATAATGCCATACCATATACTATTAAGTGCCTTATAATCCTCGCGGTTATTTAGCAACTCTGGTTTGGCTTTATCAAAACATGTCGTGTAAGGTGTCATACGCTTTGGAATACCATCCCCTCGCCAGTTCTGGCGACGGGGATGGCATTCCACCCCTCTAGAGGGGTAAGACATGTTACTTCACTTTAATGCGGTTGATTTCTCCAAAGGCCTTAAGATCCACAAAATGGATGCCTCTGCCACAGACAAATGTCTGGACCCCTGGAGCTGACCGAAACCCAGTCAAGGGGGTCCTGGACAAAGGGTTTCCTGTCACAGGAGGGTGTCACCGCCCTCCAGACAGGAGATAGTGTATTGTAGCAGGGAGGTTTGAAAGAAACCAGACACTGCCTGGGGCGCACAAGGCTGCCCCTTGCATAATCCGGCCAAACCGGTTCTGGGGCACTCCAGCCCTCGTGCCAGGGCGGCCTGGATCAAAGGAAGGGGGTGTATCCACCCACTTCCTGGGTCCCACCCATAGGAGGGGACCTAGCAGGTAATCACGCCCACCAGATTCGAATAAGAGTGGGAGCAGTGCCAATGCACATCAGATTTCCTGGAAGAAACATTTGAAACGATATTCTGGACCCTTCGCCCTCCATCTCAACGTGGAAGCCCGAAGAATCTCCCTTGTGGTCAAGGAGTGACCACCCTGCAGCAGCAGGCACCATCCAGCCCTCGACGTCTACTTAGTTGCAGTTCCCGCCGGAACTCGAGCGACTGAGATCGACGAGATCAAGCCTGCCCAGCTTCTAACAGCCCGATCCACAGTCCCTGCAAAGCTGAGACCCGTGGAGGCGACCGGAAGCGTGGGGCACGCCATCTTGAAGTGACCACGAGACGCTGACCGTGCAGCCCACGAGTGACCCTCGAAGCTGTACACCGGGGTTTGAGAAGCCCCCACCCTGAGCTACTCCTGAGCCGAAGTTCAGCCCTCCACACTCGACGAGTGCTGCGTGGGGCCCTTTGGCACGATTTGGCTCAACGCGTTGGCCCGGTCACTTGCCAGCTGGCTTGTGGTCCCTGTGCCGACGAACTACAAAAGAAGACTCGTGATTCTGGTTGCTCCAGATCCACACCAGCTCCCCTGAAAGGGAGCCCCGACTCTGACCTTCCTGGTCCGAGTGAGACGCCATCTTCCAATCCCGCGTGGATTGCTCTTACCAAGGCTTGTTTGCTCCAAACCGGAAGCCGACTGCACCGACGGTGAGAGCCTGCGTGGGACAGATCGTGACCTGCTCCTGGACGTCGCAGATGCCCCAGAGCCCACGTGACAGCGAAGAGAAGCGCCTCGACGACCACCTGATTGCGCCCGACATTGCCTGGTTCCGTCCTGGTTCCACCCTGGTCACTGCTGAGTGACCCAGACTCTGTCCCCTCTGCTTTCAGGTACTCTACAACTTGAGTCCACCCTTGGACTCCACCGGACACTTCGTCTTCACCCTGCCTGCAGCCCTTTCAGCTTCAAGCACCAAGAGCCTGCGTGTCAAAACCCGACGCCACTTCGACCCTGTGCACCCACTTCCTGTGGGTGAGGTAACTTTGCTCCGCCGGTGTTCCCACACTGGTGCACACCTCTAGGGTCTGTGTGTTAAGTTTTGTTCCTCTAGGTTCAGCGGAAGTGTCCTTAAACTTTAACTATTTGACTTTTACGCACCATTGGTTAACATTGGTGCATGCGTGCGCTTTCCGCACATCTCCCGAATCCCGAGGGCCATTCCCGACTTCAGCATTGCTTGTCCTGACTGCTCCCAGCGATTCCCTAGGCCCTAGGCCTAACCACTGTTCGAGTGGCCTCTCTTATACCACTTGTTTAGTATATGGTTTGAGTGGCCCCCCGCCCTCATCCATAATTGTGCAACTTGTATGTTTAAACAGTGCTTTTTGATTTAACGCTTGTGCCCCTTTATTCATAAAGAATACTGGGGATTGTTTTTAGTAATAAACACATATATTTTTATAATATATACTTGTGTGGTGTCCTTTCATTTGGTATTACAGGATTGTATGTGGTAAAACAGCTCGCTTAACACGACCTCTTAAGTTAAGCCTTTAGGCTGCTTAGTCCATGCTACCCCTAGGATAGCTTGTCTAATAAGGTTGACTTACAACCAGACACCATAAGGGGATTGTTTGGTCAGGTAGTAGGTGGTTCCAGAATTGGAAACATCCCCTACCAGGCCAACTTCTCACACAGATCCTTGCTGGATCGTCATCCAGGCACCGAACTGGACCCATTCCAATTGCACCACCGTGCCTACCTGACCGGACACCAACAAGCCCTCCCATTCATCGCTGCCAACTAGGTAAGCCTCCACCTTGACCCGATACGCGTCCCACCTTCCCCCCTTTTCTTTCCCCCCCGAACTAACCACTGTTGACCACCCTACACGCGACCTGTGCGTCACTCTACCTCATCCCTCCTCCAAACACCGTCTATCAGCCTGCCGTGCATACCCATCGTAATGCTTTTGACACCACCACCGGCTCAATTCACTCACTCCACATGGATTGACAAACCATGCACCCCCAGATCTATGCGCTGCTCCCCTGCCACCCCAGCTTCCACCTGCCTCCCAACCTTAGCCACTACCCATGCCTCCCATTGACTCTTCTCCCCCCTCCTTCCCCACTCACATGACCCTATGCATCACCCAGATCATATCCTTATACTCTGATTGTTCGCGACATACAGCTAGCCACCACCCTTACCCACCCTCCTTCGAAACACGTCACTAATCGCGATGCCTCAACCATTTTTCCAGTCCTCTAACCACCCACCCTTAACCCCCTGTACAGCACTGTTACAAACAACCCATTCCTGATGAAGATCCCGAGTTAGGAGGATCGAAACGCCGTCGACCACGCAGGGCAAATAAAGGCGCGATCATACAATGCAGTTCATGAAGAATAATTAGACCTCAATACAACTGGAACCAAATTATTGCCTTGAATCACTGTATACATTTTTGCACCAGTCACCTTGCGCTGTCCGTGCTCTGCACATTGTCACTTGCGTCGCCACCGTGCACACCACTTGCACCCTTAGAAGCACCAAGTACAATTTGGGTTGTCTTGATTTATTTATTTACAGTGCTGCTACAACTGTAACTTTTTGTTTGTGTTTTGGATATAAATGATGCCATGTGCACATTCATAACCACGTATGAGTCTCCCTTTTCCCTCCTTGATAATGTTTTCAACATGTCTATTGTATTTGCCTTGAAATGATACAAGTTGCGATATCATACGTTTACAATATACTACTTACCCCAATCCCAACGTGGTTGAAGGGTTTTTGCTCCTGTAGTTCTTACAAGATTGTAAGCAGCTGCTGAGCTGCGAGAGTTAGTCTTACCGGACTATTACTTTCGGGTCAATTTAGTGATCCTTTTCTCTTTGTGACACTCTTCGGTCAGCTAGAATGTCTAAGGAGTCTCTGTCATATTCCGAAGAATATATCCAAAACCTCTTAGGTGGTCCCTCTCTCCTCTCCCGACCACCCCCAGACCCTGCCACTACTAACACCCCCAACAACTCCCGTGCCCTTCTAGACAAACCCGAGAAACTAAAGAAAAAGCAAATACGCACAGAACTACACGCCCGCATGCTGACGGATTACTTAAGATCTGGAGTAATCCCTGTCGGCCTCCAAATCCGTAACACCCCAGCCATTTTCACCCAGGATCCCAAGTTCAGGACCGGCTTCAGTCATCTGGCCACGAACTGTTCTCGCCATTAGATGGTGCTTGGCATCGATACGGCCATAGAATACAGCTGGCAAGAATTGAAGGAAATCGCCGAATTGGAAAAACTCATTCATTTCATCAGACTCAACCCTCACGGATGCCAAAAGCCTCCTGGAAAAAATTGACGCTACAATTTCCACATTTAACACATTTGAACTGAACAAAAAAATCACCAAAATCCAAAGGGACATTTGCTTTTACAAAGTTGAACAAACTTATCCATACCTTAACGAGGAGTTCTATAACACCCCATACATCCCACAGAGAGCGAGAAAATGGGGAAGGTACCGTAACAACCAAAGGATCACCTTCTCGGACTCCTCCAAGACCTCGGTTGAAGACTCTGATTCCAGTGAAGGCTCCAGTGCCCCCCGTACAACCAACAGACCACCACCTCTACTCCCACAATGTTTTTTAGGATGAGGCCGCGGATGCGGCCAACCCCAAACACGCCCAATCAGAAACCGTCAATACCAGCCAGAGTTAGCAGGCAAGAGGCAAACCCGGAACCGATTCTATCAGTGGGGACCCCAACAATGAACTTGGTTGATACCGTTCGGATTCCACCTGACACCATGATGCCGAACATCGCAAAAATCCAAACGATCCCCATCTTCAACCTCTCCGAACATGTCTTGACCCACGATGAAATTATTATACTTTCTCGAGGACTCAGCTTTGTCCCGACCGAACGCACCAACTTCCTAGATCTACAATCCAGTATACTCAAATTCTTCCACCGAATGCGGCTCAAACAATTCTTTGCTGACAAACCTGAAACTGCTGAACCCTTCATCCAATGATTCCACCCTTCCTCTACATTCATTCCTCTGCCATGCCCCTGGAGATTCTGGCATTTGAACGCCTAGTACTACAAGACATTGCTAATCTACAATGCCAGTTCCAATATATCCCGTTGTGAGAAGTTGGCCTGGTAGGGGATGTTTCCAATTCTGGAACCACCTACTACCTGACCAAACAATCCCCTTATGGTGTCTGGTTGTAAGTCAACCTTATTAGACAAGCTATCCTAGGGGTAGCATGGACTAAGCAGCCTAAAGGCTTAACTTAAGAGGTCGTGTTAAGCGAGCTGTTTTAACACATACAATCCTGTAATACCAAATGAAAGGACACCACACAAGTATATATTATAAAAATATATGTGTTTATTACTAAAAACAATCCCCAGTATTCTTTATGAATAAAGGGGCACAAGCGTTAAATCAAAAGCACTGTTTAAACATACAAAGTTGCACAATTATGGATGAGGGCAGGGGGCCACTCAAACCATATACTAAACAAGTGGTATAAGAGAGGCCACTCGAGCAGTGGTTAGGCCTAGGGCCTAGGGAATCGCTGGGAGCAGTCAGGACAAGCAATGCTGAAGTCGGGAATGGCCCTCGGGATTCGGGAGATGTGCGGAAAGCGCACGCATGCACCAATGTTAACCAATGGTGCGTAAAAGTCAAATAGTTAAAGTTTAAGGACACTTCCGCTGAACCTAGAGGAACAAAACTTAACACACAGACCCTAGAGGTGTGCACCAGTGTGGGAACACCGGCGGAGCAAAGTTACCTCACCCACAGGAAGTGGGTGCACAGGGTCGAAGTGGCGTCGGGTTTTGACACGCAGGCTCTTGGTGCTTGAAGCTGAAAGGGCTGCAGGCAGGGTGAAGACGAAGTGTCCGGTGGAGTCCAAGGGTGGACTCAAGTTGTAGAGTACCTGAAAGCAGAGGGGACAGAGTCTGGGTCACTCAGCAGTGACCAGGGTGGAACCAGGACGGAACCAGGCAATGTCGGGCGCAATCAGGTGGTCGTCGAGGCGCTTCTCTTCGCTGTCACGTGGGCTCTGGGGCATCTGCGACGTCCAGGAGCAGGTCACGATCTGTCCCACGCAGGCTCTCACCGTCGGTGCAGTCGGCTTCCGGTTTGGAGCAAACAAGCCTTGGTAAGAGCAATCCACGCGGGATTGGAAGATGGCGTCTCACTCGGACCAGGAAGGTCAGAGTCGGGGCTCCCTTTCAGGGGAGCTGGTGTGGATCTGGAGCAACCAGAATCACGAGTCTTCTTTTGTAGTTCGTCGGCACAGGGACCACAAGCCAGCTGGCAAGTGACCGGGCCAACGCGTTGAGCCAAATCGTGCCAAAGGGCCCCACGCAGCACTCGTCGAGTGTGGAGGGCTGAACTTCGGCTCAGGAGTAGCTCAGGGTGGGGGCTTCTCAAACCCCGGTGTACAGCTTCGAGGGTCACTCGTGGGCTGCACGGTCAGCGTCTCGTGGTCACTTCAAGATGGCGTGCCCCACGCTTCCGGTCGCCTCCACGGGTCTCAGCTTTGCAGGGACTGTGGATCGGGCTGTTAGAAGCTGGGCAGGCTTGATCTCGTCGATCTCAGTCGCTCGAGTTCCGGCGGGAACTGCAACTAAGTAGACGTCGAGGGCTGGATGGTGCCTGCTGCTGCAGGGTGGTCACTCCTTGACCACAAGGGAGATTCTTCGGGCTTCCACGTTGAGATGGAGGGCGAAGGGTCCAGAATATCGTTTCAAATGTTTCTTCCAGGAAATCTGATGTGCATTGGCACTGCTCCCACTCTTATTCGAATCTGGTGGGCGTGATTACCTGCTAGGTCCCCTCCTATGGGTGGGACCCAGGAAGTGGGTGGATACACCCCCTTCCTTTGATCCAGGCCGCCCTGGCACGAGGGCTGGAGTGCCCCAGAACCGGTTTGGCCGGATTATGCAAGGGGCAGCCTTGTGCGCCCCAGGCAGTGTCTGGTTTCTTTCAAACCTCCCTGCTACAATACACTATCTCCTGTCTGGAGGGCGGTGACACCCTCCTGTGACAGGAAACCCTTTGTCCAGGACCCCCTTGACTGGGTTTCGGTCAGCTCCAGGGGTCCAGACATTTGTCTGTGGCAGAGGCATCCATTTTGTGGATCTTAAGGCCTTTGGAGAAATCAACCGCATTAAAGTGAAGTAACATGTCTTACCCCTCTAGAGGGGTGGAATGCCATCCCCGTCGCCAGAACTGGCGAGGGGATGGTATTCCAAAGCGTATGACACCTTACACGACATGTTTTGATAAAGCCAAACCAGAGTTGCTAAATAACCGCGAGGATTATAAGGCACTTAATAGTATATGGTATGGCATTATCCTGAAACAGCTTAGGGATTTGTTCCCGACGGCTGCAGACAGGCTCAGCTCATGCTAGAGCTCCATCTCACATAAAAACCATGCACCCAGCCTCCAGGATTGGTGAGGCCTGTCTATAGGAGTGGCTCACAGGTTTACATGTGTCCAGATATAGGTTTAGACATAGGTATACTATATCTAAGCAAGGGGTGTGTACACCACCTTACCCCAGCTGAGTGATCAGCCAGTTGTGTCAATTTAAGAACCAGCCAGGGGTGGCAAAAGTTATGCTGCAGCCCCTGGCAGGCCTTAGTGGCTCCTGTGCCCTGTGCACCTATAGTGCATTCTACAGGGGCTGACAAGGAGTCCATTTCCAATTGGTATGTGCCTATAGCACATGTGTCATTAATTTAGTGAGAGAACAGCAGGCTGGGGGTCTGATCAGCAGGCCCACAGCCTCAGTAGTCGAAAACCAGTGAAGCAAAAAGCAAAAATTTGGGGTGACCATAGGATAGCAGACCCTACTCTCCTACACCCGTACAATATCTCACGCATGTAAAAACACGCACTGCTAACCCTAAAGAACAACCAAGACATCATAATTAAACCAGCGGACAAGAGTGGCGGAATAGTGGTGATGGGAGCTGATAAATACCAACGAGAAATCACACGGCAACTTAATAACACCGACCACTACCGCCCCCTCACCAAGGACCCACTCCAAGACATCAGAACCAAAATACAGCGTGTCACTGAACAAGCACAAGCAAGAGACATCATCTCAAAGAAAGAATTCCTTTTCCTAAATAATCCACATCCCCGGACACCGGTTCTATACGTCTTACCTAAGATCCACAAACCTGACATCAACCCACCTGGTCGCCCCATTGTCTCTGGTTGTGGGTCCATCCTGGAACCCATTGGCAAATATCTTGACGTCATCCTCAAAGAATTTGACGGACACTTTCATTCGAGACAGTACAGACCTAATTAACACCGTGGAAGACAGAGAGTTTAATACAGAAACCGACCTCATGACAGGCTTGGACATCGAATCGCTGTACACAAACATCCCACATCACGAGGGCCTACAGGTGATCAAATCACTCCTCCTTACAAGACCTCTGCCCACTAGGATACCCACGGATTTAATTATGGATCTGTTACGGATCGCTCTCCGGAATAACTACTTTCAATATCGTTATACCTTCTATTTGCAGATTAAGGGAGTCTCCATGGGCGCATGCTTCGCCCCTAATTTTGCCATTCTCTTCGTACATCACCTGGAGACAACTCACATTCTACACGCCAATAACCCCTTTCTAAACAACATCAATCTATGGATGCGTTACATAGACGACATTCTTGTTCTGTGGAATGGCACAAGAGAGACATTGACTACCTTTGTTGACTGGCTGAATCACTCCCAAGAGCATATTCGCTTCACCTGCGACTGCCGAAATAATAATCTACCGTTTCTAGATGTTACCATACACGCAGAAGAAGGTAAATTAGGTACTTCACTCTTCCGCAAACCCATGGAACGCAACACGCTCTTACAATACACCAGCTACCACCCACGAGGACTACGAGATGGACTTCCCTATGGTCAGGAGAAATTGCAAATGGCGAAAAGACTACTTTCGAGAATCTGAAATCCTTACCAAAAAATTAATTACCCGTGGATACCCAAACGCCTCGTATCCCGAGCACGCAAGAGAGCGTGGTATTGTCACAGGGAGCATGTGTATCAAATCCTAGGCAATCACAGCAACAGCATAGGGAACAAGTATGCAAGGAAGAACATTAAAATACACACTCTATTATAAAACCATATTCTTTTTAATAAACAATTATATTAAAATCCTTATAAGGTCATAAACCTTATTAAACACAATACATACATAAATAAATACACAGTGAAAATAGAACCATTGTTCTTAAATAAGAAAAATGTAAAGGAATCAATTAAAACACACACAATTAATATCAAAAAGTGGCAATTAATGTAATCGACGCGCGTTTCGGCGTTTAAGGAA
Organism: Lissotriton helveticus; assembly: GCF_964261635.1. Classification (NCBI taxonomy): domain Eukaryota; kingdom Metazoa; phylum Chordata; class Amphibia; order Caudata; family Salamandridae; genus Lissotriton; species Lissotriton helveticus. The sequence goes on along the minus strand of NW_027611701.1, from coordinate 534,260 downwards.
CACCTTCTTTAGGAGCCATACAATTTTCTGAAATACATAGTAAACAACAGAAGAAAATAAAACTTCATTGTCTCAATAATACATAATCAATCACAAAAAACAACATTTCTGAAAATTCATTAATATCTCACATTTCATAATAACAGGAGACAACCTATAAAGGCAACACCTTGTCCCTAATTGCTTAGATAACTGGTACATGATAAGCATATGACTGAACATCAAGATAAAATATCGGAGCACTCGCATTCAATACAGTCCTGGAAAAACTGACTCAAAAGGAGATAGAAGAGAATCTCACTATGCAACAATGTATTATTAAATGGCGGGTCATGAGTCAGATGGAATCGACAGCCCTTAGCAAGAGGGTGCGTTCAACTGTCGTTAATTAATGCAAGACATTGCATGCAGACATAACCATATCTTATTCAGGTTACAGAATTTAATCTAAAAGTGTGAAGATGACGAAAAGTAAAACATTATAGAATTGCTGATGATCTCAGACTTACTTAAAAGGGGGAAGGATCCCAGATCTTTTTTGATCAAACTCACAATTCGAGACAACTAGGCCAAATCAACATCTTTGAGGCAGGTGAAATCCCTCAATCGTTCACCTAAATGTGGGGTAGAAATATGTCAAAGCGCATTTTTAGTTGCGACCATATCGATCAGAACTTATAATCTAACTCGTGAATATCATGTTGAAAATAGCGAATAAACCTAATTGGCTCACCTTACTAGAAGCAACTAAAGTTATTAAAATAACAATTCCTCCACACACACGAGCAGAAGATAACCGTCTGTATGTTTCACAAACAGGCGTGATTCAAGATGCTGCAACGGTTGTGTCTATGAAAGAAGCACAGCACAGGTTATTATATCTTTACGTGCATCTGTTGTAAGCGGGGAACTTCCTAACATCTTAAGATACAAATTAAGGAATAGATTTCACTCACCAAAAGACTATCATATATCACCCACATGGGATTGGAATATTCGGAATGTTCGGAATGAAACGCACAAGGGCGCGCACAATTACTGATGCAGCCAGGAAATGTACCGTATTACTTGATAGAATTCCGAGTATCAAGACTCAAGATGTACGAGTCTGAAAATAAAAGTAAACAAACCAGGTAACGTTATGTGAAAAAATATCCTGGGATATTGTTATCTTGGCTTAAATAATTCCGACAATGCACCACAATGTAGGCTTCTTGTCAGAAATCAATCTCTGGGATAAAAACAACTAACCGAGATAACGGCCGCCTGTGTAACACATAGACACTCAAACAGAACATGGCTGTTGGCGTCTTACGTCGGTTCAACGATGTGTTAACAGAGCTGCGCCTGGCGTGATTTTAAATACAGAGTGGATGCAAGTCATGTGATGAACCACCTGTGAGTTATAAAGACCCAGCGACAGATTCTCGGAGCCTTTCTCGATGCGTATTGTCACAGGGAGCTCCTTCTTACCACTCAACCTAAAAAAACTATGAAGAGAATCCCCTTCGTATCAAGATTCAGTCCCAGCAGCAACCAGGTGGCCAAAATTATCAAAAGAAATTGGCTCATACTACGCCCTTTTGAAGCTTTCAAGGAAGAACCTCTCTTCTCTTACCAAAGAGGCGATAACTTAGCATCACACCTGGTCCACGCCATCACATGGCCTAAAAAACTCCAGAAAAACATACCATTACAGCAGCGTGGGGGCTCCCACCTGTCATCGGACATTTCAAGTGCCAGAGCTGCTCAGTTTGTGAACTCACTTCTAACACCAAAGTGTTCCTCTACAACATGGGTACTCACAAACTTTCTCTCGGGGGCCAAATTTACAGTGTGGTTTGTGGCCGAGGGCTGCTTCGGTGGGGGCGGGGTCATTTGGTGGCGGGGTCATTTGGGTGCGGGGCTAGAGGGGGTAAAAAAAGACCACTGCCCTTTCAAAACATTACTAGACAGTGCTGTATTTCCAAAGCAGATTTAACTACATGCAGCACATGTTTATGATATTTTTTTATTAGCAGACAGAGCAATCTTAAGTTGGATTGAATGGCAATTTGCAGCAACCGGATATTCATCACAAGCCCAGTGCAGCACAGGCTTCAGAGTCCCAAAAATAGATATGTTAAAGACAAACACTACGAACTTATTTTACATTTCATGTCACCAATTACTTTTCTGTAATCTGGTACCAAGTTGGAAACGGCAAGCCTTAAGAGCTGCTCCAGATGTATGTCTGTAAGCTTATTTCTAAGTTTGCTCTTCAACAGTCCCATTGTGGAAAATGAACATTCGCAAGCATATGTTGACTCAAACATACAAAGTATCTTCTGGGCCACTGTTAAAAGAAGAGGAAACTTGTCAGGGGGCACAATTTTCCAGAATTCTTCTGGTGCTTGCCCCAAAAAAGATGCTTCGAGAGCTGAATTGTGCCGCATGTCAATGAGCTCTAGTTCTGCTTGAGCCCTTTCCATGCCAATAAGGGTAACAACATCAAGATCCGTGCACTCGCCATCCAGGGGTTTTCAACCAGCCTGAACAGAGGGGTGAGGGCTCTGAATTGCGAAAATCGTTGTTTGATCTCCCCAGAAATGTCTTCAAGACATGCACCAGGGTCAAGGTTTGCCAGAATTTCTTGTGCATCTGGAAACCTCTGCATCACAGCCAACAGTTTTGGAAAGTGGGTGAAGTCATTATCATCCAGTTGTTCTTTGAATAGCACAAGCTTACTTTCAAAAGCATAAATACCATTCATGAGGGAGCACACAAGCTGTTGTTTACCTTGCAGGGTCAAATTGAGAGTATTAAAATGTGTGAAAAGATCTGAAAGAAAATGGAGCATAACAAGCCATTTCACATTTGTTAGTTCTGGGAACGATTGGCCTCTACTGTTCACAAAGAGTACAATTTCAGGAAGCAATGCGATGAACCGCTCCAGAACCTTCCCTTTGTTTAGCCAACGCGCGTCAGTGTGCATCCAGACGTCGGTTTGTTCCACTTCAGATTCCTGCAGCATTGCTTTAAAAAGTCTATGGTTCAGAGCTTTGGCACGGATAAAATTAACAATTTTCACTGCACCTTTTAGGACATTATTCAGTTCTCCATGCTTGAATTTTGCGCACAACACTTCCTGGTGAATAATGCAGTGGTAGTCTATCACAGTCTGTCCTACGAGCTTCTTTTTAAGCATAGATACGAAGCCTCTGTCATGGCCTACCATGGCAGGAGCCCCCTCCGTTGTTATGCTGACAAGAGTGTTCAGTGGTATGTCATTTGTTTTAAAGTAGTTGCACATACTGTCCAGTACATCTTCTCCTCTTGTGTGCCCGTGCAGTGGTAGCAGGCAGAGGAGCTCTTCTTTAGGATGAAGCGATTGGTCCAGATACCTCACCCAAACTAATAACTGGGCCACATCGCCTATGTCTGTTGACTCATCCATCGCAATGCTGAAGAACGGTGACTCTCTGACTGCTTGGATCACCTGCTCCTTGACGTTTTGTCCCATTGCCTCTATTCTGCGTGCACATGTTGAATCTGATAGCTGCAATGCACCAATTTCCTTTAAAATGCTGGCTTTATTAGTGTAGCTATCAAATAAAATTTCTGCTGCTGAAAGGAAACATTGCTTCATCAGCTCTGCATCTGTGAAAGGTTTTTTATGTTTGGCAAGCAAGAAGCATATTTTGAAAGACACTTCTGTAACAGCCTCATATTCTTTCATCTGGCAAAGGAAGATCTGCTGGGAAAGAAGTGCTTGCTTTAATGATGCCACTTTTGTAGAACGCAGTTTTGAGTTCAGTGGGAAGTTCGCAGTGAATCCAGAGTGCCGCGTTCTGTAGTGCCGTTCAAGGTTACACCGCTTAAGAACATTTACTTTCTCTTCGCAAAGCAAACAGGTGGCTTTTTCTTTTGGGCATTCCACAAACAGGTACTCTTCTTCCCACGCTTCCCGGAAGGTTCTGTGTTCACTCTGTATTGACCTGGGTCGTTTGCAAGCCTTAGAAACTGGACTGTAGGCCATTGCGGAGCTCTTCAGCTAGTTTGTTACTATGCAATCAGTAACAAGTACCAGGAATCTGAATTTCCACACAACGTCACCCCACGACCGATGCGCCCCACGACCGACACCGCGTCACGACCGCTGGACCGACACTGCTTCACGACCGCTGGACCGACACCACGTCACGACTGCTAGACCGACACCGCGTTACGACCGCTGGACCGACACACCTTCTCGCAACAGATCTGTGAGCAACACCAAAGGAATGTTTTGTTTAAACATACAAAGTAATGGATAAGCCTGCGAATGAAAAACAGGAAGCTTTCCTTAAGGCAGTGGTTTATGCAGGAAATGTGTCACCCAATAGGGATTTGAAATAAATGGTATGCACAGACACACGTACATACCAGCGCACGTTCACCCATAGGTATCTTAGCGCTGAATAACAGATGTTTATTGCTACCCAACTCATTTTATCGACCTCAGAAGGATGAAAGGCAGGACCTGCCGGAATTTGAACCTGTGACCATGAGCTAGAACACAGGCCCCTGCAGTGGACGCATTAGCCCACTGAGCCACCAGACCCTGGGTGCGCATAGTACAAGGATACAGAGTAGAAACAAGTGGGAGGAGCTAATTAGGACAGCGCTGTTTGATGTGGAGTAACTGTCGAACTAAAGGAATCTGAAAGGCTCAGATAGCATGGTCAAGCCTGTAGAGAGGGGATGTGTGAGACACATAATACATCATCTGCTGCTTAATGTGAATTATGGGAAATAATAATAATACAGAGTTAGACCTCTTGTCTTTGAAATCACTGACCGGTATTCGATAAGAAACCTTAGTGTGTGTGTGTATATATATATATATATATATATATAAATAAATAAAAGTGTGTGAGAGAGAGAGAGGTGTGAGGGAGGGATATGGAGAGAGGAGAGAGGGGGGAGAGAGGGAGGGATATGGAGCGAGGAGAGAGGGGGGAGAGAGAGGGATATGGAGCGAGGAGAGAGGGGGAGAGACAGAGGGTTGGGGGGAAAGACAGAGGGTTGGGAGGAAAGGGAGGAACGAGGGAGAGGGGGGAGAGGGAGGGATGAGATGTTAAAGAACAAGCTGCAACTGGTCACCAAACACAGCCTGACTTTGAACTCTGTCTGTGAAGGATAGCATTTTTATAACCAATTTGTGTTGACACGATGGAACACATTACAACAAATGTACTGCCAGGCATTAATGCAATCGGAATTTCATGCAAGCACGAATACAACGGGACCGTGTGGAAAACAGAGCAACACACCCCCCTCCTGTGCAGGAGGCCTGTGTCCAGGTGGCAGTGTCAAAAAACCGCCAGCTGTAGCCAAAAGAACCCAACTCCCACCTATTTGCAGCAGTTCTACTTGAGCATCAGGTTTATTATATTGGTTATTCAGTGTGGAAAGGGTGGCCTCAGAAGCACAGTTATACTGCAATTGGAAATGGATTCTTCATTCACCCCACACCCCTACCACATACTCCCACTACCACTCCTCCACTGCTCACCCCAGTACTCACTTTAATACTATTCCGGTTATAGACATCAGCTAGCTTTAGGTCAGACATTAACTCAAGAAACAACTGGTAAAAGTTAAATCTTTCTATTTCTTTCCAGAAAGGACAAGGAAAAGTTTGAACTCATACATTTTATATGAATAAAAAAAAAAAAAAAGGACAAAAGACTCAAACACATTCGTTTCAACATTGAAAATTTCAAGGCACCTAGAAGAAGAAGGAGGCCAGAGGGCTTCGGCGATGCAATTTGGTTTCTGTAAACCTTTATTTGTTTGCTTATTTATTTTAATGTGGAAACTCCCCCTTTATGTGAAGTATTGAAGAAGGGGCAAGTGGTAGGCCAAACAAACCTGCTTGCAGAAATACACAAATGAGGAAGCGGCTCAGAGGTGTCAAAATGTGGTGCAAGAAGGACCAAAGTTTTTGCAAATGTCTATATCAGCTGTGTACCTTTGTTCGAGGGAAGAGAACAATGCACAATGTTTACCCAACTAACTGAATACAGTGTGTTAGAAATAAACGGTTTCGTTTTTTTCCTGGAAATAAGAACATTTGCTAATATCATTTAACAGCCATTCTTATCTCTCACTGGGAATTTATTCGGCCAAATCGTCAAATATTTCGAGAAGACATTTTTTGGGGAATAGGTCCACAAACCTTGCATGGCTACTTCTGCTTGACTTGCACATACATTATGTTTATAGTACCTTCATCCTATTCTTTACTTTCTGTGCCTGCCCTAACTGACCATATATAAAACGACAATCTGAGGCTGTTTTTCGGCCCCTGCTTACCGCTCAGCACCGTTTCATTGAAGCAGAGTACCGGTGATAACCCTGGATCGCCTCTATTTTCCTCGGTAGCACAGGTGGATACAAGGGGTCCGAGGAGGGAAACACGGAATATGTGGGGTCACAAGCATGGCAGGCGGCAAGACTCAGGACAGTACCTGCAGGTTAGGAAAACAAATTGTGAGCATGGAGGTGTCTGTTTTGAGGCATGAGCCAGGCCCTCGCGACCTCTGTAGAAAGACCTTGCACACAGGCGAGGGCTGGCTCATGCCTCAAAACAGACGCCTCCATGCTCACAATTTGTTTTCCTAACGCCGCTAATGATAGTGGGTGTGGGTGGGGAGGTTGACCTACGAATGGAAACACAGAACATGCGGGGTCAGAAGCATGGTGGGCGGCAAGACTCGGAGCACATACCTGCAGGACTGAATATCCTCCGGCGTAGAAGGCTGCTGCAAAGAATCTCCGGGGCTGAAAGGTGAAGCGGCAAAGATTCTCCTCGGCTCCGGGCTGAAAAGTGAAGCGGCAAAGATTCTCCTCGGCTGCGGGCAGAAAAGTGAAGCGGTAAAGATTCTCCGGTGCTGCGAGCTTGAAGGACGTCGTCACCATGGATACAGGAAGCTCCCCAAAGTCAGCTGTAAAGCGCAAGTTACAGCTGACTTTTAAAGGCCCTGTGCTTCGCGCCGACCGGATGCCGCATGTGACGTCACAGAGGCAGGCCAATTAGAGTCAAGCAGTAAGCGGAGAAGATGGCCGCAGTCGCAAACGTAGTGAATAGGTATTGTATACGTATTCACTACGTATGTACCTGCGGCCATCTTCGCGGTTTACTAACTTCCTGGTAAAAACGTTTGTATAATGGAAACAAGGTCCGCGGGCCGCCAAGGAAGCCCAGGCGGGCCGCCACTGGCCCGCGGGCCGTACTTTGAGTACCCCTGTATTATGGGGTCCTGGTGGCTACAGGGACCTGAAAACAGTCATGAGGGTTCATACCGAAAATTAGCAAAAATCGTCAAAAAAAGTTTTTTTGACAAGATTTGCTAATTTTCCAAATAGCTCAGAATGGATATCACAGTCACTTTGTGAGTACCCAGGACCTAAATATACTTGTTAGAAAGCTCAGATCTGATGCTTTCATTTGATCTATCTACCTTTGCTATTATCTGAAGTTTTTTTTTCAGCTTCCAGCCATGGGAAAAACCTGACATTGTACCCGATTTTGAGCACCTTAGGCTGGATGGAAGAAGTGACTTTGCCCCCTTAAACCCCAAAACTTCAAAAAGTCATCCCTGGAGGCCAGAAATGGGTCTTAGACACTCCTGGTATGTCATCTGAGGTATACTAAGGGGTCCTTAGGTCCAGAACTAGAAATTTGATGTGACTCTGAGCTCAATGTGATGTGACTCTGAGCTATATGGCCTATAATGGAAAAAATGAGTTTGACCCCAAACACCTCGAAATGTCACAAATAGGAGTCAGACATGTACCTGGAGGCTGGAAATGAGCCCTAGCCACTCTTGTTATATCATCTGAGATATATTATGGGGTCCTGGTGGCTACAGGGACCCGAAAACAGTCATGAGGGTTGATACCGAAAATTAGCAAAAATCGTCAAAAAAAGTTTTTTTGACAAGATTTGCTAATTTTCCAAATAGCTCAGAATGGATATCACAGTCACTTTGTGAGTACCCATGACCTAAATATACTTGTTAGAAAGCTCAGATCTGATGCTTTCATTTGATCTATCTACCTTTGCTATTATCTGAAGGTTTTTTTTCAGCTTCCAGCCAAGGGAAGAACCTGACATCGTACCCGATTTTGAGCAACATAGCCTGGATGGAAGAAGTGACTATGCCCCCTTAAACCCCAAAACTTCAAAAAGTCATCCCTGGAGGCCAGAAATGGGTCTTAGACACTCCTGGTATGTCATCTGAGGTATACTAAGGGGTCCTTAGGTCCAGAACTAGAAATTTGATGTGACTCTGAGCTCAATGTGATGTGACTCTGAGCTCTATGGCCTATATTGGGAAAAATGAGTTTGATCCCAAACACCTCGAAATGTCACAAATAGGAGTCAGACATGTACCTGGAGGCTGGAAATGAGCCCTAGCCACTCTTGTTATATCATCTGAGATATATTATGGGGTCCTGGTGGCTACAGGGACCTGAAAACAGTCATACAAAGCAATTTGAATCCATACGAGGCAATTTTTAATTTGCGGCCATCTGGTCACCCTTTGAAATGGATAGGATATACTACAGAGGATGTAGTGCACTCTATTTCTTGAAGCATATGATGTACTGACTTAATTTCAATTGCAGTATGTAGCTAAGACATTTACAATTCATAGTGGTAACTCTCATGGTTGTGGCTTATAGGGACAAGGTACAAATCAAGTGTAACCTTCAGGTAAGTTTTTATTTTTCACTTTCATGTGTGTTGTAGAACACTTTATACTTTTGGCTATAATTCATAGTCTGTACATTATAGAGACATAATTTAAACAGCACTTTGTTCCTAGTGATGTGCATCTTACCCATGTGAATTATTATGTGTGTGGCGTATTGTAAAGTTGTCAAAATTTGAGGTTGAATGTATGACGTTTTTCAATACCGTCGCATGTACCAAAAAGTATGCCTTACATTTTGTCCCATACTTCTAAAACCATACAATCTGGATCCATAATTGGAAGTGCAGCATTAAGCTAACATGATGCCACTGTCCTGTGTTCATTTTCATGCATGTGGAAAGCTTCAAAGTGGTGTGAATCTTTCAGCGATTAAACACATATTTTTTAAAAAATTCCTCCAGCTTTTGCAAAATGTGTCACGTATGTTATGTCATCAGTCAAGATCCATATTAGATAGAGCTTGATTTCCAACTGCAACACATTCTATAACATAGCCTACTACAGTGTGCCATTTTATATGCATGTGGCTCACACACAAGGTGCATACAAAGCAATTTGAATCCATACGAGGCGATTTTTAATTTGCGGCCATCTGGTCACCCATTGAAATGGATAGGATATATTACATAGTATGTGGTGCACTATAAATCTTGAACCATATGAGGTACTGACCTAATTTCAATCACAGTATGTAGCTAAGACATCTACACTTTATAGTGGTAACTCTCATATTTGTGGCTTATAGGGACAAGGTACAAATCAAGTGTAATCTTCAGGAAAAGTTTTTATTTTTCACTTTCATGTGTGTTGAAGAACACTTTATGCTTTTGGCTACAAAATGTGAAGTTGAATGTATGATGTTTTTCAATAACGTCACATGTGTGAAAAAATATGCCTTACGTTGTGGCCCATAATTCTAAAACCATACAATCTGGATCCATAATTCTGAGTGCAGCATACAGTTACCATCATGCCACTGCCCTGTGGTCATTGTCATGCCTGTGCCATGCTTAGAAGTGGTGAGAATCATTCAGTGATTAAACGCATGTTTTATAAAATTTGCCTCCATTTTTTGCAAAATGAGTCACGTATATTGTGTCATCAGTCATGATCCATACTAGATAGAGCTTGATTTCCAACTGCAACACATTCTATAGCATACCCTACTACATTGTGTCATTTTAAATGCATGTGGCTTACACGTAAGGTACATACAACGCAATATGAATCCATACGACGCGATTTTCAATTTGCGGCCATCTGGTCGTCCCATTGAAATGGATAGGATATTATACATAGCAGAATGTGCCCTATAATTCTTGAAGCATATAAGTTAAAGACTTAATTTCAATTGCAGATTCTAGCTAAGATTCGTATGCATTATTGTACCAATTCTTATGCATGTGGCCCACATAGAAAGTGCACGAAATGGAAGATGAATCCATACGAGGCGATTTTCGATTTCCGGCCATCTGGTCACCCAAATCTCAAAGATTATTGTTAATAATTCAGTGTGTTTTTATGCTATTTAGCTAATAATGCATGAACCTGTTTATTAACATGTGCATAATGAGATACCAAAGAGAAAATAATGAAAATGTATTGGTAAACCGTATTTTGGTAGACTTTAAAAAACCCCATTGAAAAACACATGCATCACCAATGCTGCTTTTTGCTTGTGCCTAAAACGAAAATGTGTTATTAAAAAGTGAATATAACACATAGAGATGTTTTTTCTTTTGTTTATGAAGCCTAATGTGAAGGCAGGTCACACCTATGTTTTACTTTGAAAAAATCTCTTTTCTAAAATTTACGGCGTTACCTTGTTTTTTAATACAGCTAAAAAAACAATTGTTAAAGTCGCTTATAAAAAAGTGATCGTAAATGCTATTTTGTTTTTTTTTTTCAGCTTGAGGTTCAGTTTAATATGAGTCTTAATTTGATGTATCACTTGCCCTAGTAAACAATCCCCAAAGTCTATTTTTTTTCAATTTTCCCAAGCTCAATGTTAAACACATGCATCACCAATGATGCAAAAAGTGAAGTCAGAAATTTCAAACAGCAATAAAAAAGTGAGAAAAACAGATATTTGAAAAATTCCTTTTGTTTATGCGGCCTTATGTCCAAAGCCATCCAACAAGAGCATTTTTTTTTTATTCGGTCGATTTAAAAAAAATCTGCGAACTATTTTATTTCTCTCAAAAAAGTGCCAAAAAGTGACTTTTTGTGCAAAAAAGTGCCCGTACAATATTTTTTCATCTAATAAACTTTTTATGACTCAGAATACACTTAGGCTTCAGGTCAATGTGTTTTCGTTTGGGGGAGGGGCCCAGGGAAAAAAACACCTTTTTTTCTCGGATTGGTCAAAGGTCTGCTTCGGCTGCACCAGTGCTGCTTCGGCTGCACTGGTGCAGCTTCTCAGACTTGAGGCGTTGCACCAGTGCAGCATAGAAAAGAAACTTTTTAATAAAAGGATTTAAAACTAATTCAAGATATACATTATCTAAGGAATGTTATAAAAACTCAGATATGGAGAATATTTTTCATTTTCGTCCATTTTTGACCGTTTTGGAGCACTTTGAAGCACTGATGCAGCTTTGGGATTTTTATGGTTATTTTGATCAGAGATGCTCCTAATGTGTTTAAAATTCATGTGGGATGTATCCAAGACACTGCCATCACACCTATATAGTTTTTAAATGATTTTGATGTATTAAAATTTTGACCTCCATAAGGGGGGAAAGGTTGAACTTTTACCCCGCTCGGAGTTCCATGACTTTCGTGACCTTGTCCCCCTGAAATTTAAAATTGCATTTTCAAAGTAATGTGTACAACTATTCATTCTGTGTCATTCATTGTGTGTTTAGCATGCTATTGGGCCACTGTAGCACTTGTTTTTTTTCGTTTTTATGCATTTTTGACCGTTTTTGAACACTTTGATGCTCCAAATGGTCTTTGGACTTAGTCACTTTTTGCTTCATGGAGATTTCAAAAGTGTTAAAAAGTCACTTTGGAGGCACACAGGACAGTGCAAATGCACCTATATAGCAATCAGGACACTCCAATCACACCTATATAGTTTTTAAATGATTTTGATGAATTAAACATTTTGACCTCCATGAGGGGTGGAAAGTTTGAACTTTTACACCGCTCGGAGTTCCATGACTTCTGTGACCTCGTCCCCCTGAAATTTAAAATAGCATTTTCCAAGTAATTTGTAAATATATTCATTCTGGGTCATTCATTGTGTGTTTAGCTTGCTATTGGGCCAGTGTAGCACTTTGTTTTTTTCATTTTTATGCATTTGTGACCGTTTTTAAACACTTTCATGCACCAATGATGTCTTTGTACTTCGTCATTTTTCACTTCATGTGGACTTCAAAAGTGTTAGAAATTCATTTTGGAGGCACACAGAACAGTGCAAATGCAGTTACATAGCATTCAGGAGACTGCAATTACACCTATATAGTTTTTAAAAGATTTTGATGTAATAACATTTTTGACCTCCATGGGGAGGGCCCTTAAGCTGAACTTTTACCCAGCTCGGAGTTCCATGACCTTGTCCCCCTGAAATTGAAAATCGAATTTTCAAAGTGTTTAGTAAAACTGTTCATTCTGTGTCATTCATTATGTCTTTAGCCTGCTATTGGACCACTGCAGCACTATGTTTTGTTAATTTTAACCCAATGTTGACCTTTTTTGACCACTTTGATGCACCAGTGAAGTTTTTGGACTTAGTCATTTTTCACTTCATGGAGACTTCAAAAGTGTTAGAAATTCATTTTGTAAATACCTAGAACGGTGCAAATGCAGCCATATAGCATTCAGGGCACTACAATTACACCTATATAGTTTTTTAATGATTTTGATGCAATAACATTTTTGACCTCCATGGGGAGGGCACTCAAGCTAAACTTTTACCCAGCTCCGAGTTCCACGACCTCGGGTGGAAAAAGTGACTTTGCCCCCTTAAACCCAAAAACTTCAAAAAGTCACCCCTGGAGGCCAGAAACGGGTCTTAGACACTCTTGGTATGTCATCTGAGGTATACTATGGTGTTCTTGGATCCAGAACTAGAAATGTGATGTGACTCTGATATCTAGGGCCTATAATGGAAAAAATGAATTTGACACCAAACACCTCAAAATGTCTGAAATAGGACTCAGACATGTACCTGGAGGCTGGAAATGAGCCCTAGACACTCTTGCTATATCACCTGAGATATAATATAGGGTCCTGGTGGCCACAGGGACCCAAAAACAGTCAGGTGGGTTGATACTGAAAATTAGCAAAAATCGTCCCAAAAATTTTTTTGACAAGATTTGCTAATTTTCCAAATAGCTCAGAATGGATATCAGAGACACTGTTTGAGTGCGCAAGATATGAATACACTTGTTAGAAAGGTCAGCTCTGATGCTTTCATGTGATATATATAACTTTGATATTATATAAAGTTTTTTTTCCGCTACCAACCAAGGGAAACACCTGATATCGTACCCGATTTTGAGAACATTGGGCTGGGTGGAAAAAGTCACTTTGCCCCCTTAAACCCAAAAACTTCAAAAAGTCACCCCTGGAGGCCAGAAATGGGTCTTAAACACTCTTGGTATGTCATCTGAGGTATACTATGGTCTTCTTGGGTCCAGAACTAGAAATCTGATGTGACTCTGATATCTAGGAGCTATAATGGAAAAAAATGAATTTGACACCAAACACCTCAAAATGTCACAAATAGGAGTCAGACATGTACCTGGAGGCTGGAAATGAGCCCTAGCCACTCTTGTTATATAATCTGAGATATATTATGGGGTCCTGGTGGCTACAGGGACCTGAAAACAGTCATGAGGGTTGATACCGAAAATTAGCAAAAATCGTCAAAAAAAGTTTTTTTGACAAGATTTGCTAATTTTCCAAATAGCTCAGAATGGATATCACAGTCACTTTGTGAGTACCCAGGACCTAAATATACTTGTTAGAAAGCTCAGATCTGATGCTTTCATTTGATCTATCTACCTTTGCTATTATCTGAAGTTTTTTTTTCAGCTTCCAGCCATGGGAAAAACCTGACATTGTACCCGATTTTGAGCACCTTAGGCTGGATGGAAGAAGTGACTTTGCCCCCTTAAACCCCAAAACTTCAAAAAGTCATCCCTGGAGGCCAGAAATGGGTCTTAGACACTCCTGGTATGTCATCTGAGGTATACTAAGGGGTCCTTAGGTCCAGAACTAGAAATTTGATGTGACTCTGAGCTCAATGTGATGTGACTCTGAGCTATATGGCCTATAATGGAAAAAATGAGTTTGACCCCAAACACCTCGAAATGTCACAAATAGGAGTCAGACATGTACCTGGAGGCTGGAAATGAGCCCTAGCCACTCTTGTTATATCATCTGAGATATATTATGGGGTCCTGGTGGCTACAGGGACCCGAAAACAGTCATGAGGGTTGATACCGAAAATTAGCAAAAATCGTCAAAAAAAGTTTTTTTGACAAGATTTGCTAATTTAACAAATAGCTCAGAATGGATATCACAGTCACTTCGTGAGTACCCATGACCTAAATATACTTGTTAGAAAGCTCAGATCTGATGCTTTCATTTGATCTATCTACCTTTGCTATTATCTGAAGTTTTTTTTTCAGCTTCCAGCCAAGGGAAGAACCTGACATCGTACCCGATTTTGAGCAACGTAGCCTGGATGGAAGAAGTGACTATGCCCCCTTAAACCCCAAAACTTCAAAAAGTCATCCCAGGAGGCCAGAAGTCATCCCTGGACTGCGGCCTTATGTCCAAAGCCATCCAACAAGAGCATTTTTTTTTAATTCGGTCGATTTAAAAAAAATCTGCGAACTATTTTATTTCTCTCAAAAAAGTGCCAAAAAGTGACTTTTTGTGCAAAAAAGTGCCCGTACAATATTTTTTCATCTAATAAACTTTTTATGACTCAGAATACACTTAGGCTTCAGGTCAATGTGTTTTCGTTTGGGGGAGGGGCCCAGGGAAAAAAACACCTTTTTTTTCTCGGATTGGTCAAACCTCGTTTTTACTACCTTTAAAAAATATCAAAACCATAAACCAGGAGCCCTAATTATATTCTTGATACTGAGCGGCAGGCAGGCAACTAGAGCTACATTTCAGGGGGGGGGCTAATTCTTCCAACCATAGACAGAGTGACTGAAAGAAGGGGCGAAAACACAACAAAAGCCTCATTTACAAGTAAATGGTCTTTTAAAGACCTGTTAAGTCCTCGGGTGCGGCTGCAACGAGATGGTCACCAGCCCCCGAAGCTGTCTCTGCCCGGGCTGACAGACACGACGGGGGGGGCTGAAGCCCCGTGAGCCCAATGGATGTTGCATAGACCCTAAACCTTATCTGCAGATGAACAGTACCACTCAGTGAGGGGTCCCGTTCATCTGCAGATAAGGTTTAGGGTCTATGAAATACTGCTGTTGTCTTGCGTACATTCTGAGTTCCATTGCAGGGGCCTCATTTATGAGAAATGACGCAACGCTGCATGAAAGCAGCGATGCGTCACTTTTCAGTGCGCACTCCTTGCGACATTCCTGATGCGTCATATTTAATGTATGATGCATCATGTCGCAAGGAGTTACAGATACGTCAGTATTTCTGACGTATCTGTAAGCGCAAAAGTGAAGCATTGCTAGAGTGTGTCACAAAAGTGACGCAACTCCAGCAATGCGTCCTTTCACATGGGGCAAACCCCATGTGAAAGGGCCTGCGTCAGTCTTACGCCTGCTGTGAGGCAGGCTCAAGAATTTGACGCAACGGTGTCCTAAAAGTGACGCAGTGAAATCTTATAATTTCACTGCGTCACTTTTACGACCCTTCCTTGCGTCAATACACCACCCTTGCATACATATACCTGGCGCAGGTATAATGTGGCGCAGGGGTTTACAAAGAGACGATTCTACCTAGATGCGTCTCTTTGTAAATATGACTCAACAAGGCGCATTTTTTATGCCACTGGTGCGTCACAAAAAGTGACGCATCGGTGGCGTAAAAGTGAGGCATAGCCTTATAAATGAGACCCCAAGTACTTGCCTTCTCGTGGAGTCAAGTGAGCTGAAACCTTTGGCCAGACCAATTTTAAGATCTTCGAGAACAGTACTTGCCAGGAGCATCTTTGAATAATAAAACAACTTCTTTGAAGTCAGCCTTCTCATCCAGATTACCACATACCCTTTTGAGCGAGGATCGCTAAGACTAAAACACAACACGACTGTGTGAAACATTACGCGTTCCTTATTATTTTGTATTAATATGTCTATATCACAAAAGACGGGGACTGCGTAGCTGTGCCCTCAGCTGATAAAGTGACAAACTTGAACACTGTTTTTTTCTAAGACTTCAACCACAGACATTCAAAAGCAAATTATACATACACAGTGCAAGTTTATAAAATATTACAATTGATTGCGTTAATTGACTCGTTCACAAATAATGTCTTATTCAATCAGGTGAGGAGTTCTGATGGAGGGAGTATCATGCAACCCTTTCCCTACCCCTTATCCGAAATCCCACGTGTGCAGTACTGTCCCTGTGTTTCACAGTCTCTCTGCCTGAAGAGGAAGCTTCCATCTTTCCTTATGTCATTAAAGCTTGCAGGTTTAATGACGTTAGACTTCGCAAAGTATAAACTTGTATGTTTGCTTTTGAGGAAGACTTAGACGATGCAACACAGGAACATATTTTACAAAAGTTTGGATTGAATTCCATTATATCCGTTGGCAAGATGTCTAAAATCCCAAAAAATATATTAATATATTTTTACATCCTTGACTTCCGGTGATCAGTTACATCTGCTGACCAGTTTAATCACCAATGCCCCCAAATAAAATCTTAGATATTCTCTCTGCTTTAGTCGCTTCTGGACAGGTTCATTGAACATATTATTTTGTCAAACATTCTAGCCTCTAACATGTGTTTGGCAAGACTGCTTTGCATATGTGTGGTCTCTGTCTGGAATGGCATAGTGTGTGAAAAACAATGACCTGGAATGCAGTCTAAGCAAAGGCAAGAAACTGGAATTAATAATATCATTCCCTTCATCGTATTGTCCCTTTGAAGGTTTGACCTGTGCGTGTTTTGTAAAGAAGTCTTCCCTTTAAAAACTTAGGCCCCCATTTCTGAAAGTCTGTGGTGTGCAGAACACTTCGTGCTGGAACAGTTACTGCTGGTGGTAGCAAACTCCACTTGGCTTGTGAAATACATTAGCATCGTTTTGCTTTTTGTGTAATAATGAAATGGAGCAAACATATTTTTTTGTTTCAGTCCATGCTACAGCAAGATTGTTGCACAATTGCAAAAATGAACAAGCTGGCTCCGTGGAGCCGACAGGGGGAGGGAACAGGAGATGTGCATGCTTACAGAGTGCACATCTCCTGTCCGTACACGTGCACATCTCCTGTCCGCGGAATTCAAGCTTTATTTCAGCAAGTAGGAAGAATCTTGCACAGGCCACCAGCCCCATGATTGTGGCCAGTCAGAGTGCGTCACAATGTGAAACTAATCTCATAAATATTAATGAGGTAGGCAGGATTGGGACCTACTCCAAATTAGCATTTTGTGAACTAACCTATTAGTATGTAAACAAGATGATATAAATCAACACTGGTATCAAACTGCAAGCAGTTTTTACTGCCAGTGTTACTGCATCGCTGGCCCGTAGTCACATACTCTGTAGCACCTCTTTTTCGGATGAGTCCCCCCACTTCTTTTTTTAGGACTTGAGCCCTGGTGAAGGGTCTCAAAATCCAGCAATAAAGGGAATGTGTGAAGCTAATTTAATAGTGACAAAAAGTAATCCTGCTGAAATAAACAAAACAAGCATTGGCATAGCCAATAGGTCTTGCCTTTGGGAACTAATAAGTGTTAAGGCAGAGATATTGAGTTTGTGTTTGTTTTTAAGCTGTGTTGTGCAGAAGTCTGCAGTATGCTGAAATGTTATAATAAAGAAGTGTGAGAAGCATATTTGTTACTTATGATGTATAATGTACAACAAAATGACGATGATAAAAAACTATTAATTAGAAGTAATGATTTGTGTTTTTTTATGTTTGAATGCTGGCACCTTGTATCTGCCTGTTCTAATCGTTGCCTTTTTATGGTGTTTATTGTTAAAGGTGTGGTAAATAAATAATTAATTACCGGTTCTATTTTTCGGGATACTCATACAAACAGATAGCTCAATAAATAAGAGTCAAGATTCGAGGTAGCTAGAGTGTACAGGCTTTAATCAGGCATAAAAGGACAGGAACAGGACAGCCTGCATGGGAATGGGATGGCAGGGCCCGACAGCTGCCGGGGGCAGGATCTGGGAATGATGCGCATAACTTTTAATAACAGAACATTAGTATATATAGTTAAACAAAATACATTGCATTCAATACAGTAGGCGTAGCAGTAGGCGGAGTTTGTAGCAGTCGCGAAAGATAAGGGCAAAATGAGGTAACAAGAAGGCGTGTACAGGGCGTATACACAGACATGTGATGTAAACGTAACAGAATATGTCATAAACGGGGCGGAAACATGGAGGGGGCTACCTGAGCAGCTGGGACCTCTAACCTAGTGGTGCGCGCAAACTGACAATGACGTGTTACCAGGGAGAACTGGGGGGCTATGACTTCTGCGCTAGAAGAGGAGACTAAAGTCTGGAGTGTCAGAGCGACATGTACCCAGGCATATCTAGTATCTGGTGTTTAGAGTACATGTTGATAGAATCCAAAAGTTATCAGAGTAAAGGCTAACAGACATTAAGACTGGTGCATGCATAATTCTACATGTAGTGCGTGTGCGGGGAATATTCTATAAATATTAATACAGTATTTCTCTTACATGGAGACATAAAGGCTAGACCATGACGGAAACTATTGATGCGATTCAGTAGCTTAGGAATGCAGAGAAGGAGGGCTGGACTGATAACTAGAAACATAACATATTCTTGGCAGACTGGGAGGCAGAGCCAGGCCGAGCCGGGCACTGCGAGGCATGAAAGTAAGCTAAGAGTCAGGGATACAGGTGGGGGCTGTATCGCTCCTTGGAGAGGGTTCAGAAAACAGGAGCTGAATCTAAATCCGGGCCCTTTTGAGGCCTAGAAACGGGGATAATTCAATGAATTAACGTGCACACTGTAAAACGTGGCAACGTAGCTTTACATAGGCCCGATATTCGTTGTATTCACGAAAACTGGAAACTGGCATACTAGAGATGGACACAACTATAATTGCGTCTTTAATCGATCATAGGGGAATACATGCATATCGATCATGCACATATAACATAACATAGGGAACACGTAGGCACATACAACATGGCAAAATTTACTTTTCCACATTCCCTCCTTGTGCCCTACGTTTCCATCAGGAAACATCTATATTCATGATACCATCTATCATTTCATACAGCATCATTTGCTCGTCTCGAATTGTCCTGGAACGGGACTTAGGACTAGGAATACAAGAGGTAGCACAAATGCCGCAAATCGCAGGGCCACATTGTATACAGAGGCAGCAACTGAATATGATCATTACTGCAATACCTAGGAATGACAATACTTTCCATCCCCAGGCAGATATGATACTCCAGAGCCAACCGGACCATGTCCAGGAGCCTGGATTCTGGTGTAACTGATGGGCACTTTTATGAAGTCTGGTTATAGCTGAATAAACAGACGGCGCGTTATTAGGAATGAAAATGCAGCAACTAGATCCGATGACTCTACATGCTCCTCCTCTATCGGCCAGTATGACGTCAAGAACGAGACGATTTTGGAGCACGACAAATCTCATAGCAGATTGCTCTTCGGTTAAGTTACCTAGAGCAGAAGTAGTCTCATTCACTACTGCTTCAAGGGTTCTGGTTAACCTACGGATTGACTTACTATTCTGGACAGGTCCTATAAAGAAAAAGAAACCTCTATTGAAATCTGTATACTGTTCTAGAGCAGTTTCAGTTTGATCGACAATTGGGGACTCAATCTCCCGTCTATTTCTGACGTGTACTAGATGTGTGTTTCTGTGATAATCAGATGGGGCTAGAAAAACTGGTGGCAGTAGGAAGGCAATATAACATGTTCCATCCCAATCGAGGGGCAGACGAACATATGCGGTCTGACCACAAACAAAATAAGAATGACGTGAAGCTTTGAAAATAGATTTCCCACTGTCACTATACTCGACAGTAGTAGTACAATCACTATGTCCTACATGTGCGGAACCATTCTTTCGGACACATAATTCGCCTTTGACTGGTGGTACTGAAATAGCAGGTAAGTCTGGAGTAGTATCAGACTGAACATTCAGGACCATAAAATTCGAAGAATAATTACCTAAATTGTAAACTTCATTTTCTAGATCTAACCCTGTTCTATGGGGGAGACCTTGCTTGTCTGGAAAACATGTTCTATTCAGAAGGGACACATCATTTGAAGATGACGTTAACATGGACCATGCTCCACACGAACCATTATGTGAAAACGGATAAGGAAAGAGTGGCAGAACTCCCTTCGGTGTCTGGAAAGGGGGGAGTCGACCACACACCCAACAATTAGTAGCATTGCTGGTCTGGTGTGAATAGTGCAACATTCTTACAAATGTGTTATTTCTCATAGCAAGACGATAGGATAACTCGTGAGGAGGCACATCACTAAATGTGTGCTCTACTGTAGCATTAGAAAACTTATTTACATGAGAAATTGGAAAACATAAATGCAATGCATAACTTGTGCAGGTAACCATCAAACTTAGAAACAATAGAAAACTTAGAAAAACGATACATCGGATAGAGTTTTGACTAACTCTCTCACTATGGGGGTCTATCTCATACATGTCAGATACCTGTCTAACCGTTTCACCCGAGAGGGACTTAGACAATTAAACTGGCTGACTTATTTTACTAGTCCGGAGCTTTAACTTATACTCCTGTTGCGGAGTTTTCTCTAACAGAGGAACTTTCAGTTCAGGATTCAGATCAATGTCTGGTTTCAGGCAGTCTTTCAGACAGTCTTTAGAAATGTCCTTTAAAAATGTCTTTTTCCGGACTCCATGGAACTTCTTGATATGGGACAGATGGACCCAACCCTTGCGGCCCTCCAACTTCACGGCCGTACGGGTGGTCAGAAGGACAAGTCGTGGCTCCTTCCAACGAGGCTCCAGCGGACTTGAACGATCAAAATTCCTTACAAGGACGAGGTCGCCTGGAATGACCTCATGCGGTTTCACTTCAGTATTGTCTGGGAATGTAGCGGCAACCTGTGAACGACAAGAGTGTAGGGCAGACATCAAGGAAGCTAGGTAATCTGTCAACATATTACTGGAAACATCTGTAATACTGCGGGGTCTAGGTGTACCCCACATGTTTGGGGGGCGGCCGAATACGACCTCATAAGGGGACAGACCTGATCTGGAGTGTGCGACCATTCGCATAAAGAATAAAGCAACTGGCAGGGCAACTAGCCAGTCTACACCTTTCTCT
This sequence comes from Lissotriton helveticus, assembly GCF_964261635.1. Taxonomy (NCBI): domain Eukaryota; kingdom Metazoa; phylum Chordata; class Amphibia; order Caudata; family Salamandridae; genus Lissotriton; species Lissotriton helveticus. Next base: position 513,021 of record NW_027611701.1, on the reverse strand, counting down.
TTACATGTCTTGGCAATACGGATTTTCAGGGTCTGATTATGTCTCTCTACGAGACCGGCTGCTTCAGGATGGCGCACACAATGGAACTTCCACTGGTACCCTAACAAGAGGGAAACATGTTTCATTAACTCGGATGAGAATGGCTGGCCGTTATCAGAATACACGACCCTAGGGAGTCCATAACGGGGGAAGAATTCACGAACCAACTGCTTGGCAGTGGTCGCTGCTGTGTAATCTGGAACTGGATATGCTTCTGTCCACCTGGACAAAGCGCATACAACTACAAGGACATACTTGAAACCTCGACATCGCTCCATCTGAATATAATCCATCTGGAGGACTTCGAAAGGGTGGTCAGGAGGTTGGAATCCACCTTGTTCCACCGGGACACTTTTACCTGGATTGAATTGACAACATATCATACAAGTACGGACTTTCTGCTTGGCTGCAGCTCGTAAGTGCTTGTTAAACCAAAGGTTCTGAATACTGTCTAACATGGCTTTTTCTCCTAGGTGTGCTGGACTATGTGCGGTATTGATAATGACTTGAACCATAGAGTCGGGGAGAAACCATGTGGCTTTTCCCTTCGTCAACCATCCCTGATCTGTCTGGACCCCTCCTTGTTCGGACCATTTCTTGATTTCTTCAGGAGTAGCATGTAACTGTATGTCTATGACATCTTGTGTAGGGTCCTTAACTGTCATACAAGTAATCTGTTCTGGAGTGGATGTCTGTGTCTTGTTAACTGGAATGTCTGGTGTCTGAGCTGTAAGCTTGGCTGTTCGGTCTGCTAGATCATTACCTTGGGAAATGATGTCAGTAACTTTCGTATGTGCCTTGCACTTCATGATAGCGATAGCTGTCGGTAAATGTATTGCATCTAACAGAGCTTGAATGAGGAGACCATGCTGAATCTTGGTTCCATGAGAAGTCATGAAACCTCTCTCCTGCCAGAGCACTCCGAAGTCGTGTACAACTCCGAATGCGTAACGTGAATCTGTATATATGTTTACTTTCAGGTTCTTGGCACGTATGCAGGCTTGGGTCAGAGCAACTAGCTCTGCTGCTTGAGCAGACAGTGTGTCAATACGGTGTGTTTCAATAACTTCAGTGTCAGTAGTCACTGCATACGTGGCTACTAGTTCTCCTGTACTCGTTCTCATACATGAACCATCCACATAAAGTGTCAGGTCGGGATCAGGTAATGCAATGTCTGTCAGGTCTTGTCTTGGCTTAGTCATAGTGTTAATGACTTCCACACAGTCATGTGTGGCAGGATTTTAAGTAACTGACGGTAACAGAGTAGCAGGATTTAGAACGTTGCAGCGTCTGATTTCTATGTGTGGCTGGAACAGTGTCAGTTCATAACCTGTTAAACGTGCAATGGTCAAGTGCTGAGTCTGTGTTCGGTTTAAAAGAACTTCCACGGAGTGTGGAACTTGTACTGTCAGGGAGTGTCCTAATACTATGGAATCACTTTGTCTGATTGCTAGAGCTGTGGCTGCAACTGACTTGAGGCACGCAGGCAAAGTCTGGGCTACTGGATCTAATGTGCTCGAAAAAAAAGCACAAGGCTTGTACTGTCCGGCTTGATCTTGTGTGAGAACAGATAATGCAGTACCATCACGTTCTGTGACAAAAAGTGTAAAAGGCTTACTGTAGTTCGGTGTAGCTAGAACAGGTGCTTGGCATAAAGCTTTCTTTAACTCATTAAAACTAAGTGTATGTTCAGATGTCCAAGGGAGGACAGTCGATATGGCTGCCTCCTGTGTCGTTAACTGTATCAGTGGCTTTGCTAGAAATGCATACTGAGGAATCCATTGTCTGCAATAAGAAGTGAGGCCAATAAAAGCACGTACCTCCTTCTGTGTCTTGGGCTGTGGAAGACTCGCTATTAACTGGATACGGTCTGGTGTCAACTGCCTACCCCACTTGGACAGTAAGTGGCCTAAGTAGATCACTTGCTGGACACAGAATTGAAGCTTCGAAGGGGACACCTTGTGCCCCATCTCGGCTAGGAAATACAGAACTGTAAGTGACGCTCGCTCGCAGTCACGTTCAGAACGGGCTGTGATCAGTAGATCATCTACATACTGGAGCAGGGCAGTGTCAGTTGGCATGTGAATATTGTCTAGTTGTCTTTTAAGTGCTTGACTGTAAATACTAGGGCTTTCTGTGAAACCTTGAGGAGCTCGTGTGAATTTATAGCTCCTTCCATTTAAACAAAAACCGAAAAGGTACTGGCTGTCTGGATGAATCGGGACACTGAAAAATGCATTCTTGAGGTCTATAACAGTAAAAAATGTAGCTTCAGAATCAATAGCTGTCAATAGAGATGAAATATCTGGGACTACTGGATACTGGGGTATGATACATTTATTAAGTTCTCGAAGGTCAATCACTAATCGATATACTGGAGGTGCATTTGGATCAGTACGTTTCATGACTGGAATGATAGGATAATTACATACATTGGAGTCAGTTTCTACGACTACTCCTTGAGCAATGAGCTCGTCAATAATTTTGGATAAGGCTGCTACAGCCTCAGGTGGCAATCTGTACTGTCTGATCCGTGGCAAGACTATACCTTGCTTGAGGGTCACACGATGGGGTGTGATTCGCATAAAACCTACATCAGTTGGACCTTGCGCCCATAAATGCTGTGGAACATTGGACAATCTTGGATCAAAATCACGTAATACATAATGACCTTTAAAGTCTCTTAAAAACAATCGTATTCCTTCTGGAGAGCAGCGAATAACTGCACCTAATTCTTTTAATGTTTTAATGCCTAACAAATTTTCTGGACATGACTTCGTAAGTAACAAATCAGTAGTTCGGGACAATGGACCAACTTCTAGAGTAACTGGCTTTGAAATCTCGTTAACAATAGGCTTTCCTGAAAATCCAAGGGAAACATTTCTAGAGCCTGAGAGCGGAGCCCCTGGAACCTCGTCATGACTGATAGTAGTCCTACTTGCCCCTGTATCAATCAAAAACTTTCTGTCTTTCCCCAATACTTGACTATGTACATAGGGACCCTCTTGATCTACAGGTATCTCGATGAGAGGCAAGCCTACCTCCCTCTCTAGGCTGTTTCATGAATACGGTTGATACTCTGGATACTCTGTCTGGGCATACTGGTACATCTGCTGTGTAACATGCTGTGTTGCAGCAATAGGCTGCGGTGCTGGAACTGTCTGTTGTGCATTCTGTGGTGTCTGGGAAGTCTGTGAAACTTGTTCTTGTCTAGGCGGACGTGGTCTTTCTTTAGTCTTACCAGTTGCTATGTTGTGTTTCAGAACTGCACACTCGTTTATAAAATGACCTGGTTGTTTACAATAATTGCATGTCCCTTTAACGGGAGCTGCAGGATGACTGGCTTGATTCGGACCCCTCTTCTGACTGTCTTGTGGAACAGATTGTGCAACTAGTACTTTCATTTTCGTGTCTTTCATACGTCTCCTTTCGTGTTCTTGCTCTTCCCTGATTCTATTCTGGTGATACTGGAGCATCTGTAACATTTGTGACGGGGTACTAGCTTGCCAGGTACTTTCGACTTTCAAAACTCGATTTTTAACTTGTGGGCTTGAATTCTCGACTAGTTTAGTAACAAAAAGATGAGGGTATGACTCGCTACCTGTCTTCAAACCACTGTTAATAATAAAACATTTTTCAAATCTAGAATAAAAATCACTAGTATCTTCATCCTGTTTCTGTTTACATGCTGAGATTGCATCCCAATCTTCCTTTTTCGTGGCTAATAACCTTGGCAAAACTTGTATCAATAACTCGGGCAATTCTTTACATTTGTCCCCAAGACCGGTACCTGGTACTCGTATTTTATCTTCAGCTTCTAGAGCTGTCCAATCAATCTTTTTCTCTCCCACCTCCCATTCCTTTTCCTTGAGTTTTTCATATACCCCTGCGGGCAACAGGACCTTTAACATTTTAATGATATCTGGATACGTGTATTCTCCCATACGGAGCATGTCTTTTAATTCTCGATGGAACCCTGCTGGATCTTTGTCGTGACAGGGAATTAATTTCTTCATCTCTAAGAGTTCCATCTATGTGATAGGGGTGTAAACAAATACTCGTTGCATTTCACCACCCGGTGTCCTAACTGGGTGTACTTCTCGTAACGGATGCTGTCTATCTATGTAAAATGGTTTACTTTCTGGAGGTGAGACGTGAACAAAATGCGGGTTCAGAAACGTTCTATATTTGTGGCGCTGTTCTAGAATGACACTACTTAAATCGGTACCTAAACCTTTCCATTTATACTGGAGTAACTCGTTCAGAATATCATGTAACGGATCTGGATCAGAATGTTGTCCTTCATATAGTGTAATGAGGTGCTGGATCATATACATACCCAACAGTCGTTGCTCGGCTGGGGGCAGTTTCAGAAACATTTGTGCCACTATTTCGTCTGGAAAAGTGGTAGAATCAGTAATCCATCGGACTGCTGATCGGGCTAGTTCTTGTTCATGCATGGTACTAAGTTCACTATAACCGATTCGTGATTTCAGAATGTGATCGGTAGCTTGAAATACTTGTTCTAGAGAATATTGTTCTGGTGCTGGAAGATGAAAGACTTTCTTGTGTTCTAGGCGTGAATGTCGGTCTGGAAATCTAGATTTACCTACATACGCTATTCTGGCGGTATTCTCGTCTTCTACTTCTTCAGTATCAGAGTTATCTTCTTTCTCGCTTACTTGTGCTGTTTTGCGTTTCTCGTGTAACCTTATTATTTCCTTACGAATTTTCTTGTACATACTGTCTATACTACTGAGTGTCTTGTGTCTTCCCTCGGCTATATGATCACTCCACTTTGTCAGGACTTTCATTTCGATTGGATCTTTGTCTGGATAATCTTGTTCCCTTATTAAACAATTGATTAGAAACTTTAATAGCATGAGCTGAGTCTCAGCTTTCCTTAGAGACATGATTTCGCCAATACTTTCTGGATCTTCTCCTGTACGGATGAAACGATATATTCTGTCTAGATCTTCTTTCATATTCGGTAGGGTGTCCAAATACTCGGTCACCCGTCTTGCGCGCAATGAATATATAACCATATTATCATCGCCTGGGACTGGATCATAACGGCATTCGGTGAGAGCTCGCCTGATATCTGCAACGGACTGATGTTTGGGCGTACGCTGTAACGCACGTTCATGTAACTCGACTAACGTTATACGTTTGTGTGGCGGCGGGGTACCCGGAGGACCTCCTCCCGCGGCCCCTAAACTGGAATCGTCGACTGATACTCTTCGTGCTGGCAGAGTGACCGATGTAGCGGGAACTTGTACTATGGACTGGACCGGGGGTACCGTAACAGGTGCTGTAACAGGTGCCCCGGTGGCTGGAGGAACAGGAATTACATTATTTACCGGAGCTGGCGGAGCAGGATTCGCATATTCTGGGACTGTGTCGTCCAAATAGGACGAGAGAAAAATATCAGCTGCGGTCGGTTTGTGACGTAGCTTAATCGGAACTAATGGCGGCGGAAAATTACATGGTGCTTCCGGGGTTGCTTTTGGCAAACCCTCGGCAAGAAGAGGATACATACCCTTAATGAGGGCATTTCTCTGTCTGTCTGACTGTTCGGCTTTAACTCGTTCACCTACTTCAATTAATTCCCTTTCTTGGGCTCTTTCTGAGGATTCTCTACTTAATTCAGACTTTATGATTTCTTTTTCTGTTCTTTTATGAGATTCTTTGCGCCATAACTCGATGGCGTCTCTCTGGGACTGTCTGGCTTCCTTTTTCCATAATGCTTCTTCTACTCGCATGATGCACTCGGCATCCCACGTACCTGATACGGGCCATCTATACTTTTCCTCTAATTCCTTGGTGTACTCCACCCATAAATCTAGATATAATATGGCACTTATGCCATGCTTTTGATACATAAAATGACCTGGACTGTCCCTAGGCGGGACAGGAACTGCTTCCTCGAGCAGACCTTTTCTAGTTTTTAACTGACGTAACTTTGAGAACAGAGGCATAACTAGGCTGGAGTCTGGACACAATACAATACACGATAAACACAATAATAACTGAAAAACGAATCATTCATACCACGGCATTGAAAACACATGAAATAACATTTTGGACAGAATATTACCTGAAATACTGAAAACAGAATACATGAATTTCTCAAAAACAGAACTTACTGGAACAGAAACTTACTAGAATGACTAGATGCACTGCTAAAACAGTACGAAACTTACCGGTCCCATAAAGAGACACGTCAGGACCCGCATCCACCTAAGTGGACACTTCGTGTTGGATCTGTGTACCCAAACCCACGGACCAGAGACAAATCAATTGACCCTGTCTAGATACTACCCCAGCAATGGTACTCACCGGGCAGCAAGAACGGAAGGCCTCGGACTGGACTGGACTGCTACGACGACGGACGGACGAACCTCGGACTTTAGTTACAGGTGGGCCTCCGGATACCTCGGACCTTGGACTCTCGGCTTGGGCTCTGGTCGGGACTCGCCGCGTTCCTCCACCACCTCGTCTGGACGCTGGACCGCAACCTCCGTCTCCTCCGTGGGCCTGAGGGATACTTGAAGCAGAAATATCTGCACGTGCACGGTATGGTTCCGTCACGGCTGCAGAGGATCAGGGGGCCTGCGTGGCTTCTCCGGCGCGTGGGGAAAGGGCAAGTCCCTATTCGGGCGCCATTATGTGGTAAATAAATAATTAATTACCGGTTCTATTTTTCGGGATACTCATACAAACAGATAGCTCAATAAATAAGAGTCAAGATTCGAGGTAGCTAGAGTGTACAGGCTTTAATCAGGCATAAAAGGACAGGAACAGGACAGCCTGCATGGGAATGGGATGGCAGGGCCCGACAGCTGCCGGGGGCAGGATCTGGGAATGATGCGCATAACTTTTAATAACAGAACATTAGTATATATAGTTAAACAAAATACATTGCATTCAATACAGTAGGCGTAGCAGTAGGCGGAGTTTGTAGCAGTCGCGAAAGATAAGGGCAAAATGAGGTAACAAGAAGGCGTGTACAGGGCGTATACACAGACATGTGATGTAAACGTAACAGAATATGTCATAAACGGGGCGGAAACATGGAGGGGGCTACCTGAGCAGCTGGGACCTCTAACCTAGTGGTGCGCGCAAACTGACAATGACGTGTTACCAGGGAGAACTGGGGGGCTATGACTTCTGCGCTAGAAGAGGAGACTAAAGTCTGGAGTGTCAGAGCGACATGTACCCAGGCATATCTAGTATCTGGTGTTTAGAGTACATGTTGATAGAATCCAAAAGTTATCAGAGTAAAGGCTAACAGACATTAAGACTGGTGCATGCATAATTCTACATGTAGTGCGTGTGCGGGGAATATTCTATAAATATTAATACAGTATTTCTCTTACATGGAGACATAAAGGCTAGACCATGACGGAAACTATTGATGCGATTCAGTAGCTTAGGAATGCAGAGAAGGAGGGCTGGACTGATAACTAGAAACATAACATATTCTTGGCAGACTGGGAGGCAGAGCCAGGCCGAGCCGGGCACTGCGAGGCATGAAAGTAAGCTAAGAGTCAGGGATACAGGTGGGGGCTGTATCGCTCCTTGGAGAGGGTTCAGAAAACAGGCGCTGAATCTAAGTCCGGGCCCTTTTGAGGCCTAGAAACGGGGATAATTCAATGAATTAACGTGCACACTGTAAAACGTGGCAACGTAGCTTTACATAGGCCCGATATTCGTTGTATTCACGAAAACTGGAAACTGGCATAATAGAGATGGACACAACTATAATTGCGTCTTTAATCGATCATAGGGGAATACATGCATATCGATCATGCACATATAACATAACATAGGGAACACGTAGGCACATACAACATGGCAAAATTTACTTTTCCACAAAGGGGTGGGTATAAATAACAGGAGAGTGAAGGTTACTTACTTTGTTATTGAGAGTGATAGATTTAGTGAGTTAATTAGTGGGATATAGTTAGTGAGAGATTGAGAGAGTTAGTAAGAGTGATGAACTTAGTGAGAGAGTTAGTGAGAGTGAGAGAGTTAGCGAGTGAGTTAGTTAGTGAGAGAGAGTTATTGAGTTAGTGAGAGTGAGTGAGATTTAGTTAGTGAGAGTGAGAGAGTTAGCGAGTGAGTTATTGAGAGTGAGTTAGTTATGATCACCAATTATAAGTGAAATGGCAATGTCAGAATTTCATTGCTCCGGTTTACTCCACCCAGGAGTAAAGAAAAAACAACAACTCCACTAACCCATGTCATACACTAACTACAGACAGCCAGTAAAGCTGTACCGGGGCCACACCGGCGTGACGGTGAAGCACCCTCTACAGGGACAGGCTACAGACGGTAAATTCTCTACTCTGTCCACCCAACGGCAAGGACAGGATACAGCATCCAAGGCCGAGTCTACTCAGGACAGAGGTGAGGGACCCGAAGGCATGCACAAAATACAGCAATTTGTTAACATGCTTTGTAAGGTCCACCCCGGAGCAACAGGAGCTCCCCTAGCAGGGGTGGATAGCAGACCCTGCTCTGGGAGGAGTAAAGTTTAATAGATGACTGACTTGGAAGAGGGGTGCAGAGAAGGATCTGCTTTATTCCAAGCCCCATCCAGCGAAGATGTAATGGCAAGAAGAGGAATTTGCCTTTCTGCCATTCAACAGACACCAGAGCTCAACGCCCTGGCAGTGGCGGGCAGGTAGGGGCAGTGCAAGGATTTCAGTGGTGCAGGCGCGTAGTGCAAACAGTATGCATGGGAGGGGGTGGGCCAGGTGGATAGAAGGGACACCAGCAGGTAGCTACAAGGCCTTCAACACCCACTCCACTCAAAAACAGCCGGTGTGGAAGGAAAAAGCAGGATGCACCGCACAGCACACACGGACTACAACTCCCACTCCACTCAAAAGCAGCCGGTGTGAAGGAAAAAGCAGGATGCACCGCACAGCACACACGGACTACAACTCCCACTCCACTCAAAAGCAGCCGGTGTGGAAGGAAAAAGCAGGATGCACTGCACAGCACACACGGACTACAACTCCCACTCCACTGAAAAGCAGCGGGTGTGGAAGGACAAAGCAGGATGCACCGTACAATACACACAGACTACAACTCCCAATCCACTCAAAAAGAGCCGGTGTGGAAGGAGAAAGCAGGATGCACTGCACAGCACACACGGCCTACAACTCCCACTCCACTCAAAACAGCCAGTGGGGAAGGAAAAAGCAGGATGCACCGCACAGCACACACGGCCTACAACTCCCACTCCACTCAAAAACAGCCGGTGGGGAAGGAAAAAGCAGGATGCACCGTACAGCACGCACGGCCTACAACTCCCACTCCTTTCAAAAACAGCCAGTGTGAAAGGAAAAAGCAGGATGCACCGCACAGCACACATGGACTACAACTCCCACTCCACTCAAAAACAGCCGGTGTGGAAGGAAAAAGCAGGATGCACCGCACAGCAAACACGGACTACAACTCCAACTCCACTCAAAAACAGCCGGTGTGGAAGGAAAAAGCAGGATGCACCGCACAGCACACACGGACTACAACTCCACTGTACATGTCGAAGTGACCGGTCACCTGTGGACTGCGGCAGCGCAAGCAAGCAGCATCTCGCCAACCTCTTAAGACACAGCAGAAGCCTTTCATGATCGTGGCCTCCACATAGCATGCACCTCACCCGATGAACAGCGCCTAGACGCCGGCGTAGCACTTCATAAAGGTTATTATTGTAGCAGACGAGACAGCTCTCGTGGTCTCACTTCACCAGATGGTGAATAGTGAGACTAGTACAATATAAGGCAAGGGAGACACTTCTAGGCATGGCTGGTCCCAAACAGATACTCTTGATGTTGAGGTTCAGTCTGCTGCCGGTGCTCGCCAGGTAGAGAGCGAGAGGTGCAGGACGAGACATTCGTGTCACAGGTTCATGCAATCGTGGTCAAGTGGGGAAGCCAAGGTTACGATCACACCCTTCAGACATCATCTCATCAACATCGCCTTTTACTGATCACCTTGAATGATGTACATTTAGGGGTCACCTGGGGTGGGGATTACCATCCACAGTGCCCCCTGAGAGCCCCCCCATGCAGGCCGAAGCAACAAACTCTGAGTTCCAGAAACAAAGTGGGGACTATAGGAAAAGCGCCACCTCGAGTCTGCATAAACATGCCACAGGCTGGCCAGCACAGACTTCATTGCACGTCTACAAATAACAAATCCCTCGATTCATGCCGCCCTTCGAGGCTCTAGCTTGCTGCAGGAGTTCTTACCAACAGTAGCTAATAACAAGATCAAGCAAGCATTTGCAAAACCAATGGTGCTAGTGTAGAAACTAAGGTCGGGGACAATCGGTATTTGCCCGGCGGTATCGCCTCTTTAACCCACGAAACATTAATCAATGAAGAGGCAGGCGCTGGAGACTGGAAGGCAGGAAACAAGGTTTATTCTCTCCGGAGGAGAACACGACAAATCAGACAGCAGGTATCGTCATGAGGTGCTCTAACTTATTTCTGAGGCCTGGCCCCTTATATACAGGTTTTTGTGGCTTTATTACAGTTTACATATTCATGGCAATGCTTTGATGTACGGAAAGACATTCCCGGAATCTCCCCTTCGGGCCCGTTCCCACACACATTTACAGTAGAAGTCCCCACCCCGGTCACAACAGGTGATGGTTATCGCGCAGCTGGATATTCCGCCGATTCATGGAGTGTGGGGGGTTCGATCGGATCTCGTGGGGTGGGGGCTCTGATCAACTCGGGGGTCCTTTGATGAGGGAAGCTTTCAACTGTACGGGGAGGGGCAAGGAATAGTATCGGCAGAGCTAGGTGTCGGCCTGGGAACAAGGAAGACAAACGGGCACAGGAAAAGGGGTTTTTTTTGTATCAAAGGGCTGGGGACTATGAAAAGAATGAAGGGAGGGGTCGCGCTGGGAACAGGATGGGGCTTTGAGGCAGAACTGCGCTGAAGAGGGGTTTATGACTCAAAGCATGTGCGAGCGAGGGGGGGTTGGTCAGCGTGCAGGCTTGGCGAGGGCGAAGGGCTATGTTGGGGGCCAGTGGCGTGCAAAAGGGATGGTCCTGATCGAGGCACCTAAAAAAATGGCGGGCGCGCACGACAAAAGTGTGGCATCAGGGGAAAAGGCAAGATGGCGCAGATAATGTTTACCAAACCGTACTAATTTTCCACAGTCCTCCCTTTAACATATTCAAGACATCTTGCTGATCTATTTCCTATTCAAGTCTATTATGGTGGGCATAAGAAAAAGCAGTAGGACCCCAGGTGAAGGAGTCGTAAACACTACATTTAAGATCTCTAGTTTTAGGAGGCGGGCCTATTGATAAACTTTGATAAACTTGTTAGCAGGAAAGTCATAGTAAGGTAATACAAAAAATGATTCTGTAGCGAGCAGTCAGTACATTGCATACAGGTTATTATATACAGGCTCCGTATATATTTGGTTGGAGCATAATCAATACAATGGTGGCTGGGAGAGAAACGAGACGTAGCAGAAACGATGATTGAGGGTGTCAATGTTCGAAGTTACTGAGTTCTCAGTCCTTTGTTGGCGCTGTGGAGCACCGGCGGTGGAGCTAAGGGTCCAGCTCTATTCTAGGTCCCGTGTTGCAGGGCACGACCTTTTCCTCGCGTTTCTGGTCGAAAAGGTCTTTTTCGCCCTGTGTCTTTCGGAGTCGATAGTCAAAAAGTTCAGGTGGAAGAAGAGTGTACAAATAGTCCATAGGGTAGGTCGGAGAAAAAGGGGGGTGGAGCAATGGCCAGGTCGGGAACAAACTAGGGGAACGAGAGATTTCAGGTAGGCGGGCTTATGACCGAGTTTAGGGAGCGGGGACCTTTCGGCACACATTTGAACATTGGACAGGGGCATCAGGTCAGCCCTCTCCTCTTGTTTTGTCGGAAATAGTGCCTCGTCCTGCAGCTCCGTTCTGTCGCGGTCTCGCCTTGGCCCATGCCGCAGACGTTCCATAGTCTGTAGTCAGGCCACGTGCTCCCACATCCGGTTCTTCTTTCCTCCGACAGCTGTACCCTTGAAGGAGTTTGAAAAGACAGTCTTTAGAGAATGGGCAGAGGAAGGTAATCACACAAGTCTATTTCTCTCCCAGCTCCAGGTAAATGACAATAGAAACGTCCGTTATATTAGGGTTCACAACTGACATATAAATGATCGATGGTGGGCCTGCTGGATTTACTATGACTTTCCTTCACAACTGTTTACTATAGTCACGACAGTTCATCTGATGGAGACCCACCTTCGTAATACAAGCCTGACAAAGCTATACCGTTCTCTAGGGGTTTATATTTACAAAAGGGTGTTGTGAGCTATCAACATGGTACTAATAGGTATCTCGCTGAGGGACGAACATAGGCTAAACATCTTTCATTTTATCAATGCATCCTGCCTTTTAACTAAACATTTTCGCTTTCGACAAGGTTCATTGTAATGGTTTTCTTCGCTTCGGTCTAATCTTTAACTTTGTAAAACATCATTCTGGTTCCTATGCAGCCTCTCGCGGCCTGATTACTAAATTAGAAAAGACAGGGGTCTCATGGGAAAATAACTAGGGACATAGAAAACTGTGATGGGGGGGCATCATCTTACTTTGGGTTATAAGGGTACTATCGGCAGAAGGCCACAGTTCAGTTGGTGAGCGTTCAGTGGCATTTCTCGAATTCCAAACTCTGAAATTTGCCTATCGAAAAAATCATTTCTAGGGACCACAGCTGGCCTGCGTTAGTCGCAAGTCGACCCATCTCTTACGATCGGGGGGTGAAGGATAGTTAAAAACTCTTATCGGGGGCAACTGAACGCAATACTGGGTGCGTCCTGGGAAGATGGGGAGGTTTCGATTACCTTTACGGTTTGGGTATTGCGACAATTCGGAACGGGGAAGGTCGCGTCATCTGAGGCATTTTATCTCATAATAGGAGCCGCTGACATGTAGTTCCCTCATTACGGGTCAGATTAGGGAACCTCAGTCGTCTTACCTGTCCTTTCCCTTATGGCCAATTCTCGGTTTCGTCAATTTAGCAGAAAGGAGAGGTAGTGACACGGTCTCATGGTGATTTTATTAAAGACAAGTTTTGTGCAAATACTGGCGGTATTTGGAGCCAATTGGGTGGTGCGCTAGGGGTGGCAGTCTGCCAATTTCGGAGCTAATCGCTCGGAAGAGTGGGAGTGTGAAGGAGAGAGAGAGAGAGAGAGAGAGAGAGAGAGAGAGAGAGAGAGAGAGAGAGAGAGAGAGAGTGCAACAGCAGGCTAAATAGTACACGTGCGACATGGAGAGTGGCAGTGTATTTAAGAAAGGCTATTTAGTGCATTACACAGCAAAGGACATTTACGGGTCTGCGTTAGAATCTTGAAAGCATGCAGTTTGAGGTGGACGAGCATTAGACAGGGTAGAGGGGACATGCTTTGAGAAAAAGGAAAACGGGTACCACTGTGTCGCACTTTCTTGCATTCTTGGTCCTTCGACCAGTTGAGTCAACGCTTCAGTCACACACACACATTCTCTCATAGTTTCGAATCATACGTGACATGGGTTCATTCGTGCAGCATGGGTTAAGGGTGATCATTTTTCATCAGATCATACTAAATTTATGGGCTCGTTTGCTACGTGAGTAGTTTGTGGGCGTGCTTAGGCGCCACCTTGCAGCGTTGGTCCGCTTTGCGTATCAGACGGGGCAAGGCTTCAGATCTTCGCCATACCTCGGTTGCGGCCCCTGATGTTACCTGTAGAGGGAGGGAAAAGAGGGGAAGGGAGGGGGACAACATTCGCGCATATCAAATACATGGATTCGAGAGTCCTTTACTTACCTCATACTCGTCTTTCCTCCTCGGGGTAGAATCCCTGGGGTATGGTTTCTGGAGTCGGGGGGGGCAGTGTGTCCTTATAGGTCGTGTGCAGGGAAACGTAAAAAGGAAACCAGAGGTACCTAGTGCGAGGTATCTAGTTAGTAGATGTATCTCACTATCGGGATCCTTAAATCTCCTTCAATGCTGTGACGTTCTAAGGTTCTTCAGTTCTTTGGTCAGCTCTGTTCCCTAATACCTTTGAGCGTCGTACTTTATAACATTTACATCGTTTTATTTTACCCTTCTTTTACATTCCATTATTTATACCGTTTCGTTTTACCCATCCTCAGAAGTCGAGGTCTTTTCTCCACGCGAGAGTTCATGAGTCAGTCGCGTACCTTGAAGGCAGAGTATCGTGTCGTAGATCCGATCCTTCCTCCGGGGCTGGGCAACCATCTTCTAATAACCTTAAAGAGAGAGCAGGGTAGGGTGCACAGAAAAGAACTCTCCCGCCGATCCCATATTTCAAATAAAGCATGCAATACCCGTTCATAATTTCGAAAACCTTTATTTTTGCAAAATCATAGTACGTGGATTTATGAGGGTGCAGTCGTATTTGGCCGGACACGGCAATGGCTAAAGTGCGTACAGTGGGGGGTGTTGTTTTGCAGCAATAAAAAACATTAGAAAGTTTTATCAATTCATTTGTAGCAAACTAAAACGTCTATCAACTGGCTGGGGGGGTTCGGGGGCATTTATTTCATAATTTAGAAGCATAGTCAGACTAGTTGCAATCAGATTTCCTATATGCATACCGTGTGCGTGCGTCATAAGCGAGGTTATACATCAGCTATATATATATAAAAAATATAATACATTGTACATTTGTAATCATCATTTTTAACGGGATCCTTTTTACATGTTCGTCGAGTGAGCTCTCCTTTCTTCTTGTCAAGTGTACAAAGGATCATATACATGTCTCAGAACATCAAGTTTTTTTTTATTTAGCAAAAAGAAACACCACGAGGTGTTCGTAAGTTCCTATTGATACCGGCGCCATTTTGGGCGGGGCCGGGTCAGTCCGGAAGTAGCATCAGGAAAAAGTTTCCTACAACCGGCAGTTGGACCAGAGTCCTTTTCGGCAGTTCAAGAATTCATGCTAACAGAAGGAGTGGCAATGTCATGTTTATTTTGTTGGCGATCAAGGCAGTTGTCCCTTACCGGAAGCCTGCAGGGGCCGAGGGCTCCGCCGGGTACCTTTGCAGACTCTTCAAGGCTGTGGAGATGTTGTCGGAGGTGGGGGCTCGTGTCCCGGTGGGCAAGCGACCGAGTTACATTGCTGTTCAAAGTTACTCTAGCGGCCGAGACCCGCCTTCCAGCGGACCCAGACGCCATTTTGAGGCCCTGCAGCAGTCCCCTCTCATCGAGTCTGCAAGAGTGGAAGAGACCTTTCTGAGGACAAAATAGGGAGTGGAACTCTGTGTTGTGGAAGCGGGACATTCGGCTGGGGTGCGGCTGTGATGCCCCCGCCTGGGGGGGGCAAGGGAGACTCGTTCGCGCCGTCTCCTTCTCCCGGTGCACTCTAGGCCGTTCTCTTTCATGGGCATGCACGATGGTCTCTCCACACCCTGTGCTCCACAAGGCCCATGCCCAGTGCTACGGAGGTATGGCCACCTGCGGCGCACGTTCGGTGCTGCGCAAGTATCGGTGCAGTCATTGCATATTCGGTGCTCCGAAAATATGGGCACCGTTGCACGTTCGGTGCTGCGCAAGTACTGGGGCACCACCATGGTATGTTCGGTGCTACGAAAATATGGCACCACCGCCTGGCTGGGGGAGTTCGGCGTTGGGCCGGGGGCTGGGAGACCTCCTATCCGTGGAGGTGGGAGAGGCTCGTCCGCGTCGCCTCTCCCTCCCAGCCCAACTTGGACAAATTTCTGCAGAGGTATGGACAGGACATCCCGCCGCCCAGAGCTGCTGCGGCTGTCACGGAGGGGAAAAGGAAGAGGTGTCTCGTTCTTCTCTGGACCGGGCTTCCTTAGGTTATCGGCTGCAGCCGGCCTCAGTTGGCCCCCCGTCGGTCCCTGGCCATGGGTGGTCGGACCGGGTGGACATGTGGCGGGACTACCTGCAACTACCCAGGGCCGCTGCGGCTGGACTCCGCTGGCCCCTGCCTCTCCTCCGGCTCCCCCATATGTTAAGATTTCCTGACCAAGTGTTGGCAGCAGGGCCCGCCTTATATGGGTTGCCGCCAGTTGGGCGTAGCCGTAACCCTGCCCTACTTTGGAAGGTTCCAGAATGTGGGGGGGGGTGGGGGGGGGGAGGAATGTTCTGTTGACTTTCATTTTCTACAGTTTACCGTTCTTGTTTCTAGCGTTATTGTTCCTTGCTTGTTATGTTAATTAAAAGTTTGTGTTCATCAGTGGCTTACTGATTTCGTTTCCCATTCCTTTCTTTCCAGGTTGTTTCAAGCTAAATTTTCTTTCCATACGACGCGATTTTCAATTTGCGGCCATCTGGTCGTCCCATTGAAATGGATAGGATATTATACATAGCAGAATGTGCCCTATAATTCTTGAAGCATATAAGTTAAAGACTTAATTTCAATTGCAGATTCTAGCTAAGATTCGTATGCATTATTGTACCAATTCTTATGCATGTGGCCCACATAGAAAGTGCACGAAATGGAAGTTGAATCCATACGAGGCGATTTTCGATTTCCGGCCATCTGGTCACCCGAATCTCAAAGATTATTGTTAATAATTCAGTGTGTTTTTATGCTATTTAGCTAATAATGCATGAACCTGTTTATTAACATGTGCATAATGAGATACCAAAGAGAAAATAATGAAAATGTATTGGTAAACCGTATTTTGGTAGACTTTAAAAAACCCCATTGAAAAACACATGCATCACCAATGCTGCTTTTTGCTTGTGCCTAAAACGAAAATGTGTTATTAAAAAGTGAATATAACACATAGAGATGTTTTTTCTTTTGTTTATGAAGCCTAATGTGAAGGCAGGTCACACCTATGTTTTACTTTGAAAAAATCTCTTTTCTAAAATTTACGGCGTTACCTTGTTTTTTAATATAGCTAAAAAACAATTGTTAAAGTCGCTTATAAAAAAGTGATCGTAAATGCTATTTTGTTTTTTTTTTCAGCTTGAGGTTCAGTTTAATATGAGTCTTAATTTGGTGTATCACTTGCCCTAGTAAACAATCCCCAAAGTCTATTTTTTTTTCAATTTTCCCAAGCTCAATGTTAAACACATGCATCACCAATGATGCAAAAAGTCAAGTCAGAAATTTCAAACAGCAATAAAAAAGTGAGAAAAACAGATATTTGAAAAATTCCTTTTGTTTATGCGGCCTTATGTCCAAAGCCATCCAACAAGAGCATTTTTTTTTAATTCGGTCGATTTAAAAAAAAATCTGCGAACTATTTTATTTCTCTCAAAAAAGTGCCAAAAAGTGACTTTTTGTGCAAAAAAGTGCCTGTACAATATTTTTTCATCTAATAAACTTTTTATGACTCAGAATACACTTAGGCTTCAGGTCAATGTGTTTTCGTTTGGGGGAGGGGCCCAGGGAAAAAAACACCTTTTTTTTTCTCGGATTGGTCAAAGGTCAGGCTACCAGCTTGACTCTTGTTGCACCAGTGCTGCTTCGGCTGCACCAGTGCTGCTTCGGCTGCACTGGTGCAGCTTCTCAGACTTGAGGCGTTGCACCAGTGCAGCATAGAAAAGAAACTTTTTAATAAAAGGATTTAAAACTAATTCAAGATATGCATTATCTAAGGAATGTTATAAAAACTCAGATATGGAGAATATTTTTCATTTTCGTCCATTTTTGACCGTTTTGGAGCACTTTGAAGCACTGATGCAGCTTTGGGATTTTTATGGTTATTTTGATCAGAGATGCTCCTAATGTGTTTAAAATTCATGTGGGATGTATCCAAGACACTGCAATCACACCTATATAGTTTTTAAATGATTTTGATGTATTAAAATTTTGACCTCCTTAAGGGGGGAAAGGTTGAACTTTTACCCCGCTCGGAGTTCCATGACTTTCGTGACCTTGTCCCCCTGAAATTTAAAATTGCATTTTCAAAGTAATGTGTACAACTATTCATTCTGTG
The DNA here is from genome assembly GCF_964261635.1 of Lissotriton helveticus. NCBI lineage: Eukaryota > Metazoa > Chordata > Amphibia > Caudata > Salamandridae > Lissotriton > Lissotriton helveticus. The sequence goes on along the minus strand of NW_027611701.1, from coordinate 495,036 downwards.
TCATTCATTGTGTGTTTAGCATGCTATTGGGCCACTGTAGCACTTGTTTTTTTTCGTTTTTATGCATTTTTGACCGTTTTTGAACACTTTGATGCTCCAAATGGTCTTTGGACTTAGTCACTTTTTGCTTCATGGAGACTTCAAAAGTGTTAGAAAGTCACTTTGGAGGCACACAGGACAGTGCAAATGCACCTATATAGCAATCAGGACACTCCAATCACACCTATATAGTTTTTAAATGATTTTGATGGATTACAAATTTTGACCTCCATGAGGGGTGGAAAGTTTGAACTTTTACCCCGCTCGGAGTTCCATGACTTCTGTGACCTCGTCCCCCTGAAATTTAAAATAGCATTTTCCAAGTAATTTGTAAATATATTCATTCTGGGTCATTCATTGTGTGTTTAGCTTGCTATTGGGCCAGTGTAGCACTTTGTTTTTTTCATTTTTATGCATTTGTGACCGTTTTTAAACACTTTCATGCACCAATGATGTCTTTGTACTTCGTCATTTTTCACTTCATGGAGACTTCAAAAGTGTTAGAAATTCATTTTGGAGGCACACAGAACAGTGCAAATGCAGTTACATAGCATTCAGGACACTGCAATTACACCTATATAGTTTTTAAAAGATTTTGATGTAATAACATTTTTGACCTCCATGGGGAGGGCCCTTAAGCTGAACTTTTACCCAGCTCGGAGTTCCATGACTTCCATGACCTTGTCCCCCTAAAATTGAAAATCGAATTTTCAAAGTGTTTAGTAAAACTGTTCATTCTGTGTCATTCGTTATGTCTTTAGCCTGCTATTGGACCACTGCAGCACTATGTTTTGTTAATTTTAACCCAATGTTGACCTTTTTTGACCACTTTGATGTACCAGTGAAGTTTTAGGACTTGGTCGTTTTTCACTTCATGGAGACTTCAAAAGTGTTAGAAATTCATTTTGTAAATACCTAGAATGGTGCAAATGCAGCCATATAGAATTCAGGGCACTACAATTACACCTATATAGTTTTTAAATGATTTTGATGCAATAACATTTTTGACCTCCATGGGGAGGGCACTCAAGCTAAACTTTTACCCAGCTCCGAGTTCCACGACCTCGGGTGGAAAAAGTGACTTTGCCCCCTTAAACCCAAAAACTTCAAAAAGTCACCCCTGGAGGCCAGAAATGGGTCTTAGACACTCTTGGTATGTCATCTGAGGTATACTATGGTGTTCTTGGGTCCAGAACTAGAAATGTGATGTGACTCTGATATCTAAGGCCTATAATGGAAAAAATGAATTTGACACCAAACACCTCAAAATGTCTGAAATAGGACTCAGACATGTACCTGGAGGCTGGAAATGAGCCCTAGACACTCTTGCTATATCACCTGAGATATAATATAGGGTCCTGGTGGCCACAGGGACCCAAAAACAGTCAGGTGGGTTGATACTGAAAATTAGCAAAAATCGTCCAAAACATTTTTTTGACAAGATTTGCTAATTTTCCAAATAGCTCAGAATGGATATCAGAGACACTGTTTGAGTGCGCAAGATACGAATACACTTGTTAGAAAGGTCAGCTCTGATGCTTTCATGTGATATATATAACTTTGATATTATATAAAGTTTTTTTTCCGCTACCAGCCAAGGGAAACACCTGATATCGTACCCGATTTTGAGAACATTGGGCTGGGTGGAAAAAGTCACTTTGCCCCCTTAAACCCAAAAACTTCAAAAAGTCACCCCTGGAGGCCAGAAATGGGTCTTAGACACTCTTGGTATGTCATCTGAGGTATACTATGGTCTTCTTGGGTCCAGAACTAGAAATCTGATGTGACTCTGATATCTAGAAGCTATAATGGAAAAAAAAGAATTTGACACCAAACACCTCAAAATGTCACAAATAGGAGTCAGACATGTACCTGGAGGCTGGAAATGAGCCCTAGCCACTCTTCTTATATAATCTGAGATATATTATGGGGTCCATTATTGAGCATGGAGGCTGTCAAGGTTAAATATGATGTTGGTGCTCATGCCTGGCTCTAGACCAGTCTTGCCCAGACAGCACGCAGGAAGGCCCAGCTCATCAGAAATGTCATAACTTCAATCGACGATACTGTAGTGTTTAAACATTCAACGTTGCAGAATATTGCACTGCTAGGCAATTACCTCTCAGCACGGGAGAATTATAGCTGATGTCCACCTTTCTGCCCAGATTTTGTTGGGTTTTTCCCAAGCACAGAGCTGTTTTCCATGGACAAGTTTCATAAGGTTTTACCTGACCAAATGTGTCCATGAGAAACCCACAAAGTGCAGTACTGTTACTCTTTTTGCAACACCCCTTAGATCAGAAACTCCAGTTTCTGCGCAAAATCGAATTTACAAACTTGTAATGAAGGTGTTTTTGGTGTCACAATGAAGGCATGATGTAATGTCAAGGCTTTTTGCTCAAATAACATTTGAGTTCTAAGATTGACAGTTCTATTTTGTAAAGGATGTTCTAAGTTTGGAATGAGAGTTCTAATTTAGAATTGAAAGAATTCCTTTAGAATGTAGATTGGAACACCGCTTCTAATTTGGAACGTTCGAACTATGTATGGAATGCAAATTCTACATTTGGAATGCCTCTTGCACAAAACATACATGTTTTTTTAAGGTTGAAGCAGCCAGCAGCTATGTGTGATATCTTAATTTTGGGAGTAGGAAACAGTACATCCCAAGACTACATATTCCTTGTGCACCTTGACCCCCAGGGTATCCAGAACTATCCTTCTATTGAATGCATGTGTGTGTGCAATGCTCTTGAAGCCGTGCATAGTTACACAAGAAGGAGTCTATGGGAGCCCAGGCCAGCAGAAAGGCTAACACAGACGAAGACTCAGAGCCCAGCCATAAGACCGCTGCTAGGCTCTGCTAGTCAGTGCAGAAGACTGATGTAAGGTGTCTTCTAACCCTTAGATCCCACCCTGCCATTTGAATACCTGAATCACACCTGTGAAATGGGCAGAGCAGATAGGAAGAAACAGAATGACAAGCTGTGCATTCCTATGCAGTACACTAGGCCCATCTCACCATCGATTTTACAGATTCTGTTAACATGTATGCAATAAAGAGAAAACAGGAAACCTTAATAATAAGATTATTGTAACTGACTTCCTTCGCTCAATCTTCTGCTTCCGTGATGTTATGCGAAAGATGGACCTATATCTACCAACATAATGTATCACTGGTCCCCAAAGGCAGCCTTGAGTGTTATCAGCATTTCCCATCAATCGGTTGTGATGTCATCTCCTACACCACACCCCTGACCCTGGCAGGTTTGTGACATCATGTACTACATCACACCCCTGGGTCTGGCAGGCTTTATGACATCATTCACCTCTTTGGTATATATAGAGTTAATGAAGGTGTTTTTGGTGTCACAATGAAGGCATGATGTAATGTCAAGGCTTTTTGCTCAAATAACATTTGAGTTCTAAGATTGACAGTTCTATTTTGTAAAGGATGTTCTAAGTTTGGAATGAGAGTTCTAATTTGGAATTGAAAGAATTCCTTTAGAATGTAGATTGGAACAGCGCTTCTAATTTGGAACGTTCGAACTATGTATGGAATGCAAATTCTACATTTGGAATGCCTCTTGCACAAAACATTCATTTTTTTAAGGTTGAAGCAGCCAGCAGCTTTGTGTGGTATCTTGATTTTGGGAGTAGAAAACAGTACATCCCACGACTACATATTCCTTGGGCACCTTGACCCCCCAGGGTATCCAGAACTATCCTTCTATTGAATGCATGTGTGTGTGCAATGCTCTTGAAGCTGTGTGTAGTTACACAAGAAGGAGTCTATGGGAGGCCAGGCCAGCAGACAGGCTAACACAGACGAAGACTCAGAGCCCAGCCATAAGACCGTTGCCAGGCTCTGCTAGTCTGTGCAGAAGACTGATGTAAGGTGTCTTCTAACCCTTAGATCCCACCCTGCCATTTGAATACCTGAATCACACCTGTGAAATGGGCAGAGCAGATAGGAAGAAACAGAATGACAAGCTGTGCATTCCTGTGCAGTACACTAGGCCCATCTCACCATCGATTTTACAGATTCTGTTAACATGTATGCAATAAAGAGAAAACAGGAAACCTTAATAATAAGATTATTGTAACTGACTTCCTTCGCTCAATCTTCTGCTTCCGTGATGTTATGCGAAAGATGGACCTATATCTACCAACATAATGTATCACTGGTCCCCAAAGGCAGCCTTGAGTGTTATCAGCATTTCCCATCAATCGGTTGTGATGTCATCTCCTACACCACACCCCTGACCCTGGCAGGTTTGTGACATCATGTACTACATCACACCCCTGGGTCTCGCAGGCTTTATGACATCATTCACCTCTTTGCTATATATAGAGGCATAGTCGGGGATGCCTGCAGTGTGTGTGCAGTCTGTGGACTGGGCTATGAATGGTGTGAAAGAGGGGTGAATGGGGGACTTGGGGGCACCGAGCTAACATCAGACTCACAGGATGGCCGCGGCAGTTTTGCTTCTCGTGGCCTCTGCCATGTGTTGTTTGGTCGTTCAGTGGGAGAAAACAGGCAGCACCTCGCAGACCGCCAGAGAGATGCACTTTGAGGTGGGGGCGGAGCCTTCCATAAGGTGTGGTAAGGGCTTATGAGGTTCCTTGTCGTTGCAGTAAACAGCTTTTAATAGCAATTCCTGGGGTTCTCTTTGCAGGTGAATTGAATTTTGCCTTGAGCGCCAGGAACTTTGGCACCGCCCCTATCTGGAGCTGGGTGCGGAATGTCTGTGGGTCTAATGGGAAGCACGGTAGTATGAATGAAGGTGTGAATGGGGGACTTGGGGGCACTGAGCTAACATCAGACTCACAGGATGGCCGCGGCAGTTCTGCCTCTCAAGGCCTCTGCCATGTGTTGTTTGGTTGTTCAGTGGGAGAAAACAGGCAGCACCTCGCAGACCACCAGAGAGATGCACTTTGAGGTGGGGGGGGACGGAGCTTTCCATAAGGTGTGGGAAGGCCTTATGAGGTTCCGTGTAGTTGCAGTAAACAACTTTTAATAGCAATTCCTGGGGTTCTCTTTGCAGGCAAATTGAATTTTGCCTTTCGCTCCAAGAACTCTGGCACCGCCCCTATCTGGAGTGGGGTGCGGAATGTCTGTGAGTCTAATGGGAAGCACGGTAGTATGAATGAAGGTGTGAATGGGGGACTTGACCAGATCAGATGCAATTTGTTTCCCTGACATAATTTTAGATTGAGTACAAAGAAATCAAATATTTCCCAAAAAACAATCATCCATGTTGTGTTTCATTATTTCATGATCACCAGGACCTCCCAGGGGCAAGGCGACGGCGACAGAGACTCCGGTGGCAGAAGGTGAACAGGAGCAGTCCCTTGCAGGCTCTTCTGCTGGCCCCAGTAAGTTGTTCTATTGTTATATTAATACTTATACTTCCCTAACTTTTACAGCTCCTATTCATTACAAACTGGTTCCTAATAATTCTATGTTTTACAAAATAGTCTTTGATCTTCTTCTAATGTGGACTACTTTCTACATTCTTATCCTGCCTCTACCATCACTCTCTGTGCTACTACTATTTACAATTATGAGTCGGTCTGTGTAGGTAGCTAAGCTTGTCCATTCGGCAAACGGTGTGAAACAAAACTCTGATACAGCAATAGCTCTAGGCACTGAGTGCAGTCCTCTGGGTTGCCCTTGCTGTCTATTCCAGTCTTCTTAATGTAAGTGCTTTGACAATTTCCAACAACAAAATGTCATTGTTTACACCAAGTAAAAGGTAGCAGTTGCCTTTTTGATTTGAGAGGAGCACATCCCATACCGCTACTGTTTCAGGGACTATTCTTCACACAAAGAAGTATGAACAAGATAAATAGGACATTGTTGATGATAGGTGCAGTTCGACTTTCGACATACCTCAGTCCGAACAGAAGTTGAACCCCCATTCCCCTGACCGACTATCTAGAATGTCTGACCAATGATTTTACGACCCAGAAGAACAGAAGAAGAGAGACTACCTCCGAGTCCTGGCCTATCTGAGTTACTGAAACATGACTGCCAAGTGCAGTAGTTCAAACCATTCCGCTCACTCACTCGTGAACAAAAACCACACAGTGTTTGTTAGTTTTTAATTTTTATTTTCAATTGAGAAATGAAAACATTATTTCTTAATTTTTAATAGCGTAGTATTCTTATGGATGAAGATGACGTTAAAGTTTACTTTAAACAACATTCCCATGAATGAAATTAGTATGACTCAAACTTAAAAATAGTTAACACTAACAGACACAGGAAATTAGTAGAATAACTGTGTGTGAGCCCCCACCTTCTTTAAAGTACTTAAGTACTGCTGGTGGTGACTCAGTAGTAGTTGGTGAATCGTCTGGCTGAAGGGCAATGGAATCTTCTTTCTGTAATGAGAAAAATGGTGCACGTTAAGCAAGCATTAATCAGTTGTCAAAAGAAGAAGTGTAGCATTTAATGGAATAAGCATCTAAAAGGTTAACACCCTCCCCAAAACCGTAACATTTTTTCAATCCCAGTAATACAAAATGTGTTATGTAACATTTCCTTCCATTACGAGACAAAATAGGGGGTTGTGTATGGCATCTGAAAATATGACATGTTTTTCCTAGACGTCACAACATCTGATGCGGCACAGATGACCATCCGTGCTGGGGCCAGCAGTGCGGAGGGGTCCACTCTGGATGCGGCGGTGCCAACAGGAGGAGCTGGGGGGGAAGGCTCAGCGGCGGCGGATGGTGGTAAGTTATTATACTACTTACTTATTATATTTTTTTTGAGTAGGCTCGTAAAGGAGTGTATGATGTACTGTACAGTAGTACACAGTACACTAGTATAAGTACACTGTACTGTCAAGAACATTTACTAATTTATAACTACTTTTTGGGCTATCACGGAGAAGACAGTCAACCTTGACTTGTAATAGCATTAGTGGCTGTACTTCTCTGGTAACCAATGGTCCCCTCTATTTCACTTGAACTCAGCTGGCCAATTTTTATTTTAAAGCCAAGTCATATCAGATCAGATGTAGTTTAGGGATGTGAAGAACGAAAAGCTAAAGAAGAGTGAAACGAAGGACGAGCGAGTCTTAATATTTATTTATGACTGTAAAAAATGGTTTTGTTGAATGCAATTCAACATAAGAAAGAATACAGCGGTTTCCAAAATATAATGAAAAGGGTGTAAGTTGGTTGTTAACAAAAAGAAATGTTGGTACATTTGAGACATTAAGAAGAATCATAGACGTACTTTGTAAGCCTGGATGTTATCTTCTTTATCCTCCTCGTCGATAGCAGAGGTGTATGATGTAGTAGCGCAGACGCTGAGTGGATGAAGTATGGCCAGTGGCAGTGCCACCCCTATAGAAAAGTAAGACATTCCTATTCCCACCTGCATGTACTGCTTAAAGTACTGCGAGTCTGCATCATCATGGCCTGTGTCTGTATTTCTTGGGTTAAAGCTGAGTGAGCTGCCATTATGGCGGCTACCACAAGTTCACGTACCAGTAATTTCTTTTGCAAAACAAGAGAAAAAAGTAAAAAGGCATTTTTTAGTACTATCTGACTATGTATGTACTAGTAGTGAGTCCACCTATAGTGCTGCTTGTGGAATTCCTGAAACTCACAGTGTCACAGGCTTACAAAGACGGCGGAAAGATACAGGCCAAAATGTTTTACTGTGTTTGCTACTTGCTGGTGTTACTGAGTGTCACAGGCTCTGTAGAAATGACTGTCCCCTTTTTGGAGCCTCGCTGGGCTCTGAATAAACAAATGGCCCCTGAGAATCTCTGGGCTCTCAAAGATAGTTGTGGCGCCTGAGCCCCTCGTGGGCTCTCAGTAAATCAAAATGCCCCCTTGAGCCTTTCAGGCTCATACACAAAATACGGCCGTTGGAGTCCCTCCGGGACTCAAGAGAACAAATGGCTCTGGGCGTTGGAGTCCCTCTTCGGGGGACTCGAAAGGAAATGATGCCACCCAGAGCCTCTCGCGGCCCTGAAGAAATGCCCCAGTAACGTAGGAGCCCGCCCGGGGCTCAAATCTGCAGGGAGGTCCCCCCGGGGCCTCTCAGGCTCTTTGACAACAAAGCCCTGGTACTGGAGGGGAGGGCGGGCGCCGGCAATGTGCCCCGACGCCCTCCTCCCTAGACGGGAACACCGAGCCCCACTTACCCGGTTTCTGGTGGGCGCTCCCAGGGTCTCCAGGCTCCTTCTCTTCCTCGGCAGCTGCGGGGCTCTCCCCACACCACGGTTGCCCCGCTGCTGGACAGAAGGCTTCTCTCTCTCCTGGGTGAGTGCACCGGATCCCAGGGTCGGCTCCCGGTAGCTTCCGGCTCCCTCCTTCCTGTCCCGGGCTGGCAGCCAATCAGAGCGCGGCCTGGGGAATGAGGTCACGGCCTGCCTGACTTCCTGTACGGCCGGGCGGCGACGGGGAAAACTTCACAGGGCAATGCCGGGTGGGCACCGGCCTTAAGCTCAATAAAGCGCTCCCAAAGCGCTCGTGACAGGGTAAAGCACAAGGTCCTTGGCAGGGTGGGCACCTGCCAGGGGACTGTCAAATCGGCAAAAAGTGGCGTGGGCAGCCACGAAAAGGGAAAGTAAAGCGCTCCCAGCGCTCAAAGATGATTCGCAGCGCTCTCAGCGCTAGGGGTGCAGGCACAGCGCTCCCAAGCGCTAGGGGCACAGCAAAGTTCCTTAAAGCAGGCAGGGGGCAAGGCTGGGCCCAGAGCCAGCTCACTGGGTCTCCAGGCAGGGAGATAATCCAAGTGGCGGTCTTCCTGGCCCCAGCAACAGCAGCAGCCCCCTCAGGCAGGATCCTGGCAGAGAACAGTTTGTGTGGCGACACAGCCCCATTTTTAGGCACCACATTCCTTTGTCTGTAGGTGCAGGGTGGGGGAGAAAACAGTCACAGCTGGTTTTGGAGCACCCTTGATGTGCTCATCACCTCACTCTATTCACTGGCAGGGCTAGGGTCGTTAGTCGCACCACAGGGGGCGGGGCCAGCATTGTGTGGGGAAAGCCCAGCCCCATCAGGAACCAGGTGCAGCCCTCCCCTCACATCAGCATGCTGATCTGAGCACTCACCACTGGGCAGACCCATCCAGACATCCTGGATCCTGGTATCCCAGCCAACTCCAGCCAATCACACACCAGCACCCTCACAGCCATCTACCACTTCGCCGCGCTGGCGCTGCTACTAGCGCTGCTACTAGCGCCGAGTACTTTTTAAAACTTCCTGTTTTGCATTTGGGTTCGTTTTTCTGTTTCATTCTTCCCTGATTTTAGCCTGCCTGCTTGCTGCCAGCGCCCCCTTCTCCCCTTACCTGCACCTTAAAAACGGCATTTTCTGCCTGCCAAGCACCACCACTTTGGTGGGTCCGGGTCCTGGGGGTCATTTTGGGCGCCATCTTTGTTTGGGCTACTTCAGCCAGCGGCGGCCGCCATCTTGGAGCGGACTCGCACGCTCAGGCTTGATTGGAGCGCCTACTGAAGGCGGGCTCTAGCGTGGTGCTGGTTAGACCATCTACCACTTCGCCGCGCTCGCGCTGCTACTAGCGCCGAGTACTTTTTAAAACTTCCTGTTTTGCATTTGGGTTCGTTTTTCTGTTTCATTCTTCCCTGATTTTAGCCTGCCTGCTTGCTGCCAGCGCCCCCTTCTCCCCTTACCTGCACCTTAAAAACGGCATTTTCTGCCTGCCAAGCACCACCACTTTGGTGGGTCCGGGTCCTGGGGGTCATTTTGGGCGCCATATTTGTTTGGGCTACTTCAGCCAGCGGCGGCCGCCATCTTGGAGCGGACTCGCACGCTCAGGCTTGATTGGAGCGCCTACTTAAGGCGGGCTCTAGCGTGGTGCTGGTTAGACCATCTACCACTTCGCCGCGCTCGCGCTGCTACTAGCGCCGAGTACTTTTTAAAACTTCCTGTTTTGCATTTGGGTTCGTTTTTCTGTTTCATTCTTCCCTGATTTTAGCCTGCCTGCTTGCTGCCAGCGCCCCCTTCTCCCCTTACCTGCACCTTAAAAACGGCATTTTCTGCCTGCCAAGCACCACCACTTTGGTGGGTCCGGGTCCTGGGGGTCATTTTGGGCGCCATCTTTGTTTGGGCTACTTCAGCCAGCGGCGGCCGCCATCTTGGAGCGGACTCGCACGCTCAGGCTTGATTGGAGCGCCTACTTAAGGCAGGCTCTAGCATGGTGCTGGTTAGACCATCTACCACTTCGCCGCGCTCGCGCTGCTACTAGCGCCGAGTACTTTTTAAAACATCCTGTTTTGCATTTGGGTTCGTTTTTCTGTTTCATTCTTCCCTGATTTTAGCCTGCCTGCTTGCTGCCAGCGCCCCCTTCTCCCCTTACCTGCACCTTAAAAACGGCATTTTCGGCCTGCCAAGCACCACCACTTTGGTGGGTCCGGGTCCTGGGGGTCATTTTGGGCGCCATCTTTGTTTGTGCTACTTCAGCCAGCGGCGGCCGCCCTCTTGGAGCGGACTCGCACGCTCAGGCTTGATTGGAGCGCCTACTTAAAGTCGCTCCCTCACGCGCAGCGTGACGCGCAGGTGGACGCCCTCGCTTAGCCTGAGTCGTGCCGGAGTCCTGCCCGTCTGCGCCCGTCAGCGTCCCGGAGGCGTCGGGGCGGCGGGGGACCCCGGTCCGGCAAAACTCTGGCTGAGATGATTTGCTATTCCTCTGCGTCATTGCGGGACATGCGGGGCCATTCTAGCTCTTGCCGCTCCATTTTCCCGGGGCGGTTTAGGGGCAAACGACGCTGTCCGGGCTGTGGTTGGACGCCTTCCTGGATTTGTGCTACGGTTCCTCACCCGGCAACAGCTGGCGTGAAGCATCTTTGCCTGCTGCTGAACACGAGGTCGGTAGGGCGCCACGCCCTGCACATTTACGATCTTCTGGTCAGGGAAAATCCCCTGTGCTTGCTACTGACCGAAACTTGGCTGGGAGAGGCTTCCAATCCGGACGTCTTCTCAGCCATTCCTCCTGCGTACAATATCTTCCGGCAGGACAGAGTTAAGGGCAGGGGAGGGGGAGTGGCGGTTGTGGTGAAAAAGAGCGTCTCCTGCTCGGTGCTTCCCCTGAACTCCATTGGGAATGCCGAGTCGCTCGCCTTCACGCTCAGACTGTCCCCAGGTCAGGCCTTGAAGGGGTTGTTGGTTTATAGACCACCAGGCCCGGTGGGTTCCTTTTTGGAGGATCTGCAGACAGCCGTCTCTGAGCTGGCGCTGACCACACAGCATTGTGTTGTGGCCGGTGATTTCAACTTCCACCTTGACACGGCGGACGACCCTGTTGCGGCCAAATTGCTGGATGTAGCCGTACGCTATATAAAAGCTACTTAACATAACAACATAACATAACATAACAGCACACGTACAGCCATGTCTAGAAGTGGTACTTCCCCACTAGACACTGTAGGAAGGTGGCTACCTGACTATGGTTACCCCAGATTTGTTGCCTGTGTTTAGCTGGTTTTTTGACTTAGTTGACCTGGTTCCCTGCTAATCAGGGCCCCAGGCCATCTGCTCTCTCTGTAAAATGGATTCCATGTACCCTAGGTACATACCACAATTGAAAATGGACTCCTTGTCAGCCCCTGTATAATGCACTATAGGTGCCCAGGGCATAGGAGCCACCAAGGCCTACCAGGGGCTGCAGCATATCTTTTGCCACCCCTGGCTGGTTCTTAAATTTACACAACTGGCTGATCACTCAGCTGGGGTAAGGTGGTGTAATCACCCCTTACTTAGATATAGTATACCTATATCTAAACCTATATCTGGACACATATAAACCTGTGAGCCACTCCTATGGAAGGCCTCATCAATCCTGGAGGCAGAGTGCGTGGTTTAATGTGAGATGGAGCTCTAGCATGAGCTGAGCCTGTCTGCAGCTGTCGGGAACAACTCCCTAAGCTGTTTCAGGATAATGCCATACCATATACTCTTAAGTGCCTTATAATCCTCGCGGTTATATAGCAACTCTGGTTTGGCTTTATCAAAACATGTTGTGTAAGGTGTTCTGGCGACGGGGATAGCATTCCACCCCTCTAGAGGGGTAAGACATGTTACTTTACTTAAATGCGGTTAATTTCTAAAAGGACCTTAGATCCACAAAATGGATGCCTCTGCCACAGACAAGAGTCTGACCCCCTGCAGCTGACCGAAACTCAGCCAAATGGGGCCTGGACAAAGGGTTTCCTGTCGCAGGGGGGTGTTACCACCCTCCAGACAGGAGATAGTGGATTGTAGCAGGGAGGTTTGAAAGAAACCAGACACTGCTTGGGGCGCACAAGGCTGCCCCTTGCATAATCCGGTCAAACCAGTTCTGGGGCACTCCAGCCCTCGTGCCAGGGCGGCCTGGATCAAAGGAAGGGGGTGTATCCACCCACTTCCTGGGTCCCACCCATAGGAGGGGACCTAGCAGGTAATCCAGCCCCCCAAATTAGTATAAGACTGGGAGCAGTGCCAATGCACTTTAGATTTCCTGATGAAACATAAGAAACGAAACTCTGGACCCTTCGACATCCTACTCAACGTAGAAGACTGAAGAATCTCCCTTGTGGTCAAGGAGTGACCACCCTGTGCAAACAGGCACCATCCAGCCATCGACATCTGCTTTGTCGCAGTTCCCGCCGGAACCCGAGCGACAGAGATCGACAAGATCAAGCTTGCCTGCCTTCCAACAGCCCGATCCACAGTCCCTGCAGAGCAGAGACCCGTGGAGGCGACCGGAAGCGTGGGGCACGCCATCTTTAATTGACAACGAGACGCTGACCGTGCAGCCCGTGAGTGACCCTCGAAGCTGTACACCGGGGTTTGAGAAGCCCCAACCCTGAGCCACTCTTGCACTGAAGTTCAGCCCTCCACACTCGACGAGTGCTGCGTGGGGCCCTTCTGCTCCATTTGGCTCAACGCGTTGGCCCGGTCACTTGCCAGCCGGCTAGTGGCCCCTGTACCGACGAACTTTGAAATTCGACCTGCAAATCTGGTTGCTCCAGATCTGCACCAGCTCCCCTGAAAAGGAGCCCCCACTCTGACCCTCCTGGTTCGAGTGAGAAGCAATCTCCCGGTTCCGCATGGATTGCTCTTGCCAAGTTTTGTTTGCTCCAAACTTGAAGCCGACTGCGCCGACGGTGAGAGCCCTTGTGGGACAGATCGTGACCCGCTCCTGGACGTCGCAGATGCCCCAGAGCCCACGTGACAGCGGAGAGAAGCTCCTCGACGACCACCTGATTGCGCCCGACATTGCCTGGTTCCGTCCTGGTTCCACCCTGGTCACTGCTGAGTGACCCAGACTCTGTCCCCTCTGCTTTCAGGTACTTTTCGACTCGAGTCCACCCTTGGACTCCACCGGACACTTCTCTTTCACCCCGCCTGCAGCCCTTTCAGCTCCAAGCACCAAGAGCCTGCGTGACGAAACCCGACTCAACTTCGACCCTGTGCACCCGCTTCCTGTGGGTGAGGTAACTTTGCTCCGCCGGTGTTCCCACACTGGTACACATCTCTAGGGTCTGTGTCTTAAGTTTTGTTCCTCTAGGTTCAGCGGAAGTGTCCTTAAACTTTAACTTTACAACTTTTACGCACCATTGGTTAACATTGGTGCACGCGTGCGCTTTCCGCACTGCTCCCGAATCCCGTGGGCCTCTCCCGACTTCAGCATTGCTTGTCTCGACTGCTCCCAGCGATTCCCTAGGCCCTAGGCCTAACCACTGTTCGATTGGTATCTCTTATACCACTTGTTTAGTATATGGTTAGAGTGGCCCCCCGCCCTCATCCATAATTGTGCAACTTTGTATGTTTAAACTGTGCTTTTGATTTAACGCTTGTGCCCCTTTATTCATAAAGAATACTGGGGATTGTTTTTAGTAATAAATACATATATTTTTATAATATATACTTGTGTGGTGTCCTTTCATTTGATATTACAGGATTGTATGTGGTAAAACAGCTCGCTTAACACGACCTCTTAAGTTAAGCCTTTAGGCTGCTTAGTCCATGCTTGCTACCCCTAGGATAGCTTGTCTAACAAGGTTGACTTACAACCAGACACCATAAGGGATTGTTTGGTCTGATAACCGGTGGTTCCAGAATTGGAAACATCACCTATCAGGCCAACTTCTCACATTGGTGGCAGCGGTGGGATTTGAGCTTGCTGTTGTTTTACCATTGCAATCTTTTATCAAATTGAAAGATCACATCAAGTACCTCAAGGTACATATAAATCAAAAGCTTAGCATATTTAAGTTCTACTGAACTTAGTAGTTGTAGATTAAAGGGATTAGCACACCCTGACTACAACTCACTAGCAAGGTACAGTAGGAAAACACTTAGTGTAGGTAAGTGCACCACTTACACCTCACTAGTAGTCATGTCTGACACAGGAAAAGCCTCAGGGTCTGCTCCTGTGACAGTTGACCTTACCAAGGCAACTTCCAGCTATGACAAATTAACCCGAAAGGACTTGATTGCCTTGTGCATATCAAGAGGGTTAAAAAGGGGCAGAAGTCCCACATGTCCTATCCTGATAGCCATTCTAGAACAGGATGACTTAGAGAAGGCGAATGAAGTTCCCTTAGAGTCAGGAGATGGAGTGAACCCCCCTGTAACTGATACCCCTCCAGAGGAAGGAGAAGAGGAGGAAGAAGAGGAGGAGGAGGACTCAGATGTAGAGGACCCAGAAGATCAGGATCAGAGGGGTAGCCAGGTCCTAGTTGCCAGGCTTAACCAGGCCAACTTAGACCTACTGGGAAATGGAGAGGGCCAGCACCTCCCCAGATCCCACCATATCATTCTCCCAGGCAACAGAAGAGTGAGATCTCCCTCAGGGGACTCTCATATTTCTAGTGCCTCAAGAGAATCTCAGAGAGGTATGACTGCCTCTCAGAAGATAGAGCATAGGTCCAGAATGAGGGCTGTCAAACTCCAAATAGAGAGGGAGGAGGTAGCATTGGCTCAAGCTAGACTTGCCTTGGCAAGAGAGCAAAAATTGTGTGGCTTAGATGCCACTGGTGGCAGCAATATTCCTAAAGAGAAACCCAGGTCCTATGATAGTAGAAACCTGACAAAGATTGTGCCCCCCTACAAGGAAGGGGATGACATCCACAAGTGGATAACTGCTCTTGAGAGAGCCTGCATGGTACAGCAGGTTCCTGAGGAACAGTGGGCAGCAATCTTATGGTACTCCTTTTCAGAGAAAGGGAGAGATAAGCTCCTCACTGTTAGACATGAGGATGCAAACAATTACAAAGTCCTTGTAGGAAGGTGGCTACCTGACTATGGTTACCCCAGATTTTTTGCCTGTGTTTAGCTGGTTTTTTGACTTAGTTGACCTGGTTCCCTGCTAATCAGGGCCCCAGGCCATCTGCTCTCTCTGTAAAATGGATTCCATGTACCCTAGGTACATACCACAATTGGAAATGGACTCCTTGTCAGCCCCTGTATAATGCACTATAGGTGCCCAGGGCATAGGGGCCACCAAGGCCTACCAGGGGCTGCAGCATATATTTTGCCACCCCTGGCTGGTTCTTAAATTGACACAACTGGCTGATCACTCAGCTGGGGTAAGGTGGTGTAATCACCCCTTACTTAGATATAGTATACCTATATCTAAACCTATATCTGGACACATATAAACCTGTGAGCCACTCCTATGGAAGGCCTCATCAATCCTGGAGGCAGAGTGCGTGGTTTAATGTGAGATGGAGCTCTAGCATGAGCTGAGCCTGTCTGCAGCTGTCGGGAACAACTCCCTAAGCTGTTTCAGGATAATGCCATACCATATACTCTTAAGTGCATTATAATCCTTGCGGTTATATAGCAACTCTGGTTTGGCTTTATCAAAACATGTCGTGTAAGGTGTAATACGATTTGGAATACTATCCCCTCGCCAGTTCTGGCGATGGGGATAGCATTCCACCCCTCTAGAGGGGTAAGACATGTTACTTTACTTAAATGCGGTTAATTTCTAAAAGGACCTTAGATCCACAAAATGGATGCCTCTGCCACAGACAAGAGTCTGACCCCCTGAAGCTGACCGAAACTCAGCCAAATGGGGCCTGGACAAAGGGTTTCCTGTCGCAGGGGGGTGTTACCACCCTCCAGACAGGAGATAGTGGATTGTAGCAGGGAGGTCTGAAAGAAACCAGACACTGCCTGGGGCGCACAAGGCTGCCCCTTGTATAATCAGGCCAAACCGGTTCTGGGGCACTCCAGCCCTCATGCCAGGGTGGCCTGGATCAAAGGAAGGGGGTGTATCCACCCACTTCCTGGGTCCCACCCATAGGAGGGGACCTAGCAGGTAATCCAGCCCCCAAAATTAGTATAAGACTGGGAGCAGTGCCAATGCACTTCAGATTTCCTGATGAAACATAAGAAACGAAACTCTGGACCCTTCGACATCCTACTCAACGTAGAAGACTGAAGAATCTCCCTTGTAGTCAAGGAGTGACCACCCTGTGCAAACAGGCACCATCCAGCCATCGACGTCTGCTTTGTCGCAGTTCCTGCCGGAACTCAAGCGACAGAGATCGACGAGATCAAGCTTGCCTGCCTTCCAACAGCCCGATCCACAGTCCCTGCAGAGCTGAGACCCGTGGAGGCGACCAGAAGCGTGGGGCATGCCATCTTGAATTGACCACAAGATGCTGACCGTGCAGCCCACGAGTGACCCTCGAAGCTGTACACCGGGGTTTGAGAAGCCCCAACCCTGAGCCACTCTTGCACCGAAGTTCAGCCCTCCACACTCGACGAGTGCTGCGTGGGGCCCTTCTGCTCCATTTGGCTCAACACGTTGGCCCGGTCACTTGCCAGCCGGCTAGTGGCCCCTGTACCGACGAACTTTGAAATTCGACCTGCAACTCTGGTTGCTCCAGATCTGCACCAGCTCCCCTGAAAAGGAGCCCCCACTCTGACCCTCCTGGTTCGAGTGAGAAGCAATCTCCCGGTTCCGCGTGGATTGCTCTTGCCAAGTGTTGTTTGCTCCAAACTTGAAGCCGACTGCGCCGACGGTGAGAGCCCTCGTGGGACAGATCGTGACCCGCTCCTGGACGTCGCAGATGCCCCAGAGCCCACGTGACAGCGGAGAGAAGCTCCTCGACGACCACCTGATTGCGCCCGACATTGCCTGGTTCCGTCCTGGTTCCACCCTGGTCACTGCTGAGTGACCCAGACTCTGTCCCCTCTGCTTTCAGGTACTTTTCGACTCGAGTCCACCCTTGGACTCCACCGGACACTTCTCTTTCACCCCGCCTGCAGCCCTTTCAGGTTCAAGCACCAAGAGCCTGCGTGACGAAACCCGACTCAACTTCGACCCTGTGCACCCGCTTCCTGTGGGTGAGGTAACTTTGCTCCGCCGGTGTTCCCACACTGGTACACATCTCTAGGGTCTGTGTCTTAAGTTTTGTTCCTCTAGGTTCAGCGGAAGTGTCCTTAAACTTTAACTCTACAACTTTTACGCACCATTGGTTAACATTGGTGCATGCGTGCGCTTTCCGCACTGCACCCGAATCCCGCGGGCTTTTCCCGACTTCAGCACTGCTTGTCCTGACTGCTCCCAGCGATTCCCTAGGCCCTAGGCCTAACCACTGTTCGATTGGTATCTCTTATACCACTTGTTTAGTATATGGTTTGAGTGGCCCCCCGCCCTCATCCATAATTGTCAACTTTGTATGTTTAAACTGTGCTTTTGATTTAACGCTTGTGCCCCTTTATTCATAAAGAATACTGGGGATTGTTTTTAGTAATAAATACATATATTTTTATAATATATACTTGTGTGGTGTCCTTTCATTTGATATTACAGGATTGTATGTGGTAAAACAGCTCGCTTAACACGACCTCTTAAGTTAAGCCTTTAGGCTGCTTAGTCCATGCTTGCTACCCCTAGGATAGCTTGTCTAACAAGGTTGACTTACAACCAGACACCATAAGGGATTGTTTGGTCTGATAACCGGTGGTTCCAGAATTGGAAACATCACCTATCAGGCCAACTTCTCACATTGGTGGCAGCGGTGGGATTTGAGCTTGCTGTTGTTTTACCATTGCAATCTTTTATCAAATTGAAAGATCACATCAAGTACCTCAAGGTACATATAAATCAAAAGCTTAGCATATTTAAGTTCTACTGAACTTAGTAGTTGTAGATTAAAGGGATTAGCACACCCTGACTACAACTCACTAGCAAGGTACAGTAGGAAAACACTTAGTGTAGGTAAGTGCACCACTTACACCTCACTAGTAGTCATGTCTGACACAGGAA
This sequence comes from Lissotriton helveticus, assembly GCF_964261635.1. Classification (NCBI taxonomy): domain Eukaryota; kingdom Metazoa; phylum Chordata; class Amphibia; order Caudata; family Salamandridae; genus Lissotriton; species Lissotriton helveticus. The sequence goes on along the minus strand of NW_027611701.1, from coordinate 476,738 downwards.
AAGCCTCAGGGTCTGCTCCTGTGACAGTTGACCTTACCAAGGCAACTTCCAGCTATGACAAATTAACCCGAAAGGACTTGATTGCCTTGTGCATATCAAGAGGGTTAAAAAGGGGCAGAAGTCCCACATGTCCTATCCTGATAGCCATTCTAGAACAGGATGACTTAGAGAAGGCGAATGAAGTTCCCTTAGAGTCAGGAGATGGAGTGAACCCCCCTGTAACTGATACCCCTCCAGAGGAAGGAGAAGAGGAGGAAGAAGAGGAGGAGGACTCAGATGTAGAGGACCCAGAAGATCAGGATCAGAGGGGTAGCCAGGTCCTAGTTGCCAGGCTTAACCAGGCCAACTTAGATCTACTGGGAAATGGAGAGGGCCAGCACCTCCCCAGATCCCACCATATCATTCTCCCAGGCAACAGAAGAGTGAGAACTCCCTCAGGGGACTCTCATATTTCTAGTGCCTCAAGAGAATCTCAGAGAGGTATGACTGCCTCTCAGAAGATAGAGCATAGGTCCAGAATGAGGGCTGTCAAACTCCAAATAGAGAGGGAGGAGGTAGCATTGGCTCAAGCTAGACTTGCCTTGGCAAGAGAGCAAAAATTGTGTGGCTTAGATGCCACTGGTGGCAGCAATATTCCTAAAGAGAAACCCAGGTCCTATGATAGTAGAAACCTGACAAAGATTGTGCCCCCCTACAAGGAAGGGGATGACATCCACAAGTGGATAACTGCTCTTGAGAGAGCCTGCATGGTACAGCAGGTTCCTGAGGAACAGTGGGCAGCAATCTTATGGTACTCCTTTTCAGAGAAAGGGAGAGATAAGCTCCTCACTGTTAGACATGAGGATGCAAACAATTACAAAGTCCTTGTAGGAAGGTGGCTACCTGACTATGGTTACCCCAGATTTTTTGCCTGTGTTTAGCTGGTTTTTTGACTTAGTTGACCTGGTTCCCTGCTAATCAGGGCCCCAGGCCATCTGCTCTCTCTGTAAAATGGATTCCATGTACCCTAGGTACATACCACAATTGGAAATGGACTCCTTGTCAGCCCCTGTATAATGCACTATAGGTGCCCAGGGCATAGGGGCCACCAAGGCCTACCAGGGGCTGCAGCATATATTTTGCCACCCCTGGCTGGTTCTTAAATTGACACAACTGGCTGATCACTCAGCTGGGGTAAGGTGGTGTAATCACCCCTTACTTAGATATAGTATACCTATATCTAAACCTATATCTGGACACATATAAACCTGTGAGCCACTCCTATGGAAGGCCTCATCAATCCTGGAGGCAGAGTGCGTGGTTTAATGTGAGATGGAGCTCTAGCATGAGCTGAGCCTGTCTGCAGCTGTCGGGAACAACTCCCTAAGCTGTTTCAGGATAATGCCATACCATATACTCTTAAGTGCATTATAATCCTTGCGGTTATATAGCAACTCTGGTTTGGCTTTATCAAAACATGTCGTGTAAGGTGTAATACGATTTGGAATACTATCCCCTCGCCAGTTCTGGCGATGGGGATAGCATTCCACCCCTCTAGAGGGGTAAGACATGTTACTTTACTTAAATGCGGTTAATTTCTAAAAGGACCTTAGATCCACAAAATGGATGCCTCTGCCACAGACAAGAGTCTGACCCCCTGAAGCTGACCGAAACTCAGCCAAATGGGGCCTGGACAAAGGGTTTCCTGTCGCAGGGGGGTGTTACCACCCTCCAGACAGGAGATAGTGGATTGTAGCAGGGAGGTCTGAAAGAAACCAGACACTGCCTGGGGCGCACAAGGCTGCCCCTTGTATAATCAGGCCAAACCGGTTCTGGGGCACTCCAGCCCTCATGCCAGGGCGGCCTGGATCAAAGGAAGGGGGTGTATCCACCCACTTCCTGGGTCCCACCCATAGGAGGGGACCTAGCAGGTAATCCAGCCCCCAAAATTAGTATAAGACTGGGAGCAGTGCCAATGCACTTCAGATTTCCTGATGAAACATAAGAAACGAAACTCTGGACCCTTCGACATCCTACTCAACGTAGAAGACTGAAGAATCTCCCTTGTGGTCAAGGAGTGACCACCCTGTGCAAACAGGCACCATCCAGCCATCGACGTCTGCTTTGTCGCAGTTCCTGCCGGAACTCAAGCGACAGAGATCGACGAGATCAAGCTTGCCTGCCTTCCAACAGCCCGATCCACAGTCCCTGCAGAGCTGAGACCCGTGGAGGCGACCAGAAGCGTGGGGCATGCCATCTTGAATTGACCACAAGACGCTGACCGTGCAGCCCACGAGTGACCCTCGAAGCTGTACACCGGGGTTTGAGAAGCCCCAACCCTGAGCCACTCTTGCACCGAAGTTCAGCCCTCCACACTCGACGAGTGCTGCGTGGGGCCCTTCTGCTCCATTTGGCTCAACACATTGGCCCGGTCACTTGCCAGCCGGCTAGTGGCCCCTGTACCGACGAACTTTGAAATTCGACCTGCAACTCTGGTTGCTCCAGATCTGCACCAGCTCCCCTGAAAAGGAGCCCCCACTCTGACCCTCCTGGTTCGAGTGAGAAGCAATCTCCCGGTTCCGCGTGGATTGCTCTTGCCAAGTGTTGTTTGCTCCAAACTTGAAGCCGACTGCGCCGACAGTGAGAGCCCTTGTGGGACAGATCGTGACCCGCTCCTGGACGTCGCAGATGCCCAGGAGCCCACGTGACAGCGGAGAGAAGCTCCTCGACGACCACCTGATTGCGCCCGACATTGCCTGGTTCCGTCCTGGTTCCACCCTGGTCACTGCTGAGTGACCCAGACTCTGTCCCCTCTGCTTTCAGGTACTTTTCGACTCGAGTCCACCCTTGGACTCCACCGGACACTTCTCTTTCACCCCGCCTGCAGCCCTTTCAGCTTCAAGCACCAAGAGCCTGCGTGACGAAACCCGACTCAACTTCGACCCTGTGCACCCGCTTCCTGTGGGTGAGGTAACTTTGCTCCGCCGGTGTTCCCACACTGGTACACATCTCTAGGGTCTGTGTCTTAAGTTTTGTTCCTCTAGGTTCAGCGGAAGTGTCCTTAAACTTTAACTCTACAACTTTTACGCACCATTGGTTAACATTGGTGCATGCGTGCGCTTTCCGCACTGCACCCGAATCCCGCGGGCTTTTCCCGACTTCAGCACTGCTTGTCCCGACTGCTCCCAGCGATTCCCTAGGCCCTAGGCCTAACCACTGTTCGATTGGTATCTCTTATACCACTTGTTTAGTATATGGTTTGAGTGGCCCCCCGCCCTCATCCATAATTGTCAACTTTGTATGTTTAAACTGTGCTTTTGATTTAACGCTTGTGCCCCTTTATTCATAAAGAATACTGGGGATTGTTTTTAGTAATAAATACATATATTTTTATAATATATACTTGTGTGGTGTCCTTTCATTTGATATTACAGGATTGTATGTGGTAAAACAGCTCGCTTAACACGACCTCTTAAGTTAAGCCTTTAGGCTGCTTAGTCCATGCTACCCCTAGGATAGCTTGTCTAATAAGGTTGACTTGCAACCAGACACCATAAGGGATTGTTTGGTCTGATAACCGGTGGTTCCAGAATTGGAAACATCACCTATCAGGCCAACTTCTCACAGTCCTGAAGAGTGTCCTAATAGATGGGTTTGGCTTAACCACTGAACAGTACAGGTTGAAGTTCAGAGACACCCAGAAGACACAGACTTAGGACTGGACTGATTTTGTTGATTGTGCAACTAAGGCTCTGGAGGGTTGGCTACATGGCAGCAAAGAACATGACTTTACAGGATTGTATAATTTGATTATGAGGGAGCAGATCCTAAGTAATTGTCAGAACCAGCTCTTACACCAGCACCTGGTGGACTCTGATCTGACCTCTCCCCAAGAATTGGGAAAGAAGGCAGACAAGTGGGTCAGAACCAGGATTAGGCATAAGAATCAGGACAGTAACCAGAAGAAGGAGTCTACCAAGCCTCAAGATAAGGGTGGGGATAAAAATAAAGAAAAGACTTCCACAGGGCCCCAAAACTCCAAGAATGGGGGTGGGTCCCAAGACACTTCTTCAACAGAGAAAAAGCCTTATTGTCATGTCTGTAAACAGGTTCAACAAGTTCAAAAGGGCTGTAGCCAACCCCCTTCTGTGGGACCTCTCTGTAAGCAAAGAGCAGGCAGGGTAAAAGAATGTCCCATTTCCGCCTGAGCTTCTCTGGTAATCCTTTTATCATGCCTTTTAGGGTCTTGTTAAATCTCTCCACAAGCCCATTGCATTGTGGATGATATGGGGTGGTAAACTTATAGTTTACTCCACATTCCTTCCACATTGCTTTCAGATAGCTAGACATAAAATTCGTGCCTCTATCTGATAGTACCTCCTTAGGAAAGCCCACTCTTGAGAAAACTGCAATGAGGGCCTTTGCCACCACAGGGGCTGTGGTGGTCCTTAGGGGAATAGCCTCTGGATACCTGGTGGCATGATCCACTACCACCAGTATGAATCTGTTCCCAGATGCTGTTTGGGGGTCCATTGGACCCACAATATCAATTCCAACTCTTTCAAAGGGAACTCCCACCACAGGTAGTGGTATTAGGGGGGCCTTTGTTGTGCCACCTGACTTACCACTGGCTTGGCAAGTGACACAGGAGCGACAAAACTCCTTGACATCCTCTGACATGTGAGGCCAGTGAAAGTGTGAAACAAGCCTGTCCCACGTCTTGTTCTGGCCTAAGTGTCCTGCAAGGGGAATATCATGGGCCAAGGTAAGGAGGAACCCCCTAAACTGCAGAGGTATAACCAACCTCCTGGTCATGCCAGGCTTGGGGGCTCTAGCCTCTGAGTAAAGGAGTCCATCATCCCAATACACAGTATGGGTACCTTGGGCATCCCCAGCAGCCTCAGCAGCAGCCTGCTGTCTGAGGGGTTCAAGGGAAGGGCAATCTAATTGAGCCTGCCTCAGGTCTGCCCTTGAGGGTCCCCCTGTCCCCAGAAACTCAACCTGGTCAGGTTCAAGCTCCTCAGAGACAGTCTCCTCTTGGACTGCAGAATCAGTTTCCTCTGAAACCTGATCCTCAACCTGGGGCAAGGTGGAAGGCTGAGCCTTTCCTCTCTTGCTCCTTCTCTTGGGTTGTGGCTGGTCTATTGTTTCAAGATCCACCACTGGTTCAGGAAGGCACTTCTTAGCCTAAACCCTTGTCATGGCAAGGACATGCTCTGAAATCCCTAGCATTTCTGCATGAGTCCTGTACTCCACTTCTGACCATGCTGAGCTTTCAAGGTCATTTCCTAACAGACAGTCTACTGGTAGGTCTGCACTCACCACAACCTTCTTTAGGCCATCAACCCCTCCCCAGGAGAAGTTCACAACTGCCACACTATGGGAAGTAGTGGAGTTGCTTGCATTGGTTACTAGGTAGCTCTCACCTAGTACAATCTGTCCAGGGTCCACAAAGTCAGGTGTCACCATTGTGACACTGGCACATGTGTCCCTGTAAGCTTGAGCCAGTTTCTCATTAATTAAGGGAGTCTATCTGTATTTGCCCAGGTTACTGGGGCTTACTGCAGTGGGCAACTCAATGTCCACATCATACAGGAGAACTGCCTGTGTAGGGATTCTGACTAGGCCAGATCCTACTTCAATACCCAGGGTCAACCCAGCTACACCCTTGGACTGTGTTCCACCACTGCTTACTGTACTTGGGGTTGCAGTTGCTTTAGGAGCTGGAGTGGTGGGGACTGGATTTGCCTTGGTGCATTCACTGCCCCAGTGTGAAACTGATTTGCAGGTATTACACCAAGGTGTCTTTGGACCTTTGTTCTTCTTCTTCTTGTTTCCATTTTGGGAACCACCCTCCTTACTATTAGTTTGGGGGCCTGAAGACTTCTGGTCTTTTTCTTTATCTTTCTGATTACCACCCTTCCGGTCTGTTTTCTTCTGGTCACCACCTTGGTTCTGGGGTTTCTGCTTAATCCTTGTTCTGACCCATTTGTCCGCCTTCTTTCCCAATTCTTGGGGAGAGGTCAGATCAGAGTCAATAAGGTATTGATGCAACAGCTGGTTTGTACAGTTATTAAGGATCTGATCTCTCATTATAAGATTGTACAATCCTGTATAGTCTGAAACTTTACTTCCCTGCAACCAACCCTCCAAAGCCTTAGTGGCACACTCAACGAAATCAGTCCAGTCTTGAGTCTGTGCTTTTTGGGTGTCTCTGAACAACAACCTGTATTGCTCAGTGGTTAGGCCAAACCCTTCAATAAGAGCACTCTTCAAAACAGAGTCGTTTTTGTCATCCTCAGGTCTAACTGTGAGGAGCCTGTCCCTCCCTTTCTCAGAAAAGGAGTACCATAAAATTGCAGCCCACTGATCTTGAGGAACCTGCTGTACCATGCAGGCTCTCTCCAGAGCAGTCATCCATTTGTGGATGTCATCCCCTTCTTTAAAGGGGGGCACAATTTTTGTCAGGTTTCTATTGTCATAGCCCCTGTCTTTTTCTCTTGGAAAATTGCTGCCACCAGTGGCATCTAAGCCACTTAATTTCTGCTCTCTTGCCAAGGTAAATCTAGCTTGAGCCAAGGTAAGTTTAGCTTGAGCCAGGGCTACCTCCTCCCTCTCTATTTGGAGTCTGACAGCTTTCATTCTGGCCCTATGCTCAGTCTTTTGAGAGGCAGTCATACCTCTCTCAGATTCTCTGGAGGCACTAGAAATATGAGAGTCCCCTGAGGGAGATCTCACTCTTCTGTTGCCTGGGAGAATAAGACTGTGGGATCTGGGGAGGTGCTGGCCCTCTCCATTTCCCAGTAGGTCTAAGTTGGCCTGGTTAAGCCTGGCAACTAGGACCTGGCTACCCCTCTGATCCTGATCTTCGGTGTCCTCAACATCTGAGTCCTCCTCCCCCTCCTCTCCATCTTCCTCCTGAGGGGTGTCAGTTACAGGGGGTTTCTCTCCACTTCCTGACTGTAAGGGAATTCCATTCACCTTCTCTAAATCATCCTGTTCTAGGATGTCTATCAGGATTTGGCAGGTGGGACTTCTGCCCCTTTTTAACCCTCTTGATTTGCACAAGGCAATCAAGTCCCTTCGGGTTAGTTTGTCATAGCTGGAAGTTGCCTGGGTAAGGTCAACTGTCACAGGAGCAGACCCTGAGGCTTTTCCTGTGTCAGACATGACTCTAGTGTGGTGTAAGTGATGCACCTACCTACACTAAGTGTTTTCCTACTGTACCTTACTAGTGAGTTGTAGTCAGGGTGTGCTAATCCCTTCAACCTACAACTACTAAGTTCAGTAGAACTTAATATGCTAAGCTTTTGATTTTATATGTACCTAGAGGTACTTGATGTGATCTTTCAATTTGATACAAAGATTGCAATGGTAAAACAACAGCAAGCTCAAATCCGCACCGCTGCTCACCAATGTGAGAAGTTGGCCTGGTAGGGGATGTTTCCAATTCTGGAACCACCTACTACCTGACCAAACAATCCCTTATGGTGTCTGGTTGTAAGTCAACCTTATTAGACAAGCTATCCTAGGGGTAGCATGGACTAAGCAGCCTAAAGGCTTAACTTAAGATGTCGTGTTAAGCGAGCTGTTTTACCACATACAATCCTGTAATATCAAATGAAAGGACACCACACAAGTATATATTATAAAAATATATGTGTTTATTACTAAAAACAATCCCCAGTATTCTTTATGAATAAAGGGGCACAAGCGTTAAATCAAAAGCACTGTTTAAACATACAAAGTTGCACAATTATGGATGAGGGCAGGGGGCCACTCAAACCATATACTAAACAAGTGGTATAAGAGAGGCCACTCGAGCAGTGGTTAGGCCTAGGGCCTAGGGAATCGCTGGGAGCAGTCAGGACAAGCAATGCTGAAGTCGGGAATGGCCCTCGGGATTCGGGAGAGGTGCGGGAAGCGCACGCACGCACCAATGTTAACCAATGGTGCGTAAAAGTTGTAAAGTTAAAGTTAAAGGACACTTCCGCTGAACCTAGAGGAACAAAACTTAACACACAGACCCTAGAGGTGTGCACCAGTGTGGGAACACCGGCGGAGCAAAGTTACCTCACCCACAGGAAGTGGGTGCACAGGGTCGAAGTGGCGTCGGGTTCTGACACGCAGGCTCTTGGTGCTTGGAGCTGAAAGGGCTGCAGGCGGGTTAAAGATGAAGTGTCCGGTGGAGTCCAAGGGTGGACTCAAGTCGAAGAGTACCTGAAAGCAGAGGGGACAGAGTCTGGGTCACTCAGCAGTGACCAGGGTGGAACCAGGACGGAACCAGGCAATGTCGGGCGCAATCAGGTGGTCGTCGAGGAGCTTCTCTCCGCTGTCACGTGGGCTCTGGGGCATCTGCGACGTCCAGGAGCAGGTCACGATCTGTCCCACGCAGGCTCTCACCGTCGGTGCAGTCGGCTTCAAGTTTGGAGCAAACAAGCCTTGGCAAGAGCGATCCACGCGGGATCAGAAGATTGCTTCTCACTCGGACCAGGAAGGTCAGAGTCGGGGCTCCTTTTCAGGGGAGCTGGTGTGGATCTGGAGCAACCAGATTCACGAGTCTTCTTAGTCGTTTCGTCGGCACAGGGACCACTAGCCAGCTGGCAAGTGACCGGGCCAACGCGTTGAGCCAAATAGAGCCAAAGGGCCCCACGCAGCACTCGTCGAGTGTGGAGGGCTGAACTTCGGCTCAGGAGCAGCTCAGGGTGGGGCCTTCTCAAACCCCGGTGCACAGCTTCGAGGATCACTCGTGGGCTGCACGGTCAGCGTCTTGTGGTCAATTCAAGATGGCGTGCCCCACGCTTCCGGTCGCCTCCACGGGTCTCAGCTTTGCAGGGACTGTGGATCGGGCTGTTAGAAGGCAGGCAGGCTTGATCTCGTCAATCTCAGTCGCTCGAGTTCCGGCGGGAACTGCAACTAAGTAGACGTCGAGGGCTGCATGGTGCCTGCTGCTGCAGGGTGGTCACTCCTTGACCACAAGGGAGATTCTTCGGGCTTCCACGTTGAGATGGAGGGCGAAGGGTCCAGAATTTCGTTTCAAATGTTTCTTCCAGGAAATCTGATGTGCATTGGCACTGCTCCCACTCTTATTCGAATCTGGGGAGCGTGATTACCTGCTAGGTCCCCTCCTATGGGTGGGACCCAGGAAGTGGGTGGATACACCCCCTTCCTTTGATCCAGGCCGCCCTGGCACGAGGGCTGGAGTGCCCCAGAACCAGTTTGGCCGGATTATGCAAGGGGCAGCCTTGTGCGCCCCAAGCAGTGTCTGGTTTCTTTCAAACCTCCCTGCTACAATCCACTATCTCCTGTCTGGAGGGCGGTGACACCCTCCTGTGACAGGAAACCCTTTGTCCAGGACCCATTTGGTTGAGTTTCGGTCAACTGCAGGGGTCCAGACATTTGTCTGTGGCAGAGGCATCCATTTTGTGGATCTTAAGGTCTTTGGAGAAATTAACCGCATTTAAGTGAAGTAACATGTCTTACCCCTCTAGAGGGGTGGAATGCCATCCCCGTCGCCAGAACTGGCGAGGGGATGGTATTCCAAATCGTATGACACCTTACACGACATGTTTTGATAAAGCCAAACCAAAGTTGCTATTTAACCGCGAGGATTATAAGGCACTTAAGAGTATATGGTATGGCATTATCCTGAAACAGCTTAGGGAGTTGTTCCCGACAGCTGCAGACAGGCTCAGCTCATGCTAGAGCTCCATCTCACATAAAACCACGCACTCTGCCTCCAGGATTGATGAGGCCTTCCATAGGAGTGGCTCACAGGTTTACATGTGTCCAGATATAGGTTTAGACATAGGTATACTATATCTAAGCAAGGGGTGTGTACACCACCTTACCCCAGCTGAGTGATCAGCCAGTTGTGTCAATTTAAGAACCAGCCAGGGGTGGCAAAAGATAGGCTGCAGCCCCTGGTAGGCCTTGGTGGCCCCTATGCCCTGGGCACCTATAGTGCATTATACAGGGGCTGACAAGGAGTCCATTTCCAATTGGTATGTGCCTATAGCACATGTGTCAGTAATTTAGTGAGAGAACAGCAGGCTGGGGGTCTGATCAGCAGGCCCACAGCCTCAGTAGTCGAAAACCAGTGAAGCAAAAAGCAAAAATTTGGGGTGACCATAGGATAGCAGACCCTACTCTCCTACACCTGCCTTCTGCAGGGCCTCCAAAACTTTCTTCAGGTGGATCAGGTGATCCTCCCAGGTGGAGCTAAAGACAGCAATATCATCTAGATATGCTGCGCAAAAGTCATCCAACCCAGTAAGGACTTGGTTCAGCAACCTTTGGAAAGTGGCAGGTGCATTCTTCAAACCAAAGGGCATTACCACAAACTGATAATGACCACTAGGGGTAGAGAATGCTGTTTTGGCTTTTGACTCCTCAGCTAGTCTTATTTGCCAGTAGCCAGCTGTCAGATCGAATGTGCTCAGAAACTTGGCAGAAGCCAATCTGTCAATGAGCTCATCTGCTCTTGGAATGGGGTGAGCATCTGTCCTAGTGACAGCATTGAGACCCCTGTAATCCACGCAAAACCTCATTTCTCTCTTTCCATCTTGGGTATGAGGTTTTGGCACCAGGACTACTGGGCTGGCCCATGGGCTCTCTGGTGGCTCAATCACTCCAAGCTCCAACATCTTTTGCACCTCAGCCTTGATGCAATCCCTGACATGGTCAGGTTGCCTGTAGATCTTATTCTTGACAGGCAGACTGTCACCAGTGTCCACTACATGGGTACACCAGTCAGTCTGGCTGGGTGTGAGTGAAAACGAATGCCTGTGGGCCTGCAAAACTTGTCTGCAGTCCATCTGTTGCTGGTCAGTGAGGCTGCCTGCCAAGGCTACTCCATCCACTGAACCATCATCAGGGTTCTGAGAAAGCAGGTCTGGGAGAGGGTCACTCTCTTCCTCCTGTTCCCCATCTGTGGCCATGAGCAAGCTCATGTCCTCCCTGTCCACAAATGCTTTCAAGCGATTCACATGGATTACCCTGTGAGGGCTCCTGGGTGTTCCAAAGTCCACCAAGTAGGTGACTTCCCCCTTCTTCTCAATAATAGGATAGGGTCCACTCCATTTGTCTTGGAGTGCTGCTGGAGCCACTGGCTCCAGTACCCACACCTTCTGTCCTGGTTGGAACTCTACCAGCACAGCCTTTTGGTCATGCCAAGCTTTCTGTAATTCTTGGCTGGCCTCCAGGTTTTTGGATGCTCTTTCCATGTACTCAGCCATCCTGGAGCGGAGACCAAGTACATAGTCCACTATGTCTAGTTTGGGCTTTTTGAGAGGTAACTCCCATCCTTCCTTCACCAAACACAATGGACCCCTCACAGGGTGGCCAAACAAAAGTTCAAAAGGGCTGTAGCCAACCCCCTTCTGTGGGACCTCTCTGTAAGCAAAGAGCAGGCAGGGTAAAAGAATGTCCCATTTCCGCCTGAGCTTCTCTGGTAATCCTTTTATCATGCCTTTTAGGGTCTTGTTAAATCTCTCCACAAGCCCATTGCATTGGGGATGATATGGGGTGGTAAACTTATAGTTTACTCCACATTCCTTCCACATTGCTTTCAGATAGCTAGACATAAAATTCGTGCCTCTATCTGATAGTACCTCCTTAGGAAAGCCCACTCTTGAGAAAACTGCAATGAGGGCCTTTGCCACCACAGGGGCTGTGGTGGTCCTTAGGGGAATAGCCTCTGGATACCTGGTGGCATGATCCACTACCACCAGTATGAATCTGTTCCCAGATGCTGTTTGGGGGTCCATTGGACCCACAATATCAATTCCAACTTGTGAGAAGTTGGCCTGGTAGGGGATGTTTCCAATTCTGGAACCACCTACTACCTGACCAAACAATCCCTTATGGTGTCTGGTTGTAAGTCAACCTTATTAGACAAGCTATCCTAGGGGTAGCATGGACTAAGCAGCCTAAAGGCTTAACTTAAGAGGTCGTGTTAAGCGAGCTGTTTTACCACATACAATCCTGTAATACCAAATGAAAGGACACCACACAAGTATATATTATAAAAATATATGTGTTTATTACTAAAAACAATTCCCAGTATTCTTTATGAATAAAGGGGCACAAGCGTTAAATCAAAAGCACTGTTTAAACATACAAGTTGCACAATTATGGATGAGGGCGGGTGGCCACTCAAACCATATACTAAACAAGTGGTATAAGAGAGGCCACTCGAACAGTGGTTAGGCCTAGGGCCTAGGGAATCGCTGGGAGCAGTCAGGACAAGCAATGCTGAAGTCGGGAATGGCCCTCGGGATTCGGGAGATGTGCGGAAAGCGCACGCATGCACCAATGTTAACCAATGGTGCGTAAAAGTCATAGAGTTAAAGTTTAAGGACACTTCCGCTGAACCTAGAGGAACAAAACTTAACACACAGACCCTAGAGGTGTGCACCAGTGTGGGAACACCGGCGGAGCAAAGTTACCTCACCCACAGGAAGTGGGTGCACAGGGTCGAAGTGGCGTCGGGTTTTGACACGCAGGTTCTTGGCGCTTGAAGCTGAAGACGCTGCAGGCGATGTGAAGGAGAAGTGTCCGGTGGATCCAAGGGTGGATCTGAAGTGGTGAAGACCTGAAAGCAGAGGGGACAGTGTTCAAAGTCACTGGCCAGTGACCACCGTGGAACCAGATTGGAACCAGGCAAAGTCGGGTGCAAACAGGTGATGAGGGGTTGCTTCTCTCTGCAGCCACGTGGACACGAAGAGGTCAAGGACGTCCAGGAGTCGATCACGAGCTGTCCCTCGAAGGCTCTAGCTGATGGCGGTGTCGGCAACTCGATTGAAGCAAACAAGCCTTGGCTAATGCAAGCCACGGGGAAAGTGAAAAAGGCTTATTACTCGGACCAGCAAGGTCAGAGCGGGTACTCCTTTCTACAGAAGCGAGGGCAGGTCTGGAGCAACTAGACCCACAGTGTAAATCGTAGGTTTTGTCGCCAAGATGGCCGCTGACCACGTGACAAGCGGCCGGGATGGTGAGTCGAGTGGCACAAAGCAAAAGGGCCCCACGCAGATCGTGGAGATGCTGGAGGGCTGATCTTTGGTGCAAATGCTGCTCGATTGTGGGGCTTCTCAAACCCCAAAGCACAGAGTCGAGGGTGCCTCGGGTGCTGCGCAGTCAGCGTTTCGGGGGTCTTTCAAGATGTCCGCTCCCACGTCTCTCGGTGCCTCCACGGGTCCCTTCTTTGCAGGGACTGTGGATCGGGCTGGGAGAAGTCTGGGAAGCTGGGTCTTGTCAGGCTCTGCACTCGGGCTCCGGCGGGAGGCGGCGGCAAAGCAGACGTCGAGGTGCTGGGTGGTGCCTGTGTTCACAGGGTGGCCCCTCCTAGGCCACAAGGGAGATTCTCTTCAGTCTTCTATCATCAGAATGTCGAAGTCCAGTCGTCTTCTTAGTTTAAAGGTGATTTCAGGATAATCTGCTGTGCTAGGGCACTGCTCCCACTCTTATTCCAATCTGAGGGGTGGATCTCCTGCTAGGTCCCTCCCTATGGGTGGGACCAGGAAGGGGGGTGGTTACACCCCCTTTCCTTTGTCCAGGTCTCACTGGAGCTGGGGCTGGGCTGCCCCAGAACCGGTTTGACCGGATTATGCAAGGGGAAGCCTTGTGCTCCCCAGGCACTGTCTGGTTTCTTTCAAACCTCCCTGCTACAATACACTATCTCCTGTCTGGAGGGCGGTGACACCCTCCTGTGACAGGAAACCCTTTGTCCAGGACCCCTTTGGCTGAGTTTCGGTCAGCTCCAGGGGTCCAGACATTTGTCTGTGGCAGAGGCATCCATTTTGTGGATCTTAAGGTCCTTGGAGAAATCAACCGCATTAAAGCAAAGTAACATGTCTTACCCCTCTAGAGGGGTGGAATGCCATCCCCGTCGCCAGAACTGGCGAGGGGATGGTATTCCAAAGCGTATGACACCTTACACGACATGTTTTGATAAAGCCAAACCAAAGATGCTAAATAACCGCGAGGATTATAAGGCACTTAAGAGTATATGGTATGGCATTATCCTGAAACAGCTTAGGGAGTTGTTCCCGACAGCTGCAGACAGGCTCAGCTCATGCTAGAGCTCCATCTCACATAAAACCACGCACTCTGCCTCCAGGATTGATGAGGCCTTCCATAGGAGTGGCTCACAGGTTTACATGTGTCCAGATATAGGTTTAGATATAGATATACTATACCTAAGCAAGGGGTGATTACACCACCTTACCCCAGCTGAGTGATCAGCCAGTTGTGTCAATTTAAGGACCAGCCAGGGGTGGCAAAAGATATGCTGCAGCCCCTGGTAGGCCTTGGTGGCTCCTATGCCCTGGGCACCTATAGTGCATTATACAGGGGCTGACAGGGAGTCCATTTTCCAATTGTGGTATGTACCTAGGGTACATGGAATCCATTTTACAGAGAGAGCAGATGGCCTGGGGCCCTGATTAGCAGGGAACCAGGTCAACTAAGTAAAAAAACCAGCTAAACACAGGCAAAAAATCCGGGGTAACCATAGTCAGGTAGCCACCTTCCTACATAACCCCCCCCCCCAAACGAAAGGAGATAAGGCTATCCTTGGCCAGGTAAGCCTATATTGCCTGAGTGGCCATATAAGGAAGTACCTGCACTAGCATGGGTACCCCCTGTCTCATGGTCCACTAAGCAGTCCCTCACCCTTGGGGTATTAGAGGGTCTCCACCATAGGGAATTACTACCTTGGGTGTGTTTATGCAAAGTTAAAGGCTGGTTTGGATATGGAGTATTGAAGTGAGGCTCTACTAAGTTAGGGCTTGGCTTCCTCCAATTATCTTCCACCATGTGTGCCTTTCTTTCTTTAACTGAGTTGCACTGTGCTCTCAGGGTCAACCTCTGGCTACCTAAAGCTGGAGGCTGGGTCCCTCTGTTTGGCTTGCTGGAGGGACAGTTCAGGTTTGGGCCCCTTGGGTCCCAGGTTTGGCTGTGCCCAACAGAATCCATCTGTGGGAGGTCCCTAACTGTTTTTAAGGGGGCTCCCTCAGGAGTTTTTAAAGTTTTCACCTTACTAGGGCTACTAGTTTTGGTGCACCTAATCTTTTTGATGGGGGTGCTTTATTTGACAGGGGGCCCTCTGGGTCTCACTGTCCTTCTTGTCCTCTGCAGCCCTGGGCTGGCTAAGGCAAGGTAGAGAGGGGCAGGTTACCTGCTCCAGACTGGGTCCCACCTGAGAAGGGTCCACTGACATCAGAGGTTCTGTCAGGCTAGGCCCAACCAACTCTGGGGCAGTTCCTTCATCAGGGGTAAGATCAGTTCCCTGAGGAGGCTGATCCTGTCCTAAAGTCTGGTGAGGGGGAGATTTCTCTTCCTCCTCCATGCTCTCAGTTTGTGTGGAGTTATCCATCATTTCAGGTTTCACAACACACGTGTCAGTTTGAGTTTGGGCTGTGGCCATCACAGCCCCACCAACCTTTTCAGGAGGAGACTCAGTTTGGGTTTCTGCTGTTATCATAACAGCTTTGCTATTCTGTTCAGGAAGAGCTTTTGCTAAAGATGGGGCAGAGAGTTTCTCAGCCCTACCAACCTTTTCAGGAAGGACATCTTGAATTGGGGCTGTAGCCATTACAGCCCCACTAACCTTTCCATTGGAATTCACCATTCTAGAATGGGTTTCCTGTTCAACCTCAGCCCAGGCTGAGATCTCCAAATCATTACCAAGTAGGCAGTCTACAGGCAAGTTTGGTGACACTGCCACTCTCTTTGGGCCAATGACACCTCCCCAGCTGAGACTTACTACTGCCATGGGATGATTTGTTTGGATTCCATCAATGTTTGTAACCTGGTATGTGGCACCAGGTAAAAGTTGCTTAGAGGGGACTATGCCATCAGCCACCATGGTGATGCTAGCCCCTGTGTCTCTAAAAGCTTCAACTTTCAAACCATTGATGATGGGTTCTTGTCTATACTTGCTCAGAGTATTTGGGCAAGCAGAGAAGTTGGCAAACCCCATGCCAGTCGCATAAACAAGATCATTGGGTGATGGGGACCTGGATAGGCCAGGGTCCACCTGAGCTCCAACAGTAAACCCACCCAGATTCCTGGGTGTGCTTCCACTTCCTGGGGGATTACTGCTGACAGTAACAGGAGGTGTTGAAGCTGGCTTTGGAGGTATATTTTCTTTATTGTTATTCTTGGGACAACAGTTGTCTGTTTTGTAATGCCCAACCTGTTTACAGGCATAACAATAAGGCTTTTTCTCAGTTGAAGAAGTGTCTTGGGACCCACCCCCATTCTTGGAGTTTTGGGGCCCTGGGGAAGTCTTTTCTTTATTTTTATCCCCACCCTTATCTTGAGGCTTGGTAGACTCCTTCTTCTGGTTACTGTCCTGATTCTTAGGCCTAATCCTGGTTCTGACCCATTTGTCTGCCTTCTTTCCCAATTCTTGGGGAGAGGTCAGATCAGAGTCCACCAGGTGCTGGTGTAAGAGCTGGTTCTGACAATTACTTAGGATCTGCTCCCTCATAATCAAATTATACAATCCTGTAAAGTCATGTACTTTGCTGCCATGTAGCCAACCCTCCAGAGCCTTAGTTGCACAATCAACAAAATCAGTCCAGTCCTGAGTCTGTGTCTTCTGGGTGTCTCTGAACTTCAACCTGTACTGTTCAGTGGTTAAGCCAAACCCATCTATTAGGACACTCTTCAGGACTTTGTAATTGTTTGCATCCTCATGTCTAACAGTGAGGAGCTTATCTCTCCCTTTCTCTGAAAAGGAGTACCATAAGATTGCTGCCCACTGTTCCTCAGGAACCTGCTGTACCATGCAGGCTCTCTCAAGAGCAGTCATCCATTTGTGGATGTCATCCCCTTCTTTGAAGGGGGGCACAATCTTTGTCAGGTTTCTACTATCATAGGACCTGGGTTTCTCTTTAGGAATATTGCTGCCACCAGTGGCATCTAAGCCACACAATTTTTGCTCTCTTGCCAAGGCAAGTTTAGCTTGAGCCAAGGCTACCTCCTCCCTCTCTATTTGGAGTTTGACAGCCCTCATTCTGGCCCTATGCTCTAGCTTTTGAGAAGCATTCATGCCTCTCTGTGATTCTCTGGAGGCACTAGAAATATGAGAGTCCCCTGAGGGGGATCTCACTCTTCTGTTGCCTGGGAGAATAACATGTTGGGTTCTGGGGAGGTGCTGGCCCTCTCCATTCCCCAGTAGGTCCAAGTTGGCCTGGCTAAGCCTACCAACTGGAACCTGGCTACCCTGATCCTGTACTTCTAAGTCCTCAACATCTGAGTCCTCATCCAAGTCATCATCATCCTCCTCTTCAGGGGGATCAACTACAGGGGGGTTCCCTCCACTTCCTGTGTCTAAGGAAGCTGCTTTTGCCTTCTCTAAGTCATCCTGTTCTAGGATTTCTACCAGGATTAGGCAGGTGGGGCTTCTGCCCCTTTTTAACCCTCTTGCTTTGCACAAGGCAATCAAGTCTCTGCGGGTTAACTTGTCATATCCAAAAGTTGCCTGGGTAAGGTCAACTGTCACAGGAGTAGACCCTGAGGCTTTTCCTGTGTCAGACATGGTTACTAGTGAGGTGTAAGTGGTGCACTTACCTACACTAAGTGTTTTCCTACTGTACCTTGCTAGTGAGTTGTAGTCAGGGTGTGCTAATCCCTTCAACCTACAACTACTAAGTTCAGTAGAACTTAATATGCTAAGCTTTTGATTTATATGTACCTAGAGGTACTTGATGTGATCTTTCAATTTGATATAAAGATTGCAATGGTAAAACAACAGCAAGCTCAAATCCGCACCGCTGCTCACCAATGTGAGAAGTTGGCCTGGTAGGGGATGTTTCCAATTCTGGAACCACCTACTACCTTGTGGTAAATAAATAAATAATACCCTATTTTTGACTAGACTTATAGCATAACAGATAGCTCAATAAATAAGAGTCAAGATTCGAGGTAGTAGGAGTTTCTGCAGGTTTATTACAGCATAAGGACAGGATCAGGACAACCTGCATGGGAACAGGACAATAAGGCCTGGCAGGACAACTGGGGCCCAGCAGCTGCCGGGGCTTGATCTGGGATGAGCGCGCTAACATTCAATAACAAAACATTGATTTATATACATAGCGCAAACACATAGCATTACATTGCAGTAGGCGTAACAGTAGGTGGAGTAGAAGGCGTGACGCGTAGCAGTCGCGAGAGATAACAGAAATAAGAGGTGTAACTGGGAGTTTACTTAGACATGTGATGCAAAACGTAACAGAATATGTCATGAATGGGCGGAAACATTGGAGGGGGCTACCTAAGGAGCCGGGACCTCTAACCTAATGGTGCGCGAAAACTAGCAATGACGTGTTACTAGGAGAAGCTGGGGGCTATGAACTCTGTGCTAGGAGCAGAGACTAGAGTCTGAAGGGTCGGAGCGACATGTACCTAAACCCTATCTGGTATCTGATGTTTAGGGAACATGTTGATATAAACTAGAAGTCATGAGGGGAGAGGCTAACCTGATTTCTAAGACTGGACCATGCATTATTCTACATGTAGTGCGTGAAGAAGAATACTAAATGACCATTAAATACAGTATTTCTCTAACGTGGAGCCGAGAAGGCTAGACAATGACGGAAACTATTGATGCAGTTCAGTAGCTTAGGAATGCAGAGGAGGAGGACTGAACTGATAGCAGGAACTATAACATACTTTTGGCAGACTCAGAGGCAGGGCCAAGCTGCACCGGGCACTGCGAGGCAGGAAGTAAGTGAAGGGTCGAGGATACAGGTGGGGGCTGTATCGCTCCTTAGCGAGGCTTTCAGGAGACAGGAGCTGAATCTGTGGTCCGGGCCCTTTTGAGGCCTGGAAACGGGGACTTTATAATTGAATAACGTGCACACTGAGAAACGTGGCAACATTACTTACATAGGCCTGATATTCGTAGTATTCACGAAGACTGGAAAATAGCATACTAGAGGTGGACACAACTGGAATTGCGTCATTAATCAGGCATGGGGAATAACATATGCATATTGGTCATGCACACATAACATATGATGGATGAAGCGTAGGGACACAGAACATGGCAAAATTTACTTTTCCACATTCCCTCCTTGTCACTACGTTTCCATCAGGAAACATCAATATTCATGATACCGTCTATCATTTCATACAGTACCATTTGCTCGTCTCGAATTGTCTTGGAACGGGATTTAGAACAGGGCTTGGGACGGGGAATACAAGAGGTAGCACACATGCTGCAAATCGCAGGGCCACATTGTATACAGAGGCAGCAGCTAAATATGATCGCTACTGCAATACCTAAAAAGGACAGGACTTTCCAACCCCATGCGGAAATTATATTCCAGAACCAACCGGACCATGTCCAGGTGCCTGGATCTTGGTGTAACAGATGGGCAATTTTATGGAGTCTGGTTATAGCTGAATAAACAGACGGCGCGTTATTTGGAATGAAAATGCAGCAACTAGATCCGAGGACTCTACAGGCCCCGCCCCTATCGGCCAGTATGACGTCAAGGACGAGACGATTTTGCAAAACGACAAATCTCATAGCAGATTGTTCTTCGGTTAGGTTACCTAGAGCAGAGGCAGTCTCATCTACTACTGCTTCAAGGGTTCTTGTTAGCCTACGGATTAGCTTACTGTTTACAACTGTGCCTAAATAAGGGAACACACCTTTATCTATATCAATGAATTGCTCTGCGGCGGTTTCAGTATAATCGACAATCGGGAGATTTCTCTTGTGTCTAGTGTGTACTAAGAAAGAATTCCTATGATAGTCAGGTGGGGCTAGGAAAACAGGTGGCAGTAGGAAGGCAATGTAACAGGTTCCCTCCCAATCGAGGGGCAGACGGACATATGCAGTTTGACCACAAATAAAATAAGAATGACGTGAAGCTTTGAAAATAGATTTCCCACTGTCACTATACTTGATAACAGTAGTACATTCACTATGACCTATATGTACAGAACCATAACTACGGACACATAATTCGCCTTTGACTGGTAATACTGAAATAGCAGGTAAGTCTGGAGTAGTATCAGACTGAACATTCAGGACCATGAAATTCGACGAATAATTTCCTAAATTATATACTTCATTTTCTAAATCTAAACCTGTTCTGTGGGGGAGACCTTGCTTGTCTGGGAAACATGTACTGTTAAGAAAAGACATATCTGTTGAGGATGACGTTAACGTGGACCATGCTCCACACGAACCATTGTGTGAGAATGGATAAGGAAAGAGTGGCAGAACTCCCTTCGGTGTCTGGAAAGGGGGGAGTCGACCACACACCCAACAATTAGTGGCATTGCTGGTCTGGTGTGAGTAATGTAACATACGGATAAATGTGTTATTACGCATAGCGAGGCGGTATGAATATTCGTGAGGAGGCAGATCACTAAACGTGTGCTCTACTGTAGCATGAGCAGACATATTTACATGAGGAACTGAAAAACACAGATAGAAAGCATAGCTGGTGCAGGAAGCCATTATGCTGATGAATAATACGAAACTCAGAAAAACGATACATTTGATTGAGCTTTGACTGACTCTCTCACTATGGGGGTCTATTTTATACATGTCAGAAACAGTCTAACCGTTTCACCTAGGGGAGGACTTATACAATCAAACTGGCTGACTTATTAGACCTGAGCTTTAACTTATACTCCTGTTGCGGAGTTTTCTCTAACAAGGGAGGGGTTGTAATAATGTCTTGTGCGGGACAGTCCTTTAAAACAATGTTCTGGCAATCCTTCGAATCCTGGGAAATGTTCTTGGAAATGTTTTTGAAGACTGGTTTCGATCCTTTGAAAAGTTTTACATGAGAAAGGTGGACCCACCCCTTCCTGCCTTCCAACTTGACGGCAGTTCGGGTGGTCAAGAGGACCTGACGTGGCTCCTTCCAACGTGGTTCCAGCGGACTTGATCTGTCAAAATTTCTGATCATCACAAGGGAGCCTGGAACGATCTCGTGCGGTGCCACCTCGGTATTGTCTGGAAATGCGGCGGCAACCTGTGAACGACATGAGTTGAGGGCAGACATCAAGGAAGCTAGGTAATCTGTCAGCATATTACATGAAACATCGGTAATACTTCGGGGTCTAGGAGTACCCCACATGTTAGGGGGGTGGCCGAATACGACCTCGTACGGGGACAGACCTGATCTGGAATGTGCGACCATACGCATGTAAAACAGAGCGACTGGCAAAGCTACTAACCAGTCCACACCCTTGTCTTTACAGACTTTTGCAATGCGGATTTTCAGAGTCTGATTATGCCTTTCGACTAGTCCAGCTGCTTCTGGATGGCGTACACAATGGAACTTCCACTGGTACCCTAACAAAAGGGACACGTGTTTCATGAGTTCAGATGAGAATGGCTGGCCGTTATCAGAATATACGACTCTAGGGAGTCCATATCTAGGGAAAAATTCACGAACCAACTGCTTGGCAGTGGTCGCGGCTGTGTAATCTGGGACTGGATATGCTTCTGTCCACCTGGACAAAGCGCATACAACTACAAGGACATACTTGAAACCTCGACATCGCTCCATTTGAATATAATCCATCTGGAGGACCTCAAAAGGGTGGTCAGGGGGCTGGAAACCACCTTGTTCCACCGGGACACTTTTACCTGGATTAAACTGACAACATATCATACAGGTACGGACTTTCTGCTTGGCTGCAGCTCGTAAATGCTTGTTGAACCAAATGTACTGGATACTGTCTAACATAGCTTTTTCTCCTAAATGGGCTGGACTATGTGCGGTATTGATAATGACTTGAACCATAGAATCGGGGAGAAACCATGTGGCTCTACCCTTCGTTAACCATCCTTGATCTGTCTGGACCCCTCCTTGTACAGACCATTTCTTGATTTCATCGGGAGTAGCATGTGACTGTATATCTATGACATCTTGTGTAGGGTCCTTAACTGTCATGCATGTAATCGGATCTGGAGTATGTGTCATATTAACTGGAATGTCTGGAGTCTGTGCTGTAAGCTTGGCTGTGCGGTCTGCTAAATCATTACCTTGGGAAATAATGTCTGTGACTTTCGTATGTGCTTTGCATTTCATGATAGCAATAGATGTCGGTAAATGTATGGCATCTAACAGGGCTTGAATAAGGAGACCATGCTGAATCTTGGTTCCATGAGAAGTCATAAAACCTCTCTCCTGCCAGAGCACTCCGAAGTCGTGTACAACTCCGAATGCGTAACGTGAATCTGTGTAAACATTAACCTTCAGATTCTTGGCATGTATACAGGCTTGTGTCAGAGCGACTAGCTCTGCTGCTTGAGCGGACAGAGTATCAATACGGTGTGTTTCAATAACTTCAGTGTCAGTAGTCACTGCATACGCGGCGACTAGTTCTCCTGTACTAGTTCTCATACATGAACCATCCACATAAAGTGTCAGGTCAGGATCTGGTAACGGAATGTCTGTCAGGTCTTGTCTTGGCTTCGTCGTAATGTTAACTACTTCCACACAATCATGTGGGTCTAGATTTGAACTAACTGATGGTAACAGTGTAGCAGGATTCAGGACGTTGCAGCGTCTGATTTCTATGTGTGGCTGGAACAGTGTCAATTCATAACCTGTTAAACGTGCAATTGTCAAGTGCTGAGTTTGTGTTCGGTTTAAAAGAACTTCTACTGAATGTGGGACCTGTACTGTCAGGGAATGTCCTAAAACTATAGAATCACTTTGTCTGATAGCTAGTGCTGTGGCTGCAACTGACTTGAGGCACGCAGGCAACGCCTGGGCGACTGGATCTAATGTGCTCGAAAAATAGGCACAGGGCTTGTATTGACCTGCTTGATCTTGTGTGAGAACAGATAATGCTGTACCTTCCCGTTCAGTAACGAAAAGTGTAAAAGGCTTACTGTAGTTCGGTGTAGCTAGAACTGGAGCTTGACATAGGGCTTTCTTTAACTCGTTGAAACTAAGTGTATGGTCAGATGTCCAAGGGAGGACAGTCGATACGGCTGCCTCCTGTGTCGTTAACTGTATCAGTGGCTTGGCTAGGAATGCATACTGGGGAATCCATTGTCTACAATAAGAAGTAAGGCCGATAAAGGCACGTACCTCCTTCTGGGTTCTGGGCTGGGGAAGACTCGCTATTAACTGGATACGGTCGGGTGTCAACTGCCTACCCCTCTTGGACAGCAAGTGTCCTAAGTATACCACTTGCTGGACACAGAATTGAAGCTTCGAAGGTGACACCTTGTGCCCCATCTCGGCAAGGAAATACAAAACTGTAAGTGATGCACGCTCGCAGTCACGTTCAGAACGGGCTGTGATCAGTAGATCATCGACATACTGGAGCAGGGCAGTGTCAGTTGGCATGTGAATGTTGTCTAGTTGTCTCTTGAGTGCTTGACTGTAAATACTAGGGCTTTCTGTGAAACCTTGAGGAGCGCGTGTGAACATATAGCTCCTTCCATTTAAACAAAATCCGAAAAGAAACTGGCTGTCTGGATGAATTGGAACACTAAAAAATGCATTCTTGAGGTCAATAACAGTGAAAAACATGGCTTCGGAATCAATGGCTGTTAACAGGGAAGAAATGTCTGGGACAACTGGGTACTGAGGAATAATACATTTATTAAGCTCTCGCAAATCAATCACTAATCGATATACTGGGGGTGCATTTGGATCAGTACGTTTCATGACTGGAATGATCGGAGAATTACATACATTGGAGTCAGTTTCTACAACTACTCCTTGAGCCATGAGCTCGTCAATAATTTTGGATAAGGCTGCTACAGCCTCAGGTGGCAATCTGTACTGCCTGATACGGGGTAACACTACACCTGGTTTGAGAGTCACACGATAGGGTGTGATTTGCATGTAACCTACATCAGTTGGACCTTGCGCCCATAAATGCTGTGGAACATTAGACAATCTTGAATCAAAATCTCGTAATACATAGTGACCCTTAAAGTCACGTAGGAACAATCGTATTCCCTCTGGGGAACAGCAAATAACTGCACCTAACTCTTTCAGTGTCTTAATGCCTAATAGATTTTCTGGACATGACTTAGTAAGTAACAGATCAGTAGTACGGGACAATGGACCTACTTCTAGAGTAACTGGCTTTGATATCTCATTAACTATGGGTTTTCCTGAAAATCCAAGGGAAACATTTCTCGAGCCTGAGAGCGGAGCCCCTGGAACTTCGGCGTGACTAATTGTGGTCCTACTTGCCCCTGTATCGATCAAAAACTTTCTGTCTTTCCCTAATACTTGACTGTGAACATAGGGACCTTCTTGGTCTACAGGTATCTCGATGAGAGGCAAGCCTACCTCCCTCTCTAGGCTGTTTCATGAATATGACTGGTACTCTGGATACTCAGACTGCGCATACTGGTACATCTGCGATGTAACGTGCTGTGTTGCAGCAATAGGCTGCGGTACTGTAACTGTCTGTGGTGCATTCTGTGACTGAGGAGTCTGTGAAACTTGTTCTTGTCTCGGCGGACGTGGTCTTTCTTTAGTCTTACCAGTAGCTATGTTGTGTTTCAGAACTGCACACTCGTTTATAAAATGACCTGGCTGTTTACAATAATTGCAGTTCCCTTTAACGGGAGCCGCAGGATGACTGGCTTGATTCGGACCCCTCTTCTGACTGTCTTGAGGAATAGATTGTGCAACTAGCACTTTCATTTTCGTGTCTTTCATACGTTTTCTTTCGTGTTCTTGCTCTTCTCTGATTCTATTCTGGTGATACTGGAGCATCTGGAGCATCTGGGACGGAGTATTTGCTTGCCAGGTGCTTTCGACTTTCAAAACTCGGTTTTTAATTTGTGGACTTGAATTCTCGACTAATTTGGTAACGAAAAGATGAGGGTATGACTCACTACTTGTCTTGAGACCACTGTTGATACTGAAACATTTTTCAAATCTAGAATAAAAATCACTAATATCCTCGTCTTGCTTCTGTTTACAGGCTGAGATTGCATCCCAGTCTTCTTTCCTTGTTGTCAATAATCTGGGTAAAACTTGAATCAATAATTCTGGTAAATCTTTACATTTATCTCCAAGACCGGTACCTGGTACTCGTGCCTTGTCTTCAGCTTCTAGAGCTGTCCAATCGATCTTTTTCTCTCCCACCTCCCATTCTTTTTCCTTTAACTTTTCATACACCCCTGCGGGTAACAGGACCTTTAACATTTTAATGATATCTGGGTAAGTGTATTCTCCCATACGGAGCATGTCTTTTAATTCTCTATGGAACCCCGCTGGATCTTTGTCATGACAGGGGATTAGTTTCTTCATTTCAAGAAGTTCCATCTTTGAAATCGGAGTGTATACAAACACTCGTTGCATTACGCCACCCGCCCCTTGGACTGGGTGGACTTCTCGTAGCGGATTCTGTCTGTCTATGTAGAATGGTTTACTTTCTGGGGGTGAGACATGAACAAAATGCGGGTTCAGGAACGTTCTATATTTGTGACGCTGTTCTAGAATGACACTAATTAAATCGGTACCTAGACCTCTCCATCTGTACTGGAGTAACTCGTTCAGGATATCATGTAACGGGCCTGGATCAGAATGTTGACCCTCATACAGGGTAATGAGGTGCTGGATCATATACATACCCACCAGTCGTTGCTCGGCTGGGGGCAGTTTCAGAAACATTTGTGCCACTATTTCGTCTGGAAAAGTGGTAGAATCAGTAATCCATCGGACTGCTGATCGGGCTAGTTCTTGTTCGTGCATGGTACTTAATTCGCTATAACCGACTCGTGATTTCAGAATGTGATCGGTAGCTTGAAATACTTGTTCTAGGGAACTTTGTTCTGGTGCTAGATGATGAAAAATAGACTTAGGTTCTGGACGTAAATGGCGATCTGGAAATCTAGATTTTCCTACATACGCTATTCTGGCGGGATTCTCGTTCTCTTCCTCTTCAGGATCAGAGATACTTTCTTTCTCGCTTACTTGTGTTGCTTTACGCTGTTCGTGTAACCTTATTATTTCTTTACGAATTTTCTTGTACATACTTTCCATGGCACTAATGGTCTTGTGCTTACCCTCGGCTATATTATCACTCCACCTTGTTAGGATTCTCATTTCGGCGGGATCTTTAGACGGGTAATCTTGTTCTCTTATTAGACAATTGATCAGGAACTTCAATATCATGAGCTGAATCTCGGCTTTCCTTTGAGACATAATCTCGCCAATACTTTCTGGATCATCCCCTGTACGGATGAAACGATATATTCTGTCTAGATCTTCTTTCATATTCGGCAAGGTGACTAGATACTCGGTCACTCTCCTTACACGTACGGAATATAAAACCATATTATACTCGCCTGGGACTGCGTCATAGACACATTCGGCAAGGGCTTGTCTGATTTCTGTAACAGACTTATTACTTTTAGGAGTACGCTGTGATGCTTGAGCATGTAATTCGAGTGCTGATAAACGCTTGTGTGGCGGCGGGGTTTGAGGAGTAGCTCCTCCTGCGGCCCCTAAACTGGAGTCGTCTACTGAGGCTCTACGTCCTGGCAGAGTGGGAAATGGAACTATAGGCTGGACCGGGGGTACCGTAACAGGTACTCCGGTGTCTGGAGGAACATGAATTACCTGGTTTACAGGGACTGGCGGAGCGCGAACAGGATTGGCATATTCGGGGACTGTGTCGTCCAAATAGGACGAAATAAAAATATCAGCTGCGGTCGGTTTGTGACGTAGCTTGGTCGGAACTAATGGCGGCGGGAAATTACTGGATGCCTCTGGGGTCGCTTTTGGCAAGCCCTCGGCAAGAAGAGGATACATACCCTTAATAAGGGCATGCCTCTGTCTGTCTGACTGTTCGGCTTTGACTTGTCCACCTATCTCGATTAATTCTCTTTCTTGGGCTCGTTCTTGGGATTCTCTACTTAACTCTGACTTTCTGACTTCCTTTTCCGTTCTTCTATGCGCTTCCTTACGCCATAACTCGATGGCATCTTTCTGTGACTGTCTGGCTTTCTTTTTCCATAATGCTTCTTCTACTCGCATGATACATTCGGCATCCCATGTACCCGATACGGGCCATCTATACTTTTCTTCTAACTGTTTGGTATACTCTACCCATAAATCTAGATACATTATGGCGCTTATGCCATGTTTCTGATACATAAAATGACCTGGACTGTCCCTAGGCGGGACAGGAACTGCTTCCTCTAATAGACCTTTTCTAGTTTTTAACTGACGTAACTTGGAAAAGAGCGGCATTGTAAACTTGAATCGGAACACAATACAATACACGAAAAACAATAACAATTGGGAAAACAATTCAGGCATACCACGACATTGGAAATACATTAAACAATATCATAACATAACAGTTCGAACAGAATACTACCTGAAAATACTGAAAACAGAAACAGAACAGAATTCTCGAGAACGGAACAGACTAGAGTTACTGGATGCACTGCTGTAACAGTACGGAACATACCGGTCCCATAAAGGAACGCATCAAGACCCGTATCCACCTAGGTGAACACTTCGTTTGTGGGCTTGGATACCACCAACCCACGGACCAGGAGTCAATTTAGATTGGTCCTGTCTAGATACTACCCCAGCAATGGTACTCACCGGGCAGCACGGAACGGAAGGCCTCGGACGGGACTGGACTACGACGACGAACTTCGGACTTCGGACTTCAGTTACGGGTGGGCCTCCGGATACCTCGGACCTTGGACTCTCGGCTTGGGCTCTGGTCGGGACTCGCCGCGTTCCTCCACCGTCTCGTTCGGATGCTGGACCGCCTCCTCCGTCTCCTCCGTGGGCCTGAGGGATACTTGGAGCAGAAATATCTGCCAGTGCACGGTATAGTTCCGTCACGACTGCAGAGGGTCAGGGGGTCGGCGTGGCTTCACCGACGCGTGGGGAAAGGGCAAGTCCCTGTTCGGGCGCCATTATGTGGTAAATAAATAAATAATACCCTATTTTTGACTAGACTTATAGCATAACAGATAGCTCAATAAATAAGAGTCAAGATTCGAGGTAGTAGGAGTTTCTGCAGGTTTATTACAGCATAAGGACAGGATCAGGACAACCTGCATGGGAACAGGACAATAAGGCCTGGCAGGACAACTGGGGCCCAGCAGCTGCCGGGGCTTGATCTGGGATGAGCGCGCTAACATTCAATAACAAAACATTGATTTATATACATAGCGCAAACACATAGCATTACATTGCAGTAGGCGTAACAGTAGGTGGAGTAGAAGGCGTGACGCGTAGCAGTCGCGAGAGATAACAGAAATAAGAGGTGTAACTGGGAGTTTACTTAGACATGTGATGCAAAACGTAACAGAATATGTCATGAATGGGCGGAAACATTGGAGGGGGCTACCTAAGGAGCCGGGACCTCTAACCTAATGGTGCGCGAAAACTAGCAATGACGTGTTACTAGGAGAAGCTGGGGGCTATGAACTCTGTGCTAGGAGCAGAGACTAGAGTCTGAAGGGTCGGAGCGACATGTACCTAAACCCTATCTGGTATCTGATGTTTAGGGAACATGTTGATATAAACTAGAAGTCATGAGGGGAGAGGCTAACCTGATTTCTAAGACTGGACCATGCATTATTCTACATGTAGTGCGTGAAGAAGAATACTAAATGACCATTAAATACAGTATTTCTCTAACGTGGAGCCGAGAAGGCTAGACAATGACGGAAACTATTGATGCAGTTCAGTAGCTTAGGAATGCAGAGGAGGAGGACTGAACTGATAGCAGGAACTATAACATACTTTTGGCAGACTCAGAGGCAGGGCCAAGCTGCACCGGGCACTGCGAGGCAGGAAGTAAGTGAAGGGTCGAGGATACAGGTGGGGGCTGTATCGCTCCTTAGCGAGGCTTTCAGGAGACAGGAGCTGAATCTGTGGTCCGGGCCCTTTTGAGGCCTGGAAACGGGGACTTTATAATTGAATAACGTGCACACTGAGAAACGTGGCAACATTACTTACATAGGCCTGATATTCGTAGTATTCACGAAGACTGGAAAATAGCATACTAGAGGTGGACACAACTGGAATTGCGTCATTAATCAGGCATGGGGAATAACATATGCATATTGGTCATGCACACATAACATATGATGGATGAAGCGTAGGGACACAGAACATGGCAAAATTTACTTTTCCACAACCTGACCAAACAATCCCTTATGGTGTCTGGTTGTAAGTCAACCTTATTAGACAAGCTATCCTAGGGGTAGCATGGACTAAGCAGCCTAAAGGCTTAACTTAAGAGGTCGTGTTAAGCGAGCTGTTTTACCACATACAATCCTGTAATACCAAATGAAAGGACACCACACAAGTATATATTATAAAAATATATGTGTTTATTACTAAAAACAATCCCCAGTATTCTTTATGAATAAAGGGGCACAAGCGTTAAATCAAAAGCACTGTTTAAACATACAAGTTGCACAATTATGGATGAGGGCGGGTGGCCACTCAAACCATATACTAAACAAGTGGTATAAGAGAGGCCACTCGAACAGTGGTTAGGCCTAGGGCCTAGGGAATCGCTGGGAGCAGTCAGGACAAGCAATGCTGAAGTCGGGAATGGCCCTCGGGATTCGGGAGATGTGCGGAAAGCGCACGCATGCACCAATGTTAACCAATGGTGCGTAAAAGTCATAGAGTTAAAGTTTAAGGACACTTCCGCTGAACCTAGAGGAACAAAACTTAACACACAGACCCTAGAGGTGTGCACCAGTGTGGGAACACCGGCGGAGCAAAGTTACCTCACCCACAGGAAGTGGGTGCACAGGGTCGAAGTGGCGTCGGGTTTTGACACGCAGGTTCTTGGCGCTTGAAGCTGAAGACGCTGCAGGCGATGTGAAGGAGAAGTGTCCGGTGGATCCAAGGGTGGATCTGAAGTGGTGAAGACCTGAAAGCAGAGGGGACAGTGTTCAAAGTCACTGGCCAGTGACCACCGTGGAACCAGATTGGAACCAGGCAAAGTCGGGTGCAAACAGGTGATGATGGGTTGCTTCTCTCTGCAGCCACGTGGACACGAAGAGGTCAAGGACGTCCAGGAGTCGATCACGAGCTGTCCCTCGAAGGCTCTAGCTGATGGCTGTGTCGGCAACTCGATTGAAGCAAACAAGCCTTGGCTAATGCAAGCCACGGGGAAAGTGAAAAAGGCATATTACTCGGACCAGCAAGGTCAGAGCGGGTACTCCTTTCTACAGGAGCGAGGGCAGGTCTGGAGCAACCAGACCCACAGTGTAAATCGTAGGTTTTGTCGCCAAGATGGCCGCTGACCACGTGACAAGCGGCCGGGATGGCGAGTCGAGTGGCATAAAGCAAAAGGGCCCCACGCAGATCGTGGAGATGCTGGAGGGCTGATCTTTGGTGCAAATGCTGATCGATTGGGGGGCTTCTCAAACCCCAAAGCACAGAGTCGAGGGTGCCTCGGGTGCTGCGCAGTCAGCGTCTCGGGGGTCTTTCAAGATGTCCGCTCCCACGTCTCTCGGTGCCTCCACGGGTCCCTTCTTTGCAGGGACTGTGGATCGGGCTGGGAGAAGTCTGGGAAGCTGGGTCTTGTCAGGCTCTGCACTCGGGCTCCGGCGGGAGGCGGCGGCAAAACAGACGTTGAGGTGCTGGGTGGTGCCTGTGTTCACAGGGTGGCCCCTCCTGGGCCACAAGGGAGATTCTCTTCAGTCTTCTATCATCAGAATGTCGAAGTCCAGTCGTCTTCTTAGTTTAAAGGTGATTTCAGGATGATCTGCTGTGCTAGGGCACTGCTCCCACTCTTATTCCAATCTGAGGGGTGGATCTCCTGCTAGGTCCCTCCCTATGGGTGGGACCAGGAAGGGGGGTGGTTACACCCCCTTTCCTTTGTCCAGGTCTCACTGGAGCTGGGGCTGGGCTGCCCCAGAACCGGTTTGACCGGATTATGCAAGGGGAAGCCTTGTGCTCCCCAGGCACTGTCTGGTTTCTTTCAAACCTCCCTGCTACAATACACTATCTCCTGTCTGGAGGGCGGTGACACCCTCCTGTGACAGGAAACCCTTTGTCCAGGACCCCTTTGGCTGAGTTTCGGTCAGCTCCAGGGGTCCAGACATTTGTCTGTGGCAGAGGCATCCATTTTGTGGATCTTAAGGTCTTTGGAGAAATCAACCGCATTAAAGCAAAGTAACATGTCTTACCCCTCTAGAGGGGTGGAATGCCATCCCCGTCGCCAGAACTGGCGAGGGGATGGTATTCCAAAGCGTATGACACCTTACACGACATGTTTTGATAAAGCCAAACCAAAGATGCTAAATAACCGCGAGGATTATAAGGCACTTAAGAGTATATGGTATGGCATTATCCTGAAACAGCTTAGGGAGTTGTTCCCGACAGCTGCAGACAGGCTCAGCTCATGCTAGAGCTCCATCTCACATAAAACCACGCACTCTGCCTCCAGGATTGATGAGGCCTTCCATAGGAGTGGCTCACAGGTTTACATGTGTCCAGATATAGGTTTAGATATAGATATACTATACCTAAGCAAGGGGTGATTACACCACCTTACCCCAGCTGAGTGATCAGCCAGTTGTGTCAATTTAAGGACCAGCCAGGGGTGGCAAAAGATATGCTGCAGCCCCTGGTAGGCCTTGGTGGCTCCTATGCCCTGGGCACCTATAGTGCATTATACAGGGGCTGACAGGGAGTCCATTTTCCAATTGTGGTATGTACCTAGGGTACATGGAATCCATTTTACAGAGAGAGCAGATGGCCTGGGGCCCTGATTAGCAGGGAACCAGGTCAACTAAGTCAAAAAACCAGCTAAACACAGGCAAAAAATCCGGGGTAACCATAGTCAGGTAGCCACCTTCCTACACAACTCTTTCAAAGGGAACTCCCACCACAGGTAGTGGTATTAGGGGGGCCTTTGTTGTGCCACCTGACTTACCACTGGCTTGGCAAGTGACACAGGAGCGACAAAACTCCTTGACATCCTCTGACATGTGAGGCCAGTGAAAGTGTGAAACAAGCCTGTCCCACGTCTTGTTCTGGCCTAAGTGTCCTGCAAGGGGAATATCATGGGCCAAGGTAAGGAGGAACCCCCTAAACTGCAGAGGTATAACCAACCTCCTGGTCATGCCAGGCTTGGGGGCTCTAGCCTCTGAGTAAAGGAGTCCATCATCCCAATACACAGTATGGGTACCTTGGGCATCCCCAGCAGCCTCAGCAGCAGCCTGCTGTCTGAGGGGTTCAAGGGAAGGGCAATCTAATTGAGCCTGCCTCAGGTCTGCCCTTGAGGGTCCCTCTGTCCCCAGAAACTCAACCTGGTCAGGTTCAAGCTCCTCAGAGACAGTCTCCTCTTGGACTGCAGAATCAGTTTCCTCTGAAACCTGATCCTCAACCTGGGGCAAGGTGGAAGGCTGAGCCTTTCCTCTCTTGCTCCTTCTCTTGGGTTGTGGCTGGTCTATTGTTTCAAGATCCACCACTGGTTCAGGAAGGCACTTCTTAGCCTGAGCCCTTGTCATGGCAAGGACATGCTCTGAAATCCCTAGCATTTCTGCATGAGTCCTGTACTCCACTTCTGACCATGCTGAGCTTTCAAGGTCATTGCCTAACAGACAGTCTACTGGTAGGTCTGCACTCACCACAACCTTCTTTAGGCCATCAACCCCTCCCCAGGAGAAGTTCACAACTGCCACACTATGGGAAGTAGTGGAGTTGCTTGCATTGGTTACTAGGTAGCTCTCACCTAGTACAATCTGTCCAGGGTCCACAAAGTCAGGTGTCACCATTGTGACACTGGCACATGTGTCCCTGTAAGCTTGAGCCAGTTTCTCATTAATTAAGGGAGTCTGTCTGTATTTGCCCAGGTTACTGGGGCTTACTGCAGTGGGCAACTCAATGTCCACATCATACAGGAGAACTGCCTGTGTAGCATTGCTTGTCCTGACTGCTCCCAGCGATTCCCTAGGCCCTAGGCCTAACCACTGCTCGAGTGGCATCTCTTATACCACTTGTTTAGTATATGGTTTGAGTGGCCACCCGCCCTCATCCATAATTGTGCAACTTGTATGTTTAAACAGTGCTTTTGATTTAACGCTTGTGCCCCTTTATTCATAAAGAATACTGGGGATTGTTTTTAGTAATAAACACATATATTTTTATAATATATACTTGTGTGGTGTCCTTTCATTTGATATTACAGGATTGTATGTGGTAAAACAGCTCGCTTAACACGACCTCTTAAGTTAAGCCTTTAGGCTGCTTAGTCCATGCTACCCCTAGGATAGCTTGTCTAATAAGGTTGACTTACAACCAGACACCATAAGGGATTGTTTGGTCTGATAATAGGTGGTTCCAGAATTGGAAACATCACCTATCAGGCCAACTTCTCACACACAGCCTGGGGGACCAAGAGCAACCAGGGGGACCAAGCACAGCCTGGGGGACCAAGCACAGCCTGGTGGACCAAGAGCAACCAGGGGGACCAAGCACAGCCAGGGGTACCATGCACAGCCAGGGGGACCAAGAGCAACCAGGGGGACCAAGCACAGCCTGGGGGACCAAGCACAGCCCGGGGGACCAAGCACAGCCTGGGGGACCAAGCACAGCCTGAGGGACCAAGAGCAACCAGGGGGACCAAGCAGAGCCTGGGGGACCAAGCAGAGCCTGGGGGACCAAGCACAGCCTGGGGTACCAAGCACAGCCTGGGGGACCAAGAGCAACCAGGGGGACCAAGCACAGCCTGGGGGACCAAGCACAGCCGGGGGTACCAAGAGCAACCAGGGGGACCAAGCACAGCCAGGGGTACCAAGCACAGCCAGGGGGACCAAGAGCAACCAGGGGGACCAAGCACAGCCTGGGGGACCAAGAGCAACCAGGGGGACCAAGCACAGCCTGGGGGACCAAGCACAGCCTGGGGGACCAAGCACAGCCTGGGGGACCAAGCACAGCCTGGGGGACCAAGAGCAACTGGAGGGACCAAGCACAGCCTGGGGGACCAAGCACAGCCTGGGGGACCAAGCACAGCCTGGGGGACCAAGAACAGCCTGGGGGACCAAGCACAGCCTGGGGGACCAAGAGCAACCAGGAGGACCAAGCACAGCCTGGGGTACCAAGCACAGCCTGGGGGACCAAGCACAGCCTGGGGGGCCAAGAGCAACCAGGGGGACCAAGCACAGCCTGGGGGACCAAGCACAGCCTGGGGGACCAAGCACAGCATGGGGGACCAAGCACAGCCTGGGGGACCAAAAGCAACCAGGGGGACCAAGCACAGCCTGGGAGACCAAGCACAGCCAGGGGGACCAAGCACAGCCTGGGGGACCAAGAGCAACCAGGGGGACCAAGCACAGCCTGGGGGACCAAGCACAGCCTGGGGGACCAAGAGCAACCAGGGGGACCAAGCACAGCCTGGGGGACCAAGCACAGCCTGAAGGACCAAGAGCAACCAGGGGGACCAAGCAGAGCCTGGGGGACCAAGCAGAGCCTGGGGGTCCAAGCACAGCCTGGGGGACCAAGAGCAACCAAGGGGACCAAGCACAGCCTGGGGGACCAAGCACAGCCTGGGGTACCAAGAGCAACCAGGGGGACCAAGCACAGCCTGGGGGACCAAGCACAGCCTGGGGGACCAAGAGCAACCAGGGGGACCAAGCACAGCCAGGGGGACCAAGAGCAACCAGGGGGACCAAGCACAGCCTGGGGGACCAAGCACAGGCTGGGGGACCAAGAGCAACCAGGGGGACCAAGCACTGCCGGGGTACCAAGCACAGCCTGGGGGACCAAGAGCAACCAGTGGGACCAAGCACAGCCTGGGGGACCAAGCACAGCCTGGGGGACCAAGCACAGCCTGGGGGACCAAGAGCAACCAAGGGGACCAAGCACAGCCTGGGGGACCAAGCACAGCCTGGGGGACCAAGCACAGCCTGGGGGACCAAGAGCAACCAGGGGGACCAAGCACAGCCAGGGGTATCACGCACAGCCAGGGGGACCAAGAGCAACCAGGGGGACCAAGCACAGCCTGGGGGACCAAGCACAGCCTGGGGGACCAAGAGCAACCAGTGGGACCAAGCACAGCCTGGGGGACCAAGCACAGCCTGGGGGACCAAGCACAGCCTGGGGGACCAAGAGCAACCAGGGGGACCAAGCACAGCCTGGGGGACCAAGCACAGCCTGGGGGACCAAGAGCAACCAGGGGGACCAAGCACAGCCAGGGGTATCACGCACAGCCAGGGGGACCAAGAGCAACCAGGGGGACCAAGCACAGCCTGGGGGACCAAGCACAGCCTGGGGGACGAAGAGCAACAAGGGGGACCAAGCACAGTCTGGGGGACCAAGCACAGCCTGGGGGACCAAGAGCAACCAGGGGGACCAAGCACAGCCAGGGGTACCAAGCACAGCCAGGGGGACCAAGAGCAACCAGGGGGACCAAGCACAGCCTGGGGACCAAGCACAGCCTGGGGGACCAAGCACAGCCTGGGGGACAAAGCACAGCCTGGGGGACCAAGAGCAACCAGGGGGACCAAGCACAGCCTGGGGGACCAAGCACAAGCCTGGGGGACCAAGAGCAACCAGGGGGACCAAGCACAGCCTGGGGGACCAAGCACAAGCCTGGGGGACCAAGAGCAACCAGGGGGACCAAGCACAGCCTGGGGGACCAAGCACAGCCTGGGGGACCAAGCACAGCCTGGGGGACCATGAGCAACCAGGGGGACAAAGCACAGCTGGGGGACCAAGCACAGCCTGGGGGACCAAGCACAGCCTGGGGGACCAGGAGCAACCATGGGGACCCAAGCACAGCCTGGGGGACCAAGAGCAACCAGGGGGACCAAGCACAGCCAGGGGTACCAAGCACAGCCTGGGGGACCAAAAGCAACCACGGGGACCAAGCACAGCCTGGGGGACCAAGCACAGCCTGGGGGACCAAGCACAGCCTGGGGGACCAAGAGCAACCAGGGGGACCAAGCACAGCCTGGGGTACCAAGCACAGCCTGGGGGACCAAGCACAGCCTGGGGGGCCAAGAGCAACCAGGGGGACCAAGCACAGCCTGGGGGACCAAGCACAGCATGGGGGACCAAGCACAGCCTGGGGGACCAAAAGCAACCAGGGGGACCAAGCACAGCCTGGGGGACCAAGCACAGCCAGGGGGACCAAGCACAGCCTGGGGGACCAAGAGCAACCAGGGGGACCAAGCACAGCCTGGGGGACCAAGCACAGCCCGGGGGACCAAGAGCAACCAGGGGGACCAAGCACAGCCTGGGGGACCAAGCACAGCCTGAAGGACCAAGAGCAACCAGGGGGACCAAGCAGAGCCTGGGGGACCAAGCAGAGCCTGGGGGTCCAAGCACAGCCTGGGGGACCTAGCACAGCCTGGGGGACCAAGAGCAACCAGGGGGACCAAGCACAGCCTGGGGGACTGTGAGAAGTTGGCCTGGTAGGGGATGTTTCCAATTCTGGAACCACCTACTACCTGACCAAACAATCCCTTATGGTGTCTGGTTGTAAGTCAACCTTATTAGACAAGCTATCCTAGGGGTAGCATGGACTAAGCAGCCTAAAGGCTTAACTTAAGAGGTCGTGTTAAGCAAGCTGTTTTACCACATACAATCCTGTAATACCAAATGAAAGGACACCACACAAGTATATATTATAAAAATATATGTGTTTATTACTAAAAACAATCCCCAGTATCCTTTATGAATAAAGGGGCACAAGCGTTAAATCAAAAGCACTGTTTAAACATACAAGTTGCACAATTATGGATGAGGGCAGGGGGCCACTCAAACCATATACTAAACAAGTGGTATAAGAGAGGCCACTCGAGCAGTGGTTAGGCCTAGGGCCTAGGGAATCGCTGGGAGCAGTCAGGACAAGCAATGCTGAAGTCGGGAATGGCCCTCGGGATTCGGGAGATGTGCGGAAAGCGCACGCATGCACCAATGTTAACCAATGGTGCGTAAAAGTCAAATAGTTAAAGTTTAAGGACACTTCCGCTGAACCTAGAGGAACAAAACTTAACACACAGACCCTAGAGGTGTGCACCAGTGTGGGAACACCGGCGGAGCAAAGTTACCTCACCCACAGGAAGTGGGTGCACAGGGTCGAAGTGGCGTCGGGTTTTGACACGCAGGCTCTTGGTGCTTGAAGCTGAAAGGGCTGCAGGCAGGGTGAAGACGAAGTGTCCGGTGGAGTCCAAGGGTGGACTCAAGTTGTAGAGTACCTGAAAGCAGAGGGGACAGAGTCTGGGTCACTCAGCAGTGACCAGGGTGGAACCAGGACGGAACCAGGCAATGTTGGGCGCAATCAGGTGGTCGTCGAGGCGCTTCTCTTCGCTGTCACGTGGGCTCTGGGGCATCTGCGACGTCCAGGAGCAGGTCACGATCTGTCCCACGCAGGCTCTCACCGTCGGTGCAGTCGGCTTCCGGTTTGGAGCAAACAAGCCTTGGTAAGAGCAATCCACGCGGGATTGGAAGATGGCGTCTCACTCGGACCAGGAAGGTCAGAGTCGGGGCTCCCTTTCAGGGGAGCTGGTGTGGATCTGGAGCAACCAGAATCACGAGTCTTCTTTTGTAGTTCGTCGGCACAGGGACCACAAGCCAGCTGGCAAGTGACCGGGCCAACGCGTTGAGCCAAATCGTGCCAAAGGGCCCCACGCAGCACTCGTCGAGTGTGGAGGGCTGAACTTCGGCTCAGGAGTAGCTCAGGGTGGGGGCTTCTCAAACCCCGGTGTACAGCTTCGAGGGTCACTCGTGGGCTGCACGGTCAGCGTCTCGTGGTCACTTCAAGATGGCGTGCCCCACGCTTCCGGTCGCCTCCACGGGTCTCAGCTTTGCAGGGACTGTGGATCGGGCTGTTAGAAGCTGGGCAGGCTTGATCTCGTCGATCTCAGTCGCTCGAGTTCCGGCGGGAACTGCAACTAAGTAGACGTCGAGGGCTGGATGGTGCCTGCTGCTGCAGGGTGGTCACTCCTTGACCACAAGGGAGATTCTTCGGGCTTCCACGTTGAGATGGAGGGCGAAGGGTCCAGAATATCGTTTCAAATGTTTCTTCCAGGAAATCTGATGTGCATTGGCACTGCTCCCACTCTTATTCGAATCTGGTGGGCGTGATTACCTGCTAGGTCCCCTCCTATGGGTGGGACCCAGGAAGTGGGTGGATACACCCCCTTCCTTTGATCCAGGCCGCCCTGGCACGAGGGCTGGAGTGCCCCAGAACCGGTTTGGCCGGATTATGCAAGGGGCAGCCTTGTGCGCCCCAGGCAGTGTCTGGTTTCTTTCAAACCTCCCTGCTACAATACACTATCTCCTGTCTGGAGGGCGGTGACACCCTCCTGTGACAGGAAACCCTTTGTCCAGGACCCCCTTGACTGGGTTTCGGTCAGCTCCAGGGGTCCAGACATTTGTCTGTGGCAGAGGCATCCATTTTGTGGATCTTAAGGCCTTTGGAGAAATCAACCGCATTAAAGTGAAGTAACATGTCTTACCCCTCTAGAGGGGTGGAATGCCATCCCCGTCGCCAGAACTGGCGAGGGGATGGTATTCCAAAGCGTATGACACCTTACACGACATGTTTTGATAAAGCCAAACCAAAGTTGCTAAATAACCGCGAGGATTATAAGGCACTTAATAGTATATGGTATGGCATTATCCTGAAACAGCTTAGGGATTTGTTCCCGACAGCTGCAGACAGGCTCAGCTCATGCTAGAGCTCCATCTCACATGAAACCACGCACTCTGCCTCCAGGATTGATGAGGCCTTCCATAGGAGTGGCTCACAGGTTAATATGTGTCCAGATATAGGTTTAGATATAGGTATACTATATCTAAGCAAGGGGTGTTTACACCACCTTACCCCAGCTGAGTGATCAGCCAGTTGTGTCAATTTAAGAACCAGCCAGGGGTGGCAAAAGATATGCTGCAGCCCCTGGTAGGCCTTGGTGGCTCCTATGCCCTGGGCACCTATAGTGCATTATACAGGGGCTGACAAGGAGTCCATTTCCAATTTGTGGTATGTACCTAGGGTACATGGAATCCATTTTACAGAGAGAGCAGATGGCCTGGGGCCCTGATTAGCAGGGAACCAGGTCAACTAAGTCAAAAACCAGCTAAACACAGGCAAAAAATCCGGGGTAACCATAGTCAGGTAGCCACCTTCCTACATAACCCCCCCCCAAACGAAAGGAGATAAGGCTATCCTTGGCCAGGTAAGCCTATATTGCCTGAGTGGCCATATAAGGAAGTACCTGCACTAGCATGGGTACCCCCTGTCTCATGGTCCACTAAGCAGTCCCTCACCCTTTGGGTATTAGAGGGTCTCCACCATAGGGAATCACTACCTTGGGTGTGTTTATGCAAAGTTAAAGGCTGGTTTGGATATGGAGTTTTGAAGTGAGGCTCTACTAAGTTAGGGCTTGGCTTCCTCCAATTATCTTCCACCATGTGTGCCTTTCTTTCTTTAACTGAGTTGCACTGTGCTCTCAGGGTCAACCTCTGGCTACCTAAAGCTGGAGGCTGGGTCCCTCTGTTTGGCTTGCTGGAGGGACAGTTCAGGTTTGGGCCCTTTGGGTCCCAGGTTTGGCTGTGCCCAACAGAATCCATCTGTGGGAGGTCCCTAACTGTTTTTAAGGGGGCTCCCTTAGGAGTTTTTAAAGTTTTCACCTTACTAGGGCTACTAGTTTTGGTGCACCTAATCTTTTGATGGGGGTGCTTTATTTGACAGGGGGCCCTCTGGGTCTCACTGTCCTTCTTGTCCTCTGCAGCCCTGGGCTGGCTAAGGCAAGGTAGAGAGGGGCAGGTTACCTGCTCCAGACTGGGTCCCACCTGAGAAGGGTCCACTGACATCAGAGGTTCTGTCAGGCTAGGCCCAACCACCTCTGGGGCAGCTCCTTCATCAGGGGTAAGATCAGTTCCCTGAGGAGGCTGATCCTGTCCTAAAGTCTGGTGAGGGGGAGATTTCTCTTCCTCCTCCATGCTCTCAGTTTGTGTGGAGTTATCCATCATTTCAGGTTTCACAACACACATGTCAGTTTGAGTTTGGGCTGTGGCCATCACAGCCCCACCACCCTTTTCAGGAGGAGACTCAGTTTGGGTTTCTGCTGTTATCATAACAGCTTTGCTATTCTGTTCAGGAAGAGCTTTTACTAAAGATGGGGCAGAGAGTTTCTCAGCCCTACCAACCTTTTCAGGAAGGACATCTTGGATTGGGGCTGTAGCCAGTACAGCCTCACTAACCTTTCCATGGGAATTCACCATTCTAGAATGGGTTTCCTGTTCAACCTCAGCCCAGGCTGAGATTTCTAAATCATTACCCAGTAGACAGTCCACAGGCAAGTTTGGTGACACTGCCACTCTCTTTGGGCCAGTGACACCTCCCCAGCTGAGACTTACTACTGCCATGGGATGATTTGTTTGGATGCCATCAATGTTTATTACCTGGTATGTGGCACCAGGTAAAAGTTGCTTAGAGGGGACTATGCCATCAGCCACCATGGTGATGCTAGCCCCTGTGTCTCTAAAAGCTTCAACTCTTAAACCATTGATGATGGGTTCTTGTCTATACTTGCTCAAAGTATTTGGGCAAGCAGAGAAGTTGGCAAACCCCATGCCAGCCTCATAAACAAGATCATTGGGTGATGGGGACCTGGATAGGCCAGGGTCCACCTGATTTCCAAAAGTAAACCCACCCAGATTCCTGGGTGTGCTTCCACTTCCTGGGGGATTACTGCTGACAGTAACAGGAGGTGTTGAAGCTGGCTTTGGAGGTATATTTTCTTTATTGTTATTCTTGGGACAACAGCTGTCTGTTTTGTAATGCCCCACCTGTTTACAGGGATAACAATAGGGCTTTTTCTCAGTTGAAGAAGTGTCTTGGGACCCACCCCCATCCTTGGAGTTTTGGGGCCCTGGGGAAGTCTTTTCTTTACTTTTATCCCCACCCTTATCTTGAGGCTTGGTAGACTCCTTCTTCTGGTTACTGTCCTGATTCTTAGGCCTAATCCTGGTTCTGACCCATTTGTCTGCCTTCTTTCCCAATTCTTGGGGAGAGGTCAGATCAGAGTCTACCAGGTGCTGGTGTAAGAGCTGGTTCTGACAATTACTTAGGATCTGCTCCCTCATAATCAAATTATACAATCCTGTAAAGTC
This sequence comes from Lissotriton helveticus, assembly GCF_964261635.1. Lineage (NCBI taxonomy): Eukaryota > Metazoa > Chordata > Amphibia > Caudata > Salamandridae > Lissotriton > Lissotriton helveticus. The sequence continues at coordinate 435,663 of NW_027611701.1, read as the reverse complement.
ATGTACTTTGCTGCCATGTAGCCAACCCTCCAGAGCCTTAGTTGCACAATCAACAAAATCAGTCCAGTCCTGAGTCTGTGTCTTCTGGGTGTCTCTGAACTTCAACCTGTACTGTTCAGTGGTTAAGCCAAACCCATCTATCAGAACACTCTTCAGGACTTTGTAATTGTTTGCATCCTCATGTCTGACAGTGAGGAGCTTGTCCCTCCCTTTCTCTGAAAAGGAGTACCATAAGATTGCTGCCCACTGTTCCTCAGGAACCTGCTGTACCATGCAGGCTCTCTCAAGAGCAGTCATCCATTTGTGGATGTCATCCCCTTCTTTGAAGGGGGGCACAATCTTTGTCAGGTTTCTACTGTCATAGGACCTGGGTTTCTCTTTAGGAATATTGCTGCCACCAGTGGCATCTAAGCCACACAATTTTTTCTCTCTTGCCAAGGCAAGTTTAGCTTGAGCTAAGGTAAGCTTAGCTTGACTCAGGGCTACCTCCTCTCTCTCTATCTGGAGTCTGACAGCCCTCATTCTAGCCCTATGCTCAGCTTTCTGAGAAGCACTCATGCCTCTCTCTGATTCTCTGGAGGCACTAGAAAGATGAGAGTCCCCTGAGGGAGATCTCACTCTTCTGTTGCCTGGGAGAATCACATGTTGGGTTCTGGGGAGGTGCTGGCCCTCTCCATTCCCCAGTAGGTCCAAGTTGGCCTGGCTAAGCCTACCAACTGGAACCTGGCTACCCTGATCCTGTACTTCTAAGTCCCCAACATCTGAGTCCTCATCCAAGTCATCATCATCCTCCTCTTCAGGGGGATCAACTACAGGGGGGTTCTCTCCATTTCCTGTGTCTAGGGAAGCTGCTTTAGCCTTCTCTAAGTCATCCTGTTCTAGGATTTCTACCAGGGTTAGGCAGGTGGGGCTTCTGCCCCTTTTTAACCCTCTTGCTTTGCACAAGGCAATCAAGTCTCTGCGGGTTAGTTTGTCATATCCAAAAGTTGCCTGGGTAGGGTCAACTGTCACAGGAGCAGACCCTGAGGCTTTTCCTGTGTCAGACATGGTTACTAGTGAGGTGTAAGTGGTGCACTTACCTACACTAAGTGTTTTCCTACTGTACCTTGCTAGTTAGTTGTAGTCAGGGTGTGCTAATCCCTTCAACCTACAACTACTAAGTTCAGTAGAACTTAATATGCTAAGCTTTTGATTTTATATGTACCTAGAGGTACTTGATGTGATCTTTCAATTTGATATAAAGATTGCAATGGTAAAACAACAGCAAGCTCAAATCCGCACCGCTGCTCACCAATGTGAGAAGTTGGCCTGGTAGGGGATGTTTCCAATTCTGGAACCACCTACTACCTGACCAAACAATCCCTTATGGTGTCTGGTTGTAAGTCAACCTTATTAGACAAGCTATCCTAGGGGTAGCATGGACTAAGCAGCCTAAAGGCTTAACTTAAGAGGTCGTGTTAAGCAAGCTGTTTTACCACATACAATCCTGTAATACCAAATGAAAGGACACCACACAAGTATATATTATAAAAATATATGTGTTTATTACTAAAAACAATCCCCAGTATTCTTTATGAATAAAGGGGCACAAGCGTTAAATCAAAAGCACTGTTTAAACATACAAGTTGCACAATTATGGATGAGGGCAGGGGGCCACTCAAACCATATACTAAACAAGTGGTATAAGAGAGGCCACTCGAGCAGTGGTTAGGCCTAGGGCCTAGGGAATCGCTGGGAGCAGTCAGGACAAGCAATGCTGAAGTCGGGAATGGCCCTCGGGATTCGGGAGATGTGCGGAAAGCGCACGCATGCACCAATGTTAACCAATGGTGCGTAAAAGTCAAATAGTTAAAGTTTAAGGACACTTCCGCTGAACCTAGAGGAACAAAACTTAACACACAGACCCTAGAGGTGTGCACCAGTGTGGGAACACCGGCGGAGCAAAGTTACCTCACCCACAGGAAGTGGGTGCACAGGGTCGAAGTGGCGTCGGGTTTTGACACGCAGGCTCTTGGTGCTTGAAGCTGAAAGGGCTGCAGGCAGGGTGAAGACGAAGTGTCCGGTGGAGTCCAAGGGTGGACTCAAGTTGTAGAGTACCTGAAAGCAGAGGGGACAGAGTCTGGGTCACTCAGCAGTGACCAGGGTGGAACCAGGACGGAACCAGGCAATGTCGGGCGCAATCAGGTGGTCGTCGAGGCGCTTCTCTTCGCTGTCACGTGGGCTCTGGGGCATCTGCGACGTCCAGGAGCAGGTCACGATCTGTCCCACGCAGGCTCTCACCGTCGGTGCAGTCGGCTTCCGGTTTGGAGCAAACAAGCCTTGGTAAGAGCAATCCACGCGGGATTGGAAGATGGCGTCTCACTCGGACCAGGAAGGTCAGAGTCGGGGCTCCCTTTCAGGGGAGCTGGTGTGGATCTGGAGCAACCAGAATCACGAGTCTTCTTTTGTAGTTCGTCGGCACAGGGACCACAAGCCAGCTGGCAAGTGACCGGGCCAACGCGTTGAGCCAAATCGTGCCAAAGGGCCCCACGCAGCACTCGTCGAGTGTGGAGGGCTGAACTTCGGCTCAGGAGTAGCTCAGGGTGGGGGCTTCTCAAACCCCGGTGTACAGCTTCGAGGGTCACTCGTGGGCTGCACGGTCAGCGTCTCGTGGTCACTTCAAGATGGTGTGCCCCACGCTTCCGGTCGCCTCCACGGGTCTCAGCTTTGCAGGGACTGTGGATCGGGCTGTTAGAAGCTGGGCAGGCTTGATCTCGTCGATCTCAGTCGCTCGAGTTCCGGCGGGAACTGCAACTAAGTAGACGTCGAGGGCTGGATGGTGCCTGCTGCTGCAGGGTGGTCACTCCTTGACCACAAGGGAGATTCTTCGGGCTTCCACGTTGAGATGGAGGGCGAAGGGTCCAGAATATCGTTTCAAATGTTTCTTCCAGGAAATCTGATGTGCATTGGCACTGCTCCCACTCTTATTCGAATCTGGTGGGCGTGATTACCTGCTAGGTCCCCTCCTATGGGTGGGACCCAGGAAGTGGGTGGATACACCCCCTTCCTTTGATCCAGGCCGCCCTGGCACGAGGGCTGGAGTGCCCCAGAACCGGTTTGGCCGGATTATGCAAGGGGCAGCCTTGTGCGCCCCAGGCAGTGTCTGGTTTCTTTCAAACCTCCCTGCTACAATACACTATCTCCTGTCTGGAGGGCGGTGACACCCTCCTGTGACAGGAAACCCTTTGTCCAGGACCCCCTTGACTGGGTTTCGGTCAGCTCCAGGGGTCCAGACATTTGTCTGTGGCAGAGGCATCCATTTTGTGGATCTTAAGGCCTTTGGAGAAATCAACCGCATTAAAGCAAAGTAACATGTCTTACCCCTCTAGAGGGGTGGAATGCCATCCCCGTCGCCAGAACTGGCGAGGGGATGGTATTCCAAAGCGTATGACACCTTACACGACATGTTTTGATAAAGCCAAACCAAAGTTGCTAAATAACCGCGAGGATTATAAGGCACTTAATAGTATATGGTATGGCATTATCCTGAAACAGCTTAGGGATTTGTTCCCGACAGCTGCAGACAGGCTCAGCTCATGCTAGAGCTCCATCTCACATGAAACCACGCACTCTGCCTCCAGGATTGATGAGGCCTTCCATAGGAGTGGCTCACAGGTTAATATGTGTCCAGATATAGGTTTAGATATAGGTATACTATATCTAAGCAAGGGGTGTTTACACCACCTTACCCCAGCTGAGTGATCAGCCAGTTGTGTCAATTTAAGAACCAGCCAGGGGTGGCAAAAGATATGCTGCAGCCCCTGGTAGGCCTTGGTGGCTCCTATGCCCTGGGCACCTATAGTGCATTATACAGGGGCTGACAAGGAGTCCATTTCCAATTTGTGGTATGTACCTAGGGTACATGGAATCCATTTTACAGAGAGAGCAGATGGCCTGGGGCCCTGATTAGCAGGGAACCAGGTCAACTAAGTCAAAAACCAGCTAAACACAGGCAAAAAATCCGGGGTAACCATAGTCAGGTAGCCACCTTCCTACAGGGACCAAGCACAGCCTGGGGGACCAAGAGCAACCAGGGGGACCAAGCACAGCCAGGGGGACCAAGAGCAACCAGGGGGACCAAGCACAGCCTGGGGGACCAAGCACAGGCTGGGGGACCAAGAGCAACCAGGGGGACCAAGCACTGCCGGGGTACCAAGCACAGCCTGGGGGACCAAGAGCAACCAGTGGGACCAAGCACAGCCTGGGGGACCAAGCACAGCCTGGGGGACCAAGCACAGCCTGGGGGACCAAGAGCAACCAAGGGGACCAAGCACAGCCTGGGGGACCAAGCACAGCCTGGGGGACCAAGAGCAACCAGGGGGACCAAGCACAGCCAGGGGTATCACGCACAGCCAGGGGGACCAAGAGCAACCAGGGGGACCAAGCACAGCCTGGGGGACTGTGAGAAGTTGGCCTGGTAGGGGATGTTTCCAATTCTGGAACCACCTACTACCTGACCAAACAATCCCCTTATGGTGTCTGGTTGTAAGTCAACCTTATTAGACAAGCTATCCTAGTGGTAGCATGGACTAAGCAGCCTAAAGGCTTAACTTAAGAGGTCGTGTTAAGCGAGCTGTTTTACCACATACAATCCTGTAATACCAAATGAAAGGACACCACACAAGTATATATTATAAAAATATATGTGTTTATTACTAAAAACAATCCCCAGTATTCTTTATGAATAAAGGGGCACAAGCGTTAAATCAAAAGCACTGTTTAAACATACAAGTTGCACAATTATGGATGAGGGCAGGGGGCCACTCAAACCATATACTAAACAAGTGGTATAAGAGAGGCCACTCGAACAGTGGTTAGGCCTAGGGCCTAGGGAATCGCTGGGAGCAGTCAGGACAAGCAATGCTGAAGTCGGGAATGGCCCTCGGGATTCGGGAGATGTGCGGAAAGCGCACGCATGCATCAATGTTAACCAATGGTGCGTAAAAGTCAAATAGTTAAAGTTTAAGGACACTTCCGCTGAACCTAGAGGAACAAAACTTAACACACAGACCCTAGAGGTGTGCACCAGTGTGGGAACACCGGCGGAGCAAAGTTACCTCACCCACAGGAAGTGGGTGCACAGGGTCGAAGTGGCGTCGGGTTTTGACACGCAGGCTCTTGGTGCTTGAAGCTGAAAGGGCTGCAGGCAGGGTGAAGACGAAGTGTCCGGTGGAGTCCAAGGGTGGACTCAAGTTGTAGAGTACCTGAAAGCAGAGGGGACAGAGTCTGGGTCACTCAGCAGTGACCAGGGTGGAACCAGGACGGAACCAGGCAATGTCGGGCGCAATCAGGTGGTCGTCGAGGCGCTTCTCTTCGCTATCACGTGGGCTCTGGGGCATCTGCGACGTCCAGGAGCAGGTCACGATCTGTCCCACGCAGGCTCTCACCGTCGGTGCAGTCGGCTTCCGGTTTGGAGCAAACAAGCCTTGGTAAGAGCAATCCACGCGGGATTGGAAGATGGCGTCTCACTCGGACCAGGAAGGTCAGAGTCGGGGCTCCCTTTCAGGGGAGCTGGTGTGGATCTGGAGCAACCAGAATCACGAGTCTTCTTTTGTAGTTCGTCGGCGCAGGGACCACAAGCCAGCTGGCAAGTGACCGGGCCAACGCGTTGAGCCAAATCGTGCCAAAGGGCCCCACGCAGCACTCGTCGAGTGTGGAGGGCTGAACTTCGGCTCAGGAGTAGCTCAGGGTGGGGGCTTCTCAAACCCCGGTGTACAGCTTCGAGGGTCACTCGTGGGCTGCACGGTCAGCGTCTCGTGGTCACTTCAAGATGGCGTGCCCCACGCTTCCGGTCGCCTCCACGGGTCTCAGCTTTGCAGGGACTGTGGATCGGGCTGTTAGAAGCTGGGCAGGCTTGATCTCGTCGATCTCAGTCGCTCGAGTTCCGGCGGGAACTGCAACTAAGTAGACGTCGAGGGCTGGATGGTGCCTGCTGCTGCAGGGTGGTCACTCCTTGACCACAAGGGAGATTCTTCGGGCTTCCACGTTGAGATGGAGGGCGAAGGGTCCAGAATATCGTTTCAAATGTTTCTTCCAGGAAATCTGATGTGCATTGGCACTGCTCCCACTCTTATTCGAATCTGGTGGGCGTGATTACCTGCTAGGTCCCCTCCTATGGGTGGGACCCAGGAAGTGGGTGGATACACCCCCTTCCTTTGATCCAGGCCGCCCTGGCACGAGGGCTGGAGTGCCCCAGAACCGGTTTGGCCGGATTATGCAAGGGGCAGCCTTGTGCGCCCCAGGCAGTGTCTGGTTTCTTTCAAACCTCCCTGCTACAATACACTATCTCCTGTCTGGAGGGCGGTGACACCCTCCTGTGACAGGAAACCCTTTGTCCAGGACCCCCTTGACTGGGTTTCGGTCAGCTCCAGGGGTCCAGACATTTGTCTGTGGCAGAGGCATCCATTTTGTGGATCTTAAGGCCTTTGGAGAAATCAACCGCATTAAAGTGAAGTAACATGTCTTACCCCTCTAGAGGGGTGGAATGCCATCCCCGTCGCCAGAACTGGCGAGGGGATGGTATTCCAAAGCGTATGACACCTTACACGACATGTTTTGATAAAGCCAAACCAGAGTTGCTAAATAACCGCGAGGATTATAAGGCACTTAATAGTATATGGTATGGCATTATCCTGAAACAGCTTAGGGATTTGTTCCCGACGGCTGCAGACAGGCTCAGCTCATGCTAGAGCTCCATCTCACATAAAAACCAAGCACCCAGCCTCCAGGATTGGTGAGGCCTGTCTATAGGAGTGGCTCACAGGTTTACATGTGTCCAGATATAGGTTTAGACATAGGTATACTATATCTAAGCAAGGGGTGTGTACACCACCTTACCCCAGCTGAGTGATCAGCCAGTTGTGTCAATTTAAGAACCAGCCAGGGGTGGCAAAAGACATGCTGCAGCCCCTGGTAGGCCTTAGTGGCTCCTGTGCCCTGTGCACCTATAGTGCATTCTACAGGGGCTGACAAGGAGTCCATTTCCAATTGGTATGTGCCTATAGCACATGTGTCATTAATTTAGTGAGAGAACAGCAGGCTGGGGGTCTGATCAGCAGGCCCACAGCCTCAGTAGTCGAAAACCAGTGAAGCAAAAAGCAAAAATTTGGGGTGACCATAGGATAGCAGACCCTACTCTCCTACACAACCCCCCCCCAAACGCAGGGACATTAAACTAACCTTGACCAGATAAGTCTTCATGTTCTAAGTGGAAGTACCTGGAGAGACCATCTGCATTACCATGGTCAGTCCCTGGGCGGTGCTCCACTGTAAAGTCCATCCCCTGTAGGGAAATGGACCACCTGAGCAGTTTGGGATTTTCACCCTTCATCTGATTAAGCCATAAGAGGGGCTTATGGTCTGTTTGCACCAGGAAGTGAGTTCCAAACAAGTAGGACCTCAACTTCTTTAATGCCCAAACCACAGCAAAGGCCTCCCTCTCAATGGCTGACCAACGTTTTTCTCTTGGGGTTAGCCTCCTGCTAATGAAAGCAATTGGCTGGTCTTGACCATCTTGATTTAGTTGTGAGAGTACAGCTCCCACCCCCAACTCAGAAGCATCTGTCTGAACAATGAACTGTTTGGAGTAGTCAGGACTCTTTAGGATAGGTGCAGAGCACATGGCCTTCTTCAGGTCTTCAAATGCCTTCTGACAGCTAACTGTCCACTGAACCTTTTTTGGCATCTTCTTGGATGTCAAGTCATTTAATGGTGTCACTATAGACCCATAGTTTTTCACAAACTTTCTGTAATACCCAGTCAGGCCCAAGAAGGCTCTGACTTGTGTCTGGGTAACTGGAGGAGCCCAGTCCTGTATGGCCTGGATTTTGCTTTCCAGTGGCTGAACCTGGCCTCCACCTACTAGGTGGCCCAGGTATACAACCTTACTCTGCCCTATCTGGCACTTTGTGGCCTTGATAGTTAGGCCTGCCTTTTGCAGGGCCTCCAAAACTTTCTTCAGGTGGATCAGGTGATCCTCCCAGGTGGAGCTAAAGACAGCAATATCATCCAGATAAGCTGCACAAAAGTCATCCAACCCAGTAAGGACTTGGTTCACCAACCTTTGGAAAGTGGCAGGTGCATTCTTCAACCCAAAGGGCATTACCACAAACTGATAATGTCCACTAGGGGTAGAGAATGCTGTTTTGGCTTTTGACTCCTCAGCTAGTCTGATTTGCCAGTAGCCAGCTGTCAGATCAAATGTGCTCAGAAACTTGGCAGAAGCCAATCTGTCAATGAGCTCATCTGCTCTTGGAATGGGGTGAGCATCTGTCCTAGTGACAGCATTGAGACCCCTGTAATCCACGCAAAACCTCATTTCTCTCTTACCATCTTGGGTATGAGGTTTTGGCACCAGGACTACTGGGCTGGCCCATGGGCTCTCTGATGGCTCAATCACTCCAAGCTCCAACATCTTTTGCACCTCAGCCTTGATGCAATCCCTGACATGATCAGGTTGTCTGTAGATCTTATTCTTGACAGGCAGACTGTCACCAGTGTCCACAACATGGGTACACCAGTCAGTTTGGCTGGGTGTGAGTGAAAACATTTGCCTGTGAGCCTGCAAAACTTGTCTGCAGTCCCTCTGTTGCTGGTCAGTGAGGCTGCCTGCCAAGGCTACTCCATCAACTGAACCATCATCAGGGTTCTGGGAAAGCAGGTCTGGGAGAGGGTCACTCTCTTCCTCCTGTTCCCCATCTGTGGCCATGAGCAAGCTCATGTCCTCCCTGTCTACAAATGCTTTCAAGCGATTCACATGGATTACCCTGTGAGGGCTCCTGGGTGTTCCAAAGTCTACCAAGTAGGTGACTTCCCCTTTCTTCTCAATAATAGGATAGGGTCCACTCCATTTGTCTTGGAGTGCTGCTGGAGCCACTGGCTCCAGTACCCATACCTTCTGTCCTGGTTGGAACTCTACCAGTACAGCCTTTTGGTCATGCCAAGCTTTCTGCAATTCTTGGCTGGCCTCCAGGTTTTTGGATGCTCTTTCCATGTACTCAGCCATCCTGGAGCGGAGACCAAGTACATAGTCCACTATGTCTAGTTTGGGCTTTTTGAGAGGTAACTCCCATCCTTCCTTCACCAAACACAATGGACCTCTCACAGGGTGGCCAAACAAAAGTTCAAAAGGGCTGTAGCCAACCCCCTTCTGTGGGACCTCTCTGTAAGCAAAGAGCAGGCAGGGTAAAAGAATGTCCCATTTCCGCCTGAGCTTCTCTGGTAGTCCTTTTATCATGCCTTTAAGGGTCTTGTTAAATCTCTCCACAAGCCCATTGCATTGTGGATGATATGGGGTGGTAAACTTATAGTTTACTCCACATTCCTTCCACATTGCTTTTAGATAGCTGGACATAAAATTTGTCCCTCTATCTGATAGTACCTCCTTAGGAAAGCCCACTCTTGAGAAAACTGCAATGAGGGCTTTTGCCACCACAGGTGCTGTGGTGGTCCTTAGGGGAATAGCCTCTGGGTACCTGGTGGCATGATCCACTACCACCAGTATGAATCTGTTCCCAGATGCTGTTTGGGGGTCCATTGGACCCACAATATCAATTCCAACTCTCTCAAAGGGGACCCCCACCACAGGTAGTGGTATTAGGGGGGCCTTTGTTGTGCCACCTGACTTACCACTGGCTTGGCAAGTGACACAGGAGCGACAAAACTCCTTGACATCCTCTGACATGTGAGGCCAGTGAAAGTGTGGAACAAGCCTGTCCCACGTCTTGTTCTGGCCTAAGTGTCCTGCAAGGGGAATATCATGGGCCAAGGTAAGGAGGAATCCCCTAAACTGCAGAGGTATCACCAACCTCCTGGTCATGCCAGGCTTGGGGGTTCTAGCCTCTGAGTAAAGGAGTCCCTCATCCCAATACACTGTATGGGTACCTTGGGCATCCCCAGCAGCCTCAGCAGCAGCCTGCTGTCTGAGGGGTTCAAGGGAAGGGCAATCTAATTGAGCCTGCCTCAGGTCTGCCCTTGAGGGTCCCCCTGTCCCCAGAAACTCAACCTGGTCAGGTTCAAGCTCCTCAGAGACAGTCTCCTCTTGGACTGCAGAATCAGTTTCCTCTGAAACCTGATCCTCAACCTGGGGCAAGGTGGAAGGCGAGGCCTTTCCTCTCTTGCTCCTTCTCTTGGGTTGTGGCTGGTCTATTGTCTCAAGATCCACCACTGGTTCAGGAAGGCACTTCTTAGCCTGAGCCCTTGTCATGGCAAGGACATGCTCTGAAATCCCTAGCATTTCTGCATGAGTCCTGTACTCCACTTCTGACCATGCTGAGCTTTCAAGGTCATTGCCTAGCAGACAGTCTACTGGTAGGTCTGCACTCACCACAACTTTCTTTAGGCCATCAACCCCTCCCCAGGAGAAGTTCACAACTGCCACACTATGGGAGGTAGTGGAGTTGCTTGCATTGGTTACTAGGTAGCTCTCTCCTAGTACAATCTGTCCAGGGTCCACAAAGCCAGGGGTCACCATGGTGACACTAGCACATGTGTCCCTGTAAGCTTGAGCCAGTTTCTCATTTATTAAGGGAGTCTGCCTGTATTTGCCCAGGTTAGTGGGGCTTACTGCAGTGGGCAACTCAATGTCCACATCATACAGGAGAACTGCCTGTGTAGGGACTCTGACTAGGCCAGATCCTACTTCAATACCCAGGGTCAACCCAGCTACACCCTTGGACTGTGTTCCACCACTGCTTACTGTACTTGGGGTTGCAGTTGCTTTAGGAGCTGTAGTGGTGGGAACTGGATTTGCCTTGGTGCACTCACTGCCCCAGTGTGAAACTGATTTGCAGGTATTACACCAAGGTGTCTTTGGACCTTTGTTCTTCTTCTTCTTGTTACCATTTTGGGAACCACCCTCCTTACTATTAGTTTGGGGGCCTGAAGACTTCTGGTCTTTTTCTTTATCTTTCTGATTCTGATTACCACCCTTCTGGTCTGTTTTCTTCTGGTCACCACCTTGGTTCTGGGGTTTCTGCTTAATCCTTGTTCTGACCCATTTGTCTGCCTTCTTTCCCAATTCTTGGGGAGAGGTCAGATCAGAGTCAATAAGGTATTGATGCAACAGCTGGTTTGTACAGTTATTAAGGATCTGTTCTCTCATCATAAGATTGTACAATCCTGTATAGTCTGAAACTTTACTTCCCTGTAACCAACCCTCCAAAGCCTTAGTGGCACACTCCACAAAATCAGTCCAGTCTTGAGTCTGTGCTTTCTGGGTGTCTCTGAACAACAACCTGTATTGCTCAGTGGTTAGGCCATACCCTTCAATGAGAGCACTCTTCAAAACAGAGTAGTTTTTGGCATCCTCAGGTCTAACTGTGAGGAGCCTGTCTCTCCCTTTCTCAGAAAAGGAGTACCACAAAATTGCAGCCCACTGGTTCTCAGGAACCTGCTGTACCATGCAGGCTCTCTCAAGAGCAGTCATCCATTTGTGGATGTCATCCCCTTCTTTAAAGGGGGGCACAATTTTGGTCAGGTTTCTATTATCATAGGCCCTGTCTTTTTCTCTTGGAAAATTGCTGCCACCAGTGACATCTAAGCCACTTAATTTCTGCTCTCTTGCCAAGGCAAGTTTAGCTTGAGCTAAGGTAAGCTTAGCTTGACTCAGGGCTACCTCCTCTCTCTCTATCTGGAGTCTGACAGCCCTCATTCTAGCCCTATGCTCAGCTTTCTGAGAAGCACTCATGCCTCTCTCTGATTCTCTGGAGGCACTAGAAAGATGAGAGTCCCCTGAGGGAGATCTCACTCTTCTGTTGCCTGGGAGAATCATTTGTTGGGATCTGGGGAGGTGCTGGCCCTCTCCATTTCCCAGTAGGTCCAAGTTGGCCTGGCTAAGCCTACCAACTGGAACCTGGCTACCCTGATCCTGTACTTCTAAGTCCCCAGCATCTGAGTCCTCATCCAAGTCATCATCATCCTCCTCTTCAGGGGGATCAACTGCAGGGGGGTTCCCTCCAGTTCCTGTATCTAGGGAAGCTGCTTTTGCCTTCTCTAAGTCATCCTGTTCTAGGAGTTCTACCAGAATTAGGCAGGTGGGGCTCCTGCCCCTTTTTAACCCTCTTGCTTTGCACAAGACAATCAAGTCTCTGCGGGTTAGTTTGTCATATCCAGAAGTTGCCTGGGTAGGGTCAACTGTCACAGGACTAGACCCTGAGGCCTTTCCTGTGTCGGACATGGTTACTAGTGAGGTGTAAGTGGTGCACTTACCTACACTAAGTGTTTTCCTACTGGACCTTGCTAGTGAGTTGTAGTCAGGGGTGTGCTACTCCCTTCAACCTACAACTACTAAGTTCAGTAGAACTTAATATGCTAAGCTTTTGATTTTATATGTACCTAGAGGTACTTGATGTGATCTTTCAATTTGATATAAAGATTGCAATGGTAAAACAACAGCAAGCTCAAATCCGCACCGCTGCTCACCAATGTGAGAAGTTGGCCTGGTAGGGGATGTTTCCAATTCTGGAACCACCTACTACCTGACCAAACAATCCCCTTATGGTGTCTGGTTGTAAGTCAACCTTATTAGACAAGCTATCCTAGTGGTAGCATGGACTAAGCAGCCTAAAGGCTTAACTTAAGAGGTCGTGTTAAGCGAGCTGTTTTACCACATACAATCCTGTAATACCAAATGAAAGGACACCACACAAGTATATATTATAAAAATATATGTGTTTATTACTAAAAACAATCCCCAGTATTCTTTATGAATAAAGGGGCACAAGCGTTAAATCAAAAGCACTGTTTAAACATACAAGTTGCACAATTATGGATGAGGGCAGGGGGCCACTCAAACCATATACTAAACAAGTGGTATAAGAGAGGCCACTCGAACAGTGGTTAGGCCTAGGGCCTAGGGAATCGCTGGGAGCAGTCAGGACAAGCAATGCTGAAGTCGGGAATGGCCCTCGGGATTCGGGAGATGTGCGGAAAGCGCACGCATGCATCAATGTTAACCAATGGTGCGTAAAAGTCAAATAGTTAAAGTTTAAGGACACTTCCGCTGAACCTAGAGGAACAAAACTTAACACACAGACCCTAGAGGTGTGCACCAGTGTGGGAACACCGGCGGAGCAAAGTTACCTCACCCACAGGAAGTGGGTGCACAGGGTCGAAGTGGCGTCGGGTTTTGACACGCAGGCTCTTGGTGCTTGAAGCTGAAAGGGCTGCAGGCAGGGTGAAGACGAAGTGTCCGGTGGAGTCCAAGGGTGGACTCAAGTTGTAGAGTACCTGAAAGCAGAGGGGACAGAGTCTGGGTCACTCAGCAGTGACCAGGGTGGAACCAGGACGGAACCAGGCAATGTCGGGCGCAATCAGGTGGTCGTCGAGGCGCTTCTCTTCGCTATCACGTGGGCTCTGGGGCATCTGCGACGTCCAGGAGCAGGTCACGATCTGTCCCACGCAGGCTCTCACCGTCGGTGCAGTCGGCTTCCGGTTTGGAGCAAACAAGCCTTGGTAAGAGCAATCCACGCGGGATTGGAAGATGGCGTCTCACTCGGACCAGGAAGGTCAGAGTCGGGGCTCCCTTTCAGGGGAGCTGGTGTGGATCTGGAGCAACCAGAATCACGAGTCTTCTTTTGTAGTTCGTCGGCGCAGGGACCACAAGCCAGCTGGCAAGTGACCGGGCCAACGCGTTGAGCCAAATCGTGCCAAAGGGCCCCACGCAGCACTCGTCGAGTGTGGAGGGCTGAACTTCGGCTCAGGAGTAGCTCAGGGTGGGGGCTTCTCAAACCCCGGTGTACAGCTTCGAGGGTCACTCGTGGGCTGCACGGTCAGCGTCTCGTGGTCACTTCAAGATGGCGTGCCCCACGCTTCCGGTCGCCTCCACGGGTCTCAGCTTTGCAGGGACTGTGGATCGGGCTGTTAGAAGCTGGGCAGGCTTGATCTCGTCGATCTCAGTCGCTCGAGTTCCGGCGGGAACTGCAACTAAGTAGACGTCGAGGGCTGGATGGTGCCTGCTGCTGCAGGGTGGTCACTCCTTGACCACAAGGGAGATTCTTCGGGCTTCCACGTTGAGATGGAGGGCGAAGGGTCCAGAATATCGTTTCAAATGTTTCTTCCAGGAAATCTGATGTGCATTGGCACTGCTCCCACTCTTATTCGAATCTGGTGGGCGTGATTACCTGCTAGGTCCCCTCCTATGGGTGGGACCCAGGAAGTGGGTGGATACACCCCCTTCCTTTGATCCAGGCCGCCCTGGCACGAGGGCTGGAGTGCCCCAGAACCGGTTTGGCCGGATTATGCAAGGGGCAGCCTTGTGCGCCCCAGGCAGTGTCTGGTTTCTTTCAAACCTCCCTGCTACAATACACTATCTCCTGTCTGGAGGGCGGTGACACCCTCCTGTGACAGGAAACCCTTTGTCCAGGACCCCCTTGACTGGGTTTCGGTCAGCTCCAGGGGTCCAGACATTTGTCTGTGGCAGAGGCATCCATTTTGTGGATCTTAAGGCCTTTGGAGAAATCAACCGCATTAAAGTGAAGTAACATGTCTTACCCCTCTAGAGGGGTGGAATGCCATCCCCGTCGCCAGAACTGGCGAGGGGATGGTATTCCAAAGCGTATGACACCTTACACGACATGTTTTGATAAAGCCAAACCAGAGTTGCTAAATAACCGCGAGGATTATAAGGCACTTAATAGTATATGGTATGGCATTATCCTGAAACAGCTTAGGGATTTGTTCCCGACGGCTGCAGACAGGCTCAGCTCATGCTAGAGCTCCATCTCACATAAAAACCAAGCACCCAGCCTCCAGGATTGGTGAGGCCTGTCTATAGGAGTGGCTCACAGGTTTACATGTGTCCAGATATAGGTTTAGACATAGGTATACTATATCTAAGCAAGGGGTGTGTACACCACCTTACCCCAGCTGAGTGATCAGCCAGTTGTGTCAATTTAAGAACCAGCCAGGGGTGGCAAAAGACATGCTGCAGCCCCTGGTAGGCCTTAGTGGCTCCTGTGCCCTGTGCACCTATAGTGCATTCTACAGGGGCTGACAAGGAGTCCATTTCCAATTGGTATGTGCCTATAGCACATGTGTCATTAATTTAGTGAGAGAACAGCAGGCTGGGGGTCTGATCAGCAGGCCCACAGCCTCAGTAGTCGAAAACCAGTGAAGCAAAAAGCAAAAATTTGGGGTGACCATAGGATAGCAGACCCTACTCTCCTACAGGGACCAAGCACAGCCTGGGGGACCAAGAGCAACCAGTGGGACCAAGCACAGCCTGGGGGACCAAGCACAGCCTGGGGGACCAAGCACAGCCTGGGGGACCAAGAGCAACCAGGGGGACCAAGCACAGCCTGGGGGACCAAGCACAGCCTGGGGGACCAAGAGCAACCAGGGGGACCAAGCACAGCCAGGGGTATCACGCACAGCCAGGGGGACCAAGAGCAACCAGGGGGACCAAGCACAGCCTGGGGGACCAAGCACAGCCTGGGGGACGAAGAGCAACAAGGGGGACCAAGCACAGTCTGGGGGACCAAGCACAGCCTGGGGGACCAAGAGCAACCAGGGGGACCAAGCACAGCCAGGGGTACCAAGCACAGCCAGGGGGACCAAGAGCAACCAGGGGGACCAAGCACAGCCTGGGGACCAAGCACAGCCTGGGGGACCAAGCACAGCCTGGGGGACAAAGCACAGCCTGGGGGACCAAGAGCAACCAGGGGGACCAAGCACAGCCTGGGGGACCAAGCACAAGCCTGGGGGACCAAGAGCAACCAGGGGGACCAAGCACAGCCTGGGGGACCAAGCACAAGCCTGGGGGACCAAGAGCAACCAGGGGGACCAAGCACAGCCTGGGGGACCAAGCACAGCCTGGGGGACCAAGCACAGCCTGGGGGACCATGAGCAACCAGGGGGACCAAGCACAGCTGGGGGACCAAGCACAGCCTGGGGGACCAAGCACAGCCTGGGGGACCAGGAGCAACCATGGGGACCCAAGCACAGCCTGGGGGACCAAGAGCAACCAGGGGGACCAAGCACAGCCAGGGGTACCAAGCACAGCCTGGGGGACCAAAAGCAACCAGGGGGACCAAGCACAGCCTGGGGGACCAAGCACAGCCTGGGGGACCAAGCACAGCCTGGGGGACCAAGAGCAACCAGGGGGACCAAGCACAGCCTGGGGGACCAAGCACAGCCTGGTGGACCAAGAGCAACCAGGGGGACCAAGCACAGCCAGGGGTACCATGCACAGCCAGGGGGACCAAGAGCAACCAGGGGGACCAAGCACAGCCTGGGGGACCAAGCACAGCCCGGGGGACCAAGCACAGCCTGGGGGACCAAGCACAGCCTGAGGGACCAAGAGCAACCAGGGGGACCAAGCAGAGCCTGGGGGACCAAGCAGAGCCTGGGGGTCCAAGCACAGCCTGGGGGACCTAGCACAGCCTGGGGGACCAAGAGCAACCAGGGGGACCAAGCACAGCCTGGGGGACCAAGCACAGCCTGGGGGACCAAGAGCAACCAGGGGGACCAAGCACAGCCAGGGGGACCAAGAGCAACCAGGGGGACCAAGCACAGCCTGGGGGACCAAGCACAGGCTGGGGGACCAAGAGCAACCAGGGGGACCAAGCACTGCCGGGGTACCAAGCACAGCCTGGGGGACCAAGAGCAACCAGTGTGTAGGAGAGTAGGGTCTGCTATCCTATGGTCACCCCAAATTTTTGCTTTTTGCTTCACTGGTTTTCGACTACTGAGGCTGTGGGCCTGCTGATCAGACCCCCAGCCTGCTGTTCTCTCACTAAATTAATGACACATGTGCTATAGGCACATACCAATTGGAAATGGACTCCTTGTCAGCCCCTGTAGAATGCACTATAGGTGCACAGGGCACAGGAGCCACTAAGGCCTACCAGGGGCTGCAGCATATCTTTTGCCACCCCTGGCTGGTTCTTAAATTGACAAAACTGGCTGATCACTCAGCTGGGGTAAGGTGGTGTACACACCCCTTGCTTAGATATAGTATACCTATGTCTAAACCTATATCTGGACACATGTAAACCTGTGAGCCACTCCTATAGACAGGCCTCACCAATCCTGGAGGCTGGGTGCATGGTTTTTATGTGAGATGGAGCTCTAGCATGAGCTGAGCCTGTCTGCAGCCGTCGGGAACAAATCCCTAAGCTGTTTCAGGATAATGCCATACCATATACTATTAAGTGCCTTATAATCCTCGCGGTTATTTAGCAACTCTGGTTTGGCTTTATCAAAACATGTCGTGTAAGGTGTCATACGCTTTGGAATACCATCCCCTCGCCAGTTCTGGCGACGGGGATGGCATTCCACCCCTCTAGAGGGGTAAGACATGTTACTTCACTTTAATGCGGTTGATTTCTCCAAAGGCCTTAAGATCCACAAAATGGATGCCTCTGCCACAGACAAATGTCTGGACCCCTGGAGCTGACCGAAACCCAGTCAAGGGGGTCCTGGACAAAGGGTTTCCTGTCACAGGAGGGTGTCACCGCCCTCCAGACAGGAGATAGTGTATTGTAGCAGGGAGGTTTGAAAGAAACCAGACACTGCCTGGGGCGCACAAGGCTGCCCCTTGCATAATCCGGCCAAACCGGTTCTGGGGCACTCCAGCCCTCGTGCCAGGGCGGCCTGGATCAAAGGAAGGGGGTGTATCCACCCACTTCCTGGGTCCCACCCATAGGAGGGGACCTAGCAGGTAATCACGCCCACCAGATTCGAATAAGAGTGGGAGCAGTGCCAATGCACATCAGATTTCCTGGAAGAAACATTTGAAACGATATTCTGGACCCTTCGCCCTCCATCTCAACGTGGAAGCCCGAAGAATCTCCCTTGTGGTCAAGGAGTGACCACCCTGCAGCAGCAGGCACCATCCAGCCCTCGACGTCTACTTAGTTGCAGTTCCCGCCGGAACTCGAGCGACTGAGATCGACGAGATCAAGCCTGCCCAGCTTCTAACAGCCCGATCCACAGTCCCTGCAAAGCTGAGACCCGTGGAGGCGACCGGAAGCGTGGGGCACGCCATCTTGAAGTGACCACGAGACGCTGACCGTGCAGCCCACGAGTGACCCTCGAAGCTGTACACCGGGGTTTGAGAAGCCCCCACCCTGAGCTACTCCTGAGCCGAAGTTCAGCCCTCCACACTCGACGAGTGCTGCGTGGGGCCCTTTGGCACGATTTGGCTCAACGCGTTGGCCCGGTAACTTGCCAGCTGGCTTGTGGTCCCTGTGCCGACGAACTACCGAAGAAGACTCGTGAATCTGGTTGCTCCAGATCCACACCAGCTCCCCTGAAAAGGAGCCCCGACTCTGACCTTCCTGGTCCGAGTGAGAAGCAATCTTCCGATCCTGCGTGGATTGCTCTTACCAAGGCTTGTTTGCTCCAAACCTGAAGCCGACTGCACCGACGGTGAGAGCCTGCGTGGGACAGATCGTGACCTGCTCCTGGACGTCGCAGATGCCCCAGAGCCCACGTGACAGCGAAGAGAAGCGCCTCGACGACCACCTGATTGCGCCCGACATTGCCTGGTTCCGTCCTGGTTCCACCCTGGTCACTGCTGAGTGACCCAGACTCTGTCCCCTCTGCTTTCAGGTACTCTACAACTTGAGTCCACCCTTGGACTCCACCGGACACTTCGTCTTCACCCTGCCTGCAGCCTTTTCAGCTTCAAGCACCAAGAGCCTGCGTGTCAAAACCCGACGCCACTTCGACCCTGTGCACCCACTTCCTGTGGGTGAGGTAACTTTGCTCCGCCGGTGTTCCCACACTGGTGCACACCTCTAGGGTCTGTGTGTTAAGTTTTGTTCCTCTAGGTTCAGCGGAAGTGTCCTTAAACTTTAACTATTTGACTTTTACGCACCATTGGTTAACATTGGTGCATGCGTGCGCTTTCCGCACGTCTCCCGAATCCCGAGGGCCATTCCCGACTTCAGCATTGCTTGTCCTGACTGCTCCCAGCGATTCCCTAGGCCCTAGGCCTAACCACTGTTCGAGTGGCCTCTCTTATACCACTTGTTTAGTATATGGTTTGAGTGGCCCCCCGCCCTCATCCATAGTGGTGCAACTTTGTATGTTTAAACAGTGCTTTTGATTTAACGCTTGTGCCCCTTTATTCATAAAGAATACTGGGGATTGTTTTTAGTAATAAACACATATATTTTTATAATATATACTTGTGTGGTGTCCTTTCATTTGGTATTACAGGATTGTATGTGGTAAAACAGCTCGCTTAACACGACCTCTTAAGTTAAGCCTTTAGGCTGCTTAGTCCATGCTACCCCTAGGATAGCTTGTCTAATAAGGTTGACTTACAACCAGACACCATAAGGGGATTGTTTGGTCAGGTAGTAGGTGGTTCCAGAATTGGAAACATCCCCTACCAGGCCAACTTCTCACATTGGTGAGCAGCGGTGCGGATTTGAGCTTGCTGTTGTTTTACCATTGCAATCTTTATATCAAATTGAAAGATCACATCAAGTACCTCTAGGTACATATAAAATCAAAAGCTTAGCATATTAAGTTCTACTGAACTTAGTAGTTGTAGGTTGAAGGGAGTAGCACACCCCTGACTACAACTCACTAGCAAGGTCCAGTAGGAAAACACTTAGTGTAGGTAAGTGCACCACTTACACCTCACTAGTAACCATGTCTGACACAGGAAAGGCCTCAGGGTCTAGTCCTGTGACAGTTGACCCTACCCAGGCAACTTTTGGATATGACAAACTAACCCGCAGAGACTTGATTGCCTTGTGCAAAGCAAGAGGGTTAAAAAGGGGCAGAAGCCCCACCTGCCTAACCCTGGTAGAAATCCTAGAACAGGATGACTTAGAGAAGGCTAAAACAGCTTCCCTAGACACAGGAAATGGAGAGAACCCCCCTGTAGTTGATCCCCCTGAAGAGGAGGATGATGATGACTTGGATGAGGACTCAGATGCTGGGGACTTAGAAGTACAGGATCAGGGTAGCCAGGTTCCAGTTGGTAGGCTTAGCCAGGCCAACTTGGACCTACTGGGGAATGGAGAGGGCCAGCACCTCCCCAGAACCCAACATGTGATTCTCCCAGGCAACAGAAGAGTGAGATCTCCCTCAGGGGACTCTCATCTTTCTAGTGCCTCCAGAGAATCAGAGAGAGGCATGAGTGCTTCTCAGAAAGCTGAGCATAGGGCTAGAATGAGGGCTGTCAGACTCCAGATAGAGAGAGAGGAGGTAGCCCTGAGTCAAGCTAAGCTTACCTTAGCTCAAGCTAAACTTGCCTTGGCAAGAGAGCAGAAATTAAGTGGCTTAGATGTCACTGGTGGCAGCAATTTTCCAAGAGAAAAAGACAGGGCCTATGATAATAGAAACCTGACCAAAATTGTGCCCCCCTTTAAAGAAGGGGATGACATCCACAAATGGATGACTGCTCTTGAGAGAGCCTGCATGGTACAGCAGGTTCCTGAGAATCAGTGGGCTGCAATTTTGTGGTACTCCTTTTCTGAGAAAGGGAGGGACAGGCTCCTCACAGTTAGACCTGAGGATGCCAAAAACTACTCTGTTTTGAAGAGTGCTCTCATTGAAGGGTATGGCCTAACCACTGAGCAATACAGGTTGTTGTTCAGAGACACCCAGAAAGCACAGACTCAAGACTGGACTGATTTTGTGGAGTGTGCCACTAAGGCTTTGGAGGGTTGGTTACAGGGAAGTAAAGTTTCAGACTATACAGGATTGTACAATCTTATGATGAGAGAACAGATCCTTAATAACTGTACAAACCAGCTGTTGCATCAATACCTTATTGACTCTGATCTGACCTCTCCCCAAGAATTGGGAAAGAAGGCAGACAAATGGGTCAGAACAAGGATTAAGCAGAAACCCCAGAACCAAGGTGGTGACCAGAAGAAAACAGACCAGAAGGGTGGTAATCAGAATCAGAAAGATAAAGAAAAAGACCAGAAGTCTTCAGGCCCCCAAACTAATAGTAAGGAGGGTGGTTCCCAAAATGGTAACAAGAAGAAGAAGAACAAAGGTCCAAAGACACCTTGGTGTAATACCTGCAAATCAGTTTCACACTGGGGCAGTGAGTGCACCAAGGCAAATCCAGTTCCCACCACTACAGCTCCTAAAGCAACTGCAACCCCAAGTACAGTAAGCAGTGGTGGAACACAGTCCAAGGGTGTAGCTGGGTTGACCCTGGGTATTGAAGTAGGATCTGGCTTAGTCAGAGTCCCTACACAGGTAGTTCTCCTGTATGATGTGGACATTGAGTTGCCCACTGCAGTAAGCCCCACTAACCTGGGCAAATACAGGCAGACTCCCTTAATAAATGAGAAACTGGCTCAAGCTTACAGGGACACATGTGCTAGTGTCACCATGGTGACCCCTGGCTTTGTGGACCCTGGACAGATTGTACTAGGAGAGAGCTACCTAGTAACCAATGCAAGCAACTCCACTACCTCCCATAGTGTGGCAGTTGTGAACTTCTCCTGGGGAGGGGTTGATGGCCTAAAGAAAGTTGTGGTGAGTGCAGACCTACCAGTAGACTGTCTGTTAGGCAATGACCTTGAAAGCTCAGCATGGTCAGAAGTGGAGTACAGGACTCATGCAGAAATGCTAGGGATTTCAGAGCATGTCCTTGCCATGACAAGGGCTCAGGCTAAGAAGTGCCTTCCTGAACCAGTGGTGGATCTTGAGACAATAGACCAGCCACAACCCAAGAGAAGGAGCAAGAGAGGAAAGGCCTCGCCTTCCACCTTGCCCCAGGTTGAGGATCAGGTTTCAGAGGAAACTGATTCTGCAGTCCAAGAGGAGACTGTCTCTGAGGAGCTTGAACCTGACCAGGTTGAGTTTCTGGGGACAGGGGGACCCTCAAGGGCAGACCTGAGGCAGGCTCAATTAGATTGCCCTTCCCTTGAACCCCTCAGACAGCAGGCTGCTGCTGAGGCTGCTGGGGATGCCCAAGGTACCCATACTGTGTATTGGGATGAGGGACTCCTTTACTCAGAGGCTAGAGCCCCCAAGCCTGGCATGACCAGGAGGTTGGTGATACCTCTGCAGTTTAGGGGATTCCTCCTTACCTTGGCCCATGATATTCCCCTTGCAGGACACTTAGGCCAGAACAAGACGTGGGACAGGCTTGTTCCACACTTTCACTGGCCTCACATGTCAGAGGATGTCAAGGAGTTTTGTCGCTCCTGTGTCACTTGCCAAGCCAGTGGTAAGTCAGGTGGCACAACAAAGGCCCCCCTAATACCACTACCTGTGGTGGGGGTCCCCTTTGAGAGAGTTGGAATTGATATTGTGGGTCCAATGGACCCCCAAACAGCATCTGGGAACAGATTCATACTGGTGGTAGTGGATCATGCCACCAGGTACCCAGAGGCTATTCCCCTAAGGACCACCACAGCACCTGTGGTGGCAAAAGCCCTCATTGCAGTTTTCTCAAGAGTGGGCTTTCCTAAGGAGGTACTATCAGATAGAGGGACAAATTTTATGTCCAGCTATCTAAAAGCAATGTGGAAGGAATGTGGAGTAAACTATAAGTTTACCACCCCATATCATCCACAATGCAATGGGCTTGTGGAGAGATTTAACAAGACCCTTAAAGGCATGATAAAAGGATTACCAGAGAAGCTCAGGCGGAAATGGGACATTCTTTTACCCTGCCTGCTCTTTGCTTACAGAGAGGTCCCACAGAAGGGGGTTGGCTACAGCCCTTTTGAACTTTTGTTTGGCCACCCTGTGAGAGGTCCATTGTGTTTGGTGAAGGAAGGATGGGAGTTACCTCTCAAAAAGCCCAAACTAGACATAGTGGACTATGTACTTGGTCTCCGCTCCAGGATGGCTGAGTACATGGAAAGAGCATCCAAAAACCTGGAGGCCAGCCAAGAATTGCAGAAAGCTTGGCATGACCAAAAGGCTGTACTGGTAGAGTTCCAACCAGGACAGAAGGTATGGGTACTGGAGCCAGTGGCTCCAGCAGCACTCCAAGACAAATGGAGTGGACCCTATCCTATTATTGAGAAGAAAGGGGAAGTCACCTACTTGGTAGACTTTGGAACACCCAGGAGCCCTCACAGGGTAATCCATGTGAATCGCTTGAAAGCATTTGTAGACAGGGAGGACATGAGCTTGCTCATGGCCACAGATGGGGAACAGGAGGAAGAGAGTGACCCTCTCCCAGACCTGCTTTCCCAAAACCCTGATGATGGTTCAGTTGATGGAGTAGCCTTGGCAGGCAGCCTCACTGACCAGCAACAGAGGGACTGCAGACAAGTTTTGCAGGCTCACAGGCAAATGTTTTCACTCACACCCAGCCAAACTGACTGGTGTACCCATGTTGTGGACACTGGTGACAGTCTGCCTGTCAAGAATAAGATCTACAGGCAACCTGATCATGTCAGGGATTGCATCAAGGCTGAGGTGCAAAAGATGTTGGAGCTTGGAGTGATTGAGCCATCAGAGAGCCCATGGGCCAGCCCAGTAGTCCTGGTGCCAAAACCTCATACCCAAGATGGTAAGAGAGAAATGAGGTTTTGCGTGGATTACAGGGGTCTCAATGCTGTCACTAGGACAGATGCTCACCCCATTCCAAGAGCAGATGAGCTCATTGACAGATTGGCTTCTGCCAAGTTTCTGAGCACATTTGATCTGACAGCTGGCTACTGGCAAATCAGACTAGCTGAGGAGTCAAAAGCCAAAACAGCATTGTGAGAAGTTGGCCTGGTAGGGGATGTTTCCAATTCTGGAACCACCTACTACCTGACCAAACAATCCCCTTATGGTGTCTGGTTGTAAGTCAACCTTATTAGACAAGCTATCCTAGGGGTAGCATGGACTAAGCAGCCTAAAGGCTTAACTTAAGAGGTCGTGTTAAGCGAGCTGTTTTACCACATACAATCCTGTAATACCAAATGAAAGGACACCACACAAGTATATATTATAAAAATATATGTGTTTATTACTAAAAACAATCCCCAGTATTCTTTATGAATAAAGGGGCACAAGCGTTAAATCAAAAGCACTGTTTAAACATACAAGTTGCACAATTATGGATGAGGGCGGGGGGCCACTCAAACCATATACTAAACAAGTGGTATAAGAGAGGCCACTCGAACAGTGGTTAGGCCTAGGGCCTAGGGAATCGCTGGGAGCAGTCAGGACAAGCAATGCTGAAGTCGGGAATGGCCCTCGGGATTCGGGAGATGTGCGGAAAGCGCACGCATGCACCAATGTTAACCAATGGTGCGTAAAAGTCAAATAGTTAAAGTTTAAGGACACTTCCGCTGAACCTAGAGGAACAAAACTTAACACACAGACCCTAGAGGTGTGCACCAGTGTGGGAACACCGGCGGAGCAAAGTTACCTCACCCACAGGAAGTGGGTGCACAGGGTCGAAGTGGCGTCGGGTTTTGACACGCAGGCTCTTGGTGCTTGAAGCTGAAAGGGCTGCAGGCAGGGTGAAGACGAAGTGTCCGGTGGAGTCCAAGGGTGGACTCAAGTTGTAGAGTACCTGAAAGCAGAGGGGACAGAGTCTGGGTCACTCAGCAGTGACCAGGGTGGAACCAGGACGGAACCAGGCAATGTCGGGCGCAATCAGGTGGTCGTCGAGGCGCTTCTCTTCGCTGTCACGTGGGCTCTGGGGCATCTGCGACGTCCAGGAGCAGGTCACGATCTGTCCCACGCAGGCTCTCACCGTCGGTGCAGTCGGCTTCCGGTTTGGAGCAAACAAGCCTTGGTAAGAGCAATCCACGCGGGATTGGAAGATGGCGTCTCACTCGGACCAGGAAGGTCAGAGTCGGGGCTCCCTTTCAGGGGAGCTGGTGTGGATCTGGAGCAACCAGAATCACGAGTCTTCTTTTGTAGTTTGTCGGCACAGGGACCACAAGCCAGCTGGCAAGTGACCGGGCCAACGCGTTGAGCCAAATCGTGCCAAAGGGCCCCACGCAGCACTCGTCGAGTGTGGAGGGCTGAACTTCGGCTCAGGAGTAGCTCAGGGTGGGGGCTTCTCAAACCCCGGTGTACAGCTTCGAGGGTCACTCGTGGGCTGCACGGTCAGCGTCTCGTGGTCACTTCAAGATGGCGTGCCCCACGCTTCCGGTCGCCTCCACGGGTCTCAGCTTTGCAGGGACTGTGGATCGGGCTGTTAGAAGCTGGGCAGGCTTGATCTCGTCGATCTCAGTCGCTCGAGTTCCGGCGGGAACTGCGACTAAGTAGACGTCGAGGGCTGGATGGTGCCTGCTGCTGCAGGGTGGTCACTCCTTGACCACAAGGGAGATTCTTCGGGCTTCCACGTTGAGATGGAGGGCGAAGGGTCCAGAATATCGTTTCAAATGTTTCTTCCAGGAAATCTGATGTGCATTGGCACTGCTCCCACTCTTATTCGAATCTGGTGGGCGTGATTACCTGCTAGGTCCCCTCCTATGGGTGGGACCCAGGAAGTGGGTGGATACACCCCCTTCCTTTGATCCAGGCCGCCCTGGCACGAGGGCTGGAGTGCCCCAGAACCGGTTTGGCCGGATTATGCAAGGGGCAGCCTTCTGCGCCCCAGGCAGTGTCTGGTTTCTTTCAAACCTCCCTGCTACAATACACTATCTCCTGTCTGGAGGGCGGTGACACCCTCCTGTGACAGGAAACCCTTTGTCCAGGACCCCCTTGACTGGGTTTCGGTCAGCTCCAGGGGTCCAGACATTTGTCTGTGGCAGAGGCATCCATTTTGTGGATCTTAAGGCCTTTGGAGAAATCAACCGCATTAAAGTGAAGTAACATGTCTCACCCCTCTAGAGGGGTGGAATGCCATCCCCGTCGCCAGAACTGGCGAGGGGATGGTATTCCAAAGCGTATGACACCTTACACGACATGTTTTGATAAAGCCAAACCAGAGTTGCTAAATAACCGCGAGGATTATAAGGCACTTAATAGTATATGGTATGGCATTATCCTGAAACAGCTTAGGGATTTGTTCCCGACGGCTGCAGACAGGCTCAGCTCATGCTAGAGCTCCATCTCACATAAAAACCACGCACCCAGCCTCCAGGATTGGTGAGGCCTGTCTATAGGAGTGGCTCACAGGTTTACATGTGTCCAGATATAGGTTTAGACATAGGTATACTATATCTAAGCAAGGGGTGTGTACACCACCTTACCCCAGCTGAGTGATCAGCCAGTTGTGTCAATTTAAGAACCAGCCAGGGGTGGCAAAAGATATGCTGCAGCCCCTGGTAGGCCTTAGTGGCTCCTGTGCCCTGTGCACCTATAGTGCATTCTACAGGGGCTGACAAGGAGTCCATTTCCAATTGGTATGTGCCTATAGCACATGTGTCATTAATTTAGTGAGAGAACAGCAGGCTGGGGGTCTGATCAGCAGGCCCACAGCCTCAGTAGTCGAAAACCAGTGAAGCAAAAAGCAAAAATTTGGGGTGACCATAGGATAGCAGACCCTACTCTCCTACACAACCCCCCCCAAACGCAGGGACATTAAACTAACCTTGACCAGATAAGTCTTCATGTTCTAAGTGGAAGTACCTGGAGAGACCATCTGCATTACCATGGTCAGTCCCTGGGCGGTGCTCCACTGTAAAGTCCATCCCCTGTAGGGAAATGGACCACCTGAGCAGTTTGGGATTTTCACCCTTCATCTGATTAAGCCATAAGAGGGGCTTATGGTCTGTTTGCACCAGGAAGTGAGTTCCAAACAAGTAGGACCTCAACTTCTTTAATGCCCAAACCACAGCAAAGGCCTCCCTCTCAATGGCTGACCAACGTTTTTCTCTTGGGGTTAGCCTCCTGCTAATGAAAGCAATTGGCTGGTCTTGACCATCTTGATTAAGTTGTGAGAGTACAGCTCCCACCCCCAACTCAGAAGCATCTGTCTGAACAATGAACTGTTTGGAGTAGTCAGGACTCTTTAGGATAGGTGCAGAGCACATGGCCTTCTTCAGGTCTTCAAATGCCTTCTGACAGCTAACTGTCCACTGAACCTTTTTTGGCATCTTCTTGGATGTCAAGTCATTTAATGGTGTCACTATAGACCCATAGTTTTTCACAAACTTTCTGTAATACCCAGTCAGGCCCAAGAAGGCTCTGACTTGTGTCTGGGTAACTGGAGGAGCCCAGTCCTGTATGGCCTGGATTTTGCTTTCCAGTGGCTGAACCTGGCCTCCACCTACTAGGTGGCCCAGGTATACAACCTTACTCTGCCCTATCTGGCACTTTGTGGCCTTGATAGTTAGGCCTGCCTTTTGCAGGGCCTCCAAAACTTTCTTCAGGTGGATCAGGTGATCCTCCCAGGTGGAGCTAAAGACAGCAATATCATCCAGATAAGCTGCACAAAAGTCATCCAACCCAGTAAGGACTTGGTTCACCAACCTTTGAAAAGTGGCAGGTGCATTCTTCAAACCAAAGGGCATTACCACAAACTGATAATGCCCACTAGGGGTAGAGAATGCTGTCTTGGCCTTTGACTCCTCAGCTAGTCTGATTTGCCAGTAGCCAGCTGTCAGATCAAATGTGCTCAGAAACTTGGCAGAAGCCAATCTGTCAATGAGCTCATCTGCTCTTGGAATGGGGTGAGCATCTGTCCTAGTGACAGCATTGAGACCCCTGTAATCCACGCAAAACCTCATTTCTCTCTTACCATCTTGGGTATGAGGTTTTGGCACCAGGACTACTGGGCTGGCCCATGGGCTCTCTGATGGCTCAATCACTCCAAGCTCCAACATCTTTTGCACCTCAGCCTTGATGCAATCCCTGACATGATCAGGTTGCCTGTAGATCTTATTCTTGACAGGCAGACTGTCACCAGTGTCCACAACATGGGTACACCAGTCAGTTTGGCTGGGTGTGAGTGAAAACATTTGCCTGTGAGCCTGCAAAACTTGTCTGCAGTCCCTCTGTTGCTGGTCAGTGAGGCTGCCTGCCAAGGCTACTCCATCAACTGAACCATCATCAGGGTTCTGGGAAAGCAGGTCTGGGAGAGGGTCACTCTCTTCCTCCTGTTCCCCATCTGTGGCCATGAGCAAGCTCATGTCCTCCCTGTCTACAAATGCTTTCAAGCGATTCACATGGATTACCCTGTGAGGGCTCCTGGGTGTTCCAAAGTCTACCAAGTAGGTGACTTCCCCTTTCTTCTCAATAATAGGATAGGGTCCACTCCATTTGTCTTGGAGTGCTGCTGGAGCCACTGGCTCCAGTACCCATACCTTCTGTCCTGGTTGGAACTCTACCAGTACAGCCTTTTGGTCATGCCAAGCTTTCTGCAATTCTTGGCTGGCCTCCAGGTTTTTGGATGCTCTTTCCATGTACTCAGCCATCCTGGAGCGGAGACCAAGTACATAGTCCACTATGTCTAGTTTGGGCTTTTTGAGAGGTAACTCCCATCCTTCCTTCACCAAACACAATGGACCTCTCACAGGGTGGCCAAACAAAAGTTCAAAAGGGCTGTAGCCAACCCCCTTCTGTGGGACCTCTCTGTAAGCAAAGAGCAGGCAGGGTAAAAGAATGTCCCATTTCCGCCTGAGCTTCTCTGGTAATCCTTTTATCATGCCTTTAAGGGTCTTGTTAAATCTCTCCACAAGCCCATTGCATTGTGGATGATATGGGGTGGTAAACTTATAGTTTACTCCACATTCCTTCCACATTGCTTTTAGATAGCTGGACATAAAATTTGTCCCTCTATCTGATAGTACCTCCTTAGGAAAGCCCACTCTTGAGAAAACTGCAATGAGGGCTTTTGCCACCACAGGTGCTGTGGTGGTCCTTAGGGGAATAGCCTCTGGGTACCTGGTGGCATGATCCACTACCACCAGTATGAATCTGTTCCCAGATGCTGTTTGGGGGTCCATTGGACCCACAATATCAATTCCAACTCTCTCAAAGGGGACCCCCACCACAGGTAGTGGTATTAGGGGGGCCTTTGTTGTGCCACCTGACTTACCACTGGCTTGGCAAGTGACACAGGAGCGACAAAACTCCTTGACATCCTCTGACATGTGAGGCCAGTGAAAGTGTGGAACAAGCCTGTCCCACGTCTTGTTCTGGCCTAAGTGTCCTGCAAGGGGAATATCATGGGCCAAGGTAAGGAGGAATCCCCTAAACTGCAGCAACCTCCTGGTCATGCCAGGCTTGGGGGCTCTAGCCTCTGAGTAAAGGAGTCCCTCATCCCAATACACAGTATGGGTACCTTGGGCATCCCCAGCAGCCTCAGCAGCAGCCTGCTGTCTGAGGGGTTCAAGGGAAGGGCAATCTAATTGAGCCTGCCTCAGGTCTGCCCTTGAGGGTCCCCCTGTCCCCAGAAACTCAACCTGGTCAGGTTCAAGCTCCTCAGAGACAGTCTCCTCTTGGACTGCAGAATCAGTTTCCTCTGAAACCTGATCCTCAACCTGGGGCAAGGTGGAAGGCGAGGCCTTTCCTCTCTTGCTCCTTCTCTTGGGTTGTGGCTGGTCTATTGTCTCAAGATCCACCACTGGTTCAGGAAGGCACTTCTTAGCCTGAGCCCTTGTCATGGCAAGGACATGCTCTGAAATCCCTAGCATTTCTGCATGAGTCCTGTACTCCACTTCTGACCATGCTGAGCTTTCAAGGTCATTGCCTAACAGACAGTCTACTGGTAGGTCTGCACTCACCACAACTTTCTTTAGGCCATCAACCCCTCCCCAGGAGAAGTTCACAACTGCCACACTATGGGAGGTAGTGGAGTTGCTTGCATTGGTTACTAGGTAGCTCTCTCCTAGTACAATCTGTCCAGGGTCCACAAAGCCAGGGGTCACCATGGTGACACTAGCACATGTGTCCCTGTAAGCTTGAGCCAGTTTCTCATTTATTAAGGGAGTCTGCCTGTATTTGCCCAGGTTAGTGGGGCTTACTGCAGTGGGCAACTCAATGTCCACATCATACAGGAGAACTGCCTGTGTAGGGACTCTGACTAGGCCAGATCCTACTTCAATACCCAGGGTCAACCCAGCTACACCCTTGGACTGTGTTCCACCACTGCTTACTGTACTTGGGGGTTGCAGTTGCTTTAGGAGCTGTAGTGGTGGGAACTGGATTTGCCTTGGTGCACTCACTGCCCCAGTGTGAAACTGATTTGCAGGTATTACACCAAGGTGTCTTTGGACCTTTGTTCTTCTTCTTCTTGTTACCATTTTGGGAACCACCCTCCTTACTATTAGTTTGGGGGCCTGAAGACTTCTGGTCTTTTTCTTTATCTTTCTGATTCTGATTACCACCCTTCTGGTCTGTTTTCTTCTGGTCACCACCTTGGTTCTGGGGTTTCTGCTTAATCCTTGTTCTGACCCATTTGTCTGCCTTCTTTCCCAATTCTTGGGGAGAGGTCAGATCAGAGTCAATAAGGTATTGATGCAACAGCTGGTTTGTACAGTTATTAAGGATCTGTTCTCTCATCATAAGATTGTACAATCCTGTATAGTCTGAAACTTTACTTCCCTGTAACCAACCCTCCAAAGCCTTAGTGGCACACTCCACAAAATCAGTCCAGTCTTGAGTCTGTGCTTTCTGGGTGTCTCTGAACAACAACCTGTATTGCTCAGTGGTTAGGCCATACCCTTCAATGAGAGCACTCTTCAAAACAGAGTAGTTTTTTGGCATCCTCAGGTCTAACTGTGAGGAGCCTGTCCTCTCCCTTTCTCAGAAAAGGAGTACCACAAAATTGCAGCCCACTGGTTCTCAGGAACCTGCTGTACCATGCAGGCTCTCTCAAGAGCAGTCATCCATTTGTGGATGTCATCCCCTTCTTTAAAGGGGGGCACAATCTTGGTCAGGTTTCTATTGTCATAGGCCCTGTCTTTTTCTCTTGGAAAATTGCTGCCACCAGTGACATCTAAGCCACTTAATTTCTGCTCTCTTGCCAAGGCAAGTCTAGCTTGAGCTAAGGTAAGCTTAGCTTGACTCAGGGCTACCTCCTCTCTCTCTATCTGGAGTTTGACAGCCCTCATTCTAGCCCTATGCTCTAGCTTTCTGAGAAGCACTCATGCCTCTCTCTGATTCTCTGGAGGCACTAGAAAGATGAGAGTCTCCTGAGGGAGATCTCACTCTTCTGTTGCCTGGGAGAATCACATTGTTGGGTTCTGGGGAGGTGCTGGCCCTCTCCATTTCCCAGTAGGTCCAAGTTGGCCTGGCTAAGCCTACCAACTGGAACCTGGCTACCCTGATCCTGTACCTTCTAAGTCCTCAACCTCTGAGTCCTCATCCAAGTCATCATCATCCTCCTCTTCAGGGGGATCAACTGCAGGGGGGTTCCCTCCAGTTCCTGTATCTAGGGAAGCTGCTTTTGCCTTCTCTAAGTCATCCTGTTCTAGGATTCCTATCAGGATTAGGCAGGTGGGGCTTCTGCCCCTTTTTAACCCTCTTGCTTTGCACAAGACAATCAAGTCTCTGCGGGTTAGTTTGTCATATCCAGAAGTTGCCTGGGTAGGGTCAACTGTCACAGGACTAGACCCTGAGGCCTTTCCTGTGTCAGGACATGGTTACTAGTGAGGTGTAAGTGGTGCACTTACCTACACTAAGTGTTTTCCTACTGGACCTTGCTAGTGAGTTGTAGTCAGGGGTGTGCTACTCCCTTCAACCTACAACTACTAAGTTCAGTAGAACTTAATATGCTAAGCTTTTGATTTTATATGTACCTAGAGGTACTTGATGTGATCTTTCAATTTGATATAAAGATTGCAATGGTAAAACAACAGCAAGCTCAAATCCGCACCGCTGCTCACCAATGTGAGAAGTTGGCCTGGTAGGGGATGTTTCCAATTCTGGAACCACCTACTACCTGACCAAACAATCCCCTTATGGTGTCTGGTTGTAAGTCAACCTTATTAGACAAGCTATCCTAGGGGATACTCATGGACTAAGCAGCCTAAAGGCTTAACTTAAGAGGTCGTGTTAAGCGAGCTGTTTTACCACATACAATCCTGTAATACCAAATGAAAGGACACCACACAAGTATATATTATAAAAATATATGTGTTTATTACTAAAAACAATCCCCAGTATTCTTTATGAATAAAGGGGCACAAGCGTTAAATCAAAAGCACTGTTTAAACATACAAGTTGCACAATTATGGATGAGGGCGGGGGGCCACTCAAACCATATACTAAACAAGTGGTATAAGAGAGGCCACTCGAACAGTGGTTAGGCCTAGGGCCTAGGGAATCGCTGGGAGCAGTCAGGACAAGCAATGCTGAAGTCGGGAATGGCCCTCGGGATTCGGGAGATGTGCGGAAAGCGCACGCATGCACCAATGTTAACCAAAGGTGCGTAAAAGTCAAATAGTTAAAGTTTAAGGACACTTCCGCTGAACCTAGAGGAACAAAACTTAACACACAGACCCTAGAGGTGTGC
This sequence comes from Lissotriton helveticus, assembly GCF_964261635.1. Taxonomy (NCBI): domain Eukaryota; kingdom Metazoa; phylum Chordata; class Amphibia; order Caudata; family Salamandridae; genus Lissotriton; species Lissotriton helveticus. Next base: position 403,334 of record NW_027611701.1, on the reverse strand, counting down.
ACCAGTGTGGGAACACCGGCGGAGCAAAGTTACCTCACCCACAGGAAGTGGGTGCACAGGGTCGAAGTGGCGTCGGGTTTTGACACGCAGGCTCTTGGTGCTTGAAGCTGAAAGGGCCTGCAGGCAGGGTGAAGACGAAGTGTCCGGTGGAGTCCAAGGGTGGACTCAAGTTGTAGAGTACCTGAAAGCAGAGGGGACAGAGTCTGGGTCACTCAGCAGTGACCAGGGTGGAACCAGGACGGAACCAGGCAATGTCGGGGCGCAATCAGGTGGTCGTCGAGGCGCTTCTCTTCGCTGTCACGTGGGCTCTGGGGCATCTGCGACGTCCAGGAGCAGGTCACGATCTGTCCCACGCAGGCTCTCACCGTCGGTGCAGTCGGCTTCCGGTTTGGAGCAAACAAGCCTTGGTAAGAGCAATCCACGCGGGATTGGAAGATGGCGTCTCACTCGGACCAGGAAGGTCAGAGTCGGGGCTCCCTTTCAGGGGAGCTGGTGTGGATCTGGAGCAACCAGAATCACGAGTCTTCTTTTGTAGTTTGTCGGCACAGGGACCACAAGCCAGCTGGCAAGTGACCGGGCCAACGCGTTGAGCCAAATCGTGCCAAAGGGCCCCACGCAGCACTCGTCGAGTGTGGAGGGCTGAACTTCGGCTCAGGAGTAGCTCAGGGTGGGGGCTTCTCAAACCCCGGTGTACAGCTTCGAGGGTCACTCGTGGGCTGCACGGTCAGCGTCTCGTGGTCACTTCAAGATGGCGTGCCCCACGCTTCCGGTCGCCTCCACGGGTCTCAGCTTTGCAGGGACTGTGGATCGGGCTGTTAGAAGCTGGGCAGGCTTGATCTCGTCGATCTCAGTCGCTCGAGTTCCGGCGGGAACTGCGACTAAGTAGACGTCGAGGGCTGGATGGTGCCTGCTGCTGCAGGGTGGTCACTCCTTGACCACAAGGGAGATTCTTCGGGCTTCCACGTTGAGATGGAGGGCGAAGGGTCCAGAATATCGTTTCAAATGTTTCTTCCAGGAAATCTGATGTGCATTGGCACTGCTCCCACTCTTATTCGAATCTGGTGGGCGTGATTACCTGCTAGGTCCCCTCCTATGGGTGGGACCCAGGAAGTGGGTGGATACACCCCCTTCCTTTGATCCAGGCCGCCCTGGCACGAGGGCTGGAGTGCCCCAGAACCGGTTTGGCCGGATTATGCAAGGGGCAGCCTTGTGCGCCCCAGGCAGTGTCTGGTTTCTTTCAAACCTCCCTGCTACAATACACTATCTCCTGTCTGGAGGGCGGTGACACCCTCCTGTGACAGGAAACCCTTTGTCCAGGACCCCCTTGACTGGGTTTCGGTCAGCTCCAGGGGTCCAGACATTTGTCTGTGGCAGAGGCATCCATTTTGTGGATCTTAAGGCCTTTGGAGAAATCAACCGCATTAAAGTGAAGTAACATGTCTCACCCCTCTAGAGGGGTGGAATGCCATCCCCGTCGCCAGAACTGGCGAGGGGATGGTATTCCAAAGCGTATGACACCTTACACGACATGTTTTGATAAAGCCAAACCAGAGTTGCTAAATAACCGCGAGGATTATAAGGCACTTAATAGTATATGGTATGGCATTATCCTGAAACAGCTTAGGGATTTGTTCCCGACGGCTGCAGACAGGCTCAGCTCATGCTAGAGCTCCATCTCACATAAAAACCACGCACCCAGCCTCCAGGATTGGTGAGGCCTGTCTATAGGAGTGGCTCACAGGTTTACATGTGTCCAGATATAGGTTTAGACATAGGTATACTATATCTAAGCAAGGGGTGTGTACACCACCTTACCCCAGCTGAGTGATCAGCCAGTTGTGTCAATTTAAGAACCAGCCAGGGGTGGCAAAAGATATGCTGCAGCCCCTGGTAGGCCTTAGTGGCTCCTGTGCCCTGTGCACCTATAGTGCATTCTACAGGGGCTGACAAGGAGTCCATTTCCAATTGGTATGTGCCTATAGCACATGTGTCATTAATTTAGTGAGAGAACAGCAGGCTGGGGGTCTGATCAGCAGGCCCACAGCCTCAGTAGTCGAAAACCAGTGAAGCAAAAAGCAAAAATTTGGGGTGACCATAGGATAGCAGACCCTACTCTCCTACAAGCATTCTCTACCCCTAGTGGACATTATCAGTTTGTGGTAATGCCCTTTGGTTTGAAGAATGCACCTGCCACTTTTCAAAGGTTGGTGAACCAAGTCCTTACTGGGTTGGATGACTTTTGTGCAGCTTATCTGGATGATATTGCTGTCTTTAGCTCCACCTGGGAGGATCACCTGATCCACCTGAAGAAAGTTTTGGAGGCCCTGCAAAAGGCAGGCCTAACTATCAAGGCCACAAAGTGCCAGATAGGGCAGAGTAAGGTTGTATACCTGGGCCACCTAGTAGGTGGAGGCCAGGTTCAGCCACTGGAAAGCAAAATCCAGGCCATACAGGACTGGGCTCCTCCAGTTACCCAGACACAAGTCAGAGCCTTCTTGGGCCTGACTGGGTATTACAGAAAGTTTGTGAAAAACTATGGGTCTATAGTGACACCATTAAATGACTTGACATCCAAGAAGATGCCAAAAAAGGTTCAGTGGACAGTTAGCTGTCAGAAGGCATTTGAAGACCTGAAAAAGGCCATGTGCTCTGCACCTATCCTAAAGAGTCCTGACTACTCCAAACAGTTCATTGTTCAGACAGATGCTTCTGAGTTGGGGGTGGGAGCTGTACTCTCACAACTTAATCAAGATGGTCAAGACCAGCCAATTGCTTTCATTAGCAGGAGGCTAACACCAAGAGAAAAACGTTGGTCAGCCATTGAGAGGGAGGCCTTTGCTGTGGTTTGGGCATTAAAGAAGTTGAGGTCCTACTTGTTTGGAACTCACTTCCTGGTGCAAACAGACCATAAGCCCCTCTTATGGCTTAATCAGATGAAGGGTGAAAATCCCAAACTGCTCAGGTGGTCCATTTCCCTACAGGGGATGGACTTTACAGTGGAGCACCGCCCAGGGACTGACCATGGTAATGCAGATGGTCTCTCCAGGTACTTCCACTTAGAACATGAAGACTTATCTGGTCAAGGTTAGTTTAATGTCCCTGCGTTTGGGGGGGGGTTGTGTAGGAGAGTAGGGTCTGCTATCCTATGGTCACCCCAAATTTTTGCTTTTTGCTTCACTGGTTTTCGACTACTGAGGCTGTGGGCCTGCTGATCAGACCCCCAGCCTGCTGTTCTCTCACTAAATTAATGACACATGTGCTATAGGCACATACCAATTGGAAATGGACTCCTTGTCAGCCCCTGTAGAATGCACTATAGGTGCACAGGGCACAGGAGCCACTAAGGCCTACCAGGGGCTGCAGCATATCTTTTGCCACCCCTGGCTGGTTCTTAAATTGACACAACTGGCTGATCACTCAGCTGGGGTAAGGTGGTGTACACACCCCTTGCTTAGATATAGTATACCTATGTCTAAACCTATATCTGGACACATGTAAACCTGTGAGCCACTCCTATAGACAGGCCTCACCAATCCTGGAGGCTGGGTGCATGGTTTTTATGTGAGATGGAGCTCTAGCATGAGCTGAGCCTGTCTGCAGCCGTCGGGAACAAATCCCTAAGCTGTTTCAGGATAATGCCATACCATATACTATTAAGTGCCTTATAATCCTCGCGGTTATTTAGCAACTCTGGTTTGGCTTTATCAAAACATGTCGTGTAAGGTGTCATACGCTTTGGAATACCATCCCCTCGCCAGTTCTGGCGACGGGGATGGCATTCCACCCCTCTAGAGGGGTAAGACATGTTACTTCACTTTAATGCGGTTGATTTCTCCAAAGGCCTTAAGATCCACAAAATGGATGCCTCTGCCACAGACAAATGTCTGGACCCCTGGAGCTGACCGAAACCCAGTCAAGGGGGTCCTGGACAAAGGGTTTCCTGTCACAGGAGGGTGTCACCGCCCTCCAGACAGGAGATAGTGTATTGTAGCAGGGAGGTTTGAAAGAAACCAGACACTGCCTGGGGCGCACAAGGCTGCCCCTTGCATAATCCGGCCAAACCGGTTCTGGGGCACTCCAGCCCTCGTGCCAGGGCGGCCTGGATCAAAGGAAGGGGGTGTATCCACCCACTTCCTGGGTCCCACCCATAGGAGGGGACCTAGCAGGTAATCACGCCCACCAGATTCGAATAAGAGTGGGAGCAGTGCCAATGCACATCAGATTTCCTGGAAGAAACATTTGAAACGATATTCTGGACCCTTCGCCCTCCATCTCAACGTGGAAGCCCGAAGAATCTCCCTTGTGGTCAAGGAGTGACCACCCTGCAGCAGCAGGCACCATCCAGCCCTCGACGTCTACTTAGTTGCAGTTCCCGCCGGAACTCGAGCGACTGAGATCGACGAGATCAAGCCTGCCCAGCTTCTAACAGCCCGATCCACAGTCCCTGCAAAGCTGAGACCCGTGGAGGCGACCGGAAGCGTGGGGCACGCCATCTTGAAGTGACCACGAGACGCTGACCGTGCAGCCCACGAGTGACCCTCGAAGCTGTACACTGGGGTTTGAGAAGCCCCCACCCTGAGCTACTCCTGAGCCGAAGTTCAGCCCTCCACACTCGACGAGTGCTGCGTGGGGCCCTTTGGCACGATTTGGCTCAACGCGTTGGCCCGGTAACTTGCCAGCTGGCTTGTGGTCCCTGTGCCGACGAACTACCGAAGAAGACTCGTGAATCTGGTTGCTCCAGATCCACACCAGCTCCCCTGAAAAGGAGCCCCGACTCTGACCTTCCTGGTCCGAGTGAGAAGCAATCTTCCGATCCTGCGTGGATTGCTCTTACCAAGGCTTGTTTGCTCCAAACCTGAAGCCGACTGCACCGACGGTGAGAGCCTGCGTGGGACAGATCGTGACCTGCTCCTGGACGTCGCAGATGCCCCAGAGCCCACGTGACAGCGAAGAGAAGCGCCTCGACGACCACCTGATTGCGCCCGACATTGCCTGGTTCCGTCCTGGTTCCACCCTGGTCACTGCTGAGTGACCCAGACTCTGTCCCCTCTGCTTTCAGGTACTCTACAACTTGAGTCCACCCTTGGACTCCACCGGACACTTCGTCTTCACCCTGCCTGCAGCCTTTTCAGCTTCAAGCACCAAGAGCCTGCGTGTCAAAACCCGACGCCACTTCGACCCTGTGCACCCACTTCCTGTGGGTGAGGTAACTTTGCTCCGCCGGTGTTCCCACACTGGTGCACACCTCTAGGGTCTGTGTGTTAAGTTTTGTTCCTCTAGGTTCAGCGGAAGTGTCCTTAAACTTTAACTATTTGACTTTTACGCACCATTGGTTAACATTGGTGCATGCGTGCGCTTTCCGCACGTCTCCCGAATCCCGAGGGCCATTCCCGACTTCAGCATTGCTTGTCCTGACTGCTCCCAGCGATTCCCTAGGCCCTAGGCCTAACCACTGTTCGAGTGGCCTCTCTTATACCACTTGTTTAGTATATGGTTTGAGTGGCCCCCCGCCCTCATCCATAGTGGTGCAACTTTGTATGTTTAAACAGTGCTTTTGATTTAACGCTTGTGCCCCTTTATTCATAAAGAATACTGGGGATTGTTTTTAGTAATAAACACATATATTTTTATAATATATACTTGTGTGGTGTCCTTTCATTTGGTATTACAGGATTGTATGTGGTAAAACAGCTCGCTTAACACGACCTCTTAAGTTAAGCCTTTAGGCTGCTTAGTCCATGCTACCCCTAGGATAGCTTGTCTAATAAGGTTGACTTACAACCAGACACCATAAGGGGATTGTTTGGTCAGGTAGTAGGTGGTTCCAGAATTGGAAACATCCCCTACCAGGCCAACTTCTCACACAGTGGGACCAAGCACAGCCTGGGGGACCAAGCACAGCCTGGGGGACCAAGCACAGCCTGGGGGACCAAGAGCAACCAAGGGGACCAAGCACAGCCTGGGGGACCAAGCACAGCCTGGGGGACCAAGAGCAACCAGGGGGACCAAGCACAGCCAGGGGTATCACGCACAGCCAGGGGGACCAAGAGCAACCAGGGGGACCAAGCACAGCCTGGGGGACCAAGCACAGCCTGGGGGACCAAGAGCAACCAGTGGGACCAAGCACAGCCTGGGGGACCAAGCACAGCCTGGGGGACCAAGCACAGCCTGGGGGACCAAGAGCAACCAGGGGGACCAAGCACAGCCTGGGGGACCAAGCACAGCCTGGGGGACCAAGAGCAACCAGGGGGACCAAGCACAGCCAGGGGTATCACGCACAGCCAGGGGGACCAAGAGCAACCAGGGGGACCAAGCACAGCCTGGGGGACCAAGCACAGCCTGGGGGACGAAGAGCAACAAGGGGGACCAAGCACAGTCTGGGGGACCAAGCACAGCCTGGGGGACCAAGAGCAACCAGGGGGACCAAGCACAGCCAGGGGTACCAAGCACAGCCAGGGGGACCAAGAGCAACCAGGGGGACCAAGCACAGCCTGGGGACCAAGCACAGCCTGGGGGACCAAGCACAGCCTGGGGGACAAAGCACAGCCTGGGGGACCAAGAGCAACCAGGGGGACCAAGCACAGCCTGGGGGACCAAGCACAAGCCTGGGGGACCAAGAGCAACCAGGGGGACCAAGCACAGCCTGGGGGACCAAGCACAAGCCTGGGGGACCAAGAGCAACCAGGGGGACCAAGCACAGCCTGGGGGACCAAGCACAGCCTGGGGGACCAAGCACAGCCTGGGGGACCATGAGCAACCAGGGGGACCAAGCACAGCTGGGGGACCAAGCACAGCCTGGGGGACCAAGCACAGCCTGGGGGACCAGGAGCAACCATGGGGACCCAAGCACAGCCTGGGGGACCAAGAGCAACCAGGGGGACCAAGCACAGCCAGGGGTACCAAGCACAGCCTGGGGGACCAAAAGCAACCAGGGGGACCAAGCACAGCCTGGGGGACCAAGCACAGCCTGGGGGACCAAGCACAGCCTGGGGGACCAAGAGCAACCAGGGGGACCAAGCACAGCCTGGGGGACCAAGCACAGCCTGGTGGACCAAGAGCAACCAGGGGGACCAAGCACAGCCAGGGGTACCATGCACAGCCAGGGGGACCAAGAGCAACCAGGGGGACCAAGCACAGCCTGGGGGACCAAGCACAGCCCGGGGGACCAAGCACAGCCTGGGGGACCAAGCACAGCCTGAGGGACCAACAGCAACCAGGGGGACCAAGCAGAGCCTGGGGGACCAAGCAGAGCCTGGGGTACCAAGCACAGCCTGGGGGACCAAGAGCAACCAGGGGGACCAAGCACATCCTGGGGGACCAAGCACAGCCTGGGGGACCAAGAGCAACCGGAGGGACCAAGCACAGCCTGGGGGACCAAGCACAGCCTGGGGGACCAAGCACAGCCTGGGGGACCAAGAACAGCCTGGGGGACCAAGCAAGGCCTGGGGGACCAAGAGCAACCAAGAGGACCAAGCACAGCCTGGGGTACCAAGCACAGCCTGGGGGACCAAGCACAGCCTGGGGGACCAAGAGCAACCAGGGGGACCAAGCACAGCCTGGGGGACCAAGCACAGCCTGGGGGACCAAGCACAGCATGGGGGACCAAGCACAGCCTGGGGGACCAAGAGCAACCAGGGGGACCAAGCACAGCCTGGGGGACCAAGCACAGCCTGGGGGACCAAGCACAGCCTGGGGGACCAAGAGCAACCAGGGGGACCAAGCACAGCCTGGGGGACAAAGCACAGCCTGGGGGACCAAGAGCAACCAGGGGGACCAAGCAGAGCCTGGGGGACCAAGCACAGCCTGAAGGACCAAGAGCAACCAGGGGGACCAAGCAGAGCCTGGGGGACCAAGCAGAGCCTGGGGGACCAAGCACAGCCTGGGGGACCAAGCACAGCCTGGGGGACCAAGCACAGCCTGGGGGACCAAGAGCAACCAGGGGGACCAAGCACAGCCAGGGGGACCAAGAGCAACCAGGGGGACCAAGCACATCCTGGGGGACCAAGCACAGCCTGGGGGACCAAGAGCAACCAGGGGGACCAAGCACAGCCTGGGGGACCAAGCACAGCCTGGGGGACCAAGAGCAACCAGGGGGACCAAGCACAGCCAGGGGTATCACGCACAGCCAGGGGGACCAAGAGCAACCAGGGGGACCAAGCACAGCCTGGGGGACCAAGCACAGCCTGGGGGACCAAGAGCAACTAGGGGGACCAAGCACAGCCTGGGGGACCAAGTACAGTCTGGGGGACCAAGCACAGTCTGGGGGACCAAGAGCAACCAGGGGGACCAAGCAGAGCCTGGGGGACCAAGCACAGCCTGGGGTACCAAGCACAGCCTGGGGGACTAAGAGCAACTAGGGGGACCAAGCACAGCCTGGGGGACCAAGCACAGCCTTGGGGACCAAGAGCAACCAGGGGGGCCAAGCACAGCCAGGGGTACCAAGCACAGCCAGGGGGACTGTGAGAAGTTGGCCTGGTAGGGGATGTTTCCAATTCTGGAACCACCTACTACCTGACCAAACAATCCCCTTATGGTGTCTGGTTGTAAGTCAACCTTATTAGACAAGCTATCCTAGGGGTAGCATGGACTAAGCAGCCTAAAGGCTTAACTTAAGAGGTCGTGTTAAGCGAGCTGTTTTACCACATACAATCCTGTAATACTGTGAGAAGTTGGCCTGGTAGGGGATGTTTCCAATTCTGGAACCACCTACTACCTGACCAAACAATCCCCTTATGGTGTCTGGTTGTAAGTCAACCTTATTAGACAAGCTATCCTAGGGGTAGCATGGACTAAGCAGCCTAAAGGCTTAACTTAAGAGGTCGTGTTAAGCGAGCTGTTTTACCACATACAATCCTGTAATACCAAATGAAAGGACACCACACAAGTATATATTATAAAAATATATGTGTTTATTACTAAAAACAATCCCCAGTATTCTTTATGAATAAAGGGGCACAAGCGTTAAATCAAAAGCACTGTTTAAACATACAAAGTTGCACAATTATGGATGAGGGCAGGGGGCCACTCAAACCATATACTAAACAAGTGGTATAAGAGAGGCCACTCGAACAGTGGTTAGGCCTAGGGCCTAGGGAATCGCTGGGAGCAGTCAGGACAAGCAATGCTGAAGTCGGGAATGGCCCTCGGGATTCGGGAGATGTGCGGAAAGCGCACGCATGCACCAATGTTAACCAATGGTGCGTAAAAGTCAAATAGTTAAAGTTTAAGGACACTTCCGCTGAACCTAGAGGAACAAAACTTAACACACAGACCCTAGAGGTGTGCACCAGTGTGGGAACACCGGCGGAGCAAAGTTACCTCACCCACAGGAAGTGGGTGCACAGGGTCGAAGTGGCGTCGGGTTTTGACACGCAGGCTCTTGGTGCTTGAAGCTGAAAGGGCTGCAGGCAGGGTGAAGACGAAGTGTCCGGTGGAGTCCAAGGGTGGACTCAAGTTGTAGAGTACCTGAAAGCAGAGGGGACAGAGTCTGGGTCACTCAGCAGTGACCAGGGTGGAACCAGGACGGAACCAGGCAATGTCGGGCGCAATCAGGTGGTCGTCGAGGCGCTTCTCTCCGCTGTCACGTGGGCTCTGGGGCATCTGCGACGTCCAGGAGCAGGTCACGATCTGTCCCACGCAGGCTCTCACCGTCGGTGCAGTCGGCTTCCGGTTTGGAGCAAACAAGCCTTGGTAAGAGCAATCCACGCGGGATTGGAAGATGGCGTCTCACTCGGACCAGGAAGGTCAGAGTCGGGGCTCCCTTTCAGGGGAGCTGGTGTGGATCTGGAGCAACCAGAATCACGAGTCTTCTTTTGTAGTTCGTCGGCACAGGGACCACAAGCCAGCTGGCAAGTGACCGGGCCAACGCGTTGAGCCAAATCGTGCCAAAGGGCCCCACGCAGCCCTCGTCGAGTGTGGAGGGCTGAACTTCGGCTCAGGAGTAGCTCAGGGTGGGGGCTTCTCAAACCCCGGTGTACAGCTTCGAGGGTCACTCGTGGGCTGCACGGTCAGCGTCTCGTGGTCACTTCAAGATGGCGTGCCCCACGCTTCCGGTCGCCTCCACGGGTCTCAGCTTTGCAGGGACTGTGGATCGGGCTGTTAGAAGCTGGGCAGGCTTGATCTCGTCGATCTCAGTCGCTCGAGTTCCGGCGGGAACTGCAACCAAGTAGACGTCGAGGGCTGGATGGTGCCTGCTGCTGCAGGGTGGTCACTCCTTGACCACAAGGGAGATTCTTCGGGCTTCCACGTTGAGATGGAGGGCGAAGGGTCCAGAATATCGTTTCAAATGTTTCTTCCAGGAAATCTGATGTGCATTGGCACTGCTCCCACTCTTATTCGAATCTGGTGGGCGTGATTACCTGCTAGGTCCCCTCCTATGGGTGGGACCCAGGAAGTGGGTGGATACACCCCCTTCCTTTGATCCAGGCCGCCCTGGCACGAGGGCTGGAGTGCCCCAGAACCGGTTTGGCCGGATTATGCAAGGGGCAGCCTTGTGCGCCCCAGGCAGTGTCTGGTTTCTTTCAAACCTCCCTGCTACAATACACTATCTCCTGTCTGGAGGGCGGTGACACCCTCCTGTGACAGGAAACCCTTTGTCCAGGACCCCCTTGACTGGGTTTCGGTCAGCTCCAGGGGTCCAGACATTTGTCTGTGGCAGAGGCATCCATTTTGTGGATCTTAAGGCCTTTGGAGAAATCAACCGCATTAAAGTGAAGTAACATGTCTTACCCCTCTAGAGGGGTGGAATGCCATCCCCGTCGCCAGAACTGGCGAGGGGATGGTATTCCAAAGCGTATGACACCTTACACGACATGTTTTGATAAAGCCAAACCAGAGTTGCTAAATAACCGCGAGGATTATAAGGCACTTAATAGTATATGGTATGGCATTATCCTGAAACAGCTTAGGGATTTGTTCCCGACGGCTGCAGACAGGCTCAGCTCATGCTAGAGCTCCATCTCACATAAAAACCATGCACCCAGCCTCCAGGATTGGTGAGGCCTGTCTATAGGAGTGGCTCACAGGTTTACATGTGTCCAGATATAGGTTTAGACATAGGTATACTATATCTAAGCAAGGGGTGTGTACACCACCTTACCCCAGCTGAGTGATCAGCCAGTTGTGTCAATTTAAGAACCAGCCAGGGGTGGCAAAAGATATGCTGCAGCCCCTGGTAGGCCTTAGTGGCTCCTGTGCCCTGTGCACCTATAGTGCATTCTACAGGGGCTGACAAGGAGTCCATTTCCAATTGGTATGTGCCTATAGCACATGTGTCATTAATTTAGTGAGAGAACAGCAGGCTGGGGGTCTGATCAGCAGGCCCACAGCCTCAGTAGTCGAAAACCAGTGAAGCAAAAAGCAAAAATTTGGGGTGACCATAGGATAGCAGACCCTACTCTCCTACACAACCCCCCCCCAAACGCAGGGACATTAAACTAACCTTGACCAGATAAGTCTTCATGTTCTAAGTGGAAGTACCTGGAGAGACCATCTGCATTACCATGGTCAGTCCCTGGGCGGTGCTCCACTGTAAAGTCCATCCCCTGTAGGGAAATGGACCACCTGAGCAGTTTGGGATTTTCACCCTTCATCTGATTAAGCCATAAGAGGGGCTTATGGTCTGTTTGCACTAGGAAGTGAGTTCCAAACAAGTAGGACCTCAACTTCTTTAATGCCCAAACCACAGCAAAGGCCTCCCTCTCAATGGCTGACCAACGTTTTTCTCTTGGGGTTAGCCTCCTGCTAATGAAAGCAATTGGCTGGTCTTGACCATCTTGATTAAGTTGTGAGAGTACAGCTCCCACCCCCAACTCAGAAGCATCTGTCTGAACAATGAACTGTTTGGAGTAGTCAGGACTCTTTAGGATAGGTGCAGAGCACATGGCCTTCTTCAGGTCTTCAAATGCCTTCTGACAGCTAACTGTCCACTGAACCTTTTTTGGCATCTTCTTGGATGTCAAGTCATTTAATGGTGTCACTATAGACCCATAGTTTTTCACAAACTTTCTGTAATACCCAGTCAGGCCCAAGAAGGCTCTGACTTGTGTCTGGGTAACTGGAGGAGCCCAGTCCTGTATGGCCTGGATTTTGCTTTCCAGTGGCTGAACCTGGCCTCCACCTACTAGGTGGCCCAGGTATACAACCTTACTCTGCCCTATCTGGCACTTTGTGGCCTTGATAGTTAGGCCTGCCTTTTGCAGGGCCTCCAAAACTTTCTTCAGGTGGATCAGGTGATCCTCCCAGGTGGAGCTAAAGACAGCAATATCATCCAGATAAGCTGCACAAAAGTCATCCAACCCAGTAAGGACTTGGTTCACCAACCTTTGAAAAGTGGCAGGTGCATTCTTCAAACCAAAGGGCATTACCACAAACTGATAATGTCCACTAGGGGTAGAGAATGCTGTTTTGGCTTTTGACTCCTCAGCTAGTCTGATTTGCCAGTAGCCAGCTGTCAGATCAAATGTGCTCAGAAACTTGGCAGAAGCCAATCTGTCAATGAGCTCATCTGCTCTTGGAATGGGGTGAGCATCTGTCCTAGTGACAGCATTGAGACCCCTGTAATCCACGCAAAACCTCATTTCTCTCTTACCATCTTGGGTATGAGGTTTTGGCACCAGGACTACTGGGCTGGCCCATGGGCTCTCTGATGGCTCAATCACTCCAAGCTCCAACATCTTTTGCACCTCAGCCTTGATGCAATCCCTGACATGATCAGGTTGCCTGTAGATCTTATTCTTGACAGGCAGACTGTCACCAGTGTCCACAACATGGGTACACCAGTCAGTTTGGCTGGGTGTGAGTGAAAACATTTGCCTGTGAGCCTGCAAAACTTGTCTGCAGTCCCTCTGTTGCTGGTCAGTGAGGCTGCCTGCCAAGGCTACTCCATCAACTGAACCATCATCAGGGTTCTGGGAAAGCAGGTCTGGGAGAGGGTCACTCTCTTCCTCCTGTTCCCCATCTGTGGCCATGAGCAAGCTCATGTCCTCCCTGTCTACAAATGCCTTCAAGCGATTCACATGGATTACCCTGTGAGGGCTCCTGGGTGTTCCAAAGTCTACCAAGTAGGTGACTTCCCCTTTCTTCTCAATAATAGGATAGGGTCCACTCCATTTGTCTTGGAGTGCTGCTGGAGCCACTGGCTCCAGTACCCATACCTTCTGTCCTGGTTGGAACTCTACCAGTACAGCCTTTTGGTCATGCCAAGCTTTCTGCAATTCTTGGCTGGCCTCCAGGTTTTTGGATGCTCTTTCCATGTACTCAGCCATCCTGGAGCGGAGACCAAGTACATAGTCCACTATGTCTAGTTTGGGCTTTTTGAGAGGTAACTCCCATCCTTCCTTCACCAAACACAATGGACCTCTCACAGGGTGGCCAAACAAAAGTTCAAAAGGGCTGTAGCCAACCCCCTTCTGTGGGACCTCTCTGTAAGCAAAGAGCAGGCAGGGTAAAAGAATGTCCCATTTCCGCCTGAGCTTCTCTGGTAATCCTTTTATCATGCCTTTAAGGGTCTTGTTAAATCTCTCCACAAGCCCATTGCATTGTGGATGATATGGGGTGGTAAACTTGTAGTTTACTCCACATTCCTTCCACATTGCTTTTAGATAGCTGGACATAAAATTTGTCCCCCTATCTGATAGTACCTCCTTAGGAAAGCCCACTCTTGAGAAAACTGCAATGAGGGCTTTTGCCACCACAGGTGCTGTGGTGGTCCTTAGGGGAATAGCCTCTGGGTACCTGGTGGCATGATCCACTACCACCAGTATGAATCTGTTCCCAGATGCTGTTTGGGGGTCCATTGGACCCACAATATCAATTCCAACTCTCTCAAAGGGGACCCCCACCACAGGTAGTGGTATTAGGGGGGCCTTTGTTGTGCCACCTGACTTACCACTGGCTTGGCAAGTGACACAGGAGCGACAAAACTCCTTGACATCCTCTGACATGTGAGGCCAGTGAAAGTGTGGAACAAGCCTGTCCCACGTCTTGTTCTGGCCTAAGTGTCCTGCAAGGGGAATATCATGGGCCAAGGTAAGGAGGAATCCCCTAAACTGCAGAGGTATCACCAACCTCCTGGTCATGCCAGGCTTGGGGGCTCTAGCCTCTGAGTAAAGGAGTCCCTCATCCCAATATACAGTATGGGTACCTTGGGCATCCCCAGCAGCCTCAGCAGCAGCCTGCTGTCTGAGGGGTTCAAGGGAAGGGCAATCTAATTGAGCCTGCCTCAGGTCTGCCCTTGAGGGTCCCCCTGTCCCCAGAAACTCAACCTGGTCAGGTTCAAGCTCCTCAGAGACAGTCTCCTCTTGGACTGCAGAATCAGTTTCCTCTGAAACCTGATCCTCAACCTGGGGCAAGGTGGAAGGCGAGGCCTTTCCTCTCTTGCTCCTTCTCTTGGGTTGTGGCTGGTCTATTGTCTCAAGATCCACCACTGGTTCAGGAAGGCACTTCTTAGCCTGAGCCCTTGTCATGGCAAGGACATGCTCTGAAATCCCTAGCATTTCTGCATGAGTCCTGTACTCCACTTCTGACCATGCTGAGCTTTCAAGGTCATTGCCTAACAGACAGTCTACTGGTAGGTCTGCACTCACCACAACTTTCTTTAGGCCATCAACCCCTCCCCAGGAGAAGTTCACAACTGCCACACTATGGGAGGTAGTGGAGTTGCTTGCATTGGTTACTAGGTAGCTCTCTCCTAGTACAATCTGTCCAGGGTCCACAAAGCCAGGGGTCACCATGGTGACACTAGCACATGTGTCCCTGTAAGCTTGAGCCAGTTTCTCATTTATTAAGGGAGTCTGCCTGTATTTGCCCAGGTTAGTGGGGCTTACTGCAGTGGGCAACTCAATGTCCACATCATACAGGAGAACTGCCTGTGTAGGGACTCTGACTAGGCCAGATCCTACTTCAATACCCAGGGTCAACCCAGCTACACCCTTGGACTGTGTTCCACCACTGCTTACTGTACTTGGGGTTGCAGTTGCTTTAGGAGCTGTAGTGGTGGGAACTGGATTTGCCTTGGTGCACTCACTGCCCCAGTGTGAAACTGATTTGCAGGTATTACACCAAGGTGTCTTTGGACCTTTGTTCTTCTTCTTCTTGTTACCATTTTGGGAACCACCCTCCTTACTATTAGTTTGGGGGCCTGAAGACTTCTGGTCTTTTTCTTTATCTTTCTGATTCTGATTACCACCCTTCTGGTCTGTTTTCTTCTGGTCACCACCTTGGTTCTGGGGTTTCTGCTTAATCCTTGTTCTGACCCATTTGTCTGCCTTCTTTCCCAATTCTTGGGGAGAGGTCAGATCAGAGTCAATAAGGTATTGATGCAACAGCTGGTTTGTACAGTTATTAAGGATCTGTTCTCTCATCATAAGATTGTACAATCCTGTATAGTCTGAAACTTTACTTCCCTGTAACCAACCCTCCAAAGCCTTAGTGGCACACTCCACAAAATCAGTCCAGTCTTGAGTCTGTGCTTTCTGGGTGTCTCTGAACAACAACCTGTATTGCTCAGTGGTTAG
Organism: Lissotriton helveticus; assembly: GCF_964261635.1. NCBI lineage: Eukaryota > Metazoa > Chordata > Amphibia > Caudata > Salamandridae > Lissotriton > Lissotriton helveticus. Next base: position 387,819 of record NW_027611701.1, on the reverse strand, counting down.
GCCATACCCTTCAATGAGAGCACTCTTCAAAACAGAGTAGTTTTTTGCATCCTCAGGTCTAACTGTGAGGAGCCTGTCTCTCCCTTTCTCAGAAAAGGAGTACCACAAAATTGCAGCCCACTGGTTCTCAGGAACCTGCTGTACCATGCAGGCTCTCTCAAGAGCAGTCATCCATTTGTGGATGTCATCCCCTTCTTTGAAGGGGGGCACAATCTTGGTCAGGTTTCTATTGTCATAGGCCCTGTCTTTTTCTCTTGGAAAATTGCTGCCACCAGTGACATCTAAGCCACTTAATTTCTGCTCTCTTGCCAAGGCAAGTCTAGCTTGAGCCAAGGCTACCTCCTCCCTCTCTATCTGGAGTTTGACAGCCCTCATTCTGGCCCTATGCTCTAACTTTTGAGAAGCATTCATGCCTCTCTGTGATTCCCTGGAGGCACTAGAAAGATGAGAGTCTCCTGAGGGAGATCTCACTCTTCTGTTGCCTGGGAGAATCATTTGTTGGGATCTGGGGAGGTGCTGGCCCTCTCCATTTCCCAGTAGGTCCAAGTTGGCCTGGCTAAGCCTACCAACTGGAACCTGGCTACCCTGATCCTGTACTTCTAAGTCCTCAACTTCTGAGTCCTCATCCAAGTCATCATCATCCTCCTCTTCAGGGGGATCAACTGCAGGGGGGTTCCCTCCAGTTCCTGTATCTAGGGAAGCTGCTTTTGCCCTCTCTAAGTCATCCTGTTCTAGGAGTCCTATCAGGATTAGGCAGGTGGGGCTTCTGCCCCTTTTTAACCCTCTTGCTTTGCACAAGACAATCAAGTCTCTGCGGGTTAGTTTGTCATATCCAGAAGTTGCCTGGGTAGGGTCAACTGTCACAGGACTAGACCCTGAGGCCTTTCCTGTGTCGGACATGGTTACTAGTGAGGTGTAAGTGGTGCACTTACCTACACTAAGTGTTTTCCTACTGGACCTTGCTAGTGAGTTGTAGTCAGGGGTGTGCTACTCCCTTCAACCTACAACTACTAAGTTCAGTAGAACTTAATATGCTAAGCTTTTGATTTTATATGTACCTAGAGGTACTTGATGTGATCTTTCAATTTGATATAAAGATTGCAATGGTAAAACAACAGCAAGCTCAAATCCGCACCGCTGCCACCAATGTGAGAAGTTGGCCTGGTAGGGGATGTTTCCAATTCTGGAACCACCTACTACCTGACCAAACAATCCCCTTATGGTGTCTGGTTGTAAGTCAACCTTATTAGACAAGCTATCCTAGGGGTAGCATGGACTAAGCAGCCTAAAGGCTTAACTTAAGAGGTCGTGTTAAGCGAGCTGTTTTACCACATACAATCCTGTAATACCAAATGAAAGGACACCACACAAGTATATATTATAAAAATATATGTGTTTATTACTAAAAACAATCCCCAGTATTCTTTATGAATAAAGGGGCACAAGCGTTAAATCAAAAGCACTGTTTAAACATACAAAGTTGCACAATTATGGATGAGGGCAGGGGGCCACTCAAACCATATACTAAACAAGTGGTATAAGAGAGGCCACTCGAACAGTGGTTAGGCCTAGGGCCTAGGGAATCGCTGGGAGCAGTCAGGACAAGCAATGCTGAAGTCGGGAATGGCCCTCGGGATTCGGGAGATGTGCGGAAAGCGCACGCATGCACCAATGTTAACCAATGGTGCGTAAAAGTCAAATAGTTAAAGTTTAAGGACACTTCCGCTGAACCTAGAGGAACAAAACTTAACACACAGACCCTAGAGGTGTGCACCAGTGTGGGAACACCGGCGGAGCAAAGTTACCTCACCCACAGGAAGTGGGTGCACAGGGTCGAAGTGGCGTCGGGTTTTGACACGCAGGCTCTTGGTGCTTGAAGCTGAAAGGGCTGCAGGCAGGGTGAAGACGAAGTGTCCGGTGGAGTCCAAGGGTGGACTCAAGTTGTAGAGTACCTGAAAGCAGAGGGGACAGAGTCTGGGTCACTCAGCAGTGACCAGGGTGGAACCAGGACGGAACCAGGCAATGTCGGGCGCAATCAGGTGGTCGTCGAGGCGCTTCTCTCCGCTGTCACGTGGGCTCTGGGGCATCTGCGACGTCCAGGAGCAGGTCACGATCTGTCCCACGCAGGCTCTCACCGTCGGTGCAGTCGGCTTCCGGTTTGGAGCAAACAAGCCTTGGTAAGAGCAATCCACGCGGGATTGGAAGATGGCGTCTCACTTGGACCAGGAAGGTCAGAGTCGGGGCTCCCTTTCAGGGGAGCTGGTGTGGATCTGGAGCAACCAGAATCACGAGTCTTCTTTTGTAGTTCGTCGGCACAGGGACCACAAGCCAGCTGGCAAGTGACCGGGCCAACGCGTTGAGCCAAATCGTGCCAAAGGGCCCCACGCAGCCCTCGTCGAGTGTGGAGGGCTGAACTTCGGCTCAGGAGTAGCTCAGGGTGGGGGCTTCTCAAACCCCGGTGTACAGCTTCGAGGGTCACTCGTGGGCTGCACGGTCAGCGTCTCGTGGTCACTTCAAGATGGCGTGCCCCACGCTTCCGGTCGCCTCCACGGGTCTCAGCTTTGCAGGGACTGTGGATCGGGCTGTTAGAAGCTGGGCAGGCTTGATCTCGTCGATCTCAGTTGCTCGAGTTCCGGCGGGAACTGCAACCAAGTAGACGTCGAGGGCTGGATGGTGCCTGCTGCTGCAGGGTGGTCACTCCTTGACCACAAGGGAGATTCTTCGGGCTTCCACGTTGAGATGGAGGGCGAAGGGTCCAGAATATCGTTTCAAATGTTTCTTCCAGGAAATCTGATGTGCATTGGCACTGCTCCCACTCTTATTCGAATCTGGTGGGCGTGATTACCTGCTAGGTCCCCTCCTATGGGTGGGACCCAGGAAGTGGGTGGATACACCCCCTTCCTTTGATCCAGGCCGCCCTGGCACGAGGGCTGGAGTGCCCCAGAACCGGTTTGGCCGGATTATGCAAGGGGCAGCCTTGTGCGCCCCAGGCAGTGTCTGGTTTCTTTCAAACCTCCCTGCTACAATACACTATCTCCTGTCTGGAGGGCGGTGACACCCTCCTGTGACAGGAAACCCTTTGTCCAGGACCCCCTTGACTGGGTTTCGGTCAGCTCCAGGGGTCCAGACATTTGTCTGTGGCAGAGGCATCCATTTTGTGGATCTTAAGGCCTTTGGAGAAATCAACCGCATTAAAGTGAAGTAACATGTCTTACCCCTCTAGAGGGGTGGAATGCCATCCCCGTCGCCAGAACTGGCGAGGGGATGGTATTCCAAAGCGTATGACACCTTACACGACATGTTTTGATAAAGCCAAACCAGAGTTGCTAAATAACCGCGAGGATTATAAGGCACTTAATAGTATATGGTATGGCATTATCCTGAAACAGCTTAGGGATTTGTTCCCGACGGCTGCAGACAGGCTCAGCTCATGCTAGAGCTCCATCTCACATAAAAACCATGCACCCAGCCTCCAGGATTGGTGAGGCCTGTCTATAGGAGTGGCTCACAGGTTTACATGTGTCCAGATATAGGTTTAGACATAGGTATACTATATCTAAGCAAGGGGTGTGTACACCACCTTACCCCAGCTGAGTGATCAGCCAGTTGTGTCAATTTAAGAACCAGCCAGGGGTGGCAAAAGATATGCTGCAGCCCCTGGTAGGCCTTAGTGGCTCCTGTGCCCTGTGCACCTATAGTGCATTCTACAGGGGCTGACAAGGAGTCCATTTCCAATTGGTATGTGCCTATAGCACATGTGTCATTAATTTAGTGAGAGAACAGCAGGCTGGGGGTCTGATCAGCAGGCCCACAGCCTCAGTAGTCGAAAACCAGTGAAGCAAAAAGCAAAAATTTGGGGTGACCATAGGATAGCAGACCCTACTCTCCTACAAATACCAAATGAAAGGACACCACACAAGTATATATTATAAAAATATATGTGTTTATTACTAAAAACAATCCCCAGTATTATTTATGAATAGAGGGGCACAAGTGTAGGAGAGTAGGGTCTGCTATCCTATGGTCACCCCAAATTTTTGCTTTTTGCTTCACTGGTTTTCGACTACTGAGGCTGTGGGCCTGCTGATCAGACCCCCAGCCTGCTGTTCTCTCACTAAATTAATGACACATGTGCTATAGGCACATACCAATTGGAAATGGACTCCTTGTCAGCCCCTGTAGAATGCACTATAGGTGCACAGGGCACAGGAGCCACTAAGGCCTACCAGGGGCTGCAGCATATCTTTTGCCACCCCTGGCTGGTTCTTAAATTGACACAACTGGCTGATCACTCAGCTGGGGTAAGGTGGTGTACACACCCCTTGCTTAGATATAGTATACCTATGTCTAAACCTATATCTGGACACATGTAAACCTGTGAGCCACTCCTATAGACAGGCCTCACCAATCCTGGAGGCTGGGTGCATGGTTTTTATGTGAGATGGAGCTCTAGCATGAGCTGAGCCTGTCTGCAGCCGTCGGGAACAAATCCCTAAGCTGTTTCAGGATAATGCCATACCATATACTATTAAGTGCCTTATAATCCTCGCGGTTATTTAGCAACTCTGGTTTGGCTTTATCAAAACATGTCGTGTAAGGTGTCATACGCTTTGGAATACCATCCCCTCGCCAGTTCTGGCGACGGGGATGGCATTCCACCCCTCTAGAGGGGTAAGACATGTTACTTCACTTTAATGCGGTTGATTTCTCCAAAGGCCTTAAGATCCACAAAATGGATGCCTCTGCCACAGACAAATGTCTGGACCCCTGGAGCTGACCGAAACCCAGTCAAGGGGGTCCTGGACAAAGGGTTTCCTGTCACAGGAGGGTGTCACCGCCCTCCAGACAGGAGATAGTGTATTGTAGCAGGGAGGTTTGAAAGAAACCAGACACTGCCTGGGGCGCACAAGGCTGCCCCTTGCATAATCCGGCCAAACCGGTTCTGGGGCACTCCAGCCCTCGTGCCAGGGCGGCCTGGATCAAAGGAAGGGGGTGTATCCACCCACTTCCTGGGTCCCACCCATAGGAGGGGACCTAGCAGGTAATCACGCCCACCAGATTCGAATAAGAGTGGGAGCAGTGCCAATGCACATCAGATTTCCTGGAAGAAACATTTGAAACAATATTCTGGACCCTTCGCCCTCCATCTCAACGTGGAAGCCCGAAGAATCTCCCTTGTGGTCAAGGAGTGACCACCCTGCAGCAGCAGGCACCATCCAGCCCTCGACGTCTACTTAGTTGCTGTTCCCGCCGGAACTCGAGCGACTGAGATCGACGAGATCAAGCCTGCCCAGCTTCTAACAGCCCGATCCACAGTCCCTGCAAAGCTGAGACCCGTGGAGGTGACCGGAAGCGTGGGGCACGCCATCTTGAAGTGACCACGAGACGCTGACCGTGCAGCCCACGAGTGACCCTCGAAGCTGTACACCGGGGTTTGAGAAGCCCCCACCCTGAGCTACTCCTGAGCCGAAGTTCAGCCCTCCACACTCGACGAGTGCTGCGTGGGGCCCTTTGGCACGATTTGGCTCAACGCGTTGGCCCGGTCACTTGCCAGCTGGCCTGTGGTCCCTGTGCCGACGAACTACCAAAGAAGACTCGTGAATCTGGTTGCTCCAGATCCACACCAGCTCCCCTGAAAAGGAGCCCCGACTCTGACCTTCCTGGTCCGAGTGAGAAGCAATCTTCCGATCCTGCGTGGATTGCTCTTACCAAGGCTTGTTTGCTCCAAACCTGAAGCCGACTGCACCGACGGTGAGAACCTGCGTGGGACAGATCGTGACCTGCTCCTGGACATCGCAGATGCCCCAGAGCCCACGTGACAGCGGAGAGAAGCTCCTCGACGACCACCTGATTGCGCCCGACATTGCCTGGTTCCGTCCTGGTTCCACCCTGGTCACTGCTGAGTGACCCAGACTCTGTCCCCTCTGCTTTCAGGTACTCTACAACTTGAGTCCACCCTTGGACTCCACCGGACACTTCGTCTTCACCCTGCCTGCAGCCCTTTCAGCTTCAAGCACCAAGAGCCTGCGTGTCAAAACCCGACGCCACTTCGACCCTGTGCACCCACTTCCTGTGGGTGAGGTAACTTTGCTCCGCCGGTGTTCCCACACTGGTGCACACCTCTAGGGTCTGTGTGTTAAGTTTTGTTCCTCTAGGTTCAGCGGAAGTGTCCTTAAACTTTAACTCTTTGACTTTTACGCACCATTGGTTAACATTGGTGCATGCGTGCGCTTTCCGCACATCTCCCGAATCCCGAGGGCCATTCCCGACTTCAGCATTGCTTGTCCTGACTGCTCCCAGCGATTCCCTAGGCCCTAGGCCTAACCACTGTTCGAGTGGCCTCTCTTATACCACTTGTTTAGTATATGGTTTGAGTGGCCCCCCGCCCTCATCCATAATTGTGCAACTTGTATGTTTAAACAGTGCTTTTGATTTAACGCTTGTGCCCCTTTATTCATAAAGAATACTGGGGATTGTTTTTAGTAATAAACACATATATTTTTATAATATATACTTGTGTGGTGTCCTTTCATTTGGTATTACAGGATTGTATGTGGTAAAACAGCTCGCTTAACACGACCTCTTAAGTTAAGCCTTTAGGCTGCTTAGTCCATGCTACCCCTAGGATAGCTTGTCTAATAAGGTTGACTTACAACCAGACACCATAAGGGATTGTTTGGTCAGGTAGTAGGTGGTTCCAGAATTGGAAACATCCCCTACCAGGCCAACTTCTCACATTGGTGAGCAGCGGTGCGGATTTGAGCTTGCTGTTGTTTTACCATTGCAATCTTTATATCAAATTGAAAGATCACATCAAGTACCTCTAGGTACATATAAAATCAAAAGCTTAGCATATTAAGTTCTACTGAACTTAGTAGTTGTAGGTTGAAGGGAGTAGCACACCCCTGACTACAACTCACTAGCAAGGTCCAGTAGGAAAACACTTAGTGTAGGTAAGTGCACCACTTACACCTCACTAGTAACCATGTCTGACACAGGAAAGGCCTCAGGGTCTAGTCCTGTGACAGTTGACCCTACCCAGGCAACTTTTGGATATGACAAACTAACCCGCAGAGACTTGATTGCCTTGTGCAAAGCAAGAGGGTTAAAAAGGGGCAGAAGCCCCACCTGCCTAATCCTGGTAGAAATCCTAGAACAGGATGACTTAGAGAAGGCAAAAGCAGCTTCCCTAGATACAGGAACTGGAGGGAACCCCCCTGCAGTTGATCCCCTTGAAGAGGAGGATGATGATGACTTGGATGAGGACTCAGATGTTGAGGACTTAGGAGTACAGGATCAGGGTAGCCAGGTTCCAGTTGGTAGGCTTAGCCAGGCCAACTTGGACCTACTGGGGAATGGAGAGGGCCAGCACCTCCCCAGAACCCAACATATGATTCTCCCAGGCAACAGAAGAGTGAGATCTCCCTCAGGGGACTCTCATCTTTCTAGTGCCTCCAGAGAATCAGAGAGAGGCATGAGTGCTTCTCAGAAAGCTGAGCATAGGGCTAGAATGAGGGCTGTCAGACTCCAGATAGAGAGAGAGGAGGTAGCCCTGAGTCAAGCTAAGCTTACCTTAGCCCAAGCTAAACTTGCCTTGGCAAGAGAGCAAAAATTGTGTGGCTTAGATGCCACTGGTGGCAGCAATATTCCTAAAGAGAAACCCAGGTCCTATGATAGTAGAAACCTGACAAAGATTGTGCCCCCCTACAAGGAAGGGGATGATATCCACAAATGGATAACTGCTCTTGAGAGAGCCTGCATGGTACAGCAGGTTCCTGAGGAACAGTGGGCAGCAATCTTATGGTACTCCTTTTCAGAGAAAGGGAGAGATAAGCTCCTCACTGTTAGACATGAGGATGCAAACAATTACAAAGTCCTGAAGAGTGTTCTGATAGATGGGTTTGGCTTAACCACTGAACAGTACAGGTTGAAGTTCAGAGACACCCAGAAGACACAGACTCAGGACTGGACTGATTTTGTTGATTGTGCAACTAAGGCTCTGGAGGGTTGGCTACATGGCAGCAAAGTACATGACTTTACAGGATTGTATAATTTGATTATGAGGGAGCAGATCCTAAGTAATTGTCAGAACCAGCTCTTACACCAGCACCTGGTAGACTCTGATCTGACCTCTCCCCAAGAATTGGGAAAGAAGGCAGACAAATGGGTCAGAACCAGGATTAGGCCTAAGAATCAGGACAGTAACCAGAAGAAGGAGTCTACCAAGCCTCAAGATAAGGGTGGGGATAAAAGTAAAGAAAAGACTTCCCCAGGGCCCCAAAACTCCAAGGATGGGGGTGGGTCCCAAGACACTTCTTCAACTGAGAAAAAGCCCTATTGTTATCCCTGTAAACAGGTGGGGCATTACAAAACAGACAGCTGTTGTCCCAAGAATAACAATAAAGAAAATATACCTCCAAAGCCAGCTTCAACACCTCCTGTTACTGTCAGCAGTAATCCCCCAGGAAGTGGAAGCACACCCAGGAATCTGGGTGGGTTTACTTTTGGAAATCAGGTGGACCCTGGCCTATCCAGGTCCCCATCACCCAATGATCTTGTTTATGAGGCTGGCATGGGGTTTGCCAACTTCTCTGCTTGCCCAAATACTTTGAGCAAGTATAGACAAGAACCCATCATCAATGGTTTAAGAGTTGAAGCTTTTAGAGACACAGGGGCTAGCATCACCATGGTGGCTGATGGCATAGTCCCCTCTAAGCAACTTTTACCTGGTGCCACATACCAGGTAATAAACATTGATGGCATCCAAACAAATCATCCCATGGCAGTAGTAAGTCTCAGCTGGGGAGGTGTCACTGGCCCAAAGAGAGTGGCAGTGTCACCAAACTTGCCTGTGGACTGTCTACTGGGTAATGATTTAGAAATCTCAGCCTGGGCTGAGGTTGAACAGGAAACCCATTCTAGAATGGTGAATTCCCATGGAAAGGTTAGTGAGGCTGTACTGGCTACAGCCCCAATCCAAGATGTCCTTCCTGAAAAGGTTGGTAGGGCTGAGAAACTCTCTGCCCCATCTTTAGTAAAAGCTCTTCCTGAACAGAATAGCAAAGCTGTTATGATAACAGCAGAAACCCAAACTGAGTCTCCTCCTGAAAAGGTTGGTGGGGCTGTGATGGCCACAGCCCAAACTCAAACTGACATGTGTGTTGTGAAACCTGAAATGATGGATAACTCCACACAAACTGAGAGCATGGAGGAGGAAGAGAAATCTCCCCCTCACCAGACTTTAGGACAGGATCAGCCTCCTCAGGGAACTGATCTTACCCCTGATGAAGGAGCTGCCCCAGAGGTGGTTGGGCCTAGCCTGACAGAACCTCTGATGTCAGTGGACCCTTCTCAGGTGGGACCCAGTCTGGAGCAGGTAACCTGCCCCTCTCTACCTTGCCTTAGCCAGCCCAGGGCTGCAGAGGACAAGAAGGACAGTGAGACCCAGAGGGCCCCCTGTCAAATAAAGCACCCCCATCAAAAGATTAGGTGCACCAAAACTAGTAGCCCTAGTAAGGTGAAAACTTTAAAAACTCCTGAGGGAGCCCCCTTAAAAACAGTTAGGGACCTCCCACAGATGGATTCTGTTGGGCACAGCCAAACCTGGGACCCAAGGGGCCCAAACCTGAACTGTCCCTCCAGCAAGCCAAACAGAGGGACCCAGCCTCCAGCTTTAGGTAGCCAGAGGTTGACCCTGAGAGCATAGTGCAACTCAGTTAAAGAGAGAAAGGCACACATGGTGGAAGATAATTGGAGGAAGCTAAGCCCTAAATTAGTAGAGCCTCGCTTCAATACTCCATATCCAAACCAGCCTTTAACTTTGCATAAACACACCCAAGGTAGTGATTCCCTATGGTGGAGACCCTCTAATACCCAAAGGGTGAGGGACTGCTTAGTGGACCATGAGACAGGGGGTACCCATGCTAGTGCAGGTACTTCCTTATATGGCCACTCAGGCAATATAGGCTTACCTGGCCAAGGATAGCCTTATCTCCTTTCGTTTGGGGGGGGGTTATGTAGGAAGGTGGCTACCTGACTATGGTTACCCCAGATTTTTTGCCTGTGTTTAGCTGGTTTTTTGACTTAGTTGACCTGGTTCCCTGCTAATCAGGGCCCCAGGCCATCTGCTCTCTCTGTAAAATAGATTCCATGTACCCTAGGTACATACCAATTGGAAATGGACTCCTTGTCAGCCCCTGTAGAATGCACTATAGGTGCACAGGGCATAGGGGCCACTAAGGCCTACCAGGGGCTGCAGCATATCTTTTGCCACCCCTGGCTGGTTCTTAAATTGACACAACTGGCTGATCACTCAGCTGGGGTAAGGTGGTGTACACACCCCTTGCTTAGATATAGTATACCTATGTCTAAACCTATATCTGGACACATGTAAACCTGTGAGCCACTCCTATAGAAAGGCCTCATCAATCCTGGAGGCTGAGTGCGTGGTTTTATGTGAGATGGAGCTCTAGCATGAGCTGAGCCTGTCTGCAGCCGTCGGGAACAAATCCCTAAGCTGTTTCAGGATAATGCCATACCATATACTATTAAGTGCCTTATAATCCTCGCGGTTATTTAGCAACTTTGGTTTGGCTTTATCAAAACATGTCGTGTAAGGTGTCATACGCTTTGGAATACCATCCCCTCGCCAGTTCTGGCGACGGGGATGGCATTCCACCCCTCTAGAGGGGTAAGACATGTTACTTTACTTTAATGCGGTTGATTTCTCCAAAGACCTTAAGATCCACAAAATGGATGCCTCTGCCACAGACAAATGTCTGGACCCCTGGAGCTGACCGAAACTCAGTCAAGGGGGTCCTGGACAAAGGGTTTCCTGTCACAGGAGGGTGTCACCGCCCTCCAGACAGGAGATAGTGTATTGTAGCAGGGAGGTTTGAAAGAAACCAGACACTGCTTGGGGCGCACAAGGCTGCCCCTTGCATAATCCGGCCAAACCGGTTCTGGGGCACTCCAGCCCTCGTGCCAGGGCGGCCTGGATCAAAGGAAAGGGGTGTATCCACCCCCTTCCTGGGTCCCACCCATAGGGAGGGACCTAGCAGGTAATCACGCCCCCCAGATTGGAATAAGAGTGGGAGCAGTGCCAATGCACATCAGATTACCTGGAAGAAACATTAGAAACGAAACTCTGGACCCTTGGACTCCCATTTCAACTTGGAAGCCCGAAGAATCTCCCTTGTGGTCAAGGAGTGACCACCCTGCAGCAGCAGGCACCATCCAGCCCTCGACATCTACTTAGTTGCAGTTCCCGCCGGAACTCGAGCGACTGAGATCGACGAGATCAAGCCTGCCCAGCTTCTAACAGCCCGATCCACAGTCCCTGCAAAGCTGAGACCCGTGGAGGCGACCGGAAGCGTGGGGCACGCCATCTTGAATTGACCACGAGATGCTGACCGTGCAGCCCACGAGTGACCCTCGAAGCTGTGCACCGGGGTTTGGGAAGCCCCCACCCTGAGCTACTCCTGAGCCGAAGTTCAGCCCTCCACACTCGACGAGTGCTGCGTGGGGCCCTTTGGCACGATTTGGCTCAACGCGTTGGCCCGGTCACTTGCCAGCTGGCTTGTGGTCCCTGTGCCGACGAACTACAAAAGAAGACTTGTGATTCTGGTTGCTTTAGATCCACACCAGCTCCCCTGAAAAGGAGCCCCGACTCTGACCATCCTGGTCCGAGTGAGAAGCAATCTTCCGATCCCGCGTGGATTGCTCTTACCAAGGCTTGTTTGCTCCAAACCGGAAGCCGACTGCACCGACGGTGAGAACCTGCGTGGGACAGATCGTGACCTGCTCCTGGACGTCGCAGATGCCCCAGAGCCCACGTGACAGCGGAGAGAAGCTCCTCGACGACCACCTGATTGCGCCCGACATTGCCTGGTTCCGTCCTGGTTCCACCCTGGTCACTGCTGAGTGACCCAGACTCTGTCCCCTCTGCTTTCAGGTACTCTACAACTTGAGTCCACCCTTGGACTCCACCGGACACTTCATCTTTAACCCGCCTGCAGCCCTTTCAGCTTCAAGCACCAAGAGCCTGCGAGTCAAAACCCGACGTCACTTCGACCCTGTGCACCCACTTCCTGTGGGTGAGGTAACTTTGCTCCGCCGGTGTTCCCACACTGGTGCACACCTCTAGGGTCTGTGTGTTAAGTTTTGTTCCTCTAGGTTCAGCGGAAGTGTCCTTTAACTTTAACTCTTTGACTTTTACGCACCATTGGTTAACATTGGTGCATGCGTGCGCTTTCCGCACATCTCCCGAATCCCGAGGGCCATTCCCGACTTCAGCATTGCTTGTCCTGACTGCTCCCAGCGATTCCCTAGGCCTTAGGCCTAACCACTGTTCGAGTGGCCTCTCTTATACCACTTGTTTAGTATATGGTTTGAGTGGCCACCCGCCCTCATCCATAATTGTGCAACTTGTATGTTTAAACAGTGCTTTTGATTTAACGCTTGTGCCCCTTTAGTCATAAAGAATACTGGGGATTGTTTTTAGTAATAAATACATATATTTTTATAATATATACTTGTGTGGTGTCCTTTCATTTGGTATTACAGGATTGTATGTGGTAAAACAGCTCGCTTAACACGACCTCTTAAGTTAAGCCTTTAGGCTGCTTAGTCCATGCTACCCCTAGGATAGCTTGTCTAATAAGGTTGACTTACAACCAGACACCATAAGGGGATTGTTTGGTCAGGTAGTAGGTGGTTCCAGAATTGGAAACATCCCCTACCAGGCCAACTTCTCACAATAAGGTTACACGAGAAACGCAAAACAGCACAAGTAAGCGAGAAAGAAGATAACTCTGATACTGAAGAAGTAGAAGACGAGAATACCGCCAGAATAGCGTATGTAGGTAAATCTAGATTTCCAGACCGACATTCACGCCTAGAACACAAGAAAGTCTTTCATCTTCCAGCACCAGAACAATATTCTCTAGAACAAGTATTTCAAGCTACCGATCACATTCTGAAATCACGAATCGGTTATAGTGAACTTAGTACCATGCATGAACAAGAACTAGCCCGATCAGCAGTCCGATGGATTACTGATTCTACCACTTTTCCAGACGAAATAGTGGCACAAATGTTTCTGAAACTGCCCCCAGCCGAGCAACGACTGGTGGGTATGTATATGATCCAGCACCTCATTACACTATATGAAGGACAACATTCTGATCCAGATCCGTTACATGATATTCTGAACGAGTTACTCCAGTATAAATGGAAAGGTTTAGGTACCGATTTAAGTAGTGTCATTCTAGAACAGCGCCACAAATATAGAACGTTTCTGAACCCGCATTTTGTTCACGTCTCACCTCCAGAAAGTAAACCATTTTACATAGATAGACAGCATCCGTTACGAGAAGTACACCCAGTTAGGACACCGGGTGGTGAAATGCAACGAGTATTTGTTTACACCCCTATCACATAGATGGAACTCTTAGAGATGAAGAAATTAATTCCCTGTCACGACAAAGATCCAGCAGGGTTCCATCGAGAATTAAAAGACATGCTCCGTATGGGAGAATACACGTATCCAGATATCATTAAAATGTTAAAGGTCCTGTTGCCCGCAGGGGTATATGAAAAACTCAAGGAAAAGGAATGGGAGGTGGGAGAGAAAAAGATTGATTGGACAGCTGTAGGAAGGTGGCTACCTGACTATGGTTACCCCAGATTTTTTGCCTGTGTTTAGCTGGTTTTTTGACTTAGTTGACCTGGTTCCCTGCTAATCAGGGCCCCAGGCCATCTGCTCTCTCTGTAAAATGGATTCCATGTACCCTAGGTACATACCAATTGGAAATGGACTCCTTGTCAGCCCCTGTAGAATGCACTATAGGTGCACAGGGCACAGGAGCCACTAAGGCCTACCAGGGGCTGCAGCATATCTTTTGCCACCCCTGGCTGGTTCTTAAATTGACACAACTGGCTGATCACTCAGCTGGGGTAAGGTGGTGTACACACCCCTTGCTTAGATATAGTATACCTATGTCTAAACCTATATCTGGACACATGTAAACCTGTGAGCCACTCCTATAGACAGGCCTCACCAATCCTGGAGGCTGGGTGCTTGGTTTTTATGTGAGATGGAGCTCTAGCATGAGCTGAGCCTGTCTGCAGCCGTCGGGAACAAATCCCTAAGCTGTTTCAGGATAATGCCATACCATATACTATTAAGTGCCTTATAATCCTCGCGGTTATTTAGCAACTCTGGTTTGGCTTTATCAAAACATGTCGTGTAAGGTGTCATACGCTTTGGAATACCATCCCCTCGCCAGTTCTGGCGACGGGGATGGCATTCCACCCCTCTAGAGGGGTAAGACATGTTACTTCACTTTAATGCGGTTGATTTCTCCAAAGGCCTTAAGATCCACAAAATGGATGCCTCTGCCACAGACAAATGTCTGGACCCCTGGAGCTGACCGAAACCCAGTCAAGGGGGTCCTGGACAAAGGGTTTCCTGTCACAGGAGGGTGTCACCGCCCTCCAGACAGGAGATAGTGTATTGTAGCAGGGAGGTTTGAAAGAAACCAGACACTGCCTGGGGCGCACAAGGCTGCCCCTTGCATAATCCGGCCAAACCGGTTCTGGGGCACTCCAGCCCTCGTGCCAGGGCGGCCTGGATCAAAGGAAGGGGGTGTATCCACCCACTTCCTGGGTCCCACCCATAGGAGGGGACCTAGCAGGTAATCACGCCCACCAGATTCGAATAAGAGTGGGAGCAGTGCCAATGCACATCAGATTTCCTGGAAGAAACATTTGAAACGATATTCTGGACCCTTCGCCCTCCATCTCAACGTGGAAGCCCGAAGAATCTCCCTTGTGGTCAAGGAGTGACCACCCTGCAGCAGCAGGCACCATCCAGCCCTCGACGTCTACTTAGTTGCAGTTCCCGCCGGAACTCGAGCGACTGAGATCGACGAGATCAAGCCTGCCCAGCTTCTAACAGCCCGATCCACAGTCCCTGCAAAGCTGAGACCCGTGGAGGCGACCGGAAGCGTGGGGCACGCCATCTTGAAGTGACCACGAGACGCTGACCGTGCAGCCCACGAGTGACCCTCGAAGCTGTACACCGGGGTTTGAGAAGCCCCCACCCTGAGCTACTCCTGAGCCGAAGTTCAGCCCTCCACACTCGACGAGTGCTGCGTGGGGCCCTTTGGCACGATTTGGCTCAACGCGTTGGCCCGGTCACTTGCCAGCTGGCTTGTGGTCCCTGTGCCGACGAACTACAAAAGAAGACTCGTGATTCTGGTTGCTCCAGATCCACACCAGCTCCCCTGAAAGGGAGCCCCGACTCTGACCTTCCTGGTCCGAGTAAGACGCCATCTTCCAATCCCGCGTGGATTGCTCTTACCAAGGCTTGTTTGCTCCAAACCGGAAGCCGACTGCACCGACGGTGAGAGCTTGCGTGGGACAGATCGTGACCTGCTCCTGGACGTCGCAGATGCCCCAGAGCCCACGTGACAGCGAAGAGAAGCGCCTCGACGACCACCTGATTGCGCCCGACATTGCCTGGTTCCGTCCTGGTTCCACCCTGGTCACTGCTGAGTGACCCAGACTCTGTCCCCTCTGCTTTCAGGTACTCTACAACTTGAGTCCACCCTTGGACTCCACCGGACACTTCGTCTTCACCCTGCCTGCAGCCCTTTCAGCTTCAAGCACCAAGAGCCTGCGTGTCAAAACCCGACGCCACTTCGACCCTGTGCACCCACTTCCTGTGGGTGAGGTAACTTTGCTCCGCCGGTGTTCCCACACTGGTGCACACCTCTAGGGTCTGTGTGTTAAGTTTTGTTCCTCTAGGTTCAGCGGAAGTGTCCTTAAACTTTAACTATTTGACTTTTACGCACCATTGGTTAACATTGGTGCATGCGTGCGCTTTCCGCACATCTCCCGAATCCCGAGGGCCATTCCCGACTTCAGCATTGCTTGTCCTGACTGCTCCCAGCGATTCCCTAGGCCCTAGGCCTAACCACTGTTCGAGTGGCCTCTCTTATACCACTTGTTTAGTATATGGTTTGAGTGGCCCCTGCCCTCATCCATAATTGTGCAACTTTGTATGTTTAAACAGTGCTTTTGATTTAACGCTTGTGCCCCTTTATTCATAAAGAATACTGGGGATTGTTTTTAGTAATAAACACATATATTTTTATAATATATACTTGTGTGGTGTCCTTTCATTTGGTATTACAGGATTGTATGTGGTAAAACAGCTCGCTTAACACGACCTCTTAAGTTAAGCCTTTAGGCTGCTTAGTCCATGCTACCACTAGGATAGCTTGTCTAATAAGGTTGACTTACAACCAGACACCATAAGGGGATTGTTTGGTCAGGTAGTAGGTGGTTCCAGAATTGGAAACATCCCCTACCAGGCCAACTTTTCACATTGGTGAGCAGCGGTGCGGATTTGAGCTTGCTGTTGTTTTACCATTGCAATCTTTATATCAAATTGAAAGATCACATCAAGTACCTCTAGGTACATATAAAATCAAAAGCTTAGCATATTAAGTTCTACTGAACTTAGTAGTTGTAGGTTGAAGGGAGTAGCACACCCCTGACTACAACTCACTAGCAAGGTCCAGTAGGAAAACACTTAGTGTAGGTAAGTGCACCACTTACACCTCACTAGTAACCATGTCCGACACAGGAAAGGCCTCAGGGTCTAGTCCTGTGACAGTTGACCCTACCCAGGCAACTTCTGGATATGACAAACTAACCCGCAGAGACTTGATTGTCTTGTGCAAAGCAAGAGGGTTAAAAAGGGGCAGAAGCCCCACCTGCCTAATCCTGGTAGAACTCCTAGAACAGGATGACTTAGAGAAGGCAAAAGCAGCTTCCCTAGATACAGGAACTGGAGGGAACCCCCCTGTAGTTGATCCCCCTGAAGAGGAGGATGATGATGACTTGGATGAGGACTCAGATGCTGGGGACTTAGAAGTACAGGATCAGGGTAGCCAGGTTCCAGTTGGTAGGCTTAGCCAGGCCAACTTGGACCTACTGGGGAATGGAGAGGGCCAGCACCTCCCCAGAACCCAACATGTGATTCTCCCAGGCAACAGAAGAGTGAGATCTCCCTCAGGGGACTCTCATCTTTCTAGTGCCTCCAGAGAATCAGAGAGAGGCATGAGTGCTTCTCAGAAAGCTGAGCATAGGGCTAGAATGAGGGCTGTCAGACTCCAGATAGAGAGAGAGGAGGTAGCCCTGAGTCAAGCTAAGCTTACCTTAGCCCAAGCTAAACTTGCCTTGGCAAGAGAGCAGAAATTGTGTGGCTTAGATGCCACTGGTGGCAGCAATATTCCTAAAGAGAAACCCAGGTCCTATGATAGTAGAAACCTGACAAAGATTGTGCCCCCCTTCAAAGAAGGGGATGACATCCACAAATGGATGACTGCTCTTGAGAGAGCCTGCATGGTACAGCAGGTTCCTGAGGAACAGTGGGCAGCAATCTTATGGTACTCCTTTTCAGAGAAAGGGAGGGACAAGCTCCTCACTGTCAGACATGAGGATGCAAACAATTACAAAGTCCTGAAGAGTGTTCTGATAGATGGGTTTGGCTTAACCACTGAACAGTACAGGTTCAAGTTCAGAGACACCCAGAAGACACAGACTCAGGACTGGACTGATTTTGTAGATTGTGCTACTAAGGCTCTGGAGGGTTGGCTACATGGCAGCAAAGTACATGACTTTACAGGATTGTATAATTTGATTATGAGGGAGCAGATCCTAAGTAATTGTCAGAACCAGCTCTTACACCAGCACCTGGTAGACTCTGATCTGACCTCTCCCCAAGAATTGGGAAAGAAGGCAGACAAATGGGTCAGAACCAGGATTAGGCCTAAGAATCAGGACAGTAACCAGAAGAAGGAGTCTACCAAGCCTCAAGATAAGGGTGGGGATAAAAGTAAAGAAAAGACTTCCCCAGGGCCCCAAAACTCCAAGGATGGGGGTGGGTCCCAAGACACTTCTTCAACTGAGAAAAAACCCTATTGTTATCCCTGTAAACAGGTGGGGCATTACAAAACAGACAGCTGTTGTCCCAAGAATAACAATAAAGAAAATATACCTCCAAAGCCAGCTTCAACACCTCCTGTTACTGTCAGCAGTAATCCCCCAGGAAGTGGAAGCACACCCAGGAATCTGGGTGGGTTTACTTTTGGAAATCAGGTGGACCCTGGCCTATCCAGGTCCCCATCACCCAATGATCTTGTTTATGAGGCTGGCATGGGGTTTGCCAACTTCTCTGCTTGCCCAAATACTTTGAGCAAGTATAGACAAGAACCCATCATCAATGGTTTAAGAGTTGAAGCTTTTAGAGACACAGGGGCTAGCATCACCATGGTGGCTGATGGCATAGTCCCCTCTAAGCAACTTTTACCTGGTGCCACATACCAGGTAATAAACATTGATGGCATCCAAACAAATCATCCCATGGCAGTAGTAAGTCTCAGCTGGGGAGGTGTCACTGGCCCAAAGAGAGTGGCAGTGTCACCAAACTTGCCTGTGGACTGTCTACTGGGTAATGATCTAGAAATCTCAGCCTGGGCTGAGGTTGAACAGGAAACCCATTCTAGAATGGTGAATTCCCATGGAAAGGTTAGTGAGGCTGTACTGGCTACAGCCCCAATCCAAGATGTCCTTCCTGAAAAGGTTGGTAGGGCTGAGAAACTCTCTGCCCCATCTTTAGTAAAAGCTCTTCCTGAACAGAATAGCAAAGCTGTTATGATAACAGCAGAAACCCAAACTGAGTCTCCTCCTGAAAAGGTTGGTGGGGCTGTGATGGCCACAGCCCAAACTCAAACTGACATGTGTGTTGTGAAACCTGAAATGATGGATAACTCCACACAAACTGAGAGCATGGAGGAGGAAGAGAAATCTCCCCCTCACCAGACTTTAGGACAGGATCAGCCTCCTCAGGGAACTGATCTTACCCCTGATGAAGGAGCTGCCCCAGAGGTGGTTGGGCCTAGCCTGACAGAACCTCTGATGTCAGTGGACCCTTCTCATGTGGGACCCAGTCTGGAGCAGGTAACCTGCCCCTCTCTACCTTGCCTTAGCCAGCCCAGGGCTGCAGAGGACAAGAAGGACAGTGAGACCCAGAGGGCCCCCTGTCAAATAAAGCACCCCCATCAAAAGATTAGGTGCACCAAAACTAGTAGCCCTAGTAAGGTGAAAACTTTAAAAACTCCTGAGGGAGCCCCCTTAAAAACAGTTAGGGACCTCCCACAGATGGATTCTGTTGGGCACAGCCAAACCTGGGACCCAAGGGGCCCAAACCTGAACTGTCCCTCCAGCAAGCCAAACAGAGGGACCCAGCCTCCAGCTTTAGGTAGCCAGAGGTTGACCCTGAGAGCACAGTGCAACTCAGTTAAAGAGAGAAAGGCACACATGGTGGAAGATAATTGGAGGAAGCCAAGCCCTAACTTAGTAGAGCCTCACTTCAAAACTCCATATCCAAACCAGCCTTTAACTTTGCATAAACACACCCAAGGTAGTGATTCCCTATGGTGGAGACCCTCTAATACCCAAAGGGTGAGGGACTGCTTAGTGGACCATGAGACAGGGGGTACCCATGCTAGTGCAGGTACTTCCTTATATGGCCACTCAGGCAATATAGGCTTACCTGGCCAAGGATAGCCTTATTTCCTTTCGTTTGGGGGGGGGTTATGTAGGAAGGTGGCTACCTGACTATGGTTACCCCAGATTTTTTGCCTGTGTTTAGCTGGTTTTTTGACTTAGTTGACCTGGTTCCCTGCTAATCAGGGCCCCAGGCCATCTGCTCTCTCTGTAAAATGGATTCCATGTACCCTAGGTACATACCAATTGGAAATGGACTCCTTGTCAGCCCCTGTAGAATGCACTATAGGTGCACAGGGCACAGGAGCCACTAAGGCCTACCAGGGGCTGCAGCATATCTTTTGCCACCCCTGGCTGGTTCTTAAATTGACACAACTGGCTGATCACTCAGCTGGGGTAAGGTGGTGTACACACCCCTTGCTTAGATATAGTATACCTATGTCTAAACCTATATCTGGACACATGTAAACCTGTGAGCCACTCCTATAGACAGGCCTCACCAATCCTGGAGGCTGGGTGCTTGGTTTTTATGTGAGATGGAGCTCTAGCATGAGCTGAGCCTGTCTGCAGCCGTCGGGAACAAATCCCTAAGCTGTTTCAGGATAATGCCATACCATATACTATTAAGTGCCTTATAATCCTCGCGGTTATTTAGCAACTCTGGTTTGGCTTTATCAAAACATGTCGTGTAAGGTGTCATACGCTTTGGAATACCATCCCCTCGCCAGTTCTGGCGACGGGGATGGCATTCCACCCCTCTAGAGGGGTAAGACATGTTACTTCACTTTAATGCGGTTGATTTCTCCAAAGGCCTTAAGATCCACAAAATGGATGCCTCTGCCACAGACAAATGTCTGGACCCCTGGAGCTGACCGAAACCCAGTCAAGGGGGTCCTGGACAAAGGGTTTCCTGTCACAGGAGGGTGTCACCGCCCTCCAGACAGGAGATAGTGTATTGTAGCAGGGAGGTTTGAAAGAAACCAGACACTGCCTGGGGCGCACAAGGCTGCCCCTTGCATAATCCGGCCAAACCGGTTCTGGGGCACTCCAGCCCTCGTGCCAGGGCGGCCTGGATCAAAGGAAGGGGGTGTATCCACCCACTTCCTGGGTCCCACCCATAGGAGGGGACCTAGCAGGTAATCACGCCCACCAGATTCGAATAAGAGTGGGAGCAGTGCCAATGCACATCAGATTTCCTGGAAGAAACATTTGAAACGATATTCTGGACCCTTCGCCCTCCATCTCAACGTGGAAGCCCGAAGAATCTCCCTTGTGGTCAAGGAGTGACCACCCTGCAGCAGCAGGCACCATCCAGCCCTCGACGTCTACTTAGTTGCAGTTCCCGCCGGAACTCGAGCGACTGAGATCGACGAGATCAAGCCTGCCCAGCTTCTAACAGCCCGATCCACAGTCCATGCAAAGCTGAGACCCGTGGAGGCGACCGGAAGCGTGGGGCACGCCATCTTGAAGTGACCACGAGACGCTGACCGTGCAGCCCACGAGTGACCCTCGAAGCTGTACACCGGGGTTTGAGAAGCCCCCACCCTGAGCTACTCCTGAGCCGAAGTTCAGCCCTCCACACTCGACGAGTGCTGCGTGGGGCCCTTTGGCACGATTTGGCTCAACGCGTTGGCCCGGTCACTTGCCAGCTGGCTTGTGGTCCCTGTGCCGACGAACTACAAAAGAAGACTCGTGATTCTGGTTGCTCCAGATCCACACCAGCTCCCCTGAAAGGGAGCCCCGACTCTGACCTTCCTGGTCCGAGTAAGACGCCATCTTCCAATCCCGCGTGGATTGCTCTTACCAAGGCTTGTTTGCTCCAAACCGGAAGCCGACTGCACCGACGGTGAGAGCCTGCGTGGGACAGATCGTGACCTGCTCCTGGACGTCGCAGATGCCCCAGAGCCCACGTGACAGCGAAGAGAAGCGCCTCGACGACCACCTGATTGCGCCCGACATTGCCTGGTTCCGTCCTGGTTCCACCCTGGTCACTGCTGAGTGACCCAGACTCTGTCCCCTCTGCTTTCAGGTACTCTACAACTTGAGTCCACCCTTGGACTCCACCGGACACTTCGTCTTCACCCTGCCTGCAGCCCTTTCAGCTTCAAGCACCAAGAGCCTGCGTGTCAAAACCCGACGCCACTTCGACCCTGTGCACCCACTTCCTGTGGGTGAGGTAACTTTGCTCCGCCGGTGTTCCCACACTGGTGCACACCTCTAGGGTCTGTGTGTTAAGTTTTGTTCCTCTAGGTTCAGCGGAAGTGTCCTTAAACTTTAACTATTTGACTTTTACGCACCATTGGTTAACATTGGTGCATGCGTGCGCTTTCCGCACATCTCCCGAATCCCGAGGGCCATTCCCGACTTCAGCATTGCTTGTCCTGACTGCTCCCAGCGATTCCCTAGGCCCTAGGCCTAACCACTGTTCGAGTGGCCTCTCTTATACCACTTGTTTAGTATATGGTTTGAGTGGCCCCTGCCCTCATCCATAATTGTGCAACTTTGTATGTTTAAACAGTGCTTTTGATTTAACGCTTGTGCCCCTTTATTCATAAAGAATACTGGGGATTGTTTTTAGTAATAAACACATATATTTTTATAATATATACTTGTGTGGTGTCCTTTCATTTGGTATTACAGGATTGTATGTGGTAAAACAGCTCGCTTAACACGACCTCTTAAGTTAAGCCTTTAGGCTGCTTAGTCCATGCTACCACTAGGATAGCTTGTCTAATAAGGTTGACTTACAACCAGACACCATAAGGGGATTGTTTGGTCAGGTAGTAGGTGGTTCCAGAATTGGAAACATCCCCTACCAGGCCAACTTCTCACAACAGCTCTAGAAGCTGAAGATAAAATACGAGTACCAGGTACCGGTCTTGGGGACAAATGTAAAGAATTGCCCGAGTTATTGATACAAGTTTTGCCAAGGTTATTAGCCACGAAAAAGGAAGATTGGGATGCAATCTCAGCATGTAAACAGAAACAGGATGAAGATACTAGTGATTTTTATTCTAGATTTGAAAAATGTTTTATTATTAACAGTGGTTTGAAGACAGGTAGCGAGTCATACCCTCATCTTTTTGTTACTAAACTAGTCGAGAATTCAAGCCCACAAGTTAAAAATCGAGTTTTGAAAGTCGAAAGTACCTGGCAAGCTAGTACCCCGTCACAAATGTTACAGATGCTCCAGTATCACCAGAATAGAATCAGGGAAGAGCAAGAACACGAAAGGAGACGTATGAAAGACACGAAAATGAAAGTACTAGTTGCACAATCTGTTCCACAAGACAGTCAGAAGAGGGGTCCGAATCAAGCCAGTCATCCTGCAGCTCCCGTTAAAGGGACATGCAATTATTGTAAACAACCAGGTCATTTTATAAACGAGTGTGCAGTTCTGAAACACAACATAGCAACTGGTAAGACTAAAGAAAGACCACGTCCGCCTAGACAAGAACAAGTTTCACAGACTTCCCAGACACCACAGAATGCACAACAGACAGTTCCAGCACCGCAGCCTATTGCTGCAACACAGCATGTTACACAGCAGATGTACCAGTATGCCCAGACAGAGTATCCAGAATATCAACCGTATTCATGAAACAGCCTAGAGAGGGAGGTAGGCTTGCCTCTCATCGAGATACCTGTAGATCAAGAGGGTCCCTATGTACATAGTCAAGTATTGGGGAAAGACAGAAAGTTTTTGATTGATACAGGGGCAAGTAGGACTACTATCAGTCATGACGAGGTTCCAGGGGCTCCGCTCTCAGGCTCTAGAAATGTTTCCCTTGGATTTTCAGGAAAGCCTATTGTTAACGAGATTTCAAAGCCAGTTACTCTAGAAGTTGGTCCATTGTCCCGAACTACTGATTTGTTACTTACGAAGTCATGTCCAGAAAATTTGTTAGGCATTAAAACATTAAAAGAATTAGGTGCAGTTATTTGCTGCTCTCCAGAAGGAATATGATTGTTTTTAAGAGACTTTAAAGGTCATTATGTATTACGTGATTTTGATCCAAGATTGTCCAATGTTCCACAGCATTTATGGGCGCAAGGTCCAACTGATGTAGGTTTTATGCGAATCACACCCCATCGTGTGACCCTCAAGCAAGGTATAGTCTTGCCACGGATCAGACAGTACAGATTGCCACCTGAGGCTGTAGCAGCCTTATCCAAAATTATTGACGAGCTCATTGCTCAAGGAGTAGTCGTAGAAACTGACTCCAATGTATGTAATTATCCTATCATTCCAGTCATGAAACGTACTGATCCAAATGCACCTCCAGTATATCGATTAGTGATTGACCTTCGAGAACTTAATAAATGTATCATACCCCAGTATCCAGTAGTCCCAGATATTTCATCTCTATTGACAGCTATTGATTCTGAAGCTACATTTTTTACTGTTATAGACCTCAAGAATGCATTTTTCAGTGTCCCGATTCATCCAGACAGCCAGTACCTTTTCGGTTTTTGTTTAAATGGAAGGAGCTATAAATTCACACGAGCTCCTCAAGGTTTCACAGAAAGCCCTAGTATTTACAGTCAAGCACTTAAAAGACAACTAGACAATATTCACATGCCAACTGACACTGCCCTGCTCCAGTATGTAGATGATCTACTGATCACAGCCCGTTCTGAACGTGACTGCGAGCGAGCGTCACTTACAGTTCTGTATTTCCTAGCCGAGATGGGGCACAAGGTGTCCCCTTCGAAGCTTCAATTCTGTGTCCAGCAAGTGATCTACTTAGGCCACTTACTGTCCAAGTGGGGTAGGCAGTTGACACCAGACCGTATCCAGTTAATAGCGAGTCTTCCACAGCCCAAGACACAGAAGGAGGTACGTGCTTTTATTGGCCTCACTTCTTATTGCAGACAATGGATTCCTCAGTATGCATTTCTAGCAAAGCCACTGATACAGTTAACGACACAGGAGGCAGCCATATCGACTGTCCTCCCTTGGACATCTGAACATACACTTAGTTTTAATGAGTTAAAGAAAGCTTTATGCCAAGCACCTGTTCTAGCTACACCGAACTACAGTAAGCCTTTTACACTTTTTGTCACAGAACGTGATGGTACTGCATTATCTGTTCTCACACAAGATCAAGCCGGACAGTACAAGCCTTGTGCTTTTTTTTCGAGCACATTAGATCCAGTAGCCCAGACTTTGCCTGCGTGCCTCAAGTCAGTTGCAGCCACAGCTCTAGCAATCAGACAAAGTGATTCCATAGTATTAGGACACTCCCTGACAGTACAAGTTCCACACTCCGTGGAAGTTCTTTTAAACCGAACACAGACTCAGCACTTGACCATTGCACGTTTAACAGGTTATGAACTGACACTGTTCCAGCCACACATAGAAATCAGACGCTGCAACGTTCTAAATCCTGCTACTCTGTTACCGTCAGTTACTTAAAATCCTGCCACACATGACTGTGTGGAAGTCATTAACACTATGACTAAGCCAAGACAAGACCTGACAGACATTGCATTACCTGATCCCGACCTGACACTTTATGTGGATGGTTCATGTATGAGAACGAGTACAGGAGAACTAGTAGCCGCGTATGCAGTGACTACTGACACTGAAGTTATTGAAACACACCGTATTGACACACTGTCTGCTCAAGCAGCAGAGCTAGTTGCTCTGACCCAAGCCTGCATACGTGCCAAGAACCTGAAAGTAAACATATATACAGATTCACGTTACGCATTCGGAGTTGTACACGACTTCGGAGTGCTCTGGCAGGAGAGAGGTTTCATGACTTCTCATGGAACCAAGATTCAGCATGGTCTCCTCATTCAAGCTCTGTTAGATGCAATACATTTACCGACAGCTATCGCTATCATGAAGTGCAAGGCACATACGAAAGTTACTGACATCATTTCCCAAGGTAATGATCTAGCAGACCGAACAGCCAAGCTTACAGCTCAGACACCAGACATTCCAGTTAACAAGACACAGACATCCACTCCAGAACAGATTACTTGTATGACAGTTAAGGACCCTACACAAGATGTCATAGACATACAGTTACATGCTACTCCTGAAGAAATCAAGAAATGGTCCGAACAAGGAGGGGTCCAGACAGATCAGGGATGGTTGACGAAGGGAAAAGCCACATGGTTTCTCCCCGACTCTATGGTTCAAGTCATTATCAATACCGCACATAGTCCAGCTCACCTAGGAGAAAAAGCCATGTTAGACAGTATTCAGAACCTTTGGTTTAACAAGCACTTACGAGCTGCAGCCAAGCAGAAAGTCCGTACTTGTATGATATGTTGTCAATTCAATCCAGGTAAAAGTGTCCCGGTGGAACAAGGTGGATTCCAACCTCCTGACCACCCTTTCGAAGTCCTCCAGATGGATTATATTCAGATGGAGCGATGTCGAGGTTTCAAGTATGTCCTTGTAGTTGTATGCGCTTTGTCCAGGTGGACAGAAGCATATCCAGTTCCAGATTACACAGCAGCGACCACTGCCAAGCAGTTGGTTCGTGAATTCTTCCCCCGTTATGGACTCCCTAGGGTCGTGTATTCTGATAACGGCCAGCCATTCTCATCCGAGTTAATGAAACATGTTTCCCTCTTGTTAGGGTACCAGTGGAAGTTCCATTGTGTGCGCCATCCTGAAGCAGCCGGTCTCGTAGAGAGACATA
Organism: Lissotriton helveticus; assembly: GCF_964261635.1. NCBI lineage: Eukaryota > Metazoa > Chordata > Amphibia > Caudata > Salamandridae > Lissotriton > Lissotriton helveticus. The sequence goes on along the minus strand of NW_027611701.1, from coordinate 361,576 downwards.
ATCAGACCCTGAAAATCCGTATTGCCAAGACATGTAAAGAGAAAGGTGTAGACTGGCTAGTTGCCCTGCCAGTTGCTTTATTCTTTATGCGAATGGTCGCACACTCCAGATCAGGTCTGTCCCCTTATGAGGTCGTATTCGGCCGCCCCCCAAACATGTGGGGTACACCTAGACCCCGCAGTATTACAGATGTTTCCAGTAATATGTTGACAGATTACCTAGCTTCCTTGATGTCTGCCCTACACTCTTGTCGTTCACAGGTTGCCGCTACATTCCCAGACAATACTGAAGTGAAACCGCATGAGGTCATTCCAGGCGACCTCGTCCTTGTAAGGAATTTTGATCGTTCAAGTCCGCTGGAGCCTCGTTGGAAGGAGCCACGACTTGTCCTTCTGACCACCCGTACGGCCGTGAAGTTGGAGGGCCGCAAGGGTTGGGTCCATCTGTCCCATATCAAGAAGTTCCATGGAGTCCGGAAAAAGACATTTTTAAAGGACATTTCTAAAGACTGTCTGAAAGACTGCCTGAAACCAGACATTGATCTGAATCCTGAACTGAAAGTTCCTCTGTTAGAGAAAACTCCGCAACAGGAGTATAAGTTAAAGCTCCGGTCTAGTAAAATAAGTCAGCCAGTTTAATTGTCTAAGTCCCTCTCGGGTGAAACGGTTAGACAGGTATCTGACATGTATGAGATAGACCCCCATAGTGAGAGAGTTAGTCAAAACTCTATCCGATGTATCGTTTTTCTAAGTTTTCTATTGTTTCTAAGTTTGATGGTTACCTGCACAAGTTATGCATTGCATTTATGTTTTCCAATTTCTCATGTAAATAAGTTTTCTAATGCTACAGTAGAGCACACATTTAGTGATCTGCCTCCTCACGAGTTATCCTATCGTCTTGCTATGAGAAATAACACATTTGTAAGAATGTTGCACTATTCACACCAGACCAGCAATGCTACTAATTGTTGGGTGTGTGGTCGACTCCCCCCTTTCCAGACACCGAAGGGAGTTCTGCCACTCTTTCCTTATCCGTTTTCACATAATGGTTCGTGTGGAGCATGGTCCATGTTAACGTCATCTTCAAATGATGTGTCCCTTCTGAATAGAACATGTTTTCCAGACAAGCAAGGTCTCCCCCATAGAACAGGGTTAGATCTAGAAAATGAAGTTTACAATTTAGGTAATTATTCTTCGAATTTTATGGTCCTGAATGTTCAGTCTGATACTACTCCAGACTTACCTGCTATTTCAGTACTACCAGTCAAAGGCGAATTATGTGTCCGAAAGAATGGTTCCGCACATGTAGGACATAGTGATTGTACTACTACTGTCGAGTATAGTGACAGTGGGAAATCTATTTTCAAAGCTTCACGTCATTCTTATTTTGTTTGTGGTCAGACCGCATATGTTCGTCTGCCCCTCGATTGGGATGGAACATGTTATATTGCCTTCCTACTGCCACCAGTTTTTCTAGCCCCATCTGATTATCACAGAAACACACATCTAGTACACGTCAGAAATAGACGGGAGATTGAGTCCCCAATTGTCGATCAAACTGAAACTGCTCTAGAACAGTATACAGATTTCAATAGAGGTTTCTTTTTCTTTATAGGACCTGTCCAGAATAGTAAGTCAATCCGTAGGTTAACCAGAACCCTTGAAGCAGTAGTGAATGAGACTACTTCTGCTCTAGGTAACTTAACCGAAGAGCAATCTGCTATGAGATTTGTCGTGCTCCAAAATCGTCTCGTTCTTGACGTCATACTGGCCGATAGAGGAGGAGCATGTAGAGTCATCGGATCTAGTTGCTGCATTTTCATTCCTAATAACGCGCCGTCTGTTTATTCAGCTATAACCAGACTTCATAAAAGTGCCCATCAGTTACACCAGAATCCAGGCTCCTGGACATGGTCCGGTTGGCTCTGGAGTATCATATCTGCCTGGGGATGGAAAGTATTGTCATTCCTAGGTATTGCAGTAATGATCATATTCAGTTGCTGCCTCTGTATACAATGTGGCCCTGCGATTTGCGGCATTTGTGCTACCTCTTGTATTCCTAGTCCTAAGTCCCGTTCCAGGACAATTCGAGACGAGCAAATGATGCTGTATGAAATGATAGATGGTATCATGAATATAGATGTTTCCTGATGGAAACGTAGGGCACAAGGAGGGAATGTGGAAAAGTAAATTTTGCCATGTTGTATGTGCCTACGTGTTCCCTATGTTATGTTATATGTGCATGATCGATATGCATGTATTCCCCTATGATCGATTAAAGACGCAATTATAGTTGTGTCCATCTCTAGTATGCCAGTTTCCAGTTTTCGTGAATACAACGAATATCGGGCCTATGTAAAGCTACGTTGCCACGTTTTACAGTGTGCACGTTAATTCATTGAATTATCCCCGTTTCTAGGCCTCAAAAGGGCCCGGACTTAGATTCAGCTCCTGTTTTCTGAACCCTCTCCAAGGAGCGATACAGCCCCCACCTGTATCCCTGACTCTTAGCTTACTTTCATGCCTCGCAGTGCCCGGCTCGGCCTGGCTCTGCCTCCCAGTCTGCCAAGAATATGTTATGTTTCTAGTTATCAGTCCAGCCCTCCTTCTCTGCATTCCTAAGCTACTGAATCGCATCAATAGTTTCCGTCATGGTCTAGCCTTTATGTCTCCATGTAAGAGAAATACTGTATTAATATTTATAGAATATTCCCCGCACACGCACTACATGTAGAATTATGCATGCACCAGTCTTAATGTCTGTTAGCCTTTACTCTGATAACTTTTGGATTCTATCAACATGTACTCTAAACACCAGATACTAGATATGCCTGGGTACATGTCGCTCTGACACTCCAGACTTTAGTCTCCTCTTCTAGCGCAGAAGTCATAGCCCCCCAGTTCTCCCTGGTAACACGTCATTGTCAGTTTGCGCGCACCACTAGGTTAGAGGTCCCAGCTGCTCAGGTAGCCCCCTCCATGTTTCCGCCCCGTTTATGACATATTCTGTTACGTTTACATCACATGTCTGTGTATACGCCCTGTACACGCCTTCTTGTTACCTCATTTTGCCCTTATCTTTCGCGACTGCTACAAACTCCGCCTACTGCTACGCCTACTGTATTGAATGCAATGTATTTTGTTTAACTATATATACTAATGTTCTGTTATTAAAAGTTATGCGCATCATTCCCAGATCCTGCCCCCGGCAGCTGTCGGGCCCTGCCATCCCATTCCCATGCAGGCTATCCTGTTCCTGTCCTTTTATGCCTGATTAAAGCCTGTACACTCTAGCTACCTCGAATCTTGACTCTTATTTATTGAGCTATCTGTTTGTATGAGTATCCCGAAAAATAGAACCGGTAATTAATTATTTATTTACCACACCTTTAACAATAAACACCATAAAAAGGCAACGATTAGAACAGGCAGATACAAGGTGCCAGCATTCAAACATAAAAAAACACAAATCATTACTTCTAATTAATAGTTTTTTATCATCGTCATTTTGTTGTACATTATACATCATAAGTAAAAAAAATGCTTCTCACACTTCTTTATTATAACATTTCAGCATACTGCAGACTTCTGCACAACACAGCTTAAAAACAAACACAAACTCAATATCTCTGCCTTAACACTTATTAGTTCCCAAAGGCAAGACCTATTGGCTATGCCAATGCTTGTTTTGTTTATTTCAGCAGGATTACTTTTTGTCACTATTAAATTAGCTTCACACATTCCCTTTATTGCTGGATTTTGAGACCCTTCACCAGGGCTCAAGTCCTAAAAAAAGAAGTGGGGGGACTCATCCGAAAAAGAGGTGCTACAGAGTATGTGACTACGGGCCAGCGATGCAGTAACACTGGCAGTAAAAACTGCTTGCAGTTTGATACCAGTGTTGATTTATATCATCTTGTTTACATACTAATAGGTTAGTTCACAAAATGCTAATTTGGAGTAGGTCCCAATCCTGCCTACCTCATTAATATTTATGAGATTAGTTTCACATTGTGACGCACTCTGACTGGCCACAATCATGGGGCTGGTGGCCTGTGCAAGATTCTTCCTACTTGCTGAAATAAAGCTTGAATTCCGCGGACAGGAGATGTGCACGTGTACGGACAGGAGATGTGCACTCTGTACGCATGCACTTCTCCTGTTCCCTCCCCCTGTCGGCTCCACGGAGCCAGCTTGTTCATTTTTGCAATTGTGCAACAATCTTGCTGTAGCATGGACTGAAACAAAAAAATATGTTTGCTCCATTTCATTATTACACAAAAAGCAAAACGATGCTAATGTATTTCACAAGCCAAGTGGAGTTTGCTACCACCAGCAGTAACTGTTCCAGCACGAAGTGTTCTGCACACCACAGACTTTCAGAAATGGGGGCCTAAGTTTTTAAAGGGAAGACTTCTTTACAAAACACGCACAGGTCAAACCTTCAAAGGGACAATACGATGAAGGGAATGATATTATTAATTCCAGTTTCTTGCCTTTGCTTAGACTGCATTCCAGGTCATTGTTTTTCACACACTATGCCATTCCAGACAGAGACCACACATATGCAAAGCAGTCTTGCCAAACACATGTTAGAGGCTAGAATGTTTGACAAAATAATATGTTCAATGAACCTGTCCAGAAGCGACTAAAGCAGAGAGAATATCTAAGATTTTATTTGGGGGCATTGGTGATTAAACTGGTCAGCAGATGTAACTGATCACCGGAAGTCAAGGATGTAAAAATATATTAATATATTTTTTGGGATTTTAGACATCTTGCCAACGGATATAATGGAATTCAATCCAAACTTTTGTAAAATATGTTCCTGTGTTGCATGGTCTAAGTCTTCCTCAAAAGCAAACATACAAGTTTATACTTTGCGAAGTCTAACGTCATTAAACCTGCAAGCTTTAATGACATAAGGAAAGATGGAAGCTTCCTCTTCAGGCAGAGAGACTGTGAAACACAGGGACAGTACTGCACACGTGGGATTTCGGATAAGGGGTAGGGAAAGGGTTGCATGATACTCCCTCCATCAGAACTCCTCACCTGATTGAATAAGACATTATTTGTGAACGAGTCAATTAACGCAATCAATTGTAATATTTTATAAACTTGCACTGTGTATGTATAATTTGCTTTTGAATGTCTGTGGTTGAAGTCTTAGAAAAAAACAGTGTTCAAGTTTGTCACTTTATCAGCTGAGGGCACAGCTACGCAGTCCCCGTCTTTTGTGATATAGACATATTAATACAAAATAATAAGGAACGCGTAATGTTTCACACAGTCGTGTTGTGTTTTAGTCTTAGCGATCCTCGCTCAAAAGGGTATGTGGTAATCTGGATGAGAAGGCTGACTTCAAAGAAGTTGTTTTATTATTCAAAGATGCTCCTGGCAAGTACTGTTCTCGAAGATCTTAAAATTGGTCTGGCCAAAGGTTTCAGCTCACTTGACTCCACGAGAAGGCAAGTACTTGGGGTCTCATTTATAAGGCTATGCCTCACTTTTACGCCACCGATGCGTCACTTTTTGTGACGCACCAGTGGCATAAAAAATGCGCCTTGTTGAGTCATATTTACAAAGAGACGCATCTAGGTAGAATCGTCTCTTTGTAAACCCCTGCGCCACATTATACCTGCGCCAGGTATATGTATGCAAGGGTGGTGTATTGACGCAAGGAAGGGTCGTAAAAGTGACGCAGTGAAATTATGAGATTTCACTGCGTCACTTTTAGGACACCGTTGCGTCAAATTCTTGAGCCTGCCTCACAGCAGGCGTAAGACTGACGCAGGCCCTTTCACATGGGGTTTGCCCCATGTGAAAGGATGCATTGCTGGAGTTGCGTCACTTTTGTGACACACTCTAGCAATGCTTCACTTTTGCGCTTACAGATACGTCAGAAATACTGACGTATCTGTAACTCCTTGCGACATGATGCATCATACATTAAATATGACGCATCAGGAATGTCGCAAGGAGTGCGCACTGAAAAGTGACGCATCGCTGCTTTCACGCAGCGTTGCGTCATTTCTCATAAATGAGGCCCCTGCAATGGAACTCAGAATGTACGCAAGACAACAGCAGTATTTCATAGACCCTAAACCTCATCTGCAGATGAACGGGACCCCTCACTGAGTGGTACTGTTCATCTGCAGATAAGGTTTAGGGTCTATGCAACATCCATTGGGCTCACAGGGCTTCAGCCCCCCCCGTCGTGTCTGTCAGCCCGGGCAGAGACAGCTTCGGGGGCTGGTGACCATCTCGTTGCAGCCGCACCCGAGGACTTAACAGGTCTTTAAAAGACCATTTACTTGTAAATGAGGCTTTTGTTGTGTTTTCGCCCCTTCTTTCAGTCACTCTGTCTATGGTTGGAAGAATTAGCCCCCCCCCTGAAATGTAGCTCTAGTTGCCTGCCTGCCGCTCAGTATCAAGAATATAATTAGGGCTCCTGGTTTATGGTTTTGATATTTTTTAAAGGTAGTAAAAACGAGGTTTGACCAATCCGAGAAAAAAAAGGTGTTTTTTTCCCTGGGCCCCTCCCCCAAACGAAAACACATTGACCTGAAGCCTAAGTGTATTCTGAGTCATAAAAAGTTTATTAGATGAAAAAATATTGTACGGGCACTTTTTTGCACAAAAAGTCACTTTTTGGCACTTTTTTGAGAGAAATAAAATAGTTCGCAGATTTTTTTTAAATCGACCGAATTAAAAAAAAAATGCTCTTGTTGGATGGCTTTGGACATAAGGCCGCAGTCCAGGGATGACTTCTGGCCTCCTGGGATGACTTTTTGAAGTTTTGGGGTTTAAGGGGGCATAGTCACTTCTTCCATCCAGGCTACGTTGCTCAAAATCGGGTACGATGTCAGGTTCTTCCCTTGGCTGGAAGCTGAAAAAACAACTTCAGATAATAGCAAAGGTAGATAGATCAAATGAAAGCATCAGATCTGAGCTTTCTAACAAGTATATTTAGGTCATGGGTACTCACGAAGTGACTGTGATATCCATTCTGAGCTATTTGTTAAATTAGCAAATCTTGTCAAAAAAACTTTTTTTGACGATTTTTGCTAATTTTCGGTATCAACCCTCATGACTGTTTTCGGGTCCCTGTAGCCACCAGGACCCCATAATATATCTCAGATGATATAACAAGAGTGGCTAGGGCTCATTTCCAGCCTCCAGGTACATGTCTGACTCCTATTTGTGACATTTCGAGGTGTTTGGGGTCAAACTCATTTTTTCCATTATAGGCCATATAGCTCAGAGTCACATCACATTGAGCTCAGAGTCACATCAAATTTCTAGTTCTGGACCTAAGGACCCCTTAGTATACCTCAGATGACATACCAGGAGTGTCTAAGACCCATTTCTGGCCTCCAGGGATGACTTTTTGAAGTTTTGGGGTTTAAGGGGGCAAAGTCACTTCTTCCATCCAGCCTAAGGTGCTCAAAATCGGGTACAATGTCAGGTTTTTCCCATGGCTGGAAGCTGAAAAAAAAACTTCAGATAATAGCAAAGGTAGATAGATCAAATGAAAGCATCAGATCTGAGCTTTCTAACAAGTATATTTAGGTCCTGGGTACTCACAAAGTGACTGTGATATCCATTCTGAGCTATTTGGAAAATTAGCAAATCTTGTCAAAAAAACTTTTTTTGACGATTTTTGCTAATTTTCGGTATCAACCCTCATGACTGTTTTCAGGTCCCTGTAGCCACCAGGACCCCATAATATATCTCAGATTATATAACAAGAGTGGCTAGGGCTCATTTCCAGCCTCCAGGTACATGTCTGACTCCTATTTGTGACATTTTGAGGTGTTTGGTGTCAAATTCATTTTTTTCCATTATAGCTCCTAGATATCAGAGTCACATCAGATTTCTAGTTCTGGACCCAAGAAGACCATAGTATACCTCAGATGACATACCAAGAGTGTCTAAGACCCATTTCTGGCCTCCAGGGGTGACTTTTTGAAGTTTTTGGGTTTAAGGGGGCAAAGTGACTTTTTCCACCCAGCCCAATGTTCTCAAAATCGGGTACGATATCAGGTGTTTCCCTTGGTTGGTAGCGGAAAAAAAACTTTATATAATATCAAAGTTATATATATCACATGAAAGCATCAGAGCTGACCTTTCTAACAAGTGTATTCATATCTTGCGCACTCAAACAGTGTCTCTGATATCCATTCTGAGCTATTTGGAAAATTAGCAAATCTTGTCAAAAAAATTTTTGGGACGATTTTTGCTAATTTTCAGTATCAACCCACCTGACTGTTTTTGGGTCCCTGTGGCCACCAGGACCCTATATTATATCTCAGGTGATATAGCAAGAGTGTCTAGGGCTCATTTCCAGCCTCCAGGTACATGTCTGAGTCCTATTTCAGACATTTTGAGGTGTTTGGTGTCAAATTCATTTTTTCCATTATAGGCCCTAGATATCAGAGTCACATCACATTTCTAGTTCTGGACCCAAGAACACCATAGTATACCTCAGATGACATACCAAGAGTGTCTAAGACCCGTTTCTGGCCTCCAGGGGTGACTTTTTGAAGTTTTTGGGTTTAAGGGGGCAAAGTCACTTTTTCCACCCGAGGTCGTGGAACTCGGAGCTGGGTAAAAGTTTAGCTTGAGTGCCCTCCCCATGGAGGTCAAAAATGTTATTGCATCAAAATCATTTAAAAACTATATAGGTGTAATTGTAGTGCCCTGAATGCTATATGGCTGCATTTGCACCGTTCTAGGTATTTACAAAATGAATTTCTAACACTTTTGAAGTCTCCATGAAGTGAAAAATGACTAAGTCCAAAAACTTCACTGGTGCATCAAAGTGGTCAAAAAAGGTCAACATTGGGTTAAAATTAACAAAACATAGTGCTGCAGTGGTCCAATAGCAGGCTAAAGACATAATGAATGACACAGAATGAACAGTTTTACTAAACACTTTGAAAATTCGATTTTCAATTTCAGGGGGACAAGGTCATGGAACTCCGAGCTGGGTAAAAGTTCAGCTTAAGGGCCCTCCCCATGGAGGTCAAAAATGTTATTACATCAAAATCTTTTAAAAACTATATAGGTGTAATTGCAGTCTCCTGAATGCTATGTAACTGCATTTGCACTGTTCTGTGTGCCTCCAAAATGAATTTCTAACACTTTTGAAGTCCCCATGAAGTGAAAAATGACGAAGTACAAAGACATCATTGGTGCATGAAAGTGTTTAAAAACGGTCACAAATGCATAAAAATGAAAAAAACAAAGTGCTACACTGGCCCAATAGCAAGCTAAACACACAATGAATGACCCAGAATGAATATATTTACAAATTACTTGGAAAATGCTATTTTAAATTTCAGGGGGACGAGGTCACAGAAGTCATGGAACTCCGAGCGGGGTAAAAGTTCAAACTTTCCACCCCTCATGGAGGTCAAAATGTTTAATTCATCAAAATCATTTAAAAACCATATAGGTGTGATTGGAGTGTCCTGATTGCTATATAGGTGCATTTGCACTGTCCTGTGTGCCTCCAAAGTGACTTTTTAACACTTTTGAAATCTCCATGAAGCAAAAAGTGACTAAGTCCAAAGACCATTTGGAGCATCAAAGTGTTCAAAAACGGTCAAAAATGCATAAAAACGAAAAAAAAAACAAGTGCTACAGTGGCCCAATAGCATGCTAAACACACAATGAATGACACAGAATGAATAGTTGTACACATTACTTTGAAAATGCAATTTTAAATTTCAGGGGGACAAGGTCACGAAAGTCATGGAACTCCGAGCGGGGTAAAAGTTCAACCTTTCCCCCCTTATGGAGGTCAAAATTTTAATACATCAAAATCATTTAAAAACTATATAGGTGTGATGGCAGTGTCTTGGATACATCCCACATGAATTTTAAACACATTAGGAGCATCTCTGATCAAAATAACCATAAAAATCCCAAAGCTGCATCAGTGCTTCAAAGTGCTCCAAAACGGTCAAAAATGGACGAAAATGAAAAATATTCTCCATATCTGAGTTTTTATAACATTCCTTAGATAATGTATATCTTGAATTAGTTTTAAATCCTTTTATTAAAAAGTTTCTTTTCTATGCTGCACTGGTGCAACGCCTCAAGTCTGAGAAGCTGCACCAGTGCAGCCGAAGCAGCACTGGTGCAGCCGAAGCAGACCTTTGACCAATCCGAGAAAAAAAGGTGTTTTTTTTCCCTGGGCCCCTCCCCCAAACGAAAACACATTGACCTTAAGCCTAAGTGTATTCTGAGTCATAAAAAGTTTATTAGATGAAAAAATATTGTACGGGCACTTTTTTGCACAAAAAGTCACTTTTTGGCACTTTTTTGAGAGAAATAAAATAGTTCGCAGATTTTTTTTAAATCGACCGAATAAAAAAAAATGCTCTTGTTGGATGGCTTTGGACATAAGGCCGCATAAACAAAAGGAATTTTTCAAATATCTGTTTTTCTCACTTTTTTATTGCTGTTTGAAATTTCTGACTTCACTTTTTGCATCATTGGTGATGCATGTGTTTAACATTGAGCTTGGGAAAATTGAAAAAAAATAGACTTTGGGGATTGTTTACTAGGGCAAGTGATACATCAAATTAAGACTCATATTAAACTGAACCTCAAGCTGAAAAAAAAAACAAAATAGCATTTACGATCACTTTTTTATAAGCGACTTTAACAATTGTTTTTTTAGCTGTATTAAAAAACAAGGTAACGCCGTAAATTTTAGAAAAGAGATTTTTTCAAAGTAAAACATAGGTGTGACCTGCCTTCACATTAGGCTTCATAAACAAAAGAAAAAACATCTCTATGTGTTATATTCACTTTTTAATAACACATTTTCGTTTTAGGCACAAGCAAAAAGCAGCATTGGTGATGCATGTGTTTTTCAATGGGGTTTTTTAAAGTCTACCAAAATACGGTTTACCAATACATTTTCATTATTTTCTCTTTGGTATCTCATTATGCACATGTTAATAAACAGGTTCATGCATTATTAGCTAAATAGCATAAAAACACACTGAATTATTAACAATAATCTTTGAGATTTGGGTGACCAGATGGCCGGAAATCGAAAATCGCCTCGTATGGATTCAACTTCCATTTCGTGCACTTTCTATGTGGGCCACATGCATAAGAATTGGTACAATAATGCATACGAATCTTAGCTAGAATCTGCAATTGAAATTAAGTCTTTAACTTATATGCTTCAAGAATTATAGGGCACATTCTGCTATGTATAATATCCTATCCATTTCAATGGGACGACCAGATGGCCGCAAATTGAAAATCGCGTCGTATGGATTCATATTGCGTTGTATGTACCTTACGTGTAAGCCACATGCATTTAAAATGACACAATGTAGTAGGGTATGCTATAGAATGTGTTGCAGTTGGAAATCAAGCTCTATCTAGTATGGATCATGACTGATGACACAATATACGTGACTCATTTTGCAAAAAATGGAGGCAAATTTTATAAAACATGCGTTTAATCACTGAATGATTCTCACCACTTCTAAGCATGGCACAGGCATGACAATGACCACAGGGCAGTGGCATGATGGTAACTGTATGCTGCACTCAGAATTATGGATCCAGATTGTATGGTTTTAGAATTATGGGCCACAACGTAAGGCATATTTTTTCACACATGTGACGTTATTGAAAAACATCATACATTCAACTTCACATTTTGTAGCCAAAAGCATAAAGTGTTCTTCAACACACATGAAAGTGAAAAATAAAAACTTTTCCTGAAGATTACACTTGATTTGTACCTTGTCCCTATAAGCCACAAATATGAGAGTTACCACTATAAAGTGTAGATGTCTTAGCTACATACTGTGATTGAAATTAGGTCAGTACCTCATATGGTTCAAGATTTATAGTGCACCACATACTATGTAATATATCCTATCCATTTCAATGGGTGACCAGATGGCCGCAAATTAAAAATCGCCTCGTATGGATTCAAATTGCTTTGTATGCACCTTGTGTGTGAGCCACATGCATATAAAATGGCACACTGTAGTAGGCTATGTTATAGAATGTGTTGCAGTTGGAAATCAAGCTCTATCTAATATGGATCTTGACTGATGACATAACATACGTGACACATTTTGCAAAAGCTGGAGGAATTTTAAAAAAAATATGTGTTTAATCGCTGAAAGATTCACACCACTTTGAAGCTTTCCACATGCATGAAAATGAACACAGGACAGTGGCATCATGTTAGCTTAATGCTGCACTTCCAATTATGGATCCAGATTGTATGGTTTTAGAAGTATGGGACAAAATGTAAGGCATACTTTTTCGTACATGCGACGGTATTGAAAAACGTCATACATTCAACCTCAAATTTTGACAACTTTACAATACGCCACACACATAATAATTCACATGGGTAAGATGCACATCACTAGGAACAAAGTGCTGTTTAAATTATGTCTCTATAATGTACAGACTATGAATTATAGCCAAAAGTATAAAGTGTTCTACAACACACATGAAAGTGAAAAATAAAAACTTACCTGAAGGTTACACTTGATTTGTACCTTGTCCCTATAAGCCACAACCATGAGAGTTACCACTATGAATTGTAAATGTCTTAGCTACATACTGCAATTGAAATTAAGTCAGTACATCATATGCTTCAAGAAATAGAGTGCACTACATCCTCTGTAGTATATCCTATCCATTTCAGAGGGTGACCAGATGGCCGCAAATTAAAAATTGCCTCGTATGGATTCAAATTGCTTTGTATGACTGTTTTCAGGTCCCTGTAGCCACCAGGACCCCATAATATATCTCAGATGATATAACAAGAGTGGCTAGGGCTCATTTCCAGCCTCCAGGTACATGTCTGACTCCTATTTGTGACATTTCGAGGTGTTTGGGGTCAAACTCATTTTTTCCATTATAGGCCATATAGCTCAGAGTCACATCACATTGAGCTCAGAGTCACATCAAATTTCTAGTTCTGGACCTAAGGACCCCTTAGTATACCTCAGATGACATACCAGGAGTGTCTAAGACCCATTTCTGATTCAGAAAAGGGGGTGGTGATGAACAGAGTGTCTGAATTAAGCAGACCACTCTTACCCAGTCCAAAGATCAGGGCTTGATCCATCACCATTATTTAGCTCACTGCCCCATCCCAGCTCAGAACCTGGCTATATGCAAATTAGTCTGTCCCTGGCCCAGTGCATCATGGGAACAGGGCAGACCAAACTACCAAGCCAATTCTTCACCAGAAAGGAGACAAGCTACCGGGGACCGGTTTCTGGCATTTCAGCCTCGTCGGCCCGGCTTGCTTGAATCCTGATGGAGCAGTGAGCAAGGGACTCATGTCTGAGTATACCCTGCCACACCTATAGTGGCCAAAAACGATTCAGAAAAGGGGGTGGTGATGAACAGAGTGTCTGAATTAAGCAGACCACTCTTACCCAGTCCAAAGATCAGGGCATGATCCATCACCATTATTTAGCTCACTGCCCCATCCCAGCTCAGAACCTGGCTATATGCAAATTAGTCTGTCCCTGGCCCAGTGCATCATGGGAACAGGGCAGACCAAACTACCAAGCCAATTCTTCACCAGAAAGGAGACAAGCTACCGGGGACCGGTTTCTGGCATTTCAGCCTCGTCGGCCCGGCTTGCTTGAATCCTGATGGAGCAGTGAGCAAGGGACTCATGTCTGAGTATACCCTGCCACACCTATAGTGGCCAAAAACGATTCAGAAAAGGGGGTGGTGATGAACAGAGTGTCTGAATTAAGCAGACCATCATGGTGCAATGAGCTAAAAAACGGTGTTGGATCTAGCCCTGATCTCTTGACTGGGTGAGAGTACTCTGCTTAATTCAGAGACTCTGTCCATCACCACCCCTTGTTGTAAATAATTTTGTCCACCCTAAGCGTGGAAGGGTATGCTCAGATGTGAGTCCCTTGCTCATTGCACCATCAGGATTCAAGCAAGCCGGGCCGAAGACGGCTGAAATGCCAGAAACTGGTCCCCGGAAGCTTGTTTCCTTCCCAGTGTAAGAATTGGCTGTTGTAGTCTGGTCTGCTCTGTTCCCATGATGCACTGGGCCAGGGACAGACTAATTTGCATACAGCCAGGTTCTGAAACTGGGATGGTGCAATGAGCTAAAAAACGGTGTTGGATCTAGCCCTGATCTCTTGACTGGGTGAGAGTACTCTGCTTAATTCAGAGACTCTGTCCATCACCACCCCTTGTTGTAAATAATTTTGTCCACCCTAAGCGTGGAAGGGTATGCTCAGATGTGAGTCCCTTGCTCATTGCACCATCAGGATTCAAGCAAGCCGGGCCGAAGACGGCTGAAATGCCAGAAACCGGTCCCCGGAAGCTTGTTTCCTTCCCAGTGTAAGAATTGGCTGTTGTAGTCTGGTCTGCTCTGTTCCCATGATGCACTGGGCCAGGGACAGACTAATTTGCATACAGCCAGGTTCTGAAACTGGGATGGTGCAATGAGCTAAAAAACGGTGTTGGATCTAGCCCTGATCTCTTGACTGGGTGAGAGTACTCTGCTTAATTCAGAGACTCTGTCCATCACCACCCCTTGTTGTAAATAATTTTGTCCACCCTAAGCGTGGAAGGGTATGCTCAGATGTGAGTCCCTTGCTCATTGCACCATCAGGATTCAAGCAAGCCGGGCCGAAGACGGCTGAAATGCCAGAAACCGGTCCCCGGAAGCTTGTTTCCTTCCCAGTGTAAGAATTGGCTGTTGTAGTCTGGTCTGCTCTGTTCCCATGATGCACTGGGCCAGGGACAGACTAATTTGCATACAGCCAGGTTCTGAAACTGGGATGGTGCAATGAGCTAAAAAACGGTGTTGGATCCAGCCCTGATCTCTTGACTGGGTGAGAGTACTCTGCTTAATTCAGAGACTCTGTCCATCACCACCCCTTGTTGTAAATAATTTTGTCCACCCTAAGCGTGGAAGGGTATGCTCAGATGTGAGTCCCTTGCTCATTGCACCATCAGGATTCAAGCAAGCCGGGCCGAAGACGGCTGAAATGCCAGAAACCGGTCCCCGGAAGCTTGTTTCCTTCCCAGTGTAAGAATTGGCTGTTGTAGTCTGGTCTGCTCTGTTCCCATGATGCACTGGGCCAGGGACAGACTAATTTGCATACAGCCAGGTTCTGAAACTGGGATGGTGCAATGAGCTAAAAAACGGTGTTGGATCTAGCCCTGATCTCTTGACTGGGTGAGAGTACTCTGCTTAATTCAGAGACTCTGTCCATCACCACCCCTTGTTGTAAATAATTTTGTCCACCCTAAGCGTGGAAGGGTATGCTCAGATGTGAGTCCCTTGCTCATTGCACCATCAGGATTCAAGCAAGCCGGGCCGAAGACGGCTGAAATGCCAGAAACCGGTCCCCGGAAGCTTGTTTCCTTCCCAGTGTAAGAATTGGCTGTTGTAGTCTGGTCTGCTCTGTTCCCATGATGCACTGGGCCAGGGACAGACTAATTTGCATACAGCCAGGTTCTGAAACTGGGATGGTGCAATGAGCTAAAAAACGGTGTTGGATCTAGCCCTGATCTCTTGACTGGGTGAGAGTACTCTGCTTAATTCAGAGACTCTGTCCATCACCACCCCTTGTTGTAAATAATTTTGTCCACCCTAAGCGTGGAAGGGTATGCTCAGATGTGAGTCCCTTGCTCATTGCACCATCAGGATTCAAGCAAGCCGGGCCGAAGACGGCTGAAATGCCAGAAACCGGTCCCCGGAAGCTTGTTTCCTTCCCAGTGTAAGAATTGGCTGTTGTAGTCTGGTCTGCTCTGTTCCCATGATGCACTGGGCCAGGGACAGACTAATTTGCATACAGCCAGGTTCTGAAACTGGGATCGTGCAATGAGCTAAAAAACGGTGTTGGATCTAGCCCTGATCTCTTGACTGGGTGAGAGTACTCTGCTTAATTCAGAGACTCTTTCCATCACCACCCCTTGTTGTAAATAATTTTGTCCACCCTAAGCGTGGAAGGGTATGCTCAGATGTGAGTCCCTTGCTCATTGCACCATCAGGATTCAAGCAAGCCGGGCCGAAGACGGCTGAAATGCCAGAAACCGGTCCCCGGAAGCTTGTTTCCTTCCCAGTGTAAGAATTGGCTGTTGTAGTCTGGTCTGCTCTGTTCCCATGATGCACTGGGCCGGGACAGACTAATTTGCATACAGCCAGGTTCTGAAACTGGGATGGTGCAATGAGCTAAAAAACGGTGTTGGATCTAGCCCTGATCTCTTGACTGGGTGAGAGTACTCTGCTTAATTCAGAGACTCTGTCCATCACCACCCCTTGTTGTAAATAATTTTGTCCACCCTAAGCGTGGAAGGGTATGCTCAGATGTGAGTCCCTTGCTCATTGCACCATCAGGATTCAAGCAAGCCGGGCCGAAGACGGCTGAAATGCCAGAAACCGGTCCCCGGAAGCTTGTTTCCTTCCCAGTGTAAGAATTGGCTGTTGTAGTCTGGTCTGCTCTGTTCCCATGATGCACTGGGCCAGGGACAGACTAATTTGCATACAGCCAGGTTCTGAAACTGGGATGGTGCAATGAGCTAAAAAACGGTGTTGGATCTAGCCCTGATCTCTTGACTGGGTGAGAGTACTCTGCTTAATTCAGAGACTCTGTCCATCACCACCCCTTGTTGTAAATAATTTTGTCCACCCTAAGCGTGGAAGGGTATGCTCAGATGTGAGTCCCTTGCTCATTGCACCATCAGGATTCAAGCAAGCCGGGCCGAAGACGGCTGAAATGCCAGTAACCGGTCCCCGGAAGCTTGTTTCCTTCCCAGTGTAAGAATTGGCTGTTGTAGTCTGGTCTGCTCTGTTCCCATGATGCACTGGGCCAGGGACAGACTAATTTGCATACAGCCAGGTTCTGAAACTGGGATGGTGCAATGAGCTAAAAAACGGTGTTGGATCTAGCCCTGATCTCTTGACTGGGTGAGAGTACTCTGCTTAATTCAGAGACTCTGTCCATCACCACTGTGAGAAGTTGGCCTGGTAGGGGATGTTTCCAATTCTGGAACCACCTACTACCTGACCAAACTATCCCCTTATGGTGTCTGGTTGTAAGTCAACCTTATTAGACAAGCTATCCTAGGGGTAGCATGGACTAAGCAGCCTAAAGGCTTAACTTAAGAGGTCGTGTTAAGCGAGCTGTTTTACCACATACAATCCTGTAATACCAAATGAAAGGACACCACACAAGTATATATTATAAAAATATATGTGTTTATTACTAAAAACAATCCCCAGTATTCTTTATGAATAAAGGGGCACAAGCGTTAAATCAAAAGCACTGTTTAAACATACAAGTTGCACAATTATGGATGAGGGCGGGGGGCCACTCAAACCATATACTAAACAAGTGGTATAAGAGAGGCCACTCGAACAGTGGTTAGGCCTAGGGCCTAGGGAATCGCTGGGAGCAGTCAGGACAAGCAATGCTGAAGTCGGGAATGGCCCTCGGGATTCGGGAGATGTGCGGAAAGCGCACGCATGCACCAATGTTAACCAATGGTGCGTAAAAGTCAAATAGTTAAAGTTTAAGGACACTTCCGCTGAACCTAGAGGAACAAAACTTAACACACAGACCCTAGAGGTGTGCACCAGTGTGGGAACACCGGCGGAGCAAAGTTACCTCACCCACAGGAAGTGGGTGCACAGGGTCGAAGTGGCGTCGGGTTTTGACACGCAGGCTCTTGGTGCTTGAAGCTGAAAGGGCTGCAGGCAGGGTGAAGACGAAGTGTCCGGTGGAGTCCAAGGGTGGACTCAAGTTGTAGAGTACCTGAAAGCAGAGGGGACAGAGTCTGGGTCACTCAGCAGTGACCAGGGTGGAACCAGGACGGAACCAGGCAATGTCGGGCGCAATCAGGTGGTCGTCGAGGAGCTTCTCTCCGCTGTCACGTGGGCTCTGGGGCATCTGCGACGTCCAGGAGCAGGTCACGATCTGTCCCACGCAGGCTCTCACCGTCGGTGCAGTCGGCTTCAGGTTTGGAGCAAACAAGCCTTGGTAAGAGCAATCCACGCAGGATCGGAAGATTGCTTCTCACTCGGACCAGGAAGGTCAGAGTCGGGGCTCCTTTTCAGGGGAGCTGGTGTGGATCTGGAGCAACCAGATTCACGAGTCTTCTTTGGTAGTTCGTCGGCACAGGGACCACAAGCCAGCTGGCAAGTGACCGGGCCAACGCGTTGAGCCAAATCGTGCCAAAGGGCCCCACGCAGCACTCGTCGAGTGTGGAGGGCTGAACTTCGGCTCAGGAGTAGCTCAGGGTGGGGGCTTCTCAAACCCCGGTGTACAGCTTCGAGGGTCACTCGTGGGCTGCACGGTCAGCGTCTCGTGGTCACTTCAAGATGGCGTGCCCCACGCTTCCGGTCGCCTCCACGGGTCTCAGCTTTGCATGGACTGTGGATCGGGCTGTTAGAAGCTGGGCAGGCTTGATCTCGTCGATCTCAGTCGCTCGAGTTCCGGCGGGAACTGCAACTAAGTAGACGTCGAGGGCTGGATGGTGCCTGCTGCTGCAGGGTGGTCACTCCTTGACCACAAGGGAGATTCTTCGGGCTTCCACGTTGAGATGGAGGGCGAAGGGTCCAGAATATCGTTTCAAATGTGTAGGAAGGTGGCTACCTGACTATGGTTACCCCAGATTTTTTGCCTGTGTTTAGCTGGTTTTTTGACTTAGTTGACCTGGTTCCCTGCTAATCAGGGCCCCAGGCCATCTGCTCTCTCTGTAAAATGGATTCCATGTACCCTAGGTACATACCAATTGGAAATGGACTCCTTGTCAGCCCCTGTAGAATGCACTATAGGTGCACAGGGCACAGGAGCCACTAAGGCCTACCAGGGGCTGCAGCATATCTTTTGCCACCCCTGGCTGGTTCTTAAATTGACACAACTGGCTGATCACTCAGCTGGGGTAAGGTGGTGTACACACCCCTTGCTTAGATATAGTATACCTATGTCTAAAACCTATATCTGGACACATGTAAACCTGTGAGCCACTCCTATAGACAGGCCTCACCAATCCTGGAGGCTGGGTGCTTGGTTTTTATGTGAGATGGAGCTCTAGCATGAGCTGAGCCTGTCTGCAGCCGTCGGGAACAAATCCCTAAGCTGTTTCAGGATAATGCCATACCATATACTATTAAGTGCCTTATAATCCTCGCGGTTATTTAGCAACTCTGGTTTGGCTTTATCAAAACATGTCGTGTAAGGTGTCATACGCTTTGGAATACCATCCCCTCGCCAGTTCTGGCGACGGGGATGGCATTCCACCCCTCTAGAGGGGTAAGACATGTTACTTCACTTTAATGCGGTTGATTTCTCCAAAGGCCTTAAGATCCCCAAAATGGATGCCTCTGCCACAGACAAATGTCTGGACCCCTGGAGCTGACCGAAACCCAGTCAAGGGGGTCCTGGACAAAGGGTTTCCTGTCACAGGAGGGTGTCACCGCCCTCCAGACAGGAGATAGTGTATTGTAGCAGGGAGGTTTGAAAGAAACCAGACACTGCCTGGGGCGCACAAGGCTGCCCCTTGCATAATCCGGCCAAACCGGTTCTGGGGCACTCCAGCCCTCGTGCCAGGGCGGCCTGGATCAAAGGAAGGGGGTGTATCCACCCACTTCCTGGGTCCCACCCATAGGAGGGGACCTAGCAGGTAATCACGCCCACCAGATTCGAATAAGAGTGGGAGCAGTGCCAATGCACATCAGATTTCCTGGAAGAAACATTTTGAAACGATATTCTGGACCCTTCGCCCTCCATCTCAACGTGGAAGCCCGAAGAATCTCCCTTGTGGTCAAGGAGTGACCACCCTGCAGCAGCAGGCACCATCCAGCCCTCGACGTCTACTTAGTTGCAGTTCCCGCCGGAACTCGAGCGACTGAGATCGACGAGATCAAGCCTGCCCAGCTTCTAACAGCCCGATCCACAGTCCCTGCAAAGCTGAGACCCGTGGAGGCGACCGGAAGCGTGGGGCACGCCATCTTGAAGTGACCACGAGACGCTGACCGTGCAGCCCACGAGTGACCCTCGAAGCTGTACACCGGGGTTTGAGAAGCCCCCACCCTGAGCTACTCCTGAGCCGAAGTTCAGCCCTCCACACTCGACGAGTGCTGCGTGGGGCCCTTTGGCACGATTTGGCTCAACGCGTTGGCCCGGTCACTTGCCAGCTGGCTTGTGGTCCCTGTGCCGACGAACTACAAAGAAAGACTCGTGATTCTGGTTGCTCCAGATCCACACCCGCTCCCCTGAAAGGGAGCCCCGACTCTGACCTTCCTGGTCCGAGTGAGACGCCATCTTCCAATCCCGCGTGGATTGCTCTTACCAAGGCTTGTTTGCTCCAAACCGGAAGCCGACTGCACCGACGGTGAGAGCCTGCGTGGGACAGATCGTGACCTGCTCCTGGACGTCGCAGATGCCCCAGAGCCCACGTGACAGCGAAGAGAAGCGCCTCGACGACCACCTGATTGCGCCCGACATTGCCTGGTTCCGTCCTGGTTCCACCCTGGTCACTGCTGAGTGACCCAAACTCTGTCCCCTCTGCTTTCAGGTACTCTACAACTTGAGTCCACCCTTGGACTCCACCGGACACTTCGTCTTCACCCTGCCTGCAGCCCTTTCAGCTTCAAGCACCAAGAGCCTGCGTGTCAAAACCCGACGCCACTTCGACCCTGTGCACCCACTTCCTGTGGGTGAGGTAACTTTGCTCCGCCGGTGTTCCCACACTGGTGCACACCTCTAGGGTCTGTGTGTTAAGTTTTGTTCCTCTAGGTTCAGCGGAAGTGTCCTTAAACTTTAACTATTTGACTTTTACGCACCATTGGTTAACATTGGTGCATGCGTGCGCTTTCCGCACATCTCCCGAATCCCGAGGGCCATTCCCGACTTCAGCATTGCTTGTCCTGACTGCTCCCAGCGATTCCCTAGGCCCTAGGCCTAACCACTGCTCGAGTGGCCTTTCTTATACCACTTGTTTAGTATATGGTTTGAGTGGCCCCCTGCCCTCATCCATAATTGTGCAACTTTGTATGTTTAAACAGTGCTTTTGATTTAACGCTCGTGCCCCTTTATTCATAAAGAATACTGGGGATTGTTTTTAGTAATAAACACATATATTTTTATAATATATACTTGTGTGGTGTCCTTTCATTTGGTATTACAGGATTGTATGTGGTAAAACAGCTCGCTTAACACGACCTCTTAAGTTAAGCCTTTAGGCTGCTTAGTCCATGCTACCACTAGGATAGCTTGTCTAATAAGGTTGACTTACAACCAGACACCATAAGGGGATTGTTTGGTCAGGTAGTAGGTGGTTCCAGAATTGGAAACATCCCCTACCAGGCCAACTTCTCACATTGGTGAGCAGCGGTGCGGATTTGAGCTTGCTGTTGTTTTACCATTGCAATCTTTATATCAAATTGAAAGATCACATCAAGTACCTCTAGGTACATATAAAATCAAAAGCTTAGCATATTAAGTTCTACTGAACTTAGTAGTTGTAGGTTGAAGGGAGTAGCACACCCCTGACTACAACTCACTAGCAAGGTCCAGTAGGAAAACACTTAGTGTAGGTAAGTGCACCACTTACACCTCACTAGTAACCATGTCCGACACAGGAAAGGCCTCAGGGTCTAGTCCTGTGACAGTTGACCCTACCCAGGCAACTTCTGGATATGACAAACTAACCCGCAGAGACTTGATTGTCTTGTGCAAAGCAAGAGGGTTAAAAAGGGGCAGAAGCCCCACCTGCCTAATTCTGGTAGAACTCCTAGAACAGGATGACTTAGAGAAGGCAAAAGCAGCTTCCCTAGATACAGGAACTGGAGGGAACCCCCCTGCAGTTGATCCCCCTGAAGAGGAGGATGATGATGACTTGGATGAGGACTCAGATGCTGGGGACTTAGAAGTACAGGATCAGGGTAGCCAGGTTCCAGTTGGTAGGCTTAGCCAGGCCAACTTGGACCTACTGGGAAATGGAGAGGGCCAGCACCTCCCCAGATCCCAACAAATGATTCTCCCAGGCAACAGAAGAGTGAGATCTCCCTCAGGGGACTCTCATCTTTCTAGTGCCTCCAGAGAATCAGAGAGAGGCATGAGTGCTTCTCAGAAAGCTGAGCATAGGGCTAGAATGAGGGCTGTCAGACTCCAGATAGAGAGAGAGGAGGTAGCCCTGAGTCAAGCTAAGCTTACCTTAGCTCAAGCTAAACTTGCCTTGGCAAGAGAGCAGAAATTGTGTGGCTTAGATGCCACTGGTGGCAGCAATATTCCTAAAGAGAAACCCAGGTCCTATGATAGTAGAAACCTGACAAAGATTGTGCCCCCCTTCAAAGAAGGGGATGACATCCACAAATGGATGACTGCTCTTGAGAGAGCCTGCATGGTACAGCAGGTTCCTGAGGAACAGTGGGCAGCAATCTTATGGTACTCCTTTTCAGAGAAAGGGAGGGACAAGCTCCTCACTGTCAGACATGAGGATGCAAACAATTACAAAGTCCTGAAGAGTGTTCTGATAGATGGGTTTGGCTTAACCACTGAACAGTACAGGTTCAAGTTCAGAGACACCCAGAAGACACAGACTCAGGACTGGACTGATTTTGTAGATTGTGCTACTAAGGCTCTGGAGGGTTGGCTACATGGCAGCAAAGTACATGACTTTACAGGGTTGTATAATTTGATTATGAGGGAGCAGATCCTAAGTAATTGTCAGAACCAGCTCTTACACCAGCACCTGGTCGACTCTGATCTGACCTCTCCCCAAGAATTGGGAAAGAAGGCAGACAAATGGGTCAGAACCAGGATTAGGCCTAAGAATCAGGACAGTAACCAGAAGAAGGAGTCTACCAAGCCTCAAGATAAGGGTGGGGATAAAAGTAAAGAAAAGACTTCCCCAGGGCCCCAAAACTCCAAGGATGGGGGTGGGTCCCAAGACACTTCTTCAACTGAGAAAAAACCCTATTGTTATCCCTGTAAACAGGTGGGGCATTACAAAACAGACAGCTGTTGTCCCAAGAATAACAATAAAGAAAATATACCTCCAAAGCCAGCTTCAACACCTCCTGTTACTGTCAGCAGTAATCCCCCAGGAAGTGGAAGCACACCCAGGAATCTGGGTGGGTTTACTTTTGGAAATCAGGTGGACCCTGGCCTATCCAGGTCCCCATCACCCAATGATCTTGTTTATGAGGCTGGCATGGGGTTTGCCAACTTCTCTGCTTGCCCAAATACTTTGAGCAAGTATAGACAAGAACCCGTCATCAATGGTTTAAGAGTTGAAGCTTTTAGAGACACAGGGGCTAGCATCACCATGGTGGCTGATGGCATAGTCCCCTCTAAGCAACTTTTACCTGGTGCCACATACCAGGTAATAAACATTGATGGCATCCAAACGAATCATCCCATGGCAGTAGTAAGTCTCAGCTGGGGAGGTGTCACTGGCCCAAAGAGAGTGGCAGTGTCCCCAAACTTGCCTGTAGACTGTCTACTGGGTAATGATTTAGAAATCTCAGCCTGGGCTGGGGTTGAACAGGAAATCCATTCTAGAATGGTAAATTCCAATGGAAAGGTTAGTGGGGCTGTAATGGCTACAGCCCCAATTCAAGATGTCCTTCCTGAAAAGGTTGGTAGGGCGGAGATACTCCCTGCCCCATCTTTAGCAAAAGCTCTTCCTGAACAGAATAGCAAAGCTGTTATGATAACAGCAGAAACCCAAACTGAGTCTCCTCCTGAAAAGGTTGGTGGGGCTGTGATGGCCACAGCCCAAACTCAAACTGACACGTGTGTTGTGAAACCTGAAATGATGGATAACTCCACACAAACTGAGAGCATGGAGGAGGAAGAGAAATCTCCCCCTCACCAGACTTTAGGACAGGATCAGCCTCCTCAGGGAACTGATCTTACCCCTGATGAAGGAACTGCCCCAGAGGTGGTTGGGCCTAGCCTGACAGAACCTCTGATGTCAGTGGACCCTTCTCAGGTGGGACCCAGTCTGGAGCAGGTAACCTGCCCCTCTCTCCCTTGCCTTAGCCAGCCCAGGGCTGCAGAGGTCAAGAAGGACAGTGAGACCCAGAGGGCCCCCTGTCAAATAAAGCACCCCCATCAAAAGATTAGGTGCACCAAAACTAGTAGCCCTAGTAAGGTGAAAACTTTAAAAACTCCTGAGGGAGCCCCCTTAAAAACAGTTAGGGACCTCCCACAGATGGATTCTGTTGGGCACAGCCAAACCTGGGACCCAAGGGGCCCAAACCTGAACTGTCCCTCCAGCAAGCCAAACAGAGGGACCCAGCCTCCAGCTTTAGGTAGCCAGAGGTTGACCCTGAGAGCACAGTGCAACTCAGTTAAAGAAAGAAAGGCACACCTGGTGGAAGATAATTGGAGGAAGCCAAGCCCTAACTTAGTGGAGCCTAACTTCAATACTCCATATCCAAACCAGCCTTTAACTTTGCATAAACACACCCAAGGTAGTGATTCCCTATGGTGGAGACCCTCTAATACCCAAAGGGTGAGGGACTGCTTAGTGGACCATGAGACAGGGGGTACCCATGCTAGTGCAGGTACTTCCTTATATGGCCACTCAGGCAATATAGGCTTACCTGGCCAAGGATAGCCTTATCTCCTTTCGTTTGGGGGGGGGTTATGTAGGAAGGTGGCTACCTGACTATGGTTACCCCAGATTTTTTGCCTGTGTTTAGCTGGTTTTTTGACTTAGTTGACCTGGTTCCCTGCTAATCAGGGCCCCAGGCCATCTGCTCTCTCTGTAAAATGGATTCCATGTACCCTAGGTACATACCAATTGGAAATGGACTCCTTGTCAGCCCCTGTAGAATGCACTATAGGTGCACAGGGCACAGGAGCCACTAAGGCCTACCAGGGGCTGCAGCATATCTTTTGCCACCCCTGGCTGGTTCTTAAATTGACACAACTGGCTGATCACTCAGCTGGGGTAAGGTGGTGTACACACCCCTTGCTTAGATATAGTATACCTATGTCTAAAACCTATATCTGGACACATGTAAACCTGTGAGCCACTCCTATAGACAGGCCTCACCAATCCTGGAGGCTGGGTGCTTGGTTTTTATGTGAGATGGAGCTCTAGCATGAGCTGAGCCTGTCTGCAGCCGTCGGGAACAAATCCCTAAGCTGTTTCAGGATAATGCCATACCATATACTATTAAGTGCCTTATAATCCTCGCGGTTATTTAGCAACTCTGGTTTGGCTTTATCAAAACATGTCGTGTAAGGTGTCATACGCTTTGGAATACCATCCCCTCGCCAGTTCTGGCGACGGGGATGGCATTCCACCCCTCTAGAGGGGTAAGACATGTTACTTCACTTTAATGCGGTTGATTTCTCCAAAGGCCTTAAGATCCCCAAAATGGATGCCTCTGCCACAGACAAATGTCTGGACCCCTGGAGCTGACCGAAACCCAGTCAAGGGGGTCCTGGACAAAGGGTTTCCTGTCACAGGAGGGTGTCACCGCCCTCCAGACAGGAGATAGTGTATTGTAGCAGGGAGGTTTGAAAGAAACCAGACACTGCCTGGGGCGCACAAGGCTGCCCCTTGCATAATCCGGCCAAACCGGTTCTGGGGCACTCCAGCCCTCGTGCCAGGGCGGCCTGGATCAAAGGAAGGGGGTGTATCCACCCACTTCCTGGGTCCCACCCATAGGAGGGGACCTAGCAGGTAATCACGCCCACCAGATTCGAATAAGAGTGGGAGCAGTGCCAATGCACATCAGATTTCCTGGAAGAAACATTTTGAAACGATATTCTGGACCCTTCGCCCTCCATCTCAACGTGGAAGCCCGAAGAATCTCCCTTGTGGTCAAGGAGTGACCACCCTGCAGCAGCAGGCACCATCCAGCCCTCGACGTCTACTTAGTTGCAGTTCCCGCCGGAACTCGAGCGACTGAGATCGACGAGATCAAGCCTGCCCAGCTTCTAACAGCCCGATCCACAGTCCCTGCAAAGCTGAGACCCGTGGAGGCGACCGGAAGCGTGGGGCACGCCATCTTGAAGTGACCACGAGACGCTGACCGTGCAGCCCACGAGTGACCCTCGAAGCTGTACACCGGGGTTTGAGAAGCCCCCACCCTGAGCTACTCCTGAGCCGAAGTTCAGCCCTCCACACTCGACGAGTGCTGCGTGGGGCCCTTTGGCACGATTTGGCTCAACGCGTTGGCCCGGTCACTTGCCAGCTGGCTTGTGGTCCCTGTGCCGACGAACTACAAAGAAAGACTCGTGATTCTGGTTGCTCCAGATCCACACCCGCTCCCCTGAAAGGGAGCCCCGACTCTGACCTTCCTGGTCCGAGTGAGACGCCATCTTCCAATCCCGCGTGGATTGCTCTTACCAAGGCTTGTTTGCTCCAAACCGGAAGCCGACTGCACCGACGGTGAGAGCCTGCGTGGGACAGATCGTGACCTGCTCCTGGACGTCGCAGATGCCCCAGAGCCCACGTGACAGCGAAGAGAAGCGCCTCGACGACCACCTGATTGCGCCCGACATTGCCTGGTTCCGTCCTGGTTCCACCCTGGTCACTGCTGAGTGACCCAAACTCTGTCCCCTCTGCTTTCAGGTACTCTACAACTTGAGTCCACCCTTGGACTCCACCGGACACTTCGTCTTCACCCTGCCTGCAGCCCTTTCAGCTTCAAGCACCAAGAGCCTGCGTGTCAAAACCCGACGCCACTTCGACCCTGTGCACCCACTTCCTGTGGGTGAGGTAACTTTGCTCCGCCGGTGTTCCCACACTGGTGCACACCTCTAGGGTCTGTGTGTTAAGTTTTGTTCCTCTAGGTTCAGCGGAAGTGTCCTTAAACTTTAACTATTTGACTTTTACGCACCATTGGTTAACATTGGTGCATGCGTGCGCTTTCCGCACATCTCCCGAATCCCGAGGGCCATTCCCGACTTCAGCATTGCTTGTCCTGACTGCTCCCAGCGATTCCCTAGGCCCTAGGCCTAACCACTGCTCGAGTGGCCTTTCTTATACCACTTGTTTAGTATATGGTTTGAGTGGCCCCCTGCCCTCATCCATAATTGTGCAACTTTGTATGTTTAAACAGTGCTTTTGATTTAACGCTCGTGCCCCTTTATTCATAAAGAATACTGGGGATTGTTTTTAGTAATAAACACATATATTTTTATAATATATACTTGTGTGGTGTCCTTTCATTTGGTATTACAGGATTGTATGTGGTAAAACAGCTCGCTTAACACGACCTCTTAAGTTAAGCCTTTAGGCTGCTTAGTCCATGCTACCACTAGGATAGCTTGTCTAATAAGGTTGACTTACAACCAGACACCATAAGGGGATTGTTTGGTCAGGTAGTAGGTGGTTCCAGAATTGGAAACATCCCCTACCAGGCCAACTTCTCACAAAATGTTTCTTCCAGGAAATCTGATGTGCATTGGCACTGCTCCCACTCTTATTCGAATCTGGTGGGCGTGATTACCTGCTAGGTCCCCTCCTATGGGTGGGACCCAGGAAGTGGGTGGATACACCCCCTTCCTTTGATCCAGGCCGCCCTGGCACGAGGGCTGGAGTGCCCCAGAACCGGTTTGGCCGGATTATGCAAGGGGCAGCCTTGTGCGCCCCAGGCAGTGTCTGGTTTCTTTCAAACCTCCCTGCTACAATACACTATCTCCTGTCTGGAGGGCGGTGACACCCTCCTGTGACAGGAAACCCTTTGTCCAGGACCCCCTTGACTGGGTTTCGGTCAGCTCCAGGGGTCCAGACATTTGTCTGTGGCAGAGGCATCCATTTTGTGGATCTTAAGGCCTTTGGAGAAATCAACCGCATTAAAGTGAAGTAACATGTCTTACCCCTCTAGAGGGGTGGAATGCCATCCCCGTCGCCAGAACTGGCGAGGGGATGGTATTCCAAAGCGTATGACACCTTACACGACATGTTTTGATAAAGCCAAACCAAAGTTGCTAAATAACCGCGAGGATTATAAGGCACTTAATAGTATATGGTATGGCCTTATCCTGAAACAGCTTAGGGATTTGTTCCCGACGGCTGCAGACAGGCTCAGCTCATGCTAGAGCTCCATCTCACATAAAAACCATGCACCCAGCCTCCAGGATTGGTGAGGCCTGTCTATAGGAGTGGCTCACAGGTTTACATGTGTCCAGATATAGGTTTAGACATAGGTATACTATATCTAAGCAAGGGGTGTGTACACCACCTTACCCCAGCTGAGTGATCAGCCAGTTGTGTCAATTTAAGAACCAGCCAGGGGTGGCAAAAGATATGCTGCAGCCCCTGGTAGGCCTTAGTGGCTCCTGTGCCCTGTGCACCTATAGTGCATTCTACAGGGGCTGACAAGGAGTCCATTTCCAATTGGTATGTGCCTATAGCACATGTGTCATTAATTTAGTGAGAGAACAGCAGGCTGGGGGTCTGATCAGCAGGCCCACAGCCTCAGTAGTCGAAAACCAGTGAAGCAAAAAGCAAAAATTTGGGGTGACCATAGGATAGCAGACCCTACTCTCCTACACAACCCCCCCCCAAACGCAGGGACATTAAACTAACCTTGACCAGATAAGTCTTCATGTTCTAAGTGGAAGTACCTGGAGAGACCATCTGCATTACCATGGTCAGTCCCTGGGCGGTGCTCCACTGTAAAGTCCATCCCCTGTAGGGAAATGGACCACCTGAGCAGTTTGGGATTTTCACCCTTCATCTGATTAAGCCATAAGAGGGGCTTATGGTCTGTTTGCACCAGGAAGTGAGTTCCAAACAAGTAGGACCTCAACTTCTTTAATGCCCAAACCACAGCAAAGGCCTCCCTCTCAATGGCTGACCAACGTTTTTCTCTTGGGGTTAGCCTCCTGCTAATGAAAGCAATGGGCTGGTCTTGACCATCTTGATTAAGTTGTGAGAGTACAGCTCCCACCCCCAACTCAGAAGCATCTGTCTGAACAATGAACTGTTTGGAGTAGTCAGGACTCTTTAGGATAGGTGCAGAGCACATGGCCTTCTTCAGGTCTTCAAATGCCTTCTGACAGCTAACTGTCCACTGAACCTTTTTTGGCATCTTCTTGGATGTCAAGTCATTTAATGGTGTCACTATAGACCCATAGTTTTTCACAAACTTTCTGTAATACCCAGTCAGGCCCAAGAAGGCTCTGACTTGTGTCTGGGTAACTGGAGGAGCCCAGTCCTGTATGGCCTGGATTTTGCTTTCCAGTGGCTGAACCTGGCCTCCACCTACTAGGTGGCCCAGGTATACAACCTTACTCTGCCCTATCTGGCACTTTGTGGCCTTGATAGTTAGGCCTGCCTTTTGCAGGGCCTCCAAAACTTTCTTCAGGTGGATCAGGTGATCCTCCCAGGTGGAGCTAAAGACAGCAATATCATCCAGATAAGCTGCACAAAAGTCATCCAACCCAGTAAGGACTTGGTTCACCAACCTTTGGAAAGTGGCAGGTGCATTCTTCAAACCAAAGGGCATTACCACAAACTGATAATGCCCACTAGGGGTAGAGAATGCTGTCTTGGCCTTTGACTCCTCAGCTAGTCTGATTTGCCAGTAGCCAGCTGTCAGATCAAATGTGCTCAGAAACTTGGCAGAAGCCAATCTGTCAATGAGCTCATCTGCTCTTGGAATGGGGTGAGCATCTGTCCTAGTGACAGCATTGAGACCCCTGTAATCCACGCAAAACCTCATTTCTCTTTTACCATCTTGGGTATGAGGTTTTGGCACCAGGACTACTGGGCTGGCCCATGGGCTCTCTGATGGCTCAATCACTCCAAGCTCCAACATCTTTTGCACCTCAGCCTTGATGCAATCCCTGACATGATCAGGTTGCCTGTAGATCTTATTCTTGACAGGCAGACTGTCACCAGTGTCCACAACATGGGTACACCAGTCAGTTTGGCTGGGTGTGAGTGAAAACATTTGCCTGTGAGCCTGCAAAACTTGTCTGCAGTCCCTCTGTTGCTGGTCAGTGAGGCTGCCTGCCAAGGCTACTCCATCAACTGAACCATCATCAGGGTTCTGGGAAAGCAGGTCTGGGAGAGGGTCACTCTCTTCCTCCTGTTCCCCATCTGTGGCCATGAGCAAGCTCATGTCCTCCCTGTCTACAAATGCTTTCAAGCGATTCACATGGATTACCCTGTGAGGGCTCCTGGGTGTTCCAAAGTCTACCAAGTAGGTGACTTCCCCTTTCTTCTCAATAATAGGATAGGGTCCACTCCATTTGTCTTGGAGTGCTGCTGGAGCCACTGGCTCCAGTAACCATACCTTCTGTCCTGGTTGGAACTCTACCAGTACAGCCTTTTGGTCATGCCAAGCTTTCTGCAATTCTTGGCTGGCCTCCAGGTTTTTGGATGCTCTTTCCATGTACTCAGCCATCCTGGAGCGGAGACCAAGTACATAGTCCACTATGTCTAGTTTGGGCTTTTTGAGAGGTAACTCCCATCCTTCCTTCACCAAACACAATGGACCTCTCACAGGGTGGCCAAACAAAAGTTCAAAAGGGCTGTAGCCAACCCCCTTCTGTGGGACCTCTCTGTAAGCAAAGAGCAGGCAGGGTAAAAGAATGTCCCATTTCCGCCTGAGCTTCTCTGGTAATCCTTTTATCATGCCTTTAAGGGTCTTGTTAAATCTCTCCACAAGCCCATTGCATTGTGGATGATATGGGGTGGTAAACTTATAGTTTACTCCACATTCCTTCCACATTGCTTTTAGATAGCTGGACATAAAATTTGTCCCTCTATCTGATAGTACCTCCTTAGGAAAGCCCACTCTTGAGAAAACTGCAATGAGGGCTTTTGCCACCACAGGTGCTGTGGTGGTCCTTAGGGGAATAGCCTCTGGGTACCTGGTGGCATGATCCACTACCACCAGTATGAATCTGTTCCCAGATGCTGTTTGGGGGTCCATTGGACCCACAATATCAATTCCAACTCTCTCAAAGGGGACCCCCACCACAGGTAGTGGTATTAGGGGGGCCTTTGTTGTGCCACCTGACTTACCACTGGCTTGGCAAGTGACACAGGAGCGACAAAACTCCTTGACATCCTCTGACATGTGAGGCCAGTGAAAGTGTGGAACAAGCCTGTCCCACGTCTTGTTCTGGCCTAAGTGTCCTGCAAGGGGAATATCATGGGCCAAGGTAAGGAGGAATCCCCTAAACTGCAGAGGTATCACCAACCTCCTGGTCATGCCAGGCTTGGGGGCTCTAGCCTCTGAGTAAAGGAGTCCCTCATCCCAATACACAGTATGGGTACCTTGGGCATCCCCAGCAGCCTCAGCAGCAGCCTGCTGTCTGAGGGGTTCAAGGGAAGGGCAATCTAATTGAGCCTGCCTCAGGTCTGCCCTTGAGGGTCCCCCTGTCCCCAGAAACTCAACCTGGTCAGGTTCAAGCTCCTCAGAGACAGTCTCCTCTTGGACTGCAGAATCAGTTTCCTCTGAAACCTGATCCTCAACCTGGGGCAAGGTGGAAGGCGAGGCCTTTCCTCTCTTGCTCCTTCTCTTGGGTTGTGGCTGGTCTATTGTCTCAAGATCCACCACTGGTTCAGGAAGGCACTTCTTAGCCTGAGCCCTTGTCATGGCAAGGACATGCTCTGAAATCCCTAGCATTTCTGCATGAGTCCTGTACTCCACTTCTGACCATGCTGAGCTTTCAAGGTCATTGCCTAACAGACAGTCTACTGGTAGGTCTGCACTCACCACAACTTTCTTTAGGCCATCAACCCCTCCCCAGGAGAAGTTCACAACTGCCACACTATGGGAGGTAGTGGAGTTGCTTGCATTGGTTACTAGGTAGCTCTCTCCTAGTACAATCTGTCCAGGGTCCACAAAGCCAGGGGTCACCATGGTGACACTAGCACATGTGTCCCTGTAAGCTTGAGCCAGTTTCTCATTTATTAAGGGAGTCTGCCTGTATTTGCCCAGGTTAGTGGGGCTTACTGCAGTGGGCAACTCAATGTCCACATCATACAGGAGAACTGCCTGTGTAGGGACTCTGACTAGGCCAGATCCTACTTCAATACCCAGGGTCAACCCAGCTACACCCTTGGACTGTGTTCCACCACTGCTTACTGTACTTGGGGTTGCAGTTGCTTTAGGAGCTGTAGTGGTGGGAACTGGATTTGCCTTGGTGCACTCACTGCCCCAGTGTGAAACTGATTTGCAGGTATTACACCAAGGTGTCTTTGGACCTTTGTTCTTCTTCTTCTTGTTACCATTTTGGGAACCACCCTCCTTACTATTAGTTTGGGGGCCTGAAGACTTCTGGTCTTTTTCTTTATCTTTCTGATTCTGATTACCACCCTTCTGGTCTGTTTTCTTCTGGTCACCACCTTGGTTCTGGGGTTTCTGCTTAATCCTTGTTCTGACCCATTTGTCTGCCTTCTTTCCCAATTCTTGGGGAGAGGTCAGATCAGAGTCAATAAGGTATTGATGCAACAGCTGGTTTGTACAGTTATTAAGGATCTGTTCTCTCATCATAAGATTGTACAATCCTGTATAGTCTGAAACTTTACTTCCCTGTAACCAACCCTCCAAAGCCTTAGTGGCACACTCCACAAAATCAGTCCAGTCTTGAGTCTGTGCTTTCTGGGTGTCTCTGAACAACAACCTGTATTGCTCAGTGGTTAGGCCATACCCTTCAATGAGAGCACTCTTCAAAACAGAGTAGTTTTTGGCATCCTCAGGTCTAACTGTGAGGAGCCTGTCCCTCCCTTTCTCAGAAAAGGAGTACCACAAAATTGCAGCCCACTGATTCTCAGGAACCTGCTGTACCATGCAGGCTCTCTCAAGAGCAGTCATCCATTTGTGGATGTCATCCCCTTCTTTAAAGGGGGGCACAATCTTGGTCAGGTTTCTATTGTCATAGGCCCTGTCTTTTTCTCTTGGAAAATTGCTGCCACCAGTGACATCTAAGCCACTTAATTTCTGCTCTCTTGCCAAGGCAAGTTTAGCTTGAGCTAAGGTAAGCTTAGCTTGACTCAGGGCTACCTCCTCTCTCTCTATCTGGAGTCTGACAGCCCTCATTCTAGCCCTATGCTCAGCTTTCTGAGAAGCACTCATGCCTCTCTCTGATTCTCTGGAGGCACTAGAAAGATGAGAGTCCCCTGAGGGAGATCTCACTCTTCTGTTGCCTGGGAGAATCACATGTTGGGTTCTGGGGAGGTGCTGGCCCTCTCCATTCCCCAGTAGGTCCAAGTTGGCCTGGCTAAGCCTACCAACTGGAACCTGGCTACCCTGATCCTGTACTTCTAAGTCCCCAACATCTGAGTCCTCATCCAAGTCATCATCATCCTCCTCTTCAGGGGGATCAACTACAGGGGGGTTCTCTCCATTTCCTGTGTCTAGGGAAGCTGCTTTAGCCTTCTCTAAGTCATCCTGTTCTAGGATTTCTACCAGGGTTAGGCAGGTGGGGCTTCTGCCCCTTTTTAACCCTCTTGCTTTGCACAAGGCAATCAAGTCTCTGCGGGTTAGTTTGTCATATCCAAAAGTTGCCTGGGTAGGGTCAACTGTCACAGGAGTAGACCCTGAGGCTTTTCCTGTGTCAGACATGGTTACTAGTGAGGTGTAAGTGGTGCACTTACCTACACTAAGTGTTTTCCTACTGTACCTTGCTAGTTAGTTGTAGTCAGGGTGTGCTAATCCCTTCAACCTACAACTACTAAGTTCAGTAGAACTTAATATGCTAAGCTTTTGATTTTATATGTACCTAGAGGTACTTGATGTGATCTTTCAATTTGATATAAAGATTGCAATGGTAAAACAACAGCAAGCTCAAATCCGCACCGCTGCTCACCAATGTGAGAAGTTGGCCTGGTAGGGGATGTTTCCAATTCTGGAACCACCTACTACCTGACCAAACTATCCCCTTATGGTGTCTGGTTGTAAGTCAACCTTATTAGACAAGCTATCCTAGGGGTAGCATGGACTAAGCAGCCTAAAGGCTTAACTTAAGAGGTCGTGTTAAGCGAGCTGTTTTACCACATACAATCCTGTAATACCAAATGAAAGGACACCACACAAGTATATATTATAAAAATATATGTGTTTATTACTAAAAACAATCCCCAGTATTCTTTATGAATAAAGGGGCACAAGCGTTAAATCAAAAGCACTGTTTAAACATACAAGTTGCACAATTATGGATGAGGGCGGGGGGCCACTCAAACCATATACTAAACAAGTGGTATAAGAGAGGCCACTCGAACAGTGGTTAGGCCTAGGGCCTAGGGAATCGCTGGGAGCAGTCAGGACAAGCAATGCTGAAGTCGGGAATGGCCCTCGGGATTCGGGAGATGTGCGGAAAGCGCACGCATGCACCAATGTTAACCAATGGTGCGTAAAAGTCAAATAGTTAAAGTTTAAGGACACTTCCGCTGAACCTAGAGGAACAAAACTTAACACACAGACCCTAGAGGTGTGCACCAGTGTGGGAACACCGGCGGAGCAAAGTTACCTCACCCACAGGAAGTGGGTGCACAGGGTCGAAGTGGCGTCGGGTTTTGACACGCAGGCTCTTGGTGCTTGAAGCTGAAAGGGCTGCAGGCAGGGTGAAGACGAAGTGTCCGGTGGAGTCCAAGGGTGGACTCAAGTTGTAGAGTACCTGAAAGCAGAGGGGACAGAGTCTGGGTCACTCAGCAGTGACCAGGGTGGAACCAGGACGGAACCAGGCAATGTCGGGCGCAATCAGGTGGTCGTCGAGGAGCTTCTCTCCGCTGTCACGTGGGCTCTGGGGCATCTGCGACGTCCAGGAGCAGGTCAGGATCTGTCCCACGCAGGCTCTCACCGTCGGTGCAGTCGGCTTCAGGTTTGGAGCAAACAAGCCTTGGTAAGAGCAATCCATGCAGGATCGGAAGATTGCTTCTCACTCGGACCAGGAAGATCAGAGTCGGGGCTCCTTTTCAGGGGAGCTGGTGTGGATCTGGAGCAACCAGATTCACGAGTCTTCTTTGGTAGTTCGTCGGCACAGGGACCACAAGCCAGCTGGCAAGTGACCGGGCCAACGCGTTGAGCCAAATCGTGCCAAAGGGCCCCACGCAGCACTCGTCGAGTGTGGAGGGCTGAACTTCGGCTCAGGAGTAGCTCAGGGTGGGGGCTTCTCAAACCCCGGTGTACAGCTTCGAGGGTCACTCGTGGGCTGCACGGTCAGCGTCTCGTGGTCACTTCAAGATGGCGTGCCCCACGCTTCCGGTCGCCTCCACGGGTCTCAGCTTTGCATGGACTGTGGATCGGGCTGTTAGAAGCTGGGCAGGCTTGATCTCGTCGATCTCAGTCGCTCGAGTTCCGGCGGGAACTGCAACTAAGTAGACGTCGAGGGCTGGATGGTGCCTGCTGCTGCAGGGTGGTCACTCCTTGACCACAAGGGAGATTCTTCGGGCTTCCACGTTGAGATGGAGGGCGAAGGGTCCAGAATATCGTTTCAAATGTTTCTTCCAGGAAATCTGATGTGCATTGGCACTGCTCCCACTCTTATTCGAATCTGGTGGGCGTGATTACCTGCTAGGTCCCCTCCTATGGGTGGGACCCAGGAAGTGGGTGGATACACCCCCTTCCTTTGATCCAGGCCGCCCTGGCACGAGGGCTGGAGTGCCCCAGAACCGGTTTGGCCGGATTATGCAAGGGGCAGCCTTGTGCGCCCCAGGCAGTGTCTGGTTTCTTTCAAACCTCCCTGCTACAATACACTATCTCCTGTCTGGAGGGCGGTGACACCCTCCTGTGACAGGAAACCCTTTGTCCAGGACCCCCTTGACTGGGTTTCGGTCAGCTCCAGGGGTCCAGACATTTGTCTGTGGCAGAGGCATCCATTTTGTGGATCTTAAGGCCTTTGGAGAAATCAACCGCATTAAAGTGAAGTAACATGTCTTACCCCTCTAGAGGGGTGGAATGCCATCCCCGTCGCCAGAACTGGCGAGGGGATGGTATTCCAAAGCGTATGACACCTTACACGACATGTTTTGATAAAGCCAAACCAAAGTTGCTAAATAACCGCGAGGATTATAAGGCACTTAATAGTATATGGTATGGCCTTATCCTGAAACAGCTTAGGGATTTGTTCCCGACGGCTGCAGACAGGCTCAGCTCATGCTAGAGCTCCATCTCACATAAAAACCATGCACCCAGCCTCCAGGATTGGTGAGGCCTGTCTATAGGAGTGGCTCACAGGTTTACATGTGTCCAGATATAGGTTTAGACATAGGTATACTATATCTAAGCAAGGGGTGTGTACACCACCTTACCCCAGCTGAGTGATCAGCCAGTTGTGTCAATTTAAGAACCAGCCAGGGGTGGCAAAAGATATGCTGCAGCCCCTGGTAGGCCTTAGTGGCTCCTGTGCCCTGTGCACCTATAGTGCATTCTACAGGGGCTGACAAGGAGTCCATTTCCAATTGGTATGTGCCTATAGCACATGTGTCATTAATTTAGTGAGAGAACAGCAGGCTGGGGGTCTGATCAGCAGGCCCACAGCCTCAGTAGTCGAAAACCAGTGAAGCAAAAAGCAAAAATTTGGGGTGACCATAGGATAGCAGACCCTACTCTCCTACAACCACCCCTTGTTGTAAATAATTTTGTCCACCCTAAGCGTGGAAGGGTATGCTCAGATGTGAGTCCCTTGCTCATTGCACCATCAGGATTCAAGCAAGCCGGGCCGAAGACGGCTGAAATGCCAGAAACCGGTCCCCGGAAGCTTGTTTCCTTCCCAGTGTAAGAATTGGCTGTTGTAGTCTGGTCTGCTCTGTTCCCATGATGCACTGGGCCAGGGACAGACTAATTTGCATACAGCCAGGTTCTGAAACTGGGATGGTGCAATGAGCTAAAAAACGGTGTTGGATCTAGCCCTGATCTCTTGACTGGGTGAGAGTACTCTGCTTAATTCAGAGACTCTGTCCATCACCACCCCTTGTTGTAAATAATTTTGTCCACCCTAAGCGTGGAAGGGTATGCTCAGATGTGAGTCCCTTGCTCATTGCACCATCAGGATTCAAGCAAGCCGGGCCGAAGACGGCTGAAATGCCAGAAACCGGTCCCCGGAAGCTTGTTTCCTTCCCAGTGTAAGAATTGGCTGTTGTAGTCTGGTCTGCTCTGTTCCCATGATGCACTGGGCCAGGGACAGACTAATTTGCATACAGCCAGGTTCTGAAACTGGGATGGTGCAATGAGCTAAAAAACGGTGTTGGATCTAGCCCTGATCTCTTGACTGGGTGAGAGTACTCTGCTTAATTCAGAGACTCTGTCCATCACCACCCCTTGTTGTAAATAATTTTGTCCACCCTAAGTGTGGAAGGGTATGCTCAGATGTGAGTCCCTTGCTCATTGCACCATCAGGATTCAAGCAAGCCGGGCCGAAGACGGCTGAAATGCCAGAAACCGGTCCCCGGAAGCTTGTTTCCTTCCCAGTGTAAGAATTGGCTGTTGTAGTCTGGTCTGCTCTGTTCCCATGATGCACTGGGCCAGGGACAGACTAATTTGCATACAGCCAGGTTCTGAAACTGGGATGGTGCAATGAGCTAAAAAACGGTGTTGGATCTAGCCCTGATCTCTTGACTGGGTGAGAGTACTCTGCTTAATTCAGAGACTCTGTCCATCACCACCCCTTGTTGTAAATAATTTTGTCCACCCTAAGCGTGGAAGGGTATGCTCAGATGTGAGTCCCTTGCTCATTGCACCATCAGGATTCAAGCAAGCCGGGCCGAAGACGGCTGAAATGCCAGAAACCGGTCCCCGGAAGCTTGTTTCCTTCCCAGTGTAAGAATTGGCTGTTGTAGTCTGGTCTGCTCTGTTCCCATGATGCACTGGGCCAGGGACAGACTAATTTGCATACAGCCAGGTTCTGAAACTGGGATGGTGCAATGAGCTAAAAAACGGTGTTGGATCTAGCCCTGATCTCTTGACTGGGTGAGAGTACTCTGCTTAATTCAGAGACTCTGTCCATCACCACCCCTTGTTGTAAATAAGACCCATTTCTGGCCTCCAGGGATGACTTTTTGAAGTTTTGGGGTTTAAGGGGGCAAAGTCACTTCTTCCATCCAGCCTAAGGTGCTCAAAATCGGGTACAATGTCAGGTTTTTCCCATGGCTGGAAGCTGAAAAAAAAACTTCAGATAATAGCAAAGGTAGATAGATCAAATGAAAGCATCAGATCTGAGCTTTCTAACAAGTATATTTAGGTCCTGGGTACTCACAAAGTGACTGTGATATCCATTCTGAGCTATTTGGAAAATTAGCAAATCTTGTCAAAAAAACTTTTTTTGACGATTTTTGCTAATTTTCGGTATCAACCCTCATGACTGTTTTCAGGTCCCTGTAGCCACCAGGACCCCATAATATATCTCAGATTATATAACAAGAGTGGCTAGGGCTCATTTCCAGCCTCCAGGTACATGTCTGACTCCTATTTGTGACATTTTGAGGTGTTTGGTGTCAAATTCATTTTTTTCCATTATAGCTCCTAGATATCAGAGTCACATCAGATTTCTAGTTCTGGACCCAAGAAGACCATAGTATACCTCAGATGACATACCAAGAGTGTCTAAGACCCATTTCTGGCCTCCAGGGGTGACCTTTTGAAGTTTTTGGGTTTAAGGGGGCAAAGTGACTTTTTCCACCCAGCCCAATGTTCTCAAAATCGGGTACGATATCAGGTGTTTCCCTTGGTTGGTAGCGGAAAAAAAACTTTATATAATATCAAAGTTATATATATCACATGAAAGCATCAGAGCTGACCTTTCTGACAAGTGTATTCATATCTTGCGCACTCAGACAGTGTCTCTGATATCCATTCTGAGCTATTTGGAAAATTAGCAAATCTTGTCAAAAAAATTTTTGGGACGATTTTTGCTAATTTTCAGTATCAACCCACCTGACTGTTTTTGGGTCCCTGTGGCCACCAGGACCCTATATTATATCTCAGGTGATATAGCAAGAGTGTCTAGGGCTCATTTCCAGCCTCCAGGTACATGTCTGAGTCCTATTTCAGACATTTTGAGGTGTTTGGTGTCAAATTCATTTTTTTCCATTATAGGCCCTAGATATCAGAGTCACATCACATTTCTAGTTCTGGACCCAAGAACACCATAGTATACCTCAGATGACATACCAAGAGTGTCTAAGACCCATTTCTGGCATCCAGGGGTGACTTTTTGAAGTTTTTGGGTTTAAGGGGGCAAAGTCACTTTTTCTACCCGAGGTCGTGGAACTCGGAGCTAGGTAAAAGTTTAGCTTGAGTGCCCTCCCCATGGAGGTCAAAAATGTTATTGCATCAAAATCATTTAAAAACTATATAGGTGTAATTGTTGTGCCCTGAATGCTATATGGCTGCATTTGCACCGTTCTAGGTATTTACAAAATGAATTTCTAACACTTTTGAAGTCACCATAAAGTGAAAAATGACTAAGTCCAAAAACTTCACTGGTGCACCAAAGTGGTCAAAAAAGGTCAACATTGGGTTAAAATTAACAAAACATAGTGCTGCAGTGGTCCAATAGCAGGCTAAAGACATAATGAATGACACAGAATGAACAGTTTTACTAAACACTTTGAAAATTCGATTTTCAATTTCAGGGGGACAAGGTCATGGAACTCCGAGCTGGGTAAAAGTTCAGCTTAAGGGCCCTCCCCATGGAGGTCAAAAATGTTATTACATCAAAATCTTTTAAAAACTATATAGGTGTAATTGCAGTCTCCTGAATGCTATGTAACTGCATTTGCACTGTTCTGTGTGCCTCCAAAATGAATTTCTAACACTTTTGAAATCTCCATGAAGCAAAAAGTCCAAAGACCATTTGGAGCATCAAAGTGTTCAAAAACGGTCAAAAATGCATAAAAACGAAAAAAAACAAGTGCTACAGTGGCCCAATAGCATGCTAAACACACAATGAATGACACAGAATGAATAGTTGTACACATTACTTTGAAAATGCAATTTTAAATTTCAGGGGGACAAGGTCACGAAAGTCATGGAACTCCGAGCGGTGTAAAAGTTCAACCTTTCCCCCCTTATGGAGGTCAAAATTTTAATACATCAAAATCATTTAAAAACTATATAGGTGTGATGGCAGTGTCTTGGATACATCCCACATGAATTTTAAACACATTAGGAGCATCTCTGATCAAAATAACCATAAAAATCCCAAAGCTGCATCAGTGCTTCAAAGTGCTCCAAAACGGTCAAAAATGGACGAAAATGAAAAATATTCTCCATATCTGAGTTTTTATAACATTCCTTAGATAATGTATATCTTGAATTAGTTTTAAATCCTTTTATTAAAAAGTTTCTTTTCTATGCTGCACTGGTGCAACGCCTCAAGTCTGAGAAGCTGCACCAGTGCAGCCGAAGCAGCACTGGTGCAGCCGAAGCCCGAGGGCCATTCCCGACTTCAGCATTGCTTGTCCTGACTGCTCCCAGCGATTCCCTAGGCCCTAGGCCTAACCACTGCTCGAGTGTCATCTCTTATACCACTTGTTTAGTATATGGTTTGAGTGGCCACCCGCCCTCATCCATAATTGTGCAACTTGTATGTTTAAACAGTGCTTTTGATTTAACGCTTGTGCCCCTTTATTCATAAAGAATACTGGGGATTGTTTTTAGTAATAAACACATATATTTTTATAATATATACTTGTGTGGTGTCCTTTCATTTGATATTACAGGATTGTATGTGGTAAAACAGCTCGCTTAACACGACCTCTTAAGTTAAGCCTTTAGGCTGCTTAGTCCATGCTACCCCTAGGATAGCTTGTCTAATAAGGTTGACTTACAACCAGACACCATAAGGGATTGTTTGGTCTGATAATAGGTGGTTCCAGAATTGGAAACATCACCTATCAGGCCAACTTCTCACACACAGCCTGGGGGACCAAGAGCAACCAGGGGGACCAAGCACAGCCTGGGGGACCAGGCTGTGCTTGGTCCCCCTGGTGCTCTTGGTCCCCCTGGCTGTGCTTGGTCCCCCTGGTTGCTCTTGGTCCCCCTGGCTGTGCTTGGTCCCCCTGGTTGCTCTTGGTCCCCCAGGCTGTGCTTGGTCCCCCAGGCTGTGCTTGGTCCCCCTGGTTGCTCTTGGTCCCCCAGGCTGTGCTTGGTCCCCCAGGCTGTGCTTGGTCCCCCTGGTTGCTCTTGGTCCCCCAGGCTGTGCTTGGTCCCCCAGGCTGTGCTTGGACCCCCTGGTTGCTCTTGGTCCTCCAGGCTGTGCTTGGTCCCCCAGGCTGTGCTTGGTCCCCCAGGCTGTGCTTGGTCCCCCTGGTTGCTCTTGGTCCTCCTGGCTGTGCTTGGTACCCCTGGCTGTGCTTGGTCCCCCTGGTTGCTCTTGGTCCCCCAGGCTGTGCTTGGTCCCTCTGGTTGCTCTTGGTCCCCCAGGCTGTGCTTGGTCCCCCAGGCTGTGCTTGTTCCCCCTGGTTGCTCTTGGTCCCCCAGGCTGTGCTTGGTCCCCCAGGCTGTGCTTGGCCCCCCTGGTTGCTCTTGGTCCCCCAGGCTGTGCTTGGTCCCCCAGGCTGTGCTTGGTCCCCCAGGCTGTGCTTGGTCCCCCTGGTTGCTCTTGGTCCCCCAGGCTGTGCTTGGTCCCCCAGGCTGTGCTTGGACCCCCTGGTTGCTCTTGGTCCCCCCAGGCTGTGCTTGGTCCCCCAGGCTGTGCTTGGTCCCCCAGGCTGTGCTTGGTCCCCCTGGTTGCTCCTGGTCCCCCTGGCTGTGCTTGGTCCCCCTGGCTGTGCTTGGTCCCCCTGGTTGCTCTTGGTCCCCCAGGCTGTGCTTGGTCCCCCAGGCTGTGCTTGGTCCCCCTGGTTGCTCTTGGTCCCCCAGGCTGTGCTTGGTCCCCCAGGCTGTGCTTGGTCCCCCTGGTTGCTCTTGGTCCCCCAGGCTGTGCTTGGTCCCACAGGCTGTGCTTGGTCCCCCAGGCTGTGCTTGGTCCCCCTGGTTGCTCTTGGTCCCCCAGGCTGTGCTTGGTCCCCCAGGCTGTGCTTGGTCCCCCTGGTTGCTCTTGGTCCCCAAGGCTGTGCTTGGTCCCCCAGGCTGTGCTTGGTCCCCAGGCTGTGCTTGGTCCCCCTGGTTGCTCTTGGTCCCCCTGGCTGTGCTTGGTACCCCTGGCTGTGCTTGGCCCCCCTGGTTGCTCTTGGTCCCCAAGGCTGTGCTTGGTCCCCCAGGCTGTGCTTGGTCCCCCTAGTTGCTCTTAGTCCCCCAGGCTGTGCTTGGTACCCCAGGCTGTGCTTGGTCCCCCAGGCTCTGCTTGGTCCCCCTGGTTGCTCTTGGTCCCCCAGACTGTGCTTGGTCCCCCAGACTGTACTTGGTCCCCCAGGCTGTGCTTGGTCCCCCTGGTTGCTCTTGGTCCCCCAGGCTGTGCCTGGTCCCCCAGGCTGTGCTTGGTCCCCCTGGTTGCTCTTGGTCCCGCTGGCTGTGCGTGATACCCCTGGCTGTGCTTGGTCCCCCTGGTTGCTCTTGGTCCCCCAGGCTGTGCTTGGTCCCCCAGGCTGTGCTTGGTCCCCCTGGTTGCTCTTGGTCCCCCAGGCTGTGCTTGGTCCCCCAGGCTGTGCTTGGTCCCCCTGGTTGCTCTTGGTCCCCCTGGCTGTGCTTGGTCCCCCTGGTTGCTCTTGGTCCCCCAGGCTGTGCTTGGTCCCCCAGGCTGTGCTTGGTCCCCCAGGCTGTGCTTGGTCCCCCAGGCTCTGCTTGGTCCCCCAGGCTCTGCTTGGTCCCCCTGGTTGCTCTTGGTCCTTCAGGCTGTGCTTGGTCCCCCAGGCTCTGCTTGGTCCCTGTAGGAGAGTAGGGTCTGCTATCCTATGGTCACCCCAAATTTTTGCTTTTTGCTTCACTGGTTTTCGACTACTGAGGCTGTGGGCCTGCTGATCAGACCCCCAGCCTGCTGTTCTCTCACTAAATTAATGACACATGTGCTATAGGCACATACCAATTGGAAATGGACTCCTTGTCAGCCCCTGTAGAATGCACTATAGGTTCACAGGGCACAGGAGCCACTAAGGCCTACCAGGGGCTGCAGCATATCTTTTGCCACCCCTGGCTGGTTCTTAAATTGACACAACTGGCTGATCACTCAGCTGGGGTGTAGGAGAGTAGGGTCTGCTATCCTATGGTCACCCCAAATTTTTGCTTTTTGCTTCACTGGTTTTCGACTACTGAGGCTGTGGGCCTGCTGATCAGACCCCCAGCCTGCTGTTCTCTCACTAAATTAATGACACATGTGCTATAGGCACATACCAATTGGAAATGGACTCCTTGTCAGCCCCTGTAGAATGCACTATAGGTGCACAGGGCACAGGAGCCACTAAGGCCTACCAGGGGCTGCAGCATATCTTTTGCCACCCCTGGCTGGTTCTTAAATTGACACAACTGGCTGATCACTCAGCTGGGGTAAGGTGGTGTACACACCCCTTGCTTAGATATAGTATACCTATGTCTAAACCTATATCTGGACACATGTAAACCTGTGAGCCACTCCTATAGACAGGCCTCACCAATCCTGGAGGCTGGGTGCATGGTTTTTATGTGAGATGGAGCTCTAGCATGAGCTGAGCCTGTCTGCAGCCGTCGGGAACAAATCCCTAAGCTGTTTCAGGATAAGGCCATACCATATACTATTAAGTGCCTTATAATCCTCGCGGTTATTTAGCAACTTTGGTTTGGCTTTATCAAAACATGTCGTGTAAGGTGTCATACGCTTTGGAATACCATCCCCTCGCCAGTTCTGGCGACGGGGATGGCATTCCACCCCTCTAGAGGGGTAAGACATGTTACTTCACTTTAATGCGGTTGATTTCTCCAAAGGCCTTAAGATCCACAAAATGGATGCCTCTGCCACAGACAAATGTCTGGACCCCTGGAGCTGACCGAAACCCAGTCAAGGGGGTCCTGGACAAAGGGTTTCCTGTCACAGGAGGGTGTCACCGCCCTCCAGACAGGAGATAGTGTATTGTAGCAGGGAGGTTTGAAAGAAACCAGACACTGCCTGGGGCGCACAAGGCTGCCCCTTGCATAATCCGGCCAAACCGGTTCTGGGGCACTCCAGCCCTCGTGCCAGGGCGGCCTGGATCAAAGGAAGGGGGTGTATCCACCCACTTCCTGGGTCCCACCCATAGGAGGGGACCTAGCAGGTAATCACGCCCACCAGATTCGAATAAGAGTGGGAGCAGTGCCAATGCACATCAGATTTCCTGGAAGAAACATTTGAAACGATATTCTGGACCCTTCGCCCTCCATCTCAACGTGGAAGCCCGAAGAATCTCCCTTGTGGTCAAGGAGTGACCACCCTGCAGCAGCAGGCACCATCCAGCCCTCGACGTCTACTTAGTTGCAGTTCCCGCCGGAACTCGAGCGACTGAGATCGACGAGATCAAGCCTGCCCAGCTTCTAACAGCCCGATCCACAGTCCATGCAAAGCTGAGACCCGTGGAGGCGACCGGAAGCGTGGGGCACGCCATCTTGAAGTGACCACGAGACGCTGACCGTGCAGCCCACGAGTAACCCTCGAAGCT
Source organism: Lissotriton helveticus (assembly GCF_964261635.1). NCBI lineage: Eukaryota > Metazoa > Chordata > Amphibia > Caudata > Salamandridae > Lissotriton > Lissotriton helveticus. The sequence continues at coordinate 317,105 of NW_027611701.1, read as the reverse complement.
GTACACCGGGGTTTGAGAAGCCCCCACCCTGAGCTACTCCTGAGCCGAAGTTCAGCCCTCCACACTCGACGAGTGCTGCGTGGGGCCCTTTGGCACGATTTGGCTCAACGCGTTGGCCCGGTCACTTGCCAGCTGGCTTGTGGTCCCTGTGCCGACGAACTACCAAAGAAGACTCGTGAATCTGGTTGCTCCAGATCCACACCAGCTCCCCTGAAAAGGAGCCCCGACTCTGACCTTCCTGGTCCGAGTGAGAAGCAATCTTCCGATCCTGCGTGGATTGCTCTTACCAAGGCTTGTTTGCTCCAAACCTGAAGCCGACTGCACCGACGGTGAGAGCCTGCGTGGGACAGATCGTGACCTGCTCCTGGACGTCGCAGATGCCCCAGAGCCCACGTGACAGCGGAGAGAAGCTCCTCGACGACCACCTGATTGCGCCCGACATTGCCTGGTTCCGTCCTGGTTCCACCCTGGTCACTGCTGAGTGACCCAGACTCTGTCCCCTCTGCTTTCAGGTACTCTACAACTTGAGTCCACCCTTGGACTCCACCGGACACTTCGTCTTCACCCTGCCTGCAGCCCTTTCAGCTTCAAGCACCAAGAGCCTGCGTGTCAAAACCCGACGCCACTTCGACCCTGTGCACCCACTTCCTGTGGGTGAGGTAACTTTGCTCCGCCGGTGTTCCCACACTGGTGCACACCTCTAGGGTCTGTGTGTTAAGTTTTGTTCCTCTAGGTTCAGCGGAAGTGTCCTTAAACTTTAACTATTTGACTTTTACGCACCATTGGTTAACATTGGTGCATGCGTGCGCTTTCCGCACATCTCCCGAATCCCGAGGGCCATTCCCGACTTCAGCATTGCTTGTCCTGACTGCTCCCAGCGATTCCCTAGGCCCTAGGCCTAACCACTGTTCGAGTGGCCTCTCTTATACCACTTGTTTAGTATATGGTTTGAGTGGCCCCCCGCCCTCATCCATAATTGTGCAACTTGTATGTTTAAACAGTGCTTTTGATTTAACGCTTGTGCCCCTTTATTCATAAAGAATACTGGGGATTGTTTTTAGTAATAAACACATATATTTTTATAATATATACTTGTGTGGTGTCCTTTCATTTGGTATTACAGGATTGTATGTGGTAAAACAGCTCGCTTAACACGACCTCTTAAGTTAAGCCTTTAGGCTGCTTAGTCCATGCTACCCCTAGGATAGCTTGTCTAATAAGGTTGACTTACAACCAGACACCATAAGGGGATAGTTTGGTCAGGTAGTAGGTGGTTCCAGAATTGGAAGCATCCCCTACCAGGCCAACTTCTCACATTGGTGAGCAGCGGTGCGGATTTGAGCTTGCTGTTGTTTTACCATTGCAATCTTTATATCAAATTGAAAGATCACATCAAGTACCTCTAGGTACATATAAAATCAAAAGCTTAGCATATTAAGTTCTACTGAACTTAGTAGTTGTAGGTTGAAGGGATTAGCACACCCTGACTACAACTAACTAGCAAGGTACAGTAGGAAAACACTTAGTGTAGGTAAGTGCACCACTTACACCTCACTAGTAACCATGTCTGACACAGGAAAAGCCTCAGGGTCTGCTCCTGTGACAGTTGACCCTACCCAGGCAACTTTTGGATATGACAAACTAACCCGCAGAGACTTGATTGCCTTGTGCAAAGCAAGAGGGTTAAAAAGGGGCAGAAGCCCCACCTGCCTAACCCTGGTAGAAATCCTAGAACAGGATGACTTAGAGAAGGCTAAAGCAGCTTCCCTAGACACAGGAAATGGAGAGAACCCCCCTGTAGTTGATCCCCCTGAAGAGGAGGATGATGATGACTTGGATGAGGACTCAGATGTTGGGGACTTAGAAGTACAGGATCAGGGTAGCCAGGTTCCAGTTGGTAGGCTTAGCCAGGCCAACTTGGACCTACTGGGGAATGGAGAGGGCCAGCACCTCCCCAGAACCCAACATGTGATTCTCCCAGGCAACAGAAGAGTGAGATCTCCCTCAGGGGACTCTCATCTTTCTAGTGCCTCCAGAGAATCAGAGAGAGGCATGAGTGCTTCTCAGAAAGCTGAGCATAGGGCTAGAATGAGGGCTGTCAGACTCCAGATAGAGAGAGAGGAGGTAGCCCTGAGTCAAGCTAAGCTTACCTTAGCTCAAGCTAAACTTGCCTTGGCAAGAGAGCAGAAATTAAGTGGCTTAGATGTCACTGGTGGCAGCAATTTTCCAAGAGAAAAAGACAGGGCCTATGACAATAGAAACCTGACCAAGATTGTGCCCCCCTTTAAAGAAGGGGATGACATCCACAAATGGATGACTGCTCTTGAGAGAGCCTGCATGGTACAGCAGGTTCCTGAGAATCAGTGGGCTGCAATTTTGTGGTACTCCTTTTCTGAGAAAGGGAGGGACAGGCTCCTCACAGTTAGACCTGAGGATGCCAAAAACTACTCTGTTTTGAAGAGTGCTCTCATTGAAGGGTATGGCCTAACCACTGAGCAATACAGGTTGTTGTTCAGAGACACCCAGAAAGCACAGACTCAAGACTGGACTGATTTTGTGGAGTGTGCCACTAAGGCTTTGGAGGGTTGGTTACAGGGAAGTAAAGTTTCAGACTATACAGGATTGTACAATCTTATGATGAGAGAACAGATCCTTAATAACTGTACAAACCAGCTGTTGCATCAATACCTTATTGACTCTGATCTGACCTCTCCCCAAGAATTGGGAAAGAAGGCAGACAAATGGGTCAGAACAAGGATTAAGCAGAAACCCCAGAACCAAGGTGGTGACCAGAAGAAAACAGACCAGAAGGGTGGTAATCAGAATCAGAAAGATAAAGAAAAAGACCAGAAGTCTTCAGGCCCCCAAACTAATAGTAAGGAGGGTGGTTCCCAAAATGGTAACAAGAAGAAGAAGAACAAAGGTCCAAAGACACCTTGGTGTAATACCTGCAAATCAGTTTCACACTGGGGCAGTGAGTGCACCAAGGCAAATCCAGTTCCCACCACTACAGCTCCTAAAGCAACTGCAACCCCAAGTACAGTAAGCAGTGGTGGAACACAGTCCAAGGGTGTAGCTGGGTTGACCCTGGGTATTGAAGTAGGATCTGGCCTAGTCAGAGTCCCTACACAGGCAGTTCTCCTGTATGATGTGGACATTGAGTTGCCCACTGCAGTAAGCCCCACTAACCTGGGCAAATACAGGCAGACTCCCTTAATAAATGAGAAACTGGCTCAAGCTTACAGGGACACATGTGCTAGTGTCACCATGGTGACCCCTGGCTTTGTGGACCCTGGACAGATTGTACTAGGAGAGAGCTACCTAGTAACCAATGCAAGCAACTCCACTACCTCCCATAGTGTGGCAGTTGTGAACTTCTCCTGGGGAGGGGTTGATGGCCTAAAGAAAGTTGTGGTGAGTGCAGACCTACCAGTAGACTGTCTGTTAGGCAATGACCTTGAAAGCTCAGCATGGTCAGAAGTGGAGTACAGGACTCATGCAGAAATGCTAGGGATTTCAGAGCATGTCCTTGCCATGACAAGGGCTCAGGCTAAGAAGTGCCTTCCTGAACCAGTGGTGGATCTTGAGACAATAGACCAGCCACAACCCAAGAGAAGGAGCAAGAGAGGAAAGGCCTCGCCTTCCACCTTGCCCCAGGTTGAGGATCAGGTTTCAGAGGAAACTGATTCTGCAGTCCAAGAGGAGACTGTCTCTGAGGAGCTTGAACCTGACCAGGTTGAGTTTCTGGGGACAGGGGGACCCTCAAGGGCAGACCTGAGGCAGGCTCAATTAGATTGCCCTTCCCTTGAACCCCTCAGACAGCAGGCTGCTGCTGAGGCTGCTGGGGATGCCCAAGGTACCCATACTGTGTATTGGGATGAGGGACTCCTTTACTCAGAGGCTAGAGCCCCCAAGCCTGGCATGACCAGGAGGTTGGTGATACCTCTGCAGTTTAGGGGATTCCTCCTTACCTTGGCCCATGATATTCCCCTTGCAGGACACTTAGGCCAGAACAAGACGTGGGACAGGCTTGTTCCACACTTTCACTGGCCTCACATGTCAGAGGATGTCAAGGAGTTTTGTCGCTCCTGTGTCACTTGCCAAGCCAGTGGTAAGTCAGGTGGCACAACAAAGGCCCCCCTAATACCACTACCTGTGGTGGGGGTCCCCTTTGAGAGAGTTGGAATTGATATTGTGGGTCCAATGGACCCCCAAACAGCATCTGGGAACAGATTCATACTGGTGGTAGTGGATCATGCCACCAGGTACCCAGAGGCTATTCCCCTAAGGACCACCACAGCACCTGTGGTGGCAAAAGCCCTCATTGCAGTTTTCTCAAGAGTGGGCTTTCCTAAGGAGGTACTATCAGATAGAGGGACAAATTTTATGTCCAGCTATCTAAAAGCAATGTGGAAGGAATGTGGAGTAAACTATAAGTTTACCACCCCATATCATCCACAATGCAATGGGCTTGTGGAGAGATTTAACAAGACCCTTAAAGGCATGATAAAAGGATTACCAGAGAAGCTCAGGCGGAAATGGGACATTCTTTTACCCTGCCTGCTCTTTGCTTACAGAGAGGTCCCACAGAAGGGGGTTGGCTACAGCCCTTTTGAACTTTTGTTTGGCCACCCTGTGAGAGGTCCATTGTGTTTGGTGAAGGAAGGATGGGAGTTACCTCTCAAAAAGCCCAAACTAGACATAGTGGACTATGTACTTGGTCTCCGCTCCAGGATGGCTGAGTACATGGAAAGAGCATCCAAAAACCTGGAGGCCAGCCAAGAATTGCAGAAAGCTTGGCATGACCAAAAGGCTGTACTGGTAGAGTTCCAACCAGGACAGAATGTATGGGTACTGGAGCCAGTGGCTCCAGCAGCACTCCAAGACAAATGGAGTGGACCCTATCCTATTATTGAGAAGAAAGGGGAAGTCACCTACTTGGTAGACTTTGGAACACCCAGGAGCCCTCACAGGGTAATCCATGTGAATCGCTTGAAAGCATTTGTAGACAGGGAGGACATGAGCTTGCTCATGGCCACAGATGGGGAACAGGAGGAAGAGAGTGACCCTCTCCCAGACCTGCTTTCCCAGAACCCTGATGATGGTTCAGTTGATGGAGTAGCCTTGGCAGGCAGCCTCACTGACCAGCAACAGAGGGACTGCAAACAAGTTTTGCAGGCTCACAGGCAAATGTTTTCACTCACACCCAGCCAAACTGACTGGTGTACCCATGTTGTGGACACTGGTGACAGTCTGCCTGTCAAGAATAAGATCTACAGGCAACCTGATCATGTCAGGGATTGCATCAAGGCTGAGGTGCAAAAGATGTTGGAGCTTGGAGTGATTGAGCCATCAGAGAGCCCATGGGCCAGCCCAGTAGTCCTGGTGCCAAAACCTCATACCCAAGATGGTAAGAGAGAAATGAGGTTTTGCGTGGATTACAGGGGTCTCAATGCTGTCACTAGGACAGATGCTCACCCCATTCCAAGAGCAGATGAGCTCATTGACAGATTGGCTTCTGCCAAGTTTCTGAGCACATTTGATCTGACAGCTGGCTACTGGCAAATCAGACTAGCTGAGGAGTCAAAGGCCAAGACAGCATTCTCTACCCCTAGTGGGCATTATCAGTTTGTGGTAATGCCCTTTGGTTTGAAGAATGCACCTGCCACTTTCCAAAGGTTGGTGAACCAAGTCCTTACTGGGTTGGATGACTTTTGGGCAGCTTATCTGGATGATATTGCTGTCTTTAGCTCCACCTGGGAGGATCACCTGATCCACCTGAAGAAAGTTTTGGAGGCCCTGCAAAAGGCAGGCCTAACTATCAAGGCCACAAAGTGCCAGATAGGGCAGAGTAAGGTTGTATACCTGGGCCACCTAGTAGGTGGAGGCCAGGTTCAGCCACTGGAAAGCAAAATCCAGGCCATACAGGACTGGGCTCCTCCAGTTACCCAGACACAAGTCAGAGCCTTCTTGGGCCTGACTGGGTATTACAGAAAGTTTGTGAAAAACTATGGGTCTATAGTGACACCATTAAATGACTTGACATCCAAGAAGATGCCAAAAAAGGTTCAGTGGACAGTTAGCTGTCAGAAGGCATTTGAAGACCTGAAGAAGGCCATGTGCTCTGCACCTATCCTAAAGAGTCCTGACTACTCCAAACAGTTCATTGTTCAGACAGATGCTTCTGAGTTGGGGGTGGGAGCTGTACTCTCACAACTTAATCAAGATGGTCAAGACCAGCCCATTGCTTTCATTAGCAGGAGGCTAACCCCAAGAGAAAAACGTTGGTCAGCCATTGAGAGGGAGGCCTTTGCTGTGGTTTGGGCATTAAAGAAGTTGAGGTCCTACTTGTTTGGAACTCACTTCCTGGTGCAAACAGACCATAAGCCCCTCTTATGGCTTAATCAGATGAAGGGTGAAAATCCCAAACTGCTCAGGTGGTCCATTTCCCTACAGGGGATGGACTTTACAGTGGAGCACCGCCCAGGGACTGACCATGGTAATGCAGATGGTCTCTCCAGGTACTTCCACTTAGAACATGAAGACTTATCTGGTCAAGGTTAGTTTAATGTCCCTGCGTTTGGGGGGGGGTTGTGTAGGAGAGTAGGGTCTGCTATCCTATGGTCACCCCAAATTTTTGCTTTTTGCTTCACTGGTTTTCGACTACTGAGGCTGTGGGCCTGCTGATCAGACCCCCAGCCTGCTGTTCTCTCACTAAATTAATGACACATGTGCTATAGGCACATACCAATTGGAAATGGACTCCTTGTCAGCCCCTGTAGAATGCACTATAGGTGCACAGGGCACAGGAGCCACTAAGGCCTACCAGGGGCTGCAGCATATCTTTTGCCACCCCTGGCTGGTTCTTAAATTGACACAACTGGCTGATCACTCAGCTGGGGTAAGGTGGTGTACACACCCCTTGCTTAGATATAGTATACCTATGTCTAAACCTATATCTGGACACATGTAAACCTGTGAGCCACTCCTATAGACAGGCCTCACCAATCCTGGAGGCTGGGTGCATGGTTTTTATGTGAGATGGAGCTCTAGCATGAGCTGAGCCTGTCTGCAGCCGTCGGGAACAAATCCCTAAGCTGTTTCAGGATAAGGCCATACCATATACTATTAAGTGCCTTATAATCCTCGCGGTTATTTAGCAACTTTGGTTTGGCTTTATCAAAACATGTCGTGTAAGGTGTCATACGCTTTGGAATACCATCCCCTCGCCAGTTCTGGCGACGGGGATGGCATTCCACCCCTCTAGAGGGGTAAGACATGTTACTTCACTTTAATGCGGTTGATTTCTCCAAAGGCCTTAAGATCCACAAAATGGATGCCTCTGCCACAGACAAATGTCTGGACCCCTGGAGCTGACCGAAACCCAGTCAAGGGGGTCCTGGACAAAGGGTTTCCTGTCACAGGAGGGTGTCACCGCCCTCCAGACAGGAGATAGTGTATTGTAGCAGGGAGGTTTGAAAGAAACCAGACACTGCTTGGGGCGCACAAGGCTGCCCCTTGCATAATCCGGCCAAACCGGTTCTGGGGCACTCCAGCCCTCGTGCCAGGGCGGCCTGGATCAAAGGAAGGGGGTGTATCCACCCACTTCCTGGGTCCCACCCATAGGAGGGGACCTAGCAGGTAATCACGCCCACCAGATTCGAATAAGAGTGGGAGCAGTGCCAATGCACATCAGATTTCCTGGAAGAAACATTTGAAACGATATTCTGGACCCTTCACCCTCCATCTCAACGTGGAAGCCCGAAGAATCTCCCTTGTGGTCAAGGAGTGACCACCCTGCAGCAGCAGGCACCATCCAGCCCTCGACGTCTACTTAGTTGCAGTTCCTGCCGGAACTCGAGCGACTGAGATCGACGAGATCAAGCCTGCCCAGCTTCTAACAGCCCGATCCACAGTCCATGCAAAGCTGAGACCCGTGGAGGCGACCGGAAGCGTGGGGCATGCCATCTTGAAGTGACCACGAGACGCTGACCGTGCAGCCCACGAGTGACCCTCGAAGCTGTACACCGGGGTTTGAGAAGCCCCCACCCTGAGCTACTCCTGAGCCGAAGTTCAGCCCTCCACACTCGACGAGTGCTGCGTGGGGCCCTTTGGCACGATTTGGCTCAACGCGTTGGCCCGGTCACTTGCCAGCTGGCTTGTGGTCCCTGTGCCGACGAACTACCAAAGAAGACTCGTGAATCTGGTTGCTCCAGATCCACACCAGCTCCCCTGAAAAGGAGCCCCGACTCTGACCTTCCTGGTCCGAGTGAGAAGCAATCTTCCGATCCTGCGTGGATTGCTCTTACCAAGGCTTGTTTGCTCCAAACCTGAAGCCGACTGCACCGACGGTGAGAGCCTGCGTGGGACAGATCGTGACCTGCTCCTGGACGTCGCAGATGCCCCAGAGCCCACGTGACAGCGGAGAGAAGCTCCTCGACGACCACCTGATTGCGCCCGACATTGCCTGGTTCCGTCCTGGTTCCACCCTGGTCACTGCTGAGTGACCCAGACTCTGTCCCCTCTGCTTTCAGGTACTCTACAACTTGAGTCCACCCTTGGACTCCACCGGACACTTCGTCTTCACCCTGCCTGCAGCCCTTTCAGCTTCAAGCACCAAGAGCCTGCGTGTCAAAACCCGACGCCACTTCGACCCTGTGCACCCACTTCCTGTGGGTGAGGTAACTTTGCTCCGCCGGTGTTCCCACACTGGTGCACACCTCTAGGGTCTGTGTGTTAAGTTTTGTTCCTCTAGGTTCAGCGGAAGTGTCCTTAAACTTTAACTATTTGACTTTTACGCACCATTGGTTAACATTGGTGCATGCGTGCGCTTTCCGCACATCTCCCGAATCCCGAGGGCCATTCCCGACTTCAGCATTGCTTGTCCTGACTGCTCCCAGCGATTCCCTAGGCCCTAGGCCTAACCACTGTTCGAGTGGCCTCTCTTATACCACTTGTTTAGTATATGGTTTGAGTGGCCCCCCGCCCTCATCCATAATTGTGCAACTTGTATGTTTAAACAGTGCTTTTGATTTAACGCTTGTGCCCCTTTATTCATAAAGAATACTGGGGATTGTTTTTAGTAATAAACACATATATTTTTATAATATATACTTGTGTGGTGTCCTTTCATTTGGTATTACAGGATTGTATGTGGTAAAACAGCTCGCTTAACACGACCTCTTAAGTTAAGCCTTTAGGCTGCTTAGTCCATGCTACCCCTAGGATAGCTTGTCTAATAAGGTTGACTTACAACCAGACACCATAAGGGGATAGTTTGGTCAGGTAGTAGGTGGTTCCAGAATTGGAAGCATCCCCTACCAGGCCAACTTCTCACATGGGGTAAGGTGGTGTACACACCCCTTGCTTAGATATAGTATACCTATGTCTAAACCTATATCTGGACACATGTAAACCTGTGAGCCACTCCTATAGACAGGCCTCACCAATCCTGGAGGCTGGGTGCATGGTTTTTATGTGAGATGGAGCTCTAGCATGAGCTGAGCCTGTCTGCAGCCGTCGGGAACAAATCCCTAAGCTGTTTCAGGATAATGCCATACCATATACTATTAAGTGCCTTATAATCCTCGCGGTTATTTAGCAACTCTGGTTTGGCTTTATCAAAACATGTCGTGTAAGGTGTCATACGCTTTGGAATACCATCCCCTCGCCAGTTCTGGCGACGGGGATGGCATTCCACCCCTCTAGAGGGGTAAGACATGTTACTTCACTTTAATGCGGTTGATTTCTCCAAAGGCCTTAAGATCCACAAAATGGATGCCTCTGCCACAGACAAATGTCTGGACCCCTGGAGCTGACCGAAACCCAGTCAAGGGGGTCCTGGACAAAGGGTTTCCTGTCACAGGAGGGTGTCACCGCCCTCCAGACAGGAGATAGTGTATTGTAGCAGGGAGGTTTGAAAGAAACCAGACACTGCCTGGGGCGCACAAGGCTGCCCCTTGCATAATCCGGCCAAACCGGTTCTGGGGCACTCCAGCCCTCGTGCCAGGGCGGCCTGGATCAAAGGAAGGGGGTGTATCCACCCACTTCCTGGGTCCCACCCATAGGAGGGGACCTAGCAGGTAATCACGCCCACCAGATTCGAATAAGAGTGGGAGCAGTGCCAATGCACATCAGATTTCCTGGAAGAAACATTTGAAACGATATTCTGGACCCTTCGCCCTCCATCTCAACGTGGAAGCCCGAAGAATCTCCCTTGTGGTCAAGGAGTGACCACCCTGCAGCAGCAGGCACCATCCAGCCCTCGACGTCTACTTAGTTGCAGTTCCCGCCGGAACTCGAGCGACTGAGATCGACGAGATCAAGCCTGCCCAGCTTCTAACAGCCCGATCCACAGTCCCTGCAAAGCTGAGACCCGTGGAGGCGACCGGAAGCGTGGGGCACGCCATCTTGAAGTGACCACGAGACGCTGACCGTGCAGCCCACGAGTGACCCTCGAAGCTGTACACCAGGGTTTGAGAAGCCCCCACCCTGAGCTACTCCTGAGCCGAAGTTCAGCCCTCCACACTCGACGAGTGCTGCGTGGGGCCCTTTGGCACGATTTGGCTCAACGCGTTGGCCCGGTCACTTGCCAGCTGGCTTGTGGTCCCTGTGCCGACGAACTACCTAAGAAGACTCGTGAATCTGGTTGCTCCAGATCCACACCAGCTCCCCTGAAAAGGAGCCCCGACTCTGACCTTCCTGGTCCGAGTGAGAAGCAATCTTCCGATCCTGCGTGGATTGCTCTTACCAAGGCTTGTTTGCTCCAAACTTGAAGCCGACTGCACCGACGGTGAGAGCCTGCGTGGGACAGATCGTGACCTGCTCCTGGACGTCGCAGATGCCCCAGAGCCCACGTGACAGCGGAGAGAAGCTCCTCGACGACCACCTGATTGCGCCCGACATTGCCTGGTTCCGTCCTGGTTCCACCCTGGTCACTGCTGAGTGACCCAGACTCTGTCCCCTCTGCTTTCAGGTACTCTACAACTTGAGTCCACCCTTGGACTCCACCGGACACTTCGTCTTCACCCTGCCTGCAGCCCTTTCAGCTCCAAGCACCAAGAGCCTGCGTGTCAAAACCCGACGCCACTTCGACCCTGTGCACCCACTTCCTGTGGGTGAGGTAACTTTGCTCCGCCGGTGTTCCCACACTGGTGCACACCTCTAGGGTCTGTGTGTTAAGTTTTGTTCCTCTAGGTTCAGCGGAAGTGTCCTTAAACTTAAACTCTTTGACTTTTACGCACCATTGGTTAACATTGGTGCATGCGTGCGCTTTCCGCACATCTCCCGAATCCCGAGGGCCATTCCCGACTTCAGCATTGCTTGTCCTGACTGCTCCCAGCGATTCCCTAGGCCCTAGGCCTAACCACTGCTCGAGTGGCCTTTCTTATACCACTTGTTTAGTATATGGTTTGAGTGGCCACCCGCCCTCATCCATAATTGTGCAACTTGTATGTTTAAACAGTGCTTTTTGATTTAACGCTTGTGCCCCTTTATTCATAAAGAATACTGGGGATTGTTTTTAGTAATAAACACATATATTTTTATAATATATACTTGTGTGGTGTCCTTTCATTTGGTATTACAGGATTGTATGTGGTAAAACAGCTCGCTTAACACGACCTCTTAAGTTAAGCCTTTAGGCTGCTTAGTCCATGCTACCCCTAGGATAGCTTGTCTAATAAGGTTGACTTACAACCAGACACCATAAGGGGATTGTTTGGTCAGGTAGTAGGTGGTTCCAGAATTGGAAACATCCCCTACCAGGCCAACTTCTCACATTGGTGAGCAGCGGTGCGGATTTGAGCTTGCTGTTGTTTTACCATTGCAATCTTTATATCAAATTGAAAGATCACATCAAGTACCTCTAGGTACATATAAAATCAAAAGCTTAGCATATTAAGTTCTACTGAACTTAGTAGTTGTAGGTTGAAGGGAGTAGCACACCCCTGACTACAACTCACTAGCAAGGTCCAGTAGGAAAACACTTAGTGTAGGTAAGTGCACCACTTACACCTCACTAGTAACCATGTCTGACACAGGAAAGGCCTCAGGGTCTAGTCCTGTGACAGTTGACCCTACCCAGGCAACTTTTGGATATGACAAACTAACCCGCAGAGACTTGATTGCCTTGTGCAAAGCAAGAGGGTTAAAAAGGGGCAGAAGCCCCACCTGCCTAATCCTGGTAGAAATCCTAGAACAGGATGACTTAGAGAAGGCAAAAGCAGCTTCCCTAGATACAGGAACTGGAGGGAACCCCCCTGCAGTTGATCCCCTTGAAGAGGAGGATGATGATGACTTGGATGAGGACTCAGATGTTGAGGACTTAGGAGTACAGGATCAGGGTAGCCAGGTTCCAGTTGGTAGGCTTAGCCAGGCCAACTTGGACCTACTGGGGAATGGAGAGGGCCAGCACCTCCCCAGAACCCAACATATGATTCCCCCAGGCAACAGAAGAGTGAGATCTCCCTCAGGGGACTCTCATCTTTCTAGTGCCTCCAGAGAATCACAGAGAGGCATGAATGCTTCTCAAAAGTTAGAGCATAGGGCCAGAATGAGGGCTGTCAAACTCCAGATAGAGAGGGAGGAGGTAGCCTTGGCTCAAGCTAGACTTGCCTTGGCAAGAGAGCAGAAATTAAGTGGCTTAGATGTCACTGGTGGCAGCAATTTTCCAAGAGAAAAAGACAGGGCCTATGATAATAGAAACCTGACCAAAATTGTGCCCCCCTTTAAAGAAGGGGATGACATCCACAAATGGATGACTGCTCTTGAGAGAGCCTGCATGGTACAGCAGGTTCCTGAGAATCAGTGGGCTGCAATTTTGTGGTACTCCTTTCCTGAGAAAGGGAGGGACAGGCTCCTCACAGTTAGACCTGAGGATGCCAAAAACTACTCTGTTTTGAAGAGTGCTCTCATTGAAGGGTATGGCCTAACCACTGAGCAATACAGGTTGTTGTTCAGAGACACCCAGAAAGCACAGACTCAAGACTGGACTGATTTTGTGGAGTGTGCCACTAAGGCTTTGGAGGGTTGGTTACAGGGAAGTAAAGTTTCAGACTATACAGGATTGTACAATCTTATGATGAGAGAACAGATCCTTAATAACTGTACAAACCAGCTGTTGCATCAATACCTTATTGACTCTGATCTGACCTCTCCCCAAGAATTGGGAAAGAAGGCAGACAAATGGGTCAGAACAAGGATTAAGCAGAAACCCCAGAACCAAGGTGGTGACCAGAAGAAAACAGACCAGAAGGGTGGTAATCAGAATCAGAAAGATAAAGAAAAAGACCAGAAGTCTTCAGGCCCCCAAACTAATAGTAAGGAGGGTGGTTCCCAAACTGGTAACAAGAAGAAGAAGAACAAAGGTCCAAAGACACCTTGGTGCAATACCTGCAAATCAGTTTCACACTGGGGCAGTGAGTGCACCAAGGCAAATCCAGTTCCCACCACTACAGCTCCTAAAGCAACTGCAACCCCAAGTACAGTAAGCAGTGGTGGAACACAGTCCAAGGGTGTAGCTGGGTTGACCCTGGGTATTGAAGTAGGATCTGGCCTAGTCAGAGTCCCTACACAGGCAGTTCTCCTGTATGATGTGGACATTGAGTTGCCCACTGCAGTAAGCCCCACTAACCTGGGCAAATACAGGCAGACTCCCTTAATAAATGAGAAACTGGCTCAAGCTTACAGGGACACATGTGCTAGTGTCACCATGGTGACCCCTGGCTTTGTGGACCCTGGGCAGATTGTACTAGGAGAGAGCTACCTAGTAACCAATGCAAGCAACTCCACTACCTCCCATAGTGTGGCAGTTGTGAACTTCTCCTGGGGAGGGGTTGATGGCCTAAAGAAAGTTGTGGTGAGTGCAGACCTACCAGTAGACTGTCTGTTAGGCAATGACCTTGAAAGCTCAGCATGGTCAGAAGTGGAGTACAGGACTCATGCAGAAATGCTAGGGATTTCAGAGCATGTCCTTGCCATGACAAGGGCTCAGGCTAAGAAGTGCCTTCCTGAACCAGTGGTGGATCTTGAGACAATAGACCAGCCACAACCCAAGAGAAGGAGCAAGAGAGGAAAGGCCTCGCCTTCCACCTTGCCCCAGGTTGAGGATCAGGTTTCAGAGGAAACTGATTCTGCAGTCCAAGAGGAGACTGTCTCTGAGGAGCTTGAACCTGACCAGGTTGAGTTTCTGGGGACAGGGGGACCCTCAAGGGCAGACCTGAGGCAGGCTCAATTAGATTGCCCTTCCCTTGAACCCCTCAGACAGCAGGCTGCTGCTGAGGCTGCTGGGGATGCCCAAGGTACCCATACTGTGTATTGGGATGAGGGACTCCTTTACTCAGAGGCTAGAGCCCCCAAGCCTGGCATGACCAGGAGGTTGGTGATACCTCTGCAGTTTAGGGGATTCCTCCTTACCTTGGCCCATGATATTCCCCTTGCAGGACACTTAGGCCAGAACAAGACGTGGGACAGGCTTGTTCCACACTTTCACTGGCCTCACATGTCAGAGGATGTCAAGGAGTTTTGTCGCTCCTGTGTCACTTGCCAAGCCAGTGGTAAGTCAGGTGGCACAACAAAGGCCCCCCTAATACCACTACCTGTGGTGGGGGTCCCCTTTGAGAGAGTTGGAATTGATATTGTGGGTCCAATGGACCCCCAAACAGCATCTGGGAACAGATTCATACTGGTGGTAGTGGATCATGCCACCAGGTACCCAGAGGCTATTCCCCTAAGGACCACCACAGCACCTGTGGTGGCAAAAGCCCTCATTGCAGTTTTCTCAAGAGTGGGCTTTCCTAAGGAGGTACTATCAGATAGAGGGACAAACTTTATGTCCAGCTATCTAAAAGCAATGTGGAAGGAATGTGGAGTAAACTATAAGTTTACCACCCCATATCATCCACAATGCAATGGGCTTGTGGAGAGATTTAACAAGACCCTTAAAGGCATGATAAAAGGATTACCAGAGAAGCTCAGGCGGAAATGGGACATTCTTTTACCCTGCCTGCTCTTTGCTTACAGAGAGGTCCCACAGAAGGGGGTTGGCTACAGCCCTTTTGAACTTTTGTTTGGCCACCCTGTGAGAGGTCCATTGTGTTTGGTGAAGGAAGGATGGGAGTTACCTCTCAAAAAGCCCAAACTAGACATAGTGGACTATGTACTTGGTCTCCGCTCCAGGATGGCTGAGTACATGGAAAGAGCATCCAAAAACCTGGAGGCCAGCCAAGAATTGCAGAAAGCTTGGCATGACCAAAAGGCTGTGCTGGTAGAGTTCCAACCAGGACAGAAGGTATGGGTACTGGAGCCAGTGGCTCCAGCAGCACTCCAAGACAAATGGAGTGGACCCTATCCTATTATTGAGAAGAAAGGGGAAGTCACCTACTTGGTGGACTTTGGAACACCCAGGAGCCCTCACAGGGTAATCCATGTGAATCGCTTGAAAGCATTTGTAGACAGGGAGGACATGAGCTTGCTCATGGCCACAGATGGGGAACAGGAGGAAGAGAGTGACCCTCTCCCAGACCTGCTTTCTCAGAACCCTGATGATGGTTCAGTTGATGGAGTAGCCTTGGCAGGCAGCCTCACTGACCAGCAACAGAGGGACTGCAGACAAGTTTTGCAGGCTCACAGGCAAATGTTTTCACTCACACCCAGCCAAACTGACTGGTGTACCCATGTTGTGGACACTGGTGACAGTCTGCCTGTCAAGAATAAGATCTACAGGCAACCTGATCATGTCAGGGATTGCATCAGGGCTGAGGTGCAAAAGATGTTGGAGCTTGGAGTGATTGAGCCATCAGAGAGCCCATGGGCCAGCCCAGTAGTCCTGGTGCCAAAACCTCATACCCAAGATGGTAAGAGAGAAATGAGGTTTTGCGTGGATTACAGGGGTCTCAATGCTGTCACTAGGACAGATGCTCACCCCATTCCAAGAGCAGATGAGCTCATTGACAGATTGGCTTCTGCCAAGTTTCTGAGCACATTTGATCTGACAGCTGGCTACTGGCAAATCAGACTAGCTGAGGAGTCAAAAGCCAAGACAGCATTCTCTACCCCTAGTGGACATTATCAGTTTGTGGTAATGCCCTTTGGTTTAAAGAATGCACCTGCCACTTTCCAAAGGTTGGTGAACCAAGTCCTTACTGGGTTGGATGACTTTTGTGCAGCTTATCTGGATGATATTGCTGTCTTTAGCTCCACCTGGGAGGATCACCTGATCCACCTGAAGAAAGTTTTGGAGGCCCTGCAAAAGGCAGGCCTAACTATCAAGGCCACAAAGTGCCAGATAGGGCAGAGTAAGGTTGTATACCTGGGCCACCTAGTAGGTGGAGGCCAGGTTCAGCCACTGGAAAGCAAAATCCAGGCCATACAGGACTGGGCTCCTCCAGTTACCCAGACACAAGTCAGAGCCTTCTTGGGCCTGACTGGGTATTACAGAAAGTTTGTGAAAAACTATGGGTCTATAGTGACACCATTAAATGACTTGACATCCAAGAAGATGCCAAAAAAGGTTCAGTGGACAGTTAGCTGTCAGAAGGCATTTGAAGACCTGAAGAAGGCCATGTGCTCTGCACCTATCCTAAAGAGTCCTGACTACTCCAAACAGTTCATTGTTCAGACAGATGCTTCTGAGTTGGGGGTGGGAGCTGTACTCTCACAACTTAATCAAGATGGTCAAGACCAGCCAATTGCTTTCATTAGCAGGAGGCTAACCCCAAGAGAAAAACGTTGGTCAGCCATTGAGAGGGAGGCCTTTGCTGTGGTTTGGGCATTAAAGAAGTTGAGGTCCTACTTGTTTGGAACTCACTTCCTGGTGCAAACAGACCATAAGCCCCTCTTATGGCTTAATCAGATGAAGGGTGAAAATCCCAAACTGCTCAGGTGGTCCATTTCCCTACAGGGGATGGACTTTACAGTGGAGCACCGCCCAGGGACTGACCATGGTAATGCAGATGGTCTCTCCAGGTACTTCCACTTAGAACATGAAGACTTATCTGGTCAAGGTTAGTTTAATGTCCCTGCGTTTGGGGGGGGGGGGTTGTGTAGGAGAGTAGGGTCTGCTATCCTATGGTCACCCCAAATTTTTGCTTTTTGCTTCACTGGTTTTCGACTACTGAGGCTGTGGGCCTGCTGATCAGACCCCCAGCCTGCTGTTCTCTCACTAAATTAATGACACATGTGCTATAGGCACATACTGTAGGAGAGTAGGGTCTGCTATCCTATGGTCACCCCAAATTGTTGCTTTTTGCTTCACTGGTTTTCGACTACTGAGGCTGTGGGCCTGCTGATCAGACCCCCAGCCTGCTGTTCTCTCACTAAATTAATGACACATGTGCTATAGGCACATCCCAATTGGAAATGGACTCCTTGTCAGCCCCTGTAGAATGCACTATAGGTGCACAGGGCACAGGAGCCACTAAGGCCTACCAGGGGCTGCAGCATATCTTTTGCCACCCCTGGCTGGTTCTTAAATTGACACAACTGGCTGATCACTCAGCTGGGGTAAGGTGGTGTACACACCCTTTGCTTAGATATAGTATACCTATGTCTAAACCTATATCTGGACACATGTAAACCTGTGAGCCACTCCTATAGACAGGCCTCACCAATCCTGGAGGCTGGGTGCATGGTTTTTATGTGAGATGGAGCTCTAGCATGAGCTGAGCCTGTCTGCAGCCGTCGGGAACAAATCCCTAAGCTGTTTCAGGATAATGCCATACCATATACTATTAAGTGCCTTATAATCCTCGCGGTTATTTAGCAACTCTGGTTTGGCTTTATCAAAACATGTCGTGTAAGGTGTCATACGCTTTGGAATACCATCCCCTCGCCAGTTCTGGCGACGGGGATGGCATTCCACCCCTCTAGAGGGGTAAGACATGTTACTTCACTTTAATGCGGTTGATTTCTCCAAAGGCCTTAAGATCCACAAAATGGATGCCTCTGCCACAGACAAATGTCTGGACCCCTGGAGCTGACCGAAACCCAGTCAAGGGGGTCCTGGACAAAGGGTTTCCTGTCACAGGAGGGTGTCACCGCCCTCCAGACAGGAGATAGTGTATTGTAGCAGGGAGGTTTGAAAGAAACCAGACACTGCCTGGGGCGCACAAGGCTGCCCCTTGCATAATCCGGCCAAACCGGTTCTGGGGCACTCCAGCCCTCGTGCCAGGGCGGCCTGGATCAAAGGAAGGGGGTGTATCCACCCACTTCCTGGGTCCCACCCATAGGAGGGGACCTAGCAGGTAATCACGCCCACCAGATTCGAATAAGAGTGGGAGCCGTGCCAATGCACATCAGATTTCCTGGAAGAAACATTTGAAACGGTATTCTGGACCCTTCGCCCTCCATCTCAACGTGGAAGCCCGAAGAATCTCCCTTGTGGTCAAGGAGTGACCACCCTGCAGCAGCAGGCACCATCCAGCCCTCGACGTCTACTTAGTTGCAGTTCCCGCCGGAACTCGAGCGACTGAGATCGACGAGATCAATCCTGCCCAGCTTCTAACAGCCCGATCCACAGTCCATGCAAAGCTGAGACCCGTGGAGGCGACCGGAAGCGTGGGGCACGCCATCTTGAAGTGACCACGAGACGCTGACCGTGCAGCCCACGAGTGACCCTCGAAGTTGTACACCGGGGTTTGAGAAGCCCCCACCCTGAGCTACTCCTGAGCCGAAGTTCAGCCCTCCACACTCGACGAGTGCTGCGTGGGGCCCTTTGGCACGATTTGGCTCAACGCGTTGGCCCGGTCACTTGCCAGCTGGCTTGTGGTCCCTGTGCCGACGAACTACCAAAGAAGACTCGTGAATCTGGTTGCTCCAGATCCACACCAGCTCCCCTGAAAAGGAGCCCCGACTCTGACCTTCCTGGTCCGAGTGAGAAGCAATCTTCCGATCCTGCGTGGATTGCTCTTACCAAGGCTTGTTTGCTCCAAACCTGAAGCCGACTGCACCGACGGTGAGAGCCTGCGTGGGACAGATCGTGACCTGCTCCTGGACGTCGCAGATGCCCCAGAGCCCACGTGACAGCGGAGAGAAGCTCCTCGACGACCACCTGATTGCGCCCGACATTGCCTGGTTCCGTCCTGGTTCCACCCTGGTCACTGCTGAGTGACCCAGACTCTGTCCCCTCTGCTTTCAGGTACTCTACAACTTGAGTCCACCCTTGGACTCCACCGGACACTTCGTCTTCACCCTGCCTGCAGCCCTTTCAGCTTCAAGCACCAAGAGCCTGCGTGTCAAAACCCGACGCCACTTCGACCCTGTTTGGAGCAAACAAGCCTTGGTAAGAGCAATCCACGCAGGATCGGAAGATTGCTTCTCACTCGGACCAGGAAGGTCAGAGTCGGGGCTCCTTTTCAGGGGAGCTGGTGTGGATCTGGAGCAACCAGATTCACGAGTCTTCTTTGGTAGTTCGTCGGCACAGGGACCACAAGCCAGCTGGCAAGTGACCGGGCCAACGCGTTGAGCCAAATCGTGCCAAAGGGCCCCACGCAGCACTCGTCGAGTGTGGAGGGCTGAACTTCGGCTCAGGAGTAGCTCAGGGTGGGGGCTTCTCAAACCCCGGTGTACAGCTTCGAGGGTCACTCGTGGGCTGCACGGTCAGCGTCTCGTGGTCACTTCAAGATGGCGTGCCCCACGCTTCCGGTCGCCTCCACGGGTCTCAGCTTTGCATGGACTGTGGATCGGGCTGTTAGAAGCTGGGCAGGCTTGATCTCGTCGATCTCAGTCGCTCGAGTTCCGGCGGGAACTGCAACTAAGTAGACGTCGAGGGCTGGATGGTGCCTGCTGCTGCAGGGTGGTCACTCCTTGACCACAAGGGAGATTCTTCGGGCTTCCACGTTGAGATGGAGGGCGAAGGGTCCAGAATATCGTTTCAAATGTTTCTTCCAGGAAATCTGATGTGCATTGGCACTGCTCCCACTCTTATTCGAATCTGGTGGGCGTGATTACCTGCTAGGTCCCCTCCTATGGGTGGGACCCAGGAAGTGGGTGGATACACCCCCTTCCTTTGATCCAGGCCGCCCTGGCACGAGGGCTGGAGTGCCCCAGAACCGGTTTGGCCGGATTATGCAAGGGGCAGCCTTGTGCGCCCCAGGCAGTGTCTGGTTTCTTTCAAACCTCCCTGCTACAATACACTATCTCCTGTCTGGAGGGCGGTGACACCCTCCTGTGACAGGAAACCCTTTGTCCAGGACCCCCTTGACTGGGTTTCGGTCAGCTCCAGGGGTCCAGACATTTGTCTGTGGCAGAGGCATCCATTTTGTGGATCTTAAGGCCTTTGGAGAAATCAACCGCATTAAAGTGAAGTAACATGTCTTACCCCTCTAGAGGGGTGGAATGCCATCCCCGTCGCCAGAACTGGCGAGGGGATGGTATTCCAAAGCGTATGACACCTTACACGACATGTTTTGATAAAGCCAAACCAGAGTTGCTAAATAACCGCGAGGATTATAAGGCACTTAATAGTATATGGTATGGCATTATCCTGAAACAGCTTAGGGATTTGTTCCCGACGGCTGCAGACAGGCTCAGCTCATGCTAGAGCTCCATCTCACATAAAAACCATGCACCCAGCCTCCAGGATTGGTGAGGCCTGTCTATAGGAGTGGCTCACAGGTTTACATGTGTCCAGATATAGGTTTAGACATAGGTATACTATATCTAAGCAAGGGGTGTGTACACCACCTTACCCCAGCTGAGTGATCAGCCAGTTGTGTCAATTTAAGAACCAGCCAGGGGTGGCAAAAGATATGCTGCAGCCCCTGGTAGGCCTTAGTGGCTCCTGTGCCCTGTGCACCTATAGTGCATTCTACAGGGGCTGACAAGGAGTCCATTTCCAATTGGTATGTGCCTATAGCACATGTGTCATTAATTTAGTGAGAGAACAGCAGGCTGGGGGTCTGATCAGCAGGCCCACAGCCTCAGTAGTCGAAAACCAGTGAAGCAAAAAGCAAAAATTTGGGGTGACCATAGGATAGCAGACCCTACTCTCCTACACAACCCCCCCCAAACGCAGGGACATTAAACTAACCTTGACCAGATAAGTCTTCATGTTCTAAGTGGAAGTACCTGGAGAGACCATCTGCATTACCATGGTCAGTCCCTGGGCGGTGCTCCACTGTAAAGTCCATCCCCTGTAGGGAAATGGACCACCTGAGCAGTTTGGGATTTTCACCCTTCATCTGATTAAGCCATAAGAGGGGCTTATGGTCTGTTTGCACC
Organism: Lissotriton helveticus; assembly: GCF_964261635.1. Taxonomy (NCBI): domain Eukaryota; kingdom Metazoa; phylum Chordata; class Amphibia; order Caudata; family Salamandridae; genus Lissotriton; species Lissotriton helveticus. The sequence continues at coordinate 295,886 of NW_027611701.1, read as the reverse complement.
AGGAAGTGAGTTCCAAACAAGTAGGACCTCAACTTCTTTAATGCCCAAACCACAGCAAAGGCCTCCCTCTCAATGGCTGACCAACGTTTTTCTCTTGGGGTTAGCCTCCTGCTAATGAAAGCAATGGGCTGGTCTTGACCATCTTGATTAAGTTGTGAGAGTACAGCTCCCACCCCCAACTCAGAAGCATCTGTCTGAACAATGAACTGTTTGGAGTAGTCAGGACTCTTTAGGATAGGTGCAGAGCACATGGCCTTCTTCAGGTCTTCAAATGCCTTCTGACAGCTAACTGTCCACTGAACCTTTTTTGGCATCTTCTTGGATGTCAAGTCATTTAATGGTGTCACTATAGACCCATAGTTTTTCACAAACTTTCTGTAATACCCAGTCAGGCCCAAGAAGGCTCTGACTTGTGTCTGGGTAACTGGAGGAGCCCAGTCCTGTATGGCCTGGATTTTGCTTTCCAGTGGCTGAACCTGGCCTCCACCTACTAGGTGGCCCAGGTATACAACCTTACTCTGCCCTATCTGGCACTTTGTGGCCTTGATAGTTAGGCCTGCCTTTTGCAGGGCCTCCAAAACTTTCTTCAGGTGGATCAGGTGATCCTCCCAGGTGGAGCTAAAGACAGCAATATCATCCAGATAAGCTGCACAAAAGTCATCCAACCCAGTAAGGACTTGGTTCACCAACCTTTGGAAAGTGGCAGGTGCATTCTTCAAACCAAAGGGCATTACCACAAACTGATAATGCCCACTAGGGGTAGAGAATGCTGTCTTGGCCTTTGACTCCTCAGCTAGTCTGATTTGCCAGTAGCCAGCTGTCAGATCAAATGTGCTCAGAAACTTGGCAGAAGCCAATCTGTCAATGAGCTCATCTGCTCTTGGAATGGGGTGAGCATCTGTCCTAGTGACAGCATTGAGACCCCTGTAATCCACGCAAAACCTCATTTCTCTCTTACCATCTTGGGTATGAGGTTTTGGCACCAGGACTACTGGGCTGGCCCATGGGCTCTCTGATGGCTCAATCACTCCAAGCTCCAACATCTTTTGCACCTCAGCCTTGATGCAATCCCTGACATGATCAGGTTGCCTGTAGATCTTATTCTTGACAGGCAGACTGTCACCAGTGTCCACAACATGGGTACACCAGTCAGTTTGGCTGGGTGTGAGTGAAAACATTTGCCTGTGAGCCTGCAAAACTTGTCTGCAGTCCCTCTGTTGCTGGTCAGTGAGGCTGCCTGCCAAGGCTACTCCATCAACTGAACCATCATCAGGGTTCTGGGAAAGCAGGTCTGGGAGAGGGTCACTCTCTTCCTCCTGTTCCCCATCTGTGGCCATGAGCAAGCTCATGTCCTCCCTGTCTACAAATGCTTTCAAGCGATTCACATGGATTACCCTGTGAGGGCTCCTGGGTGTTCCAAAGTCTACCAAGTAGGTGACTTCCCCTTTCTTCTCAATAATAGGATAGGGTCCACTCCATTTGTCTTGGAGTGCTGCTGGAGCCACTGGCTCCAGTACCCATACCTTCTGTCCTGGTTGGAACTCTACCAGTACAGCCTTTTGGTCATGCCAAGCTTTCTGCAATTCTTGGCTGGCCTCCAGGTTTTTGGATGCTCTTTCCATGTACTCAGCCATCCTGGAGCGGAGACCAAGTACATAGTCCACTATGTCTAGTTTGGGCTTTTTGAGAGGTAACTCCCATCCTTCCTTCACCAAACACAATGGACCTCTCACAGGGTGGCCAAACAAAAGTTCAAAAGGGCTGTAGCCAACCCCCTTCTGTGGGACCTCTCTGTAAGCAAAGAGCAGGCAGGGTAAAAGAATGTCCCATTTCCGCCTGAGCTTCTCTGGTAATCCTTTTATCATGCCTTTAAGGGTCTTGTTAAATCTCTCCACAAGCCCATTGCATTGTGGATGATATGGGGTGGTAAACTTATAGTTTACTCCACATTCCTTCCACATTGCTTTTAGATAGCTGGACATAAAATTTGTCCCTCTATCTGATAGTACCTCCTTAGGAAAGCCCACTCTTGAGAAAACTGCAATGAGGGCTTTTGCCACCACAGGTGCTGTGGTGGTCCTTAGGGGAATAGCCTCTGGGTACCTGGTGGCATGATCCACTACCACCAGTATGAATCTGTTCCCAGATGCTGTTTGGGGGTCCATTGGACCCACAATATCAATTCCAACTCTCTCAAAGGGGACCCCCACCACAGGTAGTGGTATTAGGGGGGCCTTTGTTGTGCCACCTGACTTACCACTGGCTTGGCAAGTGACACAGGAGCGACAAAACTCCTTGACATCCTCTGACATGTGAGGCCAGTGAAAGTGTGGAACAAGCCTGTCCCACGTCTTGTTCTGGCCTAAGTGTCCTGCAAGGGGAATATCATGGGCCAAGGTAAGGAGGAATCCCCTAAACTGCAGAGGTATCACCAACCTCCTGGTCATGCCAGGCTTGGGGGCTCTAGCCTCTGAGTAAAGGAGTCCCTCATCCCAATACACAGTATGGGTACCTTGGGCATCCCCAGCAGCCTCAGCAGCAGCCTGCTGTCTGAGGGGTTCAAGGGAAGGGCAATCTAATTGAGCCTGCCTCAGGTCTGCCCTTGAGGGTCCCCCTGTCCCCAGAAACTCAACCTGGTCAGGTTCAAGCTCCTCAGAGACAGTCTCCTCTTGGACTGCAGAATCAGTTTCCTCTGAAACCTGATCCTCAACCTGGGGCAAGGTGGAAGGCGAGGCCTTTCCTCTCTTGCTCCTTCTCTTGGGTTGTGGCTGGTCTATTGTCTCAAGATCCACCACTGGTTCAGGAAGGCACTTCTTAGCCTGAGCCCTTGTCATGGCAAGGACATGCTCTGAAATCCCTAGCATTTCTGCATGAGTCCTGTACTCCACTTCTGACCATGCTGAGCTTTCAAGGTCATTGCCTAACAGACAGTCTACTGGTAGGTCTGCACTCACCACAACTTTCTTTAGGCCATCAACCCCTCCCCAGGAGAAGTTCACAACTGCCACACTATGGGAGGTAGTGGAGTTGCTTGCATTGGTTACTAGGTAGCTCTCTCCTAGTACAATCTGTCCAGGGTCCACAAAGCCAGGGGTCACCATGGTGACACTAGCACATGTGTCCCTGTAAGCTTGAGCCAGTTTCTCATTTATTAAGGGAGTCTGCCTGTATTTGCCCAGGTTAGTGGGGCTTACTGCAGTGGGCAACTCAATGTCCACATCATACAGGAGAACTGCCTGTGTAGGGACTCTGACTAGGCCAGATCCTACTTCAATACCCAGGGTCAACCCAGCTACACCCTTGGACTGTGTTCCACCACTGCTTACTGTACTTGGGGTTGCAGTTGCTTTAGGAGCTGTAGTGGTGGGAACTGGATTTGCCTTGGTGCACTCACTGCCCCAGTGTGAAACTGATTTGCAGGTATTACACCAAGGTGTCTTTGGACCTTTGTTCTTCTTCTTCTTGTTACCATTTTGGGAACCACCCTCCTTACTATTAGTTTGGGGGCCTGAAGACTTCTGGTCTTTTTCTTTATCTTTCTGATTCTGATTACCACCCTTCTGGTCTGTTTTCTTCTGGTCACCACCTTGGTTCTGGGGTTTCTGCTTAATCCTTGTTCTGACCCATTTGTCTGCCTTCTTTCCCAATTCTTGGGGAGAGGTCAGATCAGAGTCAATAAGGTATTGATGCAACAGCTGGTTTGTACAGTTATTAAGGATCTGTTCTCTCATCATAAGATTGTACAATCCTGTATAGTCTGAAACTTTACTTCCCTGTAACCAACCCTCCAAAGCCTTAGTGGCACACTCCACAAAATCAGTCCAGTCTTGAGTCTGTGCTTTCTGGGTGTCTCTGAACAACAACCTGTATTGCTCAGTGGTTAGGCCATACCCTTCAATGAGAGCACTCTTCAAAACAGAGTAGTTTTTGGCATCCTCAGGTCTAACTGTGAGGAGCCTGTCCCTCCCTTTCTCAGAAAAGGAGTACCACAAAATTGCAGCCCACTGATTCTCAGGAACCTGCTGTACCATGCAGGCTCTCTCAAGAGCAGTCATCCATTTGTGGATGTCATCCCCTTCTTTAAAGGGGGGCACAATCTTGGTCAGGTTTCTATTGTCATAGGCCCTGTCTTTTTCTCTTGGAAAATTGCTGCCACCAGTGACATCTAAGCCACTTAATTTCTGCTCTCTTGCCAAGGCAAGTTTAGCTTGAGCTAAGGTAAGCTTAGCTTGACTCAGGGCTACCTCCTCTCTCTCTATCTGGAGTCTGACAGCCCTCATTCTAGCCCTATGCTCAGCTTTCTGAGAAGCACTCATGCCTCTCTCTGATTCTCTGGAGGCACTAGAAAGATGAGAGTCCCCTGAGGGAGATCTCACTCTTCTGTTGCCTGGGAGAATCACATGTTGGGTTCTGGGGAGGTGCTGGCCCTCTCCATTCCCCAGTAGGTCCAAGTTGGCCTGGCTAAGCCTACCAACTAGAACCTGGCTACCCTGATCCTGTACTTCTAAGTCCCCAACATCTGAGTCCTCATCCAAGTCATCATCATCCTCCTCTTCAGGGGGATCAACTACAGGGGGGTTCTCTCCATTTCCTGTGTCTAGGGAAGCTGCTTTAGCCTTCTCTAAGTCATCCTGTTCTAGGATTTCTACCAGGGTTAGGCAGGTGGGGCTTCTGCCCCTTTTTAACCCTCTTGCTTTGCACAAGGCAATCAAGTCTCTGCGGGTTAGTTTGTCATATCCAAAAGTTGCCTGGGTAGGGTCAACTGTCACAGGAGTAGACCCTGAGGCTTTTCCTGTGTCAGACATGGTTACTAGTGAGGTGTAAGTGGTGCACTTACCTACACTAAGTGTTTTCCTACTGTACCTTGCTAGTTAGTTGTAGTCAGGGTGTGCTAATCCCTTCAACCTACAACTACTAAGTTCAGTAGAACTTAATATGCTAAGCTTTTGATTTTATATGTACCTAGAGGTACTTGATGTGATCTTTCAATTTGATATAAAGATTGCAATGGTAAAACAACAGCAAGCTCAAATCCGCACCGCTGCTCACCAATGTGAGAAGTTGGCCTGGTAGGGGATGTTTCCAATTCTGGAACCACCTACTACCTGACCAAACTATCCCCTTATGGTGTCTGGTTGTAAGTCAACCTTATTAGACAAGCTATCCTAGGGGTAGCATGGACTAAGCAGCCTAAAGGCTTAACTTAAGAGGTCGTGTTAAGCGAGCTGTTTTACCACATACAATCCTGTAATACCAAATGAAAGGACACCACACAAGTATATATTATAAAAATATATGTGTTTATTACTAAAAACAATCCCCAGTATTCTTTATGAATAAAGGGGCACAAGCGTTAAATCAAAAGCACTGTTTAAACATACAAGTTGCACAATTATGGATGAGGGCGGGGGGCCACTCAAACCATATACTAAACAAGTGGTATAAGAGAGGCCACTCGAACAGTGGTTAGGCCTAGGGCCTAGGGAATCGCTGGGAGCAGTCAGGACAAGCAATGCTGAAGTCGGGAATGGCCCTCGGGATTCGGGAGATGTGCGGAAAGCGCACGCATGCACCAATGTTAACCAATGTTGCGTAAAAGTCAAATAGTTAAAGTTTAAGGACACTTCCGCTGAACCTAGAGGAACAAAACTTAACACACAGACCCTAGAGGTGTGCACCAGTGTGGGAACACCGGCGGAGCAAAGTTACCTCACCCACAGGAAGTGGGTGCACAGGGTCGAAGTGGCGTCGGGTTTTGACACGCAGGCTCTTGGTGCTTGAAGCTGAAAGGGCTGCAGGCAGGGTGAAGACGAAGTGTCCGGTGGAGTCCAAGGGTGGACTCAAGTTGTAGAGTACCTGAAAGCAGAGGGGACAGAGTCTGGGTCACTCAGCAGTGACCAGGGTGGAACCAGGACGGAACCAGGCAATGTCGGGCGCAATCAGGTGGTCGTCGAGGAGCTTCTCTCCGCTGTCACGTGGGCTCTGGGGCATCTGCGACGTCCAGGAGCAGGTCACGATCTGTCCCACGCAGGCTCTCACCGTCAGTGCAGTCGGCTTCAGGTTTGGAGCAAACAAGCCTTGGTAAGAGCAATCCACGCAGGATCGGAAGATTGCTTCTCACTCGGACCAGGAAGGTCAGAGTCGGGGCTCCTTTTCAGGGGAGCTGGTGTGGATCTGGAGCAACCAGATTCACGAGTCTTCTTTGGTAGTTCGTCGGCACAGGGACCACAAGCCAGCTGGCAAGTGACCGGGCCAACGCGTTGAGCCAAATCGTGCCAAAGGGCCCCACGCAGCACTCGTCGAGTGTGGAGGGCTGAACTTCGGCTCAGGAGTAGCTCAGGGTGGGGGCTTCTCAAACCCCGGTGTACAGCTTCGAGGGTCACTCGTGGGCTGCACGGTCAGCGTCTCGTGGTCACTTCAAGATGGCGTGCCCCACGCTTCCGGTCGCCTCCACGGGTCTCAGCTTTGCATGGACTGTGGATCGGGCTGTTAGAAGCTGGGCAGGCTTGATCTCGTCGATCTCAGTCGCTCGAGTTCCGGCGGGAACTGCAACTAAGTAGACGTCGAGGGCTGGATGGTGCCTGCTGCTGCAGGGTGGTCACTCCTTGACCACAAGGGAGATTCTTCGGGCTTCCACGTTGAGATGGAGGGCGAAGGGTCCAGAATATCGTTTCAAATGTTTCTTCCAGGAAATCTGATGTGCATTGGCACTGCTCCCACTCTTATTCGAATCTGGTGGGCGTGATTACCTGCTAGGTCCCCTCCTATGGGTGGGACCCAGGAAGTGGGTGGATACACCCCCTTCCTTTGATCCAGGCCGCCCTGGCACGAGGGCTGGAGTGCCCCAGAACCGGTTTGGCCGGATTATGCAAGGGGCAGCCTTGTGCGCCCCAGGCAGTGTCTGGTTTCTTTCAAACCTCCCTGCTACAATACACTATCTCCTGTCTGGAGGGCGGTGACACCCTCCTGTGACAGGAAACCCTTTGTCCAGGACCCCCTTGACTGGGTTTCGGTCAGCTCCAGGGGTCCAGACATTTGTCTGTGGCAGAGGCATCCATTTTGTGGATCTTAAGGCCTTTGGAGAAATCAACCGCATTAAAGTGAAGTAACATGTCTTACCCCTCTAGAGGGGTGGAATGCCATCCCCGTCGCCAGAACTGGCGAGGGGATGGTATTCCAAAGCGTATGACACCTTACACGACATGTTTTGATAAAGCCAAACCAAAGTTGCTAAATAACCGCGAGGATTATAAGGCACTTAATAGTATATGGTATGGCCTTATCCTGAAACAGCTTAGGGATTTGTTCCCGACGGCTGCAGACAGGCTCAGCTCATGCTAGAGCTCCATCTCACATAAAAACCATGCACCCAGCCTCCAGGATTGGTGAGGCCTGTCTATAGGAGTGGCTCACAGGTTTACATGTGTCCAGATATAGGTTTAGACATAGGTATACTATATCTAAGCAAGGGGTGTGTACACCACCTTACCCCAGCTGAGTGATCAGCCAGTTGTGTCAATTTAAGAACCAGCCAGGGGTGGCAAAAGATATGCTGCAGCCCCTGGTAGGCCTTAGTGGCTCCTGTGCCCTGTGCACCTATAGTGCATTCTACAGGGGCTGACAAGGAGTCCATTTCCAATTGGTATGTGCCTATAGCACATGTGTCATTAATTTAGTGAGAGAACAGCAGGCTGGGGGTCTGATCAGCAGGCCCACAGCCTCAGTAGTCGAAAACCAGTGAAGCAAAAAGCAAAAATTTGGGGTGACCATAGGATAGCAGACCCTACTCTCCTACACCCATAGTTTTTCACAAACTTTCTGTAATACCCAGTCAGGCCCAAGAAGGCTCTGACTTGTGTCTGGGTAACTGGAGGAGCCCAGTCCTGTATGGCCTGGATTTTGCTTTCCAGTGGCTGAACCTGGCCTCCACCTACTAGGTGGCCCAGGTATACAACCTTACTCTGCCCTATCTGGCACTTTGTGGCCTTGATAGTTAGGCCTGCCTTTTGCAGGGCCTCCAAAACTTTCTTCAGGTGGATCAGGTGATCCTCCCAGGTGGAGCTAAAGACAGCAATATCATCCAGATAAGCTGCACAAAAGTCATCCAACCCAGTAAGGACTTGGTTCACCAACCTTTGGAAAGTGGCAGGTGCATTCTTTAAACCAAAGGGCATTACCACAAACTGATAATGTCCACTAGGGGTAGAGAATGCTGTCTTGGCTTTTGACTCCTCAGCTAGTCTGATTTGCCAGTAGCCAGCTGTCAGATCAAATGTGCTCAGAAACTTGGCAGAAGCCAATCTGTCAATGAGCTCATCTGCTCTTGGAATGGGGTGAGCATCTGTCCTAGTGACAGCATTGAGACCCCTGTAATCCACGCAAAACCTCATTTCTCTCTTACCATCTTGGGTATGAGGTTTTGGCACCAGGACTACTGGGCTGGCCCATGGGCTCTCTGATGGCTCAATCACTCCAAGCTCCAACATCTTTTGCACCTCAGCCCTGATGCAATCCCTGACATGATCAGGTTGCCTGTAGATCTTATTCTTGACAGGCAGACTGTCACCAGTGTCCACAACATGGGTACACCAGTCAGTTTGGCTGGGTGTGAGTGAAAACATTTGCCTGTGAGCCTGCAAAACTTGTCTGCAGTCCCTCTGTTGCTGGTCAGTGAGGCTGCCTGCCAAGGCTACTCCATCAACTGAACCATCATCAGGGTTCTGAGAAAGCAGGTCTGGGAGAGGGTCACTCTCTTCCTCCTGGTCCCCATCTGTGGCCATGAGCAAGCTCATGTCCTCCCTGTCTACAAATGCTTTCAAGCGATTCACATGGATTACCCTGTGAGGGCTCCTGGGTGTTCCAAAGTCCACCAAGTAGGTGACTTCCCCTTTCTTCTCAATAATAGGATAGGGTCCACTCCATTTGTCTTGGAGTGCTGCTGGAGCCACTGGCTCCAGTACCCATACCTTCTGTCCTGGTTGGAACTCTACCAGCACAGCCTTTTGGTCATGCCAAGCTTTCTGCAATTCTTGGCTGGCCTCCAGGTTTTTGGATGCTCTTTCCATGTACTCAGCCATCCTGGAGCGGAGACCAAGTACATAGTCCACTATGTCTAGTTTGGGCTTTTTGAGAGGTAACTCCCATCCTTCCTTCACCAAACACAATGGACCTCTCACAGGGTGGCCAAACAAAAGTTCAAAAGGGCTGTAGCCAACCCCCTTCTGTGGGACCTCTCTGTAAGCAAAGAGCAGGCAGGGTAAAAGAATGTCCCATTTCCGCCTGAGCTTCTCTGGTAATCCTTTTATCATGCCTTTAAGGGTCTTGTTAAATCTCTCCACAAGCCCATTGCATTGTGGATGATATGGGGTGGTAAACTTATAGTTTACTCCACATTCCTTCCACATTGCTTTTAGATAGCTGGACATAAAGTTTGTCCCTCTATCTGATAGTACCTCCTTAGGAAAGCCCACTCTTGAGAAAACTGCAATGAGGGCTTTTGCCACCACAGGTGCTGTGGTGGTCCTTAGGGGAATAGCCTCTGGGTACCTGGTGGCATGATCCACTACCACCAGTATGAATCTGTTCCCAGATGCTGTTTGGGGGTCCATTGGACCCACAATATCAATTCCAACTCTCTCAAAGGGGACCCCCACCACAGGTAGTGGTATTAGGGGGGCCTTTGTTGTGCCACCTGACTTACCACTGGCTTGGCAAGTGACACAGGAGCGACAAAACTCCTTGACATCCTCTGACATGTGAGGCCAGTGAAAGTGTGGAACAAGCCTGTCCCACGTCTTGTTCTGGCCTAAGTGTCCTGCAAGGGGAATATCATGGGCCAAGGTAAGGAGGAATCCCCTAAACTGCAGAGGTATCACCAACCTCCTGGTCATGCCAGGCTTGGGGGCTCTAGCCTCTGAGTAAAGGAGTCCCTCATCCCAATACACAGTATGGGTACCTTGGGCATCCCCAGCAGCCTCAGCAGCAGCCTGCTGTCTGAGGGGTTCAAGGGAAGGGCAATCTAATTGAGCCTGCCTCAGGTCTGCCCTTGAGGGTCCCCCTGTCCCCAGAAACTCAACCTGGTCAGGTTCAAGCTCCTCAGAGACAGTCTCCTCTTGGACTGCAGAATCAGTTTCCTCTGAAACCTGATCCTCAACCTGGGGCAAGGTGGAAGGCGAGGCCTTTCCTCTCTTGCTCCTTCTCTTGGGTTGTGGCTGGTCTATTGTCTCAAGATCCACCACTGGTTCAGGAAGGCACTTCTTAGCCTGAGCCCTTGTCATGGCAAGGACATGCTCTGAAATCCCTAGCATTTCTGCATGAGTCCTGTACTCCACTTCTGACCATGCTGAGCTTTCAAGGTCATTGCCTAACAGACAGTCTACTGGTAGGTCTGCACTCACCACAACTTTCTTTAGGCCATCAACCCCTCCCCAGGAGAAGTTCACAACTGCCACACTATGGGAGGTAGTGGAGTTGCTTGCATTGGTTACTAGGTAGCTCTCTCCTAGTACAATCTGCCCAGGGTCCACAAAGCCAGGGGTCACCATGGTGACACTAGCACATGTGTCCCTGTAAGCTTGAGCCAGTTTCTCATTTATTAAGGGAGTCTGCCTGTATTTGCCCAGGTTAGTGGGGCTTACTGCAGTGGGCAACTCAATGTCCACATCATACAGGAGAACTGCCTGTGTAGGGACTCTGACTAGGCCAGATCCTACTTCAATACCCAGGGTCAACCCAGCTACACCCTTGGACTGTGTTCCACCACTGCTTACTGTACTTGGGGTTGCAGTTGCTTTAGGAGCTGTAGTGGTGGGAACTGGATTTGCCTTGGTGCACTCACTGCCCCAGTGTGAAACTGATTTGCAGGTATTGCACCAAGGTGTCTTTGGACCTTTGTTCTTCTTCTTCTTGTTACCAGTTTGGGAACCACCCTCCTTACTATTAGTTTGGGGGCCTGAAGACTTCTGGTCTTTTTCTTTATCTTTCTGATTCTGATTACCACCCTTCTGGTCTGTTTTCTTCTGGTCACCACCTTGGTTCTGGGGTTTCTGCTTAATCCTTGTTCTGACCCATTTGTCTGCCTTCTTTCCCAATTCTTGGGGAGAGGTCAGATCAGAGTCAATAAGGTATTGATGCAACAGCTGGTTTGTACAGTTATTAAGGATCTGTTCTCTCATCATAAGATTGTACAATCCTGTATAGTCTGAAACTTTACTTCCCTGTAACCAACCCTCCAAAGCCTTAGTGGCACACTCCACAAAATCAGTCCAGTCTTGAGTCTGTGCTTTCTGGGTGTCTCTGAACAACAACCTGTATTGCTCAGTGGTTAGGCCATACCCTTCAATGAGAGCACTCTTCAAAACAGAGTAGTTTTTGGCATCCTCAGGTCTAACTGTGAGGAGCCTGTCCCTCCCTTTCTCAGGAAAGGAGTACCACAAAATTGCAGCCCACTGATTCTCAGGAACCTGCTGTACCATGCAGGCTCTCTCAAGAGCAGTCATCCATTTGTGGATGTCATCCCCTTCTTTAAAGGGGGGCACAATTTTGGTCAGGTTTCTATTATCATAGGCCCTGTCTTTTTCTCTTGGAAAATTGCTGCCACCAGTGACATCTAAGCCACTTAATTTCTGCTCTCTTGCCAAGGCAAGTCTAGCTTGAGCCAAGGCTACCTCCTCCCTCTCTATCTGGAGTTTGACAGCCCTCATTCTGGCCCTATGCTCTAACTTTTGAGAAGCATTCATGCCTCTCTGTGATTCTCTGGAGGCACTAGAAAGATGAGAGTCCCCTGAGGGAGATCTCACTCTTCTGTTGCCTGGGGGAATCATATGTTGGGTTCTGGGGAGGTGCTGGCCCTCTCCATTCCCCAGTAGGTCCAAGTTGGCCTGGCTAAGCCTACCAACTGGAACCTGGCTACCCTGATCCTGTACTCCTAAGTCCTCAACATCTGAGTCCTCATCCAAGTCATCATCATCCTCCTCTTCAAGGGGATCAACTGCAGGGGGGTTCCCTCCAGTTCCTGTATCTAGGGAAGCTGCTTTTGCCTTCTCTAAGTCATCCTGTTCTAGGATTTCTACCAGGATTAGGCAGGTGGGGCTTCTGCCCCTTTTTAACCCTCTTGCTTTGCACAAGGCAATCAAGTCTCTGCGGGTTAGTTTGTCATATCCAAAAGTTGCCTGGGTAGGGTCAACTGTCACAGGACTAGACCCTGAGGCCTTTCCTGTGTCAGACATGGTTACTAGTGAGGTGTAAGTGGTGCACTTACCTACACTAAGTGTTTTCCTACTGGACCTTGCTAGTGAGTTGTAGTCAGGGGTGTGCTACTCCCTTCAACCTACAACTACTAAGTTCAGTAGAACTTAATATGCTAAGCTTTTGATTTTATATGTACCTAGAGGTACTTGATGTGATCTTTCAATTTGATATAAAGATTGCAATGGTAAAACAACAGCAAGCTCAAATCCGCACCGCTGCTCACCAATGTGAGAAGTTGGCCTGGTAGGGGATGTTTCCAATTCTGGAACCACCTACTACCTGACCAAACAATCCCCTTATGGTGTCTGGTTGTAAGTCAACCTTATTAGACAAGCTATCCTAGGGGTAGCATGGACTAAGCAGCCTAAAGGCTTAACTTAAGAGGTCGTGTTAAGCGAGCTGTTTTACCACATACAATCCTGTAATACCAAATGAAAGGACACCACACAAGTATATATTATAAAAATATATGTGTTTATTACTAAAAACAATCCCCAGTATTCTTTATGAATAAAGGGGCACAAGCGTTAAATCAAAAAGCACTGTTTAAACATACAAGTTGCACAATTATGGATGAGGGCGGGTGGCCACTCAAACCATATACTAAACAAGTGGTATAAGAAAGGCCACTCGAGCAGTGGTTAGGCCTAGGGCCTAGGGAATCGCTGGGAGCAGTCAGGACAAGCAATGCTGAAGTCGGGAATGGCCCTCGGGATTCGGGAGATGTGCGGAAAGCGCACGCATGCACCAATGTTAACCAATGGTGCGTAAAAGTCAAAGAGTTTAAGTTTAAGGACACTTCCGCTGAACCTAGAGGAACAAAACTTAACACACAGACCCTAGAGGTGTGCACCAGTGTGGGAACACCGGCGGAGCAAAGTTACCTCACCCACAGGAAGTGGGTGCACAGGGTCGAAGTGGCGTCGGGTTTTGACACGCAGGCTCTTGGTGCTTGGAGCTGAAAGGGCTGCAGGCAGGGTGAAGACGAAGTGTCCGGTGGAGTCCAAGGGTGGACTCAAGTTGTAGAGTACCTGAAAGCAGAGGGGACAGAGTCTGGGTCACTCAGCAGTGACCAGGGTGGAACCAGGACGGAACCAGGCAATGTCGGGCGCAATCAGGTGGTCGTCAAGGAGCTTCTCTCCGCTGTCACGTGGGCTCTGGGGCATCTGCGACGTCCAGGAGCAGGTCACGATCTGTCCCACGCAGGCTCTCACCGTCGGTGCAGTCGGCTTCAAGTTTGGAGCAAACAAGCCTTGGTAAGAGCAATCCACGCAGGATCGGAAGATTGCTTCTCACTCGGACCAGGAAGGTCAGAGTCGGGGCTCCTTTTCAGGGGAGCTGGTGTGGATCTGGAGCAACCAGATTCACGAGTCTTCTTAGGTAGTTCGTCGGCACAGGGACCACAAGCCAGCTGGCAAGTGACCGGGCCAACGCGTTGAGCCAAATCGTGCCAAAGGGCCCCACGCAGCACTCGTCGAGTGTGGAGGGCTGAACTTCGGCTCAGGAGTAGCTCAGGGTGGGGGCTTCTCAAACCCCGGTGTACAGCTTCGAGGCTCACTCGTGGGCTGCACGGTCAGCGTCTCGTGGTCACTTCAAGATGGCGTGCCCCACGCTTCCGGTCGCCTCCACGGGTCTCAGCTTTGCAGGGACTGTGGATCGGGCTGTTAGAAGCTGGGCAGGCTTGATCTCGTCGATCTCAGTCGCTCGAGTTCCGGCGGGAACTGCAACTAAGTAGACGTCGAGGGCTGGATGGTGCCTGCTGCTGCAGGGTGGTCACTCCTTGACCACAAGGGAGATTCTTCGGGCTTCCACGTTGAGATGGAGGGCGAAGGGTCCAGAATATCATTTCAAATGTTTCTTCCAGGAAATCTGATGTGCATTGGCACTGCTCCCACTCTTATTCGAATCTGGTGGGCGTGATTACCTGCTAGGTCCCCTCCTATGGGTGGGACCCAGGAAGTGGGTGGATACACCCCCTTCCTTTGATCCAGGCCGCCCTGGCACGAGGGCTGGAGTGCCCCAGAACCGGTTTGGCCGGATTATGCAAGGGGCAGCCTTGTGCGCCCCAGGCAGTGTCTGGTTTCTTTCAAACCTCCCTGCTACAATACACTATCTCCTGTCTGGAGGGCGGTGACACCCTCCTGTGACAGGAAACCCTTTGTCCAGGACCCCCTTGACTGGGTTTCGGTCAGCTCCAGGGGTCCAGACATTTGTCTGTGGCAGAGGCATCCATTTTGTGGATCTTAAGGCCTTTGGAGAAATCAACCGCATTAAAGTGAAGTAACATGTCTTACCCCTCTAGAGGGGTGGAATGCCATCCCCGTCGCCAGAACTGGCGAGGGGATGGTATTCCAAAGCGTATGACACCTTACACGACATGTTTTGATAAAGCCAAACCAGAGTTGCTAAATAACCGCGAGGATTATAAGGCACTTAATAGTATATGGTATGGCATTATCCTGAAACAGCTTAGGGATTTGTTCCCGACGGCTGCAGACAGGCTCAGCTCATGCTAGAGCTCCATCTCACATAAAAACCATGCACCCAGCCTCCAGGATTGGTGAGGCCTGTCTATAGGAGTGGCTCACAGGTTTACATGTGTCCAGATATAGGTTTAGACATAGGTATACTATATCTAAGCAAGGGGTGTGTACACCACCTTACCCCAGCTGAGTGATCAGCCAGTTGTGTCAATTTAAGAACCAGCCAGGGGTGGCAAAAGATATGCTGCAGCCCCTGGTAGGCCTTAGTGGCTCCTGTGCCCTGTGCACCTATAGTGCATTCTACAGGGGCTGACAAGGAGTCCATTTCCAATTGGTATGTGCCTATAGCACATGTGTCATTAATTTAGTGAGAGAACAGCAGGCTGGGGGTCTGATCAGCAGGCCCACAGCCTCAGTAGTCGAAAACCAGTGAAGCAAAAAGCAAAAATTTGGGGTGACCATAGGATAGCAGACCCTACTCTCCTACATATATGGTTTGAGTGGCCACCCGCCCTCATCCATAATTGTGCAACTTGTATGTTTAAACAGTGCTTTTGATTTAACGCTTGTGCCCCTTTATTCATAAAGAATACTGGGGATTGTTTTTAGTAATAAACACATATATTTTTATAATATATACTTGTGTGGTGTCCTTTCATTTGGTATTACAGGATTGTATGTGGTAAAACAGCTCGCTTAACACGACCTCTTAAGTTAAGCCTTTAGGCTGCTTAGTCCATGCTACCCCTAGGATAGCTTGTCTAATAAGGTTGACTTACAACCAGACACCATAAGGGATTGTTTGGTCAGGTAGTAGGTGGTTCCAAAATTGGAAACATCCCCTACCAGGCCAACTTCCCACATTGGTGAGCAGCGGTGCGGATTTGAGCTTGCTGTTGTTTTACCATTGCAATCTTTATATCAAATTGAAAGATCACATCAAGTACCTCTAGGTACATATAAAATCAAAAGCTTAGCATATTAAGTTCTACTGAACTTAGTAGTTGTAGGTTGAAGGGATTAGCACACCCTGACTACAACTCACTAGCAAGGTCCAGTAGGAAAACACTTAGTGTAGGTAAGTGCACCACTTACACCTCACTAGTAACCATGTCTGACACAGGAAAAGCCTCAGGGTCTGCTCCTGTGACAGTTGACCCTACCCAGGCAACTTTTGGATATGACAAACTAACCCGCAGAGACTTGATTGCCTTGTGCAAAGCAAGAGGGTTAAAAAGGGGCAGAAGCCCCACCTGCCTAATCCTTGTAGAAATCCTAGAACAGGATGACTTAGAGAAGGCAAAAGCAGCTTCCCTAGATACAGGAACTGGAGGGAACCCCCCTGCAGTTGATCCCCCTGAAGAGGAGGATGATGATGACTTGGATGAGGACTCAGATGTTGAGGACTTAGAAGTACAGGATCAGGGTAGCCAGGTTCCAGTTGGTAGGCTTAGCCAGGCCAACTTGGACCTACTGGGGAATGGAGAGGGCCAGCACCTCCCCAGAACCCAACATATGATTCTCCCAGGCAACAGAAGAGTGAGATCTCCCTCAGGGGACTCTCATCTTTCTAGTGCCTCCAGAGAATCAGAGAGAGGCATGAGTGCTTCTCAAAAAGCTGAGCATAGGGCTAGAATGAGGGCTGTCAGACTCCAGATAGAGAGAGAGGAGGTAGCCCTGAGTCAAGCTAAGCTTACCTTAGCTCAAGCTAAACTTGCCTTGGCAAGAGAGCAGAAATTGTGTGGCTTAGATGCCACTGGTGGCAGCAATATTCCTAAAGAGAAACCCAGGTCCTATGATAGCAGAAACCTGACAAAGATTGTGCCCCCCTACAAGGAAGGGGATGATATCCACAAGTGGATAACTGCTCTTGAGAGAGCCTGCATGGTACAGCAGGTTCCTGAGGAACAGTGGGCAGCAATCTTATGGTACTCCTTTTCAGATAAAGGGAGAGATAAGCTCCTCACTGTTAGACATGAGGATGCAAACAATTACAAAGTCCTGAAGAGTGTTCTGATAGATGGGTTTGGCTTAACCACTGAACAGTACAGGTTGAAGTTCAGAGACACCCAGAAGACACAGACTCAGGACTGGACTGATTTTGTTGATTGTGCAACTAAGGCTCTGGAGGGTTGGCTACATGGCAGCAAAGTACATGACTTTACAGGATTGTATAATTTGATTATGAGGGAGCAGATCCTAAGTAATTGTCAGAACCAGCTCTTACACCAGCACCTGGTAGACTCTGATCTGACCTCTCCCCAAGAATTGGGAAAGAAGGCAGACAAATGGGTCAGAACCAGGATTAGGCCTAAGAATCAGGACAGTAACCAGAAGAAGGAGTCTACCAAGCCTCAAGATAAGGGTGGGGATAAAAATAAAGAAAAGACTTCCCCAGGGCCCCAAAACTCCAAGGATGGGGGTGGGTACCAAGACACTTCTTCAACTGAGAAAAAGCCTTATTGTTATGCCTGTAAACAGGTGGGGCATTACAAAACAGACAACTGTTGTCCCAAGAATAACAATAAAGAAAATATACCTCCAAAGCCAGCTTCAACACCTCCTGTTACTGTCAGCAGTAATCCCCCAGGAAGTGGAAGCACACCCAGGAATCTGGGTGGGTTTACTTTTGGAAATCAGGTGGACCCTGGCCTATCCAGGTCCCCATCACCCAATGATCTTGTTTATGAAACTGGCATGGGGTTTGCCAACTTCTCCGCTTGCCCAAATACTTTGAGCAAGTATAGACAAGAACCCATCATCAATGGTTTGAAAGTTGAGGCTTTTAGAGACACAGGGGCTAGCATCACCATGGTGGCTGATGGCATAGTCCCCTCTAAGCAACTTTTACCTGGTGCCACATACCAGGTTACAAACATTGATGGAATCCAAACAAATCATCCCATGGCAGTAGTAAGTCTCAGCTGGGGAGGTGTCATTGGCCCAAAGAGAGTGGCAGTGTCACCAAACTTGCCTGTAGACTGCCTACTTGGTAATGATTTGGAGATCTCAGCCTGGGCTGAGGTTGAACAGGAAACCCATTCTAGAATGGTGAATTCCAATGGAAAGGTTAGTGGGGCTGTAATGGCTACAGCCCCAATTCAAGATGTCCTTCCTGAAAAGGTTGGTAGGGCTGAGAAACTCTCTGCCCCATCTTTAGCAAAAGCTCTTCCTGAACAGAATAGCAAAGCTGTTATGATAACAGCAGAAACCCAAACTGAGTCTCCTCCTGAAAAGGTTGGTGGGGCTGTGATGGCCACAGCCCAAACTCAAACTGACACGTGTGTTGTGAAACCTGAAATGATGGATAACTCCACACAAACTGAGAGCATGGAGGAGGAAGAGAAATCTCCCCCTCACCAGACTTTAGGACAGGATCAGCCTCCTCAGGGAACTGATCTTACCCCTGATGAAGGAACTGCCCCAGAGGTGGTTGGGCCTAGCCTGACAGAACCTCTGATGTCAGTGGACCCTTCTCAGGTGGGACCCAGTCTGGAGCAGATAACCTGCCCCTCTCTACCTTGCCTTAGCCAGCCCAGGGCTGCAGAGGACAAGAAGGACAGTGAGACCCAGAGGGCCCCCTGTCAAATAAAGCACCCCCATCAAAAGATTAGGTGCACCAAAACTAGTAGCCCTAGTAAGGTGAAAACTTTAAAAACTCCTGAGGGAGCCCCCTTAAAAACAGTTAGGGACCTCCCACAGATGGATTCTGTTGGGCACAGCCAAACCTGGGACCCAAGGGGCCCAAACCTGAACTGTCCCTCCAGCAAGCCAAACAGAGGGACCCAGCCTCCAGCTTTAGGTAGCCAGAGGTTGACCCTGAGAGCACAGTGCAACTCAGTTAAAGAGAGAAAGGCACACATGGTGGAAGATAATTGGAGGAAGCTAAGCCCTAAATTAGTAGAGCCTCGCTTCAATACTCCATATCCAAACCAGCCTTTAACTTTGCATAAACACACCCAAGGTAGTGATTCCCTATGGTGGAGACCCTCTAATACCCAAAGGGTGAGGGACTGCTTAGTGGACCATGAGACAGGGGGTACCCATGCTAGTGCAGGTACTTCCTTATATGGCCACTCAGGCAATATAGGCTTACCTGGCCAAGGATAGCCTTATCTCCTTTCGTTTGGGGGGGGGTTATGTAGGAAGGTGGCTACCTGACTATGGTTACCCCAGATTTTTGCCTGTGTTTAGCTGGTTTTTTGACTTAGTTGACCTGGTTCCCTGCTAATCAGGGCCCCAGGCCATCTGCTCTCTCTGTAAAATGGATTCCATGTACCCTAGGTACATACCAATTGGAAATGGACTCCTTGTCAGCCCCTGTAGAATGCACTATAGGTGCACAGGGCACAGGAGCCACTAAGGCCTACCAGGGGCTGCAGCATGTCTTTTGCCACCCCTGGCTGGTTCTTAAATTGACACAACTGGCTGATCACTCAGCTGGGGTAAGGTGGTGTACACACCCCTTGCTTAGATATAGTATACCTATGTCTAAACCTATATCTGGACACATGTAAACCTGTGAGCCACTCCTATAGTCAGGCCTCACCAATCCTGGAGGCTGGGTGCATGGTTTTATGTGAGATGGAGCTCTAGCATGAGCTGAGCCTGTCTGCAGCCGTCGGGAACAAATCCCTAAGCTGTTTCAGGATAATGCCATACCATATACTATTAAGTGCCTTATAATCCTCGCGGTTATTTAGCAACTTTGGTTTGGCTTTATCAAAACATGTCGTGTAAGGTGTCATACGCTTTGGAATACCATCCCCTCGCCAGTTCTGGCGACGGGGATGGCATTCCACCCCTCTAGAGGGGTAAGACATGTTACTTCACTTTAATGCGGTTGATTTCTCCAAAGGCCTTAAGATCCACAAAATGGATGCCTCTGCCACAGACAAATGTCTGGACCCCTGGAGCTGACCGAAACTCAGTCAAGGGGGTCCTGGACAAAGGGTTTCCTGTCACAGGAGGGTGTCACCGCCCTCCAGACAGGAGATAGTGTATTGTAGCAGGGAGGTTTGAAAGAAACCAGACACTGCCTGGGGCGCACAAGGCTGCCCCTTGCATAATCCGGCCAAACCGGTTCTGGGGCACTCCAGCCCTCGTGCCAGGGCGGCCTGGATCAAAGGAAGGGGGTGTATCCACCCACTTCCTGGGTCCCACCCATAGGAGGGGACCTAGCAGGTAATCACGCCCACCAGATTCGAATAAGAGTGGGAGCAGTGCCAATGCACATCAGATTTCCTGGAAGAAACATTTGAAACGATATTCTGGACCCTTCACCCTCCATCTCAACGTGGAAGCCCGAAGAATCTCCCTTGTGGTCAAGGAGTGACCACCCTGCAGCAGCAGGCACCATCCAGCCCTCGACGTCTACTTAGTTGCAGTTCCCGCCGGAACTCGAGCGACTGAGATCGACGAGATCAAGCCTGCCCAGCTTCTAACAGCCCGATCCACAATCCCTGCAAAGCTGAGACCCGTGGAGGCGATCGGAAGCGTGGGGCACGCCATCTTGAAGTGACCACGAGACGCTGACCGTGCAGCCCACGAGTGACCCTCGAAGCTGTACACCGGGGTTTGAGAATCCCCCACCCTGAGCTACTCCTGAGCCGAAGTTCAGCCCTCCACACTCGACGAGTGCTGCGTGGGGCCCTTTGGCACGATTTGGCTCAACGCGTTGGCCCGGTCACTTGCCAGCTGGCTTGTGGTCCCTGTGCCGACGAACTACCCAAAAAGACTTGTGATTCTGGTTGCTCCAGATCCACACCAGCTCCCCTGAAAAGGAGCCCCGACTCTGACCTTCCTGGTCTGAGTGAGAAGCAATCTTCCGATCCTGCGTGGATTGCTCTTACCAAGGCTTGTTTGCTCCAAACTTGAAGCCGACTGCACCGACGGTGAGAGCCTGCGTGGGACAGATCGTGACCTGCTCCTGGACGTCGCAGATGCCCCAGAGCCCACGTGACAGCGGAGAGAAGCTCCTCAACGACCACCTGATTGCGCCCGACATTGCCTGGTTCCGTCCTGGTTCCACCCTGGTCACTGCTGAGTGACCCAGACTCTGTCCCCTCTGCTTTCAGGTACTCTACAACTTGAGTCCACCCTTGGACTCCACCGGACACTTCGTCTTCACCCTGCCTGCAGCCCTTTCAGCTCCAAGCACCAAGAGCCTGCGTGTCAAAACCCGACGCCACTTCGACCCTGTGCACCCACTTCCTGTGGGTGAGGTAACTTTGCTCCGCCGGTGTTCCCACACTGGTGCACACCTCTAGGGTCTGTGTGTTAAGTTTTGTTCCTCTAGGTTCAGCGGAAGTGTCCTTAAACTTTAACTCTTTGACTTTTACGCACCATTGGTTAACATTGGTGCATGCGTGCGCTTTCCGCACATCTCCCGAATCCCGAGGGCCATTCCCGACTTCAGCATTGCTTGTCCTGACTGCTCCCAGCGATTCCCTAGGCCCTAGGCCTAACCACTGCTCGAGTGGCCTTTCTTATACCACTTGTTTAGTATATGGTTTGAGTGGCCACCCGCCCTCATCCATAATTGTGCAACTTGTATGTTTAAACAGTGCTTTTGATTTAACGCTTGTGCCCCTTTATTCATAAAGAATACTGGGGATTGTTTTTAGTAATAAACACATATATTTTTATAATATATACTTGTGTGGTGTCCTTTCATTTGGTATTACAGGATTGTATGTGGTAAAACAGCTCGCTTAACACGACCTCTTAAGTTAAGCCTTTAGGCTGCTTAGTCCATGCTACCCCTAGGATAGCTTGTCTAATAAGGTTGACTTACAACCAGACACCATAAGGGATTGTTTGGTCAGGTAGTAGGTGGTTCCAGAATTGGAAACATCCCCTACCAGGCCAACTTCCCACAGTCCCCCAGGCTGTGCTTGGTCCCCCTGGTTGCTCTTGGTCCCCCAGGCTGTGCTAGGTCCCCCAGGCTGTGCTTGGACCCCCAGGCTCTGCTTGGTCCCCCAGGCTCTGCTTGGTCCCCCTGGTTGCTCTTGGTCCTTCAGGCTGTGCTTGGTCCCCCAGGCTGTGCTTGGTCCCCCTGGTTGCTCTTGGTCCCCCAGGCTGTGCTTGGTCCCCCAGGCTGTGCTTGGTCCCCCTGGTTGCTCTTGGTCCCCCAGGCTGTGCTTGGTCCCCCTGGCTGTGCTTGGTCCCCCAGGCTGTGCTTGGTCCCCCTGGTTGCTTTTGGTCCCCCAGGCTGTGCTTGGTCCCCCATGCTGTGCTTGGTTCCCCAGGCTGTGCTTGGTCCCCCAGGCTGTGCTTGGTCCCCCTGGTTGCTCTTGGCCCCCCAGGCTGTGCTTGGTCCCCCAGGCTGTGCTTGGTACCCCAGGCTGTGCTTGGTCCTCCTGGTTGCTCTTGGTCCCCCAGGCTGTGCTTGGTCCCCCAGGCTGTTCTTGGTCCCCCAGGCTGTGCTTGGTCCCCCAGGCTGTGCTTGGTCCCCCAGGCTGTGCTTGGTCCCCCAGGCTGTGCTTGGTCCCTCCAGTTGCTCTTGGTCCCCCAGGCTGTGCTTGGTCCCCCAGGCTGTGCTTGGTCCCCCAGGCTGTGCTTGGTCCCCCAGGCTGTGCTTGGTCCCCCTGGTTGCTCTTGGTCCCCCAGGCTGTGCTTGGTCCCCCTGGTTGCTCTTGGTCCCCCTGGCTGTGCTTGGTACCCCTGGCTGTGCTTGGTCCCCCTGGTTGCTCTTGGTACCCCCGGCTGTGCTTGGTCCCCCAGGCTGTGCTTGGTCCCCCTGGTTGCTCTTGGTCCCCCAGGCTGTGCTTGGTACCCCAGGCTGTGCTTGGTCCCCCAGGCTCTGCTTGGTCCCCCAGGCTCTGCTTGGTCCCCCTGGTTGCTCTTGGTCCCTCAGGCTGTGCTTGGTCCCCCAGGCTGTGCTTGGTCCCCCGGGCTGTGCTTGGTCCCCCAGGCTGTGCTTGGTCCCCCTGGTTGCTCTTGGTCCCCCTGGCTGTGCATGGTACCCCTGGCTGTGCTTGGTCCCCCTGGTTGCTCTTGGTCCACCAGGCTGTGCTTGGTCCCCCAGGCTGTGCTTGGTCCCCCTGGTTGCTCTTGGTCCCCCAGGCTGTGTGTGAGAAGTTGGCCTGATAGGTGATGTTTCCAATTCTGGAACCACCTATTATCAGACCAAACAATCCCTTATGGTGTCTGGTTGTAAGTCAACCTTATTAGACGAGCTATCCTAGGGGTAGCATGGACTAAGCAGCCTAAAGGCTTAACTTAAGAGGTCGTGTTAAGCGAGCTGTTTTACCACATACAATCCTGTAATATCAAATGAAAGGACACCACACAAGTATATATTATAAAAATATATGTGTTTATTACTAAAAACAATCCCCAGTATTCTTTATGAATAAAGGGGCACAAGCGTTAAATCAAAAGCACTGTTTAAACATACAAGTTGCACAATTATGGATGAGGGCGGGTGGCCACTCAAACCATATACTAAACAAGTGGTATAAGAGATGCCACTCGAGCAGTGGTTAGGCCTAGGGCCTAGGGAATCGCTGGGAGCAGTCAGGACAAGCAATGCTACACAGGCAGTTCTCCTGTATGATGTGGACATTGAGTTGCCCACTGCAGTAAGCCCCAGTAACCTGGGCAAATACAGACAGACTCCCTTAATTAATGAGAAACTGGCTCAAGCTTACAGGGACACATGTGCCAGTGTCACAATGGTGACACCTGACTTTGTGGACCCTGGACAGATTGCACTAGGTGAGAGCTACCTAGTAACCAATGCAAGCAACTCCACTACTTCCCATAGTGTGGCAGTTGTGAACTTCTCCTGGGGAGGGGTTGATGGCCTAAAGAAGGTTGTGGTGAGTGCAGACCTACCAGTAGACTGTCTGTTAGGCAATGACCTTGAAAGCTCAGCATGGTCAGAAGTGGAGTACAGGACTCATGCAGAAATGCTAGGGATTTCAGAGCATGTCCTTGCCATGACAAGGGCTCAGGCTAAGAAGTGCCTTCCTGAACCAGTGGTGGATCTTGAAACAATAGACCAGCCACAACCCAAGAGAAGGAGCAAGAGAGGAAAGGCTCAGCCTTCCACCTTGCCCCAGGTTGAGGATCAGGTTTCAGAGGAAACTGATTCTGCAGTCCAAGAGGAGACTGTCTCTGAGGAGCTTGAACCTGACCAGGTTGAGTTTCTGGGGACAGAGGGACCCTCAAGGGCAGACCTGAGGCAGGCTCAATTAGATTGCCCTTCCCTTGAACCCCTCAGACAGCAGGCTGCTGCTGAGGCTGCTGGGGATGCCCAAGGTACCCATACTGTGTATTGGGATGATGGACTCCTTTACTCAGAGGCTAGAGCCCCCAAGCCTGGCATGACCAGGAGGTTGGTTATACCTCTGCAGTTTAGGGGGTTCCTCCTTACCTTGGCCCATGATATTCCCCTTGCAGGACACTTAGGCCAGAACAAGACGTGGGACAGGCTTGTTTCACACTTTCACTGGCCTCACATGTCAGAGGATGTCAAGGAGTTTTGTCGCTCCTGTGTCACTTGCCAAGCCAGTGGTAAGTTAGGTGGCACAACAAAGGCCCCCCTAATACCACTACCTGTGGTGGGAGTTCCCTTTGAAAGAGTTGGAATTGATATTGTGGGTCCAATGGACCCCCAAACAGCATCTGGGAACAGATTCATACTGGTGGTAGTGGATCATGCCACCAGGTATCCAGAGGCTATTCCCCTAAGGACCACCACAGCCCCTGTGGTGGCAAAGGCCCTCATTGCAGTTTTCTCAAGAGTGGGCTTTCCTAAGGAGGTACTATCAGATAGAGGCACGAATTTTATGTCTAGCTATCTGAAAGCAATGTGGAAGGAATGTGGAGTAAACTATAAGTTTACCACCCCATATCATCCCCAATGCAATGGGCTTGTGGAGAGATTTAACAAGACCCTAAAAGGCATGATAAAAGGATTACCAGAGAAGCTCAGGCGGAAATGGGACATTCTTTTACCCTGCCTGCTCTTTGCTTACAGAGAGGTCCCACAGAAGGGGGTTTGCTACAGCCCTTTTGAACTTTTGTTTGGCCACCCTGTGAGGGGTCCATTGTGTTTGGTGAAGGAAGGATGGGAGTTACCTCTCAAAAAGCCCAAACTAGACATAGTGGACTATGTACTTGGTCTCCGCTCCAGGATGGCTGAGTACATGGAAAGAGCATCCAAAAACCTGGAGGCCAGCCAAGAATTACAGAAAGCTTGGCATGACCAAAAGGCTGTGCTGGTAGAGTTCCAACCAGGACAGAAGGTGTGGGTACTCCAGCAGCACTCCAAGACAAATGGAGTGGACCCTATCCTATTATTGAGAAGAAGGGGGAAGTCACCTACTTGGTGGACTTTGGAACACCCAGGAGCCCTCACAGGGTAATCCATGTGAATCGCTTGAAAGCATTTGTGGACAGGGAGGACATGAGCTTGCTCATGGCCACTGTGAGAAGTTGGCCTGGTAGGGGATGTTTCCAATTCTGGAACCACCTACTACCTGACCAAACAATCCCCTTATGGTGTCTGGTTGTAAGTCAACCTTATTAGACAAGCTATCCTAGGGGTAGCATGGACTAAGCAGCCTAAAGGCTTAACTTAAGAGGTCGTGTTAAGCGAGCTGTTTTACCACATACAATCCTGTAATACCAAATGAAAGGACACCACACAAGTATATATTATAAAAATATATGTGTTTATTACTAAAAACAATCCCCAGTATTCTTTATGAATAAAGGGGCACAAGCGTTAAATCAAAAGCACTGTTTAAACATACAAGTTGCACAATTATGGATGAGGGCGGGTGGCCACTCAAACCATATACTAAACAAGTGGTATAAGAAAGGCCACTCGAGCAGTGGTTAGGCCTAGGGCCTAGGGAATCGCTGGGAGCAGTCAGGACAAGCAATGCTGAAGTCGGGAATGGCCCTCGGGATTCGGGAGATGTGCGGAAAGCGCACGCATGCACCAATGTTAACCAATGGTGCGTAAAAGTCAAAGAGTTAAAGTTTAAGGACACTTCCGCTGAACCTAGAGGAACAAAACTTAACACACAGACCCTAGAGGTGTGCACCAGTGTGGGAACACCGGCGGAGCAAAGTTACCTCACCCACAGGAAGTGGGTGCACAGGGTCGAAGTGGCGTCGGGTTTTGACACGCAGGCTCTTGGTGCTTGAAGCTGAAAGGGCTGCAGGCAGGGTGAAGACGAAGTGTCCGGTGGAGTCCAAGGGTGGACTCAAGTTGTAGAGTACCTGAAAGCAGAGGGGACAGAGTCTGGGTCACTCAGCAGTGACCAGGGTGGAACCAGGACGGAACCAGGCAATGTCGGGCGCAATCAGGTGGTCGTCGAGGAGCTTCTCTCCGCTGTCACGTGGGCTCTGGGGCATCTGCGACGTCCAGGAGCAGGTCACGATCTGTCCCACGCAGGCTCTCACCGTCTGTGCAGTCGGCTTCAAGTTTGGAGCAAACAAGCCTTGGTAAGAGCAATCCACGCAGGATCGGAAGATTGCTTCTCACTCGGATCAGGAAGGTCAGAGTCGGGGCTCCTTTTCAGGGGAGCTGGTGTGGATCTGGAGCAACCAGAATCACAAGTCTTTTTAGGTAGTTCGTCGGCACAGGGACCACAAGCCAGCTGGCAAGTGACCGGGCCAACGCGTTGAGCCAAATCGTGCCAAAGGGCCCCACGCAGCACTCGTCGAGTGTGGAGGGCTGAACTTCGGCTCAGGAGTAGCTCAGGGTGGGGGCTTCTAAAACCCCGGTGTACAGCTTCGAGGGTCACTCGTGGGCTGCACGGTCAGCGTCTCGTGGTCACTTCAAGATGGCGTGCCCCACGCTTCCGGTAGCCTCCACGGGTCTCAGCTTTGCAGGGACTGTGGATCGGGCTGTTAGAAGCTGGGCAGGCTTGATCTCGTCGATCTCAGTCGCTCGAGTTCCGGCAGGAACTGCAACTAAGTAGATGTCGAGGGCTGGATGGTGCCTGCTGCTGCAGGGTGGTCACTCCTTGACCACAAGGGAGATTCTTCGGGCTTCCACGTTGATATGGAGGGCGAAGGGTCCAGAATATCGTTTCAAATGTTTCTTCCAGGAAATCTGATGTGCATTGGCACTGCTCCCACTCTTATTCGAATCTGGTGGGCGTGATTACCTGCTAGGTCCCCTCCTATGGGTGGGACCCAGGAAGTGGGTGGATACACCCCCTTCCTTTGATCCAGGCCGCCCTGGCACGAGGGCTGGAGTGCCCCAGAACCGGTTTGGCCGGATTATGCAAGGGGCAGCCTTGTGCGCCCCAGGCAGTGTCTGGTTTCTTTCAAACCTCCCTGCTACAATCCACTATCTCCTGTCTGGAGGGCGGTGACACCCTCCTGTGACAGGAAACCCTTTGTCCAGGACCCCCTTGACTGAGTTTCGGTCAGCTCCAGGGGTTCAGACATTTGTCTGTGGAAGAGGCATCCATTTTGTGGATCTTAAGGCCTTTGGAGAAATCAACCGCATTAAAGTGAAGTAACATGTCTTACCCCTCTAGAGGGGTGGAATGCCATCCCCGTCGCCAGAACTGGCGAGGGGATGGTATTCCAAAGCGTATGACACCTTACACGACATGTTTTGATAAAGCCAAACCAAAGTTGCTAAATAACCGCGAGGATTATAAGGCACTTAATAGTATATGGTATGGCATTATCCTGAAACAGCTTAGGGATTTGTTCCCGACAGCTGCAGACAGGCTCAGCTCATGCTAGAGCTCCATCTCACATAAAAACCATGCACCCAGCCTCCAGGATTGGTGAGGCCTGTCTATAGGAGTGGCTCACAGGTTTACATGTGTCCAGATATAGGTTTAGACATAGGTATACTGTATCTAAGCAAGGGGTGTGTACACCACCTTGCCCCAGCTGAGTGATCAGCCAGTTGTGTCAATTTAAGAACCAGCCAGGGGTGGCAAAAGATATGCTGCAGCCCCTGGTAGGCCTTAGTGGCTCCTGTGCCCTGTGCACCTATAGTGCATTCTACAGGGGCTGACAAGGAGTCCATTTCCAATTGTGGTATGTACCTAGGGTACATGGAATCCATTTTACAGAGAGAGCAGATGGCCTGGGGCCCTGATTAGCAGGGAACCAGGTCAACTAAGTCAAAAAAACCAGCTAAACACAGGCAAAAAATCTGGGGTAACCATAGTCAGGTAGCCACCTTCCTACATAACCCCCCCCCCCAAACGAAAGGAGATAAGGCTATCCTTGGCCAGGTAAGCCTATATTGCCTGAGTGGCCATATAAGGAAGTACCTGCACTAGCATGGGTACCCCCTGTCTCATGGTCCACTAAGCAGTCCCTCACCCTTTGGGTATTAGAGGGTCTCCACCATAGGGAATCACTACCTTGGGTGTGTTTATGCAAAGTTAAAGGCTGGTTTGGATATGGAGTATTGAAGTGAGGCTCTACTAAGTTAGGGCTTGGCTTCCTCCAATTATCTTCCACCATGTGTGCCTTTCTTTCTTTAACTGAGTTGCACTGTGCTCTCAGGGTCAACCTCTGGCTACCTAAAGCTGGAGGCTGGGTCCCTCTGTTTGGCTTGCTGGAGGGACAGTTCAGGTTTGGGCCCTTTGGGTCCCAGGTTTGGCTGTGCCCAACAGAATCCATCTGTGGGAGGTCCCTAACTGTTTTTAAGGGGGCTCCCTCAGGAGTTTTTAAAGTTTTCACCTCACTAGGGCTACTAGTTTTGGTGCACCTAATCTTTTGATGGGGGTGCTTTATTTGACAGGGGGCCCTCTGGGTCTCACTGTCCTTCTTGTCCTCTGCAGCCCTGGGCTGGCTGAGGCAAGGTAGAGAGGGGCAGGTTACCTGCTCCAGACTGGGTCCCACCTGAGAAGGGTCCACTGACATCAGAGGTTCTGTCGTGCTAGGCCCAACCACCTCTGGGGCAGTTTCTTCATCAGGGGTAAGATCAGTTCCCTGAGGAGGCTGATCCTGTCCTAAAGTCTGGTGAGGGGGAGATTTCTCTTCCTCCTCCATGCTCTCAGTTTGTGTGGAGTTATCCATCATTTCAGGTTTCACAACACACATGTCAGTTTGAGTTTGGGCTGTTGCCATCACAGCCCCACCAACCTTTTCAGGAGGAGACTCAGTTTGGGTTTCTGCTGTTATCATAACAGCTTTGCTATTCTGTTCAGGAAGAGCTTTTGCTAAAGATGGGGCAGAGAGTTTCTCAGCCCTACCAACCTTTTCAGGAAGGACATCTTGAATTGGGGCTGTAGCCATTACAGCCCCACTAACCTTTCCATTGGAATTCACCATTCTAGAATGGGTTTCCTGTTCAACCTCAGCCCAGGCTGAGATCTCCAAATCATTACCAAGTAGGCAGTCTACAGGCAAGTTTGGTGACACTGCCACTCTCTTTGGGACAATGACACCTCCCCAGCTGAGACTTACTACTGCCATGGGATGATTTGTTTGTATTCCATCAATGTT
This sequence comes from Lissotriton helveticus, assembly GCF_964261635.1. Classification (NCBI taxonomy): domain Eukaryota; kingdom Metazoa; phylum Chordata; class Amphibia; order Caudata; family Salamandridae; genus Lissotriton; species Lissotriton helveticus. The sequence continues at coordinate 266,703 of NW_027611701.1, read as the reverse complement.
TGTAACCTGGTATGTGGCACCAGGTAAAAGTTGCTTAGAGGGGACTATGCCATCAGCCACCATGGTAATGCTAGCCCCTGTGTCTCTAAAAGCTTCAACTTTCAAACCATTGATGATGGGTTCTTGTCTATACTTGCTCAAAGTATTTGGGCAAGCAGAGAAGTTGGCAAACCCCATGCCAGTCTCATAAACAAGATCATTGGGTGATGGGGACCTGGATAGGCCAGGGTCCACCTGAGCTCCAACAGTAAACCCACCCAGATTCCTGGGTGTGCTTCCACTTCCTGGGGGATTACTGCTGACAGTAACAGGAGGTGTGGAAGCTGGCTTTGGAGGTATATTTTCTTTATTGTTATTCTTGGGACAACAGTTGTCTGTTTTGTAATGCCCCACCTGTTTACAGGGATAACAATAAGGCTTTTTCTCAGTTGAAGAAGTGTCTTGGGACCCACCCCCATTCTTGGAGTTTTGGGGCCCTGGGGAAGTCTTTTCTTTATTTTTATCCCCACCCTTATCTTGAGGCTTGGTAGACTCCTTCTTCTGGTTACTGTCCTGATTCTTAGGCCTAATCCTGGTTCTGACCCACTTGTCTGCCTTCTTTCCCAATTCTTGGGGAGAGGTCAGATCAGAGTCCACCAGGTGCTGGTGTAAGAGCTGGTTCTGACAATTACTTAGGATCTGCTCCCTCATAATCAAATTATACAATCCTGTAAAGTCATGTACTTTGCTGCCATGTAGCCAACCCTCCAGAGCCTTAGTTGCACAATCAACAAAATCAGTCCAGTCCTGAGTCTGTGTCTTCTGGGTGTCTCTGAACTTCAACCTGTACTGTTCAGTGGTTAAGCCAAACCCATCTATTAGGACACTCTTCAGGACTTTGTAATTGTTTGCATCCTCATGTCTGACAGTGAGGAGCTTATCTCTCCCTTTCTCTGAAAAGGAGTACCATAAGATTGCTGCCCACTGTTCCTCAGGAACCTGCTGTACCATGCAGGCTCTCTCAAGAGCAGTCATCCATTTGTGGATGTCATCCCCTTCTTTGAAGGGGGGCACAATCTTTGTCAGGTTTCTACTATCATAGGACCTGGGTTTCTCTTTAGGAATATTGCTGCCACCAGTGGCATCTAAGCCACACAATTTCTGCTCTCTTGCCAAGGCAAGTTTAGCTTGAGCCAAGGCTACCTCCTCCCTCTCTATCTGGAGTTTGACAGCCCTCATTCTGGCCCTATGCTCTAACTTTTGAGAAGCATTCATGCCTCTCTGTGATTCTCTGGAGGCACTAGAAAGATGAGAGTCCCCTGAGGGAGATCTCACTCTTCTGTTGCCGGGGGGAATCATATGTTGGGTTCTGGGGAGGTGCTGGCCCTCTCCATTCCCCAGTAGGTCCAAGTTGGTCTGGCTAAGCCTACCAACTGGAACCTGGCTACCCTGATCCTGTACTCCTAAGTCCTCAACATCTGAGTCCTCATCCAAGTCATCATCATCCTCCTCTTCAAGGGGATCAACTGCAGGGGGGTTCCCTCCAGTTCCTGTATCTAGGGAAGCTGCTTTTGCCTTCTCTAAGTCATCCTGTTCTAGGATTTCTACCAGGATTAGGCAGGTGGGGCTTCTGCCCCTTTTTAACCCTCTTGCTTTGCACAAGGCAATCAAGTCTCTGCGGGTTAGTTTGTCATATCCAAAAGTTGCCTGGGTAGGGTCAACTGTCACAGGACTAGACCCTGAGGCCTTTCCTGTGTCAGACATGGTTACTAGTGAGGTGTAAGTGGTGCACTTACCTACACTAAGTGTTTTCCTACTGGACCTTGCTAGTGAGTTGTAGTCAGGGGTAGGCTACTCCCTTCAACCTACAACTACTAAGTTCAGTAGAACTTAATATGCTAAGCTTTTGATTTTATATGAACCTAGAGGTACTTGATGTGATCTTTCAATTTGATATAAAGATTGCAATGGTAAAACAACAGCAAGCTCAAATCCGCACCGCTGCTCACCAATGTGAGAAGTTGGCCTGGTAGGGGATGTTTCCAATTCTGGAACCACCTACTACCTGACCAAACAATCCCCTTATGGTGTCTGGTTGTAAGTCAACCTTATTAGACAAGCTATCCTAGGGGTAGCATGGACTAAGCAGCCTAAAGGCTTAACTTAAGAGGTCGTGTTAAGCGAGCTGTTTTACCACATACAATCCTGTAATACCAAATGAAAGGACACCACACAAGTATATATTATAAAAATATATGTGTTTATTACTAAAAACAATCCCCAGTATTCTTTATGAATAAAGGGGCACAAGCGTTAAATCAAAAAGCACTGTTTAAACATACAAGTTGCACAATTATGGATGAGGGCGGGTGGCCACTCAAACCATATACTAAACAAGTGGTATAAGAAAGGCCACTCGAGTAGTGGTTAGGCCTAGGGCCTAGGGAATCGCTGGGAGCAGTCAGGACAAGCAATGCTGAAGTCGGGAATGGCCCTCGGGATTCGGGTGCAGTGCGGAAAGCGCACGCATGCACCAATGTTAACCAATGGTGCGTAAAAGTTGTAGAGTTAAAGTTTAAGGACACTTCCGCTGAACCTAGAGGAACAAAACTTAAGACACAGACCCTAGAGATGTGTACCAGTGTGGGAACACCGGCGGAGCAAAGTTACCTCACCCACAGGAAGCGGGTGCACAGGGTCGAAGTTGAGTCGGGTTTCGTCACGCAGGCTCTTGGTGCTTGGAGCTGAAAGGGCTGCAGGCGGGGTGAAAGAGAAGTGTCCGGTGGAGTCCAAGGGTGGACTCGAGTCGAAAAGTACCTGAAAGCAGAGGGGACAGAGTCTGGGTCACTCAGCAGTGACCAGGGTGGAACCAGGACGGAACCAGGCAATGTCGGGCACAATCAGGTGGTCGTCGAGGAGCTTCTCTCCGCTGTCACGTGGGCTCTGGGGCATCTGCGACGTCCAGGAGCGGGTCACGATCTGTCCCACAAGGGCTCTCACCGTCGGCGCAGTCGGCTTCAAGTTTGGAGCAAACAACACTTGGCAAGAGCAATCCACGCGGAACCGGGAGATTGCTTCTCACTCGAACCAGGAGGGTCAGAGTGGGGGCTCCTTTTCAGGGGAGCTGGTGCAGATCTGGAGCAACCAGAGTTGCAGGTCGAATTTCAAAGTTCGTCGGTACAGGGGCCACTAGCCGGCTGGCAAGTGACCGGGCCAACGTGTTGAGCCAAATGGAGCAGAAGGGCCCCACGCAGCACTCGTCGAGTGTGGAGGGCTGAACTTCGGTGCAAGAGTGGCTCAGGGTTAGGGCTTCTCAAACCCCGGTGTACAGCTTCGAGGGTCACTCGTGGGCTGCACGGTCAGCATCTTGTGGTCAATTTAAGATGGCATGCCCCACGCTTCTGGTCGCCTCCACGGGTCTCAGCTCTGCAGGGACTGTGGATCGGGCTGTTGGAAGGCAGGCAAGCTTGATCTCGTCGATCTCTGTCGCTTGAGTTCCGGCAGGAACTGCGACAAAGCAGACGTCGATGGCTGGATGGTGCCTGTTTGCACAGGGTGGTCACTCCTTGACCACAAGGGAGATTCTTCAGTCTTCTACGTTGAGTAGGATGTCGAAGGGTCCAGAGTTTCGTTTCTTATGTTTCATCAGGAAATCTGAAGTGCATTGGCACTGCTCCCAGTCTTATACTAATTTTGGGGGCTGGATTACCTGCTAGGTCCCCTCCTATGGGTGGGACCCAGGAAGTGGGTGGATACACCCCCTTCCTTTGATCCAGGCCGCCCTGGCATGAGGGCTGGAGTGCCCCAGAACCGGTTTGGCCTGATTATACAAGGGGCAGCCTTGTGCGCCCCAGGCAGTGTCTGGTTTCTTTCAGACCTCCCTGCTACAATCCACTATCTGCTGTCTGGAGGGTGGTAACACCCCCCTGCGACAGGAAACCCTTTGTCCAGGCCCCATTTGGCTGAGTTTCGGTCAGCTTCAGGGGGTCAGACTCTTGTCTGTGGCAGAGGCATCCATTTTGTGGATCTAAGGTCCTTTTAGAAATTAACCGCATTTAAGTAAAGTAACATGTCTTACCCCTCTAGAGGGGTGGAATGCTATCCCCATCGCCAGAACTGGCGAGGGGATAGTATTCCAAATCGTATTACACCTTACACGACATGTTTTGATAAAGCCAAACCAGAGTTGCTATATAACCGCAAGGATTATAATGCACTTAAGAGTATATGGTATGGCATTATCCTGAAACAGCTTAGGGAGTTGTTCCCGACAGCTGCAGACAGGCTCAGCTCATGCTAGAGCTCCATCTCACATTAAACCACGCACTCTGCCTCCAGGATTGATGAGGCCTTCCATAGAAGTGGCTCACAGGTTTATATGTGTCCAGATATAGGTTTAGATATAGGTATACTATATCTAAGTAAGGGGTGATTACACCACCTTACCCCAGCTGAGTGATCAGCCAGTTGTGTCAATTTAAGAACCAGCCAGGGGTGGCAAAATATATGCTGCAGCCCCTGGTAGGCCTTGGTGGCCCCTATGCCCTGGGCACCTATAGTGCATTATACAGGGGCTGACAAGGAGTCCATTTCCAATTGTGGTATGTACCTAGGGTACATGGAATCCATTTTACAGAGAGAGCAGATGGCCTGGGGCCCTGATTAGCAGGGAACCAGGTCAACTAAGTCAAAAAACCAGCTAAACACAGGCAAAAAATCTGGGGTAACCATAGTCAGGTAGCCACCTTCCTACAAGGACTTTGTAATTGTTTGCATCCTCATGTCTAACAGTGAGGAGCTTATCTCTCCCTTTCTCTGAAAAGGAGTACCATAAGATTGCTGCCCACTGTTCCTCAGGAACCTGCTGTACCATGCAGGCTCTCTCAAGAGCAGTTATCCACTTGTGGATGTCATCCCCTTCCTTGTAGGGGGGCACAATCTTTGTCAGGTTTCTACTATCATAGGACCTGGGTTTCTCTTTAGGAATATTGCTGCCACCAGTGGCATCTAAGCCACACAATTTTTTCTCTCTTGCCAAGGCAAGTCTAGCTTGAGCCAAGGCTACCTCCTCCCTCTCTATTTGGAGTTTGACAGCCCTCATTCTGGACCTATGCTCTATCTTCTGAGAGGCAGTCATACCTCTCTGAGATTCTCTTGAGGCACTAGAAATATGAGAGTCCCCTGAGGGAGATCTCACTCTTCTGTTGCCTGGGAGAATGATAAGGTGGGATCTGGGGAGGTGCTGGCCCTCTCCATTTCCCAGTAGGTCTAAGTTGGCCTGGTTAAGCCTGGCAACTAGGACCTGGCTACCCCTCTGATCCTGATCTTCTGGGTCCTCTACATCTGAGTCCTCCTCCTCCTCTTCTTCCTCCTCTTCTCCTTCCTCTGGAGGGGTATCAGTTACAGGGGGGTTTACTCCATCTCCTGACTCTAAGGGAACTTCATTCGCCTTCTCTAAGTCATCCTGTTCTAGAATGGCTATCAGGATAGGACATGTGGGACTTCTGCCCCTTTTTAACCCTCTTGATATGCACAAGGCAATCAAGTCCTTTCGGGTTAATTTGTCATAGCTGGAAGTTGCCTTGGTAAGGTCAACTGTCACAGGAGCAGACCCTGAGGCTTTTCCTGTGTCAGACATGACTACTAGTGAGGTGTAAGTGGTGCACTTACCTACACTAAGTGTTTTCCTACTGTACCTTGCTAGTGAGTTGTAGTCAGGGTGTGGAAAAGTAAATTTTGCCATGTTCTGTGTCCCTACGCCTCATCCATCATATGTTATGTGTGCATGACCAATATGCATATGTTATTCCCCATGTCCGATTAATGACGTAATTATAGTTGTGTCCACCTCTGGTATGTCATTTTCCAGTCCTCGTGAATACTACGAATATCAGGCCTATGTAAAGTAATGTTGCCACGTTTCCCAGTGTGCACGTTATTTCATTATAAAGTCCCCGTTTCCAGGCCTCAAAAGGGCCCGGACCCTGGATTCAGCTCCTGTCTCCTGAAAGCCTCGCTGAGGAGCGATACAGCCCCCACCTGTATCCTCGACCCTTCACTTACTTCCTGCCTCGCAGTGCCCGGTGCAGCTTGGCTCTGCCTCTGAGTCTGCCAAAAGTATGTTATAGTTCCAGCTATCAGTTCAGTCCTCCTTCTCTGCATTCCTAAGCTACTGAACTGCATCAATAGTTTCCGTCATTGTCTAGCCTTCTCGGCTCCATGTTAGAGAAATACTGCATTTAATGGTCATTTAATATTCTTCATCACGCACTACATGTAGAATAATGCATGGTCCAGTCTTAGAATCAAGTTAGCTTTTCCCCTCATGACTTCTAGTTTATATCAACATGTTCCCTAAACATCAGATACCAGATAGGGTTTAGGTACATGTCGCTCCGACCCTCCAGACTTTAGTCTCTGCTCCTAGCACAGAGTTCGTAGCCCCCAGCTTCTCCTAGTAACACGTCATTGCCAGTTTTCGCGCACCATTAGGTTAGAGGTCCCGGCTCCTTAGGTAGCCCCCTCCTATGTTTCCGCCCATTCATGACATATTCTGTTACGTTTGCATCACATGTCTATGTATACTCCCAGTTACACCTACTTTTACTGTTATCTCTCGCGACTGCTACGCGTCACGCCTTCTGCTCCACCCACTGTTACGCCTACTGCAATGTAATGCTATGTGTTTGCGCTATGTATATAAGTCAATGTATTGTTATTAAAAGTTAGCGCGCTCATCCCAGACCCGGCCCCAGCAGCTGCTGGGTCATTCTATGCAGGTTGTCCTGATCCTGTCCTTATGCTGTAATAAACCTGCAGAAACTCCTACTACCTCGAATCTTGACTCTTATTTTTTGAGCTATCTGTTATTCATTCATTCATTCAAAAATAGATCCGGTATTATTTATTTATATACCACATAATGGCGCCCGAACAGGGACTTGCCCTTTCCCCACGCGTCGGTGAAGCCACGCCGACCCCCTGACCCTCTGCAGCCGTGACGGAACCATACCGGCCACGTGCAGATATTTCTGCTTCAAGTATCCCTCAGGCCCACGGAGGAGACGGAGGAGGCGGTCCAGCATCCGAACGAGACGGTGGAGGAACGCGGCGAGTCCCGACCAGAGCCCAAGCCGAGAGTCCAAGGTCCGAGGTATCCGGAGGCCCACCCGTAACAGAAGTCCGAAGTCCGAAGTTCGTCGACGTAGCAGTCCAGTCCCGTCCGAGGCCTTCCGTTCCGTGCTGCCCGGTGAGTACCATTGCTGGGGTAGTATCTAGACAGGACCAATCTAAATTGACTCCTGGTCCGTGGGTTGGTGGTGCCCAGACTCACAAACGAAGTGTTCACCTAGGTGGATACGGGTCTTGATGCGTCCCTTTATGGGACCGGTATGTTCCGTACTGTTACAGCAGTGCATCCAGTAATTCTAGTCTGTTCCGTTCTCGAGACATTCTGTTCTGTTCTGTTCTCAGTATTCCAGGTAATATTCTGTTCGAACTGTCATTTAAAATGTTGTTCAATGTATTTCCAATGTCGTGGTATGCCTGAATTGTTTTCCCAATTGTTATTGTTTTTCGTGTATTGTATTGTGTTCCGATTCAAGTTTACAATGCCGCTCTTTTCCAAGTTACGTCAGTTAAAAACTAGAAAGGGTTTATTAGAGGAAGCGGTTCCTGTCCCGCCCAGGGACAGTCCAGGTCACTTTATGTATCAGAAACATGGCATAAGCGCCATAATGTATCTAGATTTATGGGTAGAGTATACCAAACAGTTAGAAGAAAAGTATAGATGGCCCGTATCGGGTACATGGGATGCCGAATGTATCATGCGAGTAGAAGAAGCATTATGGAAAAAGAAAGCCAGACAGTCACAGAAAGATGCCATCGAGTTATGGCGTAAAGAAGCGCATAGAAGAACCGAAAAGGAAGTCAGAAAGTCAGAGTTAAGTAGAGAATCCCAAGAACGAGCCCAAGAAAGAGAATTAATCGAGATAGGTGAACAAGTCAAAGCCGAACAGTCAGACAGACAGAGGCATGCCCTCATTAAGGGTATGTATCCTCTCCTTGCCGAGGGCTTGCCAAAAGCGACCCCTGAGGCATCCAGTAATTTTCCGCCACCATTAGTTCCGACTAAGCTACGTCACAAACAGACCGCAGCTGATATTTTTATTTCGTCCTATTTGGACGACACAGTCCCAGAATATGCAAATCCTGTTCGCGCTCCGCCAGTCCCTGTAAATCAGGCACTTCCCGCTCTTCCAGACACCGGAGTACCTGCTACGGTACCCCCGGTCCAGCCAGCATTTCAACTTCCCGCTCCGCCACGAAGAATGTCAGTCGACGATTCTAGTCTAGGGGCCGCAGGAGGAGGTCCTCCTCAAACCCCGCCGCCACACAAGCGTTTAACGTTAGCCGAATTACATGCACAAGCATCACAGCGTACGCCTAGATATCAGTCTGTTGCAGAAATAAGAAAATCCCTTGCCGAATGTTGCTATGATCCAGTCCCAGGCGAGGATAATATGGTTTTATATTCATTCCGCGTAAGAAAAGTGACCGAGTATCTAGTCACCTTACCGAATATGAAAGAAGATCTAGACAGAATATATCGTTTCATCCGTACAGGGGATGATCCAGAAAGTATTGGTGAGATTATGTCTCAAAGGAAAGCCGAGATCCAGCTCATGATATTAAAGTTCCTGATCAATTGTCTAATAAGAGAACAAGATTACCCGTCTAAAGATCCCGCCGAAATGAGAATCCTGACAAGGTGGAGTGATAATATAGCCGAGGGTAAGCACAAGACCGTCGGTGCCATGGAGAGTATGTACAAGAAAATTCGTAAAGAAATAATAAGGTTACACGACCAGCGTAAAGCAGCACAAGTAAGCGAGAAAGAAAGTATCTCTGATCCTGAAGAGGAAGAGAACGAGAATCCCGCCAGAATAGCGTATGTAGGAAAATCTAGATTTCCAGATCGCCATTTACGTCTAGAACACAAGTCTATTTTTCATCATCCAGCACCAGAACAAGGTTCTCTAGAACAAGTATTTCAAGCTACCGATCACATTCTGAAATCACGAGTCGGTTACAGTGAATTAAGTACTATGCACGAACAAGAACTAGCCCGATCAGCAGTCCGATGGATTACTGATTCTACCACTTTTCCAGACGAAATAGTGGCACAAATGTTTCTGAAATTGCCCCCAGCCGAGCAACGACTGGTGGGTATGTATATGATCCAACACCTCATTACTCTGTATGAGGGCCAACATTCTGATCCAGGCCCGTTACACGATATCCTGAACGAGTTACTCCAGTATAGATGGAGAGGTCTAGGTACCGATTTAATTAGTGTCATTCTAGAACAGCGCCACAAATATAGAACGTTCCTGAACCCGCATTTTGTTCATGTCTCACCCCCAGAAAGTAAACCATTCTACATAGACAGACAGAATCCGTTACGAGAAGTCCACCCAGTCCAAGGGGCGGGTGGCGTAATGCAACGAGTGTTTGTATACACTCCGATTTCAAAGATGGAACTTCTTGAAATGAAGAAATTAATTCCCTGTCATGACAAAGATCCAGCAGGGTTCCATAGAGAATTAAAAGACATGCTCCGTATGGGAGAATACACTTACCCAGATATCATTAAAATGTTAAAGGTCCTGTTACCCGCAGGGGTGTATGAAAAGCTAAAGGAAAAGGAATGGGAGGTGGGAGAGAAAAAGATCGATTGGGCAGCTCTAGAAGCTGAAGACAAGGCACGAGTACCAGGTACCGGTCTTGGAGATAAATGTAAAGAATTACCAGAATTATTGATTCAAGTTTTACCCAGATTATTGACAACGAGAAAAGAAGACTGGGATGCAATCTCAGCCTGTAAACAGAAACAAGATGAAGATATTAGTGATTTTTATTCTAGATTTGAGAAATGTTTCAGTATCAACAGTGGTCTCAAGACAAGTAGTGAGTCATACCCTCACCTTTTCGTTACTAAATTAGTCGAGAATTCAAGTCCACAAATTAAAAATCGAGTTTTGAAAGTCGAAAGCACCTGGCAAGCAAATACTCCGTCCCAGATGCTCCAGATGCTCCAGTATCACCAGAATAGAATCAGGGAAGAGCAAGAACACGAGAGAAAACGTATGAAAGACACGAAAATGAAGGTGCTAGTTGCACAATCTGTTCCTCAAGACAGTCAGAAGAGGGGTCCGAATCAAGCCAGTCATCCTGCAGCTCCCGTTAAAGGGAACTGCAATTATTGTAAACAGCCAGGTCATTTTATAAACGAGTGTGCAGTCCTGAAACACAACATAGCTACTGGTAAGACTAAAGAAAGACCACGTCCGCCTAGACAAGAACAAGTTTCACAGATTCCTCAGTCACAGAATGCACCGCAGACAGTTACAGTACCGCAGCCTATTGCTGCAACACAGCACGTTACATCGCAGATGTACCAGTATGCACAGTCCGAGTATCCAGAGTACCAGCCATATTCATGAAACAGCCTAGAGAGGGAGGTAGGCTTGCCTCTCATCGAGATACCTGTAGATCAAGAAGGTCCCTATGTTCACAGTCAAGTATTAGGGAAAGACAGAAAGTTTCTGATCGATACAGGGGCAAGTAGGACCACAATTAGTCACGCCGAAGTTCCAGGGGCCCCGCTCTCAGGCTCAAGAAATGTTTCCCTTGGATTTTCAGGAAAGCCAATAGTTAATGAGATATCAAAGCCAGTCACTCTAGAAGTAGGTCCATTGTCCCGCACTACTGATCTGTTACTTACTAAGTCATGTCCAGAAAACCTATTAGGTATTAAGACACTGAAAGAATTAGGTGCAGTTATTTGCTGCTCCCCAGAGGGAATACGTCTGTTCCTACGTGACTTTAAGGGTCACTATGTATTACGAGATTTTGATTCAAGATTGTCTAATGTTCCACAGCATTTATGGGCGCAAGGTCCAACTGATGTAGGTTACATGCAAATCACACCCCATCGTGTGACTCTCAAGCCAGGTGTAGTGTTACCCCGAATCAGACAGTACAGATTGCCACCCGAGGCTGTAGCAGCCTTATCCAAAATTATTGACGAGCTCATAGCTCAAGGAGTAGTTGTAGAAACTGACTCCAATGTATGTAATTCTCCGATCATTCCAGTCATGAAACGTACTGATCCGAATGCACCCCCAGTATATCGATTAGTGATTGATTTACGAGAACTTAATAAATGTATTATTCCTCAGTACCCAGTTGTCCCAGATATTTCTTCCCTGTTAACAGCCATTGATTCCGAAGCCATGTTTTTCACTGTCATAGACCTCAAGAATGCATTTTTCAGTGTTCCAATTCATCCAGACAGCCAGTTTCTTTTCGGATTTTGTTTAAATGGAAGGAGCTATATGTTTACACGCGCTCCTCAAGGTTTCACAGAAAGTCCTAGTATTTACAGTCAAGCACTCAAGAGACAATTAGACAACATTCACATGCCAACTGACACTGCCCTGCTCCAGTATGTCGATGATCTACTGATCACAGCCCGTTCTGAACGTGCCTGCGAACGAGCATCACTTACAGTCCTGTATTTCCTTGCCGAGATGGGGCACAAAGTGTCACCTTCGAAGCTTCAATTCTGTGTCCAGCAAGTGGTATACTTAGGACACTTGCTGTCCAAGAGGGGTAGGCAGTTGACACCAGACCGTATCCAGTTAATAGCGAGTCTTCCCCAGCCCAGAACCCAGAAGGAGGTACGTGCCTTTATCGGCCTTACTTCTTATTGTAGACAATGGATTCCCCAGTATGCATTTCTAGCCAAGCCACTGATACAGTTAACGACACAGGAGGCAGCCGTATCGACTGTCCTCCCTTGGACATCTGACCATACACTTAGTTTCAACGAGTTAAAGAAAGCCCTATGTCAAGCTCCAGTTCTAGCTACACCGAACTACAGTAAGCCTTTTACACTTTTCGTTACTGAACGCGAAGGTACAGCATTATCTGTTCTCACACAAGATCAAGCAGGACAATACAAGCCCTGTGCTTATTTTTCGAGCACATTAGATCCAGTCGCCCAGGCGTTGCCTGCGTGCCTCAAGTCAGTTGCAGCCACAGCACTAGCTATCAGACAAAGTGATTCCATAGTTTTAGGACACTCCCTGACAGTACAAGTCCCACATTCCGTGGAAGTTCTTTTAAACCGAACACAAACACAGCACTTGACAATTGCACGTTTAACAGGTTATGAATTGACACTGTTCCAGCCACACATAGAAATCAGACGCTGCAACCTTCTGAATCCTGCTACACTGTTACCATCAGTTAGTTTAAATCCTGACCCACATGATTGTGTGGAAGTAGTTAATATTACGACAAAGCCAAGACAAGACCTGACAGACATTCCGTTACCAGATCCCGACCTGACACTTTATGTGGATGGTTCATGTATGAGAACTAGTACAGGAGAACTAGTCGCCGCGTATGCAGTGACTACTGACACCGAAGTTATTGAAACACACCGTATTGATACCCTGTCCGCTCAAGCAGCAGAGCTAGTCGCTCTGACACAAGCCTGTATACATGCCAAGAACCTGAAAGTTAATGTTTACACAGATTCACGTTACGCATTCGGAGTTGTACACGACTTCGGAGTGCTCTGGCAGGAGAGAGGTTTCATGACTTCTCATGGAACCAAGATTCAGCATGGTCTCCTTATTCAAGCCCTGTTAGATGCCATACATATACCGACATCTATTGCTATCATGAAATGCAAAGCACATACGAAAGTTACTGACATTATTTCTCAAGGTAACAATCTAGCAGACCGCACAGCCAAGCTTACAGCACAGACTCCAGACATTCCAGTTAACATGACACATACTCCAGATCCGATTACATGCATGACAGTTAAGGACCCTACACAAGATGTCATAGATATCCAGTTACATGCTACCCCCGATGAAATCAAGAAATGGTCTGAACAAGGAGGGGTCCAGACAGATCAAGGATGGTTAACAAAGGGTAGAGCCACATGGTTTCTCCCCGACTCTATGGTTCAAGTCATTATCAATACCGCACATAGTCCAGCACATTTAGGAGAAAAAGCTATGTTAGACAGTATCCAGAACATTTGGTTCAACAAGCATTTACGAGCTGCAGCCAAGCAGAAAGTCCGCACCTGTATGATATGTTGTCAGTTTAATCCAGGTAAAAGTGTTCCGGTGGAACAAGGTGGTTTCCAGCCCCCTGACCACCCTTTTGAGGTCCTCCAGATGGATTATATTCAGATGGAGCGATGTCGAGGTTTCAAGTATGTCCTTGTAGTTGTATGCGCTTTGTCCAGATGGACAGAAGCATATCCAGTCCCAGATTACACAGCCGCGACCACTGCCAAGCAGTTGGTTCGTGAATTTTTCCCTAGGTACGGACTCCCTAGAGTCGTATATTCTGATAATGGCCAGCCATTCTCATCTGAACTCATGAAGCACGTTTCCCTTTTGTTAGGGTACCAGTGGAAGTTCCATTGTGTACGCCATCCTGAAGCAGCCGGTATGGTCGAGAGACATAATCAGACCCTGAAAATCCGTATTGCCAAAGTTTGTAAAGAAAAAGGTGTGGACTGGCTAGTAGCTCTGCCAGTCGCTTTGTTTTATATGCGCATGGTTGCACATTCCAGATCAGGTCTGTCCCCGTACGAGGTCGTATTCGGCCGCCCCCCTAATATGTGGGGTACTCCTAGACCCCGAAGTATTACCGATGTTTCATGTAATATGTTGACAGATTACCTAGCTTCCTTGATGTCTGCCCTCAACTCATGTCGTTCACAGGTTGCTGCCGCCTTTCCAGACAATACCGAGGTGGCACCGCACGAAATCGTTCCAGGCTCCCTAGTGATGATCAGAAATTTTGACAGATCAAGTCCGCTGGAACCACGTTGGAAGGAGCCACGTCAGGTCCTTTTGACCACCCGTACTGCCGTCAAGTTGGAAGGCAGAAAAGGATGGATCCACCTTTCTCATATTAAACTTTTTAAAGGATTGAAATCCGTTTCTAAAAACATTTCCCAGGATTCGAAGGACTGCCAAAATATTGCTCTTAAGGACTGTCCCGCAAAAGACATTATTACAACCCCTCCCTTGTTAGAGAAAACTCCGCAGCAAGAGTATAAGTTAAAGCTCAGGTCTAGTAAAATAAGTCAGTCAGTTTGATTGTATAAGTCCTCCCCTAGGTGAAACGGTTAGACTGTTTCTGACATGTATAAAATAGACCCCCATAGTGAGAGAGTCAGTAATAACTCAATTCAATGTATCGTTTTTCTGAGTTTCGTATTATTCATCAGCATAATGATTTCCTGCACCAGCTATGCATTCTATCTGTATTTTCCAGTTCCTCATGTAAATATGTCTGCTAATGCTACAGTAGAGCACACGTTTAGTGATCTGCCTCCTCACGAATATTCTTACCGCCTCGCTATGCGCAACAACACATTTGTCCGCATGTTACATTATTCACACCAGACCAGCAATGCCACTAATTGTTGGGTGTGTGGTCGACTCCCCCCTTTCCAGACACCGAAGGGAGTTCTGCCACTCTTTCCTTATCCATTTTCACACAATGGTTCGTGTGGAGCATGGTCCACGTTAACGTCATCCGCAACAGATATGTCTTTTCTTAACAGTACATGTTTTTCAGACAAGCAAGGTTTCCCCCACAGAACAGGTTTAGATCTAGAAAATGAAGTATATAATTTAGGTAATTGTTCGTCGAATTTCATGGTCCTGAATGTTCAGTCTGATACTACTCCAGACTTACCTGCTATTTCAGTACTACCAGTCAAAGGTGAATTATGTGTCCGTAGTTATGGTTCCATACATGTAGGTCATAGTGATTGTACTACTGTTATCCAGTATAGTGACAGTAGGAAATCTGTTTTCAAAGCTTCACGTCATTCTTATTTTATTTGTGGTCAGACCGCATATGTCCGTCTGCCCCTCGATTGGGAGGGAACCTGTTACATTGCCTTCCTACTGCCACCTGTTTTCCTAGCCCCATCTGATTATCACAGAAACACACATCTAGTACACATTAGACATAGAAGGGAGTCCCCAATTGTCGATTATACTGAAACTACTCTAGAACAGTATACAGATTTCAATAAAGGTTTCTTCTTCTTTGTAGGACCTGTCCAGAATAGTAAACTGATCCGTAGGTTAACAAGAACCCTTGAAGCTGTAGTAAATGAGACTGCCTCTGCTCTAGGTAACCTAACCGAAGAACAATCTGCTATGAGATTTGTCGTTTTGCAAAATCGTCTCGTCCTTGACGTCATACTGGCCGATAGGGGCGGGGCCTGTAGAGTCATCGGATCTAGTTGCTGCATTTTCATTCCAAATAACGCGCCGTCTGTTTATTCAGCTATAACCAGACTCCATAAAATTGCCCATCTGTTACACCAAGATCCAGGCACCTGGACATGGTCCGGTTGGTTCTGGAATATAATTTCCGCATGGGGATGGAAAGTCCTGTCCTTTTTAGGTATTGCAGTAGCGATCATATTCAGCTGCTGCCTCTGTATACAATGTGGCCCTGCGATTTGCAGCATGTGTGCTACCTCTTGTATTCCTAGTCCCAAGCCCCGTTCTAAATCCCGTTCCAAGACAATTCGAGACGAGCAAATGGTACTGTATGAAATGATAGACGGTATCATGAATATTGATGTTTCCTGATGGAAACGTAGTGACAAGGAGGGAATGTGGAAAAGTAAATTTTGCCATGTTCTGTGTCCCTACGCCTCATCCATCATATGTTATGTGTGCATGACCAATATGCATATGTTATTCCCCATGTCCGATTAATGACGTAATTATAGTTGTGTCCACCTCTGGTATGTCATTTTCCAGTCCTCGTGAATACTACGAATATCAGGCCTATGTAAAGTAATGTTGCCACGTTTCCCAGTGTGCACGTTATTTCATTATAAAGTCCCCGTTTCCAGGCCTCAAAAGGGCCCGGACCCTGGATTCAGCTCCTGTCTCCTGAAAGCCTCGCTGAGGAGCGATACAGCCCCCACCTGTATCCTCGACCCTTCACTTACTTCCTGCCTCGCAGTGCCCGGTGCAGCTTGGCTCTGCCTCTGAGTCTGCCAAAAGTATGTTATAGTTCCAGCTATCAGTTCAGTCCTCCTTCTCTGCATTCCTAAGCTACTGAACTGCATCAATAGTTTCCGTCATTGTCTAGCCTTCTCGGCTCCATGTTAGAGAAATACTGCATTTAATGGTCATTTAATATTCTTCATCACGCACTACATGTAGAATAATGCATGGTCCAGTCTTAGAATCAAGTTAGCTTTTCCCCTCATGACTTCTAGTTTATATCAACATGTTCCCTAAACATCAGATACCAGATAGGGTTTAGGTACATGTCGCTCCGACCCTCCAGACTTTAGTCTCTGCTCCTAGCACAGAGTTCGTAGCCCCCAGCTTCTCCTAGTAACACGTCATTGCCAGTTTTCGCGCACCATTAGGTTAGAGGTCCCGGCTCCTTAGGTAGCCCCCTCCTATGTTTCCGCCCATTCATGACATATTCTGTTACGTTTGCATCACATGTCTATGTATACTCCCAGTTACACCTACTTTTACTGTTATCTCTCGCGACTGCTACGCGTCACGCCTTCTGCTCCACCCACTGTTACGCCTACTGCAATGTAATGCTATGTGTTTGCGCTATGTATATAAGTCAATGTATTGTTATTAAAAGTTAGCGCGCTCATCCCAGACCCGGCCCCAGCAGCTGCTGGGTCATTCTATGCAGGTTGTCCTGATCCTGTCCTTATGCTGTAATAAACCTGCAGAAACTCCTACTACCTCGAATCTTGACTCTTATTTTTTGAGCTATCTGTTATTCATTCATTCATTCAAAAATAGATCCGGTATTATTTATTTATATACCACAAGGGTGTGCTAATCCCTTTAATCTACAACTACTAAGTTCAGTAGAACTTAAATATGCTAAGCTTTTGATTTATATGTACCTTGAGGTACTTGATGTGATCTTTCAATTTGATAAAAGATTGCAATGGTAAAACAACAGCAAGCTCAAATCCCACCGCTGCCACCAATGTGAGAAGTTGGCCTGATAGGTGATGTTTCCAATTCTGGAACCACCGGTTATCAGACCAAACAATCCCTTATGGTGTCTGGTTGTAAGTCAACCTTGTTAGACAAGCTATCCTAGGGGTAGCATGGACTAAGCAGCCTAAAGGCTTAACTTAAGAGGTCGTGTTAAGCGAGCTGTTTTACCACATACAATCCTGTAATATCAAATGAAAGGACACCACACAAGTATATATTATAAAAATATATGTATTTATTACTAAAAACAATCCCCAGTATTCTTTATGAATAAAGGGGCACAAGCGTTAAATCAAAAGCACAGTTTAAACATACAAAGTTGCACAATTATGGATGAGGGCGGGGGGCCACTCTAACCATATACTAAACAAGGGGTATAAGAGATACCAATCGAACAGTGGTTAGGCCTAGGGCCTAGGGAATCGCTGGGAGCAGTCGAGACAAGCAATGCTGAAGTCGGGAGAGGCCCACGGGATTCGGGAGCAGTGCGGAAAGCGCACGCGTGCACCAATGTTAACCAATGGTGCGTAAAAGTTGTAAAGTTAAAGTTTAAGGACACTTCCGCTGAACCTAGAGGAACAAAACTTAAGACACAGACCCTAGAGATGTGTACCAGTGTGGGAACACCGGCGGAGCAAAGTTACCTCACCCACAGGAAGCGGGTGCACAGGGTCGAAGTTGAGTCGGGTTTCGTCACGCAGGCTCTTGGTGCTTGGAGCTGAAAGGGCTGCAGGCGGGGTGAAAGAGAAGTGTCCGGTGGAGTCCAAGGGTGGACTCGAGTCGAAAAGTACCTGAAAGCAGAGGGGACAGAGTCTGGGTCACTCAGCAGTGACCAGGGTGGAACCAGGACGGAACCAGGCAATGTCGGGCACAATCAGGTGGTCGTCGAGGAGCTTCTCTCCGCTGTCACGTGGGCTCTGGGGCATCTGCGACGTCCAGGAGCGGGTCACGATCTGTCCCACAAGGGCTCTCACCGTCGGCGCAGTCAGCTTCAAGTTTGGAGCAAACAACACTTGGCAAGAGCAATCCATGCGGAACCGGGAGATTGCTTCTCACTCGAACCAGGAGGGTCAGAGTGGGGGCTCCTTTTCAGGGGAGCTGGTGCAGATCTGGAGCAACCAGATTTGCAGGTCGAATTTCAAAGTTCGTCGGTACAGGGGCCACTAGCCGGCTGGCAAGTGACCGGGCCAACGCGTTGAGCCAAATGGAGCAGAAGGGCCCCACGCAGCACTCGTCGAGTGTGGAGGGCTGAACTTCAGTGCAAGAGTGGCTCAGGGTTGGGGCTTCTCAAACCCTGGTGTACAGCTTCGAGGGTCACTCACGGGCTGCACGGTCAGCGTCTCGTGGTCAATTAAAGATGGCGTGCCCCACGCTTCCGGTCGCCTCCACGGGTCTCTGCTCTGCAGGGACTGTGGATCGGGCTGTTGGAAGGCAGGCAAGCTTGATCTCGTCGATCTCTGTCGCTCGGGTTCCGGCGGGAACTGCGACAAAGCAGATGTCGATGGCTGGATGGTGCCTGTTTGCACAGGGTGGTCACTCCTTGACCACAAGGGAGATTCTTCAGTCTTCTACGTTGAGTAGGATGTCGAAGGGTCCAGAGTTTCGTTTCTTATGTTTCAGCAGGAAATCTAAAGTGCATTGGCACTGCTCCCAGTCTTATACTAATTTGGGGGGCTGGATTACCTGCTAGGTCCCCTCCTATGGGTGGGACCCAGGAAGTGGGTGGATACACCCCCTTCCTTTGATCCAGGCCGCCCTGGCACGAGGGCTGGAGTGCCCCAGAACTGGTTTGACCGGATTATGCAAGGGGCAGCCTTGTGCGCCCCAAGCAGTGTCTGGTTTCTTTCAAACCTCCCTGCTACAATCCACTATCTCCTGTCTGGAGGGTGGTAACACCCCCCTGCGACAGGAAACCCTTTGTCCAGGCCCCATTTGGCTGAGTTTCGGTCAGCTGCAGGGGGTCAGACTCTTGTCTGTGGCAGAGGCATCCATTTTGTGGATCTAAGGTCCTTTTAGAAATTAACCACATTTAAGTAAAGTAACATGTCTTACCCCTCTAGAGGGGTGGAATGCTATCCCCGTCGCCAGAACACCTTACACAACATGTTTTGATAAAGCCAAACCAGAGTTGCTATATAACCGCGAGGATTATAAGGCACTTAAGAGTATATGGTATGGCATTATCCTGAAACAGCTTAGGGAGTTGTTCCCGACAGCTGCAGACAGGCTCAGCTCATGCTAGAGCTCCATTGTAGGAGAGTAGGGTCTGCTATCCTATGGTCACCCCAAATTTATGCTTTTTGCTTCACTGGTTTTCGACTACTGAGGCTGTGGGCCTGCTGATCAGACCCCCAGCCTGCTGTTCTCTCACTAAATTAATGACACATGTGCTATAGGCACATACCAATTGGAAATGGACTCCTTGTCAGCCCCTGTAGAATGCACTATAGGTGCACAGGGCACAGGAGCCACTAAGGCCTACCAGGGGCTGCAGCATATCTTTTGCCACCCCTGGCTGGTTCTTAAATTGACACAACTGGCTGATCACTCAGCTGGGGCAAGGTGGTGTACACACCCCTTGCTTAGATATAGTATACCTATGTCTAAACCTATATCTGGACACATGTAAACCTGTGAGCCACTCCTATAGACAGGCCTCACCAATCCTGGAGGCTGGGTGCATGGTTTTTATGTGAGATGGAGCTCTAGCATGAGCTGAGCCTGTCTGCAGCCGTCGGGAACAAATCCCTAAGCTGTTTCAGGATAATGCCATACCATATACTATTAAGTGCCTTATAATCCTCGCGGTTATTTAGCAACTTTGGTTTGGCTTTATCAAAACATGTCGTGTAAGGTGTCATACGCTTTGGAATACCATCCCCTCGCCAGTTCTGGCGACGGGGATGGCATTCCACCCCTCTAGAGGGGTAAGACATGTTACTTCACTTTAATGCGGTTGATTTCTCCAAAGGCCTTAAGATCCACAAAATGGATGCCTCTGCCACAGACAAATGTCTGAACCCCTGGAGCTGACCGAAACTCAGTCAAGGGGGTCCTGGACAAAGGGTTTCCTGTCACAGGAGGGTGTCACCGCCCTCCAGACAGGAGATAGTGGATTGTAGCAGGGAGGTTTGAAAGAAACCAGACACTGCCTGGGGCGCACAAGGCTGCCCCTTGCATAATCCGGCCAAACCGGTTCTGGGGCACTCCAGCCCTCGTGCCAGGGCGGCCTGGATCAAAGGAAGGGGGTGTATCCACCCACTTCCTGGGTCCCACCCATAGGAGGGGACCTAGCAGGTAATCACGCCCACCAGATTCGAATAAGAGTGGGAGCAGTGCCAATGCACATCAGATTTCCTGGAAGAAACATTTGAAACGATATTCTGGACCCTTCGCCCTCCATCTCAACGTGGAAGCCCGAAGAATCTCCCTTGTGGTCAAGGAGTGACCACCCTGCAGCAGCAGGCACCATCCAGCCCTCGACGTCTACTTAGTTGCAGTTCCCGCCGGAACTCGAGCGACTGAGATCGACGAGATCAAGCCTGCCCAGCTTCTAACAGCCCGATCCACAGTCCCTGCAAAGCTGAGACCCGTGGAGGCGACCGGAAGCGTGGGGCACGCCATCTTGAAGTGACCACGAGACGCTGACCGTGCAGCCCACGAGTGACCCTCGAAGCTGTACACCGGGGTTTGAGAAGCCCCCACCCTGAGCTACTCCTGAGCCGAAGTTCAGCCCTCCACACTCGACGAGTGCTGCGTGGGGCCCTTTGGCACGATTTGGCTCAACGCGTTGGCCCGGTCACTTGCCAGCTGGCTTGTGGTCCCTGTGCCGACGAACTACCTAAAAGGACTTGTGATTCTGGTTGCTCCAGATCCACACCAGCTCCCCTGAAAAGGAGCCCCGACTCTGACCTTCCTGGTCCGAGTGAGAAGCAATCTTCCGATCCTGCGTGGATTGCTCTTACCAAGGCTTGTTTGCTCCAAACTTGAAGCCGACTGCACCGACGGTGAGAGCCTGCGTGGGACAGATCGTGACCTGCTCCTGGACGTCGCAGATGCCCCAGAGCCCACGTGACAGCGAAGAGAAGCTCCTCGACGACCACCTGATTGCGCCCGACATTGCCTGGTTCCGTCCTGGTTCCACCTTGGTCACTGCTGAGTGACCCAGACTCTGTCCCCTCTGCTTTCAGGTACTCTACAACTTGAGTCCACCCTTGGACTCCACCGGACACTTCGTCTTCACCCTGCCTGCAGCCCTTTCAGCTTCAAGCACCAAGAGCCTGCGTGTCAAAACCCGACGCCACTTCGACCCTGTGCACCCACTTCCTGTGGGTGAGGTAACTTTGCTCCGCCGGTGTTCCCACACTGGTGCACACCCCTAGGGTCTGTGTGTTAAGTTTTGTTCCTCTAGGTTCAGCGGAAGTGTCCTTAAACTTTAACTCTTTGACTTTTACGCACCATTGGTTAACATTGGTGCATGCGTGCGCTTTCCGCACATCTCCCGAATCCCGAGGGCCATTCCCGACTTCAGCATTGCTTGTCCTGACTGCTCCCAGCGATTCCCTAGGCCCTAGGCCTAACCACTGCTCGAGTGGCCTTTCTTATACCACTTGTTTAGTATATGGTTTGAGTGGCCACCCGCCCTCATCCATAATTGTGCAACTTGTATGTTTAAACAGTGCTTTTTGATTTAACGCTTGTGCCCCTTTATTCATAAAGAATACTGGGGATTGTTTTTAGTAATAAACACATATATTTTTATAACATATACTTGTGTGGTGTCCTTTCATTTGGTATTACAGGATTGTATGTGGTAAAACAGCTCGCTTAACACGACCTCTTAAGTTAAGCCTTTAGGCTGCTTAGTCCATGCTTCCCCTAGGATAGCTTGTCTAATAAGGTTGACTTACAACCAGACACCATAAGGGGATTGTTTGGTCAGGTAGTAGGTGGTTCCAGAATTGGAAACATCCCCTACCAGGCCAACTTCTCACATTGGTGAGCAGCGGTGCGGATTTGAGCTTGCTGTTGTTTTACCATTGCAATCTTTATATCAAATTGAAAGATCACATCAAGTACCTCTAGGTACATATAAAATCAAAAGCTTAGCATATTAAGTTCTACTGAACTTAGTAGTTGTAGGTTGAAGGGAGTAGCACACCCCTGACTACAACTCACTAGCAAGGTCCAGTAGGAAAACACTTAGTGTAGGTAAGTGCACCACTTACACCTCACTAGTAACCATGTCTGACACAGGAAAGGCCTCAGGGTCTAGTCCTGTGACAGTTGACCCTACCCAGGCAACTTTTGGATATGACAAACTAACCCGCAGAGACTTGATTGCCTTGTGCAAAGCAAGAGGGTTAAAAAGGGGCAGAAGCCCCACCTGCCTAATCCTGGTAGAAATCCTAGAACAGGATGACTTAGAGAAGGCAAAAGCAGCTTCCCTAGATACAGGAACTGGAGGGAACCCCCCTGCAGTTGATCCCCTTGAAGAGGAGGATGATGATGACTTGGATGAGGACTCAGATGTTGAGGACTTAGGAGTACAGGATCAGGGTAGCCAGGTTCCAGTTGGTAGGCTTAGCCAGGCCAACTTGGACCTACTGGGGAATGGAGAGGGCCAGCACCTCCCCAGAACCCAACATATGATTCCCCCAGGCAACAGAAGAGTGAGATCTCCCTCAGGGGACTCTCATCTTTCTAGTGCCTCCAGAGAATCACAGAGAGGCATGAATGCTTCTCAAAAGTTAGAGCATAGGGCCAGAATGAGGGCTGTCAAACTCCAGATAGAGAGGGAGGAGGTAGCCTTGGCTCAAGCTAGACTTGCCTTGGCAAGAGAGCAGAAATTAAGTGGCTTAGATGTCACTGGTGGCAGCAATTTTCCAAGAGAAAAAGACAGGGCCTATGATAATAGAAACCTGACCAAAATTGTGCCCCCCTTTAAAGAAGGGGATGACATCCACAAATGGATGACTGCTCTTGAGAGAGCCTGCATGGTACAGCAGGTTCCTGAGAATCAGTGGGCTGCAATTTTGTGGTACTCCTTTTCTGAGAAAGGGAGGGACAGGCTCCTCACAGTTAGACCTGAGGATGCCAAAAACTACTCTGTTTTGAAGAGTGCTCTCATTGAAGGGTATGGCCTAACCACTGAGCAATACAGGTTGTTGTTCAGAGACACCCAGAAAGCACAGACTCAAGACTGGACTGATTTTGTGGAGTGTGCCACTAAGGCTTTGGAGGGTTGGTTGCAGGGAAGTAAAGTTTCAGACTATACAGGATTGTACAATCTTATGATGAGAGAACAGATCCTTAATAACTGTACAAACCAGCTGTTGCATCAATACCTTATTGACTCTGATCTGACCTCTCCCCAAGAATTGGGAAAGAAGGCAGACAAATGGGTCAGAACAAGGATTAAGCAGAAACCCCAGAACCAAGGTGGTGACCAGAAGAAAACAGACCAGAAGGGTGGTAATCAGAATCAGAAAGATAAAGAAAAAGACCAGAAGTCTTCAGGCCCCCAAACTAATAGTAAGGAGGGTGGTTCCCAAACCGGTAACAAGAAGAAGAAGAACAAAGGTCCAAAGACACCTTGGTGCAATACCTGCAAATCAGTTTCACACTGGGGCAGTGAGTGCACCAAGGCAAATCCAGTTCCCACCACTACAGCTCCTAAAGCAACTGCAACCCCAAGTACAGTAAGCAGTGGTGGAACACAGTCCAAGGGTGTAGCTGGGTTGACCCTGGGTATTGAAGTAGGATCTGGCCTAGTCAGAGTCCCTACACAGGCAGTTCTCCTGTATGATGTGGACATTGAGTTGCCCACTGCAGTAAGCCCCACTAACCTGGGCAAATACAGGCAGACTCCCTTAATAAATGAGAAACTGGCTCAAGCTTACAGGGACACATGTGCTAGTGTCACCATGGTGACCCCTGGCTTTGTGGACCCTGGGCAGATTGTACTAGGAGAGAGCTACCTAGTAACCAATGCAAGCAACTCCACTACCTCCCATAGTGTGGCAGTTGTGAACTTCTCCTGGGGAGGGGTTGATGGCCTAAAGAAAGTTGTGGTGAGTGCAGACCTACCAGTAGACTGTCTGTTAGGCAATGACCTTGAAAGCTCAGCATGGTCAGAAGTGGAGTACAGGACTCATGCAGAAATGCTAGGGATTTCAGAGCATGTCCTTGCCATGACAAGGGCTCAGGCTAAGAAGTGCCTTCCTGAACCAGTGGTGGATCTTGAGACAATAGACCAGCCACAACCCAAGAGAAGGAGCAAGAGAGGAAAGGCCTCGCCTTCCACCTTGCCCCAGGTTGAGGATCAGGTTTCAGAGGAAACTGATTCTGCAGTCCAAGAGGAGACTGTCTCTGAGGAGCTTGAACCTGACCAGGTTGAGTTTCTGGGGACAGGGGGACCCTCAAGGGCAGACCTGAGGCAGGCTCAATTAGATTGCCCTTCCCTTGAACCCCTCAGACAGCAGGCTGCTGCTGAGGCTGCTGGGGATGCCCAAGGTACCCATACTGTGTATTGGGATGAGGGACTCCTTTACTCAGAGGCTAGAGCCCCCAAGCCTGGCATGACCAGGAGGTTGGTGATACCTCTGCAGTTTAGGGGATTCCTCCTTACCTTGGCCCATGATATTCCCCTTGCAGGACACTTAGGCCAGAACAAGACGTGGGACAGGCTTGTTCCACACTTTCACTGGCCTCACATGTCAGAGGATGTCAAGGAGTTTTGTCGCTCCTGTGTCACTTGCCAAGCCAGTGGTAAGTCAGGTGGCACAACAAAGGCCCCCCTAATACCACTACCTGTGGTGGGGGTCCCCTTTGAGAGAGTTGGAATTGATATTGTGGGTCCAATGGACCCCCAAACAGCATCTGGGAACAGATTCATACTGGTGGTAGTGGATCATGCCACCAGGTACCCAGAGGCTATTCCCCTAAGGACCACCACAGCACCTGTGGTGGCAAAAGCCCTCATTGCAGTTTTCTCAAGAGTGGGCTTTCCTAAGGAGGTACTATCAGATAGAGGGACAAATTTTATGTCCAGCTATCTAAAAGCAATGTGGAAGGAATGTGGAGTAAACTATAAGTTTACCACCCCATATCATCCACAATGCAATGGGCTTGTGGAGAGATTTAACAAGACCCTTAAAGGCATGATAAAAGGATTACCAGAGAAGCTCAGGCGGAAATGGGACATTCTTTTACCCTGCCTGCTCTTTGCTTACAGAGAGGTCCCACAGAAGGGGGTTGGCTACAGCCCTTTTGAACTTTTGTTTGGCCACCCTGTGAGAGGTCCATTGTGTTTGGTGAAGGAAGGATGGGAGTTACCTCTCAAAAAGCCCAAACTAGACATAGTGGACTATGTACTTGGTCTCCGCTCCAGGATGGCTGAGTACATGGAAAGTAGTGAGTTACAACGGGGTAGACCCTAAGAACTCCTTGACCTAGGTCAATTAAGCAGGTACATGTATAAATGGTCGGAGTCTAATATAAACAATAGGAAAAGTCTCAAAATAGCACTTATTTATCTCAGTGAAATACTTGCATTCTATCAAAGGCACCAATGTAGCTCAGTAAACGAAAAACAAATCAATATATTCGGTGCATATTTATTTCGCACATCTTAAATTTGTGAATTGTATAAATTTCAACCCAAATGGTAGATGATATTGCAATTAATGCATTGGCAATATAAACTTAGAAACAACACATTTCTATATTTAAGTGAATTCAAAAGTGTGTCAATGCGCTCAAGGTGCATAGAGAAAGGGTATTAAGAAGGGATAGGTAAGTGGGGGTAAAGGTGGGGACCGGGTAAAGGTGGTGTGACTGAGTTAAAATCACAGTGAAGTATGAAAAAAGCCTTTACAGCCTATATACAGATCTAATGGTTCCAAAAACAGTCTCAAACATAGGTTCCGTAGGTCTCCGTTATTTAGTCCTATGTTTTGGAACAGTGAAAAGTAACAATAGTCGACGTTTCGACCCCTGAAAGGTACGGGTGATTCAAAACCTCAGGGTGGGGTCTTCATCAGGACGTAGGGGTATAACAGGAGCGCTTCGCATGAGGCCCGTTTGGGCCTGTAGCCTGGGGACCTTCCAAGGTTCCGTTCTGTTGCGAGAAGTTGGGAGCTTGTCCTAAACTCGTTCAAATGTGTGGGATTCTGTTGTCCACAGGACCAGCCGGTCCGAGGTGGCACGCCGTGTGTCTCTTATTATTCGCAGCGCTAGTCTGTCTGTTTCTTCTCCTCTCGCTGACAGCAGTGGACAGACGTGGGACAGGCTTGTTCCACACTTTCACTGGCCTCACATGTCAGAGGATGTCAAGGAGTTTTGTCGCTCCTGTGTCACTTGCCAAGCCAGTGGTAAGTCAGGTGGCACAACAAAGGCCCCCCTAATACCACTACCTGTGGTGGGGGTCCCCTTTGAGAGAGTTGGAATTGATATTGTGGGTCCAATGGACCCCCAAACAGCATCTGGGAACAGATTCATACTGGTGGTAGTGGATCATGCCACCAGGTACCCAGAGGCTATTCCCCTAAGGACCACCACAGCACCTGTGGTGGCAAAAGCCCTCATTGCAGTTTTCTCAAGAGTGGGCTTTCCTAAGGAGGTACTATCAGATAGAGGGACAAATTTTATGTCCAGCTATCTAAAAGCAATGTGGAAGGAATGTGGAGTAAACTATAAGTTTACCACCCCATATCATCCACAATGCAATGGGCTTGTGGAGAGATTTAACAAGACCCTTAAAGGCATGATAAAAGGATTACCAGAGAAGCTCAGGCGGAAATGGGACATTCTTTTACCCTGCCTGCTCTTTGCTTACAGAGAGGTCCCACAGAAGGGGGTTGGCTACAGCCCTTTTGAACTTTTGTTTGGCCACCCTGTGAGAGGTCCATTGTGTTTGGTGAAGGAAGGATGGGAGTTACCTCTCAAAAAGCCCAAACTAGACATAGTGGACTATGTACTTGGTCTCCGCTCCAGGATGGCTGAGTACATGGAAAGAGCATCCAAAAACCTGGAGGCCAGCCAAGAATTGCAGAAAGCTTGGCATGACCAAAAGGCTGTGCTGGTAGAGTTCCAACCAGGACAGAAGGTATGGGTACTGGAGCCAGTGGCTCCAGCAGCACTCCAAGACAAATGGAGTGGACCCTATCCTATTATTGAGAAGAAAGGGGAAGTCACCTACTTGGTAGACTTTGGAACACCCAGGAGCCCTCACAGGGTAATCCATGTGAATCGCTTGAAAGCATTTGTAGACAGGGAGGACATGAGCTTGCTCATGGCCACAGATGGGGAACAGGAGGAAGAGAGTGACCCTCTCCCAGACCTGCTTTCTCAGAACCCTGATGATGGTTCAGTTGATGGAGTAGCCTTGGCAGGCAGCCTCACTGACCAGCAACAGAGGGACTGCAGACAAGTTTTGCAGGCTCACAGGCAAATGTTTTCACTCACACCCAGCCAAACTGACTGGTGTACCCATGTTGTGGACACTGGTGACAGTCTGCCTGTCAAGAATAAGATCTACAGGCAACCTGATCATGTCAGGGATTGCATCAAGGCTGAGGTGCAAAAGATGTTGGAGCTTGGAGTGATTGAGCCATCAGAGAGCCCATGGGCCAGCCCAGTAGTCCTGGTGCCAAAACCTCATACCCAAGATGGTAAGAGAGAAATGAGGTTTTGCGTGGATTACAGGGGTCTCAATGCTGTCACTAGGACAGATGCTCACCCCATTCCAAGAGCAGATGAGCTCATTGACAGATTGGCTTCTGCCAAGTTTCTGAGCACATTTGATCTGACAGCTGGCTACTGGCAAATCAGACTAGCTGAGGAGTCAAAAGCCAAAACAGCATTCTCTACCCCTAGTGGACATTATCAGTTTGTGGTAATGCCCTTTGGTTTGAAGAATGCACCTGCCACTTTCCAAAGGTTGGTGAACCAAGTCCTTACTGGGTTGGATGACTTTTGTGCAGCTTATCTGGATGATATTGCTGTCTTTAGCTCCACCTGGGAGGATCACCTGATCCACCTGAAGAAAGTTTTGGAGGCCCTGCAAAAGGCAGGCCTAACTATCAAGGCCACAAAGTGCCAGATAGGGCAGAGTAAGGTTGTATACCTGGGCCACCTAGTAGGTGGAGGCCAGGTTCAGCCACTGGAAAGCAAAATCCAGGCCATACAGGACTGGGCTCCTCCAGTTACCCAGACACAAGTCAGAGCCTTCTTGGGCCTGACTGGGTATTACAGAAAGTTTGTGAAAAACTATGGGTCTATAGTGACACCATTAAATGACTTGACATCCAAGAAGATGCCAAAAAAGGTTCAGTGGACAGTTAGCTGTCAGAAGGCATTTGAAGACCTGAAGAAGGCCATGTGCTCTGCACCTATCCTAAAGAGTCCTGACTACTCCAAACAGTTCATTGTTCAGACAGATGCTTCTGAGTTGGGGGTGGGAGCTGTACTCTCACAACTTAATCAAGATGGTCAAGACCAGCCAATTGCTTTCATTAGCAGGAGGCTAACCCCAAGAGAAAAACGTTGGTCAGCCATTGAGAGGGAGGCCTTTGCTGTGGTTTGGGCATTAAAGAAGTTGAGGTCCTACTTGTTTGGAACTCACTTCCTGGTGCAAACAGACCATAAGCCCCTCTTATGGCTTAATCAGATGAAGGGTGAAAATCCCAAACTGCTCAGGTGGTCCATTTCCCTACAGGGGATGGACTTTACAGTGGAGCACCGCCCAGGGACTGACCATGGTAATGCAGATGGTCTCTCCAGGTACTTCCACTTAGAACATGAAGACTTATCTGGTCAAGGTTAGTTTAATGTCCCTGCGTTTGGGGGGGGGGGTTGTGTAGGAGAGTAGGGTCTGCTATCCTATGGTCACCCCAAATTTTTGCTTTTTGCTTCACTGGTTTTCGACTACTGAGGCTGTGGGCCTGCTGATCAGACCCCCAGCCTGCTGTTCTCTCACTAAATTAATGACACATGTGCTATAGGCACATACCAATTGGAAATGGACTCCTTGTCAGCCCCTGTAGAATGCACTATAGGTGCACAGGGCACAGGAGCCACTAAGGCCTACCAGGGGCTGCAGCATATCTTTTGCCACCCCTGGCTGGTTCTTAAATTGACACAACTGGCTGATCACTCAGCTGGGGCAAGGTGGTGTACACACCCCTTGCTTAGATATAGTATACCTATGTCTAAACCTATATCTGGACACATGTAAACCTGTGAGCCACTCCTATAGACAGGCCTCACCAATCCTGGAGGCTGGGTGCATGGTTTTTATGTGAGATGGAGCTCTAGCATGAGCTGAGCCTGTCTGCAGCCGTCGGGAACAAATCCCTAAGCTGTTTCAGGATAATGCCATACCATATACTATTAAGTGCCTTATAATCCTCGCGGTTATTTAGCAACTTTGGTTTGGCTTTATCAAAACATGTCGTGTAAGGTGTCATACGCTTTGGAATACCATCCCCTCGCCAGTTCTGGCGACGGGGATGGCATTCCACCCCTCTAGAGGGGTAAGACATGTTACTTCACTTTAATGCGGTTGATTTCTCCAAAGGCCTTAAGATCCACAAAATGGATGCCTCTGCCACAGACAAATGTCTGAACCCCTGGAGCTGACCGAAACTCGGTCA
Source organism: Lissotriton helveticus (assembly GCF_964261635.1). Classification (NCBI taxonomy): domain Eukaryota; kingdom Metazoa; phylum Chordata; class Amphibia; order Caudata; family Salamandridae; genus Lissotriton; species Lissotriton helveticus. The sequence continues at coordinate 236,945 of NW_027611701.1, read as the reverse complement.
AGGGGGTCCTGGACAAAGGGTTTCCTGTCACAGGAGGGTGTCACCGCCCTCCAGACAGGAGATAGTGGATTGTAGCAGGGAGGTTTGAAAGAAACCAGACACTGCCTGGGGCGCACAAGGCTGCCCCTTGCATAATCCGGCCAAACCGGTTCTGGGGCACTCCAGCCCTCGTGCCAGGGCGGCCTGGATCAAAGGAAGGGGGTGTATCCACCCACTTCCTGGGTCCCACCCATAGGAGGGGACCTAGCAGGTAATCACGCCCACCAGATTCGAATAAGAGTGGGAGCAGTGCCAATGCACATCAGATTTCCTGGAAGAAACATTTGAAACGATATTCTGGACCCTTCGCCCTCCATCTCAACGTGGAAGCCCGAAGAATCTCCCTTGTGGTCAAGGAGTGACCACCCTGCAGCAGCAGGCACCATCCAGCCCTCGATGTCTACTTAGTTGCAGTTCCCGCCGGAACTCGAGCGACTGAGATCAACGAGATCAAGCCTGCCCAACTTCTAACAGCCCGATCCACAGTCCCTGCAAAGCTGAGACCCGTGGAGGCGACCGGAAGCGTGGGGCACGCCATCTTGAAGTGACCACGAGACGCTGACCGTGCAGCCCACGAGTGACCCTCGAAGCTGTACACCGGGGTTTGAGAAGCCCCCACCCTGAGCTACTCCTGAGCCGAAGTTCAGCCCTCCACACTCGACGAGTGCTGCGTGGGGCCCTTTGGCACGATTTGGCTCAACGCGTTGGCCCGGTCACTTGCCAGCTGGCTTGTGGTCCCTGTGCCGACGAACTACCTAAAAAGACTTGTGATTCTGGTTGCTCCAGATCCACACCAGCTCCCCTGAAAAGGAGCCCCGACTCTGACCTTCCTGGGCTGAGTGAGAAGCAATCTTCCGATCCTGCGTGGATTGCTCTTACCAAGGCTTGTTTGCTCCAAACTTGAAGCCGACTGCACCGACGGTGAGAGCCTGCGTGGGACAGATCGTGACCTGCTCCTGGACGTCGCAGATGCCCCAGAGCCCACGTGACAGCGAAGAGAAGCTCCTCGACGACCACCTGATTGCGCCCGACATTGCCTGGTTCCGTCCTGGTTCCACCCTGGTCACTGCTGAGTGACCCAGACTCTGTCCCCTCTGCTTTCAGGTACTCTACAACTTGAGTCCACCCTTGGACTCCACCGGACACTTCGTCTTCACCCTGCCTGCAGCCCTTTCAGCTTCAAGCACCAAGAGCCTGCGTGTCAAAACCCGACGCCACTTCGACCCTGTGCACCCACTTCCTGTGGGTGAGGTAACTTTGCTCCGCCGGTGTTCCCACACTGGTGCACACCCCTAGGGTCTGTGTGTTAAGTTTTGTTCCTCTAGGTTCAGCGGAAGTGTCCTTAAACTTTAACTCTTTGACTTTTACGCACCATTGGTTAACATTGGTGCATGCGTGCGCTTTCCGCACATCTCCCGAATCCCGAGGGCCATTCCCGACTTCAGCATTGCTTGTCCTGACTGCTCCCAGCGATTCCCTAGGCCCTAGGCCTAACCACTGCTCGAGTGGCCTTTCTTATACCACTTGTTTAGTATATGGTTTGAGTGGCCACCCGCCCTCATCCATAATTGTGCAACTTGTATGTTTAAACAGTGCTTTTTGATTTAACGCTTGTGCCCCTTTATTCATAAAGAATACTGGGGATTGTTTTTAGTAATAAACACATATATTTTTATAATATATACTTGTGTGGTGTCCTTTCATTTGGTATTACAGGATTGTATGTGGTAAAACAGCTCGCTTAACACGACCTCTTAAGTTAAGCCTTTAGGCTGCTTAGTCCATGCTACCCCTAGGATAGCTTGTCTAATAAGGTTGACTTACAACCAGACACCATAAGGGGATTGTTTGGTCAGGTAGTAGGTGGTTCCAGAATTGGAAACATCCCCTACCAGGCCAACTTCTCACATCCATCTCACATTAAACCACGCACTCTGCCTCCAGGATTGATGAGGCCTTCCATAGGAGTGGCTCACAGGTTTATATGTGTCCAGATATAGGTTTAGATATAGGTATACTATATCTAAGTAAGGGGTGATTACACCACCTTACCCCAGCTGAGTGATCAGCCAGTTGTGTAAATTTAAGAACCAGCCAGGGGTGGCAAAAGATATGCTGCAGCCCCTGGTAGGCCTTGGTGGCTCCTATGCCCTGGGCACCTATAGTGCATTATACAGGGGCTGACAAGGAGTCCATTTTCAATTGTGGTATGTACCTAGGGTACATGGAATCCATTTTACAGAGAGAGCAGATGGCCTGGGGCCCTGATTAGCAGGGAACCAGGTCAACTAAGTCAAAAAACCAGCTAAACACAGGCAACAAATCTGGGGTAACCATAGTCAGGTAGCCACCTTCCTACAGTGTCTAGTGGGGAAGTACCACTTCTAGACATGGCTGTACGTGTGCTGTTATGTTATGTTATGTTGTTATGTTAAGTAGCTTTTATATAGCGTACGGCTACATCCAGCAATTTGGCCGCAACAGGGTCGTCCGCCGTGTCAAGGTGGAAGTTGAAATCACCGGCCACAACACAATGCTTGTGGTCAGCGCCAGCTCAGAGACGGCTGTCTGCAGATCCTCCAAAAAGGAACCCACCGGGCCTGGTGGTCTATAAACCAACAACCCCTTCAAGGCCTGACCTGGGGACAGTCTGAGCGTGAAGGCGAGCGACTCGGCATTCCCAATGGAGTTCAGGGGAAGCACCGAGCAGGAGACGCTCTTTTTCACCACAACCGCCACTCCCCCTCCCCTGCCCTTAACTCTGTCCTGCCGGAAGATATTGTACGCAGGAGGAATGGCTGAGAAGACGTCCGGATTGGAAGCCTCTCCCAGCCAAGTTTCGGTCAGTAGCAAGCACAGGGGATTTTCCCTGACCAGAAGATCGTAAATGTGCAGGGCGTGGCGCCCTACCGACCTCGTGTTCAGCAGCAGGCAAAGATGCTTCACGCCAGCTGTTGCCGGGTGAGGAACCGTAGCACAAATCCAGGAAGGCGTCCAACCACAGCCCGGACAGCGTCGTTTGCCCCTAAACCGCCCCGGGAAAATGGAGCGGCAAGAGCTAGAATGGCCCCGCATGTCCCGCAATGACGCAGAGGAATAGCAAATCATCTCAGCCAGAGTATTGCCGGACCGGGGTCCCCCGCCGCCCCGACGCCTCCGGGACGCTGACGGGCGCAGACGGGCAGGACTCCGGCACGACTCAGGCTAAGCGAGGGCGTCCACCTGCGCGTCACGCTGCGCGTGAGGGAGCGACTTTAAGTAGGCGCTCCAATCAAGCCTGAGCGTGCGAGTCCGCTCCAAGATGGCGGCCGCCGCTGGCTGAAGTAGCCCAAACAAAGATGGCGCCCAAAATGACCCCCAGGACCCGGACCCACCAAAGTGGTGGTGCTTGGCAGGCAGAAAATGCCGTTTTTAAGGTGCAGGTAAGGGGAGAAGGGGGCGCTGGCAGCAAGCAGGCAGGCTAAAATCAGGGAAGAATGAAACAGAAAAACGAACCCAAATGCAAAACAGGAAGTTTTAAAAAGTACTCGGCGCTAGTAGCAGCGCGAGCGCGGCGAAGTGGTAGATGGTCTAACCAGCACCACGCTAGAGCCCGCCTTAAGTAGGCGCTCCAATCAAGCCTGAGCGTGCGAGTCCGCTCCAAGATGGCGGCCGCCGCTGGCTGAAGTAGCCCAAACAAATATGGCGCCCAAAATGACCCCCAGGACCCGGACCCACCAAAGTGGTGGTGCTTGGCAGGCAGAAAATGCCGTTTTTAAGGTGCAGGTAAGGGGAGAAGGGGGCGCTGGCAGCAAGCAGGCAGGCTAAAATCAGGGAAGAATGAAACAGAAAAACGAACCCAAATGCAAAACAGGAAGTTTTAAAAAGTACTCGGCGCTAGTAGCAGCGCGAGCGCGGCGAAGTGGTAGATGGTCTAACCAGCACCACGCTAGAGCCCGCCTTAAGTAGGCGCTCCAATCAAGCCTGAGCGTGCGAGTCCGCTCCAAGATGGCGGCCGCCGCTGGCTGAAGTAGCCCAAACAAATATGGCGCCCAAAATGACCCCCAGGACCCGGACCCACCAAAGTGGTGGTGCTTGGCAGGCAGAAAATGCCGTTTTTAAGGTGCAGGTAAGGGGAGAAGGGGGCGCTGGCAGCAAGCAGGCAGGCTAAAATCAGGGAAGAATGAAACAGAAAAACGAACCCAAATGCAAAACAGGAAGTTTTAAAAAGTACTCGGCGCTAGTAGCAGCGCGAGCGCGGCGAAGTGGTAGATGGTCTAACCAGCACCACGCTAGAGCCCGCCTTCAGTAGGCGCTCCAATCAAGCCTGAGCGTGCGAGTCCGCTCCAAGATGGCGGCCGCCGCTGGCTGAAGTAGCCCAAACAAAGATGGCGCCCAAAATTACCCCCAGGACCCGGACCCACCAAAGTGGTGGTGCTTGGCAGGCAGAAAATGCCGTTTTTAAGGTGCAGGTAAGGGGAGAAGGGGGCGCTGGCAGCAAGCAGGCAGGCTAAAATCAGGGAAGAATGAAACAGAAAAACGAACCCAAATGCAAAACAGGAAGTTTTAAAAAGTACTCGGCGCTAGTAGCAGCGCTAGTAGCAGCGCTAGTAGCAGCGCCAGCGCGGCGAAGTGGTAGATGGCTGTGAGGGTGCTGGTGTGTGATTGGCTGGAGTTGGCTGGGATACCAGGATCCAGGATGTCTGGATGGGTCTGCCCAGTGGTGAGTGCTCAGATCAGCATGCTGATGTGAGGGGAGGGCTGCACCTGGTTCCTGATGGGGCTGGGCTTTCCCCACACAATGCTGGCCCCGCCCCCTGTGGTGCGTCTAACGACCCTAGCCCTGCCAATGAATAGAGTGAGGTGATGAGCACATCAAGGGTGCTCCAAAACCAGCTGTGACTGTTTTCTCCCCCACCCTGCACCTACAGACAAAGGACTGTGGTGCATAAAAATGGGGCTGTGTCGCCACCCAAACTGTTCTCTGCCAGGATCCTGCCTGAGGGGGCTGCTGCTGTTGCTGGGGCCAGGAAGACCGCCACTTGGATTATCTCCCTGCCTGGAGACCCAGTGAGCTGGCTCTGGGCCCAGCCTTGCCCCCTGCCTGCTTTAAGGAACTTTGCTGTGCCCCTAGCGCTTGGGAGCGCTGTGCCTGCACCCCTAGCGCTGAGAGCGCTGCGAATCGTCTTTGAGCGCTGGGAGCGCTTTACTTTCCCTTTTCGTGGCTGCCCACGCCACTTTTTGCCGATTTGACAGTCCCCTGGCAGGTGCCCACCCTGCCAAGGACCTTGTGCTTTACCCTGTCACGAGCGCTTTGGGAGCGCTTTATTGAGCTTAAGGCCGGTGCCCACCCGGCATTGCCCTGTGAAGTTTTCCCCGTCGCCGCCCGGCCGTACAGGAAGTCAGGCAGGCCGTGACCTCATTCCCCAGGCCGCGCTCTGATTGGCTGCAAGCCCGGGACAGGAAGGAGGGAGCCGGAAGCTACCGGGAGCCGACCCTGGGATCCGGTGCACTCACCCAGGAGAGAGAGAAGCCTTCTGTCCAGCAGCGGGGCAACCGTGGTGTGGGGAGAGCCCCGCAGCTGCCGAGGAAGAGAAGGAGCCTGGAGACCCTGGGAGCGCCCACCAGAAACCGGGTAAGTGGGGCTCGGTGTTCCCGTCTAGGGAGGAGGGCGTCGGGGCACATTGCCGGCGCCCGCCCTCCCCTCCAGTACCAGGGCTTTGTTGTCAAAGAGCCTGAGAGGCCCCGGGGGGGCCTCCCTGCAGATTTGAGCCCTGGGCGGGCTCCTACGTTACTGGGGCATTTCTTCAGGGCCGCGAGAGGCTCTGGGTGGCATCATTTCCTTTCGAGTCCCCCGAAGAGGGACTCCAACGCCCAGAGCCATTTGTTCTCTTGAGTCCCGGAGGGACTCCAACGGCCGTATTTTGTGTATGAGCCTGAAAGGCTCAAGGGGGCATTTTGATTTACTGAGAGCCCACGAGGGGCTCAGGCGCCACAACTATCTTTGAGAGCCCAGAGATTCTCAGGGGCCATTTGTTTATTCAGAGCCCAGCGAGGCTCCAAAAAGGGGACAGTCATTTCTACAGAGCCTGTGACACTCAGTAACACCAGCAAGTAGCAAACACAGTAAAACATTTTGGCCTGTATCTTTCCGCCGTCTTTGTAAGCCTGTGACACTGTGAGTTTCAGGAATTCCACAAGCAGCACTATAGGTGGACTCACTACTAGTACATACATAGTCAGATAGTACTAAAAAATGCCTTTTTACTTTTTTCTCTTGTTTTGCAAAAGAAATTACTGGTACGTGAACTTGTGGTAGCCGCCATAATGGCAGCTCACTCAGCTTTAACCCAAGAAATACAGACACAGGCCATGATGATGCAGACTCGCAGTACTTTAAGCAGTACATGCAGGTGGGAATAGGAATGTCTTACTTTTCTATAGGGGTGGCACTGCCACTGGCCATACTTCATCCACTCAGCGTCTGCGCTACTACATCATACACCTCTGCTATCGACGAGGAGGATAAAGAAGATAACATCCAGGCTTACAAAGTACGTCTATGATTCTTCTTAATGTCTCAAATGTACCAAAATTTCTTTTTGTTAACAACCAACTTACACCCTTTTCATTATATTTTGGAAACCGCTGTATTCTTTCTTATGTTGAATTGCATTCAACAAAACCATTTTTTACAGTCATAAATAAATATTAAGACTCGCTCGTCCTTCGTTTCACTCTTCTTTAGCTTTTCGTTCTTCACATCCCTAAACTACATCTGATCTGATATGACTTGGCTTTAAAATAAAAATTGGCCAGCTGAGTTCAAGTGAAATAGAGGGGACCATTGGTTACCAGAGAAGTACAGCCACTAATGCTATTACAAGTCAAGGTTGACTGTCTTCTCCGTGATAGCCCAAAAAGTAGTTATAAATTAGTAAATGTTCTTGACAGTACAGTGTACTTATACTAGTGTACTGTGTACTACTGTACAGTACATCATACACTCCTTTACGAGCCTACTCAAAAAAAATATAATAAGTAAGTAGTATAATAACTTACCACCATCCGCCGCCGCTGAGCCTTCCCCCCCAGCTCCTCCTGTTGGCACCGCCGCATCCAGAGTGGACCCCTCCGCACTGCTGGCCCCAGCACGGATGGTCATCTGTGCCGCATCAGATGTTGTGACGTCTAGGAAAAACATGTCATATTTTCAGATGCCATACACAACCCCCTATTTTGTCTCGTAATGGAAGGAAATGTTACATAACACATTTTGTATTACTGGGATTGAAAAAATGTTACGGTTTTGGGGAGGGTGTTAACCTTTTAGATGCTTATTCCATTAAATGCTACACTTCTTCTTTTGACAACTGATTAATGCTTGCTTAACGTGCACCATTTTTCTCATTACAGAAAGAAGATTCCATTGCCCTTCAGCCAGACGATTCACCAACTACTACTGAGTCACCACCAGCAGTACTTAAGTACTTTAAAGAAGGTGGGGGCTCACACACAGTTATTCTACTAATTTCCTGTGTCTGTTAGTGTTAACTATTTTTAAGTTTGAGTCATACTAATTTCATTCATGGGAATGTTGTTTAAAGTAAACTTTAACGTCATCTTCATCCATAAGAATACTACGCTATTAAAAAAAAAGAAATAAGGTTTTCATTTCTCAATTGAAAATAAAAATTAAAAACTAACAAACACTGTGTGGTTTTTGTTCACGAGTGAGTGAGCGGAATGGTTTGAACTACTGCACTTGGCAGTCATGTTTCAGTAACTCAGATAGGCCAGGACTCGGAGGTAGTCTCTCTTCTTCTGTTCTTCTGGGTCGTAAAATCATTGGTCAGACATTCTAGATAGTCGGTCAGGGGAATGGGGGTTCAACTTCTGTTCGGACTGAGGTATGTCGAAAGTCGAACTGCACCTATCATCAACAATGTCCTATTTATCTTGTTCATACTTCTTTGTGTGAAGAATAGTCCCTGAAACAGTAGCGGTATGGGATGTGCTCCTCTCAAATCAAAAAGGCAACTGCTACCTTTTACTTGGTGTAAACAATGACATTTTGTTGTTGGAAATTGTCAAAGCACTTACATTAAGAAGACTGGAATAGACAGCAAGGGCAACCCAGAGGACTGCACTCAGTGCCTAGAGCTATTGCTGTATCAGAGTTTTGTTTCACACCGTTTGCCGAATGGACAAGCTTAGCTACCTACACAGACCGACTCATAATTGTAAATAGTAGTAGCACAGAGAGTGATGGTAGAGGCAGGATAAGAATGTAGAAAGTAGTCCACATTAGAAGAAGATCAAAGACTATTTTGTAAAACATAGAATTATTAGGAACCAGTTTGTAATGAATAGGAGCTGTAAAAGTTAGGGAAGTATAAGTATTAATATAACAATAGAACAACTTACTGGGGCCAGCAGAAGAGCCTGCAAGGGACTGCTCCTGTTCACCTTCTGCCACCGGAGTCTCTGTCGCCGTCGCCTTGCCCCTGGGAGGTCCTGGTGATCATGAAATAATGAAACACAACATGGATGATTGTTTTTTGGGAAATATTTGATTTCTTTGTACTCAATCTAAAATTATGTCAGGGAAACAAATTGCATCTGATCTGGTCAAGTCCCCCATTCACACCTTCATTCATACTACCGTGCTTCCCATTAGACTCACAGACATTCCGCACCCCGCTCCAGATAGGGGCGGTGCCAGAGTTCTTGGAGCGAAAGGCAAAATTCAATTTGCCTGCAAAGAGAACCCCAGGAATTGCTATTAAAAGTTGTTTACTGCAACTACACGGAACCTCATAAGGCCTTCCCACACCTTATGGAAAGCTCCGTCCCCCCCCACCTCAAAGTGCATCTCTCTGGTGGTCTGCGAGGTGCTGCCTGTTTTCTCCCACTGAACAACCAAACAACACATGGCAGAGGCCTTGAGAGGCAGAACTGCCGCGGCCATCCTGTGAGTCTGATGTTAGCTCAGTGCCCCCAAGTCCCCCATTCACACCTTCATTCATACTACCGTGCTTCCCATTAGACCCACAGACATTCCGCACCCAGCTCCAGATAGGGGCGGTGCCAAAGTTCCTGGCGCTCAAGGCAAAATTCAATTCACCTGCAAAGAGAACCCCAGGAATTGCTATTAAAAGCTGTTTACTGCAACGACAAGGAACCTCATAAGCCCTTACCACACCTTATGGAAGGCTCCGCCCCCACCTCAAAGTGCATCTCTCTGGCGGTCTGCGAGGTGCTGCCTGTTTTCTCCCACTGAACGACCAAACAACACATGGCAGAGGCCACGAGAAGCAAAACTGCCGCGGCCATCCTGTGAGTCTGATGTTAGCTCGGTGCCCCCAAGTCCCCCATTTACCCCTCTTTCACACCATTCATAGCCCAGTCCACAGACTGCACACACACTGCAGGCATCCCCGACTATGCCTCTATATATAGCAAAGAGGTGAATGATGTCATAAAGCCTGCGAGACCCAGGGGTGTGATGTAGTACATGATGTCACAAACCTGCCAGGGTCAGGGGTGTGGTGTAGGAGATGACATCACAACCGATTGATGGGAAATGCTGATAACACTCAAGGCTGCCTTTGGGGACCAGTGATACATTATGTTGGTAGATATAGGTCCATCTTTCGCATAACATCACAGAAGCAGAAGATTGAGCGAAGGAAGTCAGTTACAATAATCGTATTATTAAGGTTTCCTGTTTTCTCTTTATTGCATACATGTTAACAGAATCTGTAAAGGCGATGGTGAGATGGGCCTAGTGTACTGCACAGGAATGCACAGCTTGTCATTCTGTTTCTTCCTATCTGCTCTGCCCATTTCACAGGTGTGATTCAGGTATTCAAATGGCAGGGTGGGATCTAAGTGTTAGAAGACACCTTACATCAGTCTTCTGCACAGACTAGCAGAGCCTGGCAACGGTCTTATGGCTGGGATCTGAGTCTTCGTCTGTGTTAGCCTTTCTGCTGGCCTGGCCTCCCATAGACTCCTTCTTGTGTAACTACACACGGCTTCAAGAGCATTGCACACACACATCCATTCAATAGAAGGTAGTTCTGGGTACCCTGGGGGGTCATGGTGCCCAAGGAATATGTAGTCTTGGGATGTACTGTTTCCTACTCCCAAAATTAAGATATCACACATAGCTGCTGGCTGCTTCAACCTTAAAAAAACATGTATGTTTTGTGCAAGAGGCATTCCAAATGTAGAATTTGCATTCCATACATAGTTCGAACGTTCCAAATTAGAAGCGGTGTTCCAATCTACATTCTAAAGGAATTCTTTCAATTCTAAATTAGAACTCTCATTCCAAACTTAGAACATCCTTTACAAAATAGAACTGTCAATCTTAGAACTCAAATGTTATTTGAGCAGAAAGGAACTGATCTTACCCCTGATGAAGGAACTGCCCCAGAGGTGGTTGGGCCTAGCCTGACAGAACCTCTGATGTCAGTGGACCCTTCTCAGGTGGGACCCAGTCTGGAGCAGGTAACCTGCCCCTCTCTACCGTGCCTTAGCCAGCCCAGGGCTGCAGAGGACAAGAAGGACAGTGAGACCCAGAGGGCCCCCTGTCACATAAAGCACCCCCATCAACAGATTAGGGGCACCAAAACTAGTAGCCCTAGTGAGGTGAAAACTTTAAAAACTCCTGAGGGAGCCCCCTTAAATACAGTTGGGGACCTCCCACAGATGGATTCTGTTGGGCACAGCCAAACCTGGGACCCAAAGGGCCCAAACCTGAACTGTCCCTCCAGCAAGCCAAACAGAGGGACCCAGCCTCCAGCTTTAGGTAGCCAGAGATTGACCCTGAGAGCACAGTGCAACTCAGTTAAAGAAAGAAAGGCACACATGGTGGAAGATAATTGGAGGAAGCTAAGCCCTAAATTAGTAGAGCCTCACTTCAGTACTCCATATCCAAACCAGCCTTTAACTTTGCATAAACACACCCAAGGTAGTGATTCCCTATGGTGGAGACCATCTAATACCCCAAGGGTGAGGGACTGCTTAGTGGACCATGAGACAGGGGGTACCCATGCTAGTGCAGGTACTTCCTTATATGGCCACTCGGCAATATAGGCTTACCTGGCCAAGGATAGCCTTATCTCCTTTCGTTTGGGGGGGGTTGTGTAGGAAGGTGGCTACCTGACTATGGTTACCCCAGATTTTTTGCCTGTGTTTAGCTGGTTTTTTGACTTAGTTGACCTGGTTCCCTGCTAATCAGGGCCCCAGGCCATCTGCTCTCTCTGTAAAATGGATTCCATGTACCCTAGGTACATACCACAATTGGAAATGTACTCCTTGTCAGCCCCTGTATAATGCACTATAGGTGCCCAGGGCATAGGGGCCACCAAGGCCTACCAGGGGCTGCAGCATATCTTTTGCCACCCCTGGCTGGTTCTTAAATTGACACAACTGGCTGATCACTCAGCTGGGGTAAGGTGGTGTAAACACCCCTTACTTAGGTATAGTATACCTATATCTAACCCTATATCTGGACACATATAAACCTGTGAGCCACTCCTATGGAAGGCCTCATCAATCCTGGAGGCAGAGTGCGTGGTTTAATGTGAGATGGAGCTCTGGCATGAGCTGAGCCTGTCTGCAGCTGTCGGGAACAACTCCCTAAGCTGTTTCAGGATAATGCCATACCATATACTCTTAAGTGCCTTATAATCCTCGCGGTTATATAGCAACTCTGGTTTGGCTTTATCAAAACATGTCGTGTAAGGTGTCATACGATTTGGAATACTATCCCCTCGCCAGTTCTGGCGACGGGGATAGCATTCCACCCCTCTAGAGGGGTAAGACATGTTCCTTTACTTTAATGCGGTTAATTTCTCCAAAGACCTTAGATCCACAAAATGGATGCCTCTGCCACAGACAAATGTCTGGACCCCTGCAGCTGACCGAAACTCGGCCAAATGGGTCCTGGACAAAGGGTTTCCTGTCACAGGAGGGTGTCACCGCCCTCCAGACAGGAGATAGTGGATTGTAGCAGGGAGGTCTGAAAGAAACCAGACACTGCCTGGGGCGCACAAGGCTGCCCCTTGCATAATCCGGCCAAACCGGTTCTGGGGCACTCCAGCCCTCGTGCCAGGGCGGCCTGGATCAAAGGAAAGGGGTGTATCCACCCCCTTCCTGGGTCCCACCCATAGGGGGGGACCTAGCAGGTAATCACGCCCCCCAGATTCGAATAAGAGTGGGAGCAGTGCCAATGCACATCAGATTTCCTGGAAGAAACATTAGAAACGAAACTCTGGACCCTTGGACCTCCATCTCAACGTGGAAGCCCGAAGAATCTCCCTTGTGGTCAAGGAGTGACCACCCTGCAGCAGCAGGCACCATCCAGCCCTCGACATCTACTTAGTTGCAGTTCCCGCCGGAACTCGAGCGACTGAGATCGACGAGATTAAGCTTGCCTGCCTTCCAACAGCCCGATCCACAGTCCCTGCAGAGCTGAGACCCGTGGAGGCGACCGGAAGCGTGGGGCACGCCATCTTGAATTGACCATGAGACGCTGACCGTGCAGCCCACGAGTGACCCTCGAAGCTGTGCACTGGGGTTTGAGAAGCCCCCACCCTGAGCTACTCTTGAGCCGAAGTTCAGCCCTCCACACTCGACAAGTGCTGCGTGGGGCCCTTCTGCTCCATTTGGCTCAACGCGTTGGCCCGGTCACTTGCCAGCCGGCTAGTGGTCCCTGTGCCGACGAAACTACAAAGAAGACTCGTGAATCTGGTTGCTCCAGATCCACACCAGCTCCTCTGAAAAGGAGCCCCCACTCTGACCTTCCTGGTTCGAGTGAGAAGCAATCTCCCGGTTCCGCGTGGATTGCTCTTGCCAAGTGTTGTTTGCTCCAAACTTGAAGCCGACAGCGCCGACGGTGAGAGCCTGCGTGGGACAGATCGTGACCTGCTCCTGGACATCGCAGATGCCCCAGAGCCCACGTGACAGCGGAGAGAAGCTCCTTGACGACCACCTGATTGCGCCCGACATTGCCTGGTTCCGTCCTGGTTCCACCCTGGTCACTGCTGAGTGACCCAGACTCTGTCCCCTCTGCTTTCAGGTACCCTTCGACTTGAGTCCACCCTTGGACTCCACCGGACCCTTCATCTTCAACCTGCCTGCAGCCCTTTCAGCTTCAAGCACCAAGAGCCTGCGTGTCAAAACCCGACGCCACTTCGACCCTGTGCACCCACTTCCTGTGGGTGAGGTAACTTTGCTCCGCCGGTGTTCCCACACTGGTGCACATCCCTAGGGTCTGTGTGTTAAGTTTTGTTCCTCTAGGTCCAGCGGAAGTGTCCTTAAACTTTAACTTTATAACTTTTACGCACCATTGGTTAACATTGGTGCATGCGTGCGCTTTCCGCACATCTCCCGAATCCCGAGGGCCATTCCCGACTTCAGCATTGCTTGTCCTGACTGCTCCCAGCGATTCCCTAGGCCCTAGGCCTAACCACTGCTCGATTGGTATCTCTTATACCACTTGTTTAGTATATGGTTTGAGTGGCCACCCGCCCTCATCCATAATTGTGCAACTTGTATGTTTAAACAGTGCTTTTTGATTTAACGCTTGTGCCCCTTTATTCATAAAGAATACTGGGGATTGTTTTTAGTAATAAACACATATATTTTTATAATATACACTTGTGTGGTGTCCTTTCATTTGATATTACAGGATTGTATGTGGTAAAACAGCTCGCTTAACACGACCTCTTAAGTTAAGCCTTTAGGCTGCTTAGTCCATGCTACCCCTAGGATAGCTTGTCTAATAAGGTTGACTTACAACCAGACACCATAAGGGATTGTTTGGTCTGATAATAGGTGGTTCCAGAATTGGAAACATCACCTATCAGGCCAACTTCTCACACTGAGCTTTCAAGATCATTGCCTAACAGACAGTCTACTGGAAGGTCTGCACTCACAACAACTTTCTTTAGGCCATTTACCCCTCCCCAGGAGAAGTTCACAACTGCCACACTATGGGAAGTAGTGCAGTTGCTCGCATTGGTCACTAGGTAACTCTCACCTAGTACAATCTGTCCAGGGTCCACAAAGTCAGGTGTCACCATTGTGACACTGGCACATGTGTCCCTGTAGGCCTGAGCCAGTTTCTCATTAATTAAGGGAGTCTGCCTGTATTTGCCCAGGTTACTGGGGCTTACTGCAGTGGGCAACTCAATGTCCACATCATACAGTAGAACTGCCTGTGTAGGGATTCTGACTAGGCCAGATCCTACTTCAATACCCAGGGTCAACCCAGCTACACCCTTGGACTGTGTTCCACCACTGCTTACTGTACTTGGGGTTGCAGTTGCTTTAGGAGCTGGAGTGGTGGAGACTGGATTTGCCTTGGTGCACTCACTGCCCCAGTGTGAAACTGATTTGCAGGTATTACACCAAGGTGTCTTTGGACCTTTGTTCTTCTTCTTCTTGTTTCCATTTTGGGAACCACCCTCCTTACTATTAGTTTGGGGGCCTGAAGACTTCTGGTCTTTTTCTTTATCTTTCTGATTACCACCCTTCTGGTCTGTTTTCTTCTGGTCACCACTTTGGTTCTGGGGTTTCTGCTTAATCCTTGTTCTGACCCATTTGTACGCCTTCTTTCCCAATTCTTGGGGAGAGGTCAGATCAGAGTCAATAAGGTATTGATGCAACAGCTGGTTTGTACAGTTATTAAGGATCTGTTCTCTCATCATAAGATTGTACAATCCTGTATAGTCTGAAACTTTACTTCCCTGCAACCAACCCTCCAAAGCCTTAGTGGCACACTCAACGAAATCAGTCCAGTCTTGAGTCTGTGCTTTTTGGGTGTCTCTGAACAACAACCTGTATTGCTCAGTGGTTAGGCCAAACCCTTCAATAAGAGAACTCTTCAAAACAGTGTAGTTTTTGGCATCCTCAGGTCTAACTGTGAGGAGCCTGTCCCTCCCTTTCTCAGAAAAGGAGTACCATAAAATTGCAGCCCACTGATCCTGAGGAACCTGCTGTACCATGCAGGCTCTCTCAAGAGCAGTCATCCATTTGTGGATGTCATCCCCTTCTTTAAAGGGGGGGCACAATTTTTGTCAGGTTTGTATTGTCATAGCCCCTGTCTTTTTCTCTTGGAAAGGGTTAAAAAGGGGCAGAAGTCCCACCTGCCAAATCCTGGTAGGCATCCTAGAGCAGGATGACTTAGAAAGGGCGAAGGAAGCTTCCCTAGAGACAGGAAATGGAGGGAACCCTCCTGTAACTGATCCCCCTCAGGAGGAGGACGAGGAAGAAGAAGAGGAGGAGGAGGAGGACTCAGAAGATCAGGATCAGAGGGGTAGCCAGGTCCCAGTTGCCAGGCTTAGCCAGGCCAACTTAGACCTACTGGGGAATGGAGAGGGCCAGCACCTCCCCAGATCCCATCATGTTATTCTCCCAGGCAACAGAAGAGTGAGATCTCCCTCAGGGGACTCTCATATTTCTAGTGCCTCCAGAGAATCTCAGAGAGGCATGACTGCTTCTCAAAAGCTAGAGCATAGGGCCAGAATGAGGGCTGTCAAACTCCAAATAGAGAGGGAGGAGGTAGCCTTGGCTCAAGCTAGACTTGCCTTGGCAAGAGAGCAAAAATTGTGTGGCTTAGATGCCATTGGTGGCAGCAATATTCCTAAAGAGAAACCCAGGTCCTATGATAGTAGAAACCTGACAAAGATTGTGCCCCCCTACAAGGAAGGGGATGACATCCACAAGTGGATAACTGCTCTTGAGAGAGCCTGCATGGTACAGCAGGTTCCTGAGGAACAGTGGGCAGCAATCTTACGGTACTCCTTTTCAGAGAAAGGGAGAGATAAGCTCCTCACTGTTAGACATGAGGATGCAAACAATTACAAAGTCCTGAAGAGTGTTCTGATACATGGGTTTGGCTTAACCACTGAACAGTACAGGTTGAAGTTCAGAGACACCCAGAAGACACAGACTCAGGACTGGACTGATTTTGTTGATTGTGCAACTAAGGCTCTGGAGGGTTGGCTACATGGCAGCAAAGTACATGACTTTACAGGATTGTATAATTTGATTATGAGGGAGCAGATCCTAAGTAATTGTCAGAACCAGCTCTTACACCAGCACCTGGTGGACTCTGATCTGACCTCTCTGTGAGAAGTTGGCCTGATAGGTGATGTTTCCAATTCTGGAACCACCTATTATCAGACCAAACAATCCCTTATGGTGTCTGGTTGTAAGTCAACCTTATTAGACAAGCTATCCTAGGGGTAGCATGGACTAAGCAGCCTAAAGGCTTAACTTAAGAGGTCGTGTTAAGCGAGCCTTTTTACCACATACAATCCTGTAATATCAAATGAAAGGACACCACACAAGTATATATTATACAAATATATGTGTTTATTACTAAAAACAATCCCCAGTATTCTTTATGAATAAAGGGGCACAAGCGTTAAATCAAAAGCACTGTTTAAACATAAAAGTTGCACAATTATGGATGAGGGCGGGTGGCCACTCAAACCATATACTAAACAAGTGGTATAAGAGATGCCACTCGAGCAGTGGTTAGGCCTAGGGCCTAGGGAATCGCTGGGAGCAGTCAGGACAAGCAATGCTGAAGTCGGGAATGGCCCTCGGGATTCGGGAGATGTGCGGAAAGCGCACGCATGCACCAATGTTAACCAATGGTGCGTAAAAGTCATAAAGTTAAAGTTTAAGGACACTTCCGCTGGACCTAGAGGAACAAAACTTAACACACAGACCCTAGAGATGTGCACCAGTGTGGGAACACCGGCGGAGCAAAGTTACCTCACCCACAGGAAGTGGGTGCACAGGGTCAAAGTGGCGTCGGGTTTTGACACGCAGGCTCTTGGTGCTTGAAGCTGAAAGGGCTGCAGGCGGGTTGAAGATGAAGTGTCCGGTGGAGTCCAAGGGTGGACTCAAGTCTAAGGGTACCTGAAAGCAGAGGGGACAGAGTCTGGGTCACTCAGCAGTGACCAGGGTGGAACCAGGACGGAACCAGGCAATGTCGGGCGCAATCAGGTGGTCGTCAAAGAGCTTCTCTCCGCTGTCACGTGGGCTCTGGGGCATCTGCGACGTCCAGGAGCAGGTCACGATCTGTCCCACGCAGGCTCTCACCGTCGGTGCAGTCGGCTTCAAGTTTGGAGCAAACAACACTTGGCAAGAGCAATCCACGCGGGATCGGAAGATTGCTTCTCACTCGGACCAGGAAGGTCAGAGTCGGGGCTCCTTTTCAGGGGAGCTGGTGTGGATCTGGAGCAACCAGATTCACGAGTCTTCTTTGTAGTTTCGTCGGCACAGGGACCACTAGCCAGCGGGCAATTGACCGGGCCAACGCATTGAGCCAAATGGAGCAGAAGGGCCCCACGCAGCACTCGTCGAGTGTGGAGGGCTGAACTTCGGCTCAGGAGTAGCTCAGGGTGGGGGCTTCTCAAACCCCGGTGCACAGCTTCAAGGGTCACTCGTGGGCTGCACGGTCAGCGTCTCATGGTCAATTGAAGATGGCGTGCCCCACGCTTCCGGTCGCCTCCACGGGTCTCAGCTCTGCAGGGACTGTGGATCGGGCTGTTGGAAGGCAGGCAAGCTTGATCTCGTCAATTTCAGTCGCTCGAGTTCCGGCAGGAACTGCAACTAAGTAGACGTCGAGGGCTGGATGGTGCCTGCTGCTGCAGGGTGGTCACTCCTTGACCACAAGGGAGATTCTTCGGGCTTCCTCGTTGAGATGGAGGTCCAAGGGTCCAGAGTTTCGTTTCTAATGTTTCTTCCAGGAAATCTGAGGTGCATTGGCACTGCTCCCACTCTTATTCCAATCTGGGGGGCGTGATTACCTGCTAGGTCCCCCCCTATGGGTGGGACCCAGGAAGGGGGTGGATACACCCCTTTCCTTTGATCCAGGCCGCCCTGGCACGAGGGCTGGAGTGCCCCAGAACCGGTTTGGCCGGATTATGCAAGGGGCAGCCTTGTGCGCCCCAGGCAGTGTCTGGTTTCTTTCAGACATCCCTGCTACAATCCACTATCTCCTGTCTGGAGGGCGGTGACACCCTCCTGTGACAGGAAACCCTTTGTCCAGGACCCATTTGGCCGAGTTTCGGTCAGCTGCAGGGGTCCAGACATTTGTCTGTGGCAGAGGCATCCATTTTGTGGATCTAAGGTCCTTGGAGAAATTAACCGCATTACAGTAAAGGAACATGTCTTACCCCTCTAGAGGGGTGGAATGCTATCCCCGTCGCCAGAACTGGCGAGGGGATAGTATTCCAAATCGTATGACACCTTACACGACATGTTTTGATAAAGCCAAACCAAAGTTGCTATTTAACCGCGAGGATTATAAGGCACTTAAGAGTATATGGTATGGCATTATCCTGAAACAGCTTAGGGAGTTGTTCCCGACAGCTGCAGACAGGCTCAGCTCATGCTGGAGCTCCATCTCACATAAAACCACGCACTCTGCCTCCAGGATTGATGAGGCCTTCCATAGGAGTGGCTCACAGGTTTACATGTGTCCAGATATAGGTTTAGATATAGGTATACTATATCTAAGCAAGGGGTACTTACACCACCTTACCCCAGCTGAGTGATCAGCCAGTTGTGTCAATTTAAGAACCAGCCAGGGGTGGCAAAAGATATGCTGCAGCCCTTGGTAGGCCTTGGTGGCCCCTATGCCCTGGGCACCTATAGTGCATTATACAGGGGCTGACAAGGAGTCCATTTCCAATTGGTATGTGCCTATAGCACATGTATCATTAATTTAGTGAGAGAACAGCAGGCTGGGGGTCTGATCAGCAGGCCCACAGCCTCAGTAGTCGAAAACCAGTGAAGCAAAAAGCATAAATTTGGGGTGACCATAGGATAGCAGACCCTACTCTCCTACACACTCCCCAAGAATTGGGAAAGAAGGCAGACAAGTGGGTCAGAACCAGGATTAGGCCTAAGAATCAGGACAGTAACCAGAAGAAGGAGTCTACCAAGCCTCAAGATAAGGGTGGGGATAAAAATAAAGAAAAGACTTCCCCAGGGCCCCAAAACTCCAAGAATGGGGGTGGGTCCCAAGACACTACTTCAACTGAGAAAAAGCCTTATTGTTATGCCTGTAAACAGGTTGGGCATTACAAAACAGACAACTGTTGTCCCTAGAATAACAATAAAGAAAATATACCTCCAAAGCCAGCTCCAACACCTCCTGTTACTGTCAGCAGTAATCCCCCAGGAAGTGGGAGCACACCCAGGAATCTGGGTGGGTTTACTTTTGGAGCTCAGGTGGACCCTGGCCTATCCAGGTCCCCATCACCCAATGATCTTGTTTATGAGACTGGCATGGGGTTTGCCAACTTCTCTGATTGCCCAAATACTTTGAGCAAGTATAGACAAGAGCCCATCATCAATGGTTTGAAAGTTGAAGCTTTTAGAGACACAGGGGCTAGCATCACCATGGTGGCTGACTGTATAGTCCCCTCTAAACAACTTTTACCTGGTGCCACATATCAGGTGACAAACATTGATGGCCTCAAAACAAATCATCCCATGGCAGTAGTGAGTCTCAGCTGGGGAGGTGTTATTGGCCCAAAGAGAGTGGCAGTGTCATCAAACTTGCCTGTAGACTGCCTACTTGGTAATGATTTGGAAATCTCAGCCTGGGCTGAGGTTGAACAGGAAACCCATTCTAGAATGGTAAATTCCAATGGAAAGGTTAGTGGGGCTGTAATGGCTACAGCCCCAATTCAAGATGTCCTTCCTGAAAAGGTTGGTAGGGCTGAGAAACTCTCTGCCCCATCTTTAGCAAAAGCTCTTCCTGAACAGAATAGCAAAGCTGTTATGATAACAGCAGAAACCCAAACTGAGTCTCCTCCTGAAAAGGTTGGTGGGGCTGTGATGGCCACAGCCCAAACTCAAACTGATATGTGTGTTGTGAAGCCTGAAATGATGGATAACTCCACACAAACTGAGAGCACAGAGGAGGACGAGAAATCTCCCCCTCACCAGTGTAGGAAGGTGGCTACCTGACTATGGTTACCCCAGATTTTTTGCCTGTGTTTAGCTGGTTTTTTGACTTAGTTGACCTGGTTCCCTGCTAATCAGGGCCCCAGGCCATCTGCTCTCTCTGTAAAATGGATTCCATGTACCCTAGGTACATACCACAATTGGAAATGGACTCCTTGTCAGCCCCTGTATAATGCACTATAGGTGCCCAGGGCATAGGAGCCACCAAGGCCTACCAGGGGCTGCAGCATATCTTTTGCCACCCCTGGCTGGTTCTTAAATTGACACAACTGGCTGATCACTCAGCTGGGGTAAGGTGGTGTACACACCCCTTGCTTAGATATAGTATACCTATGTCTAAACCTATATCTGGACACATGTAAACCTGTGAGCCACTCCTATAGACAGGCCTCACCAATCCTGGAGGCTGGGTGCATGGTTTTTATGTGAGATGGAGCTCTAGCATGAGCTGAGCCTGTCTGCAGCTGTCGGGAACAAATCCCTAAGCTGTTTCAGGATAATGCCATACCATATACTATTAAGTGCCTTATAATCCTCGCGGTTATTTAGCAACTCTGGTTTGGCTTTATCAAAACATGTCGTGTAAGGTGTCATACGCTTTGGAATACCATCCCCTCGCCAGTTCTGGCGACGGGGATGGCATTCCACCCCTCTAGAGGGGTAAGACATGTTACTTCACTTTAATGCGGTTGATTTCTCCAAAGGCCTTAAGATCCACAAAATGGATGCCTCTGCCACAGACAAATGTCTGGACCCCTGGAGCTGACCGAAACCCAGTCAAGGGGGTCCTGGACAAAGGGTTTCCTGTCACAGGAGGGTGTCACCGCCCTCCAGACAGGAGATAGTGTATTGTAGCAGGGAGGTTTGAAAGAAACCAGACACTGCCTGGGGCGCACAAGGCTGCCCCTTGCATAATCCGGCCAAACCGGTTCTGGGGCACTCCAGCCCTCGTGCCAGGGCGGCCTGGATCAAAGGAAGGGGGTGTATCCACCCACTTCCTGGGTCCCACCCATAGGAGGGGACCTAGCAGGTAATCACGCCCACCAGATTCGAATAAGAGTGGGAGCAGTGCCAATGCACATCAGATTTCCTGGAAGAAACATTTGAAACGATATTCTGGACCCTTCGCCCTCCATCTCAACGTGGAAGCCCGAAGAATCTCCCTTGTGGTCAAGGAGTGACCACCCTGCAGCAGCAGGCACCATCCAGCCCTCGACGTCTACTTAGTTGCAGTTCCCGCCGGAACTCGAGCGACTGAGATCGACGAGATCAAGCCTGCCCAGCTTCTAACAGCCCGATCCACAGTCCATGCAAAGCTGAGACCCGTGGAGGCGACCGGAAGCGTGGGGCACGCCATCTTGAAGTGACCACGAGACGCTGACCGTGCAGCCCACGAGTGACCCTCGAAGCTGTACACCGGGGTTTGAGAAGCCCCCACCCTGAGCTACTCCTGAGCCGAAGTTCAGCCCTCCACACTCGACGAGTGCTGCGTGGGGCCCTTTGGCACGATTTGGCTCAACGCGTTGGCCCGGTCACTTGCCAGCTGGCTTGTGGTCCCTGTGCCGACGAACTACCGAAGAAGACTCGTGAATCTGGTTGCTCCAGATCCACACCAGCTCCCCTGAAAAGGAGCCCCGACTCTGACCTTCCTGGTCCGAGTGAGAAGCAATCTTCCGATCCTGCGTGGATTGCTCTTACCAAGGCTTGTTTGCTCCAAACCTGAAGCCGACTGCACCGACGGTGAGAGCCTGCGTGGGACAGACCGTGACCTGCTCCTGGACGTCGCAGATGCCCCAGAGCCCACGTGACAGCGGAGAGAAGCTCCTCGACGACCACCTGATTGCGCCCGACATTGCCTGGTTCCGTCCTGGTTCCACCCTGGTCACTGCTGAGTGACCCAGACTCTGTCCCCTCTGCTTTCAGGTACTCTACAACTTGAGTCCACCCTTGGACTCCACCGGACACTTCGTCTTCACCCTGCCTGCAGCCCGTTCAGCTTCAAGCACCAAGAGCCTGCGTGTCAAAACCCGACGCCACTTCGACCCTGTGCACCCACTTCCTGTGGGTGAGGTAACTTTGCTCCGCCGGTGTTCCCACACTGGTGCACACCTCTAGGGTCTGTGTGTTAAGTTTTGTTCCTCTAGGTTCAGCGGAAGTGTCCTTAAACTTTAACTCTTTGACTTTTACGCACCATTGGTTAACATTGGTGCATGCGTGCGCTTTCCGCACATCTCCCGAATCCCGAGGGCCATTCCCGACTTCAGCATTGCTTGTCCTGACTGCTCCCAGTGATTCCCTAGGCCCTAGGCCTAACCACTGTTCGAGTGGCCTCTCTTATACCACTTGTTTAGTATATGGTTTGAGTGGCCCCCCGCCCTCATCCATAATTGTGCAACTTGTATGTTTAAACAGTGCTTTTTGATTTAACGCTTGTGCCCCTTTATTCATAAAGAATACTGGGGATTGTTTTTAGTAATAAACACATATATTTTTATAATATATACTTGTGTGGTGTCCTTTCATTTGGTATTACAGGATTGTATGTGGTAAAACAGCTCGCTTAACACGACCTCTTAAGTTAAGCCTTTAGGCTGCTTAGTCCATGCTACCCCTAGGATAGCTTGTCTAATAAGGTTGACTTACAACCAGACACCATAAGGGATTGTTTGGTCAGGTAGTAGGTGGTTCCAGAATTGGAAACATCCCCTACCAGGCCAACTTCTGGCATTGGTGAGCAGCGGTGCGGATTTGAGCTTGCTGTTGTTTTACCATTGCAATCTTTATATCAAATTGAAAGATCACATCAAGTACCTCTAGGTACATATAAAATCAAAAGCTTAGCATATTAAGTTCTACTGAACTTAGTAGTTGTAGGTTGAAGGGAGTAGCACACCCCTGACTACAACTCACTAGCAAGGTCCAGTAGGAAAACACTTAGTGTAGGTAAGTGCACCACTTACACCTCACTAGTAACCATGTCTGACACAGGAAAGGCCTCAGGGTCTAGTCCTGTGACAGTTGACCCTACCCAGGCAACTTTTGGATATGACAAACTAACCCGCAGAGACTTGATTGCCTTGTGCAAAGCAAGAGGGTTAAAAAGGGGCAGAAGCCCCACCTGCCTAATCCTGGTAGAAATCCTAGAACAGGATGACTTAGAGAAGGCAAAAGCAGCTTCCCTAGATACAGGAACTGGAGGGAACCCCCCTGCAGTTGATCCCCCTGAAGAGGAGGATGATGATGACTTAGATGAGGACTCAGATGTTGAGGACTTAGAAGTTCAGGAACAGGGTAGCCAGGTTCCAGTTGGCAGGCTTAGCCAGGCCAACTTGGACCTACTGGGGAATGGAGAGGGCCAGCACCTCCCCAGAACCCAACATGTGATTCTCCCAGGCAACAGAAGAGTGAGATCTCCCTCAGGGGACTCTCATATTTCTAGTGCCTCCAGAGAATCAGAGAGAGGCATGACTGCTTCTCAGAAAGCTGAGCATAGGGCTAGGATGAGGGCTGTCAGACTCCAGATAGAGAGAGAGGAGGTAGCCCTGAGTCAAGCTAAACTTACCTTAGCTCAAGCTAAACTTGCCTTGGCAAGAGAGCAGAAATTGTGTGGCTTAGATGCCACTGGTGGCAGCAATATTCCAAAAGAGAAACCCAGGTCCTATGATAGTAGAAACCTGACAAAGATTGTGCCCCCCTTCAAAGAAGGGGATGACATCCACAAATGGATGACTGCTCTTGAGAGAGCCTGCATGGTACAGCAGGTTCCTGAGGAACAGTGGGCAGCAATCTTATGGTACTCCTTTTCAGAGAAAGGGAGAGATAAGCTCCTCACTGTTAGACATGAGGATGCAAACAATTACAAAGTCCTGAAGAGTGTTCTGATAGATGGGTTTGGCTTAACCACTGAACAGTACAGGTTGAAGTTCAGAGATACCCAGAAGACACAGACTCAGGACTGGACTGATTTTGTAGATTGTGCTACTAAGGCTCTGGAGGGTTGGCTACATGGCAGCAAAGTACATGACTTTACAGGATTGTATAATTTGATTATGAGGGAGCAGATCCTAAGTAATTGTCAGAACCAGCTCTTACACCAGCACCTGGTAGACTCTGATCTGACCTCTCCCCAAGAATTGGGAAAGAAGGCGGACAAATGGGTCAGAACCAGGATTAGGCCTAAGAATCAGGACAGTAACCAGAAGAAGGAGTCTACCAAGCCTCAAGATAAGGGTGGGGATAAAAATAAAGAAAAGACTTCCCCAGGGCCCCAAAACTCCAAGAATGGGGGTGGGTCCCAAGACACTTCTTCAACTGAGAAAAAGCCTTATTGTTATCCCTGTAAACAGGTTGGGCATTACAAAACAGACAACTGTTGTCCCAAGAATAACAATAAAGAAAATATACCTCCAAAGCCAGCTTCAACACCTCCTGTTACTGTCAGCAGTAATCCCCCAGGAAGTGGAAGCACACCCAGGAATCTGGGTGGGTTTACTTTTGGAGCTCAGGTGGACCCTGGCCTATCCAGGTCCCCATCACCCAATGATCTTGTTTATGAGACTGGCATGGGGTTTGCCAACTTCTCTGCTTGCCCAAATACTTTGAGCAAGTATAGACAAGAACCCATCATCAATGGTTTGAAAGTTGAAGCTTTTAGAGACACAGGGGCTAGCATCACCATGGTGGCTGATGGCATAGTCCCCTCTAAGCAACTTTTACCTGGTGCCACATACCAGGTTACAAACATTGATGGAATCCAAACAAATCATCCCATGGCAGTAGTAAGTCTCAGCTGGGGAGGTGTCATTGGCCCAAAGAGAGTGGCAGTGTCACCAAACTTGCCTGTAGACTGCCTACTTGGTAATGATTTGGAGATCTCAGCCTGGGCTGAGGTTGAACAGGAAACCCATTCTAGAATGGTAAATTCCAATGGAAAGGTTAGTGGGGCTGTAATGGCTACAGCCCCAATTCAAGATGTCCTTCCTGAAAAGGTTGGTAGGGCTGAGAAACTCTCTGCCCCATCTTTAGCAAAAGCTCTTCCTGAACAGAATGGCAAAGCTGTTATGATAACAGCAGAAACCCAAACTGAGTCTCCTCCTGAAAAGGTTGGTGGGGCTGTGATAGCCACAGCCCAAACTCAAACTGACATGTGTGTTGTGAAACCTGAAATGATGGATAACTCCACACAAACTGAGAGCATGGAGGAGGAAGAGAAATCATCCCCCTCACCAGACTTTAGGACAGGATCAGCCTCCTCAGGGAACTGATCTTACCCCTGATGAAGGAACTGCCCCAGAGGTGGTTGGGCCTAGCCTGACAGAACCTCTGATGTCAGTGGACCCTTCTCAGGTGGGACCCAGTCTGGAGCAGGTAACCTGCCCCTCTCTCCCTTGCCTTAGCCAGCCCAGGGCTGCAGAGGACAAGAAGGACAGTGAGACCCAGAGGGCCCCCTGTCAAATAAAGCACCCCCATCAACAGATTAGGGGCACCAAAACTAGTAGCCCTAGTCAGGTGAAAACTTTAAAAACTCCCGAGGGAGCCCCCTTAAAAACAGTTAGGGACCTCCCACAGATGGATTCTGTTGGGCACAGCCAAACCTGGGACCCAAAAGGCCCAAACCTGAACTGTCCCTCCAGCAAGCCAAACAGAGGGACCCAGCCTCCAGCTTTAGGTAGCCAGAGGTTGACCCTGAGAGCACAGTGCAACTCAGTTAAAGAAAGAAAGGCACACATGGTGGAAGATAATTGGAGGAAGCCAAGCCCTAACTTAGTAGAGCCTCACTTCAAAACTCCATATCCAAACCAGCCTTTAACTTTGCATAAACACACCCAAGGTAGTGATTCCCTATGGTGGAGACCCTCTAATACCCAAAGGGTGAGGGACTGCTTAGTGGACCATGAGACAGGGGGTACCCATGCTAGTGCAGGTACTTCCTTATATGGCCACTCAGGCAATATAGGCTTACCTGGCCAAGGATAGCCTTATCTCCTTTCGTTTGGGGGGGGTTATGTAGGAAGGTGGCTACCTGACTATGGTTACCCCAGATTTTTTGCCTGTGTTTAGCTGGTTTTTTGACTTAGTTGACCTGGTTCCCTGCTAATCAGGGCCCCAGGCCATCTGCTCTCTCTGTAAAATGGATTCCATGTACCCTAGGTACATACCACAATTGGAAATGGACTCCTTGTCAGCCCCTGTATAATGCACTATAGGTGCCCAGGGCATAGGAGCCACCAAGGCCTACCAGGGGCTGCAGCATATCTTTTGCCACCCCTGGCTGGTTCTTAAATTGACACAACTGGCTGATCACTCAGCTGGGGTAAGGTGGTGTACACACCCCTTGCTTAGATATAGTATACCTATGTCTAAACCTATATCTGGACACATGTAAACCTGTGAGCCACTCCTATAGACAGGCCTCACCAATCCTGGAGGCTGGGTGCATGGTTTTTATGTGAGATGGAGCTCTAGCATGAGCTGAGCCTGTCTGCAGCCGTCGGGAACAAATCCCTAAGCTGTTTCAGGATAATGCCATACCATATACTATTAAGTGCCTTATAATCCTCGCGGTTATTTAGCAACTCTGGTTTGGCTTTATCAAAACATGTCGTGTAAGGTGTCATACGCTTTGGAATACCATCCCCTCGCCAGTTCTGGCGACGGGGATGGCATTCCACCCCTCTAGAGGGGTAAGACATGTTACTTCACTTTAATGCGGTTGATTTCTCCAAAGGCCTTAAGATCCACAAAATGGATGCCTCTGCCACAGACAAATGTCTGGACCCCTGGAGCTGACCGAAACCCAGTCAAGGGGGTCCTGGACAAAGGGTTTCCTGTCACAGGAGGGTGTCACCGCCCTCCAGACAGGAGATAGTGTATTGTAGCAGGGAGGTTTGAAAGAAACCAGACACTGCCTGGGGCGCACAAGGCTGCCCCTTGCATAATCCGGCCAAACCGGTTCTGGGGCACTCCAGCCCTCGTGCCAGGGCGGCCTGGATCAAAGGAAGGGGGTGTATCCACCCACTTCCTGGGTCCCACCCATAGGAGGGGACCTAGCAGGTAATCACGCCCACCAGATTCGAATAAGAGTGGGAGCAGTGCCAATGCACATCAGATTTCCTGGAAGAAACATTTGAAACGATATTCTGGACCCTTCGCCCTCCATCTCAACGTGGAAGCCCGAAGAATCTCCCTTGTGGTCAAGGAGTGACCACCCTGCAGCAGCAGGCACCATCCAGCCCTCGACGTCTACTTAGTTGCAGTTCCCGCCGGAACTCGAGCGACTGAGATCGACGAGATCAAGCCTGCCCAGCTTCTAACAGCCCGATCCACAGTCCATGCAAAGCTGAGACCCGTGGAGGCGACCGGAAGCGTGGGGCACGCCATCTTGAAGTGACCACGAGACGCTGACCGTGCAGCCCATGAGTAACCCTCGAAGCTGTACACCGGGGTTTGAGAAGCCCCCACCCTGAGCTACTCCTGAGCTGAAGTTCAGCCCTCCACACTCGACGAGTGCTGCGTGGGGCCCTTTGGCACGATTTGGCTCAACGCATTGGCCCGGTCACTTGCCAGCTGGCTTGTGGTCCCTGTGCCGACGAACTACTGAAGAAGACTCGTGAATCTGGTTGCTCCAGATCCACACCAGCTCCCCTGAAAAGGAGCCCCGACTCTGACCTTCCTGGTCCGAGTGAGAAGCAATCTTCCGATCCTGCGTGGATTGCTCTTACCAAGGCTTGTTTGCTCCAAACCTGAAGCCGACTGCACCGACGGTGAGAGCCTGCGTGGGACAGACCGTGACCTGCTCCTGGACGTCGCAGATGCCCCAGAGCCCACGTGACAGCGGAGAGAAGCTCCTCGACGACCACCTGATTGCGCCCGACATTGCCTGGTTCCGTCCTGGTTCCACCCTGGTCACTGCTGAGTGACCCAGACTCTGTCCCCTCTGCTTTCAGGTACTCTACAACTTGAGTCCACCCTTGGACTCCACCGGACACTTCGTCTTCACCCTGCCTGCAGCCCGTTCAGCTTCAAGCACCAAGAGCCTGCGTGTCAAAACCCGACGCCACTTCGACCCTGTGCACCCACTTCCTGTGGGTGAGGTAACTTTGCTCCGCCGGTGTTCCCACACTGGTGCACACCTCTAGGGTCTGTGTGTTAAGTTTTGTTCCTCTAGGTTCAGCGGAAGTGTCCTTAAACTTTAACTCTTTGACTTTTACGCACCTTTGGTTAACATTGGTGCATGCGTGCGCTTTCCGCACATCTCCCGAATCCCGAGGGCCATTCCCGACTTCAGCATTGCTTGTCCTGACTGCTCCCAGCGATTCCCTAGGCCCTAGGCCTAACCACTGTTCGAGTGGCCTCTCTTATACCACTTGTTTAGTATATGGTTTGAGTGGCCCCCCGCCCTCATCCATAATTGTGCAACTTGTATGTTTAAACAGTGCTTTTTGATTTAACGCTTGTGCCCCTTTATTCATAAAGAATACTGGGGATTGTTTTTAGTAATAAACACATATATTTTTATAATATATACTTGTGTGGTGTCCTTTCATTTGGTATTACAGGATTGTATGTGGTAAAACAGCTCGCTTAACACGACCTCTTAAGTTAAGCCTTTAGGCTGCTTAGTCCATGCTACCCCTAGGATAGCTTGTCTAATAAGGTTGACTTACAACCAGACACCATAAGGGATTGTTTGGTCAGGTAGTAGGTGGTTCCAGAATTGGAAACATCCCCTACCAGGCCAACTTCTCACAACCAGACTTTAGGAAAGGATCAGCCTCCTCAGGGAACTGATCTTGCCCCTGATGAAGGAACTGCCCCAGAGGTGGTTGGGCCTAGCCTGACAGAACCTCTGATGTCAGTGGACCCTTCTCAGGTGGGACCCAGTCTGGAGCAGCTAACCTGCCCCTCTCTACCTTGCCTTACTCAGCCCAGGGCTGCAGAGGACAAGAAGGACAGTAAGACCCAGAGGGTCCCCTGTCAAATAAAGCACCCCCATCAACAGATTAGGGGCACCAAAACTAGTAGCCCTAGTGAGGTGAAAACTTTAAAAACTCCTGAGGGAGCCCCCTTAAAAACAGTTAGGGACCTCCCACAGGTGGATTCTGTTGGGCACAGCCAAACCTGGGACCCAAGGGGCCCAAACCTGAACTATCCCTCCAGCAAGCCAAACAGAGGGACCCAGCCTCCAGCTTTAGGTAGCCAGAGGTTGACCCTGAGAGCACAGTGCAACTCAGTTAAAGTAAGAAAGGCACACATGGTGGAAGATAATTGGAGGAAGAGGAGCCCTAAATTAGTGGAGCCTTACTTCAATACTCCATATCCAAACCAGCCTTTAACTTTGCATAAACACACCCAAGGTAGTGATTCCCTATGGTGGAGACCCTCTAATACCCAAAGGGTGAGGGACTGCTTAGTGGACCATGAGACAGGGGGTACCCATGCTAGTGCAGGTACTTCCTTATATGGCCACTCAGGCAATATAGGCTTACCTGGCAAAGGATAGCCTTATCTCCTTTCGTTTGGGGGGGGTTATGTAGGAAGGTGGTGTAGGAAGGTGGCTACCTGACTATGGTTACCCCAGATTTTTTGCCTGTGTTTAGCTGGTTTTTTTGACTTAGTTGACCTGGTTCCCTGCTAATCAGGGCCCCAGGCCATCTGCTCTCTCTGTAAAATGGATTCCATGTACCCTAGGTACATACCAATTGGAAATGGACTCCTTGTCAGCCCCTGTAGAATGCACTATAGGTGCACAGGGCACAGGAGCCACTAAGGCCTACCAGGGGCTGCAGCATATCTTTTGCCACCCCTGGCTGGTTCTTAAATTGACACAACTGGCTGATCACTCAGCTGGGGTAAGGTGGTGTACACACCCCTTGCTTAGATATAGTATACCTATGTCTAAACCTATATCTGGACACATGTAAACCTGTGAGCCACTCCTATAGACAGGCCTCACCAATCCTGGAGGCTGGGTGCATGGTTTTTATGTGAGATGGAGCTCTAGCATGAGCTGAGCCTGTCTGCAGCCGTCGGGAACAAATCCCTAAGCTGTTTCAGGATAATGCCATACCATATACTATTAAGTGCCTTATAATCCTCGCGGTTATTTAGCAACTCTGGTTTGGCTTTATCAAAACATGTCGTGTAAGGTGTCATACGCTTTGGAATACCATCCCCTCGCCAGTTCTGGCGACGGGGATGGCATTCCACCCCTCTAGAGGGGTAAGACATGTTACTTCACTTTAATGCGGTTGATTTCTCCAAAGGCCTTAAGATCCACAAAATGGATGCCTCTGCCACAGACAAATGTCTGGACCCCTGGAGCTGACCGAAACCCAGTCAAGGGGGTCCTGGACAAAGGGTTTCCTGTCACAGGAGGGTGTCACCGCCCTCCAGACAGGAGATAGTGTATTGTAGCAGGGAGGTTTGAAAGAAACCAGACACTGCCTGGGGCGCACAAGGCTGCCCCTTGCATAATCCGGCCAAACCGGTTCTGGGGCACTCCAGCCCTCGTGCCAGGGCGGCCTGGATCAAAGGAAGGGGGTGTATCCACCCACTTCCTGGGTCCCACCCATAGGAGGGGACCTAGCAGGTAATCACGCCCACCAGATTCGAATAAGAGTGGGAGCAGTGCCAATGCACATCAGATTTCCTGGAAGAAACATTTGAAACGATATTCTGGACCCTTCGCCCTCCATCTCAACGTGGAAGCCCGAAGAATCTCCCTTGTGGTCAAGGAGTGACCACCCTGCAGCAGCAGGCACCATCCAGCCCTCGACGTCTACTTAGTTGCAGTTCCCGCCGGAACTCGAGCGACTGAGATCGACGAGATCAAGCCTGCCCAGCTTCTAACAGCCCGATCCACAGTCCATGCAAAGCTGAGACCCGTGGAGGCGACCGGAAGCGTGGGGCACGCCATCTTGAAGTGACCACGAGACGCTGACCGTGCAGCCCACGAGTGATCCTCGAAGCTGTACACCGGGGTTTGAGAAGCCCCCACCCTGAGCTACTCCTGAGCCGAAGTTCAGCCCTCCACACTCGACGAGTGCTGCGTGGGGCCCTTTGGCACGATTTGGCTCAACGCGTTGGCCCGGTCACTTGCCAGCTGGCTTGTGGTCCCTGTGCCGACGAACTACAAAAGAAGACTCGTGATTCTGGTTGCTCCAGATTCACACCAGCTCCCCTGAAAGGGAGCCCCGACTCTGACCTTCCTGGTCCGAGTAAGACGCCATCTTCCAATCCCGCGTGGATTGCTCTTACCAAGGCTTGTTTGCTCCAAACCGGAAGCCGACTGCACCGACGGTGAGAGCCTGCGTGGGACAGATCGTGACCTGCTCCTGGACGTCGCAGATGCCCCAGAGCCCACGTGACAGCGAAGAGAAGCGCCTCGACGACCACCTGATTGCGCCCGACATTGCCTGGTTCCGTCCTGGTTCCACCCTGGTCACTGCTGAGTGACCCAGACTCTGTCCCCTCTGCTTTCAGGTACTCTACAACTTGAGTCCACCCTTGGACTCCACCGGACACTTCGTCTTCACCCTGCCTGCAGCCCTTTCAGCTTCAAGCACCAAGAGCCTGCGTGTCAAAACCCGACGCCACTTCGACCCTGTGCACCCACTTCCTGTGGGTGAGGTAACTTTGCTCCGCCGGTGTTCCCACACTGGTGCACACCTCTAGGGTCTGTGTGTTAAGTTTTGTTCCTCTAGGTTCAGCGGAAGTGTCCTTAAACTTTAACTATTTGACTTTTACGCACCATTGGTTAACATTGGTGCATGCGTGCGCTTTCCGCACATCTCCCGAATCCCGAGGGCCATTCCCGACTTCAGCATTGCTTGTCCTGACTGCTCCCAGCGATTCCCTAGGCCCTAGGCCTAACCACTGTTCGAGTGGCCTCTCTTATACCACTTGTTTAGTATATGGTTTGAGTGGCCCCCTGCCCTCATCCATAATTGTGCAACTTTGTATGTTTAAACAGTGCTTTTGATTTAACGCTTGTGCTCCTTTATTCATAAAGAATACTGGGGATTGTTTTTAGTAATAAACACATATATTTTTATAATATATACTTGTGTGGTGTCCTTTCATTTGGTATTACAGGATTGTATGTGGTAAAACAGCTCGCTTAACACGACCTCTTAAGTTAAGCCTTTAGGCTGCTTAGTCCATGCTACCCCTAGGATAGCTTGTCTAATAAGGTTGACTTACAACCAGACACCATAAGGGGATTGTTTGGTCAGGTAGTAGGTGGTTCCAGAATTGGAAACATCCCCTACCAGGCCAACTTCTCACATTGGTGAGCAGCGGTGCGGATTTGAGCTTGCTGTTGTTTTACCATTGCAATCTTTATATCAAATTGAAAGATCACATCAAGTACCTCTAGGTACATATAAAATCAAAAGCTTAGCATATTAAGTTCTACTGAACTTAGTAGTTGTAGGTTGAAGGGAGTAGCACACCCCTGACTACAACTCACTAGCAAGGTCCAGTAGGAAAACACTTAGTGTAGGTAAGTGCACCACTTACACCTCACTAGTAACCATGTCTGACACAGGAAAGGCCTCAGGGTCTAGTCCTGTGACAGTTGACCCTACCCAGGCAACTTTTGGATATGACAAACTAACCCGCAGAGACTTGATTGCCTTGTGCAAAGCAAGAGGGTTAAAAAGGGGCAGAAGCCCCACCTGCCTAATCCTGGTAGAACTCCTAGAACAGGATGACTTAGAGAAGGCAAAAGCAGCTTCCCTAGATACAGGAACTGGAGGGAA
This sequence comes from Lissotriton helveticus, assembly GCF_964261635.1. Taxonomy (NCBI): domain Eukaryota; kingdom Metazoa; phylum Chordata; class Amphibia; order Caudata; family Salamandridae; genus Lissotriton; species Lissotriton helveticus. The sequence goes on along the minus strand of NW_027611701.1, from coordinate 204,150 downwards.
CCCCCCTGCAGTTGATCCCCCTGAAGAGGAGGATGATGATGACTTGGATGAGGACTCAGATGTTGAGGACTTAGAAGTACAGGATCAGGGTAGCCAGGTTCCAGTTGGTAGGCTTAGCCAGGCCAACTTGGACCTACTGGGGAATGGAGAGGGCCAGCACCTCCCCAGAACCCAACATGTGATTCTCCCAGGCAACAGAAGAGTGAGATCTCCCTCAGGGGACTCTCATCTTTCTAGTGCCTCCAGAGAATCAGAGAGAGGCATGAGTGCTTCTCAGAAAGCTGAGCATAGGGCTAGAATGAGGGCTGTCAGACTCCAGATAGAGAGAGAGGAGGTAGCCCTGAGTCAAGCTAAGCTTACCTTAGCTCAAGCTAAACTTGCCTTGGCAAGAGAGCAGAAATTGTGTGGCTTAGATGCCACTGGTGGCAGCAATATTCCTAAAGAGAAACCCAGGTCCTATGATAGTAGAAACCTGACAAAGATTGTGCCCCCCTTCAAAGAAGGGGATGACATCCACAAATGGATGACTGCTCTTGAGAGAGCCTGCATGGTACAGCAGGTTCCTGAGGAACAGTGGGCAGCAATCTTATGGTACTCCTTTTCAGAGAAAGGGAGGGACAAGCTCCTCACTGTCAGACATGAGGATGCAAACAATTACAAAGTCCTGAAGAGTGTTCTGATAGATGGGTTTGGCTTAACCACTGAACAGTACAGGTTCAAGTTCAGAGACACCCAGAAGACACAGACTCAGGACTGGACTGATTTTGTAGATTGTGCTACTAAGGCTCTGGAGGGCTGGCTACATGGCAGCAAAGTACATGACTTTACAGGATTGTATAATTTGATTATGAGGGAGCAGATCCTAAGTAATTGTCAGAACCAGCTCTTACACCAGCACCTGGTAGACTCTGATCTGACCTCTCCCCAAGAATTGGGAAAGAAGGCAGACAAATGGGTCAGAACCAGGATTAGGCCTAAGAATCAGGACAGTAACCAGAAGAAGGAGTCTACCAAACCTCAAGATAAGGGTGGGGATAAAAGTAAAGAAAAGACTTCCCCAGGGCCCCAAAACTCCAAGGATGGGGGTGGGTCCCAAGACACTTCTTCAACTGATAAAAAGCCCTATTGTTATCCCTGTAAACAGGTGGGGCATTACAAAACAGACAGCTGTTGTCCCAAGAATAACAATAAAGAAAATATACCTCCAAAGCCAGCTTCAACACCTCCTGTTACTGTCAGCAGTAATCCCCCAGGAAGTGGAAGCACACCCAGGAATCTGGGTGGGTTTACTTTTGGAAATCAGGTGGACCCTGGCCTATCCAGGTCCCCATCACCCACTAATCTTGTTTATGAGGCTGGCATGGGGTTTGCCAACTTCTCTGCTTGCCCAAATACTTTGAGCAAGTATAGACAAGAACCCATCATCAATGGTTTAAGAGTTGAAGCTTTTAGAGACACAGGGGCTAGCATCACCATGGTGGCTGATGGCATAGTCCCCTCTAAGCAACTTTTACCTGGTGCCACATACCAGGTAATAAACATTGATGGCATCCAAACAAATCATCCCATGGCAGTAGTAAGTCTCAGCTGGGGAGGTGTCACTGGCCCAAAGAGAGTGGCAGTGTCACCAAACTTGCCTGTGGACTGTCTACTGGGTAATGATTTAGAAATCTCAGCCTGGGCTGGGGTTGAACAGGAAATCCATTCTAGAATGGTAAATTCCAATGGAAAGGTTAGTGGGGCTGTAATGGCTACAGCCCCAATTCAAGATGTCCTTCCTGAAAAGGTTGGTAGGGCGGAGATACTCCCTGCCCCATCTTTAGCAAAAGCTCTTCCTGAACAGAATAGCAAAGCTGTTATGATAACAGCAGAAACCCAAACTGAGTCTCCTCCTGAAAAGGTTGGTGGGGCTGTGATGGCCACAGCCCAAACTCAAACTGACATGTGTGTTGTGAAACCTGAAATGATGGATAACTCCACACAAACTGAGAGCATGGAGGAGGAAGAGAAATCTCCCCCTCACCAGACTTTAGGACAGGATCAGCCTCCTCAGGGAACTGATCTTACCCCTGATGAAGGAACTGCCCCAGGGGTGGTTGGGCCTAGCCTGACAGAACCTCTGATGTCAGTGGACCCTTCTCAGGTGGGACCCAGTCTGGAGCAGGTAACCTGCCCCTCTCTCCCTTGCCTTAGCCAGCCCAGGGCTGCAGAGGACAAGAAGGACAGTGAGACCCAGAGGGCCCCCTGTCAAATAAAGCACCCCCATCAAAAGATTAGGTGCACCAAAACTAGTAGCCCTAGTAAGGTGAAAACTTTAAAAACTCCTAAGGGAGCCCCCTTAAAAACAGTTAGGGACCTCCCACAGGTGGATTCTGTTGGGCACAGCCAAACCTGGGACCCAAAGGGCCCAAACCTGAACTGTCCCTCCAGCAAGCCAAACAGAGGGACCCAGCCTCCAGCTTTAGGTAGCCAGAGGTTGACCCTGAGAGCACAGTGCAACTCAGTTAAAGAGAGAAAGGCACACATGGTGGAAGATAATTGGAGGAAGCTAAGCCCTAAATTAGTAGAGCCTCGCTTCAGTACTCCATATCCAAACCAGCCTTTAACTTTGCATAAACACACCCAAGGTAGTGATTCCCTATGGTGGAGACCCTCTGATACCCCAAGGGTGAGGGACTGCTTAGTGGACCATGAGACAGGGGGTACCCATGCTAGTGCAGGTACTTCCTTATATGGCCACTCAGGCAATATAGGCTTACCTGGCCAAGGATAGCCTTATCTCCTTTCGTTTGGGGGGGGGTTATGTAGGAAGGTGGCTACCTGACTATGGTTACCCCAGATTTTTTGCCTGTGTTTAGCTGGTTTTTTTGACTTAGTTGACCTGGTTCCCTGCTAATCAGGGCCCCAGGCCATCTGCTCTCTCTGTAAAATGGATTCCATGTACCCTAGGTACATACCAATTGGAAATGGACTCCTTGTCAGCCCCTGTAGAATGCACTATAGGTGCACAGGGCACAGGAGCCACTAAGGCCTACCAGGGGCTGCAGCATATCTTTTGCCACCCCTGGCTGGTTCTTAAATTGACACAACTGGCTGATCACTCAGCTGGGGTAAGGTGGTGTACACACCCCTTGCTTAGATATAGTATACCTATGTCTAAACCTATATCTGGACACATGTAAACCTGTGAGCCACTCCTATAGACAGGCCTCACCAATCCTGGAGGCTGGGTGCATGGTTTTTATGTGAGATGGAGCTCTAGCGTGAGCTGAGCCTGTCTGCAGCCGTCGGGAACAAATCCCTAAGCTGTTTCAGGATAATGCCATACCATATACTATTAAGTGCCTTATAATCCTCGCGGTTATTTAGCAACTCTGGTTTGGCTTTATCAAAACATGTCGTGTAAGGTGTCATACGCTTTGGAATACCATCCCCTCGCCAGTTCTGGCGACGGGGATGGCATTCCACCCCTCTAGAGGGGTAAGACATGTTACTTCACTTTAATGCGGTTGATTTCTCCAAAGGCCTTAAGATCCACAAAATGGATGCCTCTGCCACAGACAAATGTCTGGACCCCTGGAGCTGACCGAAACCCAGTCAAGGGGGTCCTGGACAAAGGGTTTCCTGTCACAGGAGGGTGTCACCGCCCTCCAGACAGGAGATAGTGTATTGTAGCAGGGAGGTTTGAAAGAAACCAGACACTGCCTGGGGCGCACAAGGCTGCCCCTTGCATAATCCGGCCAAACCGGTTCTGGGGCACTCCAGCCCTCGTGCCAGGGCGGCCTGGATCAAAGGAAGGGGGTGTATCCACCCACTTCCTGGGTCCCACCCATAGGAGGGGACCTAGCAGGTAATCACGCCCACCAGATTCGAATAAGAGTGGGAGCAGTGCCAATGCACATCAGATTTCCTGGAAGAAACATTTGAAACGATATTCTGGACCCTTCGCCCTCCATCTCAACGTGGAAGCCCGAAGAATCTCCCTTGTGGTCAAGGAGTGACCACCCTGCAGCAGCAGGCACCATCCAGCCCTCGACGTCTACTTAGTTGCAGTTCCCGCCGGAACTCGAGCGACTGAGATCGACGAGATCAAGCCTGCCCAGCTTCTAACAGCCCGATCCACAGTCCATGCAAAGCTGAGACCCGTGGAGGCGACCGGAAGCGTGGGGCACGCCATCTTGAAGTGACCACGAGACGCTGACCGTGCAGCCCACGAGTGATCCTCGAAGCTGTACACCGGGGTTTGAGAAGCCCCCACCCTGAGCTACTCCTGAGCCGAAGTTCAGCCCTCCACACTCGACGAGTGCTGCGTGGGGCCCTTTGGCACGATTTGGCTCAACGCGTTGGCCCGGTCACTTGCCAGCTGGCTTGTGGTCCCTGTGCCGACGAACTACAAAAGAAGACTCGTGATTCTGGTTGCTCCAGATTCACACCAGCTCCCCTGAAAGGGAGCCCCGACTCTGACCTTCCTGGTCCGAGTAAGACGCCATCTTCCAATCCCGCGTGGATTGCTCTTACCAAGGCTTGTTTGCTCCAAACCGGAAGCCGACTGCACCGACGGTGAGAGCCTGCGTGGGACAGATCGTGACCTGCTCCTGGACGTCGCAGATGCCCCAGAGCCCACGTGACAGCGAAGAGAAGCGCCTCGACGACCACCTGATTGCGCCCGACATTGCCTGGTTCCGTCCTGGTTCCACCCTGGTCACTGCTGAGTGACCCAGACTCTGTCCCCTCTGCTTTCAGGTACTCTACAACTTGAGTCCACCCTTGGACTCCACCGGACACTTCGTCTTCACCCTGCCTGCAGCCCTTTCAGCTTCAAGCACCAAGAGCCTGCGTGTCAAAACCCGACGCCACTTCGACCCTGTGCACCCACTTCCTGTGGGTGAGGTAACTTTGCTCCGCCGGTGTTCCCACACTGGTGCACACCTCTAGGGTCTGTGTGTTAAGTTTTGTTCCTCTAGGTTCAGCGGAAGTGTCCTTAAACTTTAACTATTTGACTTTTACGCACCATTGGTTAACATTGGTGCATGCGTGCGCTTTCCGCACATCTCCCGAATCCCGAGGGCCATTCCCGACTTCAGCATTGCTTGTCCTGACTGCTCCCAGCGATTCCCTAGGCCCTAGGCCTAACCACTGTTCGAGTGGCCTCTCTTATACCACTTGTTTAGTATATGGTTTGAGTGGCCCCCTGCCCTCATCCATAATTGTGCAACTTTGTATGTTTAAACAGTGCTTTTGATTTAACGCTTGTGCCCCTTTATTCATAAAGAATACTGGGGATTGTTTTTAGTAATAAACACATATATTTTTATAATATATACTTGTGTGGTGTCCTTTCATTTGGTATTACAGGATTGTATGTGGTAAAACAGCTCGCTTAACACGACCTCTTAAGTTAAGCCTTTAGGCTGCTTAGTCCATGCTACCCCTAGGATAGCTTGTCTAATAAGGTTGACTTACAACCAGACACCATAAGGGGATTGTTTGGTCAGGTAGTAGGTGGTTCCAGAATTGGAAACATCCCCTACCAGGCCAACTTCTCACAGGTGGCTACCTGACTATGGTTACCCCAGATTTTTTGCCTGTGTTTAGCTGGTTTTTTGACTTAGTTGACCAGGTTCCCTGCCAATCAGGGCCCCAGGCCATCTGCTCTCTCTGTAAAATGGATTCCATGTACCCTAGGTACATACCACAATTGGAAATGGACTCCTTGTCAGCCCCTGTATAATGCACTATAGGTGCCCAGGGCATAGGGGCCACCAAGGCCTACCAGGGGCTGCAGCATATCTTTTGCCACCCCTGGCTGGTTCTTAAATTGACACAACTGGCTGATCATTCAGCTGGGGTAAGGTGGTGTAATCACCCCTTACTTAGATATAGTATACCTATATCTAAACCTATATCTGGACATATATAAACCTGTGAGCCACTCCTATGGAAGGCCTCATCAATCCTGGAGACAGAGTGCGTGGTTTAATGTGAGATGGAGCTCTAGCATGAGCTGAGCCTGTCTGCAGCTGTCGGGAACAACTCCCTAAGCTGTTTCAGGATAATGCCATACCATATACTCTTAAGTGCCTTATAATCCTCGCGGTTATATAGCAACTTTGGTTTGGCTTTATCAAAACATGTCGTGTAAGGTGTCATACGATTTGGAATACTATCCCCTCGCCAGTTCTGGCGACGGGGATAGCATTCCACCCCTCTAGAGGGGTAAGACATGTTACTTTACTTAAATGCGGTTAATTTCTAAAAGGGCCTTAGATCCACAAAATGGATGCCTCTGCCACAGACAAGAGTCTGACCCCCTGAAGCTGACCGAAACTCAGCCAAATGGGGCCTGGACAAAGGGTTTCCTGTCGCAGGAGGGTGTTACCAGAACTGGCGAGGGGATAGTATTCCAAATCGTATGACACCTTACACGACATGTTTTGATAAAGCCAAACCAAAGTTGCTATATAACCGGGAGGATTATAAGGCACTTAAGAGTATATGGTATGGCGTTATCCTGAAACAGCTTAGGGAGTTGTTCCCGGCAGCTGCAGACAGGCTCAGCTCATGCTAGAGCTCCATCTCACATTAAACCACGCACTCTGCCTCCAGGATTGATGAGGCCTTCCATAGGAGTGGCTCACAGGTTGATATGTGTCCAGATATAGGTTTAGATATAGGTATACTATATCTAAGTAAGGGGTGGTTACACCACCTTACCCCAGCTGAGTGATCAGCCAGTTGTTTCAATTTAAGAACCAGCCAGGGGTGGCAAAAGATATGCTGCAGCCCCTGGTAGGCCTTGGTGGCTCCTATGCCCTGGGCACCTATAGTGCATTATACAGGGGCTGACAAGGAGTCCATTTCCAATTGTGGTATGTACCTAGGGTACATGGAATCCATTTTACAGAGAGAGCAGATGGCCTGGGGCCCTGATTAGCAGGGAACCAGGTCAACTAAGTCAAAAAACCAGCTAAACACAGGCAAAAAAATCTGGGGTAACCATAGTCAGGTAGCCACCTTCCTACAGTCCCCCAGGCTGTGCTTGGTCCCCCAGGCTGTGCTTGGTCCCCCAGGCTGTGCATGGTCCCCCTGGTTGCTCTTGGTCCACCAGGCTGTGCTTGGTCCCCCAGGCTGTGCTTGGTCCCCCTGGTTGCTCTTGGTCCCCCTGGCTGTGCTTGGTACCCCTGGCTGTGCTTGGTCCCCCAGGCTGCTTGGTCCCCCAGGCTGTGCTTGGTCCCCCTGGTTGCTCTTGGTCCCCAAGCTGTGCTTGGTCCCCCAGGCTGTGCTTGGTCCCCCTGGTTGCTCTTGGTCCCCCAGGCTGTGTTTGGTCCCCCAGGCTGTGCTTGGTCCCCCAGGCTGTGCTTGGTCCCCCTGGTTGCTCTTGGTCCCCCAGGCTGTGCTTGGTCCCCCAGGCTGTGCTTGGTCCCCCTGGTTGCTCTTGCTCCCCCAGGCTGTGCTTGGTACCCCTGGCTGTGCTTGGTCCCCCTGGTTGCTCTTGGTCCCCCAGGCTGTGCTTGGTCCCCCAAGCTGTGCTTGGTCCCCCTGGATGCTCTTGGTCCCCCTGGCTATGCTTGGTCTCCCTGGTTCCTCTTGGTCCCCCTGGCTGTGCTTGGTCCCCCTGGTTGCTCTTGGTCCCCCTGGCTGTGCTTGGTACACCTGGCTGTGCTTGGTCCCCAGGCTGTGCTTGGTCCCCCAGGCTGTGCTTGGTCCCCCTGGTTGCTCTTGGTCCCCCAGGCTGTGCTTGGTCCCCCTGGTGCTCTTGGTCCCCCTGGCTGTGCTTGGTCCCCCAGGCTGCTTGGTCCCCCAGGCTGTGCTTGGTCCCCCTGGTTGCTCTTGGTCCCCAAGCTGTGCTTGGTCCCCCAGGCTGTGCTTGGTCCCCCTGGTTGCTCTTGGTCCCCCAGGCTGTGTTTGGTCCCCCAGGCTGTGCTTGGTCCCCCAGGCTGTGCTTGGTCCCCCTGGTTGCTCTTGGTCCCCCAGGCTGTGCTTGGTCCCCCAGGCTGTGCTTGGTCCCCCTGGTTGCTCTTGCTCCCCCAGGCTGTGCTTGGTACCCCTGGCTGTGCTTGGTCCCCCTGGTTGCTCTTGGTCCCCCAGGCTGTGCTTGGTCCCCCAGGCTGTGCTTGGTCCCCCTGGATGCTCTTGGTCCCCCTGGCTATGCTTGGTCTCCCTGGTTCCTCTTGGTCCCCCTGGCTGTGCTTGGTCCCCCAGGCTGTGCTTGGTCCCCCTGGTTGCTCTTGGTCCCCCTGGCTGTGCTTGGTACACCTGGCTGTGCTTGGTCCCCAGGCTGTGCTTGGTCCCCCAGGCTGTGCTTGGTCCCTGTGAGAAGTTGGCCTGGTAGGGTATGTTTCCAATTCTGGAACCACCTACTACCTGACCAAACAATCCCTTATGGTGTCTGGTTGTAAGTCAACCTTATTAGACAAGCTATCCTAGGGGTAGCATGGACTAAGCAGCCTAAAGGCTTAACTTAAGAGGTCGTGTTAAGCGAGCTGTTTTACCACATACAATCCTGTAATACCAAATGAAAGGACACCACACAAGTATATATTATAAAAATATATGTGTTTATTACTAAAAACAATCCCCAGTATTCTTTATGAATAAAGGGGCACAAGCGTTAAATCAAAAGCACTGTTTAAACATACAAGTTGCACAATTATGGATGAGGGCGGGTGGCCACTCAAACCATACACTAAACAAGTGGTATAAGAGAGACCACTTGAGCAGTGGTTAGGCCTAGGGCCTAGGGAATCGCTGGGAGCAGTCAGGACAAGCAATGCTGAAGTCGGGAATGGCCCTCGGGATTCGGGAGATGTGCGGAAAGCGCACGCATGCACCAATGTTAACCAATGGTGCGTAAAAGTCAAAGAGTTAAAGTTTAAGGACACTTCCGCTGAACCTAGAGGAACAAAACTTAACACACAGACCCTAGAGGTGTGCACCAGTGTGGGAACACCGGCGGAGCAAAGTTACCTCACCCACAGGAAGTGGGTGCACAGGGTCGAAGTGGCGTCGGGTTTTGACACGCAGGCTCTTGGTGCTTGGAGCTGAAAGGGCTGCAGGCGGGTTAAAGATGAAGTGTCCGGTGGAGTCCAAGGGTGGACTCAAGTTGTAGAGTACCTGAAAGCAGAGGGGACAGAGTCTGGGTCACTCAGCAGTGACCAGGGTGGAACCAGGACGGAACCAGGCAATGTCGGGCGCAATCAGGTGGTCGTCGAGGAGCTTCTCTCCGCTGTCACGTGGGCTCTGGGGCATCTGCGACGTCCAGGAGCAGGTCACGATCTGTCCCACGCAGGCTCTCACCGTCGGTGCAGTCGGCTTCAAGTTTGGAGCAAACAAGCCTTGGTAAGAGCAATCCACGCAGGATCGGAAGATTGCTTCTCACTCGGACCAGGAAGGTCAGAGTCGGGGCTCCTTTTCAGGAGAGCTGGTGTGGATCTGGAGCAACCAGATTCACGAGTCTTCTTAGGTAGTTCGTCGGCACAGGGACCACAAGCCAGCTGGCAAGTGACCGGGCCAACGCGTTGAGCCAAATCGTGCCAAAGGGCCCCACGCAGCACTCGTCGAGTGTGGAGGGCTGAACTTCGGCTCAGGAGTAGCTCAGGGTGGGGGCTTCTCAAACCCCGGTGCACAGCTTCGAGGGTCACTCGTGGGCTGCACGGTCAGCGTCTCGTGGTCACTTCAAGATGGCGTGCCCCACGCTTCCGGTCGCCTCCACGGGTCTCAGCTTTGCAGGGACTGTGGATCGGGCTGTTAGAAGCTGGGCAGGCTTGATCTCGTCGATCTCAGTCGCTCGAGTTCCGGCGGGAACTGCAACTAAGTAGACGTCGAGGGCTGGATGGTGCCTGCTGCTGCAGGGTGGTCACTCCTTGACCACAAGGGAGATTCTTCGGGCTTCCACGTTGAAATGGAGGGCGAAGGGTCCAGAATATCGTTTCAAATGTTTCTTCCAGGAAATCTGATGTGCATTGGCACTGCTCCCACTCTTATTCGAATCTGGTGGGCGTGATTACCTGCTAGGTCCCCTCCTATGGGTGGGACCCAGGAAGTGGGTGGATACACCCCCTTCCTTTGATCCAGGCCGCCCTGGCACGAGGGCTGGAGTGCCCCAGAACCGGTTTGGCCGGATTATGCAAGGGGCAGCCTTGTGCGCCCCAGGCAGTGTCTGGTTTCTTTCAAACCTCCCTGCTACAATACACTATCTCCTGTCTGGAGGGCGGTGACACCCTCCTGTGACAGGAAACCCTTTGTCCAGGACCCATTTGGTCGAGTTTCGGTCGACTGCAGGGGTCCAGACATTTGTCTGTGGCAGAGGCATCCATTTTGTGGATCTTAAGGCCTTTTGGAGAAATCAACCGCATTAAAGTGAAGTAACATGTCTTACCCCTCTAGAGGGGTGGAATGCCATCCCCGTCGCCAGAACTGGCGAGGGGATGGTATTCCAAAGCGTATGACACCTTACACGACATGTTTTGATAAAGCCAAACCAAAGTTGCTAAATAACCGCGAGGATTATAAGGCACTTAATAGTATATGGTATGGCATTATCCTGAAACAGCTTAGGGATTTGTTCCCGACGGCTGCAGACAGGCTCAGCTCATGCTAGAGCTCCATCTCACATAAAACCATGCACCCAGCCTCCAGGATTGGTGAGGCCTGACTATAGGAGTGGCTCACAGGTTTACATGTGTCCAGATATAGGTTTAGACATAGGTATACTATATCTAAGCAAGGGGTGTGTACACCACCTTACCCCAGCTGAGTGATCAGCCAGTTGTGTCAATTTAAGAACCAGCCAGGGGTGGCAAAAGATATGCTGCAGCCCCTGGTAGGCCTTAGTGGCCCCTATGCCCTGTGCACCTATAGTGCATTCTACAGGGGCTGACAAGGAGTCCATTTCCAATTGGTATGTGCCTATAGCACATGTGTCATTAATTTAGTGAGAGAACAGCAGGCTGGGGGTCTGATCAGCAGGCCCACAGCCTCAGTAGTCGAAAACCAGTGAAGCAAAAAGCAAAAATTTGGGGTGACCATAGGATAGCAGACCCTACTCTCCTACACAACCCCCCCAAACGCAGGGACATTAAACTAACCTTGACCAGATAAGTCTTCATGTTCTAAGTGGAAGTACCTGGAGAGACCATCTGCATTACCATGGTCAGTCCCTGGGCGGTGCTCCACTGTAAAGTCCATCCCCTGTAGGGAAATGGCCCACCTGAGCAGTTTGGGATTTTCACCCTTCATCTGATTAAGCCATAAGAGGGGCTTATGGTCTGTCTGCACCAGGAAGTGAGTTCCAAACAAGTAGGACCTCAACTTCTTTAATGCCCAAACCACAGCAAAGGCCTCCCTCTCAATGGCTGACCAACGTTTCTCTCTGGGAGTCAGCCTCCTGCTAATGAAAGCAATAGGCTGGTCTTGACCATCTTGATTAAGTTGTGAGAGCACAGCTCCCACCCCCAACTCAGAAGCATCTGTCTGAACAATGAACTGTTTGGAGTAGTCAGGACTCTTTAGGATAGGTGCAGAGCACATGGCCTTCTTCAGGTCTTCAAATGCCTTCTGACAGCTAACTGTCCACTGAACCTTTTTTGGCATCTTCTTGGATGTCAAGTCATTTAATGGTGTCACTATAGACCCATAGTTTTTCACAAACTTTCTGTAATACCCAGTCAGGCCCAAGAAGGCTCTGACTTGTGTCTGGGTAACTGGAGGAGCCCAGTCCTGTATGGCCTGGATTTTGCTTTCCAGTGGCTGAACCTGGCCTCCACCTACTAGGTGGCCCAGGTATACAACCTTACTCTGCCCTATCTGGCACTTTGTGGCCTTGATAGTTAGGCCTGCCTTTTGCAGGGCCTCCAAAACTTTCTTCAGGTGGATCAGGTGATCCTCCCAGGTGGAGCTAAAGACAGCAATATCATCTAGATAAGCTGCACAAAAGTCATCCAACCCAGTAAGGACTTGGTTCACCAACCTTTGGAAAGTGGCAGGTGCATTCTTCAAACCAAAGGGCATTACCACAAACTGATAATGTCCACTAGGGGTAGAGAATGCTGTTTTGGCTTTTGACTCCTCAGCTAGTCTGATTTGCCAGTAGCCAGCTGTCAGATCAAATGTGCTCAGAAACTTGGCAGAAGCCAATCTGTCAATGAGCTCATCTGCTCTTGGAATGGGGTGAGCATCTGTCCTAGTGACAGCATTGAGACCCCTGTAATCCACGCAAAACCTCATTTCTCTCTTACCATCTTGGGTATGAGGTTTTGGCACCAGGACTACTGGGCTGGCCCATGGGCTCTCTGATGGCTCAATCACTCCAAGCTCCAACATCTTTTGCACCTCAGCCTTGATGCAATCCCTGACATGATCAGGTTGCCTGTAGATCTTATTCTTGACAGGCAGACTGTCACCAGTGTCCACAACATGGGTACACCAGTCAGTTTGGCTGGGTGTGAGTGAAAACATTTGCCTGTGAGCCTGCAAAACTTGTCTGCAGTCCCTCTGTTGTTGGTCAGTGAGGCTGCCTGCCAAGGCTACTCCATCAACTGAACCATCATCAGGGTTCTGAGAAAGCAGGTCTGGGAGAGGGTCACTCTCTTCCTCCTGTTCCCCATCTGTGGCCATGAGCAAGCTCATGTCCTCCCTGTCCACAAATGCTTTCAAGCGATTCACATGGATTACCCTGTGAGGGCTCCTGGGTGTTCCAAAGTCTACCAAGTAGGTGACTTCCCCCTTCTTCTCAATAATAGGATAGGGTCCACTCCATTTGTCCTGGAGTGCTGCTGGAGCCACTGGCTCCAGTACCCATACCTTCTGTCCTGGTTGGAACTCTACCAGCACAGCCTTTTGGTCATGCCAAGCTTTCTGCAATTCTTGGCTGGCCTCCAGGTTTTTGGATGCTCTTTCCAGGTACTCAGCCATCCTGGAGCGGAGACCAAGTACATAGTCCACTATGTCTAGTTTGGGCTTTTTGAGAGGTAACTCCCATCCTTCCTTCACCAAACACAATGGACCTCTCACAGGGTGGCCAAACAAAAGTTCAAAAGGGCTGTAGCCAACCCCCTTCTGTGGGACCTCTCTGTAAGCAAAGAGCAGGCAGGGTAAAAGAATGTCCCATTTCCGCCTGAGCTTCTCTGGTAATCCTTTTATCATGCCTTTAAGGGTCTTGTTAAATCTCTCCACAAGCCCATTGCATTGTGGATGATATGGGGTGGTAAACTTATAGTTTACTCCACATTCCTTCCACATTGCTTTTAGATAGCTGGACATAAAATTCGTCCCTCTATCTGATAGTACCTCCTTAGGAAAGCCCACTCTTGAGAAAACTGCAATGAGGGCTTTTGCCACCACAGGTGCTGTGGTGGTCCTTAGGGGAATAGCCTCTGGGTACCTGGTGGCATGATCCACTACCACCAGTATGAATCTGTTCCCAGATGCTGTTTGGTGGTCCATTGGACCCACAATATCAATTCCAACTCTCTCAAAGGGGACCCCCACCACAGGTAGTGGTATTAGGGGGGCCTTTGTTGTGCCACCTGACTTACCACTGGCTTGGCAAGTGACACAGGAGCGACAAAACTCCTTGACATCCTCTGACATGTGAGGCCAGTGAAAGTGTGGAACAAGCCTGTCCCACGTCTTGTTCTGGCCTAAGTGTCCTGCAAGGGGAATATCATGGGCCAAGGTAAGAAGGAACCCCCTAAACTGCAGAGGTATGACCAACCTCCTGGTCATGCCAGGCTTGGGGTCTCTAGCCTCTGAGTAAAGGAGTCCCTCATCCCAATACACAGTGTGGGTACCTTTAGCATCCCCAGCAGCCTCAGCAGCAGCCTGCTGTCTGAGGGGTTCAAGGGAAGGGCAATCTAATTGAGCCTGCCTCAGGTCTGCCCTTGAGGGTCCCCCTGTCCCCAGAAACTCAACCTGGTCAGATTCAAGTTCCTCTGAGACAGTCTCCTCTTGGACTGCAGAATCAGTTTCCTCTGAAACTTGATCCTCAACCTGGGGCAAGGTGGAAGGCTGGGCCTTTCCTCTCTTGCTCCTTCTCTTGGGCTGTGGCTGGTCTATTGTCTCAAGATCCACCACTGGTTCAGGAAGGCACTTCTTAGCCTGAGCCCTTGTCATGGCAAGGACATGCTCTGAAATCCCTAGCATTTCTGCATGAGTCCTGTACTCCACTTCTGACCATGCTGAGCTTTCAAGGTCATTGCCTAACAGACAGTCTACTGGTAGGTCTGCACTCACCACAACTTTCTTTAGGCCATCAACCCCTCCCCAGGAGAAGTTCACAACTGCCACACTATGGGAGGTAGTGGAGTTGCTGGCGTTGGTTACTAGGTAGCTCTCTCCTAGTACAATCTGTCCAGGGTCCACAAAGTCAGGTGTCACCATGGTGACACTGGCACATGTGTCCCTGTATGCTTGAGCCAGTTTCTCATTAATTAAGGGAGTCTGCCTGTATTTGCCCAGGTTAGTGGGGCTTACTGCAGTGGGCAACTCAATGTCCACATCATACAGGAGAACTGCCTGTGTAGGGACTCTGACTAGGCCAGAGCCTACTTCAATACCCAGGGTCAACCCAGCTACACCCTTGGACTGTGTTCCACCACTGCTTACTGTACTTGGGGTTGCAGTTGCTTTAGGAGCTGTAGTGGTGGGAACTGGATTTGCCTTGGTGCACTCACTGCCCCAGTGTGAAACTGATTTGCAGGTATTACACCAAGGTGTCTTTGGACCTTTGTTCTTCTTCTTCTTGTTACCATTTTGGGAACCACCCTCCTTACTATTAGTTTGGGGGCCTGAAGACTTCTGGTCTTTTTCTTTATCTTTCTGATTCTGATTACCACCCTTCTGGTCTGTTTTCTTCTGGTCACCACCTTGGTTCTGGGGTTTCTGCTTAATCCTTGTTCTGACCCATTTGTCTGCCTTCTTTCCCAATTCTTGGGGAGAGGTCAGATCAGAGTCAATAAGGTATTGATGCAACAGCTGGTTTGTACAGTTATTAAGGATCTGTTCTCTCATCATAAGATTGTACAATCCTGTATAGTCTGAAACTTTACTTCCCTGCAACCAACCCTCCAAAGCCTTAGTGGCACACTCCACAAAATCAGTCCAGTCTTGAGTCTGTGCTTTCTGGGTGTCTCTGAACAACAACCTGTATTGCTCAGTGGTTAGGCCATACCCTTCAATGAGAGCACTCTTCAAAACAGAGTAGTTTTTGGCATCCTCAGGTCTAACTGTGAGGAGCCTGTCCCTCCCTTTCTCAGAAAAGGAGTACCACAAAATTGCAGCCCACTGATTCTCAGGAACCTGCTGTACCATGCAGGCTCTCTCAAGAGCGGTCATCCATTTGTGGATGTCATCCCCTTCTTTAAAGGGGGGCACAATCTTGGTCAGGTTTCTATTGTCATAGGCCCTGTCTTTTTCTCTTGGAAAATTGCTGCCACCAGTGACATCTAAGCCACTTAATTTCTGCTCTCTTGCCAAGGCAAGTCTAGCTTGAATCAAGGCTACCTCCTCCCTCTCTATCTGGAGTTTGACAGCCCTCATTCTGGCCCTATGTTCTAGCTTTTGAGAAGCATTCATGCCTCTCTGTGATTCTCTGGAGGCACTAGAAAGATGAGAGTCCCCTGAGGGGGATCTCACTCTTCTGTTGCCTGGGAGAATAACCTGTTGGGTTCTGGGGAGGTGCTGGCCCTCTCCATTCCCCAGTAGGTCCAAGTTGGCCTGGCTAAGCCTACCAACTGGAACCTGGCTACCCTGATCCTGTACTTCTAAGTCCTCAACATCTGAGTCCTCATCCAAGTCATCATCATCCTCCTCTTCAGGGGGATCAACTACAGGGGGGTTCCCTCCATTTCCTGTGTCTAGGGAAGCTGCTTTAGCCTTCTCTAAGTCATCCTGTTCTAGGATTTCTACCAGGATTAGGCAGGTGGGGCTTCTGCCCCTTTTTAACCCTCTTGCTTTGCACAAGGCAATCAAGTCTCTGCGGGTTAATTTGTCATATCCAAAAGTTGCCTGGGTAAGGTCAACTGTCACAGGAGTAGACCCTGAGGCTTTTCCTGTGTCAGACATGGTTACTAGTGAGGTGTAAGTGGTGCACTTACCTACACTAAGTGTTTTCCTACTGGACCTTGCTAGTGAGTTGTAGTCAGGGGTGTGCTACTCCCTTCAACCTACAACTACTAAGTTCAGTAGAACTTAATATGCTAAGCTTTTGATTTTATATGTACCTAGAGGTACTTGATGTGATCTTTCAATTTGATATAAAGATTGCAATGGTAAAACAACAGCAAGCTCAAATCCGCACCGCTGCTCACCAATGTGAGAAGTTGGCCTGGTAGGGGATGTTTCCAATTCTGGAACCACCTACTACCTGACCAAACAATCCCTTATGGTGTCTGGTTGTAAGTCAACCTTATTAGACAAGCTATCCTAGGGGTAGCATGGACTAAGCAGCCTAAAGGCTTAACTTAAGAGGTCGTGTTAAGCGAGCTGTTTTACCACATACAATCCTGTAATACCAAATGAAAGGACACCACACAAGTATATATTATAAAAATATATGTGTTTATTACTAAAAACAATCCCCAGTATTCTTTATGAATAAAGGGGCACAAGCGTTAAATCAAAAGCACTGTTTAAACATACAAGTTGCACAATTATGGATGAGGGCGGGTGGCCACTCAAACCATATACTAAACAAGTGGTATAAGAGAGACCACTTGAGCAGTGGTTAGGCCTAGGGCCTAGGGAATCGCTGGGAGCAGTCAGGAAAAGCAATGCTGAAGTCGGGAATGGCCCTCGGGATTCGGGAGATGTGCGGAAAGCGCACGCATGCACCAATGTTAACCAATGGTGCGTAAAAGTCAAAGAGTTAAAGTTTAAGGACACTTCCGCTGAACCTAGAGGAACAAAACTTAACACACAGACCCTAGAGGTGTGCACCAGTGTGGGAACACCGGCGGAGCAAAGTTACCTCACCCACAGGAAGTGGGTGCACAGGGTCGAAGTGGCGTCGGGTTTTGACACGCAGGCTCTTGGTGCTTGGAGCTGAAAGGGCTGCAGGCGGGTTAAAGATGAAGTGTCCGGTGGAGTCCAAGGGTGGACTCAAGTTGTAGAGTACCTGAAAGCAGAGGGGACAGAGTCTGGGTCACTCAGCAGTGACCAGGGTGGAACCAGGACGGAACCAGGCAATGTCGGGCGCAATCAGGTGGTCGTCGAGGAGCTTCTCTCCGCTGTCACGTGGGCCCTGGGGCATCTGCGACGTCCAGGAGCAGGTCACGATCTGTCCCACGCAGGCTCTCACCGTCGGTGCAGTCGGCTTCAAGTTTGGAGCAAACAAGCCTTGGTAAGAGCAATCCACGCAGGATCGGAAGATTGCTTCTCACTCGGACCAGGAAGGTCAGAGTCGGGGCTCCTTTTCAGGGAAGCTGGTGTGGATCTGGAGCAACCAGATTCATGAGTCTTCTTAGGTAGTTCGTCGGCACAGGGACCACAAGCCAGCTGGCAAGTGACCGGGCCAACGCGTTGAGCCAAATCGTGCCAAAGGGCCCCACGCAGCACTCGTCGAGTGTGGAGGGCTGAACTTCGGCTCAGGAGTAGCTCAGGGTGGGGGCTTCTCAAACCCCGGTGCACAGCTTCGAGGGTCACTCGTGGGCTGCACGGTCAGCGTCTCGTGGTCACTTCAAGATGGCGTGCCCCACGCTTCCGGTCGCCTCCACGGGTCTCAGCTTTGCAGGGACTGTGGATCGGGCTGTTAGAAGCTGGGCAGGCTTGATCTCGTCGATCTCAGTTGCTCGAGTTCCGGCGGGAACTGCAACTAAGTAGACGTCGAGGGCTGGATGGTGCCTGCTGCTGCAGGGTGGTCACTCCTTGACCACAAGGGAGATTCTTCGGGCTTCCACGTTGAAATGGAGGGCGAAGGGTCCAGAATATCGTTTCAAATGTTTCTTCCAGGAAATCTGATGTGCATTGGCACTGCTCCCACTCTTATTCGAATCTGGTGGGCGTGATTACCTGCTAGGTCCCCTCCTATGGGTGGGACCCAGGAAGTAGGTGGATACACCCCCTTCCTTTGATCCAGGCCGCCCTGGCACGAGGGCTGGAGTGCCCCAGAACCGGTTTGGCCGGATTATGCAAGGGGCAGCCTTGTGCGCCCCAGGCAGTGTCTGGTTTCTTTCAAACCTCCCTGCTACAATACACTATCTCCTGTCTGGAGGGCGGTGACACCCTCCTGTGACAGGAAACCCTTTGTCCAGGACCCATTTGGTCGAGTTTCGGTCGACTGCAGGGGTCCAGACATTTGTCTGTGGCAGAGGCATCCATTTTGTGGATCTTAAGGCCTTTTGGAGAAATCAACCGCATTAAAGTGAAGTAACATGTCTTACCCCTCTAGAGGGGTGGAATGCCATCCCCGTCGCCAGAACTGGCGAGGGGATGGTATTCCAAAGCGTATGACACCTTACACGACATGTTTTGATAAAGCCAAACCAAAGTTGCTAAATAACCGCGAGGATTATAAGGCACTTAATAGTATATGGTATGGCATTATCCTGAAACAGCTTAGGGATTTGTTCCCGACGGCTGCAGACAGGCTCAGCTCATGCTAGAGCTCCATCTCACATAAAACCATGCACCCAGCCTCCAGGATTGGTGAGGCCTGACTATAGGAGTGGCTCACAGGTTTACATGTGTCCAGATATAGGTTTAGACATAGGTATACTATATCTAAGCAAGGGGTGTGTACACCACCTTACCCCAGCTGAGTGATCAGCCAGTTGTGTCAATTTAAGAACCAGCCAGGGGTGGCAAAAGATATGCTGCAGCCCCTGGTAGGCCTTAGTGGCCCCTATGCCCTGTGCACCTATAGTGCATTCTACAGGGGCTGACAAGGAGTCCATTTCCAATTGGTATGTGCCTATAGCACATGTGTCATTAATTTAGTGAGAGAACAGCAGGCTGGGGGTCTGATCAGCAGGCCCACAGCCTCAGTAGTCGAAAACCAGTGAAGCAAAAAGCAAAAATTTGGGGTGACCATAGGATAGCAGACCCTACTCTCCTACAGTCCCCCTGGTTGCTCTTGGTCCCCCAGGCTGTGCTTGGTCCCCCTGGTGCTCTTGGTCCCCTTGGCTGTGCTTGCTCCCCCTGGTTGCTCTTGGTCCCCCTGGCTGTGCTTGGTCCCCCTGGTTGCTCTTGGTCCCCCAGGCTGTGCTTGGTCCCCCAGGCTGTGCTTGGTCCCCCTGGTTGCTCTTGGTCCCCCAGGCTGTGCTTGGTCCTCCAGGCTGTGCTTGGTCCCCCTGGTTGCTCTTGGTCCCCCTGGCTGTGCTTGGTACCCCTGGCTGTGCTTGGTCCCCCTGGTTGCTCTTGGTCCCCCAGGCTGTGCTTTGTCCCCCTGGTTGCTTTTAGTCCCCCAGGCTGTGCTTGGTCCCCCAGGCTGTGCTTGGTCCCCCTGGTTGCTCTTTGTCCCCCAGGCTGTGCTTGGTCCCCCAGGCTGTGTGTGGCTCCCCTGGTTGCTCTTGGTCCCCCAGGCTGTGCTTGGTCCCCCAGGCTGTGCTTGGTCCCCCAGGCTGTGCTTGGTCCCCCTGGTTGCTCTTGGTCCCCCAGGCTGTGCTTGGTCCCCCAGGCTGTGCTTGGACCCCCTGGTTGCTCTTGGTCCCCCCAGGCTGTGCTTGGTCCCCCAGGCTGTGCTTGGTCCCCCAGGCTGTGCTTGGTCCCCCTGGTTGCTCCTGGTCCCCCCAGGCTGTGCTTGGCCCCCCTGGCTGTGCTTGGTCCCCCTGGTTGCTCTTGGTCCCCCAGGCTGTGCTTGGTCCCCCAGGCTGTGCTTGGTCCCCCTGGTTGCTCTTGGTCCCCCAGGCTGTGCTTGGTCCCCCAGGCTGTGCTTGGTCCCCCTGGTTGCTCTTGGTCCCCCAGGCTGTGCTTGGTCCCCCAGGCTGTGCTTGGTCCCCCAGGCTGTGCTTGGTCCCCCTGGTTGCTCTTGGTCCCCCAGGCTGTGCTTGGTCCCCCAGGCTGTGCTTGGCCCCCCAGGCTGTGCTTGGTCCCCCTGGTTGCTCTTGGTCCCCCAGGCTGTGCTTGGTCCCCCAGGCTGTGCTTGGTCCCCCTGGTTGTTCTTGGTCCCCCAGGCTGTGCTTGGTCCCCCAGGCTGTGCTTGGTCCCCAGGCTGTGCTTGGTCCCCCTGGTTGCTCTTGGTCCCCCTGGCTGTGCTTGGTACCCCTGGCTGTGCTTGGTACCCCTGGTTGCTCTTGGTCCCCCAGGCTGTGCTTGGTCCCCCAGGCTGTGCTTGGTCCCCCTGGTTGCTCTTAGTCCCCCAGGCTGTGCTTGGTACCCCAGGCTGTGCTTGGCCCCCCAGGCTCTGCTTGGTCCCCCTGGTTGCTCTTGGTCCCCCAGGCTGTGCTTGGTCCCCCAAACTGTGCTTGGTCCCCCAGGCTGTGCTTGGTCCCCCTGGTTGCTCTTGGTCCCCCAGGCTGTGCTTGGTCCCCCAGGCTGTGCTTGGTTCCCCTGGTTGCTCTTGGTCCCCCAGGCTGTGCTTGGTCCCCCAGGCTGTGCTTGGTCCCACTGGTTGCTCTTGGTCCCCCAGGCTGTGCTTGGTACCCCGGCTGTGCTTGGTCCCCCTGGTTGCTCTTGGTCCCCCAGGCTGTGCTTGGTCCCCCAGGCTGTGCTTGGCACCCCTGGTTGCTCTTGGTCCCCCTGGCTGTGCTTGGTCCCCCTGGTTGCTCTTGGTCCCCCAGGCTGTGCTTGGTCCCCCAGGCTGTGCTTGGTCCCCCAGGCTGTGCTTGGTCCCCCTGGTTGCTCTTGGTCCCCCAGGCTGTGCTTGGTCCCCCAGGCTGTGCTTGGTCCCCCAGGCTCTGCTTGGTCCCCCAGGCTGTGCTTGGTCCCCCTGGTTGCTCTTGGTCCTTCAGGCTGTAGGAAGGTGGCTACCTGACTATGGTTACCCCGGATTTTTTGCCTGTGTTTAGCTGGTTTTTTGACTTAGTTGACCTGGTTCCCTGCTAATCAGGGCCCCAGGCCATCTGCTCTCTCTGTAAAATGGATTCCATGTACCCTAGGTACATACCACAATTGGAAATGGACTCCTTGTCAGCCCCTGTATAATGCACTATAGGTGCCCAGGGCATAGGGGCCACCAAGGCCTACCAGGGGCTGCAGCATATCTTTTGCCACCCCTGGCTGGTTCTTAAATTGACACAACTGGCTGATCACTCAGCTGGGGTAAGGTGGTGTAAACACCCCTTGCTTAGATATAGTATACCTATATCTAAACCTATATCTGGACACATGTAAACCTGTGAGCCACTCCTATGGAAGGCCTCATCAATCCTGGAGGCAGAGTGCGTGGTTTTATGTGAGATGGAGCTCTAGCATGAGCTGAGCCTGTCTGCAGCTGTCGGGAACAACTCCCTAAGCTGTTTCAGGATAATGCCATACCATATACTCTTAAGTGCCTTATAATCCTCGCGGTTAAATAGCAACTTTGGTTTGGCTTTATCAAAACATGTCGTGTAAGGTGTCATACGATTTGGAATACCATCCCCTCGCCAGTTCTGGCGACGGGGATGGCATTCCACCCCTCTAGAGAGGTAAGACATGTTGCTTTACTTAAATGCGGTTGATTTCTCCAAAGACCTTAGATCCACAAAATGGATGCCTCTGCCATAGACAAATGTCTGGACCCCTGCAGTTGACCGAAACTCAACCAAATGGGTCCTGGACAAAGGGTTTCCTGTCACAGGAGGGTGTCACCGCCCTCCAGACAGGAGATAGTGGATTGTAGCAGGGAGGTTTGAAAGAAACCAGACTCTGCTTGGGGCGCACAAGGCTGCCCCTTGCATAATCCGGCCAAACCGGTTCTGGGGCACTCCAGCCCTCATGCCAGGGCGGCCTGGATCAAAGGAAGAGGGTGTATCCACCCACTTCCTGGGTCCCACCCATAGGGGGGGACCTAGCAGGTAATCACGCCCCCCAGATTCGAATAAGAGTGGGAGCAGTGCCAATGCACATCAGATTTCCTGGAAGAAACATTTGAAACGAAATTCTGGACCCTTCGCCCTCCATTTCAACGTGGAAGCCTGAAGAATCTCCCTTGTGGTCAAGGAGTGACCACCCTGCAGCAGCAGGCACCATCCAGCCCTCGATGTCTACTTAGTTGCAGTTCCCGCCGGAACTCGAGCGACTGAGATCGACGAGATTAAGCCTGCCTGCCTTCCAACAGCCCGATCCACAGTCCCTGCAAAGCTGAGACCCGTGGAGGCGACCGGAAGCGTGGGGCACGCCATCTTGAATTGACCACGAGACGCTGACCGTGCAGCCCACGAGTGACCCTCGAAGCTGTGCACCGGGGTTTTAGAAGCCCCCACCCTGAGCTACTCCTGAGCCGAAGTTCAGCCCTCCACACTCGACGAGTGCTGCGTGGGGCCCTTCTGCTCTATTTGGCTCAACGCGTTGGCCCGGTCACTTGCCAGCTGGCTAGTGGTCCCTGTGCCGACGAAACTACTAAGAAGACTCGTGAATCTGGTTGCTCCAGATCCACACCAGCTCCCCTGAAAAGGAGCCCCGACTCTGACCTTCCTGGTCCGAGTGAGAAGCAATCTTCCAATCCCGCGTGGATTGCTCTTGCCAAGGCTTGTTTGCTCCAAACTTGAAGCCGACTGCACCGACGGTGAGAGCCTGCGTGGGACAGATCGTGACCTGCTCCTGGACGTCGCAGATGCCCCAGAGCCCACGTGACAGCGGAGAGAAGCTCCTCGACGACCACCTGATTGTGCCCGACATTGCCTGGTCACGTCCTGGTTCCACCCTGGTCACTGCTGAGTGACCCAGACTCTGTCCCCTCTGCTTTCAGGTACCCTTCGACTTGAGTCCACCCTTGGACTTCACCGGACACTTCATCTTTAACCCGCCTGCAGCCCTTTCAGCTTCAAGCACCAAGAGCCTGCGTGTCAAAACCCGACGCATCTTCGACCCTGTGCACCCACTTCCTGTGGGTGAGGTAACTTTGCTCCGCCGGTGTTCCCACACTGGTGCACACCTCTAGGGTCTGTGTGTTAAGTTTTGTTCCTCTAGGTTCAGCGGAAGTGTCCTTAAACTTTAACTTTACAACTTTTACGCACCATTGGTTAACATTGGTGCATGCGTGCGCTTTCCGCACATCTCCCGAATCCCGAGGGCCATTCCCGACTTCAGCATTGCTTGTCCTGACTGCTCCCAGCGATTCCCTAGGCCCTAGGCCTAACCACTGCTCGAGTGGCATCTCTTATACCACTTGTTTAGTATATGGTTTGAGTGGCCCCCTGCCCTCATCCATAATTGTGCAACTTTGTATGTTTAAACAGTGCTTTTGATTTAACGCTTGTGCCCCTTTATTCATAAAGAATACTGGGGATTGTTTTTAGTAATAAATACATATATTTTTATAATATATACTTGTGTGGTGTCCTTTCATTTGGTATTACAGGATTGTATGTGGTAAAACAGCTCGCTTAACACGACCTCTTAAGTTAAGCCTTTAGGCTGCTTAGTCCATGCTACCCCTAGGATAGCTTGTCTAATAAGGTTGACTTACAACCAGACACCATAAGGGATTGTTTGGTCTGATAACAGGTGGTTCCAGAATTGGAAACATCACCTATCAGGCCAACTTCTCACATTGGTGAGCAGCGGTGCGGATTTGAGCTTGCTGTTGTTTTACCATTGCAATCTTTGTATCAAATTGAAAGATCACATCAAGTACCTCTAGGTACATATAAATCAAAAGCTTAGCATATTAAGTTCTACTGAACTTAGTAGTCGTAGATTAAAGTGTAGGAAGGTGGCTACCTGACTATGGTTACCCCAGATTTTTTGCCTGTGTTTAGCTGTTTTTTTTTACTTAGTTGACCTGGTTCCCTGCTAATCAGGGCCCCAGGCCATCTGCTCTCTCTGTAAAATGGATTCCCTGTACCCTAGGTACATACCACAATTGGAAATGGACTCCTTGTCAGCCCCTGTATATTGCACTATAGGTGCCCAGGGCATAGGGGCCACTAAGGCCTACCAGGGGCTGCAGCATATCTTTTGCCACCCCTGGCTGGTTCTTAAATTGACACAACTGGCTGATCACTCAGCTGGGGTAAGGTGGTGTAATCACCCCTTGCTTAGATATAGTATACCTATATCTAAACCTATATCTGGACACATATTAACCTGTGAGCCACTCCTATGGAAGGCCTCATCAATCCTGGAGGCAGAGTGCGTGGTTTCATGTGAGATGGAGCTCTAGCATGAGCTGAGCCTGTCTGCAGCTGTCGGGAACAACTCCCTAAGCTGTTTCAGGATAATGCCATACCATATACTCTTAAGTGCCTTATAATCCTCGCGGTTATATAGCAACTTTGGTTTGGCTTTATCAAAACATGTCGTGTAAGGTGTCATACGATTTGGAATACTATCCCCTCGCCAGTTCTGGCAACGGGGATAGCATTCCACCCCTCTAGAGGGGTAAGACATGTTACTTTACTTAAATGCGGTTAATTTCTAAAAAGACCTTAGATCCACAAAATGGATGCCTCTGCCACAGACAAGAGTCTGGACCCCTGCAGCTGACCGAAACTCAGCCAAATGGGGCCTGGACAAAGGGTTTCCTGTTGCAGGGAGGTGTTACACCCCCTCAGACAGGAGATAGTGGATTGTAGCAGGGAGGTTTGAAAGAAACCAGACACTGCATGGGGAGCACAAGGCTGCCCCTTGCATAATCCGGCCAAACCGGTTCTGGGGCACTCCAGCCCTCGTGCCAGGGCGGCCTGGATCAAAGGAAGGGGGTGTATCCACCCACTTCCTGGGTCCCACCCATAGGAGGGGACCTAGCAGGTAATCCAGCCCCCAAAATTAGTATAAGACTGGGAGCAGTGCCAATGCACTTTAGATCATCCTGAAATCACCTTTAAACTAAGAAGACGACTGGACTTCGACATTCTGATGAACAGAAGACTGAAGAGCATCTCCCTTGTGGCCTAGGAGGGGCCACCCTGTGAACACAGGCACCACCCAGCACCTCGACATCTGCTTTGCCGCCGCCTCCCGCCGGAGCCCGAGTGCAGAGCCTGACAAGACCCAGCTTCCCAGACTTCTCCCAGCCCGATCCACAGTCCCTGCAAAGAAGGGACCCATGGAGGCACCGAGAGACGTGGGAGCGGACATTTTGAAAGACCCCCGAGACGCTGACTGCGCAGCACCCGAGGCACCCTCGACTCTGTGCTTTGGGGTTTGAGAAGCCCCACAATCGAGCAGCATTTGCACTAAAGATCAGCCCTCTAACATCTCCACAATCTGCGTGGGGCCCTTTTGCTTTGTGCCACTCGACTCGCCATCCCGGCCGCTTGTCACGTGGTCAGCGGCCATCTTGGCGACGAAACCTACAATTTACACTGTGGGTCTGGTTGCTCCAGACCTGCCCTCGCTCCTGTAGAAAGGAGTACCCGCTCTGACCTTGCTGGTCCGAGTAATAAGCCTTTTTTACTTTCCCCGTGGCTTGCATTAGCCAAAGCTTGTTTGCATCAATCGAGTTGTTGACACCGCCATCAGCTAGAACCTTCGAGGGACAGCTCGAGATCGACTCCTGGATGTCCTTCACCTCTTCGTGTCCACGTGGCTGCAGAGAGAAGCAACACCTCATCACCTGTTTGCACCCGACTTTGCCTGGTTCCAATCTGGTTCCACGGTGGTCACTGGTCAGTGACTTTGAACACTGTCCCCTCTGCTTTCAGGTCTTCACCACTTCAGATCCACCCTTGGATCCACCGGACACTTCTCCTTCACATCGCCTGCAGCATCTTCAGCTTCAAGCGCCAAGAACCTGCGTGTCAAAACCCGACGCCACTTCGACCCTGTGCACCCGCTTCCTGTGGGTGAGGTAACTTTGCTCCGCCGGTGTTCCCACACTGGTACACATCTCTAGGGTCTGTGTCTTAAGTTTTGTTCCTCTAGGTTCAGCGGAAGTGTCCTTAAACTTTAACTTTGTAACTTTTACGCACCATTGGTTAACATTGGTGCATGCGTGCGCTTTCCGCACTGCTCCCGAATCCCGTGGGTCTCTCCCGACTTCAGCACTGCTTGTCCTGACTGCTCCCAGCGATTCCCTAGGCCCTAGGCCTAACCACTGTTCGATTGGTATCTCTTATACCACTTGTTTAGTATATGGTTTGAGTGGCCACCCGCCCTCATCCATAATTGTGCAACTTTGTATGTTTAAACTGTGCTTTTGATTTAACGCTTGTGCCCCTTTATTCATAAAGAATACTGGGGATTGTTTTTAGTAATAAACACATATATTTTTATAATATATACTTGTGTGGTGTCCTTTCATTTGATATTACAGGATTGTATGTGGTAAAACAGCTCGCTTAACACGACCTCTTAAGTTAAGCCTTTAGGCTGCTTAGTCCATGCTACCCCTAGGATAGCTTGTCTAACAAGGTTGACTTACAACCTGACACCATAAGGGATTGTTTGGTCTGATAATAGGTGGTTCCAGAATTGGAAACATCACCTATCAGGCCAACTTCTCACATTGGTGGCAGCGGTGGGATTTGAGCTTGCTGTTGTTTTACCATTGCAATCTTTTATCAAATTGAAAGATCACATCAAGTACCTCTAGGTACATATAAATCAAAAGCTTAGCATATTAAGTTCTACTGAATTTAGTAGTTGTAGATTAAAGGGATTAGCACACCCTGACTACAACTCACTAGTAAGGTACAGTAGGAAAACACTTAGTGTAGGTAGGTGCATCACTTACACCACACTAGAGTCATGTCTGACACAGGAAAAGCCTCAGGGTCTACTCCTGTGACAGTTGACCTTACCCAGGCAACTTCCAGCTATGACAAACTAACCCGAAAGGACTTGATTGCCTTGTGCAAATCAAGAGGGTTAAAAAGGGGCAGAAGCCCCACCTGTCCAATCCTGATAGCCATTCTAGAACAGGATGACTTAGAAAGGGCGAAGGGAATTCCCCTAAGGTCAGGAGATGGAGAGAACCCACCTGTAACTGGTACCCCTCTGGAGGAAGATGGAGAAGAGGTGGATGAGGACTCAGAGGTTGAGGACACAGAAGACCAGGATCAGGAGGGTAGCCAGGTTGGAGTTGCCAGGCTTAGCCAGGCCAACTTAAACCTACTGGGGAATGGAGAGGGCCAGCACCTCCCCAGACCCTATAGCATTCTCCCAGGCAACAGAAGAGTGAGATCTCCCTCAGGGGACTCTCATATTTCTAGTGCCTCCAGAGAATCACAGAGAGGCATGACTGCTTCTCAAAAGCTAGAGCATAGGGCCAGAATGAGGGCTGTCAAACTCCAGATAGAGAGGGAGGAGGTAGCCTTGGCTCAAGCTAGACTTGCCTTGGCAAGAGAGCAGAAATTGAGTGGCTTAGATGCCACTGGTGGCAGCAATATTCCTAAAGAGAAACCCAGGTCCTATGATAGTAGAAACCTGACAAAGATTGTGCCATCCTACAAGGAAGGGGATGACATCCACAAGTGGATAACTGCTCTTGAGAGAGCCTGCATGGTACAGCAGGTTCCTGAGGAACAGTGGGCAGCAATCTTATGGTACTCCTTTTCAGAGAAAGGGAGAGATAAGCTCCTCACTGTTAGACATGAGGATGCAAACAATTACAAAGTCCTGAAGAGTGTCCTAATAGATGGGTTTGGCTTAACCACTGAACAGTACAGGTTGAAGTTCAGAGACACCCAGAAGACACAGACACAGGACTGGACTGATTTTGTAGATTGTGCTACTAAGGCTCTGGAGGGTTGGCTACATGGCAGCAAAGTACATGACTTTACAGGATTGTATAATTTGATTATGAGGGAGCAGATCCTAAGTAATTGTCAGAACCAGCTCTTACACCAGCACCTGGTGGACTCTGATCTGACCTCTCCCCAAGAATTGGGAAAGAAGGCAGACAAGTGGGTCAGAACCAGGATTAGGCCTAAGAATCAGGACAGTAACCAGAAGAAGGAGTCTACCAAGCCTCAAGATAAGGGTGGGGATAAAAATAAAGAAAAGACTTCCCCAGGGCCCCAAAACTCCAAGAATGGGGGTGGGTCCCAAGACACTTCTTCAACTGAGAAAAAGCCTTATTGTTATGCCTGTAAACAGGTTGGGCATTACAAAACAGACAACTGTTGTCCCAAGAATAACAATAAAGAGAATATACCTCCAAAGCCAGCTCCAACACCTCCTGTTACTGTCAGCAGTAATCCCCCAGGAAGTGGGAGCACACCCAGGAATCTGGGTGGGTTTACTTTTGGAGCACAGGAGGACCCTGGCCTATCCAGGTCCCCCTCCCCAAATGATCTTGTTTATGAGACTGGCAGGGGGTTTGCCAACTTCTCTGATTGCCCAAATACTTTGAGCAAATATAGACAAGAACCCATCATCAATGGTTTGAAAGTTGAAGCTTTTAGAGACACAGGGGCTAGCATCACCATGGTGGCTGACTGTATAGTCCCCTCTAAGCAACTTTTACCTGGTGCCACATACCAGGTAACAAACATTGATGGCATCAAAACAAATCATCCCATGGCAGTAGTAAGTCTCAGCTGGGGAGGTGTCATTGGCCCAAAGAGAGTGGCAGTGTCATCAAACTTGCCTGTGGACTGTCTACTTGGTAATGATTTGGAAATCTCAGCCTGGGCTGAGGTTGAACAGGAAATCCATTCTAGAATGGTAAATTCCAATGGAAAGGTTAGTGGGGCTGTAATGGCTACAGCCCCAATTCAAGATGTCCTTCCTGAAAAGGTTGGTAGGGCTGAGAAACTCTCTGCCCCATCTTTAGCAAAAGCTCTTCCTGAACAGAATAGCAAAGCTGTTATGATAACAGCAGAAACCCAAACTGAGTCTCCTCCTGAAAAGGTTGGTGGGGCTGTGATGGCCACAGCCCAAACTCAAACTGATATGTGTGTTGTGAAGCCTGAAATGATGGATAACTCCACACAAACTGAGAGCATGGAGGAGGAAGAGAAATCTCCCCCTCACCAGACTTTAGGACAGGATCAGCCTCCTCAGGGAACTGATCTTACCCCTGATGAAGGAACTGCCCCAGAGGTTGTTAGGCCTGGCCTGACAGAGCCTCTGATGGCGGTGGACCCTTCTCAGGTGGGACCCAGTCTGGAGCAGGTAACCTGCCCCTCTCTCCCTTGCCTTAGCCAGCCCAGGGCTGCAGAGGACAAGAAGGACAGTGAGACCCAGAGGTCCCCCTGTCAACTAAAGCACCCCCATCAACAGATTAGGGGCACCAAAACTAGTAGCCCTAGTGGGGTGAAAATTTTAAAAACTCCTGAGGGAGCCCCCTTAAAAACAGTTAGGGACCTCCCACAGATGGATTCTGTTGGGCACAGCCAAACCTGGGACCCAAAGGGCCCAAACCTGAACTGTCCCTCCAGCAAGCCAAACAGAGGGACCCAGCCTCCAGCTTTAGGTAGCCAGAGGTTGACCCTGAGAGCACAGTGCAACTCAGTTAAAGAAAGAAAGGCACACATGGTGGAAGATAATTGGAGGAAGCCAAGCCCTAACTTAGTAGAGCCTCACTTCAATACTCCATATCCAAACCAGCCTTTAACTTTGCATAAACACACCCAAGGTAGTGATTCCCTATGGTGGAGACCCTCTAATACCCAAAGGGTGAGGGACTGCTTAGTGGACCATGAGACAGGGGGTACCCATGCTAGTGCAGGTACTTCCTTATATGGCCACTCAGGCAATATAGGCTTACCTGGCCAAGGATAGCCTTATCTCCTTTCGTTTGGGGGGGGTTATGTAGGAAGGTGGCTACCTGACTATGGTTACCCCAGATTTTTTGCCTGTGTTTAGCTGGTTTTTTGACTTAGTTGACCTGGTTCCCTGCTAATCAGGGCCCCAGGCCATCTGCTCTCTCTGTAAAATGGATTCCCTGTACCCTAGGTACATACCACAATTGGAAATGGACTCCTTGTCAGCCCCTGTATAACGCACTATAGGTGCCCAGGGCATAGGGGCCACTAAGGCCTACCAGGGGCTGCAGCATATCTTTTGCCACCCCTGGCTGGTTCTTAAATTGACACAACTGGCTGATCACTCAGCTGGGGTAAGGTGGTGTAATCACCCCTTGCTTAGATATAGTATACCTATATCTAAACCTATATCTGGACACATATTAACCTGTGAGCCACTCCTGTGGAAGGCCTCATCAATCCTGGAGGCAGAGTGCGTGGTTTCATGTGAGATGGAGCTCTAGCATGAGCTGAGCCTGTCTGCAGCTGTCGGGAACAACTCCCTAAGCTGTTTCAGGATAATGCCATACCATATACTCTTAAGTGCCTTATAATCCTCGCGGTTATATAGCAACTTTGGTTTGGCTTTATCAAAACATGTCGTGTAAGGTGTCATACGATTTGGAATACTATCCCCTCGCCAGTTCTGGCAACGGGGATAGCATTCCACCCCTCTAGAGGGGTAAGACATGTTACTTTACTTAAATGCGGTTAATTTCTAAAAAGACCTTAGATCCACAAAATGGATGCCTCTGCCACAGACAAGAGTCTGGACCCCTGCAGCTGACCGAAACTCAGCCAAATGGGGCCTGGACAAAGGGTTTCCTGTTGCAGGGAGGTGTTACACCCCCTCAGACAGGAGATAGTGGATTGTAGCAGGGAGGTTTGAAAGAAACCAGACACTGCATGGGGAGCACAAGGCTGCCCCTTGCATAATCCGGCCAAACCGGTTCTGGGGCACTCCAGCCCTCGTGCCAGGGCGGCCTGGATCAAAGGAAGGGGGTGTATCCACCCACTTCCTGGGTCCCACCCATAGGAGGGGACCTAGCAGGTAATCCAGCCCCCAAAATTAGTATAAGACTGGGAGCAGTGCCAATGCACATCAGATTTCCTGGAAGAAACATTTGAAACGAAATTCTGGACCCTTCGCCCTCCATCTCAACGTGGAAGCCCGAAGAATCTCCCTTGTGGTCAAGGAGTGACCACCCTGCAGCAGCAGGCACCATCCAGCCCTCGACGTCTACTTAGTTGCAGTTCCCGCCGGAACTCGAGCAACTGAGATCGACGAGATTAAGCCTGCCTGCCTTCCAACAGCCCGATCCACAGTCCCTGCAAAGCTGAGACCCGTGGAGGCGACCGGAAGCGTGGGGCACGCCATCTTGAATTGACCACGAGACGCTGACCGTGCAGCCCACGAGTGACCCTCGAAGCTGTGCACCGGGGTTTGAGAAGCCCCCACCCTGAGCTACTCCTGAGCCGAAGTTCAGCCCTCCACACTCGACGAGTGCTGCGTGGGGCCCTTCTGCTCTATTTGGCTCAACGCGTTGGCCCGGTCAATTGCCAGCTGGCTAGTGGTCCCTGTGCCGACGAAACTACTAAGAAGACTCGTGAATCTGGTTGCTCCAGATCCACACCAGCTCCCCTGAAAAGGAGCCCCGACTCTGACCTTCCTGGTCCGAGTGATTAGCAATCTTCCGATCCTGCGTGGATTGCTCTTGTCAAGGCTTGTTTGCTCCAAACTTGAAGCCGACTGCACCGACGGTGAGAGCCTGCGTGGGACAGATCGTGACCTGCTCCTGGACGTCGCAGATGCCCCAGAGCCCACGTGACAGCGGAGAGAAGCTCCTCGACGACCACCTGATTGCGCCCGACATTGCCTGGTTCCGTCCTGGTTCCACCCTGGTCACTGCTGAGTGACCCAGACTCTGTCCCCTCTGCTTTCAGGTACCCTTCGACTTGAGTCCACCCTTGGACTCCACCGGACACTTCATCTTTAACCCGCCTGCAGCCCTTTCAGCTTCAAGCACCAAGAGCCTGCGTGTCAAAACCCGACGCATCTTCGACCCTGTGCACCCACTTCCTGTGGGTGAGGTAACTTTGCTCCGCCGGTGTTCCCACACTGGTGCACACCTCTAGGGTCTGTGTGTTAAGTTTTGTTCCTCTAGGTTCAGCGGAAGTGTCCTTAAACTTTAACTTTACAACTTTTACGCACCATTGGTTAACAT
Organism: Lissotriton helveticus; assembly: GCF_964261635.1. Lineage (NCBI taxonomy): Eukaryota > Metazoa > Chordata > Amphibia > Caudata > Salamandridae > Lissotriton > Lissotriton helveticus. The sequence continues at coordinate 172,154 of NW_027611701.1, read as the reverse complement.
TGGTGCATGCGTGCGCTTTCCGCACATCTCCCGAATCCCGAGGGCCATTCCCGACTTCAGCATTGCTTGTCCTGACTGCTCCCAGCGATTCCCTAGGCCCTAGGCCTAACCACTGCTCGAGTGGCATCTCTTATACCACTTGTTTAGTATATGGTTTGAGTGGCCCCCTGCCCTCATCTATAATTGTGCAACTTTGTATGTTTAAACAGTGCTTTTGATTTAACGCTTGTGCCGCTTTATTCATAAAGAATACTGGGGATTGTTTTTAGTAATAAATACATATATTTTTATAATATATACTTGTGTGGTGTCCTTTCATTTGGTATTACAGGATTGTATGTGGTAAAACAGCTCGCTTAACACGACCTCTTAAGTTAAGCCTTTAGGCTGCTTAGTCCATGCTACCCCTAGGATAGCTTGTCTAATAAGGTTGACTTACAACCAGACACCATAAGGGATTGTTTGGTCTGATAACAGGTGGTTCCAGAATTGGAAACATCACCTATCAGGCCAACTTCTCACACAGGCTGTGTGTGAGAAGTTGGCCTGGTAGGGGATGTTTCCAATTCTGGAACCACCTACTACCTGACCAAACAATCCTTTATGGTGTCTGGTTGTAAGTCAACCTTATTAGACAAGCTATCCGAGGGGTAGCATGGACTAAGCAGCCTAAAGGCTTAACTTAAGAGGTCGTGTTAAGCGAGCTGTTTTACCACATACAATCCTGTAATACCAAATGAAAGGACACCACACAAGTATATATTATAAAAATATATGTGTTTATTACTAAAAACAATCCCCAGTATTCTTTATGAATAAAGGGGCACAAGCGTTAAATCAAAAGCACTGTTTAAACATACAAGTTGCACAATTATGGATGAGGGCGGGTGGCCACTCAAACCATATACTAAACAAGTGGTATAAGAGAGGCCACTCGAACAGTGGTTAGGCCTAGGGCCTAGGGAATCGCTAGGAGCAGTCAGGACAAGCAATGCTGAAGTCGGGAATGGCCCTCGGGATTCGGGAGATGTGCGGAAAGCGCACGCATGCACCAATGTTAACCAATGGTGCGTAAAAGTCATAGAGTTAAAGTTTAAGGACACTTCCGCTGAACCTAGAGGAACAAAACTTAACACACAGACCCTAGAGGTGTGCACCAGTGTGGGAACACCGGCAGAGCAAAGTTACCTCACCCACAGGAAGTGGGTGCACAGGGTCGAAGTGGCGTCGGGTTTTGACACGCAGGCTCTTGGTGCTTGGAGCTGAAAGGGCTGCAGGCGGGTTAAAGATGAAGTGTCCGGTGGAGTCCAAGGGTGGACTCAAGTTGTAGAGTACCTGAAAGCAGAGGGGACAGAGTCTGGGTCACTCAGCAGTGACCAGGGTGGAACCAGGATGGAACCAGGCAATGTCGGGCGCAATCAGGTGGTCGTCGAGGAGCTTCTCTCCGCTGTCACGTAGGCTCTGGGGCATCTGCGACGTCCAGGAGCAGGTCACGATCTGTCCCACGCAGCCTCTCACCGTCGGTGCAGTCGGCTTCAAGTTTGGAGCAAACAAGCCTTGGTAAGAGCAATCCACGCAGGATCGGAAGATTGCTTCTCACTCGGACCAGGAAGGTCAGAGTCGGGGCTCCTTTTCAGGGGAGCTGGTGTGGATCTGGAGCAACCAGATTCACGAGTCTTCTTAGGTAGTTCGTCGGCACAGGGACCACTAGCCAGCTGGCAAGTGACCGGGCCAACGCGTTGAGCCAAATAGAGCCAAAGGGCCCCACGCAGCACTCGTCGAGTGTGGAGGGCTGAACTTCGGCTCAGGAGCAGCTCAGGGTGGGGGCTTCTCAAACCCCGGTGCACAGCTTCGAGGGTCACTCGTGGGCTGCACGGTCAGCGTCTCGTGGTCAATTCAAGATGGCGTGCCCCACGCTTCCGGTCGCCTCCACGGGTCTCAGCTCTGCAGGGACTGTGGATCGGGCTGTTGTAAGGCAGGCAAGCTTGATCTCGTCGATCTCAGTCGCTCGAGTTCCGGCGGGAACTGCAACTAAGTAGACGTCGAGGGCTGGATGGTGCCTGCTGCTGCAGGGTGGTCACTCCTTGACCACAAGGGAGATTCTTCGGGCTTCCACGATGAGATGGAGGGCGAAGGGTCCAGAATTGCATTTCAAATGTTTCTTCCAGGAAATCTGATGTGCATTGGCACTGCTCCCACTCTTATTCCAATCTGGGGGGCGTGATTACCTGCTAGGTCCCCTCCTATGGGTGGGACCCAGGAAGTGGGTGGATACACCCCCTTCCTTTGATCCAGGCCGCCCTGGCACGAGGGCTGGAGTGCCCCAGAACCGGTTTGGCCGGATTATGCAAGGGGCAGCCTTGTGCGCCCCAGGCAGTGTCTGGTTTCTTTCAAACCTCCCTGCTACAATCCACTATCTCCTGTCTGGAGGGTGGTGACACCCTCCTGTGACAGGAAACCCTTTGTCCAGGCCCCATCTGCTGAGTTTCGGTCAACTGCAGGGGTCCAGACATTTGTCTGTGGCAGAGGCATCCATTTTGTGGATCTAAGGTCTTTGGAGAAATCAACCGCATTTAAGCAAAGTAACATGTCTTACCTCTCTAGAGGGGTGGAATGCTATCCCCGTCGCCAGAACTGGCGAGGGGATAGTATTCCAAATCGTATGACACCTTACACGACATGTTTTGATAAAGCCAAACCAAAGTTGCTATATAACCGCGAGGATTATAAGGCACTTAAGAGTATATGGTATGGCATTATCCTGAAACAGCTTAGGGAGTTGTTCCCGACAGCTGCAGACAGGCTCAGCTCATGCTAGAGCTCCATCTCACATGAAACCACGCACTCTGCCTCCAGGATTGATGAGGCCTTCCATAGGAGTGGCTCACAGGTTAATATGTGTCCAGATATAGGTTTAGATATAGGTATACTACATCTAAGCAAGGGGTGATTACACCACCTTACCCCAGCTGAGTGATCAGCCAGTTGTGTCAATTTAAGAACCAGCCAGGGGTGGCAAAAGATATGCTGCAGCCCCTGGTAGGCCTTGGTGGCCCCTATGCCCTGGGCACCTATAGTGCATTATACAGGGGCTGACAAGGGGTCCATTTCCAATTGGGGTATGTACCTAGGGTACATGGAATCCATTTTACAGAGAGAGCAGATGGCCTGGGGCCCTGATTAGCAGGGAACCAGGTCAACTAAGTCAAAAAACCAGCTAAACACAGGCAAAAAATCCGGGGTAACCATAGTCAGGTAGCCACCTTCCTACATAACCCCCCCCAAACGAAAGGAGATAAGGCTATCCTTGGCCAGGTAAGCCTATATTGCCTGAGTGGCCATATAAGGAAGTACCTGCACTAGCATGGGTACCCCCTGTCTCATGGTCCACTAAGCAGTCCCTCACCCTTTGGGTATTAGAGGGTCTCCACCATAGGGAATTACTACCTTGGGTGTGTTTATGCAAAGTTAAAGGCTGGTTTGGATATGGAGTATTGAAGTGAGGCTCTACTAAGTTAGGGCTTGGCATCCTCCAATTATCTTCCACCATGTGTGCCTTTCTTTCTTTAACTGAGTTGCACTGTGCTCTCAGGGTCAACCTCTGGCTACCTAAAGCTGGAGGCTGGGTCCCTCTGTTTGGCTTGCTGGAGGGACAGTTCAGGTTTGGGCCCCTTGGGTCCCAGGTTTGGCTGTGCCCAACAGAATCCATCTGTGGGAGGTCCCTAACTGTTTTTAAGGGGGCTCCCTCAGGAGTTTTTAAAGTTTTCACCTTACTAGGGCTACTAGTTTTGGTCCACCTAATCTTTTAATGGGGGTGCTTTATTTGACAGGGGGCCCTCTGGGTCTCACTGTCCTTCTTGTCCTCTGCAGCCCTGGGCTGGCTAAGGCAAGGTAGAGAGGGGCAGGTTACCTGCTCCAGACTGGGTCCCACCTGAGAAGGGTCCACCGCCATCAGAGGCTCTGTCAGGCCAGGCCTAACAACCTCTGGGGCAGTTCCTTCATCAGGGGTAAGATCAGTTCCCTGAGGAGGCTGATCCTGTCCTAAAGTCTGGTGAGGGGGAGATTTCTCTTCCTCCTCCATGCTCTCAGTTTGTGTGGAGTTATCCATCATTTCAGGCTTCACAACACACATATCAGTTTGAGTTTGGGCTGTGGCCATCACAGCCCCACCAACCTTTTCAGGAGGAGACTCAGTTTGGGTTTCTGCTGTTATCATAACAGCTTTGCTATTCTGTTCAGGAAGAGCTTTTGCTAAAGATGGGGCAGAGAGTTTCTCAGCCCTACCAACCTTTTCAGGAAGGACATCTTGAATTGGGGCTGTAGCCATTACAGCCCCACTAACCTTTCCATTGGAATTCACCATTCTAGAATGGGTTTCCTGTTCAACCTCAGCCCAGGCTGAGATTTCCAAATCATTACCAAGTAGGCAGTCTACAGGCAAGTTTGGTGACACTGCCACTCTCTTTGGGCCAATGACACCTCCCCAGCTGAGACTTACTACTGCCATGGGATGATTTGTTTGGATTCCATCAATGTTTGTAACCTGGTATGTGGCACCAGGTAAAAGTTGCTTAGAGGGGACTATGCCATCAGCCACCATGGTGATGCTAGCCCCTGTGTCTCTAAAAGCTTCAACTTTCAAACCATTGATGATGGGTTCTTGTCTATACTTGCTCAAAGTATTTGGGCAAGCAGAGAAATTGGCAAACCCCATGCCAGTCTCATAAACAAGATCATTGGGTGATGGGGACCTGGATAGGCCAGGGTCCACCTGAGCTCCAACAGTAAACCCACCCAGATTCCTTGGTGTGCTTCCACTTCCTGGGGGATTACTGCTGACAGTAACAGGAGGTGTTGAAGCTGGCTTTGGAGGTATATTTTCTTTATTGTTATTCTTGGGACAACAGTTGTCTGTTTTGTAATGCCCAACCTGTTTACAGGCATAACAATAAGGCTTTTTCTCAGTTGAAGAAGTGTCTTGGGACCCACCCCCATCCTTGGAGTTTTGGGGCCCTGGGGAAGTCTTTTCTTTATTTTTATCCCCACCCTTATCTTGAGGCTTGGTAGACTCCTTTTTCTGGTTACTGTCCTGATTCTTAGGCCTAATCCTGGTTCTGACCCACTTGTCTGCCTTCTTTCCCAATTCTTGGGGAGAGGTCAGATCAGAGTCCACCAGGTGCTGGTGTAAGAGCTGGTTCTGACAATTACTTAGGATCTGCTCCCTCATAATCAAATTATACAATCCTGTAAAGTCATGTACTTTGCTGCCATGTAGCCAACCCTCCAGAGCCTTAGTTGCACAATCAACAAAATCAGTCCAGTCCTGAGTCTGTGTCTTCTGGGTGTCTCTGAACTTCAACCTGTACTGTTCAGTGGTTAAGCCAAACCCATCTATCAGAACACTCTTCAGGACTTTGTAATTGTTTGCATCCTCATGTCTAACAGTGAGGAGCTTATCTCTCCCTTTCTCTGAAAAGGAGTACCATAAGATTGCTGCCCACTGTTCCTCAGGAACCTGCTGTACCATGCAGGCTCTCTCAAGAGCAGTTATCCACTTGTGGATGTCACCCCCTTCCTTGTAGGGGGGCACAATCTTTGTCAGGTTTCTACTATCATAGGACCTGGGTTTCTCTTTAGGAATATTGCTGCCACCAGTGGCATCTAAGCCACACAATTTTTGCTCTCTTGCCAAGGCAAGTTTAGCTTGAGCTAAGGTAAGTTTAGCTTGACTCAGGGCTACCTCCTCTCTCTCTATCTGGAGTCTGACAGCCCTCATTCTGGCCCTATGCTCTAGCTTTTGAGAAGCACTCATGCCTCTCTGTGATTCTCTGGAGGCACTAGAAACATGAGAGTCCCCTGAGGGAGATCTCACTCTTCTGTTGCCTGGGAGAATAACATGTTGGGTTCTGGGGAGGTGCTGGCCCTCTCCATTCCCCAGTAGGTCCAAGTTGGCCTGGCTAAGCCTGGCAACTGGAACCTGGCTACCCTGATCCTGAACTTCTAAGTCCTCAACATCTGAGTCCTCATCTAAGTCATCATCATCCTCCTCCTCCTGAGGGGGATCAGTTTCAGGGGGGTTCCCTCCATTTCCTGTGTCTAGGGAAGCTGCCTTTGCCTTCTCTAAGTCATCCTGTTCTAGGATTTCTACCAGGATTTGGCAGGTGGGGCTTCTGCCCCTTTTTAACCCTCTTGCTTTGCACAAGGCAATCAAGTCTCTACGGGTTAACTTGTCATATCCAAAAGTTGCCTGGGTAGGGTCAACTGTCACAGGATTAGACCCTGAGGCTTTTCCTGTGTCAGACATGGTTACTAGTGAGGTGTAAGTGGTGCACTTACCTACACTAAGTGTTTTCCTACTGTACCTTGCTAGTGAGTTGTAGTCAGGGTGTGCTAATCCCTTTTATCTACAACTACTAAGTTCAATAGAACTTAATATGCTAAGCTTTTGATTTATATGTACCTAGAGGTACTTGATGTGATCTTTCAATTTGATATAAAGATTGCAATGGTAAAACAACAGCAAGCTCAAATCCGCACCGCTGCTCACCAATGTGAGAAGTTGGCCTGGTAGGGGATGTTTCCAATTCTGGAACCACCTACTACCTGACCAAACAATCCCTTATGGTGTCTGGTTGTAAGTCAACCTTATTAGACAAGCTATCCGAGGGGTAGCATGGACTAAGCAGCCTAAAGGCTTAACTTAAGAGGTCGTGTTAAGCGAGCTGTTTTACCACATACAATCCTGTAATACCAAATGAAAGGACACCACACAAGTATATATTATAAAAATATATGTGTTTATTACTAAAAACAATCCCCAGTATTCTTTATGAATAAAGGGGCACAAGCGTTAAATCAAAAGCACTGTTTAAACATACAAGTTGCACAATTATGGATGAGGGCGGGTGGCCACTCAAACCATATACTAAACAAGTGGTATAATAGAGGCCACTCGAACAGTGGTTAGGCCTAGGGCCTAGGGAATCGCTGGGAGCAGTCAGGACAAGCAATGCTGAAGTCAGGAATGGCCCTCGGGATTCGGGAGATGTGCGGAAAGCGCACGCATGCACCAATGTTAACCAATGGTGCGTAAAAGTCATAGAGTTAAAGTTTAAGGACACTTCCGCTGAACCTAGAGGAACAAAACTTAACACACAGACCCTAGAGGTGTGCACCAGTGTGGGAACACCGGCGGAGCAAAGTTACCTCACCCACAGGAAGTGGGTGCACAGGGTCGAAGTGGCGTCGGGTTTTGACACGCAGGCTCTTGGTGCTTGGAGCTGAAAGGGCTGCAGGCGGGTTAAAGATGAAGTGTCCGGTGGAGTCCAAGGGTGGACTCAAGTTGTAGAGTACCTGAAAGCAGAGGGGACAGAGTCTGGGTCACTCAGCAGTGACCAGGGTGGAACCAGGATGGAACCAGGCAATGTCGGGCGCAATCAGGTGGTCATCGAGGAGCTTCTCTCCTCTGTCACGTGGGCTCTGGGGCATCTGCGACGTCCAGGAGCAGGTCACGATCTGTCCCACGCAGGCTCTCACCGTCGGTGCAGTCGGCTTCAAGTTTGGAGCAAACAAGCCTTGGTAAGAGCAATCCACGCAGGATCGGAAGATTGCTTCTCACTCGGACCAGGAAGGTCAGAGTCGGGGCTCCTTTTCAGGGGAGCTGGTGTGGATCTGGAGCAACCAGATTCATGAGTCTTCTTAGGTAGTTCGTCGGCACAGGGACCACTAGCCAGCTGGCAAGTGACCGGGCCAACGCGTTGAGCCAAATAGAGCCAAAGGGCCCCACGCAGCACTCGTCGAGTGTGGAGGGCTGAACTTCGGCTCAGGAGCAGCTCAGGGTGGGGGCTTCTCAAACCCCGGTGCTCAGCTTCGAGGGTCACTCGTGGGCTGCACGGTCAGCGTCTCGTGGTCAATTCAAGATGGCGTGCCCCACGTTTCCGGTCGCCTCCACGGGTCTCAGCTCTGCAGGGACTGTGGATCGGGCTGTTGGAAGGCAGGCAAGCTTGATCTCGTTGATCTCAGTCGCTTGAGTTCCGGCGGGAACTGCAACTAAGTAGACGTCGAGGGCTGGATGGTGCCTGCTGCTGCAGGGTGGTCACTCCTTGACCACAAGGGAGATACTTCGGGCTTCCACGATGAGATGGAGGGCGAAGGGTCCAGAATTGCGTTTCAAATGTTTCTTCCAGGAAATCTGATGTGCATTGGCACTGCTCCCACTCTTATTCCAATCTGGGGGGCGTGATTACCTGCTAGGTCCCCTCCTATGGGTGGGACCCAGGAAGTGGGTGGATACACCCCCTTCCTTTGATCCAGGCCGCCCTGGCATGAGGGCTGGAGTGCCCCAGAACCGGTTTGGCCGGATTATGCAAGGGGCAGCCTTGTGCGCCCCAGGCAGTGTCTGGTTTCTTTCAAACCTCCCTGCTACAATCCACTATCTCCTGTCTGGAGGGTGGTGACACCCTCCTGTGACAGGAAACCCTTTGTCCAGGCCCCATCTGCTGAGTTTCGGTCAACTGCAGGGGTCCAGACATTTGTCTGTGGCAGAGGCATCCATTTTGTGGATCTAAGGTCTTTGGAGAAATCAACCGCATTTAAGCAAAGTAACATGTCTTACCTCTCTAGAGGGGTGGAATGCTATCCCCGTCGCCAGAACTGGCGAGGGGATAGTATTCCAAATCGTATGACACCTTACACGACATGTTTTAATAAAGCCAAACCAAAGTTGCTATATAACCGCGAGGATTATAAGGCACTTAAGAGTATATGGTATGGCATTATCCTGAAACAGCTTAGGGAGTTGTTCCCGACAGCTGCAGACAGGCTCAGCTCATGCTAGAGCTCCATCTCACATGAAACCACGCACTCTGCCTCCAGGATTGATGAGGCCTTCCATAGGAGTGGCTCACAGGTTAATATGTGTCCAGATATAGGTTTAGATATAGGTATACTACATCTAAGCAAGGGGTGATTACACCACCTTACCCCAGCTGAGTGATCAGCCAGTTGTGTCAATTTAAGAACCAGCCAGGGGTGGCAAAAGATATGCTGCAGCCCCTGGTAGGCCTTGGTGGCCCCTATGCCCTGGGCACCTATAGTGCATTATACAGGGGCTGACAAGGGGTCCATTTCCAATTGGGGTATGTACCTAGGGTACATGGAATCCATTTTACAGAGAGAGCAGATGGCCTGGGGCCCTGATTAGCAGGGAACCAGGTCAACTAAGTCAAAAAACCAGCTAAACACAGGCAAAAAATCCGGGGTAACCATAGTCAGGTAGCCACCTTCCTACACTGTGCTTGGTCCCCCTGGTTGCTCTTGGTCCCCCAGGCTGTGCTTGGTCCCCCAGGCTGTGCTTGGTCCCCCTGGTTGCTCTTGGTCCCCCAGGCTGTGCATGGTCCCCCAGGCTGTGCTTGGTCCCCCAGGCTGTGCTTGGTCCCCCTGGTTGCTCTTGGTCACCCAGGCTGTGCTTGGTCCCCCAGGCTGTGCTTGGTACCCCAGGCTGTGCTTGGTCCTCCTGGTTGCTCTTGGTCCCCCAGGCTGTGCTTGGTCCCCCAGGCTGTTCTTGGTCTCCCAGGCTGTGCTTGGTCCCCCAGGCTGTGCTTGGTCCCCCAGGCTGTGCTTGGTCCCTCTGGTTGCTCTTGGTCCCCCAGGCTGTGCTTGTTCCCCCAGGCTGTGCTTGGTCCCCCAGGCTGTGCTTGGTCCCCCAGGCTGTGCTTGGCCCCCCTGGTTGCTCTTGGTCCCCCAGGCTGTGCTTGGTCCCCCAGGCTGTGCTTGGTCCCCCAGGCTGTGCTTGGTCCCCCTGGTTGCTCTTGGTCCCCCTGGCTGTGCTTGGTACCCCTGGCTGTGCTTGGTCCCCCTGGTTGCTCTTGGTCCCCCAGGCTGTGCTTGGTCCCCCAGGCTGTGCTTGGTCCCCCTGGTTGCTCTTGGTCCCCCAGGCTGTGCTTGGTACCCCAGGCTGTGCTTGGTCCCCCAGGCTCTGCTTGGTCCCCCAGGCTCTGCTTGGTCCCCCTGGTTGCTCTTGGTCCCTCAGGCTGTGCTTGGTCCCCCAGGCTGTGCTTGGTCCCCCGGGCTGTGCTTGGTCCCCCAGGCTGTGCTTAGTCCCCCTGGTTGCTCTTGGTCCCCCTGGCTGTGCATGGTACCCCTGGTTGTGCTTGGTCCCCCTGGTTGCTATTGGTCCACCAGGCTGTGCTTGGTCCCCCAGGCTGTGCTTGGTCCCCCTGGTTGCTCTTGGTCCCCCAGGCTGTGCTTGGTCCCCCAGGCTGTGCTTGGTCCCCCTGGTTGCTTTTGGTCCCCCAGGCTGTGCTTGGTACCCCTGGCTGTGCTTGGTCCCCCTGGTTGCTCTTGGTCCCCCAGGCTGTGCTTGGTCCCCCAGGCTGTGCTTGGGTCCCCATGGTTGCTCTTGGTCCCCCAGGCTGTGCTTGGTCCCCCAGGCTGTTCTTGGTCCCCCAGCTGTGCTTGGTCCCCCTGGTTGCTCATGGTCCCCCAGGCTGTGCTTGGTCCCCCAGGCTGTGCTTGGTCCCCCAGGCTGTGCTTGGTCCCCCTGGTTGCTCTTGGTACCCCAGGCTTGTGCTTGGTCCCCCAGGCTGTGCTTGGTCCCCCTGGTTGCTCTTGGTCCCCCAGGCTTGTGCTTGGTCCCCCAGGCTGTGCTTGGTCCCCAGGCTGTGCTTGGTCCCCCTGGTTGCTCTTGGTCCCCCAGGCTTGTGCTTGGTCCCCCAGGCTGTGCTGCTTGGTGTGAGAAGTTGGCCTGGTAGGGGATGTTTCCAATTCTGGAACCACCTACTACCTGACCAAACAATCCCCTTATGGTGTCTGGTTGTAAGTCAACCTTATTAGACAAGCTATCCTAGGGGTAGCATGGACTAAGCAGCCTAAAGGCTTAACTTAAGAGGTCGTGTTAAGCGAGCTGTTTTACCACATACAATCCTGTAATACCAAATGAAAGGACACCACACAAGTATATATTATAAAAATATATGTGTTTATTACTAAAAAACAATCCCCAGTATTCTTTATGAATAAAGGGGCACAAGCGTTAAATCAAAAGCACTGTTTAAACATACAAAGTTGCACAATTATGGACGAGGGCAGGGGGCCACTCAAACCATATACTAAACAAGTGGTATAAGAGAGGCCACTCGAACAGTGGTTAGGCCTAGGGCCTAGGGAATCGCTGGGAGCAGTCAGGACAAGCAATGCTGAAGTCGGGAATGGCCCTCGGGATTCGGGAGATGTGCGGAAAGCGCACGCATGCACCAATGTTAACCAATGGTGCGTAAAAGTCAAATAGTTAAAGTTTAAGGACACTTCCGCTGAACCTAGAGGAACAAAACTTAACACACAGACCCTAGAGGTGTGCACCAGTGTGGGAACACCGGCGGAGCAAAGTTACCTCACCCACAGGAAGTGGGTGCACAGGGTCGAAGTGGCGTCGGGTTTTGACACGCAGGCTCTTGGTGCTTGAAGCTGAAAGGGCTGCAGGCAGGGTGAAGACGAAGTGTCCGGTGGAGTCCAAGGGTGGACTCAAGTTGTAGAGTACCTGAAAGCAGAGGGGACAGAGTCTGGGTCACTCAGCAGTGACCAGGGTGGAACCAGGACGGAACCAGGCAATGTCGGGCGCAATCAGGTGGTCGTCGAGGCGCTTCTCTTCGCTGTCACGTGGGCTCTGGGGCATCTGCGACGTCCAGGAGCAGGTCACGATCTGTCCCACGCAGGCTCTCACCGTCGGTGCAGTCGGCTTCCGGTTTGGAGCAAACAAGCCTTGGTAAGAGCAATCCACGCGGGATTGGAAGATGGCGTCTTACTCGGACCAGGAAGGTCAGAGTCGGGGCTCCCTTTCAGGGGAGCTGGTGTGGATCTGGAGCAACCAGAATCACGAGTCTTCTTTTGTAGTTCGTCGGCACAGGGACCACAAGCCAGCTGGCAAGTGACCGGGCCAACGCGTTGAGCCAAATCGTGCCAAAGGGCCCCACGCAGCACTCGTCGAGTGTGGAGGGCTGAACTTCGGCTCAGGAGTAGCTCAGGGTGGGGGCTTCTCAAACCCCGGTGTACAGCTTCGAGGGTCACTCGTGGGCTGCACGGTCAGCGTCTCGTGGTCACTTCAAGATGGCGTGCCCCACGCTTCCGGTCGCCTCCACGGGTCTCAGCTTTGCATGGACTGTGGATCGGGCTGTTAGAAGCTGGGCAGGCTTGATCTCGTCGATCTCAGTCGCTCGAGTTCCGGCGGGAACTGCAACTAAGTAGACGTCGAGGGCTGGATGGTGCCTGCTGCTGCAGGGTGGTCACTCCTTGACCACAAGGGAGATTCTTCGGGCTTCCACGTTGAGATGGAGGGCGAAGGGTCCAGAATATCGTTTCAAATGTTTCTTCCAGGAAATCTGATGTGCATTGGCACTGCTCCCACTCTTATTCGAATCTGGTGGGCGTGATTACCTGCTAGGTCCCCTCCTATGGGTGGGACCCAGGAAGTGGGTGGATACACCCCCTTCCTTTGATCCAGGCCGCCCTGGCACGAGGGCTGGAGTGCCCCAGAACCGGTTTGGCCGGATTATGCAAGGGGCAGCCTTGTGCGCCCCAGGCAGTGTCTGGTTTCTTTCAAACCTCCCTGCTACAATACACTATCTCCTGTCTGGAGGGCGGTGACACCCTCCTGTGACAGGAAACCCTTTGTCCAGGACCCCCTCGACTGGGTTTCGGTCAGCTCCAGGGGTCCAGACATTTGTCTGTGGCAGAGGCATCCATTTTGTGGATCTTAAGGCCTTTGGAGAAATCAACCGCATTAAAGTGAAGTAACATGTCTTACCCCTCTAGAGGGGTGGAATGCCATCCCCGTCGCCAGAACTGGCGAGGGGATGGTATTCCAAAGCGTATGACACCTTACACGACATGTTTTGATAAAGCCAAACCAGAGTTGCTAAATAACCGCGAGGATTATAAGGCACTTAATAGTATATGGTATGGCATTATCCTGAAACAGCTTAGGGATTTGTTCCCGACGGCTGCAGACAGGCTCAGCTCATGCTAGAGCTCCATCTCACATAAAAACCATGCACCCAGCCTCCAGGATTGGTGAGGCCTGTCTATAGGAGTGGCTCACAGGTTTACATGTGTCCAGATATAGGTTTAGACATAGGTATACTATATCTAAGCAAGGGGTGTGTACACCACCTTACCCCAGCTGAGTGATCAGCCAGTTGTGTCAATTTAAGAACCAGCCAGGGGTGGCAAAAGATATGCTGCAGCCCCTGGTAGGCCTTAGTGGCTCCTGTGCCCTGTGCACCTATAGTGCATTCTACAGGGGCTGACAAGGAGTCCATTTCCAATTGGTATGTGCCTATAGCACATGTGTCATTAATTTAGTGAGAGAACAGCAGGCTGGGGGTCTGATCAGCAGGCCCACAGCCTCAGTAGTCGAAAACCAGTGAAGCAAAAAGCAAAAATTTGGGGTGACCATAGGATAGCAGACCCTACTCTCCTACACAACCCCCCCCCAAACGCAGGGACATTAAACTAACCTTGACCAGATAAGTCTTCATGTTCTAAGTGGAAGTACCTGGAGAGACCATCTGCATTACCATGGTCAGTCCCTGGGCGGTGCTCCACTGTAAAGTCCATCCCCTGTAGGGAAATGGACCACCTGAGCAGTTTGGGATTTTCACCCTTCATCTGATTAAGCCATAAGAGGGGCTTATGGTCTGTTTGCACCAGGAAGTGAGTTCCAAACAAGTAGGACCTCAACTTCTTTAATGCCCAAACCACAGCAAAGGCCTCCCTCTCAATGGCTGACCAACGTTTTTCTCTTGGGGTTAGCCTCCTGCTAATGAAAGCAATTGGCTGGTCTTGACCATCTTGATTAAGTTGTGAGAGTACAGCTCCCACCCCCAACTCAGAAGCATCTGTCTGAACAATGAACTGTTTGGAGTAGTCAGGACTCTTTAGGATAGGTGCAGAGCACATGGCCTTCTTCAGGTCTTCAAATGCCTTCTGACAGCTAACTGTCCACTGAACCTTTTTTGGCATCTTCTTGGATGTCAAGTCATTTAATGGTGTCACTATAGACCCATAGTTTTTCACAAACTTTCTGTAATACCCAGTCAGGCCCAAGAAGGCTCTGACTTGTGTCTGGGTAACTGGAGGAGCCCAGTCCTGTATGGCCTGGATTTTGCTTTCCAGTGGCTGAACCTGGCCTCCACCTACTAGGTGGCCCAGGTATACAACCTTACTCTGCCCTATCTGGCACTTTGTGGCCTTGATAGTTAGGCCTGCCTTTTGCAGGGCCTCCAAAACTTTCTTCAGGTGGATCAGGTGATCCTCCCAGGTGGAGCTAAAGACAGCAATATCATCCAGATAAGCTGCACAAAAGTCATCCAACCCAGTAAGGACTTGGTTCACCAACCTTTGGAAAGTGGCAGGTGCATTCTTCAAACCAAAGGGCATTACCACAAACTGATAATGTCCACTAGGGGTAGAGAATGCTGTTTTGGCTTTTGACTCCTCAGCTAGTCTGATTTGCCAGTAGCCAGCTGTCAGATCAAATGTGCTCAGAAACTTGGCAGAAGCCAATCTGTCAATGAGCTCATCTGCTCTTGGAATGGGGTGAGCATCTGTCCTAGTGACAGCATTGAGACCCCTGTAATCCACGCAAAACCTCATTTCTCTCTTACCATCTTGGGTATGAGGTTTTGGCACCAGGACTACTGGGCTGGCCCATGGGCTCTCTGATGGCTCAATCACTCCAAGCTCCAACATCTTTTGCACCTCAGCCTTGATGCAATCCCTGACATGATCAGGTTGCCTGTAGATCTTATTCTTGACAGGCAGACTGTCACCAGTGTCCACAACATGGGTACACCAGTCAGTTTGGCTGGGTGTGAGTGAAAACATTTGCCTGTGAGCCTGCAAAACTTGTCTGCAGTCCCTCTGTTGCTGGTCAGTGAGGCTGCCTGCCAAGGCTACTCCATCAACTGAACCATCATCAGGGTTCTGGGAAAGCAGGTCTGGGAGAGGGTCACTCTCTTCCTCCTGTTCCCCATCTGTGGCCATGAGCAAGCTCATGTCCTCCCTGTCTACAAATGCTTTCAAGCGATTCACATGGATTACCCTGTGAGGGCTCCTGGGTGTTCCAAAGTCTACCAAGTAGGTGACTTCCCCTTTCTTCTCAATAATAGGATAGGGTCCACTCCATTTGTCTTGGAGTGCTGCTGGAGCCACTGGCTCCAGTACCCATACCTTCTGTCCTGGTTGGAACTCTACCAGTACAGCCTTTTGGTCATGCCAAGCTTTCTGCAATTCTTGGCTGGCCTCCAGGTTTTTGGATGCTCTTTCCATGTACTCAGCCATCCTGGAGCGGAGACCAAGTACATAGTCCACTATGTCTAGTTTGGGCTTTTTGAGAGGTAACTCCCATCCTTCCTTCACCAAACACAATGGACCTCTCACAGGGTGGCCAAACAAAAGTTCAAAAGGGCTGTAGCCAACCCCCTTCTGTGGGACCTCTCTGTAAGCAAAGAGCAGGCAGGGTAAAAGAATGTCCCATTTCCGCCTGAGCTTCTCTGGTAATCCTTTTATCATGCCTTTAAGGGTCTTGTTAAATCTCTCCACAAGCCCATTGCATTGTGGATGATATGGGGTGGTAAACTTATAGTTTACTCCACATTCCTTCCACATTGCTTTTAGATAGCTGGACATAAAATTTGTCCCTCTATCTGATAGTACCTCCTTAGGAAAGCCCACTCTTGAGAAAACTGCAATGAGGGCTTTTGCCACCACAGGTGCTGTGGTGGTCCTTAGGGGAATAGCCTCTGGGTACCTGGTGGCATGATCCACTACCACCAGTATGAATCTGTTCCCAGATGCTGTTTGGGGGTCCATTGGACCCACAATATCAATTCCAACTCTCTCAAAGGGGACCCCCACCACAGGTAGTGGTATTAGGGGGGCCTTTGTTGTGCCACCTGACTTACCACTGGCTTGGCAAGTGACACAGGAGCGACAAAACTCCTTGACATCCTCTGACATGTGAGGCCAGTGAAAGTGTGGAACAAGCCTGTCCCACGTCTTGTTCTGGCCTAAGTGTCCTGCAAGGGGAATATCATGGGCCAAGGTAAGGAGGAATCCCCTAAACTGCAGAGGTATCACCAACCTCCTGGTCATGCCAGGCTTGGGGGCTCTAGCCTCTGAGTAAAGGAGTCCCTCATCCCAATACACAGTATGGGTACCTTGGGCATCCCCAGCAGCCTCAGCAGCAGCCTGCTGTCTGAGGGGTTCAAGGGAAGGGCAATCTAATTGAGCCTGCCTCAGGTCTGCCCTTGAGGGTCCCCCTGTCCCCAGAAACTCAACCTGGTCAGGTTCAAGCTCCTCAGAGACAGTCTCCTCTTGGACTGCAGAATCAGTTTCCTCTGAAACCTGATCCTCAACCTGGGGCAAGGTGGAAGGCGAGGCCTTTCCTCTCTTGCTCCTTCTCTTGGGTTGTGGCTGGTCTATTGTCTCAAGATCCACCACTGGTTCAGGAAGGCACTTCTTAGCCTGAGCCCTTGTCATGGCAAGGACATGCTCTGAAATCCCTAGCATTTCTGCATGAGTCCTGTACTCCACTTCTGACCATGCTGAGCTTTCAAGGTCATTGCCTAACAGACAGTCTACTGGTAGGTCTGCACTCACCACAACCTTCTTTAGGCCATCAACCCCTCCCCAGGAGAAGTTCACAACTGCCACACTATGGGAGGTAGTGGAGTTGCTTGCATTGGTTACTAGGTAGCTCTCTCCTAGTACAATCTGTCCAGGGTCCACAAAGCCAGGGGTCACCATGGTGACACTAGCACATGTGTCCCTGTAAGCTTGAGCCAGTTTCTCATTTATTAAGGGAGTCTGCCTGTATTTGCCCAGGTTAGTGGGGCTTACTGCAGTGGGCAACTCAATGTCCACATCATACAGGAGAACTGCCTGTGTAGGGACTCTGACTAGGCCAGATCCTACTTCAATACCCAGGGTCAACCCAGCTACACCCTTGGACTGTGTTCCACCACTGCTTACTGTACTTGGGGTTGCAGTTGCTTTAGGAGCTGTAGTGGTGGGAACTGGATTTGCCTTGGTGCACTCACTGCCCCAGTGTGAAACTGATTTGCAGGTATTACACCAAGGTGTCTTTGGACCTTTGTTCTTCTTCTTCTTGTTACCATTTTGGGAACCACCCTCCTTACTATTAGTTTGGGGGCCTGAAGACTTCTGGTCTTTTTCTTTATCTTTCTGATTCTGATTACCACCCTTCTGGTCTGTTTTCTTCTGGTCACCACCTTGGTTCTGGGGTTTCTGCTTAATCCTTGTTCTGACCCATTTGTCTGCCTTCTTTCCCAATTCTTGGGGAGAGGTCAGATCAGAGTCAATAAGGTATTGATGCAACAGCTGGTTTGTACAGTTATTAAGGATCTGTTCTCTCATCATAAGATTGTACAATCCTGTATAGTCTGAAACTTTACTTCCCTGTAACCAACCCTCCAAAGCCTTAGTGGCACACTCCACAAAATCAGTCCAGTCTTGAGTCTGTGCTTTCTGGGTGTCTCTGAACAACAACCTGTATTGCTCAGTGGTTAGGCCATACCCTTCAATGAGAGCACTCTTCAAAACAGAGTAGTTTTTGGCATCCTCAGGTCTAACTGTGAGGAGCCTGTCCCTCCCTTTCTCAGAAAAGGAGTACCACAAAATTGCAGCCCACTGATTCTCAGGAACCTGCTGTACCATGCAGGCTCTCTCAAGAGCAGTCATCCATTTGTGGATGTCATCCCCTTCTTTAAAGGGGGGCACAATCTTGGTCAGGTTTCTATTGTCATAGGCCCTGTCTTTTTCTCTTGGAAAATTGCTGCCACCAGTGACATCTAAGCCACTTAATTTCTGCTCTCTTGCCAAGGCAAGTTTAGCTTGAGCTAAGGTAAGCTTAGCTTGACTCAGGGCTACCTCCTCTCTCTCTATCTGGAGTCTGACAGCCCTCATTCTAGCCCTATGCTCAGCTTTCTGAGAAGCACTCATGCCTCTCTCTGATTCTCTGGAGGCACTAGAAAGATGAGAGTCCCCTGAGGGAGATCTCACTCTTCTGTTGCCTGGGAGAATCACATGTTGGGTTCTGGGGAGGTGCTGGCCCTCTCCATTCCCCAGTAGGTCCAAGTTGGCCTGGCTAAGCCTACCAACTGGAACCTGGCTACCCTGATCCTGTACTTGTGAGTCCCCACCATCTGAGTCCTCATCCAAGTCATCATCATCCTCCTCTTCAGGGGGATCAACTACAGGGGGGTTCCCTCCAGTTCCTGTATCTAGGGAAGCTGCTTTTGCCTTCTCTAAGTCATCCTGTTCTAGGATTTCTACCAGGATTAGGCAGGTGGGGCTTCTGCCCCTTTTTAACCCTCTTGCTTTGCACAAGGCAATCAAGTCTCTGCGGGTTAGTTTGTCATATCCAAAAGTTGCCTGGGTAGGGTCAACTGTCACAGGAGCAGACCCTGAGGCTTTTCCTGTGTCAGACATGGTTACTAGTGAGGTGTAAGTGGTGCACTTACCTACACTAAGTGTTTTCCTACTGTACCTTGCTAGTTAGTTGTAGTCAGGGTGTGCTAATCCCTTCAACCTACAACTACTAAGTTCAGTAGAACTTAATATGCTAAGCTTTTGATTTTATATGTACCTAGAGGTACTTGATGTGATCTTTCAATTTGATATAAAGATTGCAATGGTAAAACAACAGCAAGCTCAAATCCGCACCGCTGCTCACCAATGTGAGAAGTTGGCCTGGTAGGGGATGTTTCCAATTCTGGAACCACCTACTACCTGACCAAACAATCCCCTTATGGTGTCTGGTTGTAAGTCAACCTTATTAGACAAGCTATCCTAGGGGTAGCATGGACTAAGCAGCCTAAAGGCTTAACTTAAGAGGTCGTGTTAAGCGAGCTGTTTTACCACATACAATCCTGTAATACCAAATGAAAGGACACCACACAAGTATATATTATAAAAATATATGTGTTTATTACTAAAAAACAATCCCCAGTATTCTTTATGAATAAAGGGGCACAAGCGTTAAATCAAAAGCACTGTTTAAACATACAAAGTTGCACAATTATGGACGAGGGCAGGGGGCCACTCAAACCATATACTAAACAAGTGGTATAAGAGAGGCCACTCGAACAGTGGTTAGGCCTAGGGCCTAGGGAATCGCTGGGAGCAGTCAGGACAAGCAATGCTGAAGTCGGGAATGGCCCTCGGGATTCGGGAGATGTGCGGAAAGCGCACGCATGCACCAATGTTAACCAATGGTGCGTAAAAGTCAAATAGTTAAAGTTTAAGGACACTTCCGCTGAACCTAGAGGAACAAAACTTAACACACAGACCCTAGAGGTGTGCACCAGTGTGGGAACACCGGCGGAGCAAAGTTACCTCACCCACAGGAAGTGGGTGCACAGGGTCGAAGTGGCGTCGGGTTTTGACACGCAGGCTCTTGGTGCTTGAAGCTGAAAGGGCTGCAGGCAGGGTGAAGACGAAGTGTCCGGTGGAGTCCAAGGGTGGACTCAAGTTGTAGAGTACCTGAAAGCAGAGGGGACAGAGTCTGGGTCACTCAGCAGTGACCAGGGTGGAACCAGGACGGAACCAGGCAATGTCGGGCGCAATCAGGTGGTCGTCGAGGCGCTTCTCTTCGCTGTCACGTGGGCTCTGGGGCATCTGCGACGTCCAGGAGCAGGTCACGATCTGTCCCACGCAGGCTCTCACCGTCGGTGCAGTCGGCTTCCGGTTTGGAGCAAACAAGCCTTGGTAAGAGCAATCCACGCGGGATTGGAAGATGGCGTCTTACTCGGACCAGGAAGGTCAGAGTCGGGGCTCCCTTTCAGGGGAGCTGGTGTGGATCTGGAGCAACCAGAATCACGAGTCTTCTTTTGTAGTTCGTCGGCACAGGGACCACAAGCCAGCTGGCAAGTGACCGGGCCAACGCGTTGAGCCAAATCGTGCCAAAGGGCCCCACGCAGCACTCGTCGAGTGTGGAGGGCTGAACTTCGGCTCAGGAGTAGCTCAGGGTGGGGGCTTCTCAAACCCCGGTGTACAGCTTCGAGGGTCACTCGTGGGCTGCACGGTCAGCGTCTCGTGGTCACTTCAAGATGGCGTGCCCCACGCTTCCGGTCGCCTCCACGGGTCTCAGCTTTGCATGGACTGTGGATCGGGCTGTTAGAAGCTGGGCAGGCTTGATCTCGTCGATCTCAGTCGCTCGAGTTCCGGCGGGAACTGCAACTAAGTAGATGTCGAGGGCTGGATGGTGCCTGCTGCTGCAGGGTGGTCACTCCTTGACCACAAGGGAGATTCTTCGGGCTTCCACGTTGAGATGGAGGGCGAAGGGTCCAGAATATCGTTTCAAATGTTTCTTCCAGGAAATCTGATGTGCATTGGCACTGCTCCCACTCTTATTCGAATCTGGTGGGCGTGATTACCTGCTAGGTCCCCTCCTATGGGTGGGACCCAGGAAGTGGGTGGATACACCCCCTTCCTTTGATCCAGGCCGCCCTGGCACGAGGGCTGGAGTGCCCCAGAACCGGTTTGGCCGGATTATGCAAGGGGCAGCCTTGTGCGCCCCAGGCAGTGTCTGGTTTCTTTCAAACCTCCCTGCTACAATACACTATCTCCTGTCTGGAGGGCGGTGACACCCTCCTGTGACAGGAAACCCTTTGTCCAGGACCCCCTCGACTGGGTTTCGGTCAGCTCCAGGGGTCCAGACATTTGTCTGTGGCAGAGGCATCCATTTTGTGGATCTTAAGGCCTTTGGAGAAATCAACCGCAT
Source organism: Lissotriton helveticus (assembly GCF_964261635.1). Taxonomy (NCBI): domain Eukaryota; kingdom Metazoa; phylum Chordata; class Amphibia; order Caudata; family Salamandridae; genus Lissotriton; species Lissotriton helveticus. Next base: position 151,354 of record NW_027611701.1, on the reverse strand, counting down.
TAAAGGGAAGTAACATGTCTTACCCCTCTAGAGGGGTGGAATGCCATCCCCGTCGCCAGAACTGGCGAGGGGATGGTATTCCAAAGCGTATGACACCTTACACGACATGTTTTGATAAAGCCAAACCAGAGTTGCTAAATAACCGCGAGGATTATAAGGCACTTAATAGTATATGGTATGGCATTATCCTGAAACAGCTTAGGGATTTGTTCCCGACGGCTGCAGACAGGCTCAGCTCATGCTAGAGCTCCATCTCACATAAAAACCATGCACCCAGCCTCCAGGATTGGTGAGGCCTGTCTATAGGAGTGGCTCACAGGTTTACATGTGTCCAGATATAGGTTTAGACATAGGTATACTATATCTAAGGAAGGGGTGTGTACACCACCTTACCCCAGCTGAGTGATCAGCCAGTTGTGTCAATTTAAGAACCAGCCAGGGGTGGCAAAAGATATGCTGCAGCCCCTGGTAGGCCTTAGTGGCTCCTGTGCCCTGTGCACCTATAGTGCATTCTACAGGGGCTGACAAGGAGTCCATTTCCAATTGGTATGTGCCTATAGCACATGTGTCATTAATTTAGTGAGAGAACAGCAGGCTGGGGGTCTGATCAGCAGGCCCACAGCCTCAGTAGTCGAAAACCAGTGAAGCAAAAAGCAAAAATTTGGGGTGACCATAGGATAGCAGACCCTACTCTCCTACACTTGGTCCCCCTGGTTGCTCTTGGTCCCCCAGTGTAGGAGAGTAGGGTCTGCTATCCTATGGTCACCCCAAATTTTTGCTTTTTGCTTCACTGGTTTTCGACTACTGAGGCTGTGGGCCTGCTGATCAGACCCCCAGCCTGCTGTTCTCTCACTAAATTACTGACACATGTGCTATAGGCACATACCAATTGGAAATGGACTCCTTGTCAGCCCCTGTATAATGCACTATAGGTGCCCAGGGCATAGGGGCCACCAAGGCCTACCAGGGGCTGCAGCATATCTTTTGCCACCCCTGGCTGGTTCTTAAATTGACACAACTGGCTGATCACTCAGCTGGGGTAAGGTGGTGTAATCACCCCTTGCTTAGATATAGTATACCTATATCTAAACCTATATCTGGACACATGTAAACCTGTGAGCCACTCCTATGGAAGGCCTCATCAATCCTGGAGGCAGGGTGCGTGGTTTTATGTGAGATGGAGCTCTAGCATGAGCTGAGCCTGTCTGCAGCTGTCGGGAACAACTCCCTCAGCTGTTTCAGGATAATGCCATACCATATACTCTTAAGTGCCTTATAATCCTCGCGGTTAAATAGCAACTTTGGTTTGGCTTTATCAAAACATGTCGTGTAAGGTGTCATACGATTTGGAATACTATCCCCTCGCCAGGTCTGGCGACGGGGATAGCATTCCACCCCTCTAGAGGGGTAAGACATGTTCCTTTACTGTAATGCGGTTAATTTCTCCAAAGACCTTAGATCCACAAAATGGATGCCTCTGCCACAGACAAATGTCTGGACCCCTGCAGCTGACCGAAACTCAGCCAAAGGGGTCCTGGACAAAGGGTTTCCTGTCACAGGAGGGTGTCACCACCCTCCAGACAGGAGATAGTGGATTGTAGCAGGGAGGTCTGAAAGAAACCAGACACTGCCTGGGGCGCACAAGGCTGCCCCTTGCATAATCCGGCCAAACCGGTTCTGGGGCACTCCAGCCCTCGTGCCAGGGCGGCCTGGATCAAAGGAAAGGGGTGTATCCACCCCCTTCCTGGGTCCCACCCGGGGGGGGGACCTAGCAGGTAATCACGCCCCCCAGATTCGAATAAGAGTGGGAGCAGTGCCAATGCACATCAGATTTCCTGGAAGAAACATTAGAAACGAATCTCTGGACCCTTGGACCTCCATCTCAACGTGGAAGCCCGAAGAATCTCCCTTGTGGTCAAGGAGTGACCACCCTGCAGCAGCAGGCACCATCCAGCCCTCGACGTCTACTTAGTTGCAGTTCCCGCCGGAACTCGAGCAACTGAGATCGACGAGATCAAGCTTGTCTGCCTTCCAACAGCCCGATCCACAGTCCCTGCAGAGCTGAGACCCGTGGAGGCGACCGGAAGCGTGGGGCACGCCATCTTAAATTGACCACGAGACGCTGACCGTGCAGCCCACAAGTGACCCTCGAAGCTGTGCACCGGGGTTTGAGAAGCCCCCACTCTGAGCTACTCCTGAGCCGAAGTTCAGCCCTCCACACTCGACGAGTGCTGCGTGGGGCCCTTCTGCTCCATTTGGCTCAACGCGTTGGCCCGGTCACTTGCCCGCTGGCTAGTGGTCCCTGTGCCGACGAAACTACAAAGAAGACTCGTGAATCTGGTTGCTCCAGATCCACACCAGCTCCCCTGAAAAGGAGCCCCGACTCTGACCTTCCTGGTCCGAGTGAGAAGCAATCTTCCGATCCCGCGTGGATTGCTCTTGCCAAGTGTTATTTGCTCCAAACTTGAAGCCGACTGCACCGACGGTGAGAGCCTGCGTGGGACAGATCGTGACCTGCTCCTGGACATCGCAGATGCCCCAGAGCCCACGTGACAGCGGAGAGAAGCTCCTCGACGACCACCTGATTGCGCCCGACATTGCCTGGTTCCGTCCTGGTTCCACCCTGGTCACTGCTGAGTGACCCAGACTCTGTCCCCTCTGCTTTCAGGTACCCTTCGACTTGAGTCCACCCTTGGACTCCACCGGACACTTCATCTTCAACCCGCCTGCAACCCTTTCAGCTTCAAGCACCAAGAGCCTGCGTGTCAAAACCCGACGCCACTTCGACCCTGTGCACCCACTTCCTGTGGGTGAGGTAACTTTGCTCCGCCGGTGTTCCCACACTGGTGCACATCTCTAGGGTCTGTGTGTTAAGTTTTGTTCCTCTAGGTCCAGCGGAAGTGTCCTTAAACTTTAACTTTATGACTTTTACGCACCATTGGTTAACATTGGTGAGTGCGTGCGCTTTCTGCACATCTCCCGAATCCCGAGGGCCATTCCCGACTTCAGCATTGCTTGTCCTGACTGCTCCCAGCGATTCCCTAGGCCCTAGGCCTAACCACTGCTCGAGTGGCATCTCTTATACCACTTGTTTAGTATATGGTTTGAGTGGCCACCCGCCCTCATCCATAATTGTGCAACTTGTATGTTTAAACAGTGCTTTTGATTTAACGCTTGTGCCCCTTTATTCATAAAGAATACTGGGGATTGTTTTTAGTAATAAACACATATATTTTTATTATATATACTTGTGTGGTGTCCTTTCATTTGATATTACAGGATTGTATGTGGTAAAACAGCTCGCTTAACACGACCTCTTAAGTTAAGCCTTTAGGCTGCTTAGTCCATGCTACCCCTAGGATAGCTTGTCTAATAAGGTTGACTTAGAACCAGACACCATAAGGGATTGTTTGGTCTGATAATAGGTGGTTCCAGAATTGGAAACATCACCTATCAGGCCAACTTCTCACATTGGTGAGCAGCGGTGCGGATTTGAGCTTGCTGTTGTTTTACCATTGCAATCTTTGTATCAAATTGAAAGATCACATCAAGTACCTCTAGGTACATATAAATCAAAAGCTTAGCATATTAAGTTCTACTGAACTTAGTAGTTGTAGATTAAAGGGATTAGCACACCCTGACTACAACTCACTAGTAAGGTACAGTAGGAAAACACTTAGTGTAGGTAAGTGCACCACTTACACCTCACTAGCAGCCATGTCTGACACAGGAAAAGCCTCAGGGTCTACTCCTGTGACAGTTGACCTTACCCAGGCAACTTTTGGATATGACAAACTAACCTGAAGAGACTTGATTGCCTTGTGCAAAGCAAGAGGGTTAAAAAGGGGCAGAAGCCCCACCTGCCAAATCCTGGTAGAAATCCTAGAGCAGGATGACTTAGAAAGGGCAAAGGTAGCTTCCCTAGAAACAGGAAATGGAGGGAACCCCCCTGTAACTGACCCCCCTCAGGAGGAAGATGATGAAGAAGAGGAGGAGGAGGAGGACTCAGAAGTTGAGGACTTAGAAGATCAGGATCAGAGGGGTAGCCAGGTCCCAGTTGCCAGGCTTAGCCAGGCCAACTTAGACCTACTGGGGAATGGAGAGGGCCAGCACCTCCCCAGATCCCACAATGTTATTCTCCCAGGCAACAGAAGAGTGAGATCTCCCTCAGGGGATTCTCATATTTTTAGTGCCTCCAGAGAATCACAGAGAGGCATGACTGCTTCTCAAAAGCTAGAGCATAGGGCCAGAATGAGGGCTGTCAAACTCCAGATAGAGAGGGAGGAGGTAGCCTTGGCTCAAGCTAGACTTGCCTTGGCAAGAGAGCAGAAATTAAGTGGCTTAGATGCCACTGGTGGCAGCAAATTTCCAAGAGAAAAAGACAGGGGCTATGACAATAGAAACCTGACAAAAATTGTGCCCCCCTTTAAAGAAGGGGATGGCATCCACAAATGGATGACTGCTCTTGAGAGAGCCTGCATGGTACAGCAGGTTCCTGAGGATCAGTGGGCTGCAATTTTTTGGTACTCCTTTTCTGAGAAAGGGAGGGACAGGCTCCTCACAGTTAGACCTGAGGATGCCAAAAATTACACTGTCTTGAAGAGTGCTCTTATTGAAGGGTTTGGCCTAACCACTGAGCAATACAGGTTGTTGTTCAGAGACACCCAAAAAGCACAGACTCAAGACTGGACTGATTTCGTTGAGTGTGCCACTAAGGCTTTGGAGGGTTGGTTGCAGGGAAGTAAAGTTTCAGACTATACAGGATTGTACAATCTTATGATGAGAGAACAGATCCTTAATAACTGTACAAACCAGCTGTTGCATCAATACCTTATTGACTCTGATCTGACCTCTCCCCAAGAATTGGGAAAGAAGGCAGACAAATGGGTCAGAACAAGGATTAAGCAGAAACCCCAGAACCAAGGTGGTGACCAGAAGAAAACAGACCAGAAGGGTGGTAATCAGAATCAGAAAGATAAAGAAAAAGACCAGAAGTCTTCAGGCCCCCAAACTAATAGTAAGGAGGGTGGTTCCCAAAATGGAAACAAGAAGAAGAAGAACAAAGGTCCAAAGACACCTTGGTGTAATACCTGCAAATCAGTTTCACACTGGGGCAGTGAGTGCACCAAGGCAAATCCAGTTCCCACCACTACAGCTCCTAAAGCAACTGCAACCCCAAGTACAGTAAGCAGTGGTGGAACACAGTCCAAGGGTGTAGCTGGGTTAACCCTGGGTATTGAAGTAGGATCTGGCCTAGTCAGAATCCCTACACAGGCAGTTCTCCTGTATGATGTGGACATTGAGTTGCCCACTGCAGTAAGCCCCAGTAACCTGGGCAAATACAGGCAGACTCCCTTAATTAATGAGAAACTGGCTCAAGCCTACAGGGACACATGTGCCAGTGTCACAATGGTGACACCTGACTTTGTGGACCCTGGACAGATTGTACTAGGTGAGAGCTACCTAGTGACCAATGCAAGCAACTCCACTACTTCCCATAGTGTGGCAGTTGTGAACTTCTCCTGAGGAGGGGTTGATGGCCTAAAGAAGGTTGTGGTGAGTGCAGACCTACCAGTAGACTGTCTGTTAGGCAATGACCTTGAAAGCTCAGCATGGTCAGAAGTGGAGTACAGGACTCATGCAGAAATGCTAGGGATTTCAGAGCATGTCCTTGCCATGACAAGGGCTCAGGCTAAGAAGTGCCTTCCTGAACCAGTGGTGGATCTTGGAACAATAGACCAACCACAACCCAAAAGAAGGAGCAAGAGAGGAAAGGCTGAGCCTTCCACCTTGCCCCAGGTTGAGGATCAAGTTTCAGAGGAAACTGATTCTGCAGTCCAGGAGGAGACTGTCTCTGAGGAACTTGAACCTGACCAGGTTGAGTTTCTGGGGACAGGGGGACCCTCCAGGGCAGACCTGAGGCAGGCTCAATTAGATTGCCCTTCCCTTGAACCCCTCAGACAGCAGGCTGCTGCTGAGGCTGCTGGGGATGCCCAAGGTACCCATACTGTGTATTGGGATGATGGACTCCTTTACTCAGAGGCTAGAAACCCCAAGCCTGGCATGACCAGGAGGTTGGTTATACCTCTGCAGTTTAGGGGGTTTCTTCTTACCTTGGCCCATGATATTCCCCTTGCAGGACACTTAGGCCAGAACAAGACGTGGGACAGGCTTGTTTCACACTTTCACTGGCCTCACATGTCAGAGGATGTCAAGGAGTTTTGTCGCTCCTGTGTCACTTGCCAAGCCAGTGGTAAGTCAGGTGGCACAACAAAGGCCCCCCTAATACCACTACCTGTGGTGGGGGTTCCCTTTGAAAGAGTTGGAATTGATATTGTGGGTCCAATGGACCCCCAAACAGCATCTGGGAACAGGTTTATACTGGTGGTAGTGGATCATGCCACCAGGTATTCAGAGGCTATTCCCCTGAGGACCACCACAGCCCCTGTGGTGGCAAAAGCCCTCATTGCAGTTTTCTCAAGAGTGGGCTTCCCAAAGGAGGTGTTATCAGATAGGGGCACCAATTTTATGTCCAGCTATCTGAAAGCAATGTGGAAGGAATGTGGAGTAAACTATAAGTTTACCACCCCATATCATCCACAATGCAATGGGCTTGTGGAGAGATTTAACAAGACCCTTAAAGGCATGATAAAAGGATTACCAGAGAAGCTCAGGCGGAAATGGGACATTCTTTTACCCTGCCTGCTCTTTGCTTACAGAGAGGTCCCACAGAAGGGGGTTGGCTACAGCCCTTTTGAACTTTTGTTTGGCCACCCTGTGAGGGGTCCATTGTGTTTGGTGAAGGAAGGATGGGAGTTACCTCTCAAAAAGCCCAAACTAGACATAGTGCACTATGTACTTGGTCTCCGCTCCAGGATGGCTGAATACATGGAAAGAGCATCCAAAAACCTGGAGGCCAGCCAAGAATTGCAGAAAGCTTGGCATGACCAAAAGGCTGTACTGGTAGAGTTCCAACCAGGACAGAAGGTGTGGGTACTGGAGCCAGTGGCTCCAGCAGCACTCCAGGACAAATGGAGTGGACCCTATCCTATCATTGAGAAGAAGGGGGAAGTCACTTACTTGGTTGACTTTGGAACACCCAGGAGCCCTCACAGGGTAATCCATGTGAACCGTTTGAAAGCATTTGTGGACAGGGAGGACATGAGCTTGCTCATGGCCACAGATGGGGATCAGGAGGAAGAGAGTGACCCTCTCCCAGACCTGCTTTCCCAGAACCCTGATGATGGTTCAGTTGATGGAGTAGCCTTGGCAGGCAGCCTCAATGACCAGCAACAGATGGACTGCAGACAAGTTTTGCAGGCCCACAGGCATTTGTTTTCACTCACACCCAGCCAGACTGACTGGTGTACTCATGTAGTGGACACTGGTGACAGTCTGCCTGTGAAGAATAAGATCTACAGGCAACCTGACCATGTCAGGGATTGCATCAAGGCTGAGGTGCAAAAGATGTTGGAGCTTGGAGTGATTGAGCCATCAGAGAGCCCATGGGCCAGCCCAGTAGTCCTGGTGCCAAAACCTCATACCCAAGATGGAAAGAGAGAAATGAGGTTTTGCGTGGACTACAGGGGTCTCAATGCTGTCACTAGGACAGATGCTCACCCCATTCCAAGAGCAGATGAGCTCATTGACAGATTGGCTTCTGCCAAGTTTCTGAGCACATTTGACCTGACAGCTGGCTACTGGCAAATCAGATTAGCTGAGGAGTCAAAAGCCAAAACAGCATTCTCTACCCCTAGTGGACATTATCAGTTTGTGGTAATGCCCTTTGGTTTGAAGAATGCACCTGCCACTTTCCAAAGGTTGGTGAACCAAGTCCTTACTGGGTTGGATGACTTTTGTGCAGCATATCTAGATGATATTGCTGTCTTCAGCTCCACCTGGGAGGATCACCTGATCCACCTGAAGAGAGTTTTGGAGGCCCTGCAAAAGGCAGGCCTAACTATCAAGGCCACTAAGTGCCAGATAGGGCAGAGTAAGGTTGTATACCTGGGCCACCTAGTAGGTGGAGGCCAGGTTCAGCCACTGGAGAGCAAAATCCAGGCCATACAGGACTGGGCTCCTCCAGTTACCCAGACACAAGTCAGAGCCTTCTTGGGCCTGACTGGGTATTACAGGAAGTTTGTGAAGAACTATGGGTCTATAGTGACACCATTAAATGACTTGACATCCAAGAAGATGCCAAAAAAGGTTCAGTGGACAGTTAGCTGTCAGAAGGCATTTGATGACCTGAAGAAGGCCATGTGCTCTGCACCTATCCTAAAGAGTCCTGACTACTCCAAACAGTTCATTGTACAGACAGATGCTTCTGAGTTGGGGGTGGGAGCTGTGCTCTCACAACTTAATCAAGATGGTCAAGACCAGCCTATTGCTTTCATTAGCAGGAGGCTGACTCCCAGAGAGAAACGTTGGTCAGCCATTGAGAGGGAGGCCTTTGCTGTGGTTTGGGCATTAAAAAAGTTGAGGTCCTACTTGTTTGGAACTCACTTCCTGGTGCAGACAGACCATAAGCCCCTCTTATGGCTTAATCAGATGAAGGGTGAAAATCCCAAACTGCTCAGGTGGTCCATTTCCCTACAGGGGATGGACTTTACAGTGGAGCACCGCCCAGGGACTGACCATGGTAATGCAGATGGTCTCTCCAGGTACTTCCACTTAGAACATGAAGACTTATCTGGTCAAGGTTAGTTTAATGTCCCTGCGTTTGGGGGGGGGGGTTGTGTAGGAGAGTAGGGTCTGCTATCCTATGGTCACCCCAAATGTTTGCTTTTTGCTTCACTGGTTTTCGACTACTGAGGCTGGGGGCCTGCTGATCAGACCCCCAGCCTGCTGTTCTCTCACTAAATTACTGACACATGTGCTATAGGCACATACCAATTGGAAATGGACTCCTTGTCAGCCCCTGTATAATGCACTATAGGTGCCCAGGGCATAGGGGCCACCAAGGCCTACCAGGGGCTGCAGCATATCTTTTGCCACCCCTGGCTGGTTCTTAAATTGACACAACTGGCTGATCACTCAGCTGGGGTAAGGTGGTGTAATCACCCCTTGCTTAGATATAGTATACCTATATCTAAACCTATATCTGGACACATGTAAACCTGTGAGCCACTCCTATGGAAGGCCTCATCAATCCTGGAGGCAGGGTGCGTGGTTTTATGTGAGATGGAGCTCTAGCATGAGCTGAGCCTGTCTGCAGCTGTCGGGAACAACTCCCTCAGCTGTTTCAGGATAATGCCATACCATATACTCTTAAGTGCCTTATAATCCTCGCGGTTAAATAGCAACTTTGGTTTGGCTTTATCAAAACATGTCGTGTAAGGTGTCATACGATTTGGAATACTATCCCCTCGCCAGTTCTGGCGACGGGGATAGCATTCCACCCCTCTAGAGGGGTAAGACATGTTCCTTTACTGTAATGCGGTTAATTTCTCCAAAGTCCTTAGATCCACAAAATGGATGCCTCTGCCACAGACAAATGTCTGGACCCCTGCAGCTGACCGAAACTCAGCCAAAGGGGTCCTGGACAAAGGGTTTCCTGTCACAGGAGGGTGTCACCACCCTCCAGACAGGAGATAGTGGATTGTAGCAGGGAGGTCTGAAAGAAACCAGACACTGCCTGGGGCGCACAAGGCTGCCCCTTGCATAATCCGGCCAAACCGGTTCTGGGGCACTCCAGCCCTCGTGCCAGGGCGGCCTGGATCAAAGGAAAGGGGTGTATCCACCCCCTTCCTGGGTCCCACCCAGGGGGGGGGACCTAGCAGGTAATCACGCCCCCCAGATTCGAATAAGAGTGGGAGCAGTGCCAATGCACATCAGATTTCCTGGAAGAAACATTAGAAACGAAACTCTGGACCCTTGGACCTCCATCTCAACGTGGAAGCCCGAAGAATCTCCCTTGTGGTCAAGGAGTGACCACCCTGCAGCAGCAGGCACCATCCAGCCCTCGACGTCTACTTAGTTGCAGTTCCCGCCGGAACTCGAGCGACTGAGATCGACGAGATCAAGCTTGCCTGCCTTCCAACAGCCCGATCCACAGTCCCTGCAGAGCTGAGACCCGTGGAGGCGACCGGAAGCATGGGGCACGCCATCTTGAATTGACCACGAGACGCTGACCGTGCAGCCCACGAGTGACCCTCGAAGCTGTGCACCGGGGTTTGAGAAGCCCCCACTCTGAGCTACTCCTGAGCCGAAGTTCAGCCCTCCACACTCGACAAGTGCTGCGTGGGGCCCTTCTGCTCCATTTGGCTCAACGCGTTGGCCCGGTCACTTGCCCGCTGGCTAGTGGTCCCTGTGCCGACGAAACTACAAAGAAGACTCGTGAATCTGGTTGCTCCAGATCCACACCAGCTCCCCTGAAAAGGAGCCCCAACTCTGACCTTCCTGGTCCGAGTGAGAAGCAATCTTCCGATCCCGCGTGGATTGCTCTTGCCAAGTGTTGTTTGCTCCAAACTTGAAGCCGACTGCACCGACGGTGAGAGCCTGCGTGGGACAGATCGTGACCTGCTCCTGGACGTCGCAGATGCCCCAGAGCCCACGTGACAGCGGAGAGAAGCTCCTCGACGACCACCTGATTGCGCCCGACATTGCCTGGTTCCGTCCTGGTTCCACCCTGGTCACTGCTGAGTGACCCAGACTCTGTCCCCTCTGCTTTCAGGTACCCTTCGACTTGAGTCCACCCTTGGACTCCACCGGACACTTCATCTTCAACCCGCCTGCAGCCCTTTCAGCTTCAAGCACCAAGAGCCTGCGTGTCAAAACCCGACGCCACATCGACCCTGTGCACCCACTTCCTGTGGGTGAGGTAACTTTGCTCCGCCGGTGTTCCCACACTGGTGCACATCTCTAGGGTCTGTGTGTTAAGTTTTGTTCCTCTAGGTCCAGCGGAAGTGTCCTTAAACTTTAACTTTATGACTTTTACGCACCATTGGTTAACATTGGTGCGTGCGTGCGCTTTCTGCACATCTCCCGAATCCCGAGGGCCATTCCCGACTTCAGCATTGCTTGTCCTGACTGCTCCCAGCGATTCCCTAGGCCCTAGGCCTAACCACTGCTCGAGTGGCATCTCTTATACCACTTGTTTAGTATATGGTTTGAGTGGCCACCCGCCCTCATCCATAATTGTGCAACTTGTATGTTTAAACAGTGCTTTTGATTTAACGCTTGTGCCCCTTTATTCATAAAGAATACTGGGGATTGTTTTTAGTAATAAACACATATATTTTTATAATATATACTTGTGTGGTGTCCTTTCATTTGATATTACAGGATTGTATGTGGTAAAACAGCTCGCTTAACACGACCTCTTAAGTTAAGCCTTTAGGCTGCTTAGTCTATGCTACCCCTAGGATAGCTTGTCTAATAAGGTTGACTTACAACCAGACACCATAAGGGATTGTTTGGTCTGATAATAGGTGGTTCCAGAATTGGAAACATCACCTATCAGGCCAACTTCTCACACCCAGGCTGTGCTTTGTCCCCCAGGCTGTGCTTGGTCCCCCAGGCTGTGCTTGGTCCCCCAGGCTGTGCTTGGTCCCCCTGGCTGTGCTTTGTCCCCCTGGTTGCTCTTGGTCCCCCAGGCTGTGCTTGGTCCCCCAGGCTGTGCTTGGTCCCCCTGGTTGCTCTTGGTCCCCCAGGCTGTGCTTGGTCCCCCAGGCTGTGCTTGGTCCCCCTGGTTGCTCTTGGTCCCCCAGGCTGTGCTTGGTCCCCCAAGCTGTGCTTGGTCCCCAGGCTGTGCTTGGTCCCCCTGGTTGCTCTTGGTCCCCCTTGCTGTGCTTGGTACCCCTGGCTGTGCTTGGTCCCCCTGGTTGCTCTTGGTCCCCCAGGCTGTGCTTGGTCCCCCAGGCTGTGCTTGGTCCCCCTGGTTGCTCTTGGTCCCCCAGGCTGTGCTTGGTACCCCAGGCTGTGCTTGGTCCCCCAGGCTGTGCTTGGTACCCCAGGCTCTGCTTGGTCCCCCTGGTTGCTCTTGGTCCCCCAGGCTGTGCTTGGTCCCCCAGGCTGTGCTTGGTCCCCCTGGTTGCTCTTGGTCCCCCAGGCTGTGCTTGGTCCCCCTGGTTGCTCTTGGTCCCCCAGGCTGTGCTTGGTCCTCCAGGCTGTGCTTGGTCCCCCAGGCTGTGCTTGGTCCCCCTGGTTGCTCTTGGTCCCCCAGGATGTGCTTGGTCCCCCAGGCTGTGCTTGGTCCCCCAGGCTGTGCGTGGTGCCCCTGGCTGTGCTTGGTCCCCCTGGTTGCTCTTGGTCCCCCAGGCTGTGCTTGGTCCCCCAGGCTGTGCTTGGTCCCCCTGGTTGCTCTTGGTCCCCCAGGCTGTGCTTGGTCCCCCAGGCTGTGCTTGGTCCCCCTGGTTGCTCTTGGTCCCCCAGGCTGTGCTTGGTCCCCCAGGCTGTGCTTGGTCCCCCAGGCTGTGCTTGGTTCCCCAAGCTGTGCTTGGTCCCCCTGGTTGCTCTTGGTCACCCAGGCTGTGCTTGGTCCCCCAGGCTGTGCTTGGTCCCCCAGGTTGTGCTTGGTCCCCCTGGTTGCTCTTGGTCCCCCAGGCTGTGCTTGGTCCCCCAGGCTGTGCTTGGTCCCCTAGGCTGTGCTTGGTCCCCCTGGTTGCTCTTGGTCCCCCAGGCTGTGCTTGGTCCCCCAGGCTGTGCTTGGTACCCCTGGCTGTGCTTGGTACCCCTGGCTGTGCTTGGTCCCCCTGGTTGCTCTTGGTCCCCCAGGCTGTGCTTGGTCCCCCAGGCTGTGCTTGGTCCCCCAGGCTGTGCTTGGTCCCCCTGGTTGCTCTTGGTCCCTGTGAGAAGTTGGCCTGATAGGTGATGTTTCCAATTCTGGAACCACCTGTTATCAGACCAAACAATCCCTTATGGTGTCTGGTTGTAAGTCAACCTTATTAGACAAGCTATCCTAGGGGTAGCATGGACTAAGCAGCCTAAAGGCTTAACTTAAGAGGTCGTGTTAAGCGAGCTGTTTTACCACATACAGTCCTGTAGTACCAAATGAAAGGACACCACACAAGTATATATTATAAAAATATATGTATTTATTACTAAAAACAATCCCCAGTATTCTCTATGAATAAAGGGGCACAAGCGTTAAATCAAAAGCACTGTTTAAACATACAAAGTTGCACAATTATGGATGAGGGCAGGGGGCCACTCAAACCATATACTAAACAAGTGGTATAAGAGATGCCACTCGAGCAGTGGTTAGGCCTAGGGCCTAGAGAATCGCTGGGAGCAGTCTGGACAAGCAATGCTGAAGTCGGGAATGGCCCTCGGGATTCGGTAGATGTGCGGAAAGCGCACGCATGCACCAATGTTAACCAATGGTGCGTAAAAGTTGTAAAGTTAAAGTTAAAGGACACTTCCGCTGAACCTAGAGGAACAAAACTTAACACACAGACCCTAGAGGTGTGCACCAGTGTGGGAACACCGGCGGAGCAAAGTTACCTGTGAGAAGTTGGCCTGGTAGGGGATGTTTCCAATTCTGGAACCACCTACTACCTGACCAAACAATCCCTTATGGTGTCTGGTTGTAAGTCAACCTTATTAGACAAGCTATCCTAGGGGTAGCATGGAATAAGCAGCCTAAAGGCTTAACTTAAGAGGTCGTGTTAAGCGAGCTGTTTTACCACATACAATCCTGTAATACCAAATGAAAGGACACCACACAAGTATATATTATAAAAATATATGTGTTTATTACTAAAAACAATCCCCAGTATTCTTTATGAATAAAGGGGCACAAGCGTTAAATCAAAAGCACTGTTTAAACATACAAGTTGCACAATTATGGATGAGGGCGGGTGGCCACTCAAACCATATACTAAACAAGTGGTATAAGAGAGGCCACTCGAACAGTGGTTAGGCCTAGGGCCTAGGGAATCGCTGGGAGCAGTCAGGACAAGCAATGCTGAAGTCGGGAATGGCCCTCGGGATTCGGGAGATGTGCGGAAAGCGCACGCATGCACCAATGTTAACCAATGGTGCGTAAAAGTCATAGAGTTAAAGTTTAAGGACACTTCCGCTGAACCTAGAGGAACAAAACTTAACACACAGACCCTAGAGGTGTGCACCAGTGTGGGAACACCGGCGGAGCAAAGTTACCTCACCCACAGGAAGTGGGTGCACAGGGTCGAAGTGGCGTCGGGTTTTGACACGCAGGCTCTTGGTGCTTGAAGCTGAAAGGGCTGCAGGCGGGTTAAAGATGAAGTGTCCGGTGGAGTCCAAGGGTGGACTCAAGTTGTAGAGTACCTGAAAGCAGAGGGGACAGAGTCTGGGTCACTCAGCAGTGACCAGGGTGGAACCAGGACGGAACCAGGCAATGTCGGGCGCAATCAGGTGGTCGTCGAGGAGCTTCTCTCCGCTGTCACGTGGGCTCTGGGGCATCTGTGACGTCCAGGAGCAGGTCACGATCTGTCCCACGCAGGCTCTCACCGTCGGTGCAGTCGGCTTCAAGTTTGGAGCAAACAAGCCTTGGCAAGAGCAATCCACGCGGGATCGGAAGATTGCTTCTCACTCGGACCAGGAAGGTCAGAGTCGGGGCTCCTTTTCAGGGGAGCTGGTGTGGATCTGGAGCAACCAGATTCACGAGTCTTCTTTGTAGTTTCGTCGGCACAGGGACCACTAGCCAGCTGGCAAGTGACCGGGCCAACGCATTGAGCCAAATAGAGCCAAAGGGCCCCACGCAGCACTCGTCGAGTGTGGAGGGCTGAACTTCGGCTCAGGAGCAGCTCAGGGTGGGGGCTTCTCAAACCCCGGTGCACAGCTTCGAGGGTCACTCGTGGGCTGCACGGTCAGCGTCTCGTGGTCAATTCAAGATGGCGTGCCACACGCTTCCGGTCGCCTCCACGGGTCTCAGCTCTGCAGGGACTGTGGATCGGGCTGTTGGAAGGCAGGCAAGCTTGATCTCGTCGATCTCAGTCGCTCGAGTTCCGGCGGGAACTGCAACTAAGTAGACGTCGAGGGCTGGATGGTGCCTGCTGCTGCAGGGTGGTCACTCCTTGACCACAAGGGAGATTCTTCGGGCTTCCACGTTGAGATGGAGGTCCAAGGGTCCAGAGTTTCGTTTCAAATGTTTCTTCCAGGAAATCTGATGTGCATTGGCACTGCTCCCACTCTTATTCCAATCTGGGGGGCGTGATTACCTGCTAGGTCCCCTACTATGGGTGGGACCCAGGAAGGGGGTGGATACACCCCTTTCCTTTGATCCAGGCCGCCCTGGCACGAGGGCTGGAGTGCCCCAGAACCGGTTTGGCCGGATTATGCAAGGGGCAGCCTTGTGCGCCCCAGGCAGTGTCTGGTTTCTTTCAAACCTCCCTGCTACAATCCACTATCTCCTGTCTGGAGGGTGGTGACACCCTCCTGTGACAGGAAACCCTTTGTCCAGGCCCCATCTGCTGAGTTTCGGTCAACTGCAGGGGTCCAGACATTTGTCTGTGGCAGAGGCATCCATTTTGTGGATCTTAAGGTCTTTGGAGAAATTAACCGCATTTAGTAAAGGAACATGTCTTACCCCTCTAGAGGGGTGGAATGCTATCCCCGTCGCCAGAACTGGCGAGGGGATAGTATTCCAAATCGTATGACACCTTACACGACATGTTTTGATAAAGCCAAACCAAAGTTGCTATATAACTGCGAGGATTATAAGGCACTTAAGAGTATATGGTATGGCATTATCCTGAAACAGCTTAGGGAGTTGTTCCCGACAGCTGCAGACAGGCTCAGCTCATGCTAGAGCTCCATCTCACATGAAACCACGCACTCTGCCTCCAGGATTGATGAGGCCTTCCATAGGAGTGGCTCACAGGTTAATATGTGTCCAGATATAGGTTTAGATATAGGTATACTATATCTAAGCAAGGGGTGATTACACCACCTTACCCCAGCTGAGTGATCAGCCAGTTGTGTCAATTTAAGAACCAGCCAGGGGTGGCAAAAGATATGCTGCAGCCCCTGGTAGGCCTTGGTGGCCCCTATGCCCTGGGCACCTATAGTGCATTATACAGGGGCTGACAAGGAGTCCATTTCCAATTGTGGTATGTACCTAGGGTACATGGAATCCATTTTACAGAGAGAGCAGATGGCCTGGGGCCCTGATTAGCAGGGAACCAGGTCAACTAAGTCAAAAAACCAGCTAAACACAGGCAAAAAATCTGGGGTAACCATAGTCAGGTAGCCACCTTCCTACATAACCCCCCCCCAAACGAAAGGAGATAAGGCTATCCTTGGCCAGGTAAGCCTATATTGCCTGAGTGGCCATATAAGGAAGTACCTGCACTAGCATGGGTACCCCCTGTCTCATGGTCCACTAAGCAGTCCCTCACCCTTTGGGTATTAGAGGGTCTCCACCATAGGGAATCACCACCTTGGGTGTGTTTATGCAAAGTTAAAGGCTGGTTTGGATATGGAGTTTTGAAGTGAGGCTCTACTAAGTTAGGGCTTGGCTTCCTCCAATTATCTTCCACCATGTGTGCCTTTCTCTCTTTAACTGAGTTGCACTGTGCTCTCAGGGTCAACCTCTGGCTACCTAAAGCTGGAGGCTGGGTCCCTCTGTTTGGCTTGCTGGAGGGACAGTTCAGGTTTGGGCCCTTTGGGTCCCAGGTTTGGCTGTGCCCAACAGAATCCATCTGTGGGAGGTCCCTAACTGTTTTTAAGGGGGCTCCCTCAGGAGTTTTTAAAGTTTTCACCTTACTAGGGCTACTAGTTTTGGTGCACCTAATCTTTTGATGGGGGTGCTTTATTTGACAGGGGGCCCTCTGGGTCTCACTGTCCTTCTTGTCCTCTGCAGCCCTGGGCTGGCTAAGGCAAGGGAGAGAGGGGCAGGTTACCTGCTCCAGACTGGGTTCCACCTGAGAAGGGTCCCCCGCCATCAGAGGCTCTGTCAGGCCAGGCCTAACAACCTCTGGGGCAGTTCCTTCATCAGGGGAAAGATCAGTTCCCTGAGGAGGCTGATCCTGTCCTAAAGTCTGGTGAGGGGGAGATTTCTCTTCCTCCTCCATGCTCTCAGTTTGTGTGGAGTTATCCATCATTTCAGGTTTCACAACACACATATCAGTTTGAGTTTGGGCTGTGGCCATCACAGCCCCACCAACCTTTTCAGGAGGAGACTCAGTTTGGGTTTCTGCTGTTACCATAACAGCTTTGCTATTCTGTTCAGGAAGAGCTTTTGCTAAAGATGGGGCAGGGAGTTTCTCAGCCCTACCAACCTTTTCAGGAAGGACATCTTGCATTGGGGCTGTAGCCATTACAGCCCCACTAACCTTTCCATTGGAATTTATCATTCTAGAATGGGTTTCCTGTTCAACCTCAGCCCAGGCTGAGATCTCCAAATCATTACCAAGTAGGCAGTCTACAGGCAAGTTTGGTGACACTACCACTCTCTTAGGGCCAATGACACCTCCCCAGCTGAGACTTACTACTGCCATGGGATGATTTGTTTGGATTCCATCAATGTTTGTAACCCGGTATGTGGCACCAGGTAAAAGTTGCTTAGAGGGGACTATGCCATCAGCCACCATGGTGATGCTAGCCCCTGTGTCTCTAAAAGCTTCAACTTTCAAACCATTGATGATGGGTTCTTGTCTATACTTGCTCAAAGTATTTGGGCAAGCAGAGAAGTTGGCAAACCCCATGCCAGTCTCATAAACAAGATCATTGGGTGATGGGGACCTGGATAGGCCAGGGTCCACCTGAGCTCCAACAGTAAACCCACCCAGATTCCTGGGTGTGCTTCCACTTCCTGGGGGATTACTGCTGACAGTAACAGGAGGTGTTGAAGCTGGCTTTGGAGGTATATTTTCTTTATTGTTATTCTTGGGACAACAGTTGTCTGTTTTGTAATGCCCCACCTGTTTACAGGCATAACAATAAGGCTTTTTCTCAGTTGAAGAAGTGTCTTGGGACCCACCCCCATCCTTGGAGTTTTGGGGCCCTGGGGAAGTCTTTTCTTTATTTTTATCCCCACCCTTATCTTGAGGCTTGGTAGACTCCTTCTTCTGGTTACTGTCCTGATTCTTAGGCCTAATCCTGGTTCTGACCCATTTGTCTGCCTTCTTTCCTAATTCTTGGGGAGAGGTCAGATCAGAGTCCACCAGGTGCTGGTGTAAGAGCTGGTTCTGACAATTACTTAGGATCTGCTCCCTCATAATCAAATTATACAATCCTGTAAAGTCATGTACTTTGCTGCCATGTAGCCAACCCTCCAGAGCCTTAGTTGCACAATCAACAAAATCAGTCCAGTCCTGAGTCTGTGTCTTCTGGGTGTCTCTGAACTTCAACCTGTACTGTTCAGTGTGAGAAGTTGGCCTGGTAGGGGATGTTTCCAATTCTGGAACCACCTACTACCTGACCAAACAATCCCTTATGGTGTCTGGTTGTAAGTCAACCTTATTAGACAAGCTATCCTAGGGGTAGCATGGACTAAGCAGCCTAAAGGCTTAACTTAAGAGGTCGTGTTAAGCGAGCTGTTTTACCACATACAATCCTGTAATACCAAATGAAAGGACACCACACAAGTATATATTATAAAAATATATGTGTTTATTACTAAAAACAATCCCCAGTATTCTTTATGAATAAAGGGGCACAAGCGTTAAATCAAAAGCACTGTTTAAACATACAAGTTGCACAATTATGGATGAGGGCGGGTGGCCACTCAAACCATATACTAAACAAGTGGTATAAGAGAGGCCACTCGAACAGTGGTTAGGCCTAGGGCCTAGGGAATCGCTGGGAGCAGTCAGGACAAGCAATGCTGAAGTCGGGAATGGCCCTCGGGATTCGGGAGATGTGCGGAAAGCGCACGCATGCACCAATGTTAACTAATGGTGCGTAAAAGTCATAGAGTTAAAGTTTAAGGACACTTCCGCTGAACCTAGAGGAACAAAACTTAACACACAGACCCTAGAGGTGTGCACCAGTGTGGGAACACCGGCGGAGCAAAGTTACCTCACCCACAGGAAGTGGGTGCACAGGGTCGAAGTGGCGTCGGGTTTTGACACGCAGGCTCTTGGTGCTTGAAGCTGAAAGGGCTGCAGGCGGGTTAAAGATGAAGTGTCCGGTGGAGTCCAAGGGTGGACTCAAGTTGTAGAGTACCTGAAAGCAGAGGGGACAGAGTCTGGGTCACTCAGCAGTGACCAGGGTGGAACCAGGACGGAACCAGGCAATGTCGGGCGCAATCAGGTGGTCGTTGAGGAGCTTCTCTCCGCTGTCACGTGGGCTCTGGGGCATCTGCGACGTCCAGGAGCAGGTCACGATCTGTCCCACGCAGGCTCTCACCGTCGGTGCAGTCGGCTTCAAGTTTGGAGCAAACAAGCCTTGGCAAGAGCAATCCACGCGGGATCGGAAGATTGCTTCTCACTCGGACCAGGAAGGTCAGAGTCGGGGCTCCTTTTCAGGGGAGCTGGTGTGGATCTGGAGCAACCAGATTCACGAGTCTTCTTAGGTAGTTCGTCGGCACAGGGACCACTAGCCAGCTGGCAAGTGACCGGGCCAACGCGTTGAGCCAAATAGAGCAGAAGGGCCCCACGCAGCACTCGTCGAGTGTAGAGGGCTGAACTTCGTCTCAGAAGCAGCTCAGGGTGGGGGCTTCTCAAACCCCGGTGCACAGCTTCGAGGGTCACTCGTGGGCTGCACGGTCAGCGTCTCGTGGTCAATTCAAGATGGCGTGCCCCACGCTTCCGGTCGCCTCCACGGGTCTCAGCTCTGCAGGGACTGTGGATCGGGCTGTTGGAAGGCAGGCAAGCTTAATCTCGTCGATCTCAGTCGCTCGAGTTCCGGCGGGAACTGCAACTAAGTAGACGTCGAGGGCTGGATGGTGCCTGCTGCTGCAGGGTGGTCACTCCTTGACCACAAGGGAGATTCTTCGGGCTTCCACGTTGAGATGGAGGTCCAAGGGTCCAGAGTTTCGTTTCAAATGTTTCTTCCAGGAAATCTGATGTGCATTGGCACTGCTCCCACTCTTATTCCAATCTGGGGGGCGTGATTACCTGCTAGGTCCCCTCCTATGGGTGGGACCCAGGAAGGGGGTGGATACACACCTTTCCTTTGATCCAGGCCGCCCTGGCACGAGGGCTGGAGTGCCCCAGAACCGGTTTGGCCGGATTATGCAAGGGGCAGCCTTGTGCGCCCCAGGCAGTGTCTGGTTTCTTTCAAACCTCCCTGCTACAATCCACTATCTCCTGTCTGGAGGGTGGTGACACCCTCCTGTGACAGGAAACCCTTTGTCCAGGCCCCATCTGCTGAGTTTCGGTCAACTGCAGGGGTCCAGACATTTGTCTGTGGCAGAGGCATCCATTTTACAGAGAGAGCAGATGGCCTGGGACCCTGATTAGCAGGGAACCAGGTCAACTAAGTCAAAAAACCAGCTAAACACAGGCAAAAAATCTGGGGTAACCATAGTCAGGTAGCCACCTTCCTACATTCAGTGGTTAAGCCAAACCCATCTATCAGAACACTCTTCAGGACTTTGTAATTGTTTGCATCCTCATGTCTGACAGTGAGGAGCTTATCTCTCCCTTTCTCTGAAAAGGAGTACCATAAGATTGCTGCCCACTGTTCCTCAGGAACCTGCTGTACCATGCAGGCTCTCTCAAGAGCAGTTATCCACTTGTGGATGTCATCCCCTTCCTTGTAGGGGGGCACAATCTTTGTCAGGTTTCTACTATCATAGGACCTGGGTTTCTCTTTAGGAATATTGCTGCCACCAGTGGCATCTAAGCCACACAATTTTTGCTCTCTTGCCAAGGCAAGTCTAGCTTGAGCCAAGGCTACCTCCTCCCTCTCTATCTGGAGTTTGACAGCCCTCATTCTGGCCCTATGCTCTAGCTTTTGAGAAGCACTCATGCCTCTCTGTGATTCTCTGGAGGCACTAGAAACATGAGAGTCCCCTGAGGGAGATCTCACTCTTCTGTTGCCTGGGAGAATAACATGTTGGGTTCTGGGGAGGTGCTGGCCCTCTCCATTCCCCAGTAGGTCCAAGTTGGCCTGGCTAAGCCTGGCAACTGGAACCTGGCTACCCTGATCCTGAACTTCTAAGTCCTCAACATCTGAGTCCTCATCTAAGTCATCATCATCCTCCTCCTCCTGAGGGGGATCAGTTTCAGGGGGGTTCCCTCCATTTCCTGTGTCTAGGGAAGCTGCCTTTGCCTTCTCTAAGTCATCCTGTTCTAGGATTTCTACCAGGATTTGGCAGGTGGGGCTTCTGCCCCTTTTTAACCCTCTTGCTTTGCACAAGGCAATCAAGTCTCTTCGGGTTAGTTTGTCATATCCAAAAGTTGCCTGGGTAGGGTCAACTGTCACAGGATTAGACCCTGAGGCTTTTCCTGTGTCAGACATGGTTACTAGTGAGGTGTAAGTGGTGCATGTGAGAAGTTGGCCTGGTAGGGGATGTTTCCAATTCTGGAACCACCTACTACCTGACCAAACAATCCCCTTATGGTGTCTGGTTGTAAGTCAACCTTATTAGACAAGCTATCCTAGGGGTAGCATGGACTAAGCAGCCTAAAGGCTTAACTTAAGAGGTCGTGTTAAGCGAGCTGTTTTACCACATACAATCCTGTAATACCAAATGAAAGGACACCACACAAGTATATATTATAAAAATATATGTGTTTATTACTAAAAACAATCCCCAGTATTCTTTATGAATAAAGGGGCACAAGCGTTAAATCAAAAGCACTGTTTAAACATACAAAGTTGCACAATTATGGATGAGGGCAGGGGGCCACTCAAACCATATACTAAACAAGTGGTATAAGAGAGGCCACTCGAACAGTGGTTAGGCCTAGGGCCTAGGGAATCGCTGGGAGCAGTCAGGACAAGCAATGCTGAAGTCGGGAATGGCCCTCGGGATTCGGGAGATGTGCGGAAAGCGCACGCATGCACCAATGTTAACCAATGGTGCGTAAAAGTCAAAGAGTTAAAGTTTAAGGACACTTCCGCTGAACCTAGAGGAACAAAACTTAACACACAGACCCTAGAGGTGTGCACCAGTGTGGGAACACCGGCGGAGCAAAGTTACCTCACCCACAGGAAGTGGGTGCACAGGGTCGAAGTGGCGTCGGGTTTTGACACGCAGGCTCTTGGTGCTTGAAGCTGAAAGGGCTGCAGGCAGGGTGAAGACGAAGTGTCCGGTGGAGTCCAAGGGTGGACTCAAGTTGTAGAGTACCTGAAAGCAGAGGGGACAGAGTCTGGGTCACTCAGCAGTGACCAGGGTGGAACCAGGACGGAACCAGGCAATGTCGGGCGCAATCAGGTGGTCGTCGAGGCGCTTCTCTTCGCTGTCACGTGGGCTCTGGGGCATCTGCGACGTCCAGGAGCAGGTCACGATCTGTCCCACGCAGGCTCTCACCGTCGGTGCAGTCGGCTTCCGGTTTGGAGCAAACAAGCCTTGGTAAGAGCAATCCACGCGGGGTTGGAAGATGGCGTCTTACTCGGACCAGGAAGGTCAGAGTCGGGGCTCCCTTTCAGGGGAGCTGGTGTGGATCTGGAGCAACCAGAATCACGAGTCTTCTTTTGTAGTTCGTCGGCACAGGGACCACAAGCCAGCTGGCAAGTGACCGGGCCAACGCGTTGAGCCAAATCGTGCCAAAGGGCCCCACGCAGCACTCGTCGAGTGTGGAGGGCTGAACTTCGGCTCAGGAGTAGCTCAGGGTGGGGACTTCTCAAACCCCGGTGTACAGCTTCGAGGGTCACTCGTGGGCTGCACGGTCAGCGTCTCGTGGTCACTTCAAGATGGCGTGCCCCACGCTTCCGGTCGCCTCCACGGGTCTCAGCTTTGCATGGACTGTGGATCGGGCTGTTAGAAGCTGGGCAGGCTTGATCTCGTCGATCTCAGTCGCTCGAGTTCCGGCGGGAACTGCAACTAAGTAGACGTCGAGGGCTGGATGGTGCCTGCTGCTGCAGGGTGGTCACTCCTTGACCACAAGGGAGATTCTTCGGGCTTCCACGTTGAGATGGAGGGCGAAGGGTCCAGAATATCGTTTCAAATGTTTCTTCCAGGAAATCTGATGTGCATTGGCACTGCTCCCACTCTTATTCGAATCTGGTGGGCGTGATTACCTGCTAGGTCCCCTCCTATGGGTGGGACCCAGGAAGTGGGTGGATACACCCCCTTCCTTTGATCCAGGCCGCCCTGGCACGAGGGCTGGAGTGCCCCAGAACCGGTTTGGCCGGATTATGCAAGGGGCAGCCTTGTGCGCCCCAGGCAGTGTCTGGTTTCTTTCAAACCTCCCTGCTACAATACACTATCTCCTGTCTGGAGGGCGGTGACACCCTCCTGTGACAGGAAACCCTTTGTCCAGGACCCCCTTGACTGGGTTTCGGTCAGCTCCAGGGGTCCAGACATTTGTCTGTGGCAGAGGCATCCATTTTGTGGATCTTAAGGCCTTTGGAGAAATCAACCGCATTAAAGTGAAGTAACATGTCTTACCCCTCTAGAGGGGTGGAATGCCATCCCCGTCGCCAGAACTGGCGAGGGGATGGTATTCCAAAGCGTATGACACCTTACACGACATGTTTTGATAAAGCCAAACCAGAGTTGCTAAATAACCGCGAGGATTATAAGGCACTTAATAGTATATGGTATGGCATTATCCTGAAACAGCTTAGGGATTTGTTCCCGACGGCTGCAGACAGGCTCAGCTCATGCTAGAGCTCCATCTCACATAAAAACCATGCACCCAGCCTCCAGGATTGGTGAGGCCTGTCTATAGGAGTGACTCATAGGTTTACATGTGTCCAGATATAGGTTTAGACATAGGTATACTATATCTAAGCAAGGGGTGTGTACACCACCTTACCCCAGCTGAGTGATCAGCCAGTTGTGTCAATTTAAGAACCAGCCAGGGGTGGCAAAAGATATGCTGCAGCCCCTGGTAGGCCTTAGTGGCTCCTGTGCCCTGTGCACCTATAGTGCATTCTACAGGGGCTGACAAGGAGTCCATTTCCAATTGGTATGTGCCTATAGCACATGTGTCATTAATTTAGTGAGAGAACAGCAGGCTGGGGGTCTGATCAGCAGGCCCACAGCCTCAGTAGTCGAAAACCAGTGAAGCAAAAAGCAAAAATTTGGGGTGACCATAGGATAGCAGACCCTACTCTCCTACACAACCCCCCCCCCAAACGCAGGGACATTAAACTAACCTTGACCAGATAAGTCTTCATGTTCTAAGTGGAAGTACCTGGAGAGACCATCTGCATTACCATGGTCAGTCCCTGGGCGGTGCTCCACTGTAAAGTCCATCCCCTGTAGGGAAATGGACCACCTGAGCAGTTTGGGATTTTCACCCTTCATCTGATTAAGCCATAAGAGGGGCTTATGGTCTGTTTGCACCAGGAAGTGAGTTCCAAACAAGTAGGACCTCAACTTCTTTAATGCCCAAACCACAGCAAAGGCCTCCCTCTCAATGGCTGACCAACGTTTTTCTCTTGGGGTTAGCCTCCTGCTAATGAAAGCAATTGGCTGGTCTTGACCATCTTGATTAAGTTGTGAGAGTACAGCTCCCACCCCCAACTCAGAAGCATCTGTCTGAACAATGAACTGTTTGGAGTAGTCAGGACTCTTTAGGATAGGTGCAGAGCACATGGCCTTCTTCAGGTCTTCAAATGCCTTCTGACAGCTAACTGTCCACTGAACCTTTTTTGGCATCTTCTTGGATGTCAAGTCATTTAATGGTGTCACTATAGACCCATAGTTTTTCACAAACTTTCTGTAATACCCAGTCAGGCCCAAGAAGGCTCTGACTTGTGTCTGGGTAACTGGAGGAGCCCAGTCCTGTATGGCCTGGATTTTGCTTTCCAGTGGCTGAACCTGGCCTCCACCTACTAGGTGGCCCAGGTATACAACCTTACTCTGCCCTATCTGGCACTTTGTGGCCTTGATAGTTAGGCCTGCCTTTTGCAGGGCCTCCAAAACTTTCTTCAGGTGGATCAGGTGATCCTCCCAGGTGGAGCTAAAGACAGCAATATCATCCAGATAAGCTGCACAAAAGTCATCCAACCCAGTAAGGACTTGGTTCACCAACCTTTGGAAAGTGGCAGGTGCATTCTTCAAACCAAAGGGCATTACCACAAACTGATAATGTCCACTAGGGGTAGAGAATGCTGTTTTGGCTTTTGACTCCTCAGCTAGTCTGATTTGCCAGTAGCCAGCTGTCAGATCAAATGTGCTCAGAAACTTGGCAGAAGCCAATCTGTCAATGAGCTCATCTGCTCTTGGAATGGGGTGAGCATCGGTCCTAGTGACAGCATTGAGACCCCTGTAATCCACGCAAAACCTCATTTCTCTCTTACCATCTTGGGTATGAGGTTTTGGCACCAGGACTACTGGGCTGGCCCATGGGCTCTCTGATGGCTCAATCACTCCAAGCTCCAACATCTTTTGCACCTCAGCCTTGATGCAATCCCTGACATGATCAGGTTGCCTGTAGATCTTATTCTTGACAGGCAGACTGTCACCAGTGTCCACAACATGGGTACACCAGTCAGTTTGGCTGGGTGTGAGTGAAAACATTTGCCTGTGAGCCTGCAAAACTTGTCTGCAGTCCCTCTGTTGCTGGTCAGTGAGGCTGCCTGCCAAGGCTACTCCATCAACTGAACCATCATCAGGGTTCTGGGAAAGCAGGTCTGGGAGAGGGTCACTCTCTTCCTCCTGTTCCCCATCTGTGGCCATGAGCAAGCTCATGTCCTCCCTGTCTACAAATGCTTTCAAGCGATTCACATGGATTACCCTGTGAGGGCTCCTGGGTGTTCCAAAGTCTACCAAGTAGGTGACTTCCCCTTTCTTCTCAATAATAGGATAGGGTCCACTCCATTTGTCTTGGAGTGCTGCTGGAGCCACTGGCTCCAGTACCCATACCTTCTGTCCTGGTTGGAACTCTACCAGTACAGCCTTTTGGTCATGCCAAGCTTTCTGCAATTCTTGGCTGGCCTCCAGGTTTTTGGATGCTCTTTCCATGTACTCAGCCATCCTGGAGCGGAGACCAAGTACATAGTCCACTATGTCTAGTTTGGGCTTTTTGAGAGGTAACTCCCATCCTTCCTTCACCAAACACAATGGACCTCTCACAGGGTGGCCAAACAAAAGTTCAAAAGGGCTGTAGCCAACCCCCTTCTGTGGGACCTCTCTGTAAGCAAAGAGCAGGCAGGGTAAAAGAATGTCCCATTTCCGCCTGAGCTTCTCTGGTAATCCCTTTATCATGCCTTTAAGGGTCTTGTTAAATCTCTCCACAAGCCCATTGCATTGTGGATGATATGGGGTGGTAAACTTATAGTTTACTCCACATTCCTTCCACATTGCTTTTAGATAGCTGGACATAAAATTTGTCCCTCTATCTGATAGTACCTCCTTAGGAAAGCCCACTCTTGAGAAAACTGCAATGAGGGCTTTTGCCACCACAGGTGCTGTGGTGGTCCTTAGGGGAATAGCCTCTGGGTACCTGGTGGCATGATCCACTACCACCAGTATGAATCTGTTCCCAGATGCTGTTTGGGGGTCCATTGGACCCACAATATCAATTCCAACTCTCTCAAAGGGGACCCCCACCACAGGTAGTGGTATTAGGGGGGCCTTTGTTGTGCCACCTGACTTACCACTGGCTTGGCAAGTGACACAGGAGCGACAAAACTCCTTGACATCCTCTGACATGTGAGGCCAGTGAAAGTGTGGAACAAGCCTGTCCCACGTCTTGTTCTGGCCTAAGTGTCCTGCAAGGGGAATATCATGGGCCAAGGTAAGGAGGAATCCCCTAAACTGCAGAGGTATCACCAACCTCCTGGTCATGCCAGGCTTGGGGGCTCTAGCCTCTGAGTAAAGGAGTCCCTCATCCCAATACACAGTATGGGTACCTTGGGCATCCCCAGCAGCCTCAGCAGCAGCCTGCTGTCTGAGGGGTTCAAGGGAAGGGCAATCTAATTGAGCCTGCCTCAGGTCTGCCCTTGAGGGTCCCCCTGTCCCCAGAAACTCAACCTGGTCAGGTTCAAGCTCCTCAGAGACAGTCTCCTCTTGGACTGCAGAATCAGTTTCCTCTGAAACCTGATCCTCAACCTGGGGCAAGGTGGAAGGCGAGGCCTTTCCTCTCTTGCTCCTTCTCTTGGGTTGTGGCTGGTCTATTGTCTCAAGATCCACCACTGGTTCAGGAAGGCACTTCTTAGCCTGAGCCCTTGTCATGGCAAGGACATGCTCTGAAATCCCTAGCATTTCTGCATGAGTCCTGTACTCCACTTCTGACCATGCTGAGCTTTCAAGGTCATTGCCTAACAGACAGTCTACTGGTAGGTCTGCACTCACCACAACTTTCTTTAGGCCATCAACCCCTCCCCAGGAGAAGTTCACAACTGCCACACTATGGGAGGTAGTGGAGTTGCTTGCATTGGTTACTAGGTAGCTCTCTCCTAGTACAATCTGTCCAGGGTCCACAAAGCCAGGGGTCACCATGGTGACACTAGCACATGTGTCCCTGTAAGCTTGAGCCAGTTTCTCATTTATTAAGGGAGTCTGCCTGTATTTGCCCAGGTTAGTGGGGCTTACTGTAGTGGGCAACTCAATGTCCACATCATACAGGAGAACTGCCTGTGTAGGGACTCTGACTAGGCCAGATCCTACTTCAATACCCAGGGTCAACCCAGCTACACCCTTGGACTGTGTTCCACCACTGCTTACTGTACTTGGGGTTGCAGTTGCTTTAGGAGCTGTAGTGGTGGGAACTGGATTTGCCTTGGTGCACTCACTGCCCCAGTGTGAAACTGATTTGCAGGTATTACACCAAGGTGTCTTTGGACCTTTGTTCTTCTTCTTCTTGTTACCATTTTGGGAACCACCCTCCTTACTATTAGTTTGGGGGCCTGAAGACTTCTGGTCTTTTTCTTTATCTTTCTGATTCTGATTACCACCCTTCTGGTCTGTTTTCTTCTGGTCACCACCTTGGTTCTGGGGTTTCTGCTTAATCCTTGTTCTGACCCATTTGTCTGCCTTCTTTCCCAATTCTTGGGGAGAGGTCAGATCAGAGTCAATAAGGTATTGATGCAACAGCTGGTTTGTACAGTTATTAAGGATCTGTTCTCTCATCATAAGATTGTACAATCCTGTATAGTCTGAAACTTTACTTCCCTGTAACCAACCCTCCAAAGCCTTAGTGGCACACTCCACAAAATCAGTCCAGTCTTGAGTCTGTGCTTTCTGGGTGTCTCTGAACAACAACCTGTATTGCTCAGTGGTTAGGCCATACCCTTCAATGAGAGCACTCTTCAAAACAGAGTAGTTTTTGGCATCCTCAGGTCTAACTGTGAGGAGCCTGTCCCTCCCTTTCTCAGAAAAGGAGTACCACAAAATTGCAGCCCACTGATTCTCAGGAACCTGCTGTACCATGCAGGCTCTCTCAAGAGCAGTCATCCATTTGTGGATGTCATCCCCTTCTTTAAAGGGGGGCACAATCTTGGTCAGGTTTCTATTGTCATAGGCCCTGTCTTTTTCTCTTGGAAAATTGCTGCCACCAGTGACATCTAAGCCACTTAATTTCTGCTCTCTTGCCAAGGCAAGTTTAGCTTGAGCTAAGGTAAGCTTAGCTTGACTCAGGGCTACCTCCTCTCTCTCTATCTGGAGTCTGACAGCCCTCATTCTAGCCCTATGCTCAGCTTTCTGAGAAGCACTCATGCCTCTCTCTGATTCTCTGGAGGCACTAGAAAGATGAGAGTCCCCTGAGGGAGATCTCACTCTTCTGTTGCCTGGGAGAATCACATGTTGGGTTCTGGGGAGGTGCTGGCCCTCTCCATTCCCCAGTAGGTCCAAGTTGGCCTGGCTAAGCCTACCAACTGGAACCTGGCTACCCTGATCCTGTACTTGTGAGTCCCCACCATCTGAGTCCTCATCCAAGTCATCATCATCCTCCTCTTCAGGGGGATCAACTACAGGGGGGTTCCCTCCAGTTCCTGTATCTAGGGAAGCTGCTTTTGCCTTCTCTAAGTCATCCTGTTCTAGGATTTCTACCAGGATTAGGCAGGTGGGGCTTCTGCCCCTTTTTAACCCTCTTGCTTTGCACAAGGCAATCAAGTCTCTGCGGGTTAGTTTGTCATATCCAAAAGTTGCCTGGGTAGGGTCAACTGTCACAGGAGCAGACCCTGAGGCTTTTCCTGTGTCAGACATGGTTACTAGTGAGGTGTAAGTGGTGCACTTACCTACACTAAGTGTTTTCCTACTGTACCTTGCTAGTTAGTTGTAGTCAGGGTGTGCTAATCCCTTCAACCTACAACTACTAAGTTCAGTAGAACTTAATATGCTAAGCTTTTGATTTTATATGTACCTAGAGGTACTTGATGTGATCTTTCAATTTGATATAAAGATTGCAATGGTAAAACAACAGCAAGCTCAAATCCGCACCGCTGCTCACCAATGTGAGAAGTTGGCCTGGTAGGGGATGTTTCCAATTCTGGAACCACCTACTACCTGACCAAACAATCCCCTTATGGTGTCTGGTTGTAAGTCAACCTTATTAGACAAGCTATCCTAGGGGTAGCATGGACTAAGCAGCCTAAAGGCTTAACTTAAGAGGTCGTGTTAAGCGAGCTGTTTTACCACATACAATCCTGTAATACCAAATGAAAGGACACCACACAGGTATATATTATAAAAATATATGTGTTTATTACTAAAAACAATCCCCAGTATTCTTTATGAATAAAGGGGCACAAGCGTTAAATCAAAAGCACTGTTTAAACATACAAAGTTGCACAATTATGGATGAGGGCAGGGGGCCACTCAAACCATATACTAAACAAGTGGTATAAGAGAGGCCACTCGAACAGTGGTTAGGCCTAGGGCCTAGGGAATCGCTGGGAGCAGTCAGGACAAGCAATGCTGAAGTCGGGAATGGCCCTCGGGATTCGGGAGATGTGCGGAAAGCGCACGCATGCACCAATGTTAACCAATGGTGCGTAAAAGTCAAAGAGTTAAAGTTTAAGGACACTTCCGCTGAACCTAGAGGAACAAAACTTAACACACAGACCCTAGAGGTGTGCACCAGTGTGGGAACACCGGCGGAGCAAAGTTACCTCACCCACAGGAAGTGGGTGCACAGGGTCGAAGTGGCGTCGGGTTTTGACACGCAGGCTCTTGGTGCTTGAAGCTGAAAGGGCTGCAGGCAGGGTGAAGACGAAGTGTCCGGTGGAGTCCAAGGGTGGACTCAAGTTGTAGAGTACCTGAAAGCAGAGGGGACAGAGTCTGGGTCACTCAGCAGTGACCAGGGTGGAACCAGGACGGAACCAGGCAATGTCGGGCGCAATCAGGTGGTCGTCGAGGTGCTTCTCTTCGCTGTCACGTGGGCTCTGGGGCATCTGCGACGTCCAGGAGCAGGTCACGATCTGTCCCACGCAGGCTCTCACCGTCGGTGCAGTCGGCTTCCGGTTTGGAGCAAACAAGCCTTGGTAAGAGCAATCCACGCGGGATTGGAAGATGGCGTCTTACTCGGACCAGGAAGGTCAGAGTCGGGGCTCCCTTTCAGGGGAGCTGGAGTGGATCTGGAGCAACCAGAATCACGAGTCTTCTTTTGTAGTTCGTCGGCACAGGGACCACAAGCCAGCTGGCAAGTGACCGGGCCAACGCGTTGAGCCAAATCGTGCCAAAGGGCCCCACGCAGCACTCGTCGAGTGTGGAGGGCTGAACTTCGGCTCAGGAGTAGCTCAGGGTGGGGGCTTCTCAAACCCCGGTGTACAGCTTCGAGGGTCACTCGTGGGCTGCACGGTCAGCGTCTCGTGGTCACTTCAAGATGGCGTGCCCCACGCTTCCGGTCGCCTCCACGGGTCTCAGCTTTGCATGGACTGTGGATCGGGCTGTTAGAAGCTGGGCAGGCTTGATCTCGTCGATCTCAGTCGCTCGAGTTCCGGCGGAAACTGCAACTAAGTAGACGTCGAGGGCTGGATGGTGCCTGCTGCTGCAGGGTGGTCACTCCTTGACCACAAGGGAGATTCTTCGGGCTTCCACGTTGAGATGGAGGGCGAAGGGTCCAGAATATCGTTTCAAATGTTTCTTCCAGGAAATCTGATGTGCATTGGCACTGCTCCCACTCTTATTCGAATCTGGTGGGCGTGATTACCTGCTAGGTCCCCTCCTATGGGTGGGACCCAGGAAGTGGGTGGATACACCCCCTTCCTTTGATCCAGGCCGCCCTGGCACGAGGGCTGGAGTGCCCCAGAACCGGTTTGGCCGGATTATGCAAGGGGCAGCCTTGTGCGCCCCAGGCAGTGTCTGGTTTCTTTCAAACCTCCCTGCTACAATACACTATCTCCTGTCTGGAGGGCGGTGACACCCTCCTGTGACAGGAAACCCTTTGTCCAGGACCCCCTTGACTGGGTTTCGGTCAGCTCCAGGGGTCCAGACATTTGTCTGTGGCAGAGGCATCCATTTTGTGGATCTTAAGGCCTTTGGAGAAATCAACCGCATTAAAGTGAAGTAACATGTCTTACCCCTCTAGAGGGGTGGAATGCCATCCCCGTCGCCAGAACTGGCGAGGGGATGGTATTCCAAAGCGTATGACACCTTACACGACATGTTTTGATAAAGCCAAACCAGAGTTGCTAAATAACCGCGAGGATTATAAGGCACTTAATAGTATATGGTATGGCATTATCCTGAAACAGCTTAGGGATTTGTTCCCGACGGCTGCAGACAGGCTCAGCTCATGCTAGAGCTCCATCTCACATAAAAACCATGCACCCAGCCTCCAGGATTGGTGAGGCCTGTCTATAGGAGTGGCTCATAGGTTTACATGTGTCCAGATATAGGTTTAGACATAGGTATACTATATCTAAGCAAGGGGTGTGTACACCACCTTACCCCAGCTGAGTGATCAGCCAGTTGTGTCAATTTAAGAACCAGCCAGGGGTGGCAAAAGATATGCTGCAGCCCCTGGTAGGCCTTAGTGGCTCCTGTGCCCTGTGCACCTATAGTGCATTCTACAGGGGCTGACAAGGAGTCCATTTCCAATTGGTATGTGCCTATAGCACATGTGTCATTAATTTAGTGAGAGAACAGCAGGCTGGGGGTCTGATCAGCAGGCCCACAGCCTCAGTAGTCGAAAACCAGTGAAGCAAAAAGCAAAAATTTGGGGTGACCATAGGATAGCAGACCCTACTCTCCTACAGTGCACTTACCTACACTAAGTGTTTTCCTACTGTACCTTGCTAGTGAGTTGTAGTCAGGGTGTGCTAATCCCTTTTATCTACAACTACTAAGTTCAGTAGAACTTAATATGCTAAGCTTTTGATTTATATGTACCTAGAGGTACTTGATGTGATCTTTCAATTTGATATAAAGATTGCAATGGTAAAACAACAGCAAGCTCAAATCCGCACCGCTGCTCACCAATGTGAGAAGTTGGCCTGGTAGGGGATGTTTCCAATTCTGGAACCACCTACTACCTGACCAAACAATCCCTTATGGTGTCTGGTTGTAAGTCAACCTTATTAGACAAGCTATCCTAGGGGTAGCATGGACTAAGCAGCCTAAAGGCTTAACTTAAGAGGTCGTGTTAAGCGAGCTGTTTTACCACATACAATCCTGTAATACCAAATGAAAGGACACCACACAAGTATATATTATAAAAATATATGTGTTTATTACTAAAAACAATCCCCAGTATTCTTTATGAATAAAGGGGCACAAGCGTTAAATCAAAAGCACTGTTTAAACATACAAGTTGCACAATTATGGATGAGGGCGGGTGGCCACTCAAACCATATACTAAACAAGTGGTATAAGAGAGGCCACTCGAACAGTGGTTAGGCCTAGGGCCTAGGGAATCGCTGGGAGCAGTCAGGACAAGCAATGCTGAAGTCGGGAATGGCCCTCGGGATTCGGGAGATGTGCGGAAAGCGCACGCATGCACCAATGTTAACCAATGGTGCGTAAAAGTCATAGAGTTAAAGTTTAAGGACACTTCCGCTGAACCTAGAGGAACAAAACTTAACACACAGACCCTAGAGGTATGCACCAGTGTGGGAACACCGGCAGAGCAAAGTTACCTCACCCACAGGAAGTGGGTGCACAGGGTCGAAGTGGCGTCGGGTTTTGACACGCAGGCTCTTGGTGCTTGAAGCTGAAAGGGCTGCAGGCGGGTTAAAGATGAAGTGTCCGGTGGAGTCCAAGGGTGGACTCAAGTTGTAGAGTACCTGAAAGCAGAGGGGACAGAGTCTGGGTCACTCAGCAGTGACCAGGGTGGAACCAGGACGGAACCAGGCAATGTCGGGCGCAATCAGGTGGTCGTCGAGGAGCTTCTCTCCGCTGTCACGTGGGCTCTGGGGCATCTGCGACGTCCAGGAGCAGGTCACGATCTGTCCCACGCAGGCTCTCACCGTCGGTGCAGTCGGCTTCAAGTTTGGAGCAAACAAGCCTTGGCAAGAGCAATCCACGCGGGATCGGAAGATTGCTTCTCACTCGGACCAGGAAGGTCAGAGTCGGGGCTCCTTTTCAGGGGAGCTGGTGTGGATCTGGAGCAAGCAGATTCACGAGTCTTCTTAGGTAGTTCGTCTGCACAGGGACCACTAGCCAGCTGGCAAGTGACCGGGCCAATGCATTGAGCCAAATAGAGCCAAAGGGCCCCACGCAGCACTCGTCGAGTGTGGAGGGCTGAACTTCGGCTCAGGAGCAGCTCAGGGTGGGGGCTTCTCAAACCCCGGTGCACAGCTTCGAGGGTCACTCGTGGGCTGCACGGTCAGCGTCTCGTGGTCAATTCAAGATGGCGTGCCCCACGCTTACGGTCGCCTCCACGGGTCTCAGCTCTGCAGGGACTGTGGATCGGGCTGTTGGAAGGCAGGCAAGCTTGATCTCGTCGATCTCAGTCGCTCGAGTTCCGGCGGGAACTGCAACTAAGTAGACGTCGAGGGCTGGATGGTGCCTGCTGCTGCAGGGTGGTCACTCCTTGACCACAAGGGAGATTCTTCGGGCTTCCACGTTGAGATGGAGGTCCAAGGGTCCAGAGTTTCGTTTCTAATGTTTCTTCCAGGAAATCTGATGTGCATTGGCACTGCTCCCACTCTTATTCCAATCTGGGGGGCGTGATTACCTGCTAGGTCCCCTCCTATGGGTGGGACCCAGGAAGTGGGTGGATACACCCCCTTCCTTTGATCCAGGCTGCCCTGGCACGAGGGCTGGAGTGCCCCAGAACCGGTTTGGCCGGATTATGCAAGGGGCAGCCTTGTGCGCCCCAGGCAGTGTCTGGTTTCTTTCAAACCTCCCTGCTACAATCCACTATCTCCTGTCTGGAGGGTGGTGACACCCTCCTGTGACAGGAAACCCTTTGTCCAGGCCCCATCTGCTGAGTTTCGGTCAACTGCAGGGGTCCAGACATTTGTCTGTGGCAGAGGCATCCATTTTGTGGATCTTAAGGTCTTTGGAGAAATTAACCGCATTTAGTAAAGGAACATGTCTTACCCCTCTAGAGGGGTGGAATGCCATCCCCGTCGCCAGAACTGGCGAGGGGATGGTATTCCAAATCGTATGACACCTTACACGACATGTTTTGATAAAGCCAAACCAAAGTTGCTATAAAACCGCGAGGATTATAAGGCACTTAAGAGTATATGGTATGGCATTATCCTGAAACAGCTTAGGGAGTTGTTCCCGACAGCTGCAGACAGGCTCAGCTCATGCTATAGCTCCATCTCACATAAAACCACGCACCCTGCCTCCAGGATTGATGAGGCCTTCCATAGGAGTGGCTCACAGGTTTACATGTGTCCAGATATAGGTTTAGATATAGGTATACTATACCTAAGCAAGGGGTGATTACACCACCTTACCCCAGCTGAGTGATCAGCCAGTTGTGTCAATTTAAGAACCAGCCAGGGGTGGCAAAAGATATGCTGCAGCCCCTGGTAGGCCTTGGTGGCCCCTATGCCCTGAGCACCTATAGTGCATTATACAGGGGCTGACAAGGAGTCCATTTCCAATTGTGGTATGTACCTAGGGTACATGGAATCCATTTTACAGAGAGAGCAGATGGCCTGGGGCCCTGATTAGCAGGGAACCAGGTCAACTAAGTCAAAAAACCAGATAAACACAGGCAAAAAATCTGGGGTAACCATAGTCAGGTAGCCACCTTCCTACACTAGGGTACATGGAATCCATTTTACAGAGAGAGCAGATGGCCTGGGGCCCTGATTAGCAGGGAACCAGGTCAACTAAGTCAAAAAACCAGCTAAACACAGGCAAAAAATCCGGGGTAACCATAGTCAGGTAGCCACCTTCCTACATAACCCCCCCCCCCCAAACGAAAGGAGATAAGGCTATCCTTGGCCAGGTAAGCCTATATTGCCTGAGTGGCCATATAAGGAAGTACCTGCACTAGCATGGGTACCCCCTGTCTCATGGTCCACTAAGCAGTCCCTCACCCTTGGGGTATCAGAGGGTCTCCACCATAGGGAATCACTACCTTGGGTGTGTTTATGCAAAGTTAAAGGCTGGTTTGGATATGGAGTATTGAAGCGAGGCTCTACTAATTTAGGGCTTAGCTTCCTCCAATTATCTTCCACCATGTGTGCCTTTCTCTCTTTAACTGAGTTGCACTGTGCTCTCAGGGTCAACCTCTGGCTACCTAAAGCTGGAGGCTGGGTCCCTCTGTTTGGCTTGCTGGAGGGACAGTTCAGGTTTGGGCCCCTTGGGTCCCAGGTTTGGCTGTGCCCAACAGAATCCATCTGTGGGAGGTCCCTGACTGTTTTTAAGGGGGCTCCCTCAGGAGTTTTTAAAGTTTTCACCTTACTAGGGCTACTAGTTTTGGTGCACCTAATCTTTTGATGGGGGTGCTTTATTTGACAGGGGGCCCTCTGGGTCTCACTGTCCTTCTTGTCCTCTGCAGCCCTGGGCTGGCTAAGGCAAGGTAGAGAGGGGCAGGTTACCTGCTCCAGACTGGGTCCCACCTGAGAAGGGTCCACCGCCATCAGAGGCTCTGTCAGGCCAGGCCTAACAACCTCTGGGGCAGTTCCTTCATCAGGGGTAAGATCAGTTCCCTGAGGAGGCTGATCCTGTCCTAAAGTCTGGTGAGGGGGAGATTTCTCTTCCTCCTCCATGCTCTCAGTTTGTGTGGAGTTATCCATCATTTCAGGCTTCACAACACACATATCAGTTTGAGTTTGGGCTGTGGCCATCACAGCCCCACCAACCTTTTCAGGAGGAGACTCAGTTTGGGTTTCTGCTGTTATCATAACAGCTTTGCTATTCTGTTCAGGAAGAGCTTTTGCTAAAGATGGGGCAGGGAGTTTCTCAGCCCTACCAATCTTTTCAGGAAGGACATCTTGAATTGGGGCTGTAGCCATTACAGCCCCACTAACCTTTCCATTGGAATTCACCATTCTAGAATGGGTTTCCTGTTCAACCTCAGCCCAGGCTGAGATCTCCAAATCATTACCAAGTAGGCAGTCTACAGGCAAGTTTGGTGACACTGGCACTCTCTTTGGGCCAATGACACCTCCCCAGCTGAGACTTACTACTGCCATGGGATGATTTGTTTGGATTCCATCAATGTTTGTAACCTGGTATGTGGCACCAGGTAAAAGTTGCTTAGAGGGGACTATGCCATCAGCCACCATGGTGATGCTAGCCCCTGTGTCTCTAAAAGCTTCAACTTTCAAACCATTGATGATGGGTTCTTGTCTATACTTGCTCAAAGTATTTGGGCAAGCAGAGAAGTTGGCAAACCCCATGCCAGTCTCATAAACAAGATCATTGGGTGATGGGGACCTGGATAGGCCAGGGTCCACCTGAGCTCCAACAGTAAACCCACCCAGATTCCTGGGTGTGCTTCCACTTCCTGGGGGATTACTGCTGACAGTAACAGGAGGTGTTGAAGCTGGCTTTGGAGGTACATTTTCTTTATTGTTATTCTTGGGACAACAGTTGTCTGTTTTGTAATGCCCCACCTGTTTACAGGGATAACAATAAGGCTTTTTCTCAGTTGAAGAAGTGTCTTGGGACCCACCCCCATCCTTGGAGTTTTGGGGCCCTGGGGAAGTCTTTTCTTTACTTTTATCCCCACCCTTATCTTGAGGCTTGGTAGACTCCTTCTTCTGGTTACTGTCCTGATTCTTAGGCCTAATCCTGGTTCTGACCCACTTGTCTGCCTTCTTTCCCAATTCTTGGGGAGAGGTCAGATCAGAGTCCACCAGGTGCTGGTGTAAGAGCTGGTTCTGACAATTACTTAGGATCTGCTCCCTCATAATCAAATTATACAATCCTGTAAAGTCATGTACGTTGCTGCCATGTAGCCAACCCTCCAGAGCCTTAGTAGCACAATCTACAAAATCAGTCCAGTCCTGTGTCTGTGTCTTCTGGGTGTCTCTGAACTTCAACCTGTACTGTTCAGTGGTTAAGCCAAACCCATCTATTAGGACACTCTTCAGGACTTTGTAATTGTTTGCATCCTCATGTCTGACAGTGAGGAGCTTATCTCTCCCTTTCTCTGAAAAGGAGTACCATAAGATTGCTGCCCACTGTTCCTCAGGAACCTGCTGTACCATGCAGGCTCTCTCAAGAGCAGTTATCCACTTGTGGATGTCATCCCCTTCCTTGTAGGGGGGCACAATCTTTGTCAGGTTTCTACTATCATAGGACCTGGGTTTCTCTTTAGGAATATTGCTGCCACCAGTGGCATCTAAGCCACACAATTTTTGCTCTCTTGCCAAGGTAAGTCTAGCTTGAGCCAAGGTAAGTTTAGCTTGAGCCAGGGCTACCTCCTCCCTCTCTATTTGGAGTTTGACAGCCCTCATTCTGGCCCTATGCTCAGTCTTCTGAGAGGCAGTCATACCTCTCTCAGATACTCTTGAGGCACTAGAAATATGAGAGTCCCCTGAGGGAGATCTCACTCTTCTGTTGCCTGGGAGAATGCTATAGGGTCTGGGGAGGTGCTGGCCCTCTCCATTCCCCAGTAGGTTTAAGTTGGCCTGGCTAAGCCTGGCAACTCCAACCTGGCTACCCTCCTGATCCTGGTCTTCTGTGTCCTCAACCTCTGAGTCCTCATCCCCCTCTTCTCCTTCTTCTCCTTCTTCCTCCTGAGGGGTACCAGTTACAGGTGGGTTCTCTCCATTTCCTGACCCTAGGGGAATTCCCTTCGCCCTTTCTAAGTCATCCTGTTCTAGAATGGCTATCAGGATTGGACAGGTGGGGCTTCTGCCCCTTTTTAACCCTCTTGATTTGCACAAGGCAATCAAGTCCTTTCGGGTTAGTTTGTCATAGCTGGAAGTTGCCTGGGTAAGGTCAACTGTCACAGGAGTAGACCCTGAGGCTTTTCCTGTGTCAGACATGACTCTAGTGTGGTGTAAGTGATGCACCTACCTACACTAAGTGTTTTCCTACTGTACCTTACTAGTGAGTTGTAGCCAGGGTGTGCTAATCCCTTTAATCTACAACTACTAAGTTCAGTAGAACTTAATATGCTAAGCTTTTTATTTATATGTACCTAGAGGTACTTGATGTGATCTTTCAATTTGATAAAAGATTGCAATGGTAAAACAACAGCAAGCTCAAATCCGCACCGCTGCCACCAATGTGAGAAGTTGGCCTGATAGGTGATGTTTCCAATTCTGGAACCACCTATTATCAGACCAAACAATCCCTTATGGTGTCTGGTTGTAAGTCAACCTTATTAGACAAGCTATCCTAGGGGTAGCATGGACTAAGCAGCCTAAAGGCTTAACTTAAGAGGTCGCCAGTGGCATCTAAGCCACACAATTTTTTCTCTCTTGCCAAGGCAAGTTTAGCTTGAGCTAAGGTAAGTCTAGCTTGACTCAGGGCTACCTCCTCTCTCTCTATTTGGAGTTTGACAGCCCTCATTCTAGCCCTATGCTCAGCTTTCTGAGAAGCAGTCATGCCTCTCTCTGATTCTCTGGAGGCACTAGAAATATGAGAGTCCCCCTGAGGGAGATCTCACTCTTCTGTTGCCTGGGAGAATCCCATGGTGGGTTCTGGGGAGGTGCTGGCCCTCTCCATTCCCCAGTAGGTCCAAGTTGGCCTGGCTAAGCCTGGCAACTGGAACCTGGCTACCCCTCTGATCCTGATCTTCTAAGTCCTCAACTTCTGAGTCCTCCTCCTCCTCTTCTTCTTCCTCATCTTCCTCCTGAGGGGGGTCAGTTACAGGGGGGTTCCCTCCATTTCCTGTTTCTAGGGAAGCTTCCTTTGCCCTTTCTAAGTCATCCTGCTCTAGGATTTCTACCAGGATTTGGCAGGTGGGGCTTCTGCCCCTTTTTAACCCTCTTGCTTTGCACAAGGCAATCAAGTCTCTGCGGGTTAGTTTGTCATATCCAAAAGTTGCCTGGGTAAGGTCAACTGTCACAGGAGTAGACCCTGAGGCTTTTCCTGTGTCAGACATGGCTGCTAGTGAGGTGTAAGTGGTGCACTTACCTACACTAAGTGTTTTCCTACTGTACCTTGCTAGTGAGTTGTAGTCAGGGTGTGCTAATCCCTTTAATCTACAACTACTAAGTTCAGTAGAACTTAATATGCTAAGCTTTTGATTTATATGTACCTAAAGGTACTTGATGTGATCTTTCAATTTGATACAATGATTGCAATGGTAAAACAACAGCAAGCTCAAATCCGCACCGCTGCTCACCAATGTGAGAAGTTGGCCTGATAGGTGATGTTTCCAATTCTGGAACCACCTGTTATCAGACCAAACAATCCCTTATGGTGTCTGGTTGTAAGTCAACCTTATTAGACAAGCTATCCTAGGGGTAGCATGGACTAAGCAGCCTAAAGGCTTAACTTAAGAGGTCGTGTTAAGCGAGCTGTTTTACCACATACAGTCCTGTAGTACCAAATGAAAGGACACCACACAAGTATATATTATAAAAATATATGTATTTATTACTAAAAACAATCCCCAGTATTCTTTATGAATAAAGGGGCACAAGCGTTAAATCAAAAGCACTGTTTAAACATACAAAGTTGCACAATTATGGATGAGGGCAGGGGGCCACTCAAACCATATACTAAACAAGTGGTATAAGAGATGCCACTCGAGCAGTGGTTAGGCCTAGGGCCTAGAGAATCGCTGGGAGCAGTCTGGACAAGCAATGCTGAAGTCGGGAATGGCCCTCGGGATTCGGGAGATGTGCGGAAAGCGCACGCATGCACCAATGTTAACCAATGGTGCGTAAAAGTTGTAAAGTTAAAGTTAAAGGACACTTCTGCTGAACCTAGAGGAACAAAACTTAACACACAGACCCTAGAGGTGTGCACCAGTGTGGGAACACCGGCGGAGCAAAGTTACTTCACCCACAGGAAGTGGGTGCACAGGGTCGAAGTGGCGTCGGGTTCTGACACGCAGGCTCTTGGTGCTTGAAGCTGAAAGGGCTGCAGGCGGGTTAAAGATGAAGTGTCCGGTGGAGTACAAGGGTGGACTCAAGTCGAAGGGTACCTGAAAGCAGAGGGGACAGAGTCTGGGTCACTCAGCAGTGACCAGGGTGGAACCAGGACGGAACCAGGCAATGTCGGGCGCAATCAGGTGGTCGTCGAGGAGCTTCTCTCCGCTGTCACGTGGGCTCTGGGGCATCTGCGATGTCCAGGAGCAGGTCACAATCTGTCCCACGCAGGCTCTCACCGTCGGTGCAGTCGGCTTCAAGTTTGGAGCAAACAAGCCTTGGCAAGAGCAATCCACGCGGGATCGGAAGATTGCTTCTCACTCGCACCAGGAAGGTCAGAGTCGGGGCTCCTTTTCAGGGGAGCTGGTGTGGATCTGGAGCAACCAGATTCACGAGTCTTCTTAGTAGTTTCGTCGGCACAGGGACCACTAGCCAGCTGGCAAGTGACCGGGCCAACGCGTTGAGCCAAATAGAGCAGAAGGGCCCGACGCAGCACTCGTCGAGTGTGGAGGGCTGAACTTCGGCGCAGGAGTAGCTCAGGGTGGGGGCTTCTCAAACCCCGGTGCACAGCTTCGAGGGTCACTCGTGGGCTGCACGGTCAGCGTCTCGTGGTCAATTCAAGATGGCGTGCCCCACGCTTCCGGTCGCCTCCACGGGTCTCAGCTCTGCAGGGACTGTGGATCGGGCTGTATGAAGGCAGGCAGTCTTGATCTCGTCGATCTCAGTCGCTCGAGTTCCGGCGGGAACTGCAACTAAGTAGACGTCGAGGGCTGGATGGTGCCTGCTGCTGCAGGGTGGTCACTCCTTGACCACAAGGGAGATTCTTCGGGCTTCCACGTTGAGATGGAGGGTGAAGGGTCCAGAATTTCGTTTCAAATGTTTCTTCCAGGAAATCTGATGTGCATTGGCACTGCTCCCACTCTTATTCGAATCTGGGGGGCGTGATTACCTGCTAGGTCCCCCCCTATGGGTGGGACCCAGGAAGTGGGTGGATACACCCCCTTCCTTTGATCCAGGCCGCCCTGGCACGAGGGCTGGAGTGCCCCAGAACCGGTTTGGCCGGATTATGCAAGGGGCAGCCTTGTGCGCCCCCAGCAGTGTCTGGTTTCTTTCAAACCTCCCTGCTACAATCCACTATCTCCTGTCTGGAGGGCGGTGACACCCTCCTGTGACAGGAAACCCTTTGTCCAGGACCCATTTGGTTGAGTTTCGGTCAACTGCAGGGGTCCAGACATTTGTCTGTGGCAGAGGCATCCATTTTGTGGATCTAAGGTCTTTGGAGAAATTAACCGCATTTAGTTAAAGCAACATGTCTTACCCCTCTAGAGGGGTGGAATGCCATCCCCGTCGCCAGACCTGGCGAGGGGATGGTATTCCAAATCGTATGACACCTTACACGACATGTTTTGATAAAGCCAAACCAAAGTTGCTATTTAACCGCGAGGATTATAAGGCACTTAAGAGTATATGGTATGGCATTATCCTGAAACAGCTTAGGGAGTTGTTCCCGACAGCTGCAGACAGGCTCAGCTCATGCTAGAGCTCCATCTCACATAAAACCACGCACTCTGCCTCCAGGATTGATGAGGCCTTCCATAGGAGTGACTCACAGGTTTACATGTGTCCAGATATAGGTTTAGATATAGGTATACTATATCTAAGCAAGGGGTGTTTACACCACCTTACCCCAGCTGAGTGATCAGCCAGTTGTGTCAATTTAAGAACCAGCCAGGGGTGGCAAAAGATATGCTGCAGCCCCTGGTAGGCCTTGGTGGCCCCTATGCCCTGGGCACCTATGGTGCATTATACAGGGGCTGACAAGGAGTCCATTTCCAATTGTGGTATGTACCTAGGGTACATGGAATCCATTTTACAGAGAGAGCAGATGGCCTGGGGCCCTGATTAGCAGGGAACCAGGTCAACTAAGTCAAAAAACCAGCTAAACACAGGCAAAAAATCTGGGGTAACCATAGTCAGGTAGCCACCTTCCTACAGTCCCCCAGGCTGAGCTTGGACCCCCTGGTTGCTCCTGGTCCCCCAGGCTGTGCTTGGTCCCCCAGGCTGTGCTTGGTCCCCCTGGTTGTTCTTGGTCCCCCTGGCTGTGCTTGGTCCCCCTGGTTGCTGTTGGTCCCCAGGCTGTGCTTGGTCCCCCAGGCTGTGCTTGGTCCCCCAGGCTGTGCTTGGTCCCCCAGGCTGTGCTTGGTCCCCCAGGCTGTGCTTGGTCCCCCTGGTTGCTCTTGGTCCCCCAGGCTGTGCTTGGTCCCCCTGGTTGCTCTTGGTCCCCCAGGCTGTGCTTGGTCCCCCAGGCTGTGCTTGGTCCCCCAGCTGTGCTTGGTCCCCCTGGTTGCTCTTGGTCCTCCAGGCTGTGCTTGGTCCCCCAGGCTGTGCTTGGTCCCCCTGGTTGCTCTTGGTCCCCCAGGCTTGTGCTTGGTCCCCCAGGCTGTGCTTGGTCCCCCTGGTTGCTCTTGGTCCCCCAGGCTTGTGCTTTGTCCCCCAGGCTGTGCTTGGTCCCCCAGGCTGTGCTTGGTCCCCCTGGTTGCTCTTGGTCCCCCAGGCTTGTGCTTGGTCCCCCAGGCTGCTTGGTCCCCCAGGCTGTGCTTGGTCCCCCTGGTTGCTCTTGGTCCCCCAGGCTGTGCTTGGTCCCCCAGGCTGTGCTTGGTCCCCCAGGCTGTGCTTGGTCCCCCTGGCTGTGCTTGGTCCCCCTGGTTGCTCTTGGTCCCCCAGGCTGTGCTTGGTCCCCCAGGCTGTGCTTGGTCCCCCAGGCTGTGCTTGGCCCCCCTGGTTGCTCTTGATCCCCAGGCTGTGCTTGGTCCCCCAGGCTGTGCTTGGTCCCCCTGGTTGCTCTTGGTCCCCCAGGCTGTGCTTGGTCCCCCAAGCTGTGCTTGGTCCCCAGGCTGTGCTTGGTCCCCCTGGTTGCTCTTGGTCCCCCTGGCTGTGCTTGGTACCCCTGGCTGTGCTTGGTCCCCCTGTGTGAGAAGTTGGCCTGATAGGTGATGTTTCCAATTCTGGGACCACCTATTATCAGACCAAACAATCCCTTATGGTGTCTGGTTGTAAGTCAACCTTATTAGACAAGCTATCCTAGGGGTAGCATGGACTAAGCAGCCTAAAGGCTTAACTTAAGAGGTCGTGTTAAGCGAGCTGTTTTACCACATACAATCCTGTAATATCAAATGAAAGACACCACACAAGTATATATTATAAAAATATATGTATTTATTACTAAAAACAATCCCCAGTATTCTTTATGAATAAAGGGGCACAAGCGTTAAATCAAAAGCACTGTTTAAACATACAAGTTGCACAATTATGGATGAGGGCAGGGGGCCACTCAAACCATATACTAAACAAGTGGTATAAGAGATGCCACTCGAGCAGTGGTTAGGCCTAGGGCCTAGGGAATCGCTGGGAGCAGTCAGGACAAGCAATGCTGAAGTCGGGAATGGCCCTCGGGATTCGGGAGCTGTGCGGAAAGCGCACGCATGCACCAATGTTAACCAATGGTGCGTAAAAAGTGTAAAGTTAGAGTTTAAGGACACTTCCGCTGAACCTAGAGGAACAAAACATAAGACACAGACCCTAGAGATGTGCACCAGTGTGGGAACACCGGCGGAGCAAAGTTACCTCACCCACAGGAAGTGGGTGCACAGGGTCGAAGTGGCGTCGGGTTTTGACACGCAGGCTCTTGGTGCTTGAAGCTGAAAGGGCTGCAGGCGGGTTGAAGATGAAGTGTCCGGTGGAGTCCAAGGGTGGACTCAAGTCGAAGGGTACCTGAAAGCAGAGGGGACAGAGTCTGGGTCACTCAGCAGTGACCAGGGTGGAACCAGGACGGAACCAGGCAATGTCGGGCGCAATCAGGTGGTCGTCGAGGAGCTTCTCTCTGCTGTCACGTGGGCTCTGGGGCATCAGCGACGTCCAGGAGCAGGTCACGATCTGTCCCACGCAGGCTCTCACCGTCGGCGCTGTTGGCTTCA
The DNA here is from genome assembly GCF_964261635.1 of Lissotriton helveticus. NCBI lineage: Eukaryota > Metazoa > Chordata > Amphibia > Caudata > Salamandridae > Lissotriton > Lissotriton helveticus. The sequence continues at coordinate 107,042 of NW_027611701.1, read as the reverse complement.
AGTTTGGAGCAAACAACACTTGGCAAGAGCAATCCACGCGGAACCGGGAGATTGCTTCTCACTCGAACCAGGAAGGTCAGAGTGGGGGCTCCTTTTCAGGGGAGCTGGTGTGGATCTGGAGCAACCAGATTCACGAGTCTTCTTTGTAGTTTCGTCGGCACAGGGACCACTAGCCGGCTGGCAAGTGACCGGGCCAACGCGATGAGCCAAATGGAGCAGAAGGGCCCCACGCAGCACTCGTCGAGTGTGGAGGGCTGAACTTCGTCTCAAGAGTAGCTCCGGGTGGGGGCTTCTCAAACCCCGGTGCACAGCTTCGAGGGTCACTCGTGGGCTGCACGGTCAGCGTCTCGTGGTCAATTCAAGATGGCGGGCCCCACGCTTCCGGTCGCCTCCACGGGTCTCAACTCTGCAGGGACTGTGGATCGGGCTGTTGGAAGGCAGGCAAGCTTAATCTTGTTGATCTCAGTTGCTCGAGTTCCGGCGGGAACTGCAACTAAGTAGACGTCGAGGGCTGGATGGTGCCTGCTGCTGCAGGGTGGTCACTCCTTGACCACAAGGGAGATTCTTCGGGCTTCCACGTTGAGATGGAGGTCCAAGGGTCCAGAGTTTCGTTTCTAATGTTTCTTCCAGGAAATCTGATGTGCATTGGCACTGCTCCCACTCTTATTCGAATCTGGGGGGCGTGATTACCTGCTAGGTCCCCCCCTATGGGTGGGACCCAGGAAGTGGGTGGATACACCCCCTTCCTTTGATCCAGGCCGCCCTGGCACGAGGGCTGGAGTGCCCCAGAACCGGTTTGGCCGGATTATGCAAGGGGCAGCCTTGTGCGCCCCAAGCAGTGTCTGGTTTCTTTCAAACCTCCCTGCTACAATCCACTATCTCCTGTCTGGAGGGCGGTGACACCCTCCTGTGACAGGAAACCCTTTGTCCAGGCCCCATTTGGCCGAGTTTCGGTCAGCTGCAGGGGTCCAGACATTTGTCTGTGGCAGAGGCATCCATTTTGTGGATCTAAGGTCTTTGGAGAAATTAACCGCATTTAAGTAAAGCAACATGTCCTACCCCTCTAGAGGGGTGGAATGCTATCCCCGTCGCCAGAACTGGCGAGGGGATAGTATTCCAAATCGTATGACACCTTACACGACATGTTTTGATAAAGCCAAACCAGAGTTGCTATTTAACCGCGAGGATTATAAGGCACTTAAGAGTATATGGTATGGCATTATCCTGAAACAGCTTAGGGAGTTGTTCCCGACAGCTGCAGACAGGCTCAGCTCATGCTAGAGCTCCATCTCACATTAAACCACGCACTCTGCCTCCAGGATTGATGAGGCCTTCCATAGGAGTGGCTCACAGGTTTATATGTGTCCAGATATAGGTTTAGATATAGGTATACTATATCTAAGTAAGGGGTGATTACACCACCTTACCCCAGCTGAGTGATCAGCCAGTTGTGTCAATTTAAGAACCAGCCAGGGGTGGCAAAAGATATGCTGCAGCCCCTGGTAGGCCTTGGTGGCCCCTATGCCCTGGGCACCTATAGTGCATTATACAGGGGCTGACAAGGAGTCCATTTCCAATTGTGGTATGTACCTAGGGTACATGGAATCCATTTTACAGAGAGAGCAGATGGCCTGGGGCCCTGATTAGCAGGGAACCAGGTCAACTAAGTCAAAAAACCAGCTAAACACAGGCAAAAAATCTGGGGTAACCATAGTCAGGTAGCCACCTTCCTACACAACCCCCCCCCAAACGAAAGGAGATAAGGCTATCCTTGGCCAGGTAAGCCTATATTGCCTGAGTGGCCATATAAGGAAGTACCTGCACTAGCATGGGTACCCCCGTCTCATGGTCCACTAAGCAGTCCCTCACCCTTTGGGTATTAGAGGGTCTCCACCATAGGGAATCACTACCTTGGGTGTGTTTATGCAAAGTTAAAGGCTGGTTTGGATATGGAGTATTGAAGTGAGGCTCTACTAATTTAGGGCTTAGCTTCCTCCAATTATCTTCCACCATGTGTGCCTTTCTTTCTTTAACTGAGTTGCACTGTGCTCTCAGGGTCAACCTCTGGCTACCTAAAGCTGGAGGCTGGGTCCCTCTGTTTGGCTTGCTGGAGGGACAGTTCAGGTTTGGGCCCTTTGGGTCCCAGGTTTGGCTGTGCCTAACAGAATCCATCTGTGGGAGGTCCCTAACTACTTTTAAGGGGGCTCCCTCAGGAGTTGTTAAAGTTTTCACCTCACTAGGGCTACTAGTTTTGGTGCCCCTAATCTGTTGATGGGGGTGCTTTATTTGACAGGGGGCCCTCTGGGTCTCACTGTCCTTCTTGTCCTCTGCAGCCCTGGGCTGAGTAAGGCAAGGTAGAGAGGGGCAGGTTACCTGCTCCAGACTGGGTCCCACCTGAGAAGGGTCCACTGACATCAGAGGTTCTGTCAGGCTAGGCCCAACCACCTCTGGGGCAGTTCCTTCGTCAGGGGTAAGATCAGTTCCCTGAGGAGGCTGATCCTGTCCTAAAATCTGGTGAGGGGGAGATTTCTCTTCCTCCTCCATGCTCTCAGTTTGTGTGGAGTTATCCATCATTTCAGGTTTCACAACACACATATCAGTTTGAGTCTGGGCTGTGGCCATCACAGCCCCACCAACCTTTTCAGGAGGAGACTCAGTTTGGGTTTCTGCTGTTACCATAACAGCTTTGCTATTCTGTTCAGGAAGAGCTTTTGCTAAAGATGGGGCAGAGAGTTTCTCAGCCCTACCAAGCTTTTCAGGAAGGACATCTTGAATTGGGGCTGTAGCCATTACAGCCCCACTAACCTTTCCATTGGAATTTACCATTCTAGAATGGATTTCCTGTTCAACCTCAGCCCAGGCTGAGATTTCCAAATCATTACCAAGTAGGCAGTCTACAGGCAAGTTTGATGACACTGCCACTCTCTTTGGGCCAATGACACCTCCCCAGCTGAGACTTACTACTGCCATGGGATGATTTGTTTTGATGCCATCAATGTTTGTTACCTGGTATGTGGCACCAGGTAAAAGTTGCTTAGAGGGGACTATACAGTCAGCCACCATGGTGATGCTAGCCCCTGTGTCTCTAAAAGCTTCAACTTTCAAACCATTGATGATGGGTTCTTGTCTATATTTGCTCAAAGTATTTGGGCAATCAGAGAAGTTGGCAAACCCCCTGCCAGTCTCATAAACAAGATCATTTGGGGATGGGGCCCTGGATAGGCCAGGGTCCTCCTGGGCTCCAAAAGTAAACCCACCCAGATTCCTGGGTGTGCTCCCACTTCCTGGGGGATTACTGCTGACAGTAACAGGAGGTGTTGGAGCTGGCTTTGGAGGTATATTCTCTTTATTGTTATTCTTGGGACAACAGTTGTCTGTTTTGTAATGCCCAACCTGTTTACAGGCATAACAATAAGGCTTTTTCTCTGTTGAAGAAGTGTCTTGGGACCCACCCCCATTCTTGGAGTTTTGGGGCCCTGGGGAAGTCTTTTCTTTATTTTTATCCCCACCCTTATCTTGAGGCTTGGTAGACTCCTTCTTCTGGTTACTGTCCTGATTCTTAGGCCTAATCCTGGTTCTGACCCACTTGTCTGCCTTCTTTCCCAATTCTTGGGGAGAGGTCAGATCAGAGTCCACCAGGTGCTGGTGTAAGAGCTGGTTCTGACAATTACTTAGGATCTGCTCCCTCATAATCAAATTATACAATCCTGTAAAGTCATGTACTTTGCTGCCATGTAGCCAACCCTCCAGAGCCTTAGTTGCACAATCAACAAAATCAGTCCAGTCCTGAGTCTGTGTCTTCTGGGTGTCTCTGAACTTCAACCTGTACTGTTCAGTGGTTAAGCCAAACCCATCTATCAGAACACTCTTCAGGACTTTGTAATTGTTTGCATCCTCATGTCTGACAGTGAGGAGCTTATCTCTCCCTTTCTCTGAAAAGGAGTACCATAAGATTGCTGCCCACTGTTCCTCAGGAACCTGCTGTACCATGCAGGCTCTCTCAAGAGCAGTTATCCACTTGTGGATGTCAACCCCTTCCTTGTAGGGGGGCACAATCTTTGTCAGGTTTCTACTATCATAGGACCTGGGTTTCTCTTTAGGAATATTGCTGCCACCAGTGGCATCTAAGCCACACAATTTTTGCTCTCTTGCCAAGGTAAGTCTAGCTTGAGCCAAGGTAAGTTTAGCTTGAGCCAGGGCTACCTCCTCCCTCTCTATTTGGAGTTTGACAGCCCTCATTCTGGCCCTATGCTCAGTCTTCTGAGAGGCAGTCATACCTCTCTCAGATACTCTTGAGGCACTAGAAATATGAGAGTCCATTGAGGGAGATCTCACTCTTCTGTTGCCTGGGAGAATGCTATAGGGTCTGGGGAGGTGCTGGCCCTCTCCATTCCCCAGTAGGTTTAAGTTGGCCTGGCTAAGCCTGGCAACTCCAACCTGGCTACCCTCCTGATCCTGGTCTTCTGTGTCCTCAACCTCTGAGTCCTCATCCCCCTCTTCTCCTTCTTCTCCTTCTTCCTCCTGAGGGGTACCAGTTACAGGTGGGTTCTCTCCATTTCCTGACCCTAGGGGAATTCCCTTCGCCCTTTCTAAGTCATCCTGTTCTAGAATGGCTATCAGGATTGGACAGGTGGGGCTTCTGCCCCTTTTTAACCCTCTTGATTTGCACAAGGCAATCAAGTCCTTTCGGGTTAGTTTGTCATAGCTGGAAGTTGCCTGGGTAAGGTCAACTGTCACAGGAGTAGACCCTGAGGCTTTTCCTGTGTCAGACATGACTCTAGTGTGGTGTAAGTGATGCACCTACCTACACTAAGGGGCAGATTTATGAAGGCCTTGCGCCACCGGTGCGTCACTTTATTTGACGCAACGGCGGCGCAAACAATACGCCCTATTTACAACGTGACGCATCTAGGAGATGCGTCACGTTGTAAAGCCCTGCGCCATAAGGAGGCGTTCCGGCGCAGGGTGGGCGTTCCGGGGCAGGTGCGCCTCGCAAAAGTGGCTGAGTGAAATCTATAAGATTTCACTCAGTCACTTTCAGGACAATGCTGCGTCAAAACCCTGCGCCTGCTCGAAGCAGGCGTAGGTCTTGACGCAGCATTGTGGAGATGGGGCACCCCCGAGCCTTGCTGGAGCTGCATCGCGCTTGCGACGCAGCTCCAGCAATGCGCCACCTTTACGGCACAGATGCGTCACGCATCTGTGCCGTTTTTGCCCCATGGTGCGCCGCATTGTAAATGTGGCGCACCATGGGTGGCGGAGCAGCGGCGCAGGATGACTGGCGCATCCCTGGGGATGCGCCAGTCATCATAAATCTGCCCCTAAGTGTTTTCCTACTGTACCTTACTAGTGAGTTGTAGCCAGGGTGTGCTAATCCCTTTAATCTACAACTACTAAGTTCAGTAGAACTTAATATGCTAAGCTTTTTATTTATATGTACCTAGAGGTACTTGATGTGATCTTTCAATTTGATAAAAGATTGCAATGGTAAAACAACAGCAAGCTCAAATCCGCACCGCTGCCACCAATGTGAGAAGTTGGCCTGATAGGTGATGTTTCCAATTCTGGAACCACCTATTATCAGACCAAACAATCCCTTATGGTGTCTGGTTGTAAGTCAACCTTATTAGACAAGCTATCCTAGGGGTAGCATGGACTAAGCAGCCTAAAGGCTTAACTTAAGAGGTCGTGTTAAGCGAGCTGTTTTACCACATACAATCCTGTAATATCAAATGAAAGGACACCACACAAGTATATATTATAAAAATATATGTATTTATTACTAAAAACAATCCCCAGTATTCTTTATGAATAAAGGGGCACAAGCGTTAAATCAAAAGCACTGTTTAAACATACAAGTTGCACAATTATGGATGAGGGCAGGGGGCCACTCAAACCATATACTAAACAAGTGGTATAAGAGATGCCACTCGAGCAGTGGTTAGGCCTAGGGCCTAGGGAATCGCTGGGAGCAGTCAGGACAAGCAATGCTGAAGTCGGGAATGGCCCTCGGGATTCGGGAGCTGTGCGGAAAGTGCACGCATGCACAAATGTTAACCAATGGTGCGTAAAAAGTGTAAAGTTAGAGTTTAAGGACACTTCCGCTGAACCTAGAGGAACAAAACTTAAGACACAGACCCTAGAGATGTGCACCAGTGTGGGAACACCGGCGGAGCAAAGTTACCTCACCCACAGGAAGTGGGTGCACAGGGTCGAAGTGGCGTCGGCTTTTGACACGCAGGCTCTTGGTGCTTGAAGCTGAAAGGGCTGCAGGCGGGTTGAAGATGAAGTGTCCGGTGGAGTCCAAGGGTGGACTCAAGTCGAAGGGTACCTGAAAGCAGAGGGGACAGAGTCTGGGTCACTCAGCAGTGACCAGGGTGGAACCAGGACGGAACCAGGCAATGTCGGGCGCAATCAGGTGGTCGTCGAGGAGCTTCTCTCCGCTGTCACGTGGGCTCTGGGGCATCAGCGACGTCCAGGAGCAGGTCACGTTCTGCCCCTTGCAGGCTCTCACCGTCGGCGCTATCGGCTTCAAGTTTGGAGCAAACAACACTTGGCAAGAGCAATCCACGCAGAACCGGGAGATTGCTTCTCACTCGAACCAGGAAGGTCAGAGTGGGGGCTCCTTTTCAGGGGAGCTGGTGTGGATCTGGAGCAACCAGATTCACGAGTCTTCTTCGTAGTTTCGTCAGCACAGGGACCACTAGCCGGCTGGCAAGTGACCGGGCCAACGCGTTGAGCCAAATGGAGCAGAAGGGCCCCACGCAGCACTCGTCGAGTGTGGAGGGCTGAACTTTGGCTCAAGAGTAGCTCAGGGTGGGGGCTTCTCAAACCCCGGTGCACAGCTTCGAGGGTCACTTGTGGGCTGCATGGTCAGCATCTCGTGGTCAATTCAAGATGGCGGGCCCCACGCTTCCGGTCACCTCCACGGGTCTCAGCTCTGCAGGGACTGTGGATCGGGCTGTTGGAAGGCAGGCAAGCTTGATCTTGCCGATCTCAGTCGCTCGAGTTCCGGCGGGAACTGCAACTAAGTAGACGTCGAGGGCTGGATGGTGCCTGCTGCTGCAGGGTGGTCACTCCTTGACCACAAGGGAGATTCTTCGGGCTTCCACGTTGAGATGGAGGTCCAAGGGTCCAGAGTTTCATTTCTAATGTTTCTTCCAGGAAATCTGATGTGCATTGGCACTGCTCCCACTCTTATTCGAATCTGGGGGGCGTGATTACCTGCTAGGTCCCCCCCTATGGGTGGGACCCAGGAAGTGGGTGGATACACCCCCTTCCTTTGATCCAGGCCGCCCTGGCACGAGGGCTGCAGTGCCCCAGAACCTGTTTGGCCGGATTATGCAAGGGGCAGCCTTGTGCACCCCAAGCAGTGTCTGGTTTCTTTCAAACCTCCCTGCTACAATCCACTATCTCCTGTCTGGAGGGCGGTGACACCCTCCTGTGACAGGAAACCCTTTGTCCAGGCCCCATTTTGGCGAGTTTCGGTCAGCTGCAGGGGTCCAGACATTTGTCTGTGGCAGAGGCATCCATTTTGTGGATCTAAGGTCTTTGGAGAAATTAACCGCATTTAAGTAAAGCAACATGTACTACCCCTCTAGAGGGGTGGAATGCTATCCCCGTCGCCAGAACTGGCGAGGGGATAGTATTCCAAATCGTATGACACCTTACACGACATGTTTTGATAAAGCCAAACCAGAGTTTCTATTTAACCGCGAGGATTATAAGGCACTTAAGAGTATATGGTATGGCATTATCCTGAAACAGCTTAGGGAGTTGTTCCCGACAGCTGCAGACAGGCTCAGCTCATGCTAGAGCTCCATCTCACATTAAACCACGCACTCTGCCTCCAGGATTGATGAGGCCTTCCATAGGAGTGGCTCACAGGTTTATATGTGTCCAGATATAGGTTTAGATATAGGTATACTATATCTAAGTAAGGGGTGATTACACCACCTTACCCCAGCTGAGTGATCAGCCAGTTGTGTCAATTTAAGAACCAGCCAGGGGTGGCAAAAGATATGCTGCAGCCCCTGGTAGGCCTTGGTGGCCCCTATGCCCTGGACACCTATAGTGCATTATACAGGGGCTGACAAGGAGTCCATTTCCAATTGTGGTATGTACCTAGGGTACATGGAATCCATTTTACAGAGAGAGCAGATGGCCTGGGGCCCTGATTAGCAGGGAACCAGGTCAACTAAGTCAAAAAACCAGCTAAACACAGGCAAAAAATCTGGGGTAACCAAAGTCAGGTAGCCACCTTCCTACACCCTGGTTGCTCTTGGTCCCCCAGGCTGTGCTTGGTCCCCCAGGCTGTGCTTGGTCCCCCTGGTTGCTCTTGGTCCCCCAGGCTGTGCTTGGTACCCCAGGCTGTGCTTGGTCCCCCAGGCTGTGCTTGGTCCCCCAGGCTCTGCTTGGTCCCCCTGGTTGCTCTTGGTCCCCCAGGCTGTGCTTGGTCCCCCAGGCTGTGCTTGGTCCCCCAGGCTGTGCTTGGTCCCCTAGGCTGTGCTTGGTCCCCCTGGTTGCTCTTGGTCCCCCTGGCTGTGCGTGGTACCCCTGGCTGTGCTTGTCCCCCTGGTTGCTCTTGGTCCCCCAGGCTGTGCTTGGTCCCCCTGGTTGCTCTTGGTCCCCCAGGCTGTGCTTGGTCCCCCAGGCTGTGCTTGGTCCCCCTGGTTGCTCTTGGTCCCCCAGGCTGTGCTTGGTCCCCCTGGTTGCTCTTGGTATCCCAGGCTGTGCTTGGTCCCCCTGGTTGCTCTTGGTCCCCTAGGCTGTGCTTGGTCCCCCAGGCTGTGCTTGGTCCCCCAGGCTGTGCTTGGTCCCCCTGGTTGCTCTTGGTCCTCCAGGCTGTGCTTGGTCCCCCAGGCTGTGCTTGGTCCCCCTGGTTGCTCCTGGTCCCCCAAGCTGTGCTTGGTCCCCCAGGCTGTGCTTGGTCCCCCTGGTTGCTCTTGGTCCCCCAGGCTGTGCTTGGTCCCCCAGGCTGTGCTTGGTCCCCCTGGTTGCTCTTGGTCCCCCAGGCTGTGCTTGGTCCCCCAGGCTGTGCTTGGTCCCCCAAGCTGTGCTTGGTCCCCCTGGTTGCTCTTGGTCCCCCAGGCTGTGCTTGGTCCCACAGGCTGTGCTTGGTCCCCCAGGTTGTGCTTGGTCCCCCTGGTTGCTCTTGGTCCCCCAGGCTGTGCTTGGTCCCCCAGGCTGTGCTTGGTCCCCCAGGCTGTGCTTGGTCCCCCTGGTTGCTCTTGGTCCCTCAGGCTGTGCTTGGTCCCCCTGGTTGCTCTTGATCCCCCAGGCTGTGCTTGGTCCCCCTGGTTGCTCTTGGTCCCCCAGGCTGTGCTTGGTCCCCCAGGCTGTGCTTGGTCCCCCTGGTTGCTCTTGGTCCCCCAGGCTGTGCTTGGTCCCCCAGGCTGTGCTTGGTCCCCCTGGTTGCTCTTGGTCCCCCAGGCTGTGCTTGGTCCCCCAGGCTGTGCTTGATCCCCCAGGCTGTGCTTGGTCCCCCTGGTTGCTCTTGGTCCCTCAGGCTGTGCTTGGTCCCCCAGTGTGAGAAGTTGGCCTGATAGGTGATGTTTCCAGTTCTGGAACCAACTATTATCAGACCAAACAATCCCTTATGGTGTAGCATGGACTAAGCAGCCTAAAGGCTTAACTTAAGAGGTCGTGTTAAGCGAGCTGTTTTACCACATACAATCCTGTAATATCAAATGAAAGGACACCACACAAGTATATATTATAAAAATATATGTGTTTATTACTAAAAACAATCCCCAGTATTCTTTATGAATAAAGGGGCACAAGCGTTAAATCAAAAGCACTGTTTAAACATACAAGTTGCACAATTATGGATGAGGGCGGGTGGCCACTCAAACCATATACTAAACAAGTGGTATAAGAGATGCCACTCGAGCAGTGGTTAGGCCTAGGGCCTAGGGAATCACTGGGAGCAGTCAGGACAAGCAATGCTGAAGTCGGGAATGGCCCTCGGGATTCGGGAGATGTGCGGAAAGCGCACGCAAGCACCAATGTTAACCAATGGTGCGTAAAAGTCATAAAGTTAAAGTTTAAGGACACTTCCGCTGGACCTAGAGGAACAAAACTTAACACACAGACCCTAGAGATGTGCACCAGTGTGGGAACACCGGCGGAGCAAAGTTACCTCACCCACAGGAAGTGGGTGCACAGGGTCGAAGTGGCGTTGGGTTTTGACACGCAGGCTCTTGGTGCTTGAAGCTGAAGGGGCTGCAGGCGGGTTGAAGATGAAGTGTCCGGTGGAGTCCAAGGGTGGACTCAAGTCGAAGGGTACCTGAAAGCAGAGGGGACAGAGTCTGGGTCACTCAGCAGTGACCAGGGTGGAACCAGGACGGAACCAGGCAATGTCGGGCGCAATCAGGTGGTCGTCGAGGAGCTTCTCTCCACTGTCACGTGGGCTCTGGGGCATCTGCGACGTCCAGGAGCAGGTCACGATCTGTCCCACGCAGGCTCTCACCGTCGGTGCAGTCGGCTTCAAGTTTGGAGCAAACAACACTTGGCAAGAGCAATCCACGCAGGATCGGAAGATTGCTTCTCACTCGGACCAGGAAGGTCAGAGTCGGGGCTCCTTTTCAGGGGAGCTGGTGTGGATCTGGAGCAACCAGATTCACGAGTCTTCTTTGTAGGTTCGTCGGCACAGGGACCACTAGCCAGCAGGCAAGTGACCGGGCCAACGCGTTGAGCCAAATGGAGCAGAAGGGCCCCACGCAGCACTCGTCGAGTGTGGAGGGCTGAACTTCGGCTCAGGAGTAGCTCAGGGTGGGGGCTTCTCAAACCCCGGTGCACAGCTTCGAGGGTCACTCGTGGGCTGCACGGTCAGCGTCTCGTGGTCAATTCAAGATGGCGTGCCCCACGCTTCCGGTCGCCTCCACGGGTCTCAGCTCTGCAGGGACTGTGGATCGGGCTGTTGGAAGGCAGGCAAGCTTGATCTCGTCGATCTCAGTCGCTCGAGTTCCGGCGGGAACTGCAACTAATTAGATGTCGAGGGCTGGAGGGTGCCTGCTGCTGCAGGGTGGTCACTCCTTGACCACAAGGGAGATTCTTCGGGCTTCCACGTTGAGATGGAGGTCCAAGGGTCCAGAGTTTCATTTCTAATGTTTCTTCCAGGAAATCTGATGAGCATTGGCACTGCTCCCACTCTTATTCGAATCTGGGGGGCGTGATTACCTGCTAGGTCCCCCCCTATGGGTGGGACCCAGGAAGGGGGTGGATACACCCCTTTCCTTTGATCCAGGCCGCCCTGGCACGAGGGCTGGAGTGCCCCAGAACCGGTTTGGCCGGATTATGCAAGGGGCAGCCTTGTGCGCCCCAGGCAGTGTCTGGTTTCTTTCAGACCTCCCTGCTACAATCCACTATCTCCTGTCTGGAGGGTGGTGACACCCTCCTGTGACAGGAAACCCTTTGTCCAGGACCCCTTTGGCTGAGTTTCGGTCAGCTGCAGGGGTCCAGACATTTGTCTGTGGCAGAGGCATCCATTTTGTGGATCTAAGGTCTTTGGAGAAATTAACCGCATTACAGTAAAGGAACATGTCTTACCCCTCTAGAGGGGTGGAATGCTATCCCCGTCGCCAGAACTGGCGAGGGGATAGTATTCCAAATCGTATGACACCTTACACGACATGTTTTGATAAAGCCAAACCAAAGTTGCTTTTTAACCGCGAGGATTATAAGGCACTTAAGAGTATATGGTATGGCATTATCCTGAAACAGCTTAGGGAGTTGTTCCCGACAGCTGCAGACAGGCTCAGCTCATGCTAGAGCTCCATCTCACATAAAACCACGCACCCTGCCTCCAGGATTGATGAGGCCTTCCATAGGAGTGGCTCACAGGTTTACATGTGTCCAGATATAGGTTTAGATATAGGTATACTATATCTAAGCAAGGGGTGATTACACCACCTTACCCCAGCTGAGTGATCAGCCAGTTGTGTCAATTTAAGAACCAGCCAGGGGTGGCAAAAGATATGCTGCAGCCCCTGGTAGGCCTTGGTGGCCCCTATGCCCTGGGCACCTATAGTGCATTATACAGGGGCTGACAAGGAGTCCATTTCCAATTGGTATGTGCCTATAGCACATGTGTCAGTAATTTAGTGAGAGAACAGCAGGCTGGGGGTCTGATCAGCAGGCCCACAGCCTCAGTAGTCGAAAACCAGTGAAGCAAAAAGCAAAAATGTGGGGTGACCATAGGATAGCAGACCCTACTCTCCTACACAACCCCCCTCAAACGCAGGGACATTAAACTAACCTTGACCAGATAAGTCTTCATGTTCTAAGTGGAAGTACCTGGAGAGACCATCTGCATTACCATGGTCAGTCCCTGGGTGGTGCTCCACTGTAAAGTCCATCCCCTGTAGGGAAATGGACCACCTGAGCAGTTTGGGATTTTCACCCTTCATCTGATTAAGCCATAAGAGGGGCTTATGGTCTGTCTGCACCAGGAAGTGAGTTCCAAACAAGTAGGACCTCAACTTCTTTAATGCCCAAACTACAGCAAAGGCCTCCCTCTCAATGGCTGACCAACGTTTCTCTCTGGGAGTCAGCCTCCTGCTAATGAAAGCAATAGGCTGGTCTTGACCATTGTGAGAAGTTGGCCTGGTAGGGGATGTTTCCAATTCTGGAACCACCTACTACCTGACCAAACAATCCCTTATGGTGTCTGGTTGTAAGTCAACCTTATTAGACAAGCTATCCTAGGGGTAGCATGGACTAAGCAGCCTAAAGGCTTAACTTAAGAGGTCGTGTTAAGCGAGCTGTTTTACCACATACAATCCTGTAATACCAAATGAAAGGACACCACACAAGTATATATTATAAAAATATATGTGTTTATTACTAAAAACAATCCCCAGTATTCTTTATGAATAAAGGGGCACAAGCGTTAAATCAAAAGCACTGTTTAAACATACAAGTTGCACAATTATGGATGAGGGCGGGTGGCCACTCAAACCATATACTAAACAAGTGGTATAAGAAAGGCCACTCGAACAGTGGTTAGGCCTAGGGCCTAGGGAATCGCTGGGAGCAGTCAGGACAAGCAATGCTGAAGTCGGGAATGGCCCTCGGGATTCGGGAGATGTGCGGAAAGCGCACGCATGCACCAATGTTAACCAATGGTGCGTAAAAGTCATAGAGTTAAAGTTTAAGGACACTTCCGCTGAACCTAGAGGAACAAAACTTAACACACAGACCCTAGAGGTGTGCACCAGTGTGGGAACACCGGCGGAGCAAAGTTACCTCACCCACAGGAAGTGGGTGCACAGGGTCGAAGTGGCGTCGGGTTTTGACACGCAGGCTCTTGGTGCTTGAAGCTGAAAGGGCTGCAGGCTGGTTAAAGATGAAGTGTCCGGTGGAGTCCAAGAGTGGACTCAAGTTGTAGAGTACCTGAAAGCAGAGGGGACAGAGTCTGGGTCACTCAGCAGTGACCAGGGTGGAACCAGGACGGAACCAGGCAATGTCGGGCGCAATCAGGTGGTCGTCGAGGAGCTTCTCTCCGCTGTCACGTGGGCTCTGGGGCATCTGCGACGTCCAGGAGCAGGTCACGATCTGTCCCACGCAGGCTCTCACCGTCGGTGCAGTCGGCTTCAAGTTTGGAGCAAACAAGCCTTGGCAAGAGCAATCCACGCGGGATCGGAAGATTGCTTCTCACTCGGACCAGGAAGGTCAGAGTCGGGGCTCCTTTTCAGGGGAGCTGGTGTGGATCTGGAGCAACCAGATTCATGAGTCTTCTTAGGTAGTTCGTCGGCACAGGGACCACTAGCCAGCTGGCAAGTGACCGGGCCAACGCGTTGAGCCAAATAGAGCCAAAGGGCCCCACGCAGCACTCGTCGAGTGTGGAGGGCTGAACTTCGGCTCAGGAGCAGCTCAGGGTGGGGGCTTCTCAAACCCGGTGCACAGCTTCGAGGGTCACTCGTGGGCTGCACGGTCAGCGTCTCGTGGTCAATTCAAGATGGCGTGCCCCACGCTTCCGGTCGCCTCCACGGGTCTCAGCTCTGCAGGGACTGTGGATCGGGCTGTTGGAAGGCAGGCAAGCTTGATCTCGTCGATCTCAGTCGCTCGAGTTCCGGCGGGAACTGCAACTAATTAGACGTCGAGGGCTGGATGGTGCCTGCTGCTGCAGGGTGGTCACTCCTTGACCACAAGGGAGATTCTTCGGGCTTCCACGTTGAGATGGAGGTCCAAGGGTCCAGAGTTTCGTTTCTAATGTTTCTTCCAGGAAATCTGATGTGCATTGGCACTGCTCCCACTCTTATTCCAATCTGGGGGGCGTGATTACCTGCTAGGTCCCCTCCTATGGGTGGGACCCAGGAAGTGGGTGTATCCTTCCTTTGATCCAGGCCGCCCTGGCACGAGGGCTGGAGTGCCCCAGAACCGGTTTGGCCGGATTATGCAAGGGGCAGCCTTGTGCGCCCCAGGCAGTGTCTGGTTTCTTTCAAACCTCCCTGCTACAATACACTATCTCCTGTCTGGAGGGCGGTGACACCCTCCTGTGACAGGAAACCCTTTGTCCAGGACCCATTTGGTCGAGTTTCGGTCAACTGCAGGGGTCCAGACATTTGTCTGTGGCAGAGGCATCCATTTTGTGGATCTTAAGGTCTTTGGAGAAATTAACCGCATTAAAGTAAAGTAACATGTCTTACCCCTCTAGAGGGGTGGAATGCCATCCCCGTCGCCAGAACTGGCGAGGGGATGGTATTCCAAATCGTATGACACCTTACACGACATGTTTTGATAAAGCCAAACCAAAGTTGCTATTTAACCGCGAGGATTATAAGGCACTTAAAAGTATATGGTATGGCATTATCCTGAAACAGCTTAGGGATTTGTTCCCGACAGCTGCAGACAGGCTCAGCTCGTGCTAGAGCTCCATCTCACATAAAACCACGCACTCAGCCTCCAGGATTGATGAGGCCTTCTATAGGAGTGGCTCACAGGTTTACATGTGTCCAGATATAGGTTTAGATACAGGTATACTATATCTAAGCAAGGGGTGTTTACACCACCTTACCCCAGCTGAGTGATCAGCCAGTTGTGTCAATTTAAGAACCAGCCAGGGGTGGCAAAAGATATGCTGCAGCCCCTGGTAGGCCTTGGTGGCCCCTATGCCCTGGGCACCTATAGTGCATTCTACAGGGGCTGACAAGATTTCCAATTGGTATGTGCCTATAGCACATGTATCATTAATTTAGTGAGAGAACAGCAGGCTGGGGGTCTGATCAGCAGGCCCACAGCCTCAGTAGTCGAAAACCAGTGAAGCAAAAAGCAAAAATTTGGGGTGACCATAGGATAGCAGACCCTACTCTCCTACAACCATCTTGATTAAGTTGTGAGAGCACAGCTCCCACCCCCAACTCAGAAGCATCTGTCTGTACAATGAACTGTTTGGAGTAGTCAGGACTCTTCAGGATAGGTGCAGAGCACATGGCCTTCTTCAGGTCATCAAATGCCTTCTGACAGCTAACTGTCCACTGAACCTTTTTTGGCATCTTCTTGGATGTCAAGTCATTTAATGGTGTCACTATAGACCCATAGTTCTTCACAAACTTCCTGTAATACCCAGTCAGGCCCAAGAAGGCTCTGACTTGTGTCTGGGTAACTGGAGGAGCCCAGTCCTGTATGGCCTGGATTTTGCTCTCCAGTGGCTGAACCTGGCCTCCACCTACTAGGTGGCCCAGGTATACAACCTTACTCTGCCCTATCTGGCACTTAGTGGCCTTGATAGTTAGGCCTGCCTTTTGCAGGGCCTCCAAAACTCTCTTCAGGTGGATCAGGTGATCCTCCCAGGTGGAGCTGAAGACAGCAATATCATCTAGATATGCTGCACAAAAGTCATCCAACCCAGTAAGGACTTGGTTCACCAACCTTTGGAAAGTGGCAGGTGCATTCTTCAAACCAAAGGGCATTACCACAAACTGATAATGTCCACTAGGGGTAGAGAATGCTGTTTTGGCTTTTGACTCCTCAGCTAATCAGATTTGCCAGTAGCCAGCTGTCAGGTCAAATGTGCTCAGAAACTTGGCAGAAGCCAATCTGTCAATGAGCTCATCTGCTCTTGGAATGGGGTGAGCATCTGTCCTAGTGACAGCATTGAGACCCCTGTAGTCCACGCAAAACCTCATTTCTCTCTTTCCATCTTGGGTATGAGGTTTTGGTACCAGGACTACTGGGCTGGCCCATGGGCTCTCTGATGGCTCAATCACTCCAAGCTCCAACATCTTTTGCACCTCAGCCTTGATGCAATCCCTGACATGGTCAGGTTGCCTGTAGATCTTATTCTTCACAGGCAGACTGTCACCAGTGTCCACTACATGGGTACACCAGTCAGTCTGGCTGGGTGTGAGTGAAAACAAATGCCTGTGGGCCTGCAAAACTTGTCTGCAGTCCATCTGTTGCTGGTCAGTGAGGCTGCCTGCCAAGGCTACTCCATCAACTGAACCATCATCAGGGTTCTGGGAAAGCAGGTCTGGGAGAGGGTCACTCTCTTCCTCCTGATCCCTATCTGTGGCCATGAGCAAGCTCATGTCCTCCCTGTCCACAAATGCTTTCAAACGGTTCACATGGATTACCCTGTGAGGGCTCCTGGGTGTTCCAAAGTCAACCAAGTAAGTGACTTCCCCCTTCTTCTCAATGATAGGATAGGGTCCACTCCATTTGTCCTGGAGTGCTGCTGGAGCCACTGGCTCCAGTACCCACACCTTCTGTCCTGGTTGGAACTCTACCAGTACAGCCTTTTGGTCATGCCAAGCTTTCTGCAATTCTTGGCTGGCCTCCAGGTTTTTGGATGCTCTTTCCATGTATTCAGCCATCCTGGAGCGGAGACCAAGTACATAGTCCACTATGTCTAGTTTGGGCTTTTTGAGAGGTAACTCCCATCCTTCCTTCACCAAACACAATGGACCCCTCACAGGGTGGCCAAACAAAAGTTCAAAAGGGCTGTAGCCAACCCCCTTCTGTGGGACCTCTCTGTAAGCAAAGAGCAGGCAGGGTAAAAGAATGTCCCATTTCCGCCTGAGCTTCTCTGGTAATCCTTTTATCATGCCTTTAAGGGTCTTGTTAAATCTCTCCACAAGCCCATTGCATTGTGGATGATATGGGGTGGTAAACTTATAGTTTACTCCACATTCCTTCCACATTGCTTTCAGATAGCTAGACATAAAATTGGTGCCCCTATCTGATAACACCTCCTTTGGGAAGCCCACTCTTGAGAAAACTGCAATGAGGGCTTTTGCCACCACAGGTGCTGTGGTGGTCCTCAGGGGAATAGCCTCTGGATACCTGGTGGCATGATCCACTACCACCGGTATAAACCTGTTCCCAGATGCTGTTTGGGGGTCCATTGGACCCACAATATCAATTCCAACTCTTTCAAAGGGAACCCCCACCACAGGTAGTGGTATTAGGGGGGCCTTTGTTGTGCCACCTGACTTACCACTGGCTTGGCAAGTGACACAGGAGCGACAAAACTCCTTGACATCCTCTGACATGTGAGGCCAGTGAAAGTGTGAAACAAGCCTGTCCCACGTCTTGTTCTGGCCTAAGTGTCCTGCAAGGGGAATATCATGGGCCAAGGTAAGAAGAAACCCCCTAAACTGCAGAGGTATAACCAACCTCCTGGTCATGCCAGGCTTGGGGTTTCTAGCCTCTGAGTAAAGGAGTCCATCATCCCAATACACAGTATGGGTACCTTGGGCATCCCCAGCAGCCTCAGCAGCAGCCTGCTGTCTGAGGGGTTCAAGGGAAGGGCAATCTAATTGAGCCTGCCTCAGGTCTGCCCTGGAGGGTCCCCCTGTCCCCAGAAACTCAACCTGGTCAGGTTCAAGTTCCTCAGAGACAGTCTCCTCCTGGACTGCAGAATCAGTTTCCTCTGAAACTTGATCCTCAACCTGGGGCAAGGTGGAAGGCTCAGCCTTTCCTCTCTTGCTCCTTCTCTTGGGTTGTGGTTGGTCTATTGTTCCAAGATCCACCACTGGTTCAGGAAGGCACTTCTTAGCCTGAGCCCTTGTCATGGCAAGGACATGCTCTGAAATCCCTAGCATTTCTGCATGAGTCCTGTACTCCACTTCTGACCATGCTGAGCTTTCAAGGTCATTGCCTAACAGACAGTCTACTGGGAGGTCTGCACTCACCACAACCTTCTTTAGGCCATCAACCCCTCCCCAGGAGAAGTTCACAACTGCCACACTATGGGAAGTAGTGGAGTTGCTTGCATTGGTCACTAGGTAGCTCTCACCTAGTACAATCTGTCCAGGGTCCACAAAGTCAGGTGTCACCATTGTGACACTGGCACATGTGTCCCTGTAGGCTTGAGCCAGTTTCTCATTAATTAAGGGAGTCTGCCTGTATTTGCCCAGGTTACTGGGGCTTACTGCAGTGGGCAACTCAATGTCCACATCATACAGGAGAACTGCCTGTGTAGGGATTCTGACTAGGCCAGATCCTACTTCAATACCCAGGGTCAACCCAGCTACACCCTTGGACTGTGTTCCACCACTGCTTACTGTACTTGGGGTTGCAGTTGCTTTAGGAGCTGTAGTGGTGGGAACTGGATTTGCCTTGGTGCACTCACTGCCCCAGTGTGAAACTGATTTGCAGGTATTACACCAAGGTGTCTTTGGACCTTTGTTCTTCTTCTTCTTGTTTCCATTTTGGGAACCACCCTCCTTACTATTAGTTTGGGGGCCTGAAGACTTCTGGTCTTTTTCTTTATCTTTCTGATTCTGATTACCACCCTTCCGGTCTGTTTTCTTCTGGTCACCACCTTGGTTCTGGGGTTTCTGCTTAATCCTTGTTCTGACCCATTTGTCTGCCTTCTTTCCCAATTCTTGGGGAGAGGTCAGATCAGAGTCAATAAGGTATTGATGCAACAGCTGGTTTGTACAGTTATTAAGGATCTGTTCTCTCATCATAAGATTGTACAATCCTGTATAGTCTGAAACTTTACTTCCCTGCAACCAACCCTCCAAAGCCTTAGTGGCACACTCAACGAAATCAGTCCAGTCTTGAGTCTGTGCTTTTTGGGTGTCTCTGAACAACAACCTGTATTGCTCAGTGGTTAGGCCAAACCCTTCAATAAGAGCACTCTTCAAGACAGTGTAATTTTTGGCATCCTCAGGTCTAACTGTGAGGAGCCTGTCCCTCCCTTTCTCAGAAAAGGAGTACCATAAAATTGCAGCCCACTGATCCTCAGGAACCTGCTGTACCATGCAGGCTCTCTCAAGAGCAGTCATCCATTTGTGGATGTCATCCCCTTCTTTAAAGGGGGGCACCATTTTTGTCAGGTTTCTATTGTCATAGCCCCTGTCTTTTTTTCTTGGAAATTTGCTGCCACCAGTGGCATCTAAGCCACTTAATTTCTGCTCTCTTGCCAAGGCAAGTCTAGCTTGAGCCAAGGCTACCTCCTCCCTCTCTATCTGGAGTTTGACAGCCCTCATTCTGGCCCTATGCTCTAGCTTTTGAGAAGCAGTCATGCCTCTCTGTGATTCTCTGGAGGCACTAGAAATATGAGAATCCCCTGAGGGAGATCTCACTCTTCTGTTGCCTGGGAGAATAACATTGTGGGATCTGGGGAGGTGCTGGCCCTCTCCATTCCCCAGTAGGTCTAAGTTGGCCTGGCTAAGCCTGGCAACTGGGACCTGGCTACCCCTCTGATCCTGATCTTCTAAGTCCTCAACTTCTGAGTCCTCCTCCTCCTCCTCTTCTTCTTCATCATCTTCCTCCTGAGGGGGGTCAGTTACAGGGGGGTTCCCTCCATTTCCTGTTTCTAGGGAAGCTACCTTTGCCCTTTCTAAGTCATCCTGCTCTAGGATTTCTACCAGGATTTGGCAGGTGGGGCTTCTGCCCCTTTTTAACCCTCTTGCTTTGCACAAGGCAATCAAGTCTCTTCGGGTTAGTTTGTCATATCCAAAAGTTGCCTGGGTAAGGTCAACTGTCACAGGAGTAGACCCTGAGGCTTTTCCTGTGTCAGACATGGCTGCTAGTGAGGTGTAAGTGGTGCACTTACCTACACTAAGTGTTTTCCTACTGTACCTTACTAGTGAGTTGTAGTCAGGGTGTGCTAATCCCTTTAATCTACAACTACTAAGTTCAGTAGAACTTAATATGCTAAGCTTTTGATTTATATGTACCTAGAGGTACTTGATGTGATCTTTCAATTTGATACAAAGATTGCAATGGTAAAACAACAGCAAGCTCAAATCCGCACCGCTGCTCACCAATGTGAGAAGTTGGCCTGATAGGTGATGTTTCCAATTCTGGAACCACCTATTATGAGACCAAACAATCCCTTATGGTGTAGCATGGACTAAGCAGCCTAAAGGCTTAACTTAAGAGGTCGTGTTAAGCGAGCTGTTTTACCACATACAATCCTGTAATATCAAATGAAAGGACACCACACAAGTATATATTATAAAAATATATGTGTTTATTACTAAAAACAATCCCCAGTATTCTTTATGAATAAAGGGGCACAAGCGTTAAATCAAAAGCACTGTTTAAACATACAAGTTGCACAATTATGGATGAGGGCGGGTGGCCACTCAAACCATATACTAAACAAGTGGTATAAGAGATGCCACTCGAGCAGTGGTTAGGCCTAGGGCCTAGGGAATCGCTGGGAGCAGTCAGGACAAGCAATGCTGTAGTCGGGAATGGCCCTCGGGATTCGGGAGATGTGCGGAAAGCGCACGCATGCACCAATGTTAAGCAATGGTGCGTAAAAGTCATAAAGTTAAAGTTTAAGGACACTTCCGCTGGACCTAGAGGAACAAAACTTAACACACAGACCCTAGAGATGTGCACCAGTGTGGGAACACCGGCGGAGCAAAGTTACCTCACCCACAGGAAGTGGGTGCACAGGGTCGAAGTGGCGTCGGGTTTTGACACGCAGGCTCTTGGTGCTTGAAGCTGAAGGGGCTGCAGGCGGGTTGAAGATGAAGTGTCCGGTGGAGTCCAAGGGTGGACTCAAGTCGAAGGGTACCTGAAAGCAGAGGGGACAGAGTCTGGGTCACTCAGCAGTGACCAGGGTGGAACCAGGACGGAACCAGGCAATGTCGGGCGCAATCAGGTGGTCGTCGAGGAGCTTCTCTCCGCTGTCACGTGGGCTCTGGGGCATCTGCGACGTCCAGGAGCAGGTCACGATCTGTCCCACGTAGGCTCTCACCGTCGGTGCAGTCGGCTTCAAGTTTGGAGCAAAAAACACTTGGCAAGAGCAATCCACGCGGGATCGGAAGATTGCTTCTCACTCGGACCAGGAAGGTCAGAGTCGGGGCTCCTTTTCAGGGGAGCTGGTGTGGATCTGGAGCAACCAGATTCACGAGTCTTCTTTGTAGGTTCGTCGGCACAGGGACCACTAGCCAGCGGGCAAGTGACCGGGCCAATGCGTTGAGCCAAATGGAGCAGAAGGGCCCCACGCAGCACTCGTCGAGTGTGGAGGGCTGAACTTCGGCTCAGGAGTAGCTCAGGGTGGGGGCTTCATAAACCCCGGTGCACAGCTTCGAGGGTGACTCGTGGGCTGCACGGTCTGCGTCTCGTGGTCAATTCAAGATGGCGTGCCCCACGCTTCCGGTCGCCTCCACGGGTCTCAGCTCTGCAGGGACTGTGGATCGGGCTGTTGGAAGGCAGGCAAGCTTGATCTCGTCGATCTCAGTCGCTCGAGTTCCGGCAGGAACTGCAACTAAGTAGACGTCGAGGGCTGGATGGTGCCTGCTGCTGCAGGGTGGTCACTCCTTGACCACAAGGGAGATTCTTCGGGCCTCCACGTTGAGATGGAGGTCCAAGGGTCCAGAGTTTCGTTTCTAATGTTTCTTCCAGGAAATCTGATGTGCATTGGCACTGCTCCCACTCTTATTCGAATCTGGGGGGCGTGATTACCTGCTAGGTCCCCCCCTATGGGTGGGACCCAGGAAGGAGGTGGATACACCCCTTTCCTTTGATCCAGGCCGCCCTGGCACGAGGGCTGGAGTGCCCCAGAACCGGTTTGGCCGGATAATGCAAGGGGCAGCCTTGTGCGCCCCAGGCAGTGTCTGGTTTCTTTCAGACCTCCCTGCTACAATCCACTATCTCCTGTCTGGAGGGTGGTGACACCCTCCTGTGACAGGAAACCCTTTGTCCAGGACCCCTTTGGCTGAGTTTCGGTCAGCTGCAGGGGTCCAGACATTTGTCTGTGGCAGAGGCATCCATTTTGTGGATCTAAGGTCTTTGGAGAAATTAACCGCATTACAGTAAAGGAACATGTCTTACCCCTCTAGAGGGGTGGAATGCTATCCCCGTCGCCAGAACTGGCGAGGGGATAGTATTCCAAATCGTATGACACCTTACACGACATGTTTTGATAAAGCCAAACCAAAGTTGCTATTTAACCGCGAGGATTATAAGGCACTTAAGAGTATATGGTATGGCATTATCCTGAAACAGCTTAGGGAGTTGTTCCCGACAGCTGCAGACAGGCTCAGCTCATGCTAGAGCTCCATCTCACATAAAACCACGCACCCTGCCTCCAGGATTGATGAGGCCTTCCATAGGAGTGGCTCACAGGTTTACATGTGTCCAGATATAGGTTTAGATATAGGTATACTATATCTAAGCAAGGGGTGATTACACCACCTTACCCCAGCTGAGTGATCAGCCAGTTGTGTCAATTTAAGAACCAGCCAGGGGTGGCAAAAGATATGTGTAGGAAGGTGGCTACCTGACTATGGTTACCCCGGATTTTTTGCCTGTGTTTAGCTGGTTTTTTTGACTTAGTTGACCTGGTTCCCTGCTAATCAGGGCCCCAGGCCATCTGCTCTCTCTGTAAAATGGATTCCATGTACCCTAGGTGTGAGAAGTTGGCCTGGTAGGGGATGTTTCCAATTCTGGAACCACCTACTACCTGACCAAACAATCCCTTATGGTGTCTGGTTGTAAGTCAACCTTATTAGACAAGCTATCCTAGGGGTAGCATGGACTAAGCAGCCTAAAGGCTTAACTTAAGAGGTCGTGTTAAGTGAGCTGTTTTACCACATACAATCCTGTAATACCAAATGAAAGGACACCACACAAGTATATATTATAAAAATATATGTGTTTATTACTAAAAACAATCCCCAGTATTCTTTATGAATAAAGGGGCACAAGCGTTAAATCAAAAGTACTGTTTAAACATACAAAGTTGCACAATTATGGATGAGGGCAGGGGGCCACTCAAACCATATACTAAACAAGTGGTATAAGAGATGCCACTCGAGCAGTGGTTAGGCCTAGGGCCTAGGGAATCGCTGGGAGCAGTCAGGACAAGCAATGCTGTAGTCGGGAATGGCCCTCGGGATTCGGGAGTTGTGCGGAAAGCGCACGCATGCACCAATGTTAACCAATGGTGCGTAAAAGTTGTAAAGTTAAAGTTTAAGGACACTTCCGCTGAACCTAGAGGAACAAAACTTAAGACACAGACCCTAGAGATGTGTACCAGTGTGGGAACACTGGCGGAGCAAAGTTACCTCACCCACAGGAAGCGGGTGCACAGGGTCGAAGTGGCGTCGGGTTTTGACACGCAGGTTCTTGGCGCTTGAAGCTGAAGACGCTGCAGGCGATGTGAAGGAGAAGTGTCCGGTGGATCCAAGGGTGGATCTGAAGTGGTGAATGTAGGAAGGTGGCTACCTGACTATGGTTACCCCAGATTTTTTGCCTGTGTTTAGCTGGTTTTTTGACTTAGTTGACCTGGTTCCCTGCTAATCAGGGCCCCAGGCCATCTGCTCTCTCTGTAAAATGGATTCCATGTACCCTAGGTACATACCAATTGGAAATGGACTCCTTGTCAGCCCCTGTAGAATGCACTATAGGTGCACAGGGCACAGGAGCCACTAAGGCCTACCAGGGGCTGCAGCATATCTTTTGCCACCCCTGGCTGGTTCTTAAATTGACACAACTGGCTGATCACTCAGCTGGGGTAAGGTGGTGTACACACCCCTTGCTTAGATATAGTATACCTATGTCTAAACCTATATCTGGACACATGTAAACCTGTGAGCCACTCCTATAGACAGGCCTCACCAATCCTGGAGGCTGGGTGCATGGTTTTTATGTGAGATGGAGCTCTAGCATGAGCTGAGCCTGTCTGCAGCCGTCGGGAACAAATCCCTAAGCTGTTTCAGGATAATGCCATACCATATACTATTAAGTGCCTTATAATCCTCGCGGTTATTTAGCAACTCTGGTTTGGCTTTATCAAAACATGTCGTGTAAGGTGTCATACGCTTTGGAATACCATCCCCTCGCCAGTTCTGGCGACGGGGATGGCATTCCACCCCTCTAGAGGGGTAAGACATGTTACTTCACTTTAATGCGGTTGATTTCTCCAAAGGCCTTAAGATCCACAAAATGGATGCCTCTGCCACAGACAAATGTCTGGACCCCTGGAGCTGACCGAAACCCAGTCAAGGGGGTCCTGGACAAAGGGTTTCCTGTCACAGGAGGGTGTCACCGCCCTCCAGACAGGAGATAGTGTATTGTAGCAGGGAGGTTTGAAAGAAACCAGACACTGCCTGGGGCGCACAAGGCTGCCCCTTGCATAATCCGGCCAAACCGGTTCTGGGGCACTCCAGCCCTCGTGCCAGGGCGGCCTGGATCAAAGGAAGGGGGTGTATCCACCCACTTCCTGGGTCCCACCCATAGGAGGGGACCTAGCAGGTAATCACGCCCACCAGATTCGAATAAGAGTGGGAGCAGTGCCAATGCACATCAGATTTCCTGGAAGAAACATTTGAAACGATATTCTGGACCCTTCGCCCTCCATCTCAACGTGGAAGCCCGAAGAATCTCCCTTGTGGTCAAGGAGTGACCACCCTGCAGCAGCAGGCACCATCCAGCCCTCGACGTCTACTTAGTTGCAGTTCCCGCCGGAACTCGAGCGACTGAGATCGACGAGATCAAGCCTGCCCAGCTTCTAACAGCCCGATCCACAGTCCATGCAAAGCTGAGACCCGTGGAGGCGACCGGAAGCGTGGGGCACGCCATCTTGAAGTGACCACGAGACGCTGACCGTGCAGCCCACGAGTGACCCTCGAAGCTGTACACCGGGGTTTGAGAAGCCCCCACCCTGAGCTACTCCTGAGCCGAAGTTCAGCCCTCCACACTCGACGAGTGCTGCGTGGGGCCCTTTGGCACGATTTGGCTCAACGCGTTGGCCCGGTCACTTGCCAGCTGGCTTGTGGTCCCTGTGCCGACGAACTACAAAAGAAGACTCGTGATTCTGGTTGCTCCAGATCCACACCAGCTCCCCTGAAAGGGAGCCCCGACTCTGACCTTCCTGGTCCGAGTGAGACGCCATCTTCCAATCCCGCGTGGATTGCTCTTACCAAGGCTTGTTTGCTCCAAACCGGAAGCCGACTGCACCGACGGTGAGAGCCTGCGTGGGACAGATCGTGACCTGCTCCTGGACGTCGCAGATGCCCCAGAGCCCACGTGACAGCGAAGAGAAGCGCCTCGACGACCACCTGATTGCGCCCGACATTGCCTGGTTCCGTCCTGGTTCCACCCTGGTCACTGCTGAGTGACCCAGACTCTGTCCCCTCTGCTTTCAGGTACTCTACAACTTGAGTCCACCCTTGGACTCCACCGGACACTTCGTCTTCACCCTGCCTGCAGCCCTTTCAGCTTCAAGCACCAAGAGCCTGCGTGTCAAAACCCGACGCCACTTCGACCCTGTGCACCCACTTCCTGTGGGTGAGGTAACTTTGCTCCGCCGGTGTTCCCACACTGGTGCACACCTCTAGGGACTGTGTGTTAAGTTTTGTTCCTCTAGGTTCAGCGGAAGTGTCCTTAAACTTTAACTATTTGACTTTTACGCACCATTGGTTAACATTGGTGCATGCGTGCGCTTTCCGCACATCTCCCGAATCCCGAGGGCCATTCCCGACTTCAGCATTGCTTGTCCTGACTGCTCCCAGCGATTCCCTAGGCCCTAGGCCTAACCACTGTTCGAGTGGCCTCTCTTATACCACTTGTTTAGTATATGGTTTGAGTGGCCCCCTGCCCTCATCCATAATTGTGCAACTTGTATGTTTAAACAGTGCTTTTGATTTAACGCTTGTGCCCCTTTATTCATAAAGAATACTGGGGATTGTTTTTAGTAATAAACACATATATTTTTATAATATATACTTGTGTGGTGTCCTTTCATTTGGTATTACAGGATTGTATGTGGTAAAACAGCTCGCTTAACACGACCTCTTAAGTTAAGCCTTTAGGCTGCTTAGTCCATGCTACCCCTAGGATAGCTTGTCTAATAAGGTTGACTTACAACCAGACACCATAAGGGGATTGTTTGGTCAGGTAGTAGGTGGTTCCAGAATTGGAAACATCCCCTACCAGGCCAACTTCTCACATTGGTGAGCAGCGGTGCGGATTTGAGCTTGCTGTTGTTTTACCATTGCAATCTTTATATCAAATTGAAAGATCACATCAAGTACCTCTAGGTACATATAAAATCAAAAGCTTAGCATATTAAGTTCTACTGAACTTAGTAGTTGTAGGTTGAAGGGAGTAGCACACCCCTGACTACAACTCACTAGCAAGGTCCAGTAGGAAAACACTTAGTGTAGGTAAGTGCACCACTTACACCTCACTAGTAACCATGTCTGACACAGGAAAGGCCTCAGGGTCTAGTCCTGTGACAGTTGACCCTACCCAGGCAACTTTTGGATATGACAAACTAACCCGCAGAGACTTGATTGCCTTGTGCAAAGCAAGAGGGTTAAAAAGGGGCAGAAGCCCCACCTGCCTAATCCTGGTAGAAATCCTAGAACAGGATGACTTAGAGAAGGCAAAAGCAGCTTCCCTAGATACAGGAACTGGAGGGAACCCCCCTGCAGTTGATCCCCTTGAAGAGGAGGATGATGATGACTTGGATGAGGACTCAGATGTTGAGGACTTAGGAGTACAGGATCAGGGTAGCCAGGTTCCAGTTGGTAGGCTTAGCCAGGCCAACTTGGACCTACTGGGGAATGGAGAGGGCCAGCACCTCCCCAGAACCCAACATATGATTCTCCCAGGCAACAGAAGAGTGAGATCTCCCTCAGGGGACTCTCATCTTTCTAGTGCCTCCAGAGAATCAGAGAGAGGCATGAGTGCTTCTCAAAAAGCTGAGCATAGGGCTAGAATGAGGGCTGTCAGACTCCAGATAGAGAGAGAGGAGGTAGCCCTGAGTCAAGCTAAGCTTACCTTAGCTCAAGCTAAACTTGCCTTGGCAAGAGAGCAGAAATTGTGTGGCTTAGATGCCACTGGTGGCAGCAATATTCCTAAAGAGAAACCCAGGTCCTATGATAGTAGAAACCTGACAAAGATTGTGCCCCCCTTCAAAGAAGGGGATGACATCCACAAATGGATGACTGCTCTTGAGAGAGCCTGCATGGTACAGCAGGTTCCTGAGGAACAGTGGGCAGCAATCTTATGGTACTCCTTTTCAGAGAAAGGGAGGGACAAGCTCCTCACTGTCAGACATGAGGATGCAAACAATTACAAAGTCCTGAAGAGTGTTCTGATAGATGGGTTTGGCTTAACCACTGAACAGTACAGGTTCAAGTTCAGAGACACCCAGAAGACACAGACTCAGGACTGGACTGATTTTGTAGATTGTGCTACTAAGGCTCTGGAGGGTTGGCTACATGGCAGCAAAGTACATGACTTTACAGGATTGTATAATTTGATTATGAGGGAGCAGATCCTAAGTAATTGTCAGAACCAGCTCTTACACCAGCACCTGGTAGACTCTGATCTGACCTCTCCCCAAGAATTGGGAAAGAAGGCAGACAAATGGGTCAGAACCAGGATTAGGCCTAAGAATCAGGACAGTAACCAGAAGAAGGAGTCTACCAAGCCTCAAGATAAGGGTGGGGATAAAAGTAAAGAAAAGACTTCCCCAGGGCCCCAAAACTCCAAGGATGGGGGTGGGTCCCAAGACACTTCTTCAACTGAGAAAAAACCCTATTGTTATCCCTGTAAACAGGTGGGGCATTACAAAACAGACAGCTGTTGTCCCAAGAATAACAATAAAGAAAATATACCTCCAAAGCCAGCTTCAACACCTCCTGTTACTGTCAGCAGTAATCCCCCAGGAAGTGGGAGCCCACCCAGGAATCTGGGTGGGTTTACTTTTGGAAATCAGGTGGACCCTGGCCTATCCAGGTCCCCATCACCCAATGATCTTGTTTATGAGGCTGGCATGGGGTTTGCCAACTTCTCTGCTTGCCCAAATACTTTGAGCAAGTATAGACAAGAACCCATCATCAATGGTTTAAGAGTTGAAGCTTTTAGAGACACAGGGGCTAGCATCACCATGGTGGCTGATGGCATAGTCCCCTCTAAGCAACTTTTACCTGGTGCCACATACCAGGTAATAAACATTGATGGCATCCAAACAAATCATCCCATGGCAGTAGTAAGTCTCAGCTGGGGAGGTGTCACTGGCCCAAAGAGAGTGGCAGTGTCACCAAACTTGCCTGTGGACTGTCTACTGGGTAATGATTTAGAAATCTCAGCCTGGGCTGAGGTTGAACAGGAAACCCATTCTAGAATGGTGAATTCCCATGGAAAGGTTAGTGAGGCTGTACTGGCTACAGCCCCAATCCAAGATGTCCTTCCTGAAAAGGTTGGTAGGGCTGAGAAACTCTCTGCCCCATCTTTAGTAAAAGCTCTTCCTGAACAGAATAGCAAAGCTGTTATGATAACAGCAGAAACCCAAACTGAGTCTCCTCCTGAAAAGGTTGGTGGGGCTGTGATGGCCACAGCCCAAACTCAAACTGACATGTGTGTTGTGAAACCTGAAATGATGGATAACTCCACACAAACTGAGAGCATGGAGGAGGAAGAGAAATCTCCCCCTCACCAGACTTTAGGACAGGATCAGCCTCCTCAGGGAACTGATCTTACCCCTGATGAAGGAGCTGCCCCAGAGGTGGTTGGGCCTGGCCTGACAGAGCCTCTGATGTCAGTGGACCCTTCTCAGGTGGGACCCAGTCTGGAGCAGGTAACCTGCCCCTCTCTACCTTGCCTTAGCCAGCCCAGGGCTGCAGAGGACAAGAAGGACAGTGAGACCCAGAGGGCCCCCTGTCAAATAAAGCACCCCCATCAAAAGATTAGGTGCACCAAAACTAGTAGCCCTAGTAAGGTGAAAACTTTAAAAACTCCTGAGGGAGCCCCCTTAAAAACAGTTAGGGACCTCCCACAGATGGATTCTGTTGGGCACAGCCAAACCTGGGACCCAAGGGGCCCAAACCTGAACTGTCCCTCCAGCAAGCCAAACAGAGGGACCCAGCCTCCAGCTTTAGGTAGCCAGAGGTTGACCCTGAGAGCACAGTGCAACTCAGTTAAAGAGAGAAAGGCACACATGGTGGAAGATAATTGGAGGAAGCTAAGCCCTAAATTAGTAGAGCCTCGCTTCAATACTCCATATCCAAACCAGCCTTTAACTTTGCATAAACACACCCAAGGTAGTGATTCCCTATGGTGGAGACCCTCTAATACCCAAAGGGTGAGGGACTGCTTAGTGGACCATGAGACAGGGGGTACCCATGCTAGTGCAGGTACTTCCTTATATGGCCACTCAGGCAATATAGGCTTACCTGGCCAAGGATAGCCTTATCTCCTTTCGTTTGGGGGGGGGTTATGTAGGAAGGTGGCTACCTGACTATGGTTACCCCAGATTTTTTGCCTGTGTTTAGCTGGTTTTTTGACTTAGTTGACCTGGTTCCCTGCTAATCAGGGCCCCAGGCCATCTGCTCTCTCTGTAAAATGGATTCCATGTACCCTAGGTACATACCAATTGGAAATGGACTCCTTGTCAGCCCCTGTAGAATGCACTATAGGTGCACAGGGCACAGGAGCCACTAAGGCCTACCAGGGGCTGCAGCATATCTTTTGCCACCCCTGGCTGGTTCTTAAATTGACACAACTGGCTGATCACTCAGCTGGGGTAAGGTGGTGTACACACCCCTTGCTTAGATATAGTATACCTATGTCTAAACCTATATCTGGACACATGTAAACCTGTGAGCCACTCCTATAGACAGGCCTCACCAATCCTGGAGGCTGGGTGCATGGTTTTTATGTGAGATGGAGCTCTAGCATGAGCTGAGCCTGTCTGCAGCCGTCGGGAACAAATCCCTAAGCTGTTTCAGGATAATGCCATACCATATACTATTAAGTGCCTTATAATCCTCGCGGTTATTTAGCAACTCTGGTTTGGCTTTATCAAAACATGTCGTGTAAGGTGTCATACGCTTTGGAATACCATCCCCTCGCCAGTTCTGGCGACGGGGATGGCATTCCACCCCTCTAGAGGGGTAAGACATGTTACTTCACTTTAATGCGGTTGATTTCTCCAAAGGCCTTAAGATCCACAAAATGGATGCCTCTGCCACAGACAAATGTCTGGACCCCTGGAGCTGACCGAAACCCAGTCAAGGGGGTCCTGGACAAAGGGTTTCCTGTCACAGGAGGGTGTCACCGCCCTCCAGACAGGAGATAGTGTATTGTAGCAGGGAGGTTTGAAAGAAACCAGACACTGCCTGGGGCGCACAAGGCTGCCCCTTGCATAATCCGGCCAAACCGGTTCTGGGGCACTCCAGCCCTCGTGCCAGGGCGGCCTGGATCAAAGGAAGGGGGTGTATCCACCCACTTCCTGGGTCCCACCCATAGGAGGGGACCTAGCAGGTAATCACGCCCACCAGATTCGAATAAGAGTGGGAGCAGTGCCAATGCACATCAGATTTCCTGGAAGAAACATTTGAAACGATATTCTGGACCCTTCGCCCTCCATCTCAACGTGGAAGCCCGAAGAATCTCCCTTGTGGTCAAGGAGTGACCACCCTGCAGCAGCAGGCACCATCCAGCCCTCGACGTCTACTTAGTTGCAGTTCCCGCCGGAACTCGAGCGACTGAGATCGACGAGATCAAGCCTGCCCAGCTTCTAACAGCCCGATCCACAGTCCATGCAAAGCTGAGACCCGTGGAGGCGACCGGAAGCGTGGGGCACGCCATCTTGAAGTGACCACGAGACGCTGACCGTGCAGCCCACGAGTGACCCTCGAAGCTGTACACCGGGGTTTGAGAAGCCCCCACCCTGAGCTACTCCTGAGCCGAAGTTCAGCCCTCCACACTCGACGAGTGCTGCGTGGGGCCCTTTGGCACGATTTGGCTCAACGCGTTGGCCCGGTCACTTGCCAGCTGGCTTGTGGTCCCTGTGCCGACGAACTACAAAAGAAGACTCGTGATTCTGGTTGCTCCAGATCCACACCAGCTCCCCTGAAAGGGAGCCCCGACTCTGACCTTCCTGGTCCGAGTGAGACGCCATCTTCCAATCCCGCGTGGATTGCTCTTACCAAGGCTTGTTTGCTCCAAACCGGAAGCCGACTGCACCGACGGTGAGAGCCTGCGTGGGACAGATCGTGACCTGCTCCTGGACGTCGCAGATGCCCCAGAGCCCACGTGACAGCGAAGAGAAGCGCCTCGACGACCACCTGATTGCGCCCGACATTGCCTGGTTCCGTCCTGGTTCCACCCTGGTCACTGCTGAGTGACCCAGACTCTGTCCCCTCTGCTTTCAGGTACTCTACAACTTGAGTCCACCCTTGGACTCCACCGGACACTTCGTCTTCACCCTGCCTGCAGCCCTTTCAGCTTCAAGCACCAAGAGCCTGCGTGTCAAAACCCGACGCCACTTCGACCCTGTGCACCCACTTCCTGTGGGTGAGGTAACTTTGCTCCGCCGGTGTTCCCACACTGGTGCACACCTCTAGGGTCTGTGTGTTAAGTTTTGTTCCTCTAGGTTCAGCGGAAGTGTCCTTAAACTTTAACTATTTGACTTTTACGCACCATTGGTTAACATTGGTGCATGCGTGCGCTTTCCGCACATCTCCCGAATCCCGAGGGCCATTCCCGACTTCAGCATTGCTTGTCCTGACTGCTCCCAGCGATTCCCTAGGCCCTAGGCCTAACCACTGTTCGAGTGGCCTCTCTTATACCACTTGTTTAGTATATGGTTTGAGTGGCCCCCTGCCCTCATCCATAATTGTGCAACTTGTATGTTTAAACAGTGCTTTTGATTTAACGCTTGTGCCCCTTTATTCATAAAGAATACTGGGGATTGTTTTTAGTAATAAACACATATATTTTTATAATATATACTTGTGTGGTGTCCTTTCATTTGGTATTACAGGATTGTATGTGGTAAAACAGCTCGCTTAACACGACCTCTTAAGTTAAGCCTTTAGGCTGCTTAGTCCATGCTACCCCTAGGATAGCTTGTCTAATAAGGTTGACTTACAACCAGACACCATAAGGGGATTGTTTGGTCAGGTAGTAGGTGGTTCCAGAATTGGAAACATCCCCTACCAGGCCAACTTCTCACAGTGAAGACCTGAAAGCAGAGGGGACAGTGTTCAAAGTCACTGGCCAGTGACCACCGTGGAACCAGATTGGAACCAGGCAAAGTCGGGTGCAAACAGGTGATGAGGGGTTGCTTCTCTCTGCAGCCACGTGGAAACGAAGAGGTCAAGGACGTCCAGGAGTCGATCACGAGCTGTCCCTCGAAGGCTCTAGCTGATGGCGGTGTCGGCAACTCGATTGAAGCAAACAAGCCTTGGCTAATGCAAGCCACGGGGAAAGTGAAAAAGGCTTATTACTCGGACCAGCAAGGTCAGAGCGGGTACTCCTTTCTACAGGAGCGAGGGCAGGTCTGGAGCAACCAGACCCACAGTGTAAATCGTAGGTTTCGTCGCCAAGATGGCCGCTGACCACGTGACAAGCGGCCGGTATGGTGAGTCAAGTGGCACAAAGCAAAAGGGCCCCACGCAGATCGTGGAGATGCTGGAGGGCTGATCTTTGGTGCAAATGCTGCTCGATTGTGGGGCTTCTTAAACCCCAAAGCACAGAGTCGAGGGTGCCTCGGGTGCTGCGCAGTCAGCGTCTCGGGGGTCTTTCAAGATGTCCGCTCCCACGTCTCTCGGTGCCTCCACGGGTCCCTTCTTTGCAGGGACTGTGGATCGGGCTGGGAGAAGTCTGGGAAGCTGGGTCTTGTCAGGCTCTGCACTCGGGCTCCGGCGGGAGGCGGCGGCAAAGCAGACGTCGAGGTTCTGGGTGGTGCCTGTGTTCACAGGGTGGCCCCTCCTAGGCCACAAGGGAGATGCTCTTCAGTCTTCTTTTCATCAGAATGTCGAAGTCCAGTCGTCTTCTTAGTTTAAAGGTGATTTCAGGATGATCTGCTGTGCTAGGGCACTGCTCCCACTCTTATTCCAATCTGAGGGGTGGATCTCCTGCTAGGTCCCTCCCTATGGGTGGGACCAGGAAGGGGGGTGGTTACACCCCCTTTCCTTTGTCCAGGTCTCACTGGAGCTGGGGCTGGGCTGCCCCAGAACCGGTTTGACCGGATTATGCAAGGGGAAGCCTTGTGCTCCCCAGGCACTGTCTGGTTTCTTTCAAACCTCCCTGCTACAATACACTATCTCCTGTCTGGAGGGCGGTGACACCCTCCTGTGACAGGAAACCCTTTGTCCAGGACCCCTTTGGCTGAGTTTCGGTCAGCTCCAGGGGTCCAGACATTTGTCTGTGGCAGAGGCATCCATTTTGTGGATCTTAAGGTCTTTGGAGAAATCAACCGCATTAAAGCAAAGTAACATGTCTTACCCCTCTAGAGGGGTGGAATGCCATCCCCGTCGCCAGAACTGGCGAGGGGATGGTATTCCAAATCGTATGACACCTTACACGACATGTTTTGATAAAGCCAAACCAAAGTTGCTAAATAACCGCGAGGATTATAAGGCACTTAATAGTATATGGTATGGCATTATCCTGAAACAGCTTAGGGACTTGTTCCCGACGG
This sequence comes from Lissotriton helveticus, assembly GCF_964261635.1. Classification (NCBI taxonomy): domain Eukaryota; kingdom Metazoa; phylum Chordata; class Amphibia; order Caudata; family Salamandridae; genus Lissotriton; species Lissotriton helveticus. The sequence goes on along the minus strand of NW_027611701.1, from coordinate 73,183 downwards.
CTGCAGACAGGCTCAGCTCATGCTAGAGCTCCATCTCACATAAAACCACGCACTCAGCCTCCAGGATTGATGAGGCCTACTATAGGAGTGGCTCACAGGTTTACATGTGTCCAGATATAGGTTTAGATATAGATATACTATACCTAAGCAAGGGGTGTTTACACCACCTTACCCCAGCTGAGTGAACAGCCAGTTGTGTCAATTTAAGAACCAGCCAGGGGTGGCAAAAGATATGCTGCAGCCCCTGGTAGGCCTTGGTGGCCCCTATGCCCCGTGCACCTATAGTGCATTATACAGGGGCTGACAAGGAGTCCATTTCCAATTGTGGTATGTACCTAGGGTACATGGAATCCATTTTACAGAGAGAGCAGATGGCCTGGGGCCCTGATTAGCAGGGAACCAGGTCAACTAAGTCAAAAAACCAGCTAAACACAGGCAAAAAAATCTGGGGTAACCATAGTCAGGTAGCCACCTTCCTACATAAGGTACATACCCCAATTGGAAATGGACTCCTTGTCAGCCCCTGTATAATGCACTATAGGTGCCCAGGGCATAGGGGCCACCAAGGCCTACCAGGGGCTGCAGCATATCTTTTGCCACCCCTGGCTGGTTCTTAAATTGACACAACTGGCTGATCACTCAGCTGGGGTAAGGTGGTGTAATCACCCCTTGCTTAGGTATAGTATACCTATATCTAAACCTATATCTGGACACATGTAAACCTGTGAGCCACTCCTATGGAAGGCCTCATCAATCCTGGAGGCAGGGTGCGTGGTTTTATGTGAGATGGAGCTCTAGCATGAGCTGAGCCTGTCTGCAGCTGTCGGGAACAACTCCCTAAGCTGTTTCAGGATAATGCCATACCATATACTCTTAAGTGCCTTATAATCCTCGCGGTTAAATAGCAACTTTGGTTTGGCTTTATCAAAACATGTCGTGTAAGGTGTCATACGATTTGGAATACCATCCCCTCACCAGTTCTGGCGACGGGGATGGCATTCCACCCCTCTAGAGGGGTAAGACATGTTCCTTTACTAAATGCGGTTAATTTCTCCAAAGACCTTAAGATCCACAAAATGGATGCCTCTGCCACAGACAAATGTCTGGACCCCTGCAGTTGACCGAAACTCAGCATATGGGGCCTGGACAAAGGGTTTCCTGTCACAGGAGGGTGTCACCACCCTCCAGACAGGAGATAGTGGATTGTAGCAGGGAGGTTTGAAAGAAACCAGACACTGCCTGGGGCGCACAAGGCTGCCCCTTGCATAATCCGGCCAAACCGGTTCTGGGGCACTCCAGCCCTCGTGCCAGGGCGGCCTGGATCAAAGGAAAGGGGTGTATCCACCCCCTTCCTGGGTCCCACCCATAGGGAGGGACCTAGCAGGTAATCACGCCCCCCAGATTGGAATAAGAGTGGGAGCAGTGCCAATGCACATCAGATTTCCTGGAAGAAACATTTGAAACGCAATTCTGGACCCTTCGCCCTCCATCTCATCGTGGAAGCCCAAAGAATCTCCCTTGTGGTCAAGGAGTGACCACCCTGCAGCAGCAGGCACCATCCAGCCCTCGACATCTACTTAGTTGCAGTTCCCGCCGGAACTCGAGCGACTGAGATCGACGAGATCAAGCTTGCCTGCCTTCCAACAGCCCGATCCACAGTCCCTGCAGAGCTGAGACCCGTGGAGGCGACCGGAATCGTGGGGCACGCCATCTTGAATTGACCACGAGACGCTGACCGTGCAGCCCACGAGTGATCCTCGAAGCTGTGCACCGGGGTTTGAGAAGCCTCCACCCTGAGCTACTCCTGAGCCGAAGTTCAGCCCTCCACACTCGACGAGTGCTGCGTGGGGCCCTTAGGCACTATTTGGCTCAACGCGTTGGCCCGGTCACTTGCCAGCTGGCTAGTGGTCCCTGTGCCGACGAACTACCTAAGAAGACTCGTGAATCTGGTTGCTCCAGATCCACACCAGCTCCCCTGAAAAGGAGCCCCGACTCTGACCTTCCTGGTCCGAGTGAGAAGCAATCTTCCGATCCTGCGTGGATTGCTCTTACCAAGGCTTGTTTGCTCCAAACTTGAAGCCGACTGCACCGACGGTGAGAGCCTGCGTAGGACAGATCGTGACCTGCTCCTGGACATCGCAGATGCCCCAGAGCCCACGTGACAGCGGAGAGAAGCTCCTCAACGACCACCTGATTGCGCCCGACATTGCCTGGTTCCATCCTGGTTCCACCCTGGTCACTGCTGAGTGACCCAGACTCTGTCCCCTTTGCTTTCAGGTACTCTACAACTTGAGTCCACCCTTGGACTCCACCGGACACTTCATCTTCAACCTGCCTGCAGCCCTTTCAGCTCCAAGCACCAAGAGCCTGCGTGTCAAAACCCGACGCCACTTCGACCCTGTGCACCCACTTCCTGTGGGTGAGGTAACTTTGCTCCGCCAGTGTTCCCACACTGGTGCACACCTCTAGGGTCTGTGTGTTAAGTTTTGTTCCTCTAGGTTCAGCGGAAGTGTCCTTAAACTTTAACTCTATGACTTTTACGCACCATTGGTTAACATTGGTGCATGCGTGCGCTTTCCGCACATCTCCCGAATCCCGAGGGCCATTCCCGACTTCAGCATTGCTTGTCCTGACTGCTCCCAGCGATTCCCTAGGCCCTAGGCCTAACCACTGTTCGAGTGGCCTCTCTTATACCACTTGTTTAGTATATGGTTTGAGTGGCCACCCGCCCTCATCCATAATTGTGCAACTTGTATGTTTAAACAGTGCTTTTGATTTAACGCTTGTGCCCCTTTATTCATAAAGAATACTGGGGATTGTTTTTAGTAATAAACACATATATTTTTATAATATATACTTGCGTGGTGTCCTTTCATTTGGTATTACAGGATTGTATGTGGTAAAACAGCTCGCTTAACACGACCTCTTAAGTTAAGCCTTTAGGCTGCTTAGTCCATGCTACCCCTAGGATAGCTTGTCTAATAAGGTTGACTTACAACCAGACACCATAAGGGATTGTTTGGTCAGGTAGTAGGTGGTTCCAGAATTGGAAACATCCCCTACCAGGCCAACTTCTCACATTGGTGAGCAGCGGTGCGGATTTGAGCTTGCTGTTGTTTTACCATTGCAATCTTTATATCAAATTGAAAGATCACATCAAGTACCTCTAGGTACATATAAAATCAAAAGCTTAGCATATTAAGTTCTACTGAACTTAGTAGTTGTAGGTTGAAGGGATTAGCACACCCTGACTACAACTAACTAGCAAGGTACAGTAGGAAAACACTTAGTGTAGGTAAGTGCACCACTTACACCTCACTAGTAACCATGTCTGACACAGGAAAAGCCTCAGGGTCTAATCCTGTGACAGTTGACCCTACCCAGGTGTAGGAAGGTGGCTACCTGACTATGGTTACCCCAGATTTTTTGCCTGTGTTTAGCTGGTTTTTTGACTTAGTTGACCTGGTTCCCTGCTAATCAGGGCCCCAGGCCATCTGCTCTCTCTGTAAAATGGATTCCATGTACCCTAGGTACATACCAATTGGAAATGGACTCCTTGTCAGCCCCTGTAGAATGCACTATAGGTGCACAGGGCACAGGAGCCACTAAGGCCTACCAGGGGCTGCAGCATATCTTTTGCCACCCCTGGCTGGTTCTTAAATTGACACAACTGGCTGATCACTCAGCTGGGGTAAGGTGGTGTACACACCCCTTGCTTAGATATAGTATACCTATGTCTAAACCTATATCTGGACACATGTAAACCTGTGAGCCACTCCTATAGACAGGCCTCACCAATCCTGGAGGCTGGGTGCATGGTTTTTATGTGAGATGGAGCTCTAGCATGAGCTGAGCCTGTCTGCAGCCGTCGGGAACAAATCCCTAAGCTGTTTCAGGATAATGCCATACCATATACTATTAAGTGCCTTATAATCCTCGCGGTTATTTAGCAACTCTGGTTTGGCTTTATCAAAACATGTCGTGTAAGGTGTCATACGCTTTGGAATACCATCCCCTCGCCAGTTCTGGTGACGGGGATGGCATTCCACCCCTCTAGAGGGGTAAGACATGTTACTTCACTTTAATGCGGTTGATTTCTCCAAAGGCCTTAAGATCCACAAAATGGATGCCTCTGCCACAGACAAATGTCTGGACCCCTGGAGCTGACCGAAACCCAGTCAAGGGGGTCCTGGACAAAGGGTTTCCTGTCACAGGAGGGTGTCACCGCCCTCCAGACAGGAGATAGTGTATTGTAGCAGGGAGGTTTGAAAGAAACCAGACACTGCCTGGGGCGCACAAGGCTGCCCCTTGCATAATCCGGCCAAACCGGTTCTGGGGCACTCCAGCCCTCGTGCCAGGGCGGCCTGGATCAAAGGAAGGGGGTGTATCCACCCACTTCCTGGGTCCCACCCATAGGAGGGGACCTAGCAGGTAATCACGCCCACCAGATTCGAATAAGAGTGGGAGCAGTGCCAATGCACATCAGATTTTCCTGGAAGAAACATTTGAAACGATATTCTGGACCCTTGGCCCTCCATCTCAACGTGGAAGCCCGAAGAATCTCCCTTGTGGTCAAGGAGTGACCACCCTGCAGCAGCAGGCACCATCCAGCCCTCGACGTCTACTTAGTTGCAGTTCCCGCCGGAACTCGAGCGACTGAGATCAACGAGATCAAGCCTGCCCAGCTTCTAACAGCCCGATCCACAGTCCCTGCAAAGCTGAGACCCGTGGAGGCGACCGGAAGCGTGGGGCACGCCATCTTGAAGTGACCACGAGACGCTGACCGTGCAGCCCACGAGTGACCCTCGAAGCTGTACACCGGGGTTTGAGAAGCCCTCACCCTGAGCTACTCCTGAGCCGAAGTTCAGCCCTCCACACTCGACGAGTGCTGCGTGGGGCCCTTTGGCACGATTTGGCTCAACGCGTTGGCCCGGTCACTTGCCAGCTGGCTTGTGGTCCCTGTGCCGACGAACTACAAAAGAAGACTCGTGATTCTGGTTGCTCCAGATCCACACCAGCTCCCCTGAAAGGGAGCCCCGACTCTGACCTTCCTGGTCCGAGTGAGACGCCATCTTCCAATCCCGCGTGGATTGCTCTTACCAAGGCTTGTTTGCTCCAAACCGGAAGCCGACTGCACCGACGGTGAGAGCCTGCGTGGGACAGATCGTGACCTGCTCCTGGACGTTGCAGATGCCCCAGAGCCCACGTGACAGCGAAGAGAAGCGCCTCGACGACCACCTGATTGCGCCCGACATTGCCTGGTTCCGTCCTGGTTCCACCCTGGTCACTGCTGAGTGACCCAGACTCTGTCCCCTCTGCTTTCAGGTACTCTACAACTTGAGTCCACCCTTGGACTCCACCGGACACTTCGTCTTCACCCTGCCTGCAGCCCTTTCAGCTTCAAGCACCAAGAGCCTGCGTGTCAAAACCCGACGCCACTTCGACCCTGTGCACCCACTTCCTGTGGGTGAGGTAACTTTGCTCCGCCGGTGTTCCCACACTGGTGCACACCTCTAGGGTCTGTGTGTTAAGTTTTGTTCCTCTAGGTTCAGCGGAAGTGTCCTTAAACTTTAACTATTTGACTTTTACGCACCATTGGTTAACATTGGTGCATGCGTGCGCTTTCCGCACATCTCCCGAATCCCGAGGGCCATTCCCGACTTCAGCATTGCTTGTCCTGACTGCTCCCAGCGATTCCCTAGGCCCTAGGCCTAACCACTGTTCGAGTGGCCTCTCTTATACCACTTGTTTAGTATATGGTTTGAGTGGCCCCCTGCCCTCATCCATAATTGTGCAACTTTGTATGTTTAAACAGTGCTTTTGATTTAACGCTTGTGCCCCTTTATTCATAAAGAATACTGGGGATTGTTTTTAGTAATAAACACATATATTTTTATAATATATACTTGTGTGGTGTCCTTTCATTTGGTATTACAGGATTGTATGTGGTAAAACAGCTCGCTTAACACGACCTCTTAAGTTAAGCCTTTAGGCTGCTTAGTCCATGCTACCACTAGGATAGCTTGTCTAATAAGGTTGACTTACAACCAGACACCATAAGGGGATTGTTTGGTCAGGTAGTAGGTGGTTCCAGAATTGGAAACATCCCCTACCAGGCCAACTTCTCACACCAGGCAACTTTTGGATATGACAAACTAACCCGCAGAGACTTGATTGCCTTGTGCAAAGCAAGAGGGTTAAAAAGGGGCAGAAGCCCCACCTGCCTAATCCTGGTAGAAATCCTAGAACAGGATGACTTAGACAAGGCAAAGGCAGCTTCCCTAGACACAGGAAGTGGAGGGAACCCCCCTGAAACTGATCCCCCTCAGGAGGAGGAGGATGATGATGACTTAGATGAGGACTCAGATGTTGAGGACTTAGGAGTTCAGGATCAGGGTAGCCAGGTTCCAATTGCCAGGCTTAGCCAGGCCAACTTGGACCTACTGGGGAATGGAGAGGGCCAGCACCTCCCCAGAACCCAACATGTTATTCTCCCAGGCAACAGAAGAGTGAGATCTCCCTCAGGGGACTCTCATGTTTCTAGTGCCTCCAGAGAATCACAGAGAGGCATGAGTGCTTCTCAAAAGCTAGAGCATAGGGCCAGAATGAGGGCTGTCAAACTCCAGATGGAGAGGGAGGAGGTAGCCTTGGCTCAAGCTAAACTTGCCTTGGCAAGAGAGCAGAAATTGTGTGGCTTAGATGCCACTGGTGGCAGCAATATTCCAAAAGAGAAACCCAGGTCCTATGATAGTAGAAACCTGACAAAGATTGTGCCCCCCTACAAGGAAGGGGATGACATCCACAAGTGGATAACTGCTCTTGAGAGAGCCTGCATGGTACAGCAGGTTCCTGAGGAACAGTGGGCAGCAATCTTATGGTACTCCTTTTCAGAGAAAGGGAGAGATAAGCTCCTCACTGTTAGACATGAGGATGCAAACAATTACAAAGTCCTGAAGAGTGTTCTGATAGATGGGTTTGGCTTAACCACTGAACAGTACAGGTTGAAGTTCAGAGATACCCAGAAGACACAGACTCAGGACTGGACTGATTTTGTAGATTGTGCTACTAAGGCTCTGGAGGGTTGGCTACATGGCAGCAAAGTACATGACTTTACAGGATTGTATAATTTGATTATGAGGGAGCAGATCCTAAGTAATTGTCAGAACCAGCTCTTACACCAGCACCTGGTGGACTCTGATCTGACCTCTCCCCAAGAATTGGGAAAGAAGGCAGACAAGTGGGTCAGAACCAGGATTAGGCCTAAGAATCAGGACAGTAACCAGAAGAAGGAGTCTACCAAGCCTCAAGATAAGGGTGGGGATAAAAATAAAGAAAAGACTTCCCCAGGGCCCCAAAACTCCAAGGATGGGGGTGGGTCCCAAGACACTTCTTCAACTGAGAAAAAGCCTTATTGTTATGCCTGTAAACAGGTGGGGCATTACAAAACAGACAACTGTTGTCCCAAGAATAACAATAAAGAAAATATACCTCCAAAGCCAGCTTCAACACCTCCTGTTACTGTCAGCAGTAATCCCCCAGGAAGTGGAAGCACACCCAGGAATCTGGGTGGGTTTACTGTTGGAGCTCAGGTGGACCCTGGCCTATCCAGGTCCCCATCACCCAATGATCTTGTTTATGAGACTGGCATGGGGTTTGCCAACTTCTCTGCTTGCCCAAATACTTTGAGCAAGTATAGACAAGAACCCATCATCAATGGTTTGAAAGTTGAAGCTTTTAGAGACACAGGGGCTAGCATCACCATGGTGGCTGATGGCATAGTCCCCTCTAAGCAACTTTTACCTGGTGCCACATACCAGGTTACAAACATTGATGGAATCCAAACAAATCATCCCATGGCAGTAGTAAGTCTCAGCTGGGGAGGTGTCATTGGCCCAAAGAGAGTGGCAGTGTCACCAAACTTGCCTGTAGACTGCCTACTTGGTAATGATTTGGAAATCTCAGCCTGGGCTGAGGTTGAACAGGAAACCCATTCTAGAATGGTGAATTCCAATGGAAAGGTTAGTGGGGCTGTCATGGCTACAGCCCCAATTCAAGATGTCCTTCCTGAAAAGGTTGGTAGGGCTGAGAAACTCTCTGCCCCATCTTTAGCAAAAGCTCTTCCTGAACAGAATAGCAAAGCTGTTATGATAACAGCAGAAACCCAAACTGAGTCTCCTCCTGAAAAGGTTGGTGGGGCGGTGATGGCCACAGCCCAAACTCAAACTGATATGTGTGTTGTGAAGCCTGAAATGATGGATGTAGGAGAGTAGGGTCTGCTATCCTATGGTCACCCCAAATTTTTGCTTTTTGCTTCACTGGTTTTCGACTACTGAGGCTGTGGGCCTGCTGATCAGACCCCCAGCCTGCTGTTCTCTCACTAAATTAATGACACATGTGCTATAGGCACATACCAATTGGAAATGGACTCCTTGTCAGCCCCTGTAGAATGCACTATAGGTGCACAGGGCACAGAAGCCACTAAGGCCTACCAGGGGCTGCAGCATATCTTTTGCCACCCCTGGCTGGTTCTTAAATTGACACAACTGGCTGATCACTCAGCTGGGGTAAGGTGGTGTACACACCCCTTGCTTAGATATAGTATACCTATGTCTAAACCTATATCTGAACACATGTAAACCTGTGAGCCACTCCTATAGTCAGGCCTCACCAATCCTGGAGGCTGGGTGCATGGTTTTATGTGAGATGGAGCTCTAGCATGAGCTGAGCCTGTCTGCAGCCGTCGGGAACAAATCCCTAAGCTGTTTCAGGATAATGCCATACCATATACTATTAAGTGCCTTATAATCCTCGCGGTTATTTAGCAACTTTGGTTTGGCTTTATCAAAACATGTCGTGTAAGGTGTCATACGCTTTGGAATACCATCCCCTCGCCAGTTCTGGCGACGGGGATGGCATTCCACCCCTCTAGAGGGGTAAGACATGTTACTTCACTTTAATGCGGTTGATTTCTCCAAAGGCCTTAAGATCCACAAAATGGATGCCTCTGCCACAGACAAATGTCTGGACCCCTGGAGCTGACCGAAACTCAGTCAAGGGGGTCCTGGACAAAGGGTTTCCTGTCACAGGAGGGTGTCACCGCCCTCCAGACAGGAGATAGTGTATTGTAGCAGGGAGGTTTGAAAGAAACCAGACACTGCCTGGGGCGCACAAGGCTGCCCCTTGCATAATCCGGCCAAACCGGTTCTGGGGCACTCCAGCCCTCGTGCCAGGGCGGCCTGGATCAAAGGAAGGGGGTGTATCCACCCACTTCCTGGGTCCCACCCATAGGAGGGGACCTAGCAGGTAATCACGCCCACCAGATTCGAATAAGAGTGGGAGCAGTGCCAATGCACATCAGATTTCCTGGAAGAAACATTTGAAACGATATTCTGGACCCTTCGCCCTCCATCTCAACGTGGAAGCCCGAAGAATCTCCCTTGTGGTCAAGGAGTGACCACCCTGCAGCAGCAGGCACCATCCAGCCCTCGACATCTACTTAGTTGCAGTTCCCGCCGGAACTCGAGCGACTGAGATCAACGAGATCAAGCCTGCCCAGCTTCTAACAGCCCGATCTACAGTCCCTGCAAAGCTGAGACCCGTGGAGGCGACCGGAAGCGTGGGGCACGCCATCTTGAAGTGACCACGAGACGCTGACCGTGCAGCCCACGAGTGACCCTCGAAGCTGTACACCAGGGTTTAAGAAGCCCCCACCCTGAGCTACTCCTGAGCCGAAGTTCAGCCCTCCACACTCGACGAGTGCTGCGTGGGGCCCTTTGGCACGATTTGGCTCAACGTGTTGGCCCGGTCACTTGCCAGCTGGCTTGTGGTCCCTGTGCCGACGAACTACCTAAAAAGACTTGTGATTCTGGTTGCTCCAGATCCACACCAGCTCCCCTGAAAAGGAGCCCCGACTCTGATCTTCCTGGTCCGAGTGAGAAGCAATCTTCCAATCCTGCGTGGATTGCTCTTACCAAGGCTTGTTTGCTCCAAACTTGAAGCCGACTGCACCGACGGTGAGAGCCTGCGTGGGACAGATCGTGACCTGCTCCTGGACGTCGCAGATGCCCCAGAGCCCACGTGACAGCGGAGAGAAGCTCCTCGACGACCACCTGATTGCGCCCGACATTGCCTGGTTCCGTCCTGGTTCCACCCTGGTCACTGCTGAGTGACCCAGACTCTGTCCCCTCTGCTTTCAGGTACTCTACAACTTGAGTCCACCCTTGGACTCCACCGGACACTTCGTCTTCACCCTGCCTGCAGCCCTTTCAGCTTCAAGCACCAAGAGCCTGCGTGTCAAAACCCGACGCCACTTCGACCCTGTGCACCCACTTCCTGTGGGTGAGGTAACTTTGCTCCGCCGGTGTTCCCACACTGGTGCACACCTCTAGGGTCTGTGTGTTAAGTTTTGTTCCTCTAGGTTCAGCCGAAGTGTCCTTAAACTTTAACTCTTTGACTTTTACGCACCATTGGTTAACATTGGTGCATGCGTGCGCTTTCCGCACATCTCCCGAATCCCGAGGGCCATTCCCGACTTCAGCATTGCTTGTCCTGACTGCTCCCAGCGATTCCCTAGGCCCTAGGCCTAACCACTGCTCGAGTGGCCTTTCTTATACCACTTGTTTAGTATATGGTTTGAGTGGCCACCCGCCCTCATCCATAATTGTGCAACTTGTATGTTTAAACAGTGCTTTTGATTTAACGCTTGTGCCCCTTTATTCATAAAGAATACTGGGGATTGTTTTTAGTAATAAACACATATATTTTTATAATATATACTTGTGTGGTGTCCTTTCATTTGGTATTACAGGATTGTATGTGGTAAAACAGCTCGCTTAACACGACCTCTTAAGTTAAGCCTTTAGGCTGCTTAGTCCATGCTACCCCTAGGATAGCTTGTCTAATAAGGTTGACTTACAACCAGACATCATAAGGGGATTGTTTGGTCAGGTAGTAGGTGGTTCCAGAATTGGAAACATCCCCTACCAGGCCAACTTCTCACATTGGTGAGCAGCGGTGCGGATTTGAGCTTGCTGTTGTTTTACCATTGCAATCTTTATATCAAATTGAAAGATCACATCAAGTACCTCTAGGTACATATAAAATCAAAAGCTTAGCATATTAAGTTCTACTGAACTTAGTAGTTGTAGGTTGAAGGGAGTAGCACACCCCTGACTACAACTCACTAGCAAGGTCCAGTAGGAAAACACTTAGTGTAGGTAAGTGCACCACTTACACCTCACTAGTAACCATGTCTGACACAGGAAAGGCCTCAGGGTCTAGTCCTGTGACAGTTGACCCTACCCAGGCAACTTTTGGATATGACAAACTAACCCGCAGAGACTTGATTGCCTTGTGCAAAGCAAGAGGGTTAAAAAGGGGCAGAAGCCCCACCTGCCTAATCCTGGTAGAAATCCTAGAACAGGATGACTTAGAGAAGGCAAAAGCAGCTTCCCTAGATACAGGAACTGGAGGGAACCCCCCTGCAGTTGATCCCCCTGAAGAGGAGGATGATGATGACTTGGATGAGGACTCAGATGTTGAGGACTTAGAAGTACAGGATCAGGGTAGCCAGGTTCCAGTTGGTAGGCTTAGCCAGGCCAACTTGGACCTACTGGGGAATGGAGAGGGCCAGCACCTCCCCAGAACCCAACATGTTATTCTCCCAGGTAACAGAAGAGTGAGATCTCCCTCAGGGGACTCTCATCTTTCTAGTGCCTCCAGAGAATCACAGAGAGGCATGAATGCTTCTCAAAAGCTAGAACATAGGGCTAGAATGAGGGCTGTCAAACTCCAGATAGAGAGGGAGGAGGTAGCCTTGGCTCAAGCTAGACTTGCCTTGGCAAGAGAGCAGAAATTAAGTGGCTTAGATGTCACTGGTGGCAGCAATTTTCCAAGAGAAAAAGACAGGGCCTATGATAATAGAAACCTGACCAAAATTGTGCCCCCCTTTAAAGAAAGGGATGACATCCACAAATGGATGACTGCTCTTGAGAGAGCCTGCATGGTACAGCAGGTTCCTGAGAATCAGTGGGCTGCAATTTTGTGGTACTCCTTTTCTGAGAAAGGGAGGGACAGGCTCCTCACAGTTAGACCTGAGGATGCCAAAAACTACTCTGTTTTGAAGAGTGCTCTCATTGAAGGGTATGGCCTAACCACTGAGCAATACAGGTTGTTGTTCAGAGACACCCAGAAAGCACAGACTCAAGACTGGACTGATTTTGTGGAGTGTGCCACTAAGGCTTTGGAGGGTTGGTTGCAGGGAAGTAAAGTTTCAGACTATACAGGATTATACAATCTTATGATGAGAGAACAGATCCTTAATAACTGTACAAACCAGCTGTTGCATCAATACCTTATTGACTCTGATCTGACCTCTCCCCAAAAATTGGGAAAGAAGGCAGACAAATGGGTCAGAACAAGGATTAAGCAGAAACCCCAGAACCAAGGTGGTGACCAGAAGAAAACAGACCAGAAGGGTGGTAATCAGAATCAGAAAGATAAAGAAAAAGACCAGAAGTCTTCAGGCCCCCAAACTAATAGTAAGGAGGGTGGTTCCCAAAATGGTAACAAGAAGAAGAAGAACAAAGGTCCAAAGACACCTTGGTGTAATACCTGCAAATCAGTTTCACACTGGGGCAGTGAGTGCACCAAGGCAAATCCAGTTCCCACCACTACAGCTCCTAAAGCAACTGCAACCCCAAGTACAGTAAGCAGTGGTGGAACACAGTCCAAGGGTGTAGCTGGGTTGACCCTGGGTATTGAAGTAGGATCTGGCCTAGTCAGAGTCCCTACACAGGCAGTTCTCCTGTATGATGTGGACATTGAGTTGCCCACTGCAGTAAGCCCCACTAACCTGGGCAAATACAGGCAGACTCCCTTAATTAATGAGAAACTGGCTCAAGCATACAGGGACACATGTGCCAGTGTCACCATGGTGACACCTGACTTTGTGGACCCTGGGCAGATTGTACTAGGAGAGAGCTACCTAGTAACCAACGCCAGCAACTCCACTATCTCCCATAGTGTGGCAGTTGTGAACTTCTCCTGGGGAGGGGTTGATGGCCTAAAGAAAGTTGTGGTGAGTGCAGACCTACCAGTAGACTGTCTGTTAGGCAATGACCTTGAAAGCTCAGCATGGTCAGAAGTGGAGTACAGGACTCATGCAGAAATGCTAGGGATTTCAGAGCATGTCCTTGCCATGACAAGGGCTCAGGCTAAGAAGTGCCTTCCTGAACCAGTGGTGGATCTTGACACAATAGACCAGCCACAACCCAAGAGAAGGAGCAAGAGAGGAAAGGCCCAGCCTTCCACCTTGCCCCAGGTTGAGGATCAAGTTTCAGAGGAAACTGATTCTGCAGTCCAAGAGGAGACTGTCTCAGAGGAACTTGAACCTGACCAGGTTGAGTTTCTGGGGACAGGGGGACCCTCAAGGGCAGACCTGAGGCAGGCTCAATTAGATTGCCCTTCCCTTGAACCCCTCAGACAGCAGGCTGCTGCTGAGGCTGCTGGGGATGCTAAAGGTACCCATACTGTGTATTGGGATGAGGGACTCCTTTACTCAGAGGCTAGAGACCCCAAGCCTGGCATGACCAGGAGGTTGGTCATACCTCTGCAGTTTAGGGGGTTCCTTCTTACCTTGGCCCATGATATTCCCCTTGCAGGACACTTAGGCCAGAACAAGACGTGGGACAGGCTTGTTCCACACTTTCACTGGCCTCACATGTCAGAGGATGTCAAGGAGTTTTGTCGCTCCTGTGTCACTTGCCAAGCCAGTGGTAAGTCAGGTGGCACAACAAAGGCCCCCCTAATACCACTACCTGTGGTGGGGGTCCCCTTTGAGAGAGTTGGAATTGATATTGTGGGTCCAATGGACCCCCAAACAGCATCTGGGAACAGATTCATACTGGTGGTAGTGGATCATGCCACCAGGTATCCAGAGGCTATTCCCCTAAGGACCACCACAGCACCTGTGGTGGCAAAAGCCCTCATTGCAGTTTTCTCAAGAGTGGGCTTTCCTAAGGAGGTACTATCAGATAGAGGGACGAATTTTATGTCCAGCTATCTGAAAGCAATGTGGAAGGAATGTGGAGTAAACTATAAGTTTACCACCCCATATCATCCACAATGCAATGGGCTTGTGGAGAGATTTAACAAGACCCTTAAAGGCATGATAAAAGGATTACCAGAGAAGCTCAGGCGGAAATGGGACATTCTTTTACCCTGCCTGCTCTTTGCTTACAGAGAGGTCCCACAGAAGGGGGTTGGCTACAGCCCTTTTGAACTTTTGTTTGGCCACCCTGTGAGAGGTCCATTGTGTTTGGTGAAGGAAGGATGGGAGTTACCTCTCAAAAAGCCCTGTGCCGACGAACTACCTAAAAAGACTTGTGATTCTGGTTGCTCCAGATCCACACCAGCTCCCCTGAAAAGGAGCCCCGACTCTGACCTTCCTGGTCCGAGTGAGAAGCAATCTTCCGATCCTGCGTGGATTGCTCTTACCAAGGCTTGTTTGCTCCAAACTTGAAGCCGACTGCACCGACGGTGAGAACCTGCGTGGGACAGATCGTGACCTGCTCCTGGACGTCGCAGATGCCCCAGAGCCCACGTGACAGCGGAGAGAAGCTCCTCGACGACCACCTGATTGCGCCCGACATTGCCTGGTTCCGTCCTGGTTCCACCCTGGTCACTGCTGAGTGACCCAGACTCTGTCCCCTCTGCTTTCAGGTACTCTACAACTTGAGTCCACCCTTGGACTCCACCGGACACTTCGTCTTCACCCTGCCTGCAGCCCTTTCAGCTTCAAGCACCAAGAGCCTGCGTGTCAAAACCCGACGCCACTTCGACCCTGTGCACCCACTTCCTGTGGGTGAGGTAACTTTGCTCCGCCGGTGTTCCCACACTGGTGCACACCTCTAGGGTCTGTGTGTTAAGTTTTGTTCCTCTAGGTTCAGCGGAAGTGTCCTTAAACTTTAACTCTTTGACTTTTACGCACCATTGGTTAACATTGGTGCATGCGTGCGCTTTCCGCACATCTCCCGAATCCCGAGGGCCATTCCCGACTTCAGCATTGCTTGTCCTGACTGCTCCCAGCGATTCCCTAGGCCCTAGGCCTAACCACTGCTCGAGTGGCCTTTCTTATACCACTTGTTTAGTATATGGTTTGAGTGGCCACCCGCCCTCATCCATAATTGTGCAACTTGTATGTTTAAACAGTGCTTTTTGATTTAACGCTTGTGCCCCTTTATTCATAAAGAATACTGGGGATTGTTTTTAGTAATAAACACATATATTTTTATAATATATACTTGTGTGGTGTCCTTCCTTTTGGTATTACAGGATTGTATGTGGTAAAACAGCTCGCTTAACACGACCTCTTAAGTTAAGCCTTTAGGCTGCTTAGTCCATGCTACCCCTAGGATAGCTTGTCTAATAAGGTTGACTTACAACCAGACACCATAAGGGATTGTTTGGTCAGGTAGTAGGTGGTTCCAGAATTGGAAACATCCCCTACCAGGCCAACTTCTCACATTGGTGAGCAGCGGTGCGGATTTGAGCTTGCTGTTGTTTTACCATTGCAATCTTTATATCAAATTGAAAGATCACATCAAGTACCTCTAGGTACATATAAATCAAAAGCTTAGCATATTAAGTTCTACTGAACTTAGTAGTTGTAGGTTGAAGGGATTAGCACACCCTGACTACAACTAACTAGCAAGGTACAGTAGGAAAACACTTAGTGTAGGTAAGTGCACCACTTACACCTCACTAGTAACCATGTCTGACACAGGAAAAGCCTCAGGGTCTGCTCCTGTGACAGTTGACCCTACCCAGGCAACTTTTGGATATGACAAACTAACCCGCAGAGACTTGATTGCCTTGTGCAAAGCAAGAGGGTTAAAAAGGGGCAGAAGCCCCACCTGCCTAATCCTGGTAGAAATCCTAGAACAGGATGACTTAGAGAAGGCTAAAGCAGCTTCCCTAGACACAGGAAATGGAGAGAACCCCCCTGTAGTTGATCCCCCTGAAGAGGAGGATGATGATGACTTGGATGAGGACTCAGATGTTGAGGACTTAGAAGTACAGGATCAGGGTAGCCAGGTTCCAGTTGGTAGGCTTAGCCAGGCCAACTTGGACCTACTGGGGAATGGAGAGGGCCAGCACCTCCCCAGAACCCAACATGTGATTCTCCCAGGCAACAGAAGAGTGAGATCTCCCTCAGGGGACTCTCATCTTTCTAGTGCCTCCAGAGAATCAGAGAGAGGCATGAGTGCTTCTCAGAAAGCTGAGCATAGGGCTAGAATGAGGGCTGTCAGACTCCAGATAGAGAGAGAGGAGGTAGCCCTGAGTCAAGCTAAGCTTACCTTAGCTCAAGCTAAACTTGCCTTGGCAAGAGAGCAGAAATTAAGTGGCTTAGATGTCACTGGTGGCAGCAATTTTCCAAGAGAAAAAGACAGGGCCTATGATAATAGAAACCTGACCAAGATTGTGCCCCCCTTTAAAGAAGGGGATGACATCCACAAATGGATGACTGCTCTTGAGAGAGCCTGCATGGTACAGCAGGTTCCTGAGAATCAGTGGGCTGCAATTTTGTGGTACTCCTTTTCTGAGAAAGGGAGGGACAGGCTCCTCACAGTTAGACCTGAGGATGCCAAAAACTACTCTGTTTTGAAGAGTGCTCTCATTGAAGGGTATGGCCTAACCACTGAGCAATACAGGTTGTTGTTCAGAGACACCCAGAAAGCACAGACTCAAGACTGGACTGATTTTGTGGAGTGTGCCACTAAGGCTTTGGAGGGTTGGTTACAGGGAAGTAAAGTTTCAGACTATACAGGATTGTACAATCTTATGATGAGAGAACAGATCCTTAATAACTGTACAAACCAGCTGTTGCATCAATACCTTATTGACTCTGATCTGACCTCTCCCCAAGAATTGGGAAAGAAGGCAGACAAATGGGTCAGAACAAGGATTAAGCAGAAACCCCAGAACCAAGGTGGTGACCAGAAGAAAACAGACCAGAAGGGTGGTAATCAGAATCAGAAAGATAAAGAAAAAGACCAGAAGTCTTCAGGCCCCCAAACTAATAGTAAGGAGGGTGGTTCCCAAACTGGTAACAAGAAGAAGAAGAACAAAGGTCCAAAGACACCTTGGTGTAATACCTGCAAATCAGTTTCACACTGGGGCAGTGAGTGCACCAAGGCAAATCCAGTTCCCACCACTACAGCTCCTAAAGCAACTGCAACCCCAAGTACAGTAAGCAGTGGTGGAACACAGTCCAAGGGTGTAGCTGGGTTGACCCTGGGTATTGAAGTAGGATCTGGCCTAGTCAGAGTCCCTACACAGGCAGTTCTCCTGTATGATGTGGACATTGAGTTGCCCACTGCAGTAAGCCCCACTAACCTGGGCAAATACAGGAAAACTCCCTTAATAAATGAGAAACTGGCTCAAGCTTACAGGGACACATGTGCTAGTGTCACCATGGTGACCCCTGGCTTTGTGGACCCTGGACAGATTGTACTAGGAGAGAGCTACCTAGTAACCAATGCAAGCAACTCCAC
Organism: Lissotriton helveticus; assembly: GCF_964261635.1. Taxonomy (NCBI): domain Eukaryota; kingdom Metazoa; phylum Chordata; class Amphibia; order Caudata; family Salamandridae; genus Lissotriton; species Lissotriton helveticus. Next base: position 55,628 of record NW_027611701.1, on the reverse strand, counting down.
TACCTCCCATAGTGTGGCAGTTGTGAACTTCTCCTGGGGAGGGGTTGATGGCCTAAAGAAAGTTGTGGTGAGTGCAGACCTACCAGTAGACTGTCTGTTAGGCAATGACCTTGAAAGCTCAGCATGGTCAGAAGTGGAGTACAGGACTCATGCAGAAATGCTAGGGATTTCAGAGCATGTCCTTGCCATGACAAGGGCTCAGGCTAAGAAGTGCCTTCCTGAACCAGTGGTGGATCTTGAGACAATAGACCAGCCACAACCCAAGAGAAGGAGCAAGAGAGGAAAGGCCTCGCCTTCCACCTTGCCCCAGGTTGAGGATCAGCTTTCAGAGGAAACTGATTCTGCAGTCCAAGAGGAGACTGTCTCTGAGGAGCTTGAACCTGACCAGGTTGAGTTCCTGGGGACAGGGGGACCCTCAAGGGCAGACCTGAGGCAGGCTCAATTAGATTGCCCTTCCCTTGAACCCCTCAGACAGCAGGCTGCTGCTGAGGCTGCTGGGGATGCTAAAGGTACCCATACTGTGTATTGGGATGAGGGACTCCTTTACTCAGAGGCTAGAGACCCCAAGCCTGGCATGACCAGGAGGTTGGTCATACCTCTGCAGTTTAGGGGGTTCCTTCTTACCTTGGCCCATGATATTCCCCTTGCAGGACACTTAGGCCAGAACAAGACGTGGGACAGGCTTGTTCCACACTTTCACTGGCCTCACATGTCAGAGGATGTCAAGGAGTTTTGTCGCTCCTGTGTCACTTGCCAAGCCAGTGGTAAGTCAGGTGGCACAACAAAGGCCCCCCTAATACCACTACCTGTGGTGGGGGTCCCCTTTGAGAGAGTTGGAATTGATATTGTGGGTCCAATGGACCCCCAAACAGCATCTGGGAACAGATTCATACTGGTGGTAGTGGATCATGCCACCAGGTACCCAGAGGCTATTCCCCTAAGGACCACCACAGCACCTGTGGTGGCAAAAGCCCTCATTGCAGTTTTCTCAAGAGTGGGCTTTCCTAAGGAGGTACTATCAGATAGAGGGACAAATTTTATGTCCAGCTATCTAAAAGCAATGTGGAAGGAATGTGGAGTAAACTATAAGTTTACCACCCCATATCATCCACAATGCAATGGGCTTGTGGAGAGATTTAACAAGACCCTTAAAGGCATGATAAAAGGATTACCAGAGAAGCTCAGGCGGAAATGGGACATTCTTTTACCCTGCCTGCTCTTTGCTTACAGAGAGGTCCCACAGAAGGGGGTTGGCTACAGCCCTTTTGAACTTTTGTTTGGCCACCCTGTGAGAGGTCCATTGTGTTTGGTGAAGGAAGGATGGGAGTTACCTCTCAAAAGGCCCAAACTAGACATAGTGGACTATGTACTTGGTCTCCGCTCCAGGATGGCTGAGTACATGGAAAGAGCATCCAAAAACCTGGAGGCCAGCCAAGAATTGCAGAAAGCTTGGCATGACCAAAAGGCTGTACTGGTAGAGTTCCAACCAGGACAGAAGGTATGGGTACTGGAGCCAGTGGCTCCAGCAGCACTCCAAGACAAATGGAGTGGACCCTATCCTATTATTGAGAAGAAAGGGGAAGTCACCTACTTGGTAGACTTTGGAACACCCAGGAGCCCTCACAGGGTAATCCATGTGAATCGCTTGAAAGCATTTGTGGACAGGGAGGACATGAGCTTGCTCATGGCCACAGATGGGGAACAGGAGGAAGAGAGTGACCCTCTCCCAGACCTGCTTTCTCAGAACCCTGATGATGGTTCAGTTGATGGAGTAGCCTTGGCAGGCAGCCTCACTGACCAGCAACAGAGGGACTGCAGACAAGTTTTGCAGGCTCACAGGCAAATGTTTTCACTCACACCCAGCCAAACTGACTGGTGTACCCATGTTGTGGACACTGGTGACAGTCTGCCTGTCAAGAATAAGATCTACAGGCAACCTGATCATGTCAGGGATTGCATCAAGGCTGAGGTGCAAAAGATGTTGGAGCTTGGAGTGATTGAGCCATCAGAGAGCCCATTGGCCAGCCCAGTAGTCCTGGTGCCAAAACCTCATACCCAAGATGGTAAGAGAGAAATGAGGTTTTGCGTGGATTACAGGGGTCTCAATGCTGTCACTAGGACAGATGCTCACCCCATTCCAAGAGCAGATGAGCTCATTGACAGATTGGCTTCTGCCAAGTTTCTGAGCACATTTGATCTGACAGCTGGCTACTGGCAAATCAGACTAGCTGAGGAGTCAAAAGCCAAAACAGCATTCTCTACCCCTAGTGGACATTATCAGTTTGTGGTAATGCCCTTTGGTTTGAAGAATGCACCTGCCACTTTCCAAAGGTTGGTGAACCAAGTCCTTACTGGGTTGGATGACTTTTGTGCAGCTTATCTAGATGATATTGCTGTCTTTAGCTCCACCTGGGAGGATCACCTGATCCACCTGAAGAAAGTTTTGGAGGCCCTGCAAAAGGCAGGCCTAACTATCAAGGCCACCAAGTGCCAGATAGGGCAGAGTAAGGTTGTATACCTGGGCCACCTAGTAGGTGGAGGCCAGGTTCAGCCACTGGAAAGCAAAATCCAGGCCATACAGGACTGGGCTCCTCCAGTTACCCAGACACAAGTCAGAGCCTTCTTGGGCCTGACTGGGTATTACAGAAAGTTTGTGAAAAACTATGGGTCTATAGTGACACCATTAAATGACTTGACATCCAAGAAGATGCCAAAAAAGGTTCAGTGGACAGTTAGCTGTCAGAAGGCATTTGAAGACCTGAAGAAGGCCATGTGCTCTGCACCTATCCTAAAGAGTCCTGACTACTCCAAACAGTTCATTGTTCAGACAGATGCTTCTGAGTTGGGGGTGGGAGCTGTACTCTCACAACTTAATCAAGATGGTCAAGACCAGCCAATTGCTTTCATTAGCAGGAGGCTAACCCCAAGAGAAAAACGTTGGTCAGCCATTGAGAGGGAGGCCTTTGCTGTGGTTTGGGCATTAAAGAAGTTGAGGTCCTACTTGTTTGGAACTCACTTCCTGGTGCAAACAGACCATAAGCCCCTCTTATGGCTTAATCAGATGAAGGGTGAAAATCCCAAACTGCTCAGGTGGTCCATTTCCCTACAGGGGATGGACTTTACAGTGGAGCACCGCCCAGGGACTGACCATGGTAATGCAGATGGTCTCTCCAGGTACTTCCACTTAGAACATGAAGACTTATCTGGTCAAGGTTAGTTTAATGTCCCTGCGTTTGGGGGGGGGTTGTGTAGGAGAGTAGGGTCTGCTATCCTATGGTCACCCCAAATTTTTGCTTTTTGCTTCACTGGTTTTCGACTACTGAGGCTGTGGGCCTGCTGATCAGACCCCCAGCCTGCTGTTCTCTCACTAAATTAATGACACATGTGCTATAGGCACATACCAATTGGAAATGGACTCCTTGTCAGCCCCTGTAGAATGCACTATAGGTGCACAGGGCACAGGAGCCAATAAGGCCTACCAGGGGCTGCAGCATATCTTTTGCCACCCCTGGCTGGTTCTTAAATTGACACAACTGGCTGATCACTCAGCTGGGGTAAGGTGGTGTACACACCCCTTGCTTAGATATAGTATACCTATGTCTAAACCTATATCTGGACACATGTAAACCTGTGAGCCACTCCTATAGGCAGGCCTCCCCAATCCTGGAGGCTGGGTGCATGGTTTTTATGTGAGATGGAGCTCTAGCATGAGCTGAGCCTGTCTGCAGCCGTCGGGAACAAATCCCTAAGCTGTTTCAGGATAATGCCATACCATATACTATTAAGTGCCTTATAATCCTCGCGGTTATTTAGCAACTTTGGTTTGGCTTTATCAAAACATGTCGTGTAAGGTGTCATACACTTTGGAATACCATTCCCTCGCCAGTTCTGGCGACGGGGATGGCATTCCACCCCTCTAGAGGGGTAAGACATGTTACTTCACTTTAATGCGGTTGATTTCTCCAAAGGCCTTAAGATCCACAAAATGGATGCCCCTGCCACAGACAAATGTCTGGACCCCTGGAGCTGACCGAAACTCAGTCAAGGGGGTCCTGGACAAAGGGTTTCCTGTCACAGGAGGGTGTCACCGCCCTCCAGACAGGAGATAGTGTATTGTAGCAGGGAGGTTTGAAAGAAACCAGACACTGCCTGGGGCGCACAAGGCTGCCCCTTGCATAATCCGGCCAAACCGGTTCTGGGGCACTCCAGCCCTCGTGCCAGGGCGGCCTGGATCAAAGGAAGGGGGTGTATCCACCCACTTCCTGGGTCCCACCCATAGGAGGGGACCTAGCAGGTAATCACGCCCACCAGATTCGAATAAGAGTGGGAGCAGTGCCAATGCACATCAGATTTCCTGGAAGAAACATTTGAAACAATATTCTGGACCCTTCGCCCTCCATCTCAACGTGGAAGCCCGAAGAATCTCCCTTGTGGTCAAGGAGTGACCACCCTGCAGCAGCAGGCACCATCCAGCCCTCAACGTCTACTTAGTTGCAGTTCCCGCCGGAACTCGAGCGACTGAGATCGACGAGATCAAGCCTGCCCAGCTTCTAACAGCCCGATCCACAGTCCCTGCAAAGCTGAGACCCGTGGAGGCGACCGGAAGCGTGGGGCACGCCATCTTGAATTGACCACGAGACGCTGACCGTGCAGCCCACGAGTGACCCTCGAAGCTGTGCACCGGGGTTTGAGAAGCCCCCACCCTGAGCTACTCCTGAGCCGAAGTTCAGCCCTCCACACTCGACGAGTGCTGCGTGGGGCCCTTTGGCACGATTTGGCTCAACGCGTTGGCCCGGTCACTTGCCAGCTGGCTTGTGGTCCCTGTGCCGACGAACTACCTAAAAAGACTTGTGATTCTGGTTGCTCCAGATCCACACCAGCTCCCCTGAAAAGGAGCCCCGACTCTGACCTTCCTGGTCCGAGTGAGAAGCAATCTTCCGATCCTGCGTGGATTGCTCTTACCAAGGCTTGTTTGCTCCAAACTTGAAGCCGACTGCACCGACGGTGAGAGCCTGCGTGGGACAGATCGTGACCTGCTCCTGGACGTCGCAGATGCCCCAGAGCCCACGTGACAGCGGAGAGAAGCTCCTCGACGACCACCTGATTGCGCCCGACATTGCCTGGTTCCGTCCTGGTTCCACCCTGGTCACTGCTGAGTGACCCAGACTCTGTCCCCTCTGCTTTCAGGTACTCTACAACTTGAGTCCACCCTTGGACTCCACCGGACACTTCGTCTTCACCCTGCCTGCAGCCCTTTCAGCTTCAAGCACCAAGAGCCTGCGTGTCAAAACCGGACGCCACTTCGACCCTGTGCACCCACTTCCTGTGGGTGAGGTAACTTTGCTCCGCCGGTGTTCCCACACTGGTGCACACCTCTAGGGTCTGTGTGTTAAGTTTTGTTCCTCTAGGTTCAGCGGAAGTGTCCTTAAACTTTAACTCTTTGACTTTTACGCACCATTGGTTAACATTGGTGCATGCGTGCGCTTTCCGCACATCTCCCGAATCCCGAGGGCCATTCCCGACTTCAGCATTGCTTGTCCTGACTGCTCCCAGCGATTCCCTAGGCCCTAGGCCTAACCACTGCTCGAGTGGCCTTTCTTATACCACTTGTTTAGTATATGGTTTGAGTGGCCACCCGCCCTCATCCATAATTGTGCAACTTGTATGTTTAAACAGTGCTTTTTGATTTAACGCTTGTGCCCCTTTATTCATAAAGAATACTGGGGATTGTTTTTAGTAATAAACACATATATTTTTATAATATATACTTGTGTGGTGTCCTTTCATTTGGTATTACAGGATTGTATGTGGTAAAACAGCTCGCTTAACACGACCTCTTAAGTTAAGCCTTTAGGCTGCTTAGTCCATGCTACCCCTAGGATAGCTTGTCTAATAAGGTTGACTTACAACCAGACACCATAAGGGATTGTTTGGTCAGGTAGTAGGTGGTTCCAGAATTGGAAACATCCCCTACCAGGCCAACTTCTCACACATCCCCTCGCCAGTTCTGGCGACGGGGATGGCATTCCACCCCTCTAGAGGGGTAAGACATGTTCCTTTACTAAATGCGGTTAATTTCTCCAAAGACCTTAAGATCCACAAAATGGATGCCTCTGCCACAGACAAATGTCTGGACCCCTGCAGTTGACCGAAACTCAGCAGATGGGGCCTGGACAAAGGGTTTCCTGTCACAGGAGGGTGTCACCACCCTCCAGACAGGAGATAGTGGATTGTAGCAGGGAGGTTTGAAAGAAACCAGACACTGCCTGGGGCGCACAAGGCTGCCCCTTGCTTAATCCGGCCAAACCGGTTCTGGGGCACTCCAGCCCTCGTGCCAGGGCGGCCTGGATCAAAGGAAAGGGGTGTATCCACCCCCTTCCTGGGTCCCACCCATAGGGAGGGACCTAGCAGGTAATCACGCCCCCCAGATTGGAATAAGAGTGGGAGCAGTGTCAATGCACATCAGATTTCCTGGAAGAAACATTTGAAACGCAATTCTGGACCCTTCGCCCTCCATCTCATCGTGGAAGCCCGAAGAATCTCCCTTGTGGTCAAGGAGTGACCACCCTGCAGCAGCAGGCACCATCCAGCCCTCGACGTCTACTTAGTTGCAGTTCCCGCCGGAACTCGAGCGACTGAGATCGAGGAGATCAAGATTGCCTGCCTTCCAACAGCCCGATCCACAGTCCCTGCAGAGCTGAGACCCGTGGAGGCGACCGAAGCGTGGGGCACGCCATCTTGAATTGACCACGAGACGCTGACCGTGCAGCCCACGAGTGATCCTCGAAGCTGTGCACCGGGGTTTGAGAAGCCTTCACCCTGAGCTACTCCTGAGCCGAAGTTCAGCCCTCCACACTCGACGAGTGCTGCGTGGGGCCCTTTGGCACTATTTGGCTCAACGCGTTGGCCCGGTCACTTGCCAGCTGGCTAGTGGTCCCTGTGCCGACGAACTACCTAAGAAGACTCGTGAATCTGGTTGCTCCAGATCCACACCAGCTCCCCTGAAAAGGAGCCCCGACTCTGACCTTCCTGGTCCGAGTGAGAAGCAATCTTCCGATCTGCATGGATTGCTCTTACCAAGGCTTGTTTGCTCCAAACTTGAAGCCGACTGCACCGACGGTGAGAGCCTGCGTGGGACAGATCGTGACCTGCTCCTGGACGTCGCAGATGCCCCAGAGCCCACGTGACAGCGGAGAGAAGCTCCTCGACGACCACCTGATTGCGCCCGACATTGCCTGGTTCCGTCCTGGTTCCACCCTGGTCACTGCTGAGTGACCCAGACTCTGTCCCCTCTGCTTTCAGGTACTCTACAACTTGAGTCCACCCTTGGACTCCACCGGACACTTCGTCTTCACCCTGCCTGCAGCCCTTTCAGCTTCAAGCACCAAGAGCCTGCGTGTCAAAACCGGACGCCACTTCGACCCTGTGCACCCACTTCCTGTGGGTGAGGTAACTTTGCTCCGCCGGTGTTCCCACACTGGTGCACACCTCTAGGGTCTGTGTGTTAAGTTTTGTTCCTCTAGGTTCAGCGGAAGTGTCCTTAAACTTTAACTCTTTGACTTTTACGCACCATTGGTTAACATTGGTGCATGCGTGCGCTTTCCGCACATCTCCCGAATCCCGAGGGCCATTCCCGACTTCAGCATTGCTTGTCCTGACTGCTCCCAGCGATTCCCTAGGCCCTAGGCCTAACCACTGCTCGAGTGGCCTTTCTTATACCACTTGTTTAGTATATGGTTTGAGTGGCCACCCGCCCTCATCCATAATTGTGCAACTTGTATGTTTAAACAGTGCTTTTTGATTTAACGCTTGTGCCCCTTTATTCATAAAGAATACTGGGGATTGTTTTTAGTAATAAACACATATATTTTTATAATATATACTTGTGTGGTGTCCTTTCATTTGGTATTACAGGATTGTATGTGGTAAAACAGCTCGCTTAACACGACCTCTTAAGTTAAGCCTTTAGGCTGCTTAGTCCATGCTACCCCTAGGATAGCTTGTCTAATAAGGTTGACTTACAACCAGACACCATAAGGGATTGTTTGGTCAGGTAGTAGGTGGTTCCAGAATTGGAAACATCCCCTACCAGGCCAACTTCTCACACATCCCCTCGCCAGTTCTGGCGACGGGGATGGCATTCCACCCCTCTAGAGGGGTAAGACATGTTCCTTTACTAAATGCGGTTAATTTCTCCAAAGACCTTAAGATCCACAAAATGGATGCCTCTGCCACAGACAAATGTCTGGACCCCTGCAGTTGACCGAAACTCAGCAGATGGGGCCTGGACAAAGGGTTTCCTGTCACAGGAGGGTGTCACCACCCTCCAGACAGGAGATAGTGGATTGTAGCAGGGAGGTTTGAAAGAAACCAGACACTGCCTGGGGCGCACAAGGCTGCCCCTTGCTTAATCCGGCCAAACCGGTTCTGGGGCACTCCAGCCCTCGTGCCAGGGCGGCCTGGATCAAAGGAAAGGGGTGTATCCACCCCCTTCCTGGGTCCCACCCATAGGGAGGGACCTAGCAGGTAATCACGCCCCCCAGATTGGAATAAGAGTGGGAGCAGTGTCAATGCACATCAGATTTCCTGGAAGAAACATTTGAAACGCAATTCTGGACCCTTCGCCCTCCATCTCATCGTGGAAGCCCGAAGAATCTCCCTTGTGGTCAAGGAGTGACCACCCTGCAGCAGCAGGCACCATCCAGCCCTCGACGTCTACTTAGTTGCAGTTCCCGCCGGAACTCGAGCGACTGAGATCGAGGAGATCAAGATTGCCTGCCTTCCAACAGCCCGATCCACAGTCCCTGCAGAGCTGAGACCCGTGGAGGCGACCGAAGCGTGGGGCACGCCATCTTGAATTGACCACGAGACGCTGACCGTGCAGCCCACGAGTGATCCTCGAAGCTGTGCACCGGGGTTTGAGAAGCCTTCACCCTGAGCTACTCCTGAGCCGAAGTTCAGCCCTCCACACTCGACGAGTGCTGCGTGGGGCCCTTTGGCACTATTTGGCTCAACGCGTTGGCCCGGTCACTTGCCAGCTGGCTAGTGGTCCCTGTGCCGACGAACTACCTAAGAAGACTCGTGAATCTGGTTGCTCCAGATCCACACCAGCTCCCCTGAAAAGGAGCCCCGACTCTGACCTTCCTGGTCCGAGTGAGAAGCAATCTTCCGATCTGCATGGATTGCTCTTACCAAGGCTTGTTTGCTCCAAACTTGAAGCCGACTGCACCGACGGTGAGAGCCTGCGTGGGACAGATCGTGACCTGCTCCTGGACGTCGCAGATGCCCCAGAGCCCACGTGACAGCGGAGAGAAGCTCCTCGACGACCACCTGATTGCGCCCGACATTGCCTGGTTCCATCCTGGTTCCACCCTGGTCACTGCTGAGTGACCCAGACTCTGTCCCCTCTGCTTTCAGGTACTCTACAACTTGAGTCCACCCTTGGACTCCACCGGACACTTTATCTTCAACCTGCCTGCAGCCCTTTCAGCTCCAAGCACCAAGAGCCTGCGTGTCAAAACCCGACGCCACTTCGACCCTGTGCACCCACTTCCTGTGGGTGAGGTAACTTTGCTCCGCCGGTGTTCCCACACTGGTGCACACCTCTAGGGTCTGTGTGTTAAGTTTTGTTCCTCTAGGTTCAGCGGAAGTGTCCTTAAACTTTAACTCTATGACTTTTACGCACCATTGGTTAACATTGGTGCATGCGTGCGCTTTCCGCACATCTCCCGAATCCCGAGGGCCATTCCCGACTTCAGCATTGCTTGTCCTGACTGCTCCCAGCGATTCCCTAGGCCCTAGGCCTAACCACTGTTCGAGTGGCCTCTCTTATACCACTTGTTTAGTATATGGTTTGAGTGGCCACCCGCCCTCATCCATAATTGTGCAACTTGTATGTTTAAACAGTGCTTTTGATTTAACGCTTGTGCCCCTTTATTCATAAAGAATACTGGGGATTGTTTTTAGTAATAAACACATATATTTTTATAATATATACTTGTGTGGTGTCCTTTCATTTGGTATTACAGGATTGTATGTGGTAAAACAGCTCGCTTAACACGACCTCTTAAGTTAAGCCTTTAGGCTGCTTAGTCCATGCTACCCCTAGAATAGCTTGTCTAATAAGGTTGACTTACAACCAGACACCATAAGGGATTGTTTGGTCAGGTAGTAGGTGGTTCCAGAATTGGAAACATCCCCTACCAGGCCAACTTCTCACAATATGCTGCAGCCCCTGTTAGGCCTTGGTGGCCCCTATCCCCTGGGCACCTATAGTGCATTATACAGGGGCTGACAAGGAGTCCATTTCCAATTGGTATGTGCCTATAGCACATGTGTCAGTAATTTAGTGAGAGAACAGCAGGCTGGGGGTCTGATCAGCAGGCCCACAGCCTCAGTAGTCGAAAACCAGTGAAGCAAAAAGCAAAAATTTGGGGTGACCATAGGATAGCAGACCCTACTCTCCTACACCCAGGCTGTGCTTGGTACCCCTGGCTGTGCTTGGTACCCCTGGCTGTGCTTGGTCCCCCTTGTTGCTCTTTGTCCCCCAGGCTGTGCTTCGTCCCCCAGGCTGTGCTTGGTCCCCCAGGCTGTGCTTGGTCCCCCTGATTGCTCTTGGTCCCCCAGGCTGTGCTTGGTCCCCCAGGCTGTGCTTGGTCCCCCTGGTTGCTCTTGGTCCCCCAGGCTGTGCTTGGTCCCCCTGGTTGCTCTTGGTCCCCCAGGCTGTGCTTGGTCTCCCAGGCTGTGCTTGGTCCCCCTGGTTGCTCTTGGTCCCCCAGGCTGTGCTTGGTCCCCCAGGCTGTGCTTGGTCCCCCAGGCTGTGCTTGGTCCCCCTGGTTGCTCTTGGTCCTCCAGGCTGTGCTTGGTCCAGGCTGTGCTTGGTCCCCCAGGCTGTGCTTGGTCCCCCTGGTTGCTCTTGGTCCCCCAGGCAGTGCTTGGTCCCCCAGGCTGTGCTTGGTCCCCCTTGTTGCTCTTGGTCCCCCAGGCTGTGCTTGGTCCCCCAGGCTGTGCTTGGTCCCCCTGGTTGCTCTTGGTCCCCCTTGGCTGTGCTGTGCTTGGTCCCCCAGGCTGTGCTTGGTCCCCCTGGTTGCTCTTGGTCCCCCAGGCTGTGCTTGGTCCCCCAGGCTGTGCTTGGTCCCCCTGGTTGCTCTTGGTCCCCCAGGCTGTTCTTGGTCCCCCAGGCTTTGCTTGGTACCCCAGGCTGTGCTTGGTCCCCCTGGTTGCTCTTGGTCCCCCAGGCTGTGCTTGGTCCCCCAGGCTGTGCTTGGTCCCCCTGGTTGCTCTTGGTCTCCCAGGCTGTGCTTGGTCCCCCAGGCTGTGCTTAGTCCCCCAGGCTGTGCTTGGTCCCCCAGGCTGTGCTTGGTACTCCAGGCTGTGCTTAGTCCCCCTGCTTGCTCTTGGTCCCCCAGGCTGTGCTTGGTCCCCGAGGCTGTGCTTGGTCCCCCTGGTTGCTCTTGGTCCCCCAGGCTGTGCTTGGTCCCCCAGGCTGTGCTTGGTACCCAAGGCTGTGCTTGGTCCCCCTGGTTGCTCTTGGTCCCCCAGGGTGTGCTTGGTCCCCCTGATTGCTCTTGGTCCCCCAGGCTGCACTTGGTCCCCCTGGTTGCTCTTGGTCCCCCTGGCTGTGCTTGGTCCCGCAGGCTGTGCTTGGTCCCCCGGTTGCTCTTGGTCCCCCAGGCTGCGCTTGGTCCCCCAGGCTGTGCTTGGTCCCCCAGTCTGTGCTTGGTCCCCCTGGTTGCTCTTGGTCCCCCAGGCTGTTCTTGGTCCCCCTGGCTGTGCTTGGTCCCCCTGGTTGCTCTTGGTTAAGGGTGGGCGTAAAATCCGTTTCGCGGGCGAATTTGCGGATTTTCCGCGATTTCGCGATCCACGAATCTCGCGAAATCGCGGTAAAATCCGCAAATCAGCGGGGACGAATTTTCAGCCAAGCAAGGGTTACAGCAGCAGGTGCAAAAGTTGAACCTAATTTCTTTGTAACCTTTTACAAAAGTGTAGGAAGGTGGCTACCTGACTATGGTTACCCCAGATTTTTTGCCTGTGTTTAGCTGTTTTTTTGACTTAGTTGACCTGGTTCCCTGCTAATCAGGGCCCCAGGCCATCTGCTCTCTCTGTAAAATGCATTCCATGTACCCTAGGTACATACCACAATTGGAAATGGACTCCTTGTCAGCCCCTGTATAATGCACTATAGGTGCCCAGGGCATAGGAGCCACCAAGGCCTACCAGGGGCTGCAGCATATCTTTTGCCACCCCTGGCTGGTTCTTAAATTGACACAACTGGCTGATCAATCAGCTGGGGTAAGGTGGTGTAATCACCCCTTACTTAGATATAGTATACCTATATCTAAACCTATATCTGGACACATATCAACCTGTGAGCCACTCCTATGGAAGGCCTCATCAATCCTGGAGGCAGAGTGTGTGGTTCAATGTGAGATGGAGCTCTAGCATGAGCTGAGCCTGTCTGCAGCTGTCGGGAACAACCCCCTAAGCTGTTTCAGGATAATGCCATACCATATACTCTTAAGTGCCTTATAATCCTCGCGGTTATATAGCAACTTTGGTTTGGCTTATCAAAACATGTCGTGTAAGGTGTCATACGATTTGGAATACTATCCCCTCGCCAGTTCTGGCGACGGGGATAGCATTCCACCCCTCTAGAGGGGTAAGACATGTTACTTTACTTAAATGCGGTTAATTTCTAAAAGGACCTTAGATCCACAAAATGGATGCCTCTGCCACAGACAAGAGTCTGACCCCCTGAAGCTGACCGAAACTCAGCCAAATGGGGCCTGGACAAAGGGTTTCCTGTCGCAGGGGGGTGTTACCACACTCCAGACAGTAGATAGTGGATTGTAGCAGGGAGGTTTGAAAGAAACCAGACACTGCTTGGGGCGCACAAGGCTGCCCCTTGCATAATCCGGCCAAACCGGTTCTGGGGCACTCCAGCCCTCGTGCCAGGGCGGCCTGGATCAAAGGAAGGGGGTGTATCCACCCACTTCCTGGGTCCCACCCATAGGAGGGGACCTAGCAGGTAATCCAGCCCCCCAGATTCGAATAAGAGTGGGAGCAGTGCCAAGACACTTCAGATTATCCTCGATGAAACATAAGAAACGAAACTCTGGACACTTCGACATCCTACTCGACGTAGAAGCCCGAAGAATCTCCCTTGTGGTCAAGGAGTGACCACCCTGTGCAAACAGGCACCATCCAGCCATCGACGTCTGATTTGTCGCAGTTCCCGCCGGAACTCAAGCGACAGAGATCGACGAGATCAAGCTTGCCTGCCTTCCAACAGCCCGATCCACAGTCCCTGCAGAGCTGAGACCCGTGGAGGTGACCGGAAGCGTGGGTGTAGGAAGGTGGCTACCTGACTATGGTTACCCCGGATTTTTTGCCTGTGTTTAGCTGTTTTTTTGACTTAGTTGACCTGGTTCCCTGCTAATCAGGGCCCCAGGCCATCTGCTCTCTCTGTAAAATGGATTCCATGTACCCTAGGTACATACCACAATTGGAAATGGACTCCTTGTCAGCCCCTGTATAATGCACCATAGGTGCCCAGGGCATAGGGGCCACCAAGGCCTACCAGAAGCTGCAGCATATCTTTTGCCACCCCTGGCTGGTTCTTAAATTGACACAACTGGCTGATCACTCAGCTGGGGTAAGGTGGTGTAAACACCCCTTGCTTAGATATAGTATACCTATATCTAAACCTATATCTGGACACATGTAAACCTGTGAGTCACTCCTATGGAAGGCCTCATCAATCCTGGAGGCAGAGTGCGTGGTTTTATGTGAGATGGAGCTCTAGCATGAGCTGAGCCTGTCTGCAGCTGTCGGGAACAACTCCCTAAGCTGTTTCAGGATAATGCCATACCATATACTCTTAAGTGCCTTATAATCCTCGCGGTTAAATAGCAACTTTGGTTTGGCTTTATCAAAACATGTCGTGTAAGGTGTCATACGATTTGGAATACCATCCCCTCGCCAGTTCTGGCGACGGGGATGGCATTCCACCCCTCTAGAGGGGTAAGACATGTTGCTTTAACTAAATGCGGTTAATTTCTCCAAAGACCTTAGATCCACAAAATGGATGCCTCTGCCACAGACAAATGTCTGGACCCCTGCAGTTGACCGAAACTCAACCAAATGGGTCCTGGACAAAGGGTTTCCTGTCACAGGAGGGTGTCACCGCCCTCCAGACAGGAGATAGTGAATTGTAGCAGGGAGGTTTGAAAGAAACCAGACACTGCTGGGGGCGCACAAGGCTGCCCCTTACATAATCCGGCCAAACCGGTTCTGGGGCACTCCAGCCCTCGTGCCAGGGCGGCCTGGATCAAAGGAAGGGGGTGTATCCACCCACTTCCTGGGTCCCACCCATAGGGGGGGACCTAGCAGGTAATCACGCCCCCCAGATTCGAATAAGAGTGGGAGCAGTGCCAATGCACATCAGATTTCCTGGAAGAAACATTTGAAACGAAATTCTGGACCCTTCGCCCTCCATCTCAACGTGGAAGCCCGAAGAATCTCCCTTGTGGTCAAGGAGTGACCACCCTGCAGCAGCAGGCACCATCCAGCCCTCGACGTCTACTTAGTTGCAGTTCCCGCCGGAACTCGAGCAACTGAGATCGACGAGATCAATCCTGCCTGCCTTCTAACAGCCCGATCCACAGTCCCTGCAAAGCAGAGACCCGTGGAGGCGACCGGAAGCGTGGGGCACGCCATCTTGAATTGACCACGAGACGCTGACCGTGCAGCCCATGAGTGATCCTCGAAGCTGTGCACCGGGCTTTGAGAAGCCCCCACCCTGAGCTACTCCTGAGCCAAAGTTCAGCCCTCCACACTCGACGAGTGCTGCGTGGGGCCCTTCTGCTCTATTTGGCTCAACGCGTTGGCCCGGTCAATTGCCAGCTGGCTAGTGGTCCCTGTGCCGACGAAACTACTAAGAAGACTCGTGAATCTGGTTGCTCCAGATCCACACCAGCTCCCCTGAAAAGGAGCCCCGACTCTGACCTTCCTGGTCCGAGTGAGAAGCAATCTTCCGATACCGCGTGGATTGCTCTTGCCAAGGCTTGTTTGCTCCAAACTTGAAGCCGACTGCACCGACGGTGAGAGCCTGCGTGGGACAGATCGTGACCTGCTCCTGGACGTCGCAGATGCCCCAGAGCCCACGTGACAGCGGAGAGAAGCTCCTCGACGACCACCTGATTGCGCCGGACATTGCCTGGTTCCGTCCTGGTTCCACCCTGGTCACTGCTGAGTGACCCAGACTCTATCCCCTCTGCTTTCAGGTACCCTTCGACTTGAGTCCACCCTTGGACTCCACCGGACACTTCATCTTCAACCCGCCTGCAGCCCTTTCAGCTTCAAGCCCCATGAGCCCGCGTGTCAAAACCCGACGCCACTTCGACCCTGTGCACCCACTTCCTGTGGGTGAGGTAACTTTGCTCCGCCGGTGTTCCCACACTGGTGCACATCTCTAGGGTCTGTGTGTTAAGTTTTGTTCCTCTAGGTTCAGCGGAAGTGTCCTTTAACTTTAACTTTACAACTTTTACGCACCATTGGTTAACATTGGTGCATGCGTGCGCTTTCCGCACATCTCCCGAATCCCGAGGGCCATTCCCGACTTCAGCATTGCTTGTCCAGACTGCTCCCAGCGATTCTCTAGGCCCTAGGCCTAACCACTGCTCGAGTGGCATCTCTTATACCACTTGTTTAGTATATGGTTTGAGTGGCCCCCTGCCCTCATCCATAATTGTGCAACTTTGTATGTTTAAACAGTGCTTTTGATTTAACGCTTGTGCCCCTTTATTCATAAAGAATACTGGGGATTGTTTTTAGTAATAAATACATATATTTTTATAATATATACTTGTGTGGTGTCCTTTCATTTGGTACTACAGGATTGTATGTGGTAAAACAGCTCGCTTAACACGACCTCTTAAGTTAAGCCTTTAGGCTGCTTAGTCCATGCTACCCCTAGGATAGCTTGTCTAATAAGGTTGACTTACAACCAGACACCATAAGGGATTGTTTGGTCTGATAATAGGTGGTTCCAGAATTGGAAACATCACCTATCAGGCCAACTTCTCACATTGGTGAGCAGCGGTGCGGATTTGAGCTTGCTGTTGTTTTACCATTGCAATCTTTGTATCAAATTGAAAGATCACATCAAGTACCTTTAGGTACATATAAATCAAAAGCTTAGCATATTAAGTTCTACTGAACTTAGTAGTTGTAGATTAAAGGGATTAGCACACCCTGACTACAACTCACTAGCAAGGTACAGTAGGAAAACACTTAGTGTAGGTAAGTGCACCACTTACACCTCACTAGCAGCCATGTCTGACACAGGAAAAGCCTCAGGGTCTACTCCTGTGACAGTTGACCTTACCCAGGCAACTTTTGGATATGACAAACTAACCCGCAGAGACTTGATTGCCTTGTGCAAAGCAAGAGGGTTAAAAAGGGGCAGAAGCCCCACCTGCCAAATCCTGGTAGAAATCCTAGAGCAGGATGACTTAGAAAGGGCAAAGCAAGCTTCCCTAGAAACAGGAAATGGAGGGAACCCCCCTGTAACTGACCCCCCTCAGGAGGAAGATGAGGAAGAAGAAGAGGAGGAGGAGGACTCAGAAGTTGAGGACTTAGAAGATCAGGATCAGAGGGGTAGCCAGGTTCCAGTTGCCAGGCTTAGCCAGGCCAACTTGGACCTACTGGGGAATGGAGAGGGCCATCACCTCCCCAGAACCCCACATGGGATTCTCCCAGGCAACAGAAGAGTGAGATCTCCCTCAGGGGACTCTCATATTTCTAGTGCCTCCAGAGAATCAGAGAGAGGCATGACTGCTTCTCAGAAAGCTGAGCATAGGGCTAGAATGAGGGCTGTCAAACTCCAAATAGAGAGAGAGGAGGTAGCCCTGAGTCAAGCTAGACTTACCTTAGCTCAAGCTAAACTTGCCTTGGCAAGAGAGAAAAAATTGTGTGGCTTAGATGCCACTGGTGGCAGCAATATGCCTAAAGAGAAACCCAGGTCCTATGATAGTAGAAACCTGACAAAGATTGTGCCCCCCTACAAGGAAGGGGATGACATCCACAAGTGGATAACTGCTCTTGAGAGAGCCTGCATGGTACAGCAGGTTCCTGAGGAACAGTGGGCAGCAATCTTATGGTACTCCTTTTCAGAGAAAGGGAGAGATAAGCTCCTCACTGTCAGACATGAGGATGCAAACAATTACAAAGTCCTGAAGAGTGTCCTAATAGATGGGTTTGGCTTAACCACTGAACAGTACAGGTTGAAGTTCAGAGACACCCAGAAGACACAGACACAGGACTGGACTGATTTTGTAGATTGTGCTACTAAGGCTCTGGAGGGTTGGCTACATGGCAGCAAAGTACATGACTTTACAGGATTGTATAATTTGATTATGAGGGAGCAGATCCTAAGTAATTGTCAGAACCAGCTCTTACACCAGCACCTGGTGGACTCTGATCTGACCTCTCCCCAAGAATTGGGAAAGAAGGCAGACAAGTGGGTCAGAACCAGGATTAGGCCTAAGAATCAGGACAGTAACCAGAAGAAGGAGTCTACCAAGCCTCAAGATAAGGGTGGGGATAAAAGTAAAGAAAAGACTTCCCCAGGGCCCCAAAACTCCAAGGATGGGGGTGGGTCCCAAGACACTTCTTCAACTGAGAAAAAGCCTTATTGTTATCCCTGTAAACAGGTGGGGCATTACAAAACAGACAACTGTTGTCCCAAGAATAACAATAAAGAAAATGTACCTCCAAAGCCAGCTTCAACACCTCCTGTTACTGTCAGCAGTAATCCCCCAGGAAGTGGAAGCACACCCAGGAATCTGGGTGGGTTTACTGTTGGAGCTCAGGTGGACCCTGGCCTATCCAGGTCCCCATCACCCAATGATCTTGTTTATGAGACTGGCATGGGGTTTGCCAACTTCTCTGCTTGCCCAAATACGTTGAGCAAGTATAGACAAGAACCCATCATCAATGGTTTGAAAGTTGAAGCTTTTAGAGACACAGGGGCTAGCATCACCATGGTGGCTGATGGCATAGTCCCCTCTAAGCAACTTTTACCTGGTGCCACATACCAGGTTACAAACATTGATGGAATCCAAACAAATCATCCCATGGCAGTAGTAAGTCTCAGCTGGGGAGGTGACATTGGCCCAAAGAGAGTGGCAGTGTCACCAAACTTGCCTGTAGACTGCCTACTTGGTAATGATTTGGAGATCTCAGCCTGGGCTGAGGTTGAACAGGAAACCCATTCTAGAATGGTGAATTCCAATGGAAAGGTTAGTGGGGCTGTAATGGCTACAGCCCCAATTCAAGATGTCCTTCCTGAAAAGGTTGGTAGGGCTGAGAAACTCCCTGCCCCATCTTTAGCAAAAGCTCTTCCTGAACAGAATAGCAAAGCTGTTATGATAACAGCAGAAACTCAAACTGAGTCTCCTCCTGAAAAGGTTGGTGGGGCTGTGATGGCCACAGCCCAAACTCAAACTGATATGTGTGTTGTGAAGCCTGAAATGATGGATAACTCCACACAAACTGAGAGCATGGAGGAGGAAGAGAAATCTCCCCCTCACCAGACTTTAGGACAGGATCAGCCTCCTCAGGGAACTGATCTTACCCCTGATGAAGGAACTGCCCCAGAGGTTGTTAGGCCTGGCCTGACAGAGCCTCTGATGGCGGTGGACCCTTCTCAGGTGGGACCCAGTCTGGAGCAGGTAACCTGCCCCTCTCTACCTTGCCTTAGCCAGCCCAGGGCTGCAGAGGACAAGAAGGACAGTGAGACCCAGAGGGCCCCCTGTCAAATAAAGCACCCCCATCAAAAGATTAGGTGCACCAAAACTAGTAGCCCTAGTAAGGTGAAAACTTTAAAAACTCCTGAGGGAGCCCCCTTAAAAACAGTCAGGGACCTCCCACAGATGGATTCTGTTGGGCACAGCCAAACCTGGGACCCAAGGGGCCCAAACCTGAACTGTCCCTCCAGCAAGCCAAACAGAGGGACCCAGCCTCCAGCTTTAGGTAGCCAGAGGTTGACCCTGAGAGCACAGTGCAACTCAGTTAAAGAGAGAAAGGCACACATGGTGGAAGATAATTGGAGGAAGCTAAGCCCTAAATTAGTAGAGCCTCGCTTCAATACTCCATATCCAAACCAGCCTTTAACTTTGCATAAACACACCCAAGGTAGTGATTCCCTATGGTGGAGACCCTCTGATACCCCAAGGGTGAGGGACTGCTTAGTGGACCATGAGACAGGGGGTACCCATGCTAGTGCAGGTACTTCCTTATATGGCCACTCAGGCAATATAGGCTTACCTGGCCAAGGATAGCCTTATCTCCTTTCGTTTGGGGGGTGTAGGAAGGTGGCTACCTGACTATGGTTACCCCGGATTTTTTCGACTGTGTTTAGCTGGTTTTTTGACTTAGTTGACCTGGTTCCCTGCTAATCAGGGCCCCAGGCCATCTGCTCTCTCTGTAAAATGGATTCCATGTACCCTAGGTACATACCCCAATTGGAAATGGACCCCTTGTCAGCCCCTGTATAATGCACTATAGGTGCCCAGGGCATAGGGGCCACCAAGGCCTACCAGGGGCTGCAGCATATCTTTTGCCACCCCTGGCTGGTTCTTAAATTGACACAACTGGCTGATCACTCAGCTGGGGTAAGGTGGTGTAATCACCCCTTGCTTAGATATAGTATACCTATATCTAAACCTATATCTGGACACATATTAACCTGTGAGCCACTCCTATGGAAGGCCTCATCAATCCTGGAGGCAGAGTGCGTGGTTTCATGTGAGATGGAGCTCTAGCATGAGCTGAGCCTGTCTGCAGCTGTCGGGAACAACTCCCTAAGCTGTTTCAGGATAATGCCATACCATATACTCTTAAGTGCCTTATAATCCTCACGGTTATATAGCAACTTTGGTTTGGCTTTATCAAAACATGTCGTGTAAGGTGTCATACGATTTGGAATACTATCCCCTCGCCAGTTCTGGCGACGGGGATAGCATTCCACCCCTCTAGAGGGGTAAGACATGTTACTTTACTTAAATGCGGTTAATTTCTAAAAGGACCTTAGATCCACAAAATGGATGCCTCTGCCACAGACAAGAGTCTGACCCCCTGAAGCTGACCGAAACTCAGCCAAATGGGGCCTGGACAAAGGGTTTCCTGTCGCAGGGGGGTGTTACCACCCTCCAGACAGGAGATAGTAGATTGTAGCAGGGAGGTTTGAAAGAAACCAGACACTGCCTGGGGCGCACAAGGCTGCCCCTTGCATAATCCGGCCAAACCGGTTCTGGGGCACTCCAGCCCTCGTGCCAGGGCGGCCTGGATCAAAGGAAGGGGGTGTATCCACCCACTTCCTGGGTCCCACCCATAGGAGGGGACCTAGCAGGTAATCCAGCCCCCAAAATTAGTATAAGACTGGGAGCAGTGCCAATGCACTTCAGATTATCCTGAAGAAACATAAGAAATGAAATTCTGGACCCTTCGACATCCTACTCGACGTAGAAGCCCGAAGAATCTCCCTTGTGGTCAAGGAGTGACCACCCTGTGCAAACAGGCACCATCCAGCTATCGACGTCTACTTTGTTGCAGTTCCCGCCGGAACTCGAGCGACAGAGATCGACGAGATCAAGCTTGCCTGCTTTCCAACAGCCCGATCCACAGTCCCTGCAGAGCTGAGACCCGTGGAGGCGACTGGAAGCGTGGGGCACGCCATCTTGAATTGACCATGAGACGCTGACCGTGCAGCCCACGAGTGACCCTTGAAGCTGTACACCGGGGTTTGAGAAGCCCCAACCCTGAGCCACACTTGCACCGAAGTTCAGCCCTTCACACTCGACGAGTGCTGCGTGAGGCCCTTCTGCTTCTTTTGGCTCAACGCGTTGGCCCGGTCACTTGCCAGCCGGCTAGTGGCCCCTGTGCCGAGGAAAACTTGAAATCGACTTGTGAATCTGGTTGCTCCAGATCTGCACCAGCTCCCCTGAAAAGGAGCCCCCACTCTGACCCTCCTGGTTCGAGTGAGAAGCAATCTCCCGGTTCCACGTGGATTGCTTTTGCCAAGTGTTGTTTGCTCCAATCTTGAAGCCGACAGCGCCGACGGCGAGAGCCTGCGTGGGACAGATCGTGACCTGCTCCTGGACGTCGTAGATGCCCCAGAGCCCACGTGACAGCGGAGAGAAGCACCTCGACAGCGACCTGATTGCACCCGACATTGCCTGGTTCCGTCCTGGTTCCACCCTGGTCACTGCTGAGTGACCCAGACTCTGTCCCCTCTGCTTTCAGGTACTTTTCGACCCGAGTCCACCCATGGACTCCACCGGACACTTCTCTTTCACCCCGCCTGCAGCCCTTTCAGCTTCAAGCACCAAGAGCCTGCGTGACGAAACCCGACTCAACTTCGACCCTGTGCACCCGCTTCCTGTGGGTGAGGTAACTTTGCTCCGCCGGTGTTCCCACACTGGTACACATCTCTAGGGTCTGTGTAGGAAGGTGGCTACCTGACTATGGTTACCCCAGATTTTTTGCCTGTGTTTAGCTGGGTTTTTTACTTAGTTGACCTGGTTCCCTGCTAATCAGGGCCCCAGGCCATCTGCTCTCTCTGTAAAATGGATTCCATGTACCCTAGGTACATACCACAATTGGAAATGGACTCCTTGTCAGCCCCTGTATAATGCACTATAGGTGCCCAGGGCATAGGGGCCACCAAGGCCTACCAGGGGCTGCAGCATATCTTTTGCCACCCCTGGCTGGTTCTTAAATTGACACAACTGGCTGATCACTCAGCTGGGGTAAGGTGGTGTAAGCACCCCTTGCTTAGATATAGTATACCTATATCTAAACCTATATCTGGACACATGTAAACCTGTGAGCCACTCCTATGGAAGGCCTCATCAATCCTGGAGGCAGAGTGCGTGGTTTTATGTGAGATGGAGCTCTAGCATGAGCTGAGCCTGTCTGCAGCTGTCGGGAACAACTCCCTAAGCTGTTTCAGGATAATGCCATACCATATACTCTTAAGTGCCTTATAATCCTCGCGGTTAAATAGCAACTTTGGTTTGGCTTTATCAAAACATGTCGTGTAAGGTGTCATACGATTTGGAATACTATCCCCTCGCCAGTTCTGGTGACGGGGATAGCATTCCACCCCTCTAGAGGGGTAAGACATGTTCCTTTACTGTAATGCGGTTAATTTCTCCAAAGACCTTAGATCCACAAAATGGATGCCTCTGCCACAGACAAATGTCTGGACCCCTGCAGCTGACCGAAACTCGGCCAAATGGGTCCTGGACAAAGGGTTTCCTGTCACAGGAGGGTGTCACCGCCCTCCAGACAGGAGATAGTGGATTGTAGCAGGGAGGTCTGAAAGAAACCAGACACTGCCTGGGGCGCACAAGGCTGCCCCTTGCATAATCCGGCCAAACCGGTTCTGGGGCACTCCAGCCCTCGTGCCAGGGTGGCCTGGATCAAAGGAAAGGGGTGTATCCACCCCCTTCCTGGGTCCCACCCATAGGGAGGGACCTAGCAGGTAATCACGCCCCCCAGATTGGAAAAAGAGTGGTAGCAGTGCCAATGCACATCAGATTTCCTGGAAGAAACATTAGAAATGAAACTCTGGACCCTTGGACCTCCATCTCAACGTGGAAGCCCGAAGAATCTCCCTTGTGGTCAAGGAGTGACCACCCTGCAGCTGCAGGCACCATCCAGCCCTCGATGTCTACTTAGTTGCAGTTCCCGCCGGAACTCGAGCGACAGAGATCGACGAGATCAAGCTTGCCTGCTTTCCAACAGCCCGATCCACAGTCCCTGCAGAGCTGAGACCCGTGGAGGCGACCGGAAGCGTGGGGCACGCCATCTTGAATTGACCACGAGACGCTGACCGTGCAGCCCACGAGTGACCCTCGAAGCTGTGCACCGGGGTTTAAGAAGCCCCCACCCTGAGCTACTCCTGAGCCGAAGTTCAGCCCTCCACACTCGACGAGTGCTGCGTGGGGCCCTTCTGCTCCATTTGGCTCAACGCGTTGGCCCGGTCACTTGCCCGCTGGCTAGTGGTCCCTGTGCCGACGAAACTACAAAGAAGACTCGTGAATCTGGTTGCTCCAGATCCACACCAGCTCCCCTGAAAAGAAGCCCCGACTCTGACCTTCCTGGTCCGAGTGAGAAGCAATCTTCCGATCCCGCGTGGATTGCTCTTGCCAAGTGTTGTTTGCTCCAAACTTGAAGCCGACTGCACCGACGGTGAGAGCCTGCGTGGGACAGATCGTGACCTGCTCCTGGACGTCGCAGATGCCCCAGAGCCCACGTGACAGTGGAGAGAAGCTCCTTGACGACCACCTGATTGCGCCCGACATTGCCTGGTTCCGTCCTGGTTCCACCCTGGTCACTGCTGAGTGACCCAGACTCTATCCCCTCTGCTTTCAGGTACCCTTCGACTTGAGTCCACCCTTGGACTCCACCGGACACTTCATCTTCAACCCGCCTGCAGCCCTTTCAGCTTCAAGCACCAAGAGCCTGCGTGTCAAATCCCGACGCCACTTCGACCCTGTGCACCCACTTCCTGTGGGTAAGGTAACTTTGCTCCGCCGGTGTTCCCACACTGGTGCACATCTCTAGGGTCTGTGTGTTAAGTTTTGTTCCTCTAGGTCCAGCGGAAGTGTCCTTAAACTTTAACTTTATGACTTTTACGCACCATTGGTTAACATTGGTGCATGCGTGCGCTTTCCGCACATCTCCCGAATCCCGAGGGCCATTCCCGACTTCAGCATTGCTTGTCCTGACTGCTCCCAGCGATTCCCTAGGCCCTAGGCCTAACCACTGCTCGAGTGGCATCTCTTATACCACTTGTTTAGTATATGGTTTGAGTGGCCACCCGCCCTCATCCATAATTGTGCAACTTGTATGTTTAAACAGTGCTTTTGATTTAACGTGTAAAAAGTTCAATCGGGTCGGGGACAATCGATATTTGCCCGGCGGTATTGCCTCTGTGACCCTCTAGTTATTTAAATCAATGAAGAGGCAGGCGCTGGAGACTGGAAAGCAGGAAACAAGGTTTTTTATTCTCTCCGGAGGAGAACACAACGAAACGGACAGAAGGTATCGTTCTGAGGTGCTCTAACTGTATTTCTGAGGCCTGGCCTCTTATATCCACATTTATGACTTTATTGCAGATTACACATACATGTTTAAAGCTTTGATGTGCGGAAAAGACATTCTCGGAACTCCCCTTTGGGCCCGTTCCCACACACATTTACAGTTAAAGTCCCCACCCTAGTCACAACAGGTGATGAGCATCGCGCAGCTGGATAATCCGCCGATTCACGGAATGTGGGGAGTCTGATCGGATCTCATGGGGTGGGGGGGCTTTGATCAACCCGGGGATTCTTTGATGGGGGAAGCTTTCTATTGTACGGGGAGGGGCAAGGATGGTATCGGCAGAGCTGGGTGTCGGCTTGGGAACGGGGAGGACGAAACGGGCACACGGGGAAAAAGGGGGTTTGCATCTAAGGGCCGGAGATCATGAAAGGAAAGCAGGGAGGTGTCGCGCTGGGAACAGGATGAGGGCCGGGGGCAGAGCAGCGCCGAAGAGGGGTTTATGACTCAAGGCAGGTGCAAGCAGGGGGTGGTCAGCGTGCAGGCTTAGTGAAGGCAAAGGGCTATGTCAGGGGCCAGCGGCATGCAGAAGGGTTTGTTCTGATCGGGGCATCTTAAAATGGTGGGCGCGCACGACAAAAGTGTGGCATCAGGGGAAGAGGCAAGATGGCGCAGATAATGTTCACCAAAACGCACTAATTTTCCACAGTCCTCCCTTTAACATATTCAAGACATCTTGCTGGTTCATTTTCTACTCGGGTCTATTGTGGTGGGCATGAGAAAGAAACCGGTGTGAACCCTCGAAAAAGAGTTGTAAACAATACATTTTGAGGTTCCTAGTTTTTAGGAGGTGCACCTATTTGATAAACTTTGATAAATTTGTTCAGCAGGAAAGTCATAGGAATGAAATACAAAAAACGGCGAGCAGCAAGTACATATCATAACGTGAACTGGCAGGTTAATACATATTTCAGATTCGGTTTGGAGCAGGATCAATACAATGGCGGCTGGGAGAGAAATGAGGCAAAAACGGTGATTGAGGATGTCAAATGTTCGAAGTTTACGAGTTCTCATTGTTCTTTGTGGTCTTTCGTTGGCGCTGTTGAGCACCGGCGGTGGAGCTACAAGTCCAGCTCTGTTCTAAGTTCTGCGTTGCAGGGCACGACCCTTTCCTCGCGTTTCTGGTCGGAAAAGGTCCTTTTCGCCCTGTGTCCTTTGAGGTGATTGTCAGAAAGTTCCGATGGGAGAAGAGCGTTCAAAACAGTCCATAGGGTAGGTCAGAGGAAAAAGGGGGATGGAGCAAGGCCAAATTAGGAACAAACTAGGGGAACGAGAGACTTCAAATAGGCGGGCGTGTGACGGAATTCAGAGAGCGGGGACTTGTCGAGAGGCACTGGACGTCGAGCAGGGGCATCAGGTCGACCCTTTCTTTTCATGCTGTCGAAAACAGTGCCTCGTCCTGCAGCTCTTTTCAGTCGTGGTCTCGCCTTGGCTAATGTCGCAGGAGTCCCTTAGTCTGCAGTCAGGCCTCGTGCTCCCACATCCGGTCCTCCTCTCCTCCAACGGCAGTACCCTTAAACAAGTTTGAAAAGACAGTCTTTTAGAAAATTTGCGGACGAAGATAATCAAAAAGTCTATTTCTCTCCCAGCTCCAGGCAAAGAATGAAAATGTCCGTTTTATTTAACGTTCACAACTGGCATATGACTGACCGGTGGCGGACCTGCTGGATTTACTATGACTTTCCTTCATAATCATTTATTACAGGCATGACAGTTCATCTGATGGTAACCCACCTTCGGGAGACAAATCTGGCAAAGATATGCCGTTCTCTAGAGTTTCACATTTACAAAAGGGTACAGTGAGTCGTCAACATGGTACTACACAGGTATTTTGCTGAGAGACGAACATGGCTAAACATTTCCTTTCTATCGGTGCATCCTGTTTTTCAACTACTGCGGGGTTCATTTTGATGATTTCTTTACCTTGGTCTAGTCTGTTAACCTTGTAAAACATCATTCTGGGTCCTACGTAACCTTTTACAGCCCGGTTACTTAACTAGGAAGGACAGGGGTTTTATGGGAAACAACCAGGGACATAGACAGGGGAGGTAGCGGGGGTGATCGTTTTTCTGGTTTGGGTATTGCGACGATTCGGGGAGGGGAGGGTCGTGTATTCTGAGGTCCTTGTTTTATACTATAGGAGCCGTTGACATGTAGTTCCCTTATTTCGGGCCAGATTAGGGAACCTCTGTCGTCTTACCTGTCCTTTCCCTTACGGCCCAACCTGGGTTCATTGACTTCTAGCGGAAAAGGAGAGGTAATGACGCGGCCTCAGGGTGATTGTATTTAAAGACAAATGTTTGTGCAAATACTGACGGTATTTGAAGCCAATTAGGTGGTGTGCTAGGGGTGGCAATCTGCCAATTTCGGGGCTAACCACTCGGAAGAGTGGTAGTGCAAAAAATAGAGAGAGAGAGTGAGAGGGAGAGAGAGAGAGAGAGAGAGAGAGAGAGAGAGAGAGAGAGAGGGAGAGAGAGAGAGAGAGAGAGAGAGAGAGAGAGAGAGAGGGAGAGAGAGAGAGTGCAACGGCAGGCTAAATAGTACACGTGCAACAGAGAGGGCGGCAGTGTATTCAAGAAAGGCTATTTAGTGCATTACACAGTAAAGGGGATTCACGAGTCCGCGTTAGAATCTTGTAATCATGCAGTTTGAGCAATAGACAGGGTAGAGGGGACGTACTTTGAAAAAAGGAAAGAAGAAAAAGGAGGTACCATTTTGTCGCACTTTCTCGCATTCTCGGTCCTTTGACCAGTTGGGTCAACGCCTCAGTCACACACACACACATTCCCTCACAGTTTCGCATCATACGTAACGTGGGTTCATTCGTCCGGTCTGGTTTAAGGGTGATCACTTTTTATCAGGTTGTGCTAATTTTTCGGGTTTGTTCGATACGTGAGTAGTTTGCAGGCGTGCTTAGACACCACCCTGCGGCGCTAGTCCGTTTCGCGTATTTAGACATGGCAAGGTCTCAGATCTTCGCCACACCTTGGCTGTAATCTCTGATGTAACCTGCAGAGGGAGGAAAAAAGGGGGGGTGGGGGAGACAGCATTCGCGCGCATTCAAATACATGGATTCATAGGTCCTTTACTTACCTTTTACTCGTCTTTCCTCCTTGGGGCAGGGTCCCCGGGGATATGGTTTTCGGAGTCGGGGGGGGGGGTAGTGTGTTCATGTAGGGCGTGTGCGGGGAAACATAAAAAGGAAACCAGAGGGGCCTAGTGCGAGGTATCTAGTCAAAGGATATATCTCACTATCGGGATCCTTAAACCTCTTTCAACGCCGTGGCGTTCTAAAGTTCTTCGGTTCTTGGGTCCCTGCTACTTTGGAACGTTGTACTTTACAATATTTACATTATTTCATTTCACCCTCCTTTTACATTCCCTCATTTACACCATCCGTTTTACCCATCCTTGGAAGTCACGGTCTTCCTCTACGCGAGAGTTCATGAGTCAGTCGCGTACTTTTAAGTCGGAGTGTCGTGTTGTCGATCCGATCCGTCCTCCAGGGCTGGGCAACCATCTTCCTTTAACCTTAAAGAGAGAGCAGAGTAGGGTGCACAGAAAAAGAACTTTCCTACCCATCCCATATTGTTTTAAAATAAAGCATGCAATACCCGTCCATAGTTTCAAAGACTTTATTTTGCAAATTCATTTCAGCATATGGATTAGGAGGGTGTGGTCATATTTGGTCGGTCGTGGCAATGGCTAAAGTGCGTATAGTGGGGGGGGGGTGTCGTTTGCAACAGTAAAAACATCGGAAAGTTTTACTCATTCATTTGTAAGAGACTAAAACGTCTATTAATTGGCTGGGGGTTCGGGGGCATATATTTTCATAATTTAGAAACATAATCATAACAGTTGTAATCAGATTTCCTATATGCATACCGTACGTATGCATCGTAAATGAGGTTTACATCAGTTATAAAAATATAATACATTGTATATTCGTAGTCAACATTTGTAACGGGGATCTTTTCATACTGTTCGTCGAGTGAGCTCTCCTTGTCTTTTCTAGCCAAGTGTACAAAGGATCACAAAAATCTCAGAACATCAAGTTTATATTAGTGCAAAGGAACACCACGAGGTGTTCGTAAGTTCCGATTGATACCAGCGCCATTTTGGGCGGGGCCGGCACAGTCCGGAAGCAGCATCAGGGGGAAATGTTTCCATTACTGGCAGTTTGGACCAGAGTCCTTTTCGGCAGTTCTAGAATTCACGCTAACAGAAGGTGTGGCAATGTCATGTTTGTTTCGTTGGCGATCGAAGCAGCCGTCCCTTACCGGAAACCTGCAAAGGCCGAAGGCTCCGCCGGGGACCTTTGTATGATCTTCAAGGCTGCGGAGATGCTGTCGGAGATGGGGGCTCGTGCTCCATGGGACAAATGTTCGAGTTGTATGGCTGGCCAAAGTTACTCCAGTGGCCGGGGCCCGCCTTCCAGCGGATCCAGACGCCATTTTGAGGCCCTACAGGGGCCACTCTCGTCGAGTTTGCAAGAATGGAAGAGACCCTTCGGAGTGAAAGGAAGAGGTCCCTGTTTTGTGAGAGCGGGACGTTCAGCTGGGGTGCAGCTGTGATGCCCCCACCTGGGGGGCGAGGGAGACTCGTTCACATCGTCTCCTTCTCCCGGTGCACTCCATGCCGCTCCTTTTCATCGCCCCGCATGAAGGCCTCTCCACATCCGGTGTTCCCCAAGTGCCACCATTGTACGTTCGGTGCTGCGCAAATACTGGGGTGCCACCATTGTGTGTCCGGTGCTGTGGAAGTATGGGCACCATCGCCTGACTGGGGGTGTTCGGTGCCGGGCTGGGGGCTGGGAAACCTCCTACCGGTGGAGGTGGGAGAGGCTCGTCCGCGTCGCCTCTCCCTCCCAGCCCAACTTGGACAAATTGTTGTGGAGGTACGTGCAGGACATCCCGCCGTCCAGGACTGCTGCGGCTGTGACGGAAGAGAAAAGGAAGAGGTGCCTCGCTCTCCTCTTGACATGTGGCGGGACTACCTTAGTCTTTCCAGGCCCGTTGCGGCCGGCCAAGGAGACACGTGGCGGGACTACCTGCAAATGCCCAGGCTGCGGGCTCCTGTCTCTCCTCCGGCTCCCCCATACGTTAAGATTTCCTGACCAAGAGTTGGCGGCGGGGCTCGCCTTATATGGGTTGCCGTTGGTTGGGCGTAGCCGTAACCCTGCCCTACTTTGGAAGGTTCCAGAATGGGGGGGGGCGAATGTTCTGTTTGACTTTCATTTTCTACAGTTTATCGTTATTATTCCTTGTTTGTTGTGTTAAATTAAAAGTTCAAGTTTATTAATGGTCTACGGATTTTGTTTTATCATTTCTTTCTTTCCAGGTTGCTTTTATGCTAAGTTTCTGCTAACAGGGGTCGAGTAACACGGAAATACGTGTAGAGGGATGACGCAGATTTGTACATTACATACACACGAACTCAGACGGGGGACAGTACAAGTACGACATACAAAGACCCAAGACAAATATAAAAACAGTTATTGGTCATAATTATCTCTTTCCGTCTGTGAATTTTAAACGAGGCTGGGTTCCTGTCTTGACATTGCCCGACCTAGGAGAACTTGATCATGCCGCTGAGATTTTCCTGGCGAAATCTGTGCCATCGGGCATAATCAAACGTGGTGGTTCTGTCTGGTCTGTCTATGTAAGTCGGGTTCTTCTCTGTCTCGCGCCTTTTCTCGTACTGTCGGTCTGTCGTTCTTGTCGGCCCTTTGCTTTTACTCACGCTCAGTAGAGTCGGGCATTGGGCTTTCCAGTGTCCGACATACCTACAAAAAGCGCATTGGTCTGACCCTAAGTCTGGTCGTCCTTTGTATAGTGTCGGGGGATAAGTTGTGGGTAGCGGTGTCCTGGGGTTGTCCTGTCGGTATATTTCCCTACTTGGTTTATCCTCGTCTTTTCTCTGTCGTTTCGTAGCCTCTCTGCGCCACATACCGAGACTGTCGAGCATAATTGGCGTCGTCTTATTATTTCGAAGGGCTATTTCTAACGTTTCTATTTTATCAAGGTCAAAGGATCCTGCCAGTGGCCACTGTTTGTCTTGGCTATCTTCGGTATACCTGTGCCATAATTTATTATAAGCTATGGTGACTAACCCATAGTTTATGAACATGTCCTTATTAGGGGTGCCTTCTAGTGGAGCCATATGGTCCACCTCTAACACCCGGTCCGGGCTAAACAGGCTATTTATCAATGGGGAGAAGACAGACATGACGGCTCGTAACGAGGGACTAAAAAGTCAGCACTGCCTATCTTATCACTAGGTGCAAAGACTAGACAGAATATTTCTATTCTACGTTGTTTGCAGGTAGTGAATACCTCATGGAACCAAAAAAACCAAAAGACCAACAAAATAACAATGGGGAGAATGAGTAGGACCGCAAAGATCTGCGTTACCTACCCTTTTCACTATCTGCAAAAAGGATGGTCTCTTCCCTGCTTGCAGACAGAGAATCTCCAGGAAACAATAGTTTGTGAACAACAGTTCAGTTTCAAGCAATTATTGAGTGGGGGAGAAAAAGAACAAGCACGGCTGCTACCCTACTTATCCTCCACTGCTTGCAAAGGGAGAGAGAGCCTGTTGCTTCTCCGTTTGCAGACAGTGAATCTCTAAATAAAAATAAACAAGGCAATACTAGTATTTTTGAACAATCAAGCAATCAAAACAAATTCTTTCGCAACTTGTCGTGGCAACACGACCTTACCCGGACCATGTGGACAGTTTCTTGTCTTCCGAATCCAGCGCCCGATCGTCCTCTTTTTTCTCGTATTTCTCACGGCACTCCTGATGGTTCCCAGTCAGGACCGTAGATCACTCGAGAGAGGTCTGTTCGGAACTAGTGAAGTTCGGATGATCGGCTGCCAGACGAGGGTCTATTGGGCAAGAGCTCTCCCGATCGTTGCAGTCGTTCACTCTGTCGTCGGGACCTCTCCCACTGGATCCACGAGTCGCTGATGGGCCCCACGCTTGGGACGCCAATTGTAAAAATTTCAATCGGGTCGGGGACAATCGATATTTGCCCGGCGGTATTGCCTCTGTGACCCTCTAGTTATTTAAATCAATGAAGAGGCAGGCGCTGGAGACTGGAAAGCAGGAAACAAGGTTTTTTATTCTCTCCGGAGGAGAACACAACGAAACGGACAGAAGGTATCGTTCTGAGGTGCTCTAACTGTATTTCTGAGGCCTGGCCTCTTATATCCACATTTATGACTTTATTGCAGATTACACATACATGTTTAAAGCTTTGATGTGCGGAAAAGACATTCTCGGAACTCCCCTTTGGGCCCGTTCCCACACACATTTACAGTTAAAGTCCCCACCCTAGTCACAACAGGTGATGAGCATCGCGCAGCTGGATAATCCGCCGATTCACGGAATGTGGGGAGTCTGATCGGATCTCATGGGGTGGGGGGGCTTTGATCAACCCGGGGATTCTTTGATGGGGGAAGCTTTCTATTGTACGGGGAGGGGCAAGGATGGTATCGGCAGAGCTGGGTGTCGGCTTGGGAACGGGGAGGACGAAACGGGCACACGGGGAAAAAGGGGGTTTGCATCTAAGGGCCGGAGATCATGAAAGGAAAGCAGGGAGGTGTCGCGCTGGGAACAGGATGAGGGCCGGGGGCAGAGCAGCGCCGAAGAGGGGTTTATGACTCAAGGCAGGTGCAAGCAGGGGGTGGTCAGCGTGCAGGCTTAGTGAAGGCAAAGGGCTATGTCAGGGGCCAGCGGCATGCAGAAGGGTTTGTTCTGATCGGGGCATCTTAAAATGGTGGGCGCGCACGACAAAAGTGTGGCATCAGGGGAAGAGGCAAGATGGCGCAGATAATGTTCACCAAAACGCACTAATTTTCCACAAACGCTTGTGCCCCTTTATTCATAAAGAATACTGGGGATTGTTTTTAGTAATAAACACATATATTTTTATAATATATACTTGTGTGGTGTCCTTTCATTTGATATTACAGGATTGTATGTGGTAAAACAGCTCGCTTAACACGACCTCTTAAGTTAAGCCTTTAGGCTGCTTAGTCCATGCTACCCCTAGGATAGCTTGTCTAATAAGGTTGACTTACAACCAGACACCATAAGGGATTGTTTGGTCTGATAATAGGTGGTTCCAGAATTGGAAACATCACCTATCAGGCCAACTTCTCACAGTCTGTGTCTTAAGTTTTGTTCCTCTAGGTTCAGCGGAAGTGTCCTTAAACTTTAACTTTGTAACTTTTACGCACCATTGGTTAACATTGGTGCATGTGTGCGCTTTCCGCACTGCTCCCGAATCCCGTGGGCCTCTCCCGACTTCAGCACTGCTTGTCCTGACTGCTCCCAGCGATTCCCTAGGCCCTAGGCCTAACCACTGTTCGATTGGTATCTCTTATACCACTTGTTTAGTATATGGTTTGAGTGGCCACCCGCCCTCATCCATAATTGTGCAACTTTGTATGTTTTAACTGTGCTTTTGATTTAACGCTTGTGCCCCTTTATTCATAAAGAATACTGGGGATTGTTTTTAGTAATAAACACATATATTTTTATAATATATACTTGTGTGGTGTCCTTTCATTTGATATTACAGGATTGTATGTGGTAAAACAGCTCGCTTAACACGACCTCTTAAGTTAAGCCTTTAGGCTGCTTAGTCCATGCTACCCCTAGGATAGCTTGTCTAACAAGGTTGACTTACAACCTGACACCATAAGGGATTGTTTGGTCTGATAATAGGTGGTTCCAGAATTGGAAACATCACCTATCAGGCCAACTTCTCACAGAATAGGAATGTCTTACTTTTCTATAGGGGTGGCACTGCCACTGGCCATACTTCATCCACTCAGCGTCTGCTCTACTACATCATACACTTCTGCTATCGACGAGGAGGATAAAGAAGATAACATCCAGGCTTACAAAGTACGTCTATGATTCTTCTTAATGTCTCAAATGTACCAAAATTTCTTTTTGTTAACAACCAACTAAGACCCTTTTCATTATATTTTGGAAACCGCTGTCTTCTTTCTTATGTTGAATTGCATTCAACAAAACCATTTTTTACAGTCATAAATAAATATTAAGACTCGCTCGTCCTTCGTTTCACTCTTCTTTAGCTTTTCGTTCTTCACATCCCTAAACTACATCTGATCTGATATGACTTGGCTTTAAAATAAAAATTGGCCAGCTGAGTTCAAGTGAAATAGAGGGGACCATTGGTTACCAGAGAAGTACAGCCACTAATGCTATTACAAGTCAAGGTTGACTGTCTTCTCCGTGATAGCCCAAAAAGTAGTTATAAATTAGTAAATGTTCTTGACAGTACAGTGTACTTATACTAGTGTACTGTGTACTACTGTACAGTACATCATACACTCCTTTACGAGCCTACTCAAAAAAAATTCAATAAGTAAGGAGTATAATAACTTACCACCATCCGCCGCCGCTGAGCCTTCCCCCCCAGCTCCTCCTGTTGGCACCGCCGCATCCAGAGTGGACCCCTCCGCACTGCTGGCCCCAGCACTGATGGTCATCTGTGCCGCATCAGATGTTGTGACGTCTAGGAAAAACATGTCATATTTTCAGATGCCATACACAACCCCCTATTTTGTCTCGTAATGGAAGGAAATGTTACATAACACATTTTGTATTACTGGGATTGAAAAAATGTTACGGTTTTGGGGAGGGTGTTAACCTTTTAGATGCTTATTCCATTAAATGCTACACTTCTTCTTTTGACAACTGATTAATGCTTGCTTAACGTGCACCATTTTTCTCATTACAGAAAGAAGATTCCATTGCCCTTCTGCCAGACGATTCACCAACTACTACTGAGTCACCACCAGCAGTACTTAAGTACTTTAAAGAAGGTGGGGGCTCACGCACAGTTATTCTACTAATTTCCTGTGTCTGTTAGTGTTAAATATTTTTACGTTTGAGTCATACTAATTTCATTCATGGGAATGTTGTTTAAAGTAAACTTTAACGTCATCTTCATCCATAAGAATACTACGCTATTAAAAATAAAGAAATAATGTTTTCATTTCTCAATTGAAAATAAAAATGTTAAACTAACAAACACTGTGTGGTTTTTGTTCACGAGTGAGTGAGCGGAAAGGTTTGAACTACTGCACTTGGCAGTCATGTTTCAGTGACTCAGATAGGCCGGGACTCGGAGGTAGTCTCTCTTCTTCTGTTCTTCTGGGTCGTAAAATCATTGGTCAGACATTCTAGATAGTCGGTCAGGGGAATGGGGGTTCAACTTCTGTTCGGACTGAGGTATGTCGAAAGTCGAACTGCACCTATCATCAACAATATACAGTGTCAAGCGCACACAACCTAAGTTTATTCGATAGTTTGTGATGTGTTCTTTGATGGAAGGACAAGACCAGACTTTTCTTTTTTTATTTGTTCCTTTCCTTATTTATTGTATCACAAAATGGTATTTGTATAAATGCAAACCAGCCGACACGTGTTTCGTCAAAAACGGGGTTGACCCGTGACTCTTCAGGGCTGTTGAAGTTAGGCTGAGATCAGTATCGTCGGACCGGTGATAATTCCAATACTTTCGAGAACTGACAGAAGTCCCTCACCGTAACCGGCTTACTGACAAGCCTCAACGATGGGTCAAGCGGATTTGCTTGCCCGTCAGTGACCGACCGTATACTGAACGGCGGCACAACTCACATTCCCTGTTCGAAGGAGCACCTCCTCTGCGCACACGGGAACATTACTCACCGATGCCTGATTAGGACCGGGTTGGAATTATCACCGATCCGACGATACTGATCTCAGCCTAACTTCAACAGCCCTGAAGAGTCACGGGTCAACCCCATTTTTGACGAATTACGTGTCGGCTGGTTTGCATTTATACAAATACCATTTTGTGATACAATAAATAAGGAAAGGAACAAATAAAAAACGAAAAGTCTGGTCTTGTCCTTCCATCAAAGAACACATCACAAACTATCGAATAAACTTAGGTTGTGTGCGCTTGACACTGTATATAGACTTATAGAAGGCAGAGCTCCTCTCTCCCTTCTCTCGCAGAGAATAGGGTCATCTCTGATCAAGCTGCACCAACAATTTACAATCATAACAACTACCTCGAACCTACCAGCTGTTGAGCGCCGTGCTATTTCTGAACAAAAACCCTACGCCGAACTTTGAACCTATCATCAACAATGTCCTATTTATCTTGTTCATACTTCTTTGTGTGAAGAATAGTCCCTGAAACACTAGCGGTATGGGATGTGCTCCTCTCAAATCAAAAAGGCAACTGCTACCTTTTACTTGGTGTAAACAATGACATTTTGTTGTTGGAAAATGTCAAAGCACTTACATTAAGAAGACTGGAATAGACAGCAAGGGCAACCCAGAGGACTGCACTCAGTGCCTAGAGCTATTGCTGTATCAGAGTTTTGTTTCACACCGTTTGCCGAATGGACAAGCTTAGCTACCTACACAGACCGACTCATAATTGTAAATAGTAGTAGCACAGAGAGTGATGGTAGAGGCAGGATAAGAATGTAGAAAGTAGTCCACATTAGAAGAAGATCAAAGACTATTTTGTAGAACATAGAATTATTAGGAACCAGTTTGTAATGAATAGGAGCTGTAAAAGTTAGGGAAGTATAAGTATTAATATAACAATAGAACAACTTACTGGGGCCAGCAGAAGAGCCTGCAAGGGACTGCTCCTGTTCACCTTCTGCCACCGGAGTCTCTGTCGCCGTCGCCTTGCCCCTGGGAGGTCCTGGTGATCATGAAATAATGAAACACAACATGGATGATTGTTTTTTGGGAAATATTTGATTTCTTTGTACTCAATCTAAAATTATGTCAGGGAAACAAATTGCATCTGATCTGGTCAAGTCCCCCATTCACACCTTCATTCATACTACCGTGCTTCCCATTAGACTCACAGACATTCCGCACCCCGCTCCAGATAGGGGCGGTGCCAGAGTTCTTGGAGCGAAAGGCAAAATTCAATTTGCCTGCAAAGAGAACCCCAGGAATTGCTATTAAAAGTTGTTTACTGCAACTACACGGAACCTCATAAGCCCTTACCACACCTTATGGAAGGCTCCGCCCCCACCTCAAAGTGCATCTCTCTGGCGGTCTGCGAGGTGCTGCCTGTTTTCTCCCACTGAACGACCAAACAACACATGGCAGAGGCCACGAGAAGCAGAACTGCCGCGGCCATCCTGTGAGTCTGATGTTAGCTCGGTGCCCCCAAGTCCCCCATTCACCCCTCTTTCACACCATTCATAGCCCAGTCCACAGACTGCACACACACTGCAGGCATCCCCGACTATGCCTCTATATATAGCAAAGAGGTGAATGATGTCATAAAGCCTGCGAGACCCAGGGGTGTGATGTAGTACATGATGTCACAAACCTGCCAGGGTCAGGGGTGTGGTGTAGGAGATGACATCACAACCGATTGATGGGAAATGCTGATAACACTCAAGGCTGCCTTTGGGGACCAGTGATACATTATGTTGGTAGATATAGGTCCATCTTTCGCATAACATCACGGAAGCAGAAGATTGAGCGAAGGAAGTCAGTTACAATAATCGTATTATTAAGGTTTCCTGTTTTCTCTTTATTGCATACATGTTAACAGAATCTGTAAAATCGATGGTGAGATGGGCCTAGTGTACTGCACAGGAATGCACAGCTTGTCATTCTGTTTCTTCCTATCTGCTCTGCCCATTTCACAGGTGTGATTCAGGTATTCAAATGGCAGGGTGGCATCTAAGGGTTAGAAGACACCTTACATCAGTCTTCTGCACTGACTAGCAGAGCCTGGCAGCGGTCTTATGGCTGGGCTCTGAGTCTTCGTCTGTGTTAGCCTGTCTGCTGGCCTGGCCTCCCATAGACTCCTTCTTGTGTAACTATGCACGGCTTCAAGAGCATTGCACACACACATGCATTCAATAGAAGGTAGTTCTGGATACCCTGGGGGGTCATGGTGCACAAGGAATATGTAGTCTTGGGATGTACTGTTTTCTACTCCCAAAATCAAGATACCACACAAAGCTGCTGGCTGCTTCAACCTTAAAAAAATGAATGTTTTGTGCAAGAGGCATTCCAAATGTAGAATTTGCATTCCATACATAGTTCGAACGTTCCAAATTAGAAGCGCTGTTCCAATCTACATTCTAAAGGAATTCTTTCAATTCCAAATTAGAATTCTCATTCCAAACTTAGAACATCCTTTACAAAATAGAACTGTCAATCTTAGAACTCAAATGTTATTTGAGCAAAAAGCCTGGACATTACATCATGCCTTCATTGTGACACCAAAAACACCTTCATTAACTCTATATATACCAAAGAGGTGAATGATGTCATAAAGCCTGCTAGACCCAGGGGTGTGATGTAGTACATGATGTCACAAACCTGCCAGGGTCAGGGGTGTGGTGTAGGAGATGACATCACAACCGATTGATGGGAAATGCTGATAACACTCAAGGCTGCCTTTGGGGACCAGTGATACATTATGTTGGTAGATATAGGTCCATCTTTCGCATAACATCACGGAAGCAGAAGATTGAGCGAAGGAAGTCAGTTACAATAATCGTATTATTAAGGTTTCCTGTTTTCTCTTTATTGCATACATGTTAACAGAATCTGTAAAGGCGATGGTGAGATGGGCCTAGTGTACTGCACAGGAATGCACAGCTTGTCATTCTGTTTCTTCCTATCTGCTCTGCCCATTTCACAGGTGTGATTCAGGTATTCAAATGGCAGGGTGGGATCTAAGGGTTAGAAGACACCTTACATCAGTCTTCTGCACAGACTAGCAGAGCCTGGCAACGGTCTTATGGCTGGGCTCTGAGTCTTCGTCTGTGTTAGCCTTTCTGCTGGCCTGGCCTCCCATAGACTCCTTCTTGTGTAACTACACACGGCTTCAAGAGCATTGCACACACACATCCATTCAATAGAAGGTAGTTCTGGGTACCCTGGGGGGTCATGGTGCCCAAGGAATATGTAGTCTTGGGATGTACTGTTTCCTACTCCCAAAATTAAGATATCACACATAGCTGCTGGCTGCTTCAACCTTAAAAAAACATGTATGTTTTGTGCAAGAGGCATTCCAAATGTAGAATTTGCATTCCATACATAGTTCGAACGTTCCAAATTAGAAGCGGTGTTCCAATCTACATTCTAAAGGAATTCTTTCAATTCTAAATTAGAACTCTCATTCCAAACTTAGAACATCCTTTACAAAATAGAACTGTCAATCTTAGAACTCAAATGTTATTTGAGCAAAAAGCCTTGACATTACATCATGCCTTCATTGTGACACCAAAAACACCTTCATTACAAGTTTGTAAATTCGATTTTGCGCAGAAACTGGAGTTTCTGATCTAAGGGGTGTTGCAAAAAGAGTAACAGTACTGCACTTTGTGGGTTTCTCATGGACACATTTGGTCAGGTAAAACCTTATGAAACTTGTCCATGGAAAACAGCTCTGTGCTTGGGAAAAACCCAACAAAATCTGGGCAGAAAGGTGGACATCAGCTATAATTCTCCCGTGCTGAGAGGTAATTGCCTAGCAGTGCAATATTCTGCAACGTTGAATGTTTAAACAATACAGTATCGTCGATTGAAGTTATGACATTTCTGATGAGCTGGGCCTTCCTGCGTGCTGTCTGGGCAAGACTGGTCTAGAGCCAGGCATGAGCACCAACATCATATTTAACCTTGACAGCCTCCATGCTCAATAATGGACCCCATAATATATCTCAGATTATATAACAAGAGTGGCTAGGGCTCATTTCCAGCCTCCAGGTACATGTCTGACTCCTATTTGTGACATTTTGAGGTGTTTGGTGTCAAATTCTTTTTTTTCCATTATAGCTTCTAGATATCAGAGTCACATCAGATTTCTAGTTCTGGACCCAAGAAGACCATAGTATACCTCAGATGACATACCAAGAGTGTCTAAGACCCATTTCTGGCCTCCAGGGGTGACTTTTTGAAGTTTTTGGGTTTAAGGGGGCAAAGTGACTTTTTCCACCCAGCCCAATGTTCTCAAAATCGGGTACGATATCAGGTGTTTCCCTTGGCTGGTAGCGGAAAAAAAACTTTAGATAATATCAAAGTTATATATATCACATGAAAGCATCAGAGCTGACCTTTCTAACAAGTGTATTCGTATCTTGCGCACTCAAACAGTGTCTCTGATATCCATTCTGAGCTATTTGGAAAATTAGCAAATCTTGTCAAAAAAATGTTTTGGACGATTTTTGCTAATTTTCAGTATCAACCCACCTGACTGTTTTTGGGTCCCTGTGGCCACCAGGACCCTATATTATATCTCAGGTGATATAGCAAGAGTGTCTAGGGCTCATTTCCAGCCTCCAGGTACATGTCTGAGTCCTATTTCAGACATTTTGAGGTGTTTGGTGTCAAATTCATTTTTTCCATTATAGGCCTTAGATATCAGAGTCACATCACATTTCTAGTTCTGGACCCAAGAACACCATAGTATACCTCAGATGACATACCAAGAGTGTCTAAGACCCATTTCTGGCCTCCAGGGGTGACTTTTTGAAGTTTTTGGGTTTAAGGGGGCAAAGTCACTTTTTCCACCCGAGGTCGTGGAACTCGGAGCTGGGTAAAAGTTTAGCTTGAGTGCCCTCCCCATGGAGGTCAAAAATGTTATTGCATCAAAATCATTTAAAAACTATATAGGTGTAATTGTAGTGCCCTGAATTCTATATGGCTGCATTTGCACCGTTCTAGGTATTTACAAAATGAATTTCTAACACTTTTGAAGTCTCCATGAAGTGAAAAATGACCAAGTCCTAAAACTTCACTGGTGCATCAAAGTGGTCAAAAAAGGTCAACATTGGGTTAAAATTAACAAAACATAGTGCTGCAGTGGTCCAATAGCAGGCTAAAGACATAACGAATGACACAGAATGAACAGTTTTACTAAACACTTTGAAAATTCGATTTTCAATTTCAGGGGGACAAGGTCATGGAAGTCATGGAACTCCGAGCTGGGTAAAAGTTCAGCTTAAGGGCCCTCCCCATGGAGGTCAAAAATGTTATTACATCAAAATCTTTTAAAAACTATATAGGTGTAATTGCAGTGTCCTGAATGCTATGTAACTGCATTTGCACTGTTCTGTGTGCCTCCAAAATGAATTTCTAACACTTTTGAAGTCTCCATGAAGTGAAAAATGACGAAGTACAAAGACATCATTGGTGCATGAAAGTGTTTAAAAACGGTCACAAATGCATAAAAATGAAAAAAACAAAGTGCTACACTGGCCCAATAGCAAGCTAAACACACAATGAATGACCCAGAATGAATATATTTACAAATTACTTGGAAAATGCTATTTTAAATTTCAGGGGGACGAGGTCACAGAAGTCATGGAACTCCGAGCGGGGTAAAAGTTCAAACTTTCCACCCCTCATGGAGGTCAAAATTTTTAATCCATCAAAATCATTTAAAAACTATATAGGTGTGATTGGAGTGTCCTGATTGCTATATAGGTGCATTTGCACTGTCCTGTGTGCCTCCAAAGTGACTTTCTAACACTTTTGAAGTCTCCATGAAGCAAAAAGTGACTAAGTCCAAAGACCATTTGGAGCATCAAAGTGTTTACGTGAGTAGTTTGCAGGCGTGCTTAGACACCACCCTGCGGCGCTAGTCCGTTTCGCGTATTTAGACATGGCAAGGTCTCAGATCTTCGCCACACCTTGGCTGTAATCTCTGATGTAACCTGCAGAGGGAGGAAAAAAGGGGGGGGTGGGGGAGACAGCATTCGCGCGCATTCAAATACATGGATTCATAGGTCCTTTACTTACCTTTTACTCGTCTTTCCTCCTTGGGGCAGGGTCCCCGGGGATATGGTTTTCGGAGTCGGGGGGGGGGGTAGTGTGTTCATGTAGGGCGTGTGCGGGGAAACATAAAAAGGAAACCAGAGGGGCCTAGTGCGAGGTATCTAGTCAAAGGATATATCTCACTATCGGGATCCTTAAACCTCTTTCAACGCCGTGGCGTTCTAAAGTTCTTCGGTTCTTGGGTCCCTGCTACTTTGGAACGTTGTACTTTACAATATTTACATTATTTCATTTCACCCTCCTTTTACATTCCCTCATTTACACCATCCGTTTTACCCATCCTTGGAAGTCACGGTCTTCCTCTACGCGAGAGTTCATGAGTCAGTCGCGTACTTTTAAGTCGGAGTGTCGTGTTGTCGATCCGATCCGTCCTCCAGGGCTGGGCAACCATCTTCCTTTAACCTTAAAGAGAGAGCAGAGTAGGGTGCACAGAAAAAGAACTTTCCTACCCATCCCATATTGTTTTAAAATAAAGCATGCAATACCCGTCCATAGTTTCAAAGACTTTATTTTGCAAATTCATTTCAGCATATGGATTAGGAGGGTGTGGTCATATTTGGTCGGTCGTGGCAATGGCTAAAGTGCGTATAGTGGGGGGGGGTGTCGTTTGCAACAGTAAAAACATCGGAAAGTTTTACTCATTCATTTGTAAGAGACTAAAACGTCTATTAATTGGCTGGGGGTTCGGGGGCATATATTTTCATAATTTAGAAACATAATCATAACAGTTGTAATCAGATTTCCTATATGCATACCGTACGTATGCATCGTAAATGAGGTTTACATCAGTTATAAAAATATAATACATTGTATATTCGTAGTCAACATTTGTAACGGGGATCTTTTCATACTGTTCGTCGAGTGAGCTCTCCTTGTCTTTTCTAGCCAAGTGTACAAAGGATCACAAAAATCTCAGAACATCAAGTTTATATTAGTGCAAAGGAACACCACGAGGTGTTCGTAAGTTCCGATTGATACCAGCGCCATTTTGGGCGGGGCCGGCACAGTCCGGAAGCAGCATCAGGGGGAAATGTTTCCATTACTGGCAGTTTGGACCAGAGTCCTTTTCGGCAGTTCTAGAATTCACGCTAACAGAAGGTGTGGCAATGTCATGTTTGTTTCGTTGGCGATCGAAGCAGCCGTCCCTTACCGGAAACCTGCAAAGGCCGAAGGCTCCGCCGG
Source organism: Lissotriton helveticus (assembly GCF_964261635.1). NCBI lineage: Eukaryota > Metazoa > Chordata > Amphibia > Caudata > Salamandridae > Lissotriton > Lissotriton helveticus. The sequence continues at coordinate 13,406 of NW_027611701.1, read as the reverse complement.
GGACCTTTGTATGATCTTCAAGGCTGCGGAGATGCTGTCGGAGATGGGGGCTCGTGCTCCATGGGACAAATGTTCGAGTTGTATGGCTGGCCAAAGTTACTCCAGTGGCCGGGGCCCGCCTTCCAGCGGATCCAGACGCCATTTTGAGGCCCTACAGGGGCCACTCTCGTCGAGTTTGCAAGAATGGAAGAGACCCTTCGGAGTGAAAGGAAGAGGTCCCTGTTTTGTGAGAGCGGGACGTTCAGCTGGGGTGCAGCTGTGATGCCCCCACCTGGGGGGCGAGGGAGACTCGTTCACATCGTCTCCTTCTCCCGGTGCACTCCATGCCGCTCCTTTTCATCGCCCCGCATGAAGGCCTCTCCACATCCGGTGTTCCCCAAGTGCCACCATTGTACGTTCGGTGCTGCGCAAATACTGGGGTGCCACCATTGTGTGTCCGGTGCTGTGGAAGTATGGGCACCATCGCCTGACTGGGGGTGTTCGGTGCCGGGCTGGGGGCTGGGAAACCTCCTACCGGTGGAGGTGGGAGAGGCTCGTCCGCGTCGCCTCTCCCTCCCAGCCCAACTTGGACAAATTGTTGTGGAGGTACGTGCAGGACATCCCGCCGTCCAGGACTGCTGCGGCTGTGACGGAAGAGAAAAGGAAGAGGTGCCTCGCTCTCCTCTTGACATGTGGCGGGACTACCTTAGTCTTTCCAGGCCCGTTGCGGCCGGCCAAGGAGACACGTGGCGGGACTACCTGCAAATGCCCAGGCTGCGGGCTCCTGTCTCTCCTCCGGCTCCCCCATACGTTAAGATTTCCTGACCAAGAGTTGGCGGCGGGGCTCGCCTTATATGGGTTGCCGTTGGTTGGGCGTAGCCGTAACCCTGCCCTACTTTGGAAGGTTCCAGAATGGGGGGGGGCGAATGTTCTGTTTGACTTTCATTTTCTACAGTTTATCGTTATTATTCCTTGTTTGTTGTGTTAAATTAAAAGTTCAAGTTTATTAATGGTCTACGGATTTTGTTTTATCATTTCTTTCTTTCCAGGTTGCTTTTATGCTAAGTTTCTGCTAACAGGGGTCGAGTAACACGGAAATACGTGTAGAGGGATGACGCAGATTTGTACATTACATACACACGAACTCAGACGGGGGACAGTACAAGTACGACATACAAAGACCCAAGACAAATATAAAAACAGTTATTGGTCATAATTATCTCTTTCCGTCTGTGAATTTTAAACGAGGCTGGGTTCCTGTCTTGACATTGCCCGACCTAGGAGAACTTGATCATGCCGCTGAGATTTTCCTGGCGAAATCTGTGCCATCGGGCATAATCAAACGTGGTGGTTCTGTCTGGTCTGTCTATGTAAGTCGGGTTCTTCTCTGTCTCGCGCCTTTTCTCGTACTGTCGGTCTGTCGTTCTTGTCGGCCCTTTGCTTTTACTCACGCTCAGTAGAGTCGGGCATTGGGCTTTCCAGTGTCCGACATACCTACAAAAAGCGCATTGGTCTGACCCTAAGTCTGGTCGTCCTTTGTATAGTGTCGGGGGATAAGTTGTGGGTAGCGGTGTCCTGGGGTTGTCCTGTCGGTATATTTCCCTACTTGGTTTATCCTCGTCTTTTCTCTGTCGTTTCGTAGCCTCTCTGCGCCACATACCGAGACTGTCGAGCATAATTGGCGTCGTCTTATTATTTCGAAGGGCTATTTCTAACGTTTCTATTTTATCAAGGTCAAAGGATCCTGCCAGTGGCCACTGTTTGTCTTGGCTATCTTCGGTATACCTGTGCCATAATTTATTATAAGCTATGGTGACTAACCCATAGTTTATGAACATGTCCTTATTAGGGGTGCCTTCTAGTGGAGCCATATGGTCCACCTCTAACACCCGGTCCGGGCTAAACAGGCTATTTATCAATGGGGAGAAGACAGACATGACGGCTCGTAACGAGGGACTAAAAAGTCAGCACTGCCTATCTTATCACTAGGTGCAAAGACTAGACAGAATATTTCTATTCTACGTTGTTTGCAGGTAGTGAATACCTCATGGAACCAAAAAAACCAAAAGACCAACAAAATAACAATGGGGAGAATGAGTAGGACCGCAAAGATCTGCGTTACCTACCCTTTTCACTATCTGCAAAAAGGATGGTCTCTTCCCTGCTTGCAGACAGAGAATCTCCAGGAAACAATAGTTTGTGAACAACAGTTCAGTTTCAAGCAATTATTGAGTGGGGGAGAAAAAGAACAAGCACGGCTGCTACCCTACTTATCCTCCACTGCTTGCAAAGGGAGAGAGAGCCTGTTGCTTCTCCGTTTGCAGACAGTGAATCTCTAAATAAAAATAAACAAGGCAATACTAGTATTTTTGAACAATCAAGCAATCAAAACAAATTCTTTCGCAACTTGTCGTGGCAACACGACCTTACCCGGACCATGTGGACAGTTTCTTGTCTTCCGAATCCAGCGCCCGATCGTCCTCTTTTTTCTCGTATTTCTCACGGCACTCCTGATGGTTCCCAGTCAGGACCGTAGATCACTCGAGAGAGGTCTGTTCGGAACTAGTGAAGTTCGGATGATCGGCTGCCAGACGAGGGTCTATTGGGCAAGAGCTCTCCCGATCGTTGCAGTCGTTCACTCTGTCGTCGGGACCTCTCCCACTGGATCCACGAGTCGCTGATGGGCCCCACGCTTGGGACGCCAATTGTAAAAATTTCAATCGGGTCGGGGACAATCGATATTTGCCCGGCGGTATTGCCTCTGTGACCCTCTAGTTATTTAAATCAATGAAGAGGCAGGCGCTGGAGACTGGAAAGCAGGAAACAAGGTTTTTTATTCTCTCCGGAGGAGAACACAACGAAACGGACAGAAGGTATCGTTCTGAGGTGCTCTAACTGTATTTCTGAGGCCTGGCCTCTTATATCCACATTTATGACTTTATTGCAGATTACACATACATGTTTAAAGCTTTGATGTGCGGAAAAGACATTCTCGGAACTCCCCTTTGGGCCCGTTCCCACACACATTTACAGTTAAAGTCCCCACCCTAGTCACAACAGGTGATGAGCATCGCGCAGCTGGATAATCCGCCGATTCACGGAATGTGGGGAGTCTGATCGGATCTCATGGGGTGGGGGGGCTTTGATCAACCCGGGGATTCTTTGATGGGGGAAGCTTTCTATTGTACGGGGAGGGGCAAGGATGGTATCGGCAGAGCTGGGTGTCGGCTTGGGAACGGGGAGGACGAAACGGGCACACGGGGAAAAAGGGGGTTTGCATCTAAGGGCCGGAGATCATGAAAGGAAAGCAGGGAGGTGTCGCGCTGGGAACAGGATGAGGGCCGGGGGCAGAGCAGCGCCGAAGAGGGGTTTATGACTCAAGGCAGGTGCAAGCAGGGGGTGGTCAGCGTGCAGGCTTAGTGAAGGCAAAGGGCTATGTCAGGGGCCAGCGGCATGCAGAAGGGTTTGTTCTGATCGGGGCATCTTAAAATGGTGGGCGCGCACGACAAAAGTGTGGCATCAGGGGAAGAGGCAAGATGGCGCAGATAATGTTCACCAAAACGCACTAATTTTCCACAAACGCTTGTGCCCCTTTATTCATAAAGAATACTGGGGATTGTTTTTAGTAATAAACACATATATTTTTATAATATATACTTGTGTGGTGTCCTTTCATTTGATATTACAGGATTGTATGTGGTAAAACAGCTCGCTTAACACGACCTCTTAAGTTAAGCCTTTAGGCTGCTTAGTCCATGCTACCCCTAGGATAGCTTGTCTAATAAGGTTGACTTACAACCAGACACCATAAGGGATTGTTTGGTCTGATAATAGGTGGTTCCAGAATTGGAAACATCACCTATCAGGCCAACTTCTCACAGTCTGTGTCTTAAGTTTTGTTCCTCTAGGTTCAGCGGAAGTGTCCTTAAACTTTAACTTTGTAACTTTTACGCACCATTGGTTAACATTGGTGCATGTGTGCGCTTTCCGCACTGCTCCCGAATCCCGTGGGCCTCTCCCGACTTCAGCACTGCTTGTCCTGACTGCTCCCAGCGATTCCCTAGGCCCTAGGCCTAACCACTGTTCGATTGGTATCTCTTATACCACTTGTTTAGTATATGGTTTGAGTGGCCACCCGCCCTCATCCATAATTGTGCAACTTTGTATGTTTTAACTGTGCTTTTGATTTAACGCTTGTGCCCCTTTATTCATAAAGAATACTGGGGATTGTTTTTAGTAATAAACACATATATTTTTATAATATATACTTGTGTGGTGTCCTTTCATTTGATATTACAGGATTGTATGTGGTAAAACAGCTCGCTTAACACGACCTCTTAAGTTAAGCCTTTAGGCTGCTTAGTCCATGCTACCCCTAGGATAGCTTGTCTAACAAGGTTGACTTACAACCTGACACCATAAGGGATTGTTTGGTCTGATAATAGGTGGTTCCAGAATTGGAAACATCACCTATCAGGCCAACTTCTCACAGAATAGGAATGTCTTACTTTTCTATAGGGGTGGCACTGCCACTGGCCATACTTCATCCACTCAGCGTCTGCTCTACTACATCATACACTTCTGCTATCGACGAGGAGGATAAAGAAGATAACATCCAGGCTTACAAAGTACGTCTATGATTCTTCTTAATGTCTCAAATGTACCAAAATTTCTTTTTGTTAACAACCAACTAAGACCCTTTTCATTATATTTTGGAAACCGCTGTCTTCTTTCTTATGTTGAATTGCATTCAACAAAACCATTTTTTACAGTCATAAATAAATATTAAGACTCGCTCGTCCTTCGTTTCACTCTTCTTTAGCTTTTCGTTCTTCACATCCCTAAACTACATCTGATCTGATATGACTTGGCTTTAAAATAAAAATTGGCCAGCTGAGTTCAAGTGAAATAGAGGGGACCATTGGTTACCAGAGAAGTACAGCCACTAATGCTATTACAAGTCAAGGTTGACTGTCTTCTCCGTGATAGCCCAAAAAGTAGTTATAAATTAGTAAATGTTCTTGACAGTACAGTGTACTTATACTAGTGTACTGTGTACTACTGTACAGTACATCATACACTCCTTTACGAGCCTACTCAAAAAAAATTCAATAAGTAAGGAGTATAATAACTTACCACCATCCGCCGCCGCTGAGCCTTCCCCCCCAGCTCCTCCTGTTGGCACCGCCGCATCCAGAGTGGACCCCTCCGCACTGCTGGCCCCAGCACTGATGGTCATCTGTGCCGCATCAGATGTTGTGACGTCTAGGAAAAACATGTCATATTTTCAGATGCCATACACAACCCCCTATTTTGTCTCGTAATGGAAGGAAATGTTACATAACACATTTTGTATTACTGGGATTGAAAAAATGTTACGGTTTTGGGGAGGGTGTTAACCTTTTAGATGCTTATTCCATTAAATGCTACACTTCTTCTTTTGACAACTGATTAATGCTTGCTTAACGTGCACCATTTTTCTCATTACAGAAAGAAGATTCCATTGCCCTTCTGCCAGACGATTCACCAACTACTACTGAGTCACCACCAGCAGTACTTAAGTACTTTAAAGAAGGTGGGGGCTCACGCACAGTTATTCTACTAATTTCCTGTGTCTGTTAGTGTTAAATATTTTTACGTTTGAGTCATACTAATTTCATTCATGGGAATGTTGTTTAAAGTAAACTTTAACGTCATCTTCATCCATAAGAATACTACGCTATTAAAAATAAAGAAATAATGTTTTCATTTCTCAATTGAAAATAAAAATGTTAAACTAACAAACACTGTGTGGTTTTTGTTCACGAGTGAGTGAGCGGAAAGGTTTGAACTACTGCACTTGGCAGTCATGTTTCAGTGACTCAGATAGGCCGGGACTCGGAGGTAGTCTCTCTTCTTCTGTTCTTCTGGGTCGTAAAATCATTGGTCAGACATTCTAGATAGTCGGTCAGGGGAATGGGGGTTCAACTTCTGTTCGGACTGAGGTATGTCGAAAGTCGAACTGCACCTATCATCAACAATATACAGTGTCAAGCGCACACAACCTAAGTTTATTCGATAGTTTGTGATGTGTTCTTTGATGGAAGGACAAGACCAGACTTTTCTTTTTTTATTTGTTCCTTTCCTTATTTATTGTATCACAAAATGGTATTTGTATAAATGCAAACCAGCCGACACGTGTTTCGTCAAAAACGGGGTTGACCCGTGACTCTTCAGGGCTGTTGAAGTTAGGCTGAGATCAGTATCGTCGGACCGGTGATAATTCCAATACTTTCGAGAACTGACAGAAGTCCCTCACCGTAACCGGCTTACTGACAAGCCTCAACGATGGGTCAAGCGGATTTGCTTGCCCGTCAGTGACCGACCGTATACTGAACGGCGGCACAACTCACATTCCCTGTTCGAAGGAGCACCTCCTCTGCGCACACGGGAACATTACTCACCGATGCCTGATTAGGACCGGGTTGGAATTATCACCGATCCGACGATACTGATCTCAGCCTAACTTCAACAGCCCTGAAGAGTCACGGGTCAACCCCATTTTTGACGAATTACGTGTCGGCTGGTTTGCATTTATACAAATACCATTTTGTGATACAATAAATAAGGAAAGGAACAAATAAAAAACGAAAAGTCTGGTCTTGTCCTTCCATCAAAGAACACATCACAAACTATCGAATAAACTTAGGTTGTGTGCGCTTGACACTGTATATAGACTTATAGAAGGCAGAGCTCCTCTCTCCCTTCTCTCGCAGAGAATAGGGTCATCTCTGATCAAGCTGCACCAACAATTTACAATCATAACAACTACCTCGAACCTACCAGCTGTTGAGCGCCGTGCTATTTCTGAACAAAAACCCTACGCCGAACTTTGAACCTATCATCAACAATGTCCTATTTATCTTGTTCATACTTCTTTGTGTGAAGAATAGTCCCTGAAACACTAGCGGTATGGGATGTGCTCCTCTCAAATCAAAAAGGCAACTGCTACCTTTTACTTGGTGTAAACAATGACATTTTGTTGTTGGAAAATGTCAAAGCACTTACATTAAGAAGACTGGAATAGACAGCAAGGGCAACCCAGAGGACTGCACTCAGTGCCTAGAGCTATTGCTGTATCAGAGTTTTGTTTCACACCGTTTGCCGAATGGACAAGCTTAGCTACCTACACAGACCGACTCATAATTGTAAATAGTAGTAGCACAGAGAGTGATGGTAGAGGCAGGATAAGAATGTAGAAAGTAGTCCACATTAGAAGAAGATCAAAGACTATTTTGTAGAACATAGAATTATTAGGAACCAGTTTGTAATGAATAGGAGCTGTAAAAGTTAGGGAAGTATAAGTATTAATATAACAATAGAACAACTTACTGGGGCCAGCAGAAGAGCCTGCAAGGGACTGCTCCTGTTCACCTTCTGCCACCGGAGTCTCTGTCGCCGTCGCCTTGCCCCTGGGAGGTCCTGGTGATCATGAAATAATGAAACACAACATGGATGATTGTTTTTTGGGAAATATTTGATTTCTTTGTACTCAATCTAAAATTATGTCAGGGAAACAAATTGCATCTGATCTGGTCAAGTCCCCCATTCACACCTTCATTCATACTACCGTGCTTCCCATTAGACTCACAGACATTCCGCACCCCGCTCCAGATAGGGGCGGTGCCAGAGTTCTTGGAGCGAAAGGCAAAATTCAATTTGCCTGCAAAGAGAACCCCAGGAATTGCTATTAAAAGTTGTTTACTGCAACTACACGGAACCTCATAAGGCCTTCCCACACCTTATGGAAAGCTCCGTCCCCCCCCACCTCAAAGTGCATCTCTCTGGTGGTCTGCGAGGTGCTGCCTGTTTTCTCCCACTGAACAACCAAACAACACATGGCAGAGGCCTTGAGAGGCAGAACTGCCGCGGCCATCCTGTGAGTCTGATGTTAGCTCAGTGCCCCCAAGTCCCCCATTCACACCTTCATTCATACTACCGTGCTTCCCATTAGACCCACAGACATTCCGCACCCAGCTCCAGATAGGGGCGGTGCCAAAGTTCCTGGCGCTCAAGGCAAAATTCAATTCACCTGCAAAGAGAACCCCAGGAATTGCTATTAAAAGCTGTTTACTGCAACGACAAGGAACCTCATAAGCCCTTACCACACCTTATGGAAGGCTCCGCCCCCACCTCAAAGTGCATCTCTCTGGCGGTCTGCGAGGTGCTGCCTGTTTTCTCCCACTGAACGACCAAACAACACATGGCAGAGGCCACGAGAAGCAAAACTGCCGCGGCCATCCTGTGAGTCTGATGTTAGCTCGGTGCCCCCAAGTCCCCCATTCACCCCTCTTTCACACCATTCATAGCCCAGTCCACAGACTGCACACACACTGCAGGCATCCCCGACTATGCCTCTATATATAGCAAAGAGGTGAATGATGTCATAAAGCCTGCGAGACCCAGGGGTGTGATGTAGTACATGATGTCACAAACCTGCCAGGGTCAGGGGTGTGGTGTAGGAGATGACATCACAACCGATTGATGGGAAATGCTGATAACACTCAAGGCTGCCTTTGGGGACCAGTGATACATTATGTTGGTAGATATAGGTCCATCTTTCGCATAACATCACGGAAGCAGAAGATTGAGCGAAGGAAGTCAGTTACAATAATCTTATTATTAAGGTTTCCTGTTTTCTCTTTATTGCATACATGTTAACAGAATCTGTAAAGGCGATGGTGAGATGGGCCTAGTGTACTGCACAGGAATGCACAGCTTGTCATTCTGTTTCTTCCTATCTGCTCTGCCCATTTCACAGGTGTGATTCAGGTATTCAAATGGCAGGGTGGCATCTAAGGGTTAGAAGACACCTTACATCAGTCTTCTGCACTGACTAGCAGAGCCTGGCAGCGGTCTTATGGCTGGGCTCTGAGTCTTCGTCTGTGTTAGCCTGTCTGCTGGCCTGGCCTCCCATAGACTCCTTCTTGTGTAACTATGCACGGCTTCAAGAGCATTGCACACACACATGCATTCAATAGAAGGTAGTTCTGCATACCCTGGGGGTCATGGTGCCCAAGGAATATGTAGTCTTGGGATGTACTGTTTTCTACTCCCAAAATCAAGATACCACACAAAGCTGCTGGCTGCTTCAACCTTAAAAAAATGAATGTTTTGTGCAAGAGGCATTCCAAATGTAGAATTTGCATTCCATACATAGTTCGAACGTTCCAAATTAGAAGCGCTGTTCCAATCTACATTCTAAAGGAATTCTTTCAATTCCAAATTAGAACTCTCATTCCAAACTTAGAACATCCTTTACAAAATAGAACTGTCAATCTTAGAACTCAAATGTTATTTGAGCAAAAAGCCTGGACATTACATCATGCCTTCATTGTGACACCAAAAACACCTTCATTAACTCTATATATACCAAAGAGGTGAATGATGTCATAAAGCCTGCCAGACCCAGGGGTGTGATGTAGTACATGATGTCACAAACCTGCCAGGGTCAGGGGTGTGGTGTAGGAGATGACATCACAACCGATTGATGGGAAATGCTGATAACACTCAAGGCTGCCTTTGGGGACCAGTGATACATTATGTTGGTAGATATAGGTCCATCTTTCGCATAACATCACGGAAGCAGAAGATTGAGCGAAGGAAGTCAGTTACAATAATCGTATTATTAAGGTTTCCTGTTTTCTCTTTATTGCATACATGTTAACAGAATCTGTAAAGGCGATGGTGAGATGGGCCTAGTGTACTGCACAGGAATGCACAGCTTGTCATTCTGTTTCTTCCTATCTGCTCTGCCCATTTCACAGGTGTGATTCAGGTATTCAAATGGCAGGGTGGGATCTAAGGGTTAGAAGACACCTTACATCAGTCTTCTGCACAGACTAGCAGAGCCTGGCAACGGTCTTATGGCTGGGCTCTGAGTCTTCGTCTGTGTTAGCCTTTCTGCTGGCCTGGCCTCCCATAGACTCCTTCTTGTGTAACTACACACGGCTTCAAGAGCATTGCACACACACATCCATTCAATAGAAGGTAGTTCTGGGTACCCTGGGGGGTCATGGTGCCCAAGGAATATGTAGTCTTGGGATGTACTGTTTCCTACTCCCAAAATTAAGATATCACACATAGCTGCTGGCTGCTTCAACCTTAAAAAAACATGTATGTTTTATGCAAGAGGCATTCCAAATGTAGAATTTGCATTCCATACATAGTTCGAACGTTCCAAATTAGAAGCGGTGTTCCAATCTACATTCTAAAGGAATTCTTTCAATTCTAAATTAGAACTCTCATTCCAAACTTAGAACATCCTTTACAAAATAGAACTGTCAATCTTAGAACTCAAATGTTATTTGAGCAGAAAGCCTTGACATTACATCATGCCTTCATTGTGACACCAAAAACACCTTCATTACAAGTTTGTAAATTCGATTTTGCGCAGAAACTGGAGTTTCTGATCTAAGGGGTGTTGCAAAAAGAGTAACAGTACTGCACTTTGTGGGTTTCTCATGGACACATTTGGTCAGGTAAAACCTTATGAAACTTGTCCATGGAAAACAGCTCTGTGCTTGGGAAAAACCCAACAAAATCTGGGCAGAAAGGTGGACATCAGCTATAATTCTCCCGTGCTGAGAGGTAATTGCCTAGCAGTGCAATATTCTGCAACGTTGAATGTTTAAACACTACAGTATCGTCGATTGAAGTTATGACATTTCTGATGAGCTGGGCCTTCCTGCGTGCTGTCTGGGCAAGACTGGTCTAGAGCCAGGCATGAGCACCAACATCATATTTAACCTTGACAGCCTCCATGCTCAATAATGGACCCCATAATATATCTCAGATTATATAAGAAGAGTGGCTAGGGCTCATTTCCAGCCTCCAGGTACATGTCTGACTCCTATTTGTGACATTTTGAGGTGTTTGGTGTCAAATTCTTTTTTTTCCATTATAGCTTCTAGATATCAGAGTCACATCAGATTTCTAGTTCTGGAGCCAAGAAGACCATAGTATACCTCAGATGACATACCAAGAGTGTCTAAGACCCATTTCTGGCCTCCAGGGGTGACTTTTTGAAGTTTTTGGGTTTAAGGGGGCAAAGTGACTTTTTCCACCCAGCCCAATGTTCTCAAAATCGGGTACGATATCAGGTGTTTCCCTTGGCTGGTAGCGGAAAAAAAACTTTATATAATATCAAAGTTATATATATCACATGAAAGCATCAGAGCTGACCTTTCTAACAAGTGTATTCGTATCTTGCGCACTCAAACAGTGTCTCTGATATCCATTCTGAGCTATTTGGAAAATTAGCAAATCTTGTCAAAAAAATGTTTTGGACGATTTTTGCTAATTTTCAGTATCAACCCACCTGACTGTTTTTGGGTCCCTGTGGCCACCAGGACCCTATATTATATCTCAGGTGATATAGCAAGAGTGTCTAGGGCTCATTTCCAGCCTCCAGGTACATGTCTGAGTCCTATTTCAGACATTTTGAGGTGTTTGGTGTCAAATTCATTTTTTCCATTATAGGCCTTAGATATCAGAGTCACATCACATTTCTAGTTCTGGACCCAAGAACACCATAGTATACCTCAGATGACATACCAAGAGTGTCTAAGACCCATTTCTGGCCTCCAGGGGTGACTTTTTGAAGTTTTTGGGTTTAAGGGGGCAAAGTCACTTTTTCCACACGAGGTCGTGGAACTCGGAGCTGGGTAAAAGTTTAGCTTGAGTGCCCTCCCCATGGAGGTCAAAAATGTTATTGCATCAAAATCATTTAAAAACTATATAGGTGTAATTGTAGTGCCCTGAATTCTATATGGCTGCATTTGCACCGTTCTAGGTATTTACAAAATGAATTTCTAACACTTTTGAAGTCTCCATGAAGTGAAAAATGACCAAGTCCTAAAACTTCACTGGTGCATCAAAGTGGTCAAAAAAGGTCAACATTGGGTTAAAATTAACAAAACATAGTGCTGCAGTGGTCCAATAGCAGGCTAAAGACATAACGAATGACACAGAATGAACAGTTTTACTAAACACTTTGAAAATTCGATTTTCAATTTCAGGGGGACAAGGTCATGGAAGTCATGGAACTCCGAGCTGGGTAAAAGTTCAGCTTAAGGGCCCTCCCCATGGAGGTCAAAAATGTTATTACATCAAAATCTTTTAAAAACTATATAGGTGTAATTGCAGTGTCCTGAATGCTATGTAATTGCATTTGCACTGTTCTGTGTGCCTCCAAAATGAATTTCTAACACTTTTGAAGTCTCCATGAAGCAAAAAGTGACTAAGTCCAAAGACCATTTGGAGCATCAAAGTGTTCAAAAACGGTCAAAAATGCATAAAAACGAAAAAAAACAAGTGCTACACTGGCCCAATAGCAAGCTAAACACACAATGAATGACCCAGAATGAATATATTTACAAATTACTTGGAAAATGCTATTTTAAATTTCAGGGGGACGAGGTCACAGAAGTCATGGAACTCCGAGCGGGGTAAAAGTTCAAACTTTCCACCCCTCATGGAGGTCAAAATTTTTAATCCATCAAAATCATTTAAAAACTATATAGGTGTGATTGGAGTGTCCTGATTGCTATATAGGTGCATTTGCACTGTCCTGTGTGCCTCCAAAGTGACTTTCTAACACTTTTGAAGTCTCCATGAAGCAAAAAGTGACTAAGTCCAAAGACCATTTGGAGCATCAAAGTGTTCAAAAACGGTCAAAAATGCATAAAAACGAAAAAAAACAAGTGCTACAGTGGCCCAATAGCATGCTAAACACACAATGAATGACACAGAATGAATAGTTGTACACATTACTTTGAAAATGCAATTTTAAATTTCAGGGGGACAAGGTCACGAAAGTCATGGAACTCCGAGCGGGGTAAAAGTTCAACCTTTCCCCCCTTAAGGAGGTCAAAATTTTAATACATCAAAATCATTTAAAAACTATATAGGTGTGATTGCAGTGTCTTGGATACATCCCACATGAATTTTAAACACATTAGGAGCATCTCTGATCAAAATAACCATAAAAATCCCAAAGCTGCATCAGTGCTTCAAAGTGCTCCAAAACGGTCAAAAATGGACGAAAATGAAAAATATTCTCCATATCTGAGTTTTTATAACATTCCTTAGATAATGTATATCTTGAATTAGTTTTAAATCCTTTTATTAAAAAGTTTCTTTTCTATGCTGCACTGGTGCAACGCCTCAAGTCTGAGAAGCTGCACCAGTGCAGCCGAAGCAGCACTGGTGCAGCCGAAGCAGCACTGGTGCAACAAGAGTCAAGTATATTTAGGTCATGGGTACTCACAAAGTGACTGTGATATCCATTCTGAGCTATTTGGAAAATTAGCAAATCTTGTCAAAAAAACTTTTTTTGACGATTTTTGCTAATTTTCGGTATCAACCCTCATGACCCTAGTCCTCTA